>NC_091697.1:62962500-64212500 GCF_041296265.1 Equus caballus
ATCACCGTCACAGGCTGAGGATGGCAAAAGAAACAGTGGAGAGCATCAGAGTATGCATGTGGGTAATAGCAAGCCCTTCAGAACCAGCTTTCCTCTTCCTTTGGAGAAAATGGCTTCACAACCCCTTCATCACCATTCCTTAGCTGGGCATCTAGACTCTGGTATCAATCCATGGCAAGACTTCACAAACTGGTGCTCGGCACTAAGCAGGCCACTTTGTATCACTTCCTTGCTTAAGTATCACTACATTTTTCTCAACTCCATGTCTTTGCTCAGCCTGTCCCCTGTCCCTGGAGTGTTGAGTTTGACGTGGCTAGAGTAATTGGCTGGGGGAGGGTGTGAGCAGTCGTGCATGCGATGAGAGGAGGCTGGCTAGGCAGATGGGGATGGTCAGCTAATGCAGGGGCTCTTATGCAAGCTGAGTTTAGCTTGCATCTTGTGGACAAGGGATTGGTAGTAAAGGATTTTAAGCAATGAAGGACAATGCATATTTGCCTCCTCGCAAGGTCAGCCTGGCTACAGTGTGAGGATAGGGCAGGACAGAGCTGACAATGAGAGGCAGGGAGACTGGGCAAGAAGAATGGGGAGTTCAGGAGATCAGTGATGGGCCCTGACCTCAGGGACTGCTCATGAAGATCGAGAGCAGACCCATAGGCAGAGCTACCAAGGAGTAGACTGGCCCTGCCACAGGTCTGGGCAGAACACTCTAAAAGGAAATGCTGATCTGCTTTCAAGATGTAAGTCAAAACATGTGTGATTGCGAGGCAGTCAGAAAAGACAGAAGAAAATTGACTAAGATGTTTAAATTCACTGACCTTATGTAAAAATAAGACAAACCTGAAACTGAAAATGGATATCTTGCAGCCACTGTGGAAAGCAGTATGGAGTATCCTCAGAAGATTAAGAATAGATCTACCATATGATCCAGCTATCCCACTGCTGGGTGTTTATCCAAAGAACTTGAAAACGCAAAGGCATAAAGATACATGCACCCCTATGTTCACTGCAGCATTATTCACAATAGCCAAGACTTGGAAGCAACCTAGGTACCCATCAACGGACGAATGGATAAAGAAGATGTGGTATTTATACACGATGGAATACTATTCAGCCATAAGAAATTATGAAATCTGGCCATTTGTGACAACATGGATGGACCTTAAGGGTGCTATGCTGAGTGAAATTAGTCAGAGGGAGAAAGTCAAATACCATATGATCTCACTCATAAATTGAAGACAAAGACAACGACAAACAAACACATAGCAATGGAGATTGGATTGGTGGTTACCATACGGGAAGGCGGGGGAGAGCAAAAGGGGTGATTAGGCTCACATGTGAGGGGATGGACTACAGTTAGTTTTTGGGTGGTGAATATGATGTAATCTACACAGAATCTGAAATATATTACAGTGTACATCCGAAAGCTATATAATGTTATAATCCAATGTTACTGTAATTAAAAATAAATAAATAAATAAAAAGAAAATGGATATCAAATAAAAAGATAATAGGAACATGAAAACAGGTAAGACAAAGGCAGAAAAAAGAATTTGAAGGATAGATTTAGAAGTGCAGTTCCAAAGAAAAGGAATAGTGGCTGAAATTCAAGTCAATGAAGAGGCAAAGGGGAGCAGGGAAGGAAAAAACCTCAACCTCAAATATTCTGAAAATTATAAAGGGTGACGATAAGCAAAATTTACTCTTAATATGCATTGCCCAGTCAGCCATGCATTTATTAATTAGATGCTATAAAAATCACTAGGGAAGATGCACCCTGCTTAGAGCTCTTAGGATTAATTGCATTTATAATAAAAAAAAGTTTCATTTCATAACAATTTTGTAACTTCAACAGATCTGGAATAAACTATTGAAAAGAATGCTAGGCACACAATTTATTAGACGTGCAGGATTCATTTTCCAATATTAGAACCTAACCTTTCATTTCATAATATCCAAAGGTTTAAATGAATAATTCTGTTTTTAATCAGTACGGCTTTGGTCTCATTAGTACTTTAATAAACATACTTTAACACAATTAAAAACAATGAGAGAAGTATTGAATTTAAAGCAGATCAAGAAAGCAATTACCTAAGAACTCACAATCTTCTTTCACAAAATAAGATTAGGTGGCAGTTCCAAGATGAGATTTAAGTCTAATTGTTATTCATATGAGTTATTTCTTTTATTGCCCATGGATAAGGACAAAGAACTTTTTTTTCAATTGTAACTCTTTCAATTTAAGATCTATTCTTTAAAATCATATTACATGGTATGTTCCTTTAAATCCTTTCAGCTATCCCAGGTAGAGAAGAATCTATCCTGTCTTTAAGGTACAACAAAGCAAATTACACGGTCCTTTGTAACTTGTTCCCTGGTTCATCAATCCTAAAAGTAAGGAAAATCTTCATCCCACACAAGCCAAATCCATTATGCTATGATTTGATCCTTTTTTCTCCTGTCCTCCTCACAGTATAGTCAATCCAGTTCATCACTATTCTCACTCATTTTCTTTGCTGAACCCTCTCCAAAGTTTGCATATCCCCCTCAACTTCTGGAAGCCTCAGATACTAAATTAAATACCTGTTTTTTCCTTATGTACAATGCAGGATTAATTGATTGACACAGAACAATTTTAGCTAATAAAATTACCTTGATAAAGACATCAAGATCACGTCAAAAGCATTTAAGAAGAAGTCATAATGAACTAGAGTTCGTTTTCCCCACTGTGACACTGTGATAAGAGCGGGCTGGAGCACATACATTTTACAGAATATGTTTTCCAACAACAGGAGAATGGTTGGAAGAAGTCAAGCTTGTAGAGGGGACAGAACTGGTCTTTACTCTCCTTCATGACCCATTTCCGCATCCTATTCAACAACTTCTCTCCCAGCAGAGCAGTCAGGCAGAGACCAGCTCTGTTTTCTTGGGATTAGATTTTTAAAAAACCTTAAGATATCTCCTCATGACAGAAACAAGTTCATAGCAGAAGCTGATAACTATCAGCATCAAAGAAAGGGTTTCAGGCTTTTAAAGAAATATTATCACGCCGACATGGTTAATTTCCTGGCTATATCTAAGCACTTTGGCATGCTTTGAAGTGACAACTTCTCCCCTTGGGCTGTATTTCCCTAAAAGGCGACTGATACATGGGCCTCACAGTGTGAATACTGGGCATCAACATGGGCTATGCTGGGGAAAAAAATCCACATATAGCATTTTACAAATAGGCAGGAAGTAGAACATGTAGGACACAGAAGCCTGGCTTGAATTTAAGCATCACTGCGACTTCCTTTCCTCTCTTGAATTTAGGCATCACTGTGACTTCCTTTCCTTTCTTCATTTGTCATATTTAACTACTTCAAGTCATCCATTTTTAAATGTATCGCAGTGAGTTACACAGTTCACTGCACAAAAGCCGGCTTTCTTCCCTGATTACTTACAAATACAGGGTAAGTTGACTGTCTAGAAAAGAGAGAGAATTTGCTCTTTATATCAAGTGACCAATTATCTTGAATTCAAGTATTATGTTTGGAAAGACAGTTGGGAGAGAGTCTGAAGTCAAATCATTTCACATCTTTTACTTAAGACCTCACCCAATCTCAAGGAGAAAGTGTTTCACTCCACAAGAAGTGACTAGGTTGGTTACTCCCACTGACAACTTAAAAAAAAAAATGTAGTTAACATGGAAATAGCTTGAATATCCTAATAAGGGAGGTAAGTGAACAAAATTTTGTTTCAGATTAAACTGAAAAGAACCCAAATGCTAGTAAGGGAGTGATGACTCATTTTCAGCTTCTGGTTTCAGCTCTTATCGGGCTAAGAGCTAGAAATGGGCTATCAGATACAACGTGCCCGAATTCATGCCGATGTTTCAGGAGACGGCTTAAAGAGGGTTTCAGCATGGACAGCCTGCTCTAATAAGCTCTCATAATTACTTGGAAATAAAAGGAATTTTAAACTACTGTGTAATATCAGAAATATACAGTCCATGCTACAACCCTTAGTGACAACTAGTAGAGCACTGGATCCTCTCAAGACAATGGACTCATCCCAGAGCCCTATGGCTATAACTTCCAATAACGCTGGTAACCACAGGTTACGTTCATGGGCTGGGTACTGAAATTCGCTCAACTGATATCTCTTAAGGACCTGCCATATGCCAGCCATGGTACTAGGCCTAGAGTTTAAAGGAGAACCATATGAGTACTTGCTTCTAGGAGCTAACAGTTTAAGGGCAGAGACATCAAGTTACTAGGCAATAAAATACCCTGTGAGAAGCGGTAAGGTAAGAACATGGACTAGCTACAATGGAAAACACGGGGTTGACACTTAACTAGTGTTGGTGAGTCTGAAAAGGCTTCCCAGCTAAGATGATGTCTAGGCTGAGACCTAAAGGCAGAATGCGCCATAGTTAAGTAACGGGTAGAGGATTTGTACATAGAAAGAGGGGTGACTGGCAGAGGAGGGAGATTGCAGGAGGTATTACATCCAGAGAGAATGATACCTGCAACAGCCAAAAGGCTTTTCAATAGCAAACGTCCATGAATGCCTTCTCGGGCTTCTAGGCTACCGCATCACGGCCGTTATCATCTTTCTCAGCTACGTGCACAACAAAAAGAAGTAAGTATAGAAATAAGTAGAGATGGAGACATATCAGACATGTCCTCTGCCTCCATCAGTCCTCCCCAGTCTTCCAAGCTGAGCCCAGAAACCTCTGTCCTTCAGGTACATTTTCAGACCCAATCTGAGATGCTCTCTGAAAAAGGCATTATATATTTCCCACGACACTCACTTTGCACTCAGACCACAATTTTTATATACGTTTGTCTTGTTTCCTATCTCTCAAATAAAACTGAATTTCATAGGGTTAAGACACACTGACACCTTTTCTTGATCTTGGCAGTTGTTATGAGGTTTCGTACAATCATGCCATGGTGGTCACCAGGTTGACAATGACGGTTAGAAGCATCCCGATTTCAGGGATACTAAACTGTGAAAAACTGTGCACCCTAAATCCTGAAGTAGGGTAAAAGAATGACGAGACTGATACTTACAGTGACGATAACCTCTCCCTTTTTGTGAAAACCAGCATTCTTATGCACTAATACAGAAGAGCAGATTACCACATCCATTTTAGAGATTAGTTTGGAAAAGTATCAAAAGCCCTTTACTCACAAATTCCATTTTTGGAATTTTTCCAAAAGGAATAAACATATGTGTGTAAAGACAGTAACAATTCATAATAGCTAACTCATTAGTACCACCTACAGTGTGCCCTTAGACACTGTGACTCTTGAAGCAGGTGCTGTTGTCATTCCTATTTTGTAGATGAAGAAACTGAAAGCCAGGTGACTTGCTTAAAGTTACACAGCTAGTAAGCGGAGAAGCACAGACCTCCTGTCTTCAGAGTCTGTTTTCTAAACCACTATGCTTTACTCCCCTCAAAGCTCTAAGGATGCTTATCACAGCACTGTTTATAATAATAAAAAACTGAAAACAACCTAATTTTCTAGTAACAGAGGAATGGTGAAAAAAATTTTGGTATAATCATATAATGAAATACTATGCATCAATTAAAAGTGATATTATAGAAGAATAATCAACTTGAAAGATGTTAGCAATATCACAATTGTAAAAAGGATATTAAAAAATGATATGTACCACATGATCCGATTTTAGCAATATATTAGAATGAACCAGATGAAATTGTTAATTTAGGTCAAAAATGGCCAGATATCAGCAATTGTATATGGTTGAACCTAATACCTGGGGAAGAGGAGAGGGGAGGGAGAATGAGAAAGACAGAGACAGACAGACAGATATTGAAAGGCTCTACAGTCAAATGGCACCATTGGGTATCTCTGGGTCATAAGAGTGTATGCGATTTTTCTTTTATTCATTTGCATTAACTAAATTTTCTAAATTTTCTATGATCAACGTGTATCCTTTGGGCAGTAAAAGAAAAGAAAGAAAAATGTTATTTTTTTAAATGGTTTGATCTGCCAAGAGTTTATGTCTGTGCTCCATGCCTTACACATCTCTTTCCAATCCTCACAGCAATTACAACAAGGTAGGTATCACTATTACATTTAGCACACAGAGGATATTTAGGATGAGAACATTTAGGTAAAATGTCAAAAAACACTCAACTAGTAAGTGGTGGCATCAGTATTGAAACCCAAGACTGTCTGCAAACAAAAGTCCAAGCACTTTTCACGAGACCATTCTGCTCCTGAAGTACTGAAATTACATATTTTGGTTAAACATAACATCCTGCAATTACATTTTTCATCTAATATGATCCATTAAGGTAGCGCAGCAAAGGATTAAGATCTTTCACTGAGCAAGCCTGAGGGGTCCATGAATCACTCAGTATTTAGGGGCACTGAAAATAGGAAATTATCTCACTAGTGAGAACATAGGGCATTTCTTGAAGAGAAATTAAAACTAAGGAGATGGTCAGATCAGAAGAGCTTCTGTAAGTTGATAATTATTCTATGCAAACAAAAAAGCCAGTAAGCTCACTGTGAAAATAGTATTGATGTCATTAGCTTTAGGAGTACACTGACCTGAAAACTAGACTCACATAGTGCCTAGCACAGGGCCGTTTCTCAAGACACATTTGGTAAGTGAGCAAAAGTGACTGTGAATGTAGAGCACTATAACTAACTTTCACAAGCAGAGAAACCTGTAAAATCATCATAACAATTCTAGGTATATTCTTCTCTCCTAATCCACTTCAAACCCTCAGTCCAAATTTCCAGGCAAAGGACAGGGAGAGAGGGAAGGGGTTCTAGGATACATTGAGTTTTGAACACGTGTCAATACTGTGTAGCTGTTTTATTTAAACCTCACAATAACTCAATGAGATAGGTATAATTATTCCAACATTTCGTGTGCAAGATGGACTCAGATCAGAAATTATTTAAAGTCACTTAGTGTTCAAGTGGCCAAAGCAAGGGTTCAACCCCAATCTATCAATGCCTCCAAAGTTGCAATCTTGCCCCACACCATGCGGACCAGCCCAAGGACGATGCTCTGCTTGTCAATTACAAAATCTGATATCAGTGCGCATTAACCACTTCCAGCTGGTTTTCGAAAAAGAACATTCTAAGACAAAAGTTTCACAGATGTTTGAGAAATAATACTTGTTTGCTTAAAACAAGAGTTCCCAGGCTTCAGAGTGTTAGCAGCAGGTTCATCAGAATGGTCTTGATAAGAAATGTCCCAAAATGTCCACAGCCACATTTGTATTGACAAAAACAAGGCATTAGGAAAAATCTTTGAATAAATAGGAGATAGTTTAGTAAACCTCTTGTCTTTGTGTAGACAAAGAATAAGGAAAGGAACACAATTAGAGATAAACCAAAAGGCTAAATTAGGAGATGATCCAGAGGAAGGAACAAGGGCATGTTAATATATTGCTTCATCCAAAGGACTCCTTCAGCAAAACAAAAAAAAAAAAAAGGAAAGGAAAGGATGAAATCATTTTTCCCTTAGAGAAAAGAGTGATGTTTACCATCAAGTTCACCTTGTTACAAAATTCATCAATCACTAGCTAGCTCGAGGTGGGTATATAATCATTTTGCATTAGACAGACCTGGACCCTAGCTGGGCCACTGCCACTTCACAGCCATGGAAACTTGAACAAATTCCCAACCTTGTTATACTTAACTTTCTTTTTGCAAAATAGGGATGGTGGAACATACCAATTACACAAAAAGTACTTGTTGTTACGTGTGACACACGACAGATCTAGTAGCAGCAGAAATTTTATTCCATGGTTGGCACACTGGAACATCCCACCCCAGGAAAAAGAACACCCTAGAAAAACATCCTCCAGCTGTATATGAAGCTGGAATAACAGGTCTGTAGTTGGTTTGTATATTTGTTTATACTGTGTGAATCATTCATGCCAAAAAGGCCAGCTTGGTTCTCACAATGAGAATTTCAAAAACAAATTTCCCAGTAATTCCACAAAGTAAAAAACAAACCCTGGTATCACCCCTTTCACCCATTTTTATAAAGCCAATCTGAAAAACCTCAGGCCTGCAATGAAAACCAGCATTACCTTGCATCCTATTCTTACTCACCAATTAGAAACTGGATTTAGAAATTTCCTGCCTGCTGCTGATTGTGTCCAGAAGTATAGGCTTGTACTTGAAACTCAGAAATGTAAAAGGAGAAACTCAGAAACAATCACGTGAACTTTTTAGTTGTATTCCCCTTAGTGTAAAGAAATAGATGGTCATAAATGAAATCTGGAGAATCTTGCCACATTACTAGGCACCAATCCCATTAATTTGATTTTGTCTCAGTGTATCTATGCCTACTAAGACCACAGAAGCAGGCTTGAAACACCTTTTGAGGTATAAGATGCTTTTTTTTTTTTTAAAGCAATTGGTTCTGAATTACAGAAACAACAAAAGTGCCTAATTCTGTGTACCTGTGTTAGGTCTAAACCAACCCTGGATGCACTGAGCAGCCTCGGCTTTTTTTCTTTGTTTTTGTTTTGTTGTCTTGGTTTAACGCCTCCGGGATATAAGAACTATGAGGGGCTCAAGAACTTTGTGGATCCATCTCTACCGATATTTACAGTGGGATAACGTATTGAATCTTGGAACTCAAATTTATCATAGGGAAAGTGATGTCAGTGTATAATACATAATTACCCACATCAGGGTTGCTGTTTGAAGAAACTAAGACTTTAAGTGCCCTTAACATATAAATGTCAAGTATCATCAGTCAACTATGCTGACTTGAAAATATATTTTTACACGGAGTTTTGCCGTGATGCTCTCCATTGACTCTAAACATAGGAACATTTGTGACTATGAGAAAAATTATCAGGGAAGAAAATTCAGTCCTTCAAATTCTAATAAATAGACAAAGCACATATAAGCCACTTTCAAGAAAATATCTCTACAGAGTGAGTGTCTTTTAGAATAGACCAAAATAATTTTCCGCTGTCTCAAAGGATAGAAAAACATGGTTCTTCCTGAAATATCCACTCTTTCTTCCTAAGCCTTGGTTCCCTTGGGGTCTTTTATCTCCCTATGATTCCATTCCTTGTGCTTCAGGCTAACAAGGCGATGGTGTGTCATTCCCTTTGTTCACGTAGAAGAAAAGATCCTCGTTCAAAACATCAAGTGCTTTAAAAATAAAACAACTTTGTAAAGCTTCTCCATCCATGAAGAAGAACAATAAAGATGTATTTTCCAGACCCTCTGAAAGCACTAAAACCTCATGTCCTTCACATGTCAAAAAACCCCGCTGGAGGGCTGACCGAGTGCCAACAATCACTGTGGACAACCACCCAGTGCTGTTTATATTAATATTATTCAGTGGCTGAGAGAGAACCTTTATTCTTTAAAAAAATGTTTGCTAAATGAATTTTCAAAGCATGAACTGTTATTTTATAACTCAGTGTATGCTTTTCTCAAACCATGAACCGGAACAAAGGGCGTAAAACATTTATTCTTTAACGTGTCTAAATATAAACGTTGACGTCTCTCTGTGAGAGCACATTGATGACCCTACTCACAGTGCAGGAAAATCTCAAGGATATAAACTTAGGCGGGGATTAAGTAAGGGATTTGGGGGGATTACATGTATTCACTGAAGTCAAAAGAATCCTAACAACCTCGGGAGCCATTTCAGGATGTCTTGCTTTATTAAAGTTTTACCATATTTTTGTTCTTTGCTCATTTATTCTTTCATTAAAAATGTATTAAGCATCTTCTGTGGCTACTAAGTTCTGTTTGTTGAGCAGTTAATACTTGCTCCTGCCTAAGACATGTTCTATAGCTAAGACTTCTTTATCTGTTGGAAGAGACTGGCCCACGCTGAGATTTGTCACAAAAGGATGTAAGTGTTGCAGTGCACGGATGCTCGAGGAACATGGGGGACCTGTGTGCACCGCACCTCTGGGCAGAGGAGAGATGGGAGCAGGCTTTCAGCAGGGGGTGGGTGGAGGGCTTGAGATGAACACTGAAGGATAGGTACTCAGGACCCCACTGTGCAAATGCTTATTATCTTCATTCTGGATGTGAGAGGCCAAAGGGCAGAGTCCTTAAATGATTTGCTTAAAATCCCACAGTAAGAAAACTAGGCTCCAAACCCTCAATGCTAACTGCATGATCTGAGGGATATAATATAGTTTTCTTGAGAAAAAAGAATTTTTTTTTAACCACAGGAGACTATAAGTAATAAAATAACAAATGTTCATGTACCCACAACCTAGAATTAACTGTTGTGAACATTGTGTCACATTTGCTTCATCATTATTATAAGAAATAAAACATTACAGACAAAGTTAAAGTCCCCTTTGTCTCCTTGAGCCTGGTTCCCAGTTCTTTCCCTTCTTTTTCCCTAGAGGTAACCAATGTCACGATTTTAATGTGTATCCTTCCAGTCTGTGTGTGTCCAGAAATAATATATCATATTATTTTATGTATTTATTAGTTTTACCTAAAATGCATATGTCACTGTGCATCTTGCTTTTCTCACCCAATAGTACAATATTGAGATCTACTCACATTGATACAGCTGCTAATATGGTGTAATACTCTATAGCAGTTTATAGGAATGAATGGGTCTGCAGCATACTAGTATATTAACAGCCTCCAATAAATCTATCTTTTCCCACATTCATGGCCATTTTTAATTGTTTCCAAATTTTCACCCTTACAAGGATGCAAAGAATATATTCCCTCGAACAAGCACACAAAGGTTTCTCCAAGGTACACAGACAAACTGTGAAGAAGTAGAAATAAAATTACTGGATCACACGGTGTACACAAACCCAAATTTTACTCTAGAGACAGTCAGATTGTTCTCTAAAGTTACTCTGCCAATTCTCCCTCAGAAGAGTAGTGTCCAGAAGCCTCCTTTCACATCCTTGCCAACACAATCTTGTCAGACCTCTTAACTTTTGCCAATCTGATGGTGAAAAGTGACATCTTGTTCCTATACTATGCACTTCACTGGTTATTACAAAGATAAGCGTATTCTCATATGCTCATTAGCCAATCAGGTTTCCTTGCCTCTGAATTACCTTACTGCATCCTTTGCCTATTCTGAAGTTGAGGATTATTTTGCTAGTGATTTGTAGGAGTTCTTTACATATTCTATATACTAATCACTTGTTTTACATGTTACAAAAATCTTTTCCTACTTTCTTGCTCTTCTTTTAACTTTGCTTATGGTATCCTCTGTCTTAACGATGTTTTTTACTTTGATGTGGTCTAATTATTCTAAAAACAAATTTACAGCATGGATAAATCTGATTTGTGCAATACTAATTTTACTACATAAGATTCTTTTTTTAAGCGGCTGCTTTTCTTTAATGTATGAACCAAAATGCATAGTTATATATTAATATCAAGTTCAAATCAATTCCATTAAAATCTAAACTTTCTTTGGAGGTTACTTCCACCAGTTTTGCACAACAGCAGTTACTAGTAAAACCATTAGGTTTTCACAGAATTTAAAGATGATACCATTCATTTACGGTCCAAGAGCTAGGTTCTTATAACCTCTACTATTTACTCTATTAGAGCAGTCTTTATCATTTTATTACTTTCTGCCCTTTATTAGTTTTATACATGTCAAACATGATTAATTTGTTCCAGCCACAGGTGTTCAAACTTTATTTTTTTTTGGAGGAAGATTAGCCCTGAGCTAACATCTGCCACCAATCCTCCTCTTTCTGCTGAGGAAGACTGGCCCTGAGCTAACATCTGTGCCCATCCTCCTCTACTTTATATGTGAGACACCTACCACAGCATGGCTTGCCAAGTGGTGCGCAGGTCCACACCCGGGATCCAAACCAGCAAACCCCGGGTCGCCGAAGCCGAATGTGCAAACTTAACCCCGGCGCCACCAGGCCGGCGCCGAGGTGTTCAAACTTTTAAAAAATCAACTAGGTTGTCAATGAATTAAAAGATATTTTGATCAAAGAAGGAAAAATAGTGATTAGCTTTTTTTCTTATTTGCCCTGAGGAAATTTTCAAGTATTTAAAAAAATTCTTTGACAACGATCACAAACAACAAGAAAACAGATATGGTCATGAAAGATACCAGATTATATAATCAACCAGAACACTTAATTTCAGCCAATTAACAATGTAACCCCATAAGGTGAGATATACATTGCTCTACTAAAATCGGGTATCAGCCTACCCAAGGTCATAGGGAGAGTACAAGTGAGGCTGAAGGACCATCTCATGCATATTACTCCACTTAAAGCAGCACAGCCAGGAAGCACACTACCGCCAGCAGAAAATGGTAGCTGTGTGATTTGAAATAATTTGTAGTCTGAACTTCTTTTCCTAATTCCTTACTGTTCATACTCTGTTTTGGTACAAAATAACAACTAGACCTTATATAGTCATACAGAATTTCCACCTTAAGAAGTAATAGGCAAAAGTTTAGATGTGGCAAAAATGTTAAGCATTCTCCATTCAAATAAGGGCTGACTTTCAAACATTTTCTTAGGCATGGGGCCACCATTTCAGAAGTCACACCCCATATGATGCTTATACTACAACCTTTCCACTCCTGAGGGTCAGGAGCTCCCACACCCACACCTTCCTCAAGATCATGGAAGCTACATCTAGAATGTCTCACCTGGCTTCTACAATTTCATTGTAGCTGCCAGTTTATGAGCGAGGAATCTTCTGTTAAGTCACCAAGGGTGAATGAGCCTACATTGCACACAGCCAAGGTGAATCTTGAAGCCACAGGAGACTGAGGTACCTTAAGGCCACCAAAGGAAAGATTTTAGGTCACACCCTTTCTCCAGAAGAATTTTGATCACTTCCTCCTTAACTTCTCTGGATACTTTGCTCATATATTTATGTATGTACTTCCAATTCATCCATTAAACTGAAAGCACCTTGAAAGCAGAGGCAGACTCCTACTCATGTCTCATATTGCTCGCTCTCTCTTTTTTTTTTTTTTTTGTGGTGAGGAAGATTGGCCCTGAGCTAACGTTTGTTGTCAATCTTCCTCTTTTTACTTGAGGAAGATTGTCTCTGAGCTAACATCTGTGCCAGTCTTCCTCTATTTTGTATGTGGGATGCCACTACAGCATGGCTTGATGAGTGGTGTGTACGTCCACACTCAGGATCCAAACGTACAAACCCCAGGCTGCTGAAGCAAAGCGCGAACTTAACTACTACACCACCAGGCCAACTCCTCATATCTCATTTTAATATCCATTTTTGCCTTCATTCCTTCCTTCCACAAATATTTATTGAGCATTACTGTGTGCCTAGCACTGTGCTAGATATTAGGTGAATAAATTAGCCAGACAGCAGTGAATAAAACAGACAAAAATCCATGTTTTTCTGAGGTTTACATCCTGGAGGGGAAGAGAGACAAAAAACATCAAGTAAACACATAAAATATTTTCAAATAGTGCCATAAAAAAAGTTAAGAAGGAGATACATTAGAGAGTAAGGGGGGAATACTCTTTATATAGGGAGGTCAGGGAAAGCGTCTTATGGTGGTGGCACCTAGGCTGAGCCCTAATAGACCTAAACAAGTCAGCCATGTAAAGATCCAGGGATAAGAGTATTCCAGGCAGAGGAAATATCAAGTGCAAAGGCGGAAGTGAAACTAGCATGTTCCAAGAAAGGAAGGCAGAGGCCGAGCCGTGCGATACCCACAGCAGTAGTGGGATGACAAGCGATCGGGGAGATAGGGTGGGACGGACCAAACAGGGCTGGGTGCCCATGGTCAGGGCTGCAGTTTATTCTAACTCTAATGGGAAATACTGGGGAGTTTTGAGACAGAGAGCAGTGCATTCTGAAGTACATTTTTACAAGATCGCTCTGTCTCACTGCAGAGAACTGACTCAAGTCGGGCCTGAGTAGACCCAATAGCAAGGAGACTATTGTGATCACCAATTAAAAGAGGATGATGGCTTGGATTTGAGTGGCAGCAGTAGAGATAGTGAGAAAAGTTTAGATTTTGTTATATTTTGAGGTTGAACCAAGAGTTTTCTGATAAATGGATGTGGAGGGACGTTACACAAAGTAAAAAAAAAAAAAAAGATCAACAAATGACGTGGAATGGACACGACAGCCCAGCCTTGTCTTTCCAGCCACTTCATGTGAACTGATGAGCACGAGTCACATAAATGTCTATAGTGTTCTCACTATGCCAGAAGCAATAGAAACGAGACACTAAATAACTGGGTAAGGACATCCATGGTCAGAGGTTGAGGACAACACAAAAAACTACACCTGGGCTCTGTCTGGGGAGCCTCCTGGCAGCAACTGTGGACAGAGAGAGGCTTCTGCTAAAGAAGGAGGTAGCCTGCAGGATGAAATGAGATGTCCACAAAGAGCCGCCCCATCCACTGTCCAGTCCAAAGACTGGACTGATGCGAAGAAGTCTGGTGGAAGCCATGTCTGTCACACGCAGCATTGTGAGTCAGTCCCATTTACTGAGTGATCATTATGCCGTCAGGCACAGCGCTGAGCATTTAACAGGTATTGTGTCATTTAATCCTCATAAGCATATGAAGTAGATCCTCTTATTCTCATTTTAAGCCTGAGAAAAGTGAGGCCCAGAAACAGCACAGAAAGGAGAGCAGCTAGGACCATTGCAATTCAATTCCAACATGGAGGCTGGTGGAAGGGAGTGAAGGACAGTCTTCTCTCTAGAAAGTAACCAAGAACAGCCCAGATTTCAGATCCCTTCGGAAAGACAAACTCAGCAGTTTCTCTTTGTGACCTCTATCAAAATATTTGGGCAGTCCATCAGTGAAATTGCCTTTGGGCAGTTCTGATGAACCATCTGAGCTCAATCCTTCCCACCTATCATCAATGTCCTGCCCCCACGCCAGAGAACCCAAATGATCTCCTCCTATTCTTGCTGCTCCATCAACCTGATTTCTAAAGCAATTCTGACAGTGTGATGGGTATGTTAACAACTTGCCGAGAGGACTGGGCTCCACGTGTCTTCTCTCCCCAGACAACATCGATCCGACTATTGTGTCCAGTCAATAGACCTTTACGGCAGAACTTGCTGGGGAATAAGTCAGCTTTTTGTGCCTTACTATTTCTGGCTTGTAATATCCTTCAAATGGATCCTCAATTCAAATATCCTGCAGGCAAAGTCTTATTACTTACTCCATGCTGCACAGCGTGCCTGCTTTATAGAAAAGGTTGTCCGTGTTCCTAACATTGTACCTGAAAATGTTTGAGCTAGTCTTGCCTCCTGGGCATATTTTCACTACTTCCAAGTATATTTAATCAGAAATGCTATTGGTGACTACATAAACTCTGGTTTGGATTTTCCAGACCAAAATTAATTTGCACTTTTCCTTCTATTTGGTACTAATGTCAAAAGCCTGGGGAACAAGCATTTGAAAACTATTTGCTGGCTGCTGGCTGATTCAGGACTCTCCCATGTGTTTTGGATGTGCCCTACAGCCAGAGGAAACACAAATTTCTCTATAGATGTTTAGAAAATCATAAATAGGACTCTATAGGTTGAGAGAAGCAACGTGTTATTGCTACTCACACAAAAGGTTTAAAGGGGTTCCAACACAAAGAAAGGTCTCAGGGATTGCATATACGTATTTCAGTAAATCACACATAGACTCACAGGCTGAAAAGGGATCGTAAATACAATCTGAACCAACATTCCTAATATTACAAATGAGGACATTAAAAATTACAAATAAGTCCAATCAAATTGGTGTCCTTTTAAATTCATCATCCTAATGGTAGTGTATTCTCAACATCTCTCAGGAAACATTTTAATATTTGTCTCACGTTGTCAGCTCCTGCCACCTGCTTTCATTTCCCTCAATGTCACTGACCCTTGTCACTTTCACTAAACCTGCTTCCCAACTTTGGGAGGCACCATGCCCTTGTGGTTAAACTCACTGGCTCTGAATGAGATGTAAGTCTGTCTCCACCATTTACTAGAGGTATTAACTTAGGAAACTGTGCCTCCGTTTCCTCAACTGTATCATAGGAACAAGAATTGTAACCAGCTTGCTGTCTGTTATGAGGATTAAATGTAATTCCTGTAAAGCCCTTACCATGAGGCTTGGCACAGTCTAAGTGCTCAGTAAAGGAGAACTATTACTGTCATCATCATCAACGCAACCCAACTTCTGCTCTCCTTCGGATCATGTTCTCTCTCCCCGTTTTCCAAGAAAGGTCATCAAATATGAACACCCTCAGATTCTCCTCCCCTTTGCCCCCTGGCACCCCTGCTACTAGAACCCGTCGACATTCCTGCCAGCCACTCCTTCCTCCTCATTCTATTGGGAATGGGAAGTACTCCTTGCCAAGCAGCTCTGGGACGCCACCCCACTCAGCCGTCTTTTCCCTCAATTAGGTGATCCTCTCTCTCAGCTGAGCCTCCAGCCTCTCTCCTTTTTTTCACCACTCTCTCAGCCTAAGTGTTTTTCACCTTAAACTACAAACAAAAGCAAACAAACATAAAACTTTCTCGTGAGCCTTTTACTAACTTCCTATCTCTTTGCTCCCTCTCATTGGCTTTTCAGCCATTTCTGGAGAGTCATCTATACTTTATATCTTCTTTCTGTTACCCCTCACCCCACAGCAATCTGCTTCTGGCCCCAGCATTACGTTAGGCTCTTCTTGCCCTAGTCCACCCAGGCAACCTCTCACTAGCTTCCCAACTCCATTTTTAGCTTCCTCCATCCACCTCTTCTGCTGAGGCTGTTCTCTTTCTCAGGATGCAACATTCTATCTACTTTTCTGGAAGCTATGAGCTCTGTGAGACCAGTGACGGTTCCATATTTGTTTCCTTATCCCCATCATCCAGAACAGTTCCTTGTACACAGTAATCATTCAATGAAAGTTTGTATCATGAACACATGAATGACCTTCTCAGAATCATACAGTTCATTCAATCTGATTAAATGGAACAAACATTTACTGTGCTCCAATAACATGCCAGGCACAATGGAGGCTAAAGATATTAATAACACACAGCCCCTGCCCTCCAGGAGTTGTTTATCACTCAGTGAAGCAGGAAAAGGAATACAGGGTTGATGAACAGACAGAGAGATTGATGCTGGGGTGGAACAGAGAGGGAGCGGGAAAGAGAGGAGGGAACAGAGATGGCGGCAAGATAGATTGATGTCATATAGGCTAGGGTATACATTAGAAAGCCAATAAAAGTAAAATATGTGTGTGCTTTTTAAAAAAATCATTTAATCAAATTTTCAAAGAAGCAATATGTCTGAGTCTAGTCAAATAAGTCATGATTTCACTCCAGGGGAACAAACTTTGTGCAGTTCTCTGACTCACCTGGTTTTTTTATACAGAACATATATTGAGACCCAGGAACACTGACTGCATATCACATAGAGGACTCCTTCCCTCCACTGACAAGGTAAACAGCAAGATTAAATCTCCAGGGGAGGCCTTCGTAAACCGGTACATGTGAAGGTACTGTTAGTCCCTTAATCTCCCATGTACATCAACAAGGAAAAAAATACAGAGAGATAGCTGTGTAGGATAGTTAGCAATTTATTGTCATCTGGTCATTTTAGGCTCTTTATGTAATGTAAAAAAGAGTTACTCTTCTAATCAGGATTGAAGATTGATCTTGATCATCAAGGGGAAACAGGTCACTACTACACAATGAGAGAAAGGAGACCCCTGTCTGGAGCCCAAGGGATTCCGTGGGGCACCTCTCAGTACTTCCATGCCCAGTAGGAAAGGTTAACGGAAAATGTCAACAACCAAAAAAAGGCAGGACAAATGAGAATTCAGATCCTCAGGAATAAAGGTTTAAGTCACTCCCCCAGGTAAAGAACCCCAAGCAGCTGAGGTTTGGGCTGAGGAAGGGGAAATTTGGAATGAGGAGGGGAAGAAGGAAACCATACATACAACTACAGCCTTGCGACTAATTACAGAAAAGGTGCCTGAAGTAGTTTTTAATATTTTCTATTGCTTGTTATACATATGTGTTTATTTGCAGACGCCATTTTCTTTTTTTTCCTCTTTCCATTTTTATTTTACTTTATATACAAGTTGCTGGACATTAACTTTACTAAGTAACAGAATATTCAGTGGAACTGTGGCTGAATTTGAGGAAAAATTAATATAATCAGCAATGGATACACCACCGTTGGGACTTACATCACCTCATTTTGAGACAAGAGTGAGAACATTTTTACTCGTAAGATGGATAGCTGTATCTTCTTAGGCAGAAATACAGAGTTGTTTTGTTGATGTACAGGAATTCAAATGTGTGTAGACATGTGCAAGGAGGAGCTGAGTAACCAAAGGAGTGGCCTGCAACAGTTGCCACTTTATCATCTCTCAGTGCTAAATTTATCCTTCATTGCCTGCTCTATAAAAATGGATACGGGCCCTTTAAATATTTTTCCTTTCCCAGCTGGCCGACTGTTAACCATTTTCAGTAAAGGGCCCTGGAGAGACACTAGGGGAGGAAAGAGATTTCCATCATGGTTTCAGTGTGCGAGCTCAACTGACTCCTGCAGTGCACATGGCTTCTCCAGCACCCAGCTCCTGCCGTGTGAGCACAGTGGGAGTGGCTGCTCCAGCACCTGGCTCTGTAACACCTACAGCTTTCACAGCGCCCAGTTTCTACAACACAAGTGGCTTCTCCAGCCCAGCTCCAGGCTCCTACAGCATGGGCAGCTTCTCTAGCATCCAGCTCCTGCAATACACTGTGGCTAGCAGACCCAGCAGCCAGCAACTTTCCCTGGCATCCCCCTGGGGCTTTTGTTGTAGCACAGTGTTTCCGGTAAGACACTTTTCCATGAACAGCTTTCCCAAGTGTCCCACGGGGCAGATATCTACCAAGTTCCAGAGGACAGATTTCCAGCAAGTTCTGCTATAGTAGTCTCACGGCAGCCTCTCTGCCATTCAGTGAGCTCTGGTTGTGCCTTCTCTAACAAGGTCTGGATCATACCCTTAGTGGGGCTTCCTTTTGGGCATTCTGTCTCAGCCCTAGGAGCAGCGGCTGCTCCTGCTGTCAGCTATTATTATATCCTTCCAAGTGCTAGGCCCCTACTAGCCAATCCCTCATTATTCCAGTCTTCTGCTATAGTCAATTCTTTTTAATAAACTTGCCCTGTTCAAGATACTATGTGTCCCATTAGCAATGAGCATATCTGGAACCTGGGCCTTGGTTTCTAAACACCGTTCTCCAAAGGGTCATTCTAAAGCTGAGGCAGGAAAAATGCAAAATGATTTAGGAGTATTCTGTAGTACCAGAAAGTAAGAAATTGCTCAAGAAAACAAAAACCAAAAAGATAGGGGCATGTCAAAATGACACAAGAGCCATCCAAAAGAACTCCCAAACTCCAAACCTGGAAAATTTTCAGCAAAAAGATAACATAATATTGGCTTATAATCCAAAATATCATATAAATATACATGAGTTCATTCATGCTGATATAAAGAAATGATTGAATAAATGGGAGAAAGATAAATCTTCCTTACAGAAGAGTGCCAAATAACGTATGTAGATACTGCTCCTCAAAGATATGAGCTGAAGTCCTGCCCTTCACCCTTGAGGGTAGGCTAGACTGAGTAACTTGCTTCCAAAGAATAGAGTAGGGAAAGGGAAAAAGAGTAACTTCACGTGGAAAAACCTGGCAAACACTCCGCATAGCAAGTAGTGAAGGTTAGCCAAGTGATGACATCGTTGGTGATGTCATATGAACGTCTTGATAAAGTGTGATGAGAAGGGCACTTCAACTCTGTGGTGCTCTTTTCAAAATCCATAACTCTAGTCTAATCATGAGAAAAACACCAGAGACACATAGACTAGGGGGCATTCTACAGGAAACCCGGCCAGTATTCTTTGAGGCTGCCAAGGTTATGAAAAACAAAGATTGCAACATTGTCGCAGACCAGAGGAGACTGGGGAGACAGGACAATGAAATGCAGCATGGTGCCCTGGATTGGATCGTGGAGCAGAAAGACGACATTAATGGAAAAACTGATGAAATTCAAAGATAGTCCAGAGTTTATTTAATAGTGATATACTCATGTCAGTTTCTCAGTTTGACAAACTAATGGTAAGAAAGTAACAAGGGGGACAACTGGATGTAGGTATATAGGAACACTCTATCTTTGTATCTTTTTCTGTAAATCTAAAATTGTCCCGAAAAAAAAGGTTTACTCAAAACAAATTATTGTGGTTTCTGTCTCCTGATTGGACTCTGGCTGATACAAGGAACTAGTCAGATTATCAAAGCAATCATCTCATGGTCCTAACATACATCATCAAATATATTCATAACAAGAACCAGAGAGAGGGACATAGAAATAAAATCCTTGGAAATTAAGCCATTTTAACTCTGCTACTTAGTAGATTACTAGAGCATGCATTTTGTTTCGAGAATTATCTGGCCAAGAGTAATTAAATTATACACTTCCTAACGAGTGATATTAGAGTAACTGCCACAGACAAGACCCAGTGCTCCAGCTCAGAATAACATTTTCTTACGTGCTTATTAAACATGTCAGAAATGGTTTTCTCAGGACATCTTTAAAGATTTCAGATATCTGTCCACGTATTTATGGTTTTGTCATTATAAAACCAAAACATGAGTTGTAGAGAATATACTAAGAGTCGCCTCATATCATCTTCCAGGATTGAAAAGAACATGTGTTCTCAGAATTCTAGAGGCTTCGTTCAAAAATCAGTAAACTCCAAAATAGAGCAACAGTTTGTTTTCTAGAAGGCCTAAATCAGTTCTGGAGAGTCTGAAACCCATCTAGGCTTTTGTTTTGTTTAAACAAACATGCTTCGGTCTGATCTCTTAGCTTGAGTCTGCAGTTCTTATAAGACAAAGCATGAATACAACTGAAATTATTCCACAGCATTCTTGCCCTGGAATTAGTAACAAACTTCACATTTCAAAAGAAGAATACACCCACTCTTCTTTTTCCCATTAGTTTATATAATAATTTTATTTTTCTTCAAAACATGTAGGCACAACTGATTTTTAAGCTGTTAAAGTTAATGAAAGCAACATCCCATTTGAGGTCAGTCGGCTAGAAAAATGGACATGTGCCAAATCCCACATCCCAAACATTTTGCCCCAACGGCATGTGAACAAAATGCCCCCTCTCCTCCTGATCTCCAGGAGAAGCAAAACAAAACCCTGCAAGAGAGTGACCACTGGAATTGGAAGCCTGTCAGGGGCAGAAAGACACACACACACACTCTCCCTGTCTAAGATACAACAAAAAGGCTCTTTCACCTAGAATGTTCTGTGCACAGACAGCACAAGGATTTCCCCCCAGATATGCTGTTTTAGGGACAGGCAAGAGATCACAAGACTACAACAAGAAGTTCTAACAAGATAATGAGTAATCGTGCCAATTCCAAATGTAAGCAAGTAACAATTCTTGAAACCAGCTTATCCAGACAGCTTGAAGTCCTTTCAGACTAGTTTCAGAAAAGTATTTAGTAGCAATGAGGACAAATTTATGCTCCCATGAGAGCCTGCTAATTTTTAAATCTGCTATTTCGTTTCTCTAAACGTAACATTTTGTGCATTACCATTTAGTTGCACTTCGATTCCCTCTCACATTTTTCAAGACAAAAAGAAGCAAAAGAGAACAGGAAGTGTACACAATTACACGCGCAGCAACGTTAGCAAGGAAAGTTAAGTTTTAACTGTGAAATTTAGAAAAGTAACTGTATTACATGACATTCCATCATTTAATCCTCATAATAAAGAACATGAGATTTTAAGTGCAAACTGCTTATAGTCCAAAATATCATTATTTTAGAATTATAATTCCAACATAATGGAGACAAATTATATACTATATTATGATTTGATTTAATACCAAAATGTTAATGAATTTTCATTACCATTATTTCTCCCCAAAGTTATCTGAGCAAGTACTCATTATCTGAATCTCAGAATTCAGAGATAAATAAATATGTTAAGCATTGAAAATATTAATTTTACTTCTGAGTGAAAACCAACAGGAGGTAAATTTTAATCACCAAGAAAGTATCTTAGATAAATCAAGATGTAAAACAGAAGTTAGAATACAATAGTTATGTTACTACCACTGCCTTACTAAGCTAAGGAATCTAAATTCTGGACCCTACTCTGGAAAATGCATTCATATTTACAGAAGCAGCATCAGATTATGAAATCTCTTTCTTTTCAAGTTCCTTTCTTTATACTTAATTAACAACAGTTCTGTATATAATACATGTACACATTTCAAAGAAACTGTATTAATGAGTTGGATTGGGAATCCACACCATGTTCTACATAGGGATGGAGAGAGAAACCCGTGGCTCGAGGTAATCTGCAGACAAGGGGGCCCATACAGCAAAAACATCCCGAGACAGACAAGAGCAGGTGGGAACTTACCACTGGAGCAGTTGGTCCCACCCCAGCCAGGCTCACACTGACAGGTGTTTGGAGCAATGCAGCGACCATGGACACATTTATCAGCACAGTGGGCTGTCAGAGAGAAAATCAATCAAATAAGGAAAGTTGGCACAAGACAAAAACCCCCAGCGACACAGCTGTTTCACATCCCAGTCTCAAGTATCACTTAAAAACAACATGCATGCTTGATAATTTTCTTCAATCCATTTCAGCCCTCTTACTGTCCGCTGCATAACCAAACAATTCCCCTTCTTATTTTGATATCTCCAAATAAATTCCTTCATTTCTACTATTTAATTCTACTTCATGCTAAATTAGGAAAGAAGTTTCAAGGAAAACTGCCTAATCCACTTTTTAAAAAAATTATCATTGACTACCAAATATATCCTCTCTGTTTCCGGAGGAGCATATGGGATGCAGAAACAACCACTAAGCAAGATAGCAGGACTCCACAGTGACGAGTGCACTGAGAGGTATTCCCTTTACATAATGCCTTCACCAGAAACAACAGTAAATTTCTTTGTGCACAGGTTATTCACAACTGGGACAGCAGAATTAGATGCCGTTTTTCTACTGAAGAGAACATTCAAAAAACGTCATCCAGGTCTTCAGGAAACAGTAAATCTCAACTCCTCTGCCATTAGTGAATTTATCTTAGGTGTGACCCAACCCACGGAGGAAGGGATATCACTGCAAACATGAGTGGATGAGTAGCCTGATGATTTCCCAAACAAACTTCAGTGGACTGATCGAAAGGGACATCAGAAATACACTGTGCCAAACATCAGCATTGCCTTCAATCTTAGCCACTTGCATTGGTTAAACAGTCTTTAAAATACCTGGATATATGAGTAATTGTGAGAACTTAGAAGTTTTGGGTTCAGATATTCCAAAGTTTTACGTAAGGATGGGATAAGGTATCCTATGCTTTCAAGATAAGTTTTATTAATTCATGTCTTATTACACAAGTAAAACAGGTCTACTGTCCAAATGTAAAATGTCAACATGCAAAATAAACTTCATTTCCAGTTCCATCAACTAGTAACTTTTTCTTTTTTGAGGAAGATTAGCCCTGAGCTAATATCTGCTGCCAATCCTCCTCTTTTTGCTGAGGAAGACTGGCCCTGAGCTAACATCTGTGCCCATCTTCCTCTACTTTATATGTGGGACGCCTACCACAGCATGCTCTGCCAAGCAGTGCCATGTCCACACCCAGGATCCAAACCAGTGAACCCTGGGCCCGCCAAAGAGGAATGTATGCACTTAACCGCTGCGCCACAGGCCCGGCCCCCAACTAGTGACTTTTTTATATGTGTAGAACCTTTCAGGAAATTTTTCCTATATATTTTTCTCCTCAAGACAAAAAACCAAAACAAAACAGAATCGTGATATTTTTAATTTGCCTTTCCACTTAATACAATGGTAGAATCTTTCCATGTCATTAAATATTCTTTTTTGTGATTTATCCAGTGTTTTCTGTGTGTATAATATATATTGTGTATCTATATTGTATATATAGTGTATATATATAGTGTGAGATATATATTTTATGTATTACACATATTGCTATACCAAAAATGATAATCACATCTAAGTTCTTTATCAAAAAATTTAGACATGAAGCGGTACAAGGGAAAGGCATTTTAGATGAAGAGAAAGTAAAGGCAAGAGGTAGAAAGAAAACCAATGGAAATGAGAAGGTCTGTTTGGGTGCAGTGTTTGGGGCAATAGCTTTGGAAAGATAAAGAGAGACCTTGAAAACCAAACTAAGGTATTAGGACTCTATTCTGAGAATTAGCTGGGAAAACTCTAACGAAAGATATAAATTTATTACAAGAAACCATCAGGTAGAGGACACTACAACAGAATAAAGTGACCACAAATTTCAGAACACGCAGGCTCACTTCCACCACCAGAATAATTCTTAGCACTCAGGCACTTTGGTGAGGAGCGCCAGGCCAGGTGAGCTTGCAACCGTGGTCCAGAATAGAAATTTTGACAGTAGAATTCCAAGGAGATGCTTAGCAACCTCAAAAGATTTTATTCAGACAATCCCATATTTAATTTAATTAAAAGAAAAATCTGTCTGCAACATATGAACATATTGGCCCTACAATATGTTGACTTATGCTACTAGGTTAAGTCGATAGGTGCCAACCTCAGGGTTCAGTGTCTCCCGCCATCTCTATGCACGTGTTTGATACTGTAGATGTGTCGTTCATTTGTAATGTTGTAGCTCTGTAATGTTCTTTCTTCGAAATTTAGACATGCACATACAAGCCAGAAAATTACCATAACTGGAGTATGCAAGGATCAATTAAATGCCTCAAAGGGCTCAGGTCCAACCGTGCAGGGCATGTTCCGGATGTCATATCACACTATGTTAGATGGAGCAGATGCACACAGGACACTCACCTTAAAGAGTGCACTGGCACCCACTGTGACTACGTAAATATGAAAGTGCTTTGTCTTACTTGTCTTATGTACTGATGACATCTCTGTTTCCAGCATATTGTTAATGATGAGCCTGCAGATCCAAATTTACCAATTTCTCCTCCTTCAAGATACTAAAATGATTTAAAATTCTGTTTGCATATCTCAAGAACTTTTAAAAATCAGATACTGTTTGCCTTTAATAGGAAACAAGAGTTTTCTGATACTTTGCATTTAAAAGAAAACACAGCAATTAGATATGGTGGTTGATGAAAAGAGGTGTCACCCACACCCTCGAATTTCAAATTTTTGTGTTTATTTAGAATAGTCTTGTTATTCTCACCAATTAATTTTATACTAAGGAAATGTTATAAATGTTAACATAAGGTAAATTTATGTTAATAAAATACTACTTTGTTTTTATATCTTGAGTATTCATATAAGATTTCATTTGGCAAAAGAGTCAATTCCACCATTTGAAAATTTGAAAAGTTCTGGGTTCCCAGGACACTGGATTGGATCAGAGCAACCTGGGGTTTCATAGCTACTTGGGAGGGAGTGGCTATGAGAGGAGGCTTTTGGAGTGTTCTACAGGCAGGTTTCAATTTGTTGCTCTCCCCTTATTTTTTCACTCCTTATCTTCCTCTTCACCTCCTTTCACCACTCATCTTTCTCTCCCCACAAACTACTTCTTTGATATGCATAGTCACCACAGAGGCTGCAGATTAAACTTTGGTTTTAGTTGTAGTTGTGCTGGTCTTAACCCCAGGGGGACCCCAAATGGTTTCCCCTGTACCCACCTGAATCAACTAGGGATGAAGGTAGGATCGAGCAAGCAGCCCTAGCACCATTCCTCCAATATCAACATGATTACTAAAATGGGTAAAGAAGTGCATGAAAAGTTAAACACGTGTCCCAGAGGGTTAAGAAGCATAATTGCACGTGCTTGGATGCCAATTGATTGTTTTCGTTGCTACTGTTTTGTTAGTTCTAAAAAAGGATATTAAGTGAATTTCTATGTGTAAAAATCAGAGATCTGTTTCAGAATGCCTCGAGAATTCTGAACAATCCTATGAATGCCCTCATGTTTGATTCCTGATGGTACAAACTTTGTGTTTTATGAAATGAACACCAATAAATCCAGTCAATTATAACAGATGAAAAGAATAATCCTGTGACTGTAATTTTAAAATTTAGATTATTTTTTATGAAAACCTTGAACTAACATTTGGCCAAAGTCTGAAGCAAAATGTGAATAGATAATTAGAAGAAAACAAATTCCTCTCTAAGTTAATTAGGAATTAGAAGGGGGAATCTGCTTTCCTAATGATTTTTTTCTTAATTAAAGTTAAAGCCAATGGAATCACCCCTGAGCACTGAAGCCTAAAGTCAAATAATGATCTAAATAAGGGGAAATGTCATTGGTATGGATTCTGAAAGGAAAGAACACAAAATTCTACTGCCATGGCGTAGAATCTCTGCACAGCGTTAGACTCTGTCACACAATGCCATCTCTGCTCCATGCCCTTATCCTACCAGCTCTGGACTCTCCACATCTTGCAACAGCCTTCTCCAAGTACGTGTGAGACCAGCAGGAGCAAAGGCAGACAACAGAGGAGAAGAGAGTCAGCTATAGAACTCCATGTTCTCTGACGTCCCATCTCACCAGGTTGCAGGAACACTAACTGTGGCCGACATGGTGACAGACACAGACCTTCCCTCGAGAAGACCAACTGAGCTAGATCCCTACCCCAGCCTCATCTTTCCTCTTTCACCTTTGAAGACCACTTACTCTGGGGGCTGAGCTTCCATGACTAACAAATTCCATGGGAGAAACCAATGTGGGTGAAAGACCTGAATTTGTCCTGTAGAAAATCCCAAAGTGAACAAGAAAAGAGAAAGAGAACAGAGGTCCCCCTTAGCAAATGCTCAATAGCTTAGATTTCAAGGACAGGAACAAAAGACCCATCATTAGCGTGGCTCCTGCATCAAAGGAAACAGTCATTTTATTCCCTATTCATGTCCTTTCTTCTTATTTTTAAAAGGGCAATTAAAACCAAGAAAATGCTAGCAAAGATGATCTATCCAATATGATTTATTTTCACAACTGTCTTTAAGAAAATCATTAAATATCATATTCTGAGTTTTCAATAGTCTTTTTTAGAGCCCAGAGGCAAGCTGAATCTCTAGACCCACACTAAGTACACTGCCGCAGACACTTCAAGTTGCAAGGGGCAGTCAAAGCATCTTCTCCCTCAAGAACTGGGAGGCAAGAGACACTGATGAGAAGAACATGCCACATCTTTGAAGTGAAAGCTGTGGACAGCCTGTCTGTCTGATGGACAGGTGAAGAATGACATGATGACCCTGGAATCTTCTCTAATTAGGCTCTTATTTCAGCCTTAGTTCCTAAATCCATTTAAATCCCATTACCAGTGCCATGGACCCCATTCCTTTCACTTGTAAATACTTGGCTTTAATACTGACAGCCACTAACTATACTCAATAGTTTTCTCTTCTGCCACATACCTTTCCCTTTGGATTTACACGTAGGGTATGGCAAAAAAAAAGTGAAAGTAAGAATGGGCAGAGCTACTGGTGTCCTAAAGGACATAATATAATAAATTCATTTAAATTAATTTGAAAAAGGTTTCCATGATCAAAGTAATTCTTGAAAGCAAACCTTCCAGCTAATCGATTTTTCCTTAGAATTTCCTTTTATCGGGTATATGAATAAAGAGAGAAAGTCACAAATCTTGTTTCCACTCTTTTATTCTGAGTTGCTGAAGAGGAACATAGATTTGAGAGTTAAAGGTGCCTTTACTGAGAATTTAAAATTATGGACTAAGAACAGTTTAGTGGATACCAGGGGAAAGGTGGGGTGGGGGGTGGGCACAAAGGGTGAAGTGGTGCACCTGCAACATGACTGAGAAACATTAATGTACAATTGAAATTTCACAAGATTGTAACCTATCAATAACTCAATAAAAAAAAAAAAGGTGCCTTTACTGAATATCATTCCCACATTTTTCAGACAAGGAAATTGAGACTAGGAAAATGAAATGATTTTCCCAATATTGGTAGCTGGGGTTAGAGGCAGAAGTAGGATTAAACCCTGGTGCCTGACTTCAGTGGAACAAAACGTAGGATGAGTTTTAAAGTGGAAAGCAGAGATAAAAAGGATGGTAAAGGTTGTGTGGGGTCAGATAATAAGGCAGGTGTACTAAGTGGCTAGGAGTCAGAAGTTAGAATATTCAAATAAGGAAGCAAGAGAAAGCAGAGATTTGACTTCCAAGATAAACTTTATCCACTCCATACTTTTGTCTGAGGCCAATTATTTGCAATGTCTTTATAAAATCTGATTGCTACTGCAGTGTTCAAGTACAGACAGGAATAACTTTGTTTTCATATTTCCAAACATTACATTACAGCCTACCCTATTGTGTTTGTTTATAAAAGGGAAGGGAATTCTCTTTTCCTTCAATTTAATATTCACTGATGTAGCAGGTACATTGCTAGGCACTACTGTGCAATACGAAGATGGCAGACCAGGAACTCTTATTCTGCAGAGGAAGTCAAATATAGGCCCCTCAAAGCCACAAACCACAGAGCAGAATGCAGGGGTACTATCAGAGATGTGAGCAAAATGCCGTGAAAGTGCATTCAATGATTCCATTTATACGAAACGTACAAATAGGCAAATCTACAGAGACAGAAAGTGTTTTAGTGGTTGTCTATGACTGGGAGGGACTAGGGGTGAAACTGGGGTGGTGCTTAATGGGTACAGGGTTCTTTTGAGATGATGAAAGTGTTCTAAAATTGAGTATGTGATGGTTGCACAATTCTGTGGATATACTAAAACCACTGAATTGTGCACTTTAAATGGTTGAATTGTATGGTATATGAATGATATCTCAAAAACTTATACCTCAATTAAAAATATTGTAGGAGCTGTGGGAAGGGAGCAATTAATTCCAACTGGACTAAGATCAAGGAGGGTCCTATGAAAGAGAGAACATCTGAACTGAGGAAGTAGCCAACTTTGTAATAAAGTATAACTGCCTCATACCCCATTCTCCTTCCATCCCATGCCCATATTTGCATAACCTACGGCCTTGGGTCAGGGGCTCTTGCCCCACAGCCACCAGTGGTCTATATATGCGATCTGCATAGATGCCTGGTCAATCATGGAGAGCAAGAAAACGCTGGGAACCCAGGAATTTGCATTTAGTAAATGTAATGGGAAAAAATCCCTATCTAAAATTCCTTTCCCTCCATTCCTGATACAGCTTTCATGGCTCTTAAGGACAAGTACAAAGAGCAACTACTAGTAGTGTCTTTGGCAGTCATCGCTAATTGTATACCTAAAGTCTATTCTTCCCTGCACCCTTATTAACAGAATTCCGCTTTCACCAAGGACAGTAATGGGACCAGCAATTAACTACATTTCCCAGCTCTTTCTGGATAGAAGTGTCCATGTGGAAAACAGTGCAGGGGGACAGACTTAATTGGTAAGTGCAATTCCTCTTCCCTGACGCCTGGTGTGTTGACAAAATGGCTGCATCTGCTCATACTCTCAGGCAACTCTGAGGGTGGGGCCCTGAGAGTCACTGAACCCTGCACTCGAATTCCTTGCATGGATGAATGAATGCCATAAGGCACCCACTTCCAGACTGCTCATTACATAAAGATAATAACCCCCTAGTAGGTATATGTTTCTGTTTTTCAGATATTATTTATTGCAGCCAAACATGATTTCTAACTAATACATTGCACCTTTGGGAGGTCTTTCAGGTGAGTTGGTTCCTAAATTTAAAAAAATATCCATAATAGCAGAAAACGACTATTGCAAAAAATGTCAAAAAAGTATTTGGCAAAATCCAACATCATTCCTGATAAAAATTCTCTGCAAACTAGGAATAAAAAGGAGCTTCCTTAACCCAATAAAGGGCAAATAAGAAAAACCTGCTACTAACATTGTCAATAGTGAAAGAACGAATGCTTTCCCTCTAAAATTAGGAAAAGAAAAGGATGTCTGCTCTTATAACTTCTATTCAGCATTGTGCTGGAGGTTCTAGCAAGTATAATACGACAAGAAAAAAGAAATAAAAGACATTCATATTGGAAGGAAGAAGCAAAACTGCCTTTATTTACAGATTATGTAAGTATACGTATGTATGTAGAAAATCTGACGGAAACTACAAAAAAGCTACTAAAAATAACAAGATAGTTCAACAAGGTTGCAGACAAAAACCAATATACAAAACTTAATCATATTTCTATATGATAGTAATGAACAACCATAAATTGAAATTTTAAAAGCCATTACAATAATACCAAAAATATGAAACACTTAGGGGTAAATCTGACCAAAGATATGAAAGGCCTATACACTAAAAACTAACAACATTGTTGAGAGAAATTAAAGAATTGAACCAAACTATCAAAGAATTTGACCTATTTGACATACACAGAACACCTCACCCAACATACTCATATACGTATTCATTTACATATACATATTCTCTCTAAATAGAGAGAGAGACCTTGTTTATCAGGCAGATGACTCAATACTGTTAAGGTATCAATTCTCGCCCAAGTAGATCTGTAGATTCAACAGAACACCAACCAAAATCCCAGCAGCTTTTTTTGCAGAAATCGACAAGCTGATTTTAAAATTCATATGTAAATTCAAAGTACCTATAACAGCCAAAACAACTTTGAAAAAGAAATAAAAAGTTGGAGAATGAATACTACTTGATTTAAAGACTTATAAAGGCACAATGATCAAGACAGTGTGATATTGGTGTAAATGTAAACAGATCAAAGGAACAGAAAAGAGCCCAGAAATAAGTCCACACACATATGGACAAGCATCTTTTGACAGAAGCACAAAGACAACTAAGTGAAGAAAGAACAGTCTTTTCCACAATGCTGTAAAAATTGGATATCTATATGCAAATAAATAAATGTGGATACATAATCTTGCACCTATAAAAATTAATTCAAAATGAATCATAGACCTAAATGTAAAGCCTACAAATATAAAACCTCTAGAAGAAAACATAAGAGAAAACCTTTGTGACAGTGAGTTGGACAAACATTTCTTAAATAAGCCACCAAAAACATAATCTGAAAAGAACAAATTAATAAATTTGTCCATCAAATCAAAATTAAAAACTTCTGCTCTTCAAAAAACACCATTAAGAGAATGAAAAGATAAGACACAAAATGGAAGAAATATTTTCAACTTGATCTGATAAAGAACCTGTATCCAGAATACATAAAGAATACTAAATAAGGAAATAGCTCAATTACAAATGAATAAATAAATGGGAAAAAAATTTGGACACTTCACCAAGGAAGATGTACTCACGACAAATAAGCTCATGAAAAGATGCTCAATATCATTAGTCACTAGAATAGTATGAATTAAAACTACAATAAGATAATACTACGTACCTATTCAGATGACTGAAATTTAAAAGACCGACCGTATCAGGTGTTGGCAAAGATGCAACTCTCATACACATGTAAAATGCGCAACCATTTTGGAAAAGTTTGTCAGTCTTAAAGTCTTTACAGACTTTTCGATTTTTTCCAGTTTTCGGCTGTTACAAATAACGCATCTCTAAAAACTTGTGTACAAGTATCAAAGGACTCAGCCGTTCCACTCCCAGGTATTACACAAAAGAAATAAAAGCTTATGTCCATACAAAAACCTGTACACAAGTTCTCAGAGCAGCTTTATTTATAATTGACAAAAACTGGAAGCAATCCAAATGTCCATAAACATATGAAAAAATAAATTGTGGTATATCCATACAATAGAATACTACTCAGCAATAAAAATGAATGAATGAATGATACACACGACAATATGGATGAAACCCAAAAAGATTATGCTGAGTGAAAGAGACCAGATATAGAAGAGAACATACTGTATGATCCCATTTATATAAAGCTCTAGAAAATACAAACTAATCTAGAATAACAGAAAGCAGATCAGTGGTTACCTGGGGAAGTGGGGGGAAGGTAGGAGTGGATGGAGGAATTACAAAGGGGTGTGAGAAATGTTTATATGTGAGGAACAGATTCACTGCCATGACTGAGGTAATGGTTTCATGGTTGTATACATATGCCAATACCTATCAAATTGTATACTTAAATTCGTAGTTATTCTTTGTCAATTTCACTTCAGTAAAGCTGATAAAACAAAATCAGAGTGTGAGGAGAACTTCCAGAGAGAGGCAAAGAGACCTCTTTCTACACCAAAGAGGGCAGATAGAAAAAAAATCTGAGCTAACACTAAAATACTGTACACATTTTGCAATTTCATTAAGAGTCTGTGATCATTGATGTATGAGCTTTCCAAATGTTTATGAAGGTATGGGCTTTAGATCCACCCAAGAAATATATATTTGAGGAAATGCTAATATTAAAAACTCACAACACAATATTCTACTAAGCTTTTGCTCTACAAAGTGAATAACTTACACAAAAAAAAGTGTTGAAATAGACTCTTGTAACAGATCCCACGCAAGGGATTGAAATACCATCTGTGGAGCACATAATCCTATTCATTTATTTGAAAATGGAAAGTTTTTAGCTTAATTCCACAAATATACAGGCATTATCTATTTTGGCCACAACTCTCGCATTGTGTCTCTTTAGGTTAAATTGGATTTAAGTAATATAAGTAGCATGATCCTAATGGACCATAGTTTCAAGAAGTTAGCGAGCATTGGAATAAACTCTAATTTTCCTAAGCATAAATTCCTCACAACTCAGCCTACAACTGCTCTGATGATACAACTGCAAACTGATTCAGTTTGAGAAGGGTTGCAAAATTGTCAGCATCTGGTTTAGAGAAGAAACCAGAAAGAAGGTGCCTTCGTTTGGGATAAATCATTTCCCTCCCGGTCCTGTCATGTCTATGTCTGTGAGGAAAGCACAGTGATTCTAGAGGAAGTGCCATACCAGGCTCCTCTGTTTTTAGAATGGCATTTCTCTTGGTCAGACCACTCTCGATGGAACCATAGAATTCTTTCACAAGTATTCTTGCCCACTGTGTGTTTTCCACCATATGGCATTTCCCCTAGGCTGCCCTATTTCATCTTGCTGACGCTTGTTTCCAGACACTTTGCTTCCGGTTATCCAATTCATCTGAATCACATGTTAACAATAAAGGCCAGCCCTAGAGAAAGTTGAGAGGACAGTGTGGTTATAGTTAGGGTTACCACTTTTCCCATGCAATGTCCTCCCCTCCTTCCTCCTTGGAGATTTCCTTGTGACCTCTGGTGCCCTCAGGTTCTTTCTACTCTCCTTCTCTGTCTACACTAGCTTGAGAATAAACGGAGTCTCATATTCAGGAGTCAAGGACTAATAATAACAGCTACGGTTAATTCCCTTGTCAGGGACATTGCATTTCAGTATTGAAGCCTTAAGCCAAATGTATAAATTAAGTGGTAGAATTTCTTCAAAAAGATCAAGGGTCCAACAGAAAGCTAGCAGCAGGACTTTTGCTACTAGAACGCCCCACAAAAACACACACTCAAATGCCTCCCGGAGCCAGGTAGGATCAATGAGAAGAGTAAGCAGACCAGCTACAGCCTGGGCAAACTCAGAGAGCACTGTTTCATCTAAAAGGGGCGGCTACCGGGGGTCAAAAGGCATAAGCTTCCAGTTATAAAAGAAATAAGTCATGGGATATAATGTACAACATGGTGACTACAGTTAATAATACTGTATTACATATTTGAAAGTTGCTAAGAAAAATCACAAAAGTCTTCATTATGAGAAAAAAATTTTGCAACTATGTTTGGTGACAGATGTTACCTAGAATTATTGTGATCATTTCACAATATATACAAATATCAAATCATTATGTTGTACACGTGAAACTAATATAATGTTAAATGTCAATTATACCTCAATTAAATAAATTAATTAATTAAAGGGGCAGCTCCCCTTCAGGATCTCCTGTCTACTGCCACAGAAGAATGTCAAGCCAGTGTTATCAATTGCCTGATTTTTCCAAAGAAGATGAAAGTCCTAAGTTTTATGTTAAAATTTTTTTAAATGTAAAACACCATGTGCACCAAACAAAACATGATTATCCATCAAATCATCCACCCTGCTAGTTTGCCACCTCTGGCATAGACTATTAGCCTGCTTTACGAAACATCAGTGAAAGCCCTAAGACGTTCAGAATAAAGAGCTTTTAAGTTCTTTGACAGATGACATTTTGAACTTAACTGTTCTTTTTTCTTAATTTTAGATTTTCCTCTGTATCAACTGCAAATCTATTATTTATACAGCTGTTTTGAATTTAATATCAAGAACTGCTTCATACGCATACTCATTGACAACTTTACTTTTGGTGAAGAACTGTTTGCTATGAACATCTCTGTTAATAACAGTTCAAAACTTGAGGGAGGCCCAGCCAACGGTGCCCCAATTGCTGAAACCAGTAAATAGGTACATCTTCTGTGTCATGGTAAAGGGAAGAAGTGTCTGCCATATCCTGCCATGATAACTAAAAATTTCCCTTTCTTGAGTTGTTACAACAGACATTATGATTGCCTCTAGAAGAAATAAAAGAGATGTGACATCAGCAACATGACTAAAAAAGACATCCATTGTGGTACTCCCCCTCAACAACAACAACTCGGCATCCATCCACGGACAAAAGTGCCTTTGTGGGAGCTGTGGGATCCAGCACCACATGTCAAGGAACCTGGAAGGAGTCTTGCCCACCCATGCATCAGGTAATAGTGTATAGTCTTCAGTCTCAGCTGTGGACCCTGCAGTGGCCCATGAACTGTCTCCAGTCCATCTTGGCCACAGTCCAGCAGGCTCTGGAAAACACTGTCTTAGGCAATCACCCATGGATGAGAGGGCCTTTGTGGAAATCCAGGTTTCCAGCAGAGAAGCTCCAGCACATCATCGGAGCAAAAAAATACAAGTTTGGACACCATGGAGAAATTAAGAGGAACAGTTAGACTTTACTTACATCACCCCTTCCCCAAAGCAGCACAGCTCAGTGCCAAGACAGCCCTTCTCAGTCTGTGATTTCTCATGCAAGGGAAAGGGAGAGCATGTGAGTGAGCGCACACCTTCCCCAGCTGTGTAGGACTTTGTCAAAGAGGCCCATTTGTCTCTCGCCACACCCAGAGTATGGAGTTGTGAGCTGCATGACTCAGGGGAGGGAAGAGGCTGGGAAAACAGAAGATAGGAATTTCAGAGTGCATGAAAGGAACGTGGATCTACTACCTATGTTGCAGAATCCATCAAGAAGCCTACCCACAAGCCACTGGGGATGCCTAGCCTGCAGCTATCTCCAAATGGCCCACGGTCACTCCCAACACTCTGTGCACCTCACCCATGCACACCCTCACTCTGTGTCCAGAATTTTTGCACACTCCCAACAGTGCTGAGAGCAAGCTTTGGCAGATGGCTAGTGATTATGTGCAGAAAGCCACCTAAATCTGTGGGACAAGGAGAAACCAGAAACACCTTTGGGAAAGCAAGAGGGACGCTTGTCAGCACCTTGCCTGGCATGTTGTAGGATGGAGAGGAGGCATACAACTTTAAGAATTCTGCCACAAGTTGGAGCAAGAAGTGTGGAGCAGGTATATCAATACAAGGTCTGAGAAAACTTCAGAATCTCTAGCAGAGCTGATAGAATGTATTATCTCCCAAAGTTATTTAGTAAAGACTGGAGGAGGTGATTACATCTGCAAATGTGAAGACAGCAGCAAAAGATTTCAGTTAAATATCAAGGATACATGACACCACCAGAAGAATACTATAATCTTCCAGTAAGTGACCTCAAAGACATGGAGATCTGCAATTTATCCAATAAAAAATTCAAAATAGCTATTTTAAGGAAGCTCAAAGAGCTACAAGAAAACACAGAAAGACAATTCAATAAGATCAGGAAAACAATACACAAACAAAATGAAAAGTTTAACAAATAAACAGAAACCATAAAAAAGAACCAAACAGGGGCTGGCCCCGTGGCCGAGTGGTTGGGTTCGCGCGCTCCGCTGCAGGCGGCCCAATGTTTTGTCAGTTCGAGTCCTGGGCGCAGACATGGCACTGCTCATCGAGCCACGCTGGGGCAGCGTCCCACATGCCACAACTACAGGGACCCACAATGAAGAATGTACAACTGTGTACTGGGGGGCTTTGGGGAGAAAAAATAAAATAAAATCTTTAAAAAAAAAAAAAAAAGAACCAAACAGAAATTCTGGATCTGAAGAATAATGAATAAAATGAAAAATACAATAGAGAGCATCAACATAAGAATGGATCAAGCAGGAAGAAGAATCTGTGAAGCAGCAGACAGATATTTTCATATTATCCAGTCAGAGGAGAAGAGAAAAGAATGAGAAAGAGTGAAGAAGGCCTATATAATCTATGGGATAGCATCAAAAGAAGCAATCTGAGAAATATTAGAGCCCTGAAAGAAAAGAGAGGGAGAAGGGGCAGAAAGTTTATTTAAAGAAACAAGGGCTGAGAACTTTCCAAATCTCAAGAGAGACTTGGATATTCAAGTTTATGAAGCTCAAGTCACCAAACAAACTCAAAGAGATCTTCTCCAAGACACATTCTAATAAAACTGTCAAAACCAAAGACAAAGAGAGAATCTTAAAAGCAGCAGGAGAAAAGAAGCCTATAACTTACAAGGGAATAGCCGTAAGGCTATCAGCGAATTTCTCAGCAGAAATCTCACAGGCAGGAGAGAGTGGAACGATATAGTCAAAGTTCTGAAAGAAAAAACTGCCAACCAAGAACACTATCCAGGAAAGTTGGCTTTCTAAATGAAGGAGAGATAAAGACTTTCCCAGACAAACAAAAGCTGAAGGAGTTCACCACCACCTGACCTGCCTATAAGAAATGCTAAAAGGAGTGCTTCAAGCTGAAATGAAAGGATGCTAATTAGTATATTTTCATATTTTTTTTCATGTTACAACACACTGGTAAAGGTAAGTATATAGTCAAATTTAGAATACTCTAATTATGAACAGGATTTCAACAAGATATATGCACTCCCATCTTCATTGCAGCATTATTCACAATAGCCAAGATACGGAAATAACCCAAATGCCTATCAACAGACGAATGGATAAAAAGATGTGATGCATACACACAAAGGAATATTATTTAGCCTTGAGAAAGGAAGATATCCTCCCATTTGTGGCAACAGGGATGGACCCTGACCACATTATGCTAAATTTGATAAGTCAGACAGAGAAACACAAGTACTACATGATATCTCTTATATGTGGAATCTAAAAAGGTTAAACCTGTAAAAAACAAAGAGTAAAATGGTGGTTACCAGGGGATGAAAGTTGGGGGTGGGGGGATAAGTGTGATGGTGTTTAAGGATTAAAAACTTGTAAAAGGCGGTAAATAAGCCAGACAGATCTAATGTGCAGTATAATGAATATAGAGAACAATACTGTACTATAATTATGTAATATGATAAAAATTGCTACATCAGCAAGCATATTACAATATATAAAGGTATCAAAGTAACACACTGTACTTTGTGTGTTACAGTGTGTAACAACACACTTTAAACTTACAGAATGCTACACATCAAATTTATTCAATAAACAGAAGGATGACTCTAATAATGTAACATGGTGGGGTGTGTTAACAACTTAACTCTAGTATAAAGGTTAAAGAATGAAAGTTTTAAAAATAACTATAGCTACAATAATTTGTTAATGAATACACAATACAAAATACAAAAATACAAAAAAATACAAAATACAAAAGAGGTAAATTGTGACATCAAAAACACAAAAGAGGGCAGAGTGAAAGAGCAGAGTTTTTGTATGTGATCAAAGTTACGCTGATATCAGAGTAAAACAGGCTTTTATATCTATAAGATGTTTTATGTCAGCTTCATGGTAACCACAAAGCAAAAACCTACAGGAGATACACAAATGAGAAGAGAATTGAAGCGTACCACCGTGGAAAATCATCAATTCACAAAGGAAGGCAGAAAAAGAGAGAGAAAGGAACAAGAGAACTACAAAATAGTCAGAAAACAATAACATGGCATTAGTAAGTGTATGAAAAATTATTCTGAATGTAAAAGGATTAAATTCTACAATCAAAAGGCATAGAGTAGTTGGATGGATTTACAAAAATAAGTCCCAATTATATGCTGCCTAAAAAACTTCAGCTTTAAGCACACATATAGGCTCAAAGTGAAGGGATGGAAAAAGATACCCCATGCAAGTGGAAACCAAAAGATAGCAGGAGTAGCTACACTTACATGAGACAAAATAGACATTAAGCCAAAAATTGTAACAAGAGACAAAGAAGGTAATTATATAATGATAAAGCGGTCAATTCATCAAGGGGATATAACAATTGTAAATATATCTGCACCCAACATAGGAGCACCAAAATATATTGAGCAAATACTAACAGATCTGAAAGGAGAAATGGACAACCATAGAATAATAGCAGAGGACTTCAATACTCCACTTTCAACAATGGATAGACCCTCCAGACAGAAAGTCAATAAGGAAATATTGGACTAGAACTATACTTTAGACCAAATGGACCTAACAGACATATACATAATATTCCCCATCCAACAGCAGCAGAATACATTCTTCTCAAGTGCATATAGAATACTCTCCAGGATGGATCATATGATAGGTCACAAAACAAGGCTTGGCAAATTTAAGAAGACTGAAATCATATCAGGTATCTTTTCCAACCACAATGGTATGAAACTAGAAGTCAATAACAGGAGGAAAACTAGAAAATTCACAAATATGTGGAAGTATAACATTGCTGAACAAGCAATGGGTCGAGAAAGAAATCAAATTAAAATCAAAAAATATCTTGAAACAAACAAAAATTGAAACACAACACACCAAAATTTACAGAATGTAGCAAAAGCCTTTCCAAGAGGGAAGTTTACAGTAATAAATACCTGCATTAAGAAAAGAGAAAGATCTCAAATAAACAATCTAACTCTACATGTCAAGGAACTAGAATAAAAAGAACAAACTAAGCCCAAAGTTAACACAAAGAAGGAAATAACAAATATCAGAGCAGAAATAAATGAAATAGAGACCAGAAAAACAATAAAAGAGATCAACGAAACCAAGAGCTGGTTTTTGAAAAGATGAATGAAATTGACAAATGTTTAGCTCAACTGACTACAGAAAAAAGAGAGAAGAATCAAAATCAGAAATGAAACAGGAGATGTTACAACAGATATCACAGAAATACAAAAGCTCATAAAAGACTACTATGAACAATTATACACCAACAAATTGGATAACCTGGAAGGAATGGATATATTCCTAGAAACATACAACCTACCAGGACTGAATCATGAAGAAATAGAAAATCTCAACAGATCAATAATGAGTAAGGAGATCAAAAACGTCCCAAGAAAGAAAAGCCTAGAACCAGAAGGTTTCCTGGTGAATTTACCAAACATTTACAGAAGAATTAATGCCAATCTTTCCCAAATTCTTCCCGAAAATTCAGGCAGAGAGAGCACTCCCAATCTCATTTATAAGGCTGGCATTACCCAGATACGAAAGGCAGATAAGGACACCACAAGATAAGTAAATTACAGGTCAATATCTCTGATGAATATAGATGCAAAAATTCTCAACAAAATATTAGCAAACCAAATTCAGCAGCACATTAAAAAATCATATACCTTGAGCAGGTGGGATTTATCCCTGGGATGCAAGGATGGTTCAACACACACAAATCAATAAACGTGATACACCACATTAATCAAATGAAAGATAAAAATCATACATTATCGCAATAGATGCAGAAAGAGCTCTTGACAAAATACAGCATCCTTTCATGATAAAAATTCACAACAAACTTGGTATGTAAGAAATGTACATCAACATAAGAAAGGCCATATATGACAAGCCCACAGCTAATATCATACTTAAAGGTGAAATGTTGAAAGCTTTTCCTCTAAGATCAGAAATAACACAAGAGGGCCCATTCTCACCACTTCCGTTCAACATAGTTGTGGAAGTCCTATTCAGAGCAATCAGGAAAGAAAAAGAAATAAAAGGCACAAAAGTCAGAAAAAAAGTAAAATTATCTGTTTGCTGATAATCATGAAGACTCCACCAAACACTCTTAGAACTAATCAATAATTTCAGTAAAGTTGCAGGATTCAAAATCAACACTCTGAAATCAGTTTCATTTCTATACATTAACAATGAACTAACTGAAGAAGAAAAAAAACAATTCCATTCACACTATCATCAAAAAACAATAAAATACTTAGAAATAAATTTAACCAAGAAAGTAAAAGACCTGTACACTGAAAACTCTAAGACTTTGATGAAATAAATTGAAGAAGTCACAGCAAATGGAAAGATGTCCCATGTTCATGGATTCAAAGTACTAATATTGTTAAAATGCCTATACTACCCAAAGTCATCTATAGATTCAATGCAATCCCTGTAAAAATTCCAACAGAATTTTTCACAGACATAGAAAAAAAATCCTAAAATTTGTATGGAACTACAAAAGATGCCAAATAGCCAAAGCAATCCTGAGAAAGAAGAACAAAGCTGGAGGCATTACACTTCTTGATTTCCAACTATATTACAGAGCTACTGTCATCAAAATAGTACAGCATTGGCACAAAAACAGACACATAGACCAACAGAATAGAATCTAGGGCACAGAAACAAACCCTTGAATATACCATCAACAAATATTTGATGAGAGAGCCAAGAATACTCAATGGGGAAAGGATAGACCCTTCAATAAATGGTACTGGGAAAACTGGATAATCACATGCAGAAGAATGAAATTGGACCCTTATCCTACACTAATGACAAAAATTAACTCAAAATGGATTAAAGACTTAAACGTAAAATGTGAAACAATAAAACTCCCTGAAGAAAACAGAGAAAAAACTCCTTAACATTGGTCTTGGCAACATTCTTTTTTAATATGACACCAAAAGCACAAGCAACAAAAGCAAAATAAATAAGTGGGACCACATCAAACTAAAAAGCTCCTGCACAGCAAAAGAAAAAATCAACAAAATGAAAAATCAACCTCAGAATGGGAGAAAATATTTGCAAATCATATGTCTGATAAGCGGTTAATATCTAAAATATACAAAAGCTCATATAACTCAATAGCAAAAAACCAAACAACCAATTAAAAAATAAGCAGAGAACTTGAATAGATATTTTTCCAAAGACATTCAGAAGGCCAACAGGTACATGAAAAGGTGCCTGACATCACTTCTCATCGTGGAAACGCAAATCAAAACTACAAGGAGCTATCACCACACACCTGTTAGAATGGCTATCATCAACACGACAAGAGATAACAAGTGTGGGCAAGGATGTACAGAAAAGAGAGCCTCTGTGCACCATTGGTGGGAATGTAAGTTGATATAGCCACTATGGAGAACAGTATGGAGGCTCCTCAAAAGATTAAAAATAGAAGTACCATATGACCCAGCAATCTCTCTTTGGGGTGTATATTCAAAGGAAACGAAATCAGAATCTCGAAGAAATATCCGCACTCCTATGTTCATTGCAGCAGTATTCATAATAGTCAAAATATGGAAACAACCCAAATGTCCTTCAGCAAAGTGGATAAAGAAAATTTGGTGTATGTATATATCTATATATATGCACACACAATGAAATATTATTCCTCCATAAGAAAGAAGGAAATCCTGCCGTTTGTGATGACATGGATAGTCCGAGGGCATTATCTTAAGTGAAATAAGTCAGACAAAGAAAGACAAACACTGTATGATGTCACTTACATGTGGAATCTAAAAAAGCTGAACCCATAGAAACAGAAAGTAGAATGGTGGTGGGCAGGGTTGGAGGGTAGGGGAAATGGGAAAATGTGGTCAAAGGACACAAACTTCCAGTTATAAGATGAATAAGTTCTGGGGATATAATGTACAGCATGGCGACTATACTCAACAATACTGTATTATATACTTGAAAGTTGCTAAGAGAGTAGATCTTAAATTTTCTCACCACAAAAAAGAAATGGTAATTACGTGAGATGATGGAGGTGTTAACTAACTCTATTAGGGTGATCATTTTGCAATATATAAGTGTATCAGATCACCACCTTCTACACTTTACACTTACACAATGTTATATATCAATTCTCTCTCAGTAAAGCTGGAAAAAAAGAAGAAATTAAAGATGAAGTTAAATATTTACAGTTACCAGCCTAAGGTTATATAAAGGCAAACTGAATCCCTTAAAGCACTGTTTTCCAAATAAGTAGACTCTGAGGATTATTAGTTCCATCATGTTCTTGGGGGAAAAAAAGAGAGAGAGAGAGAAGGTGAAGGAGTAGGGAATTCCATGGTCAAATAAGTTTGAGACATGCCCTTATTCCAAGCAGCCCGGAGCTTTTAACAGACTAACATAAACCTTTGGGAAAGGATCCAGACAAGGCATTTCCCCACCTTACACAACAGTGAATTCTGCAGGATGAGCATTTAGCAGCGCACACTAGGGGCATGCAACTACAGATAATGCCCAGAGTCCAAGTTTCTGGAGACCTATTCTCCTCCCTGGATCAATGGATAGATTTCATTTGAGGTGGCACATTTCCTTTTCTGTCCCTCAATTATATGCTAAGTACAATAAGTTACCTTAGCTGTTTTTAAGCTTAAACATCAGTTTGGGTGCCGTATCTGTAGACTTACCATAACAGCCTTTGCCTCTCCAATGTGCCCAGCTGGCCAGGGAGGCCCACCTTCAAGATCATGCAGCCCTCTGTGACCTAACCAAGAAGACTGCTTTTCTAGGTGGCGGTTCTCTTGGAGCTCTGGCTGATTTCTTTCAAACCTCTTTTAGAATTGTTCATCAAGAAGAAAACTACATCTGGAACTTGGGATATGACTGCAGCCTGAGGAAAGAGCAGTGTCAACACAGCACTGCCTGCGTCCATGCATCAGCCTCCCCCTCATTAGCATCTCTGTGTGTGGCCCAGAGGGATGTTCTAGGTTTATCACTGGATTCTCTGTAAAAGTGCTGACAGCCACTACCCCAGACTGAAAATTCAAGTTCTGTCACCACCTGGTCATGTCAATGTTTTGTGGTTGGTCACTTAGATCAAAATGTGTTATTTCCATTTCTTTTAAATTACTCTGCTCTAAAAAGATTTGAACCATAGTGCAATAAAAATTGCTTCTCACTTCTGTGCTTTTATATTAGCTATTATCTATCCCTGCGAGGAGACGGCATAAATTACTAAGCCTGTAAAAATTCTACCTGTCCTGCAAGGACAGCAATTGCAGGAACTCATTTTCTAGACATACGGCAAGGATTTTGCATTGTTTCTCTTTGGCACTGTTTCCACGGGACTCTATAGTCAGCTTTCTTAAGCAAAAAACAGGCAGAAGACAGGGTTTCCATCTATTAGACTGGGGTTATCTTAAATTCATAGCGGTTTTTTTATTACTATTAAATTCATGGTTTCTATTTGTAAAATCCTAAGTAGTGAGTAAGCATTGGCAATCAGTAAAGCAAAGAAAGTTTCCTACACTATTTATCAGATTTCCTATCTTCCCTACCAGCAGAGACCAATGATCAAAACTGGAAAAGTGAAGTTTAGGTTCCAATAGATGTGTGGGAAAATTGGAATTTCTGCTGGTTCAGTATGTGGACAAAGGGCCTTTCCCAGTATTTACTGGTAGGTTCCTCTGAACCAAGTCGGGCTCCATAGCAACAGAATTTAGGGTCCCTATGGAAACACGAAAAAATTCACTGCCAGTGGCAAAAAGGGCATCCTGGGTAGGTACACTTAGGATCGTACCATCTGAGTGCTGTCAGTTCAGGGTCGCTTTGGTTAGCCTAACAGGATTGTCTCACTTTTATCTGTCCTCAAAGGGGTCTGCCTAAAAGAGTCTACACACTAGGGTTGTTTGGAAATATTTGACAACTTTATTTATTTATCACAACTTTATTATTAAACAAGCCTGTGAGAGTCAAACAAATCCAGAGCAGAAGGCTCAGAGGGCCTCTAACCTCAGAGAGGTACTCATCCTCTCCTTAAGCTCTCACCATAGTCCCCAAATGCCCCAAAGAAGCCCAGCTCATCCATAAAACAGCCCTCTGCCAAAGGCTGCATCTTCACAGCCCCAAACCAGGCATCTTGCCCTGCACTCCAACTGCTCTCACCCTGAAAAATCTGAGCCCAAACTTCTCAGCAATAAAAGGGCAAAATGACAAGAAGCCTGGATAAAGAATTCAATGTGTCCTTCCATAATCTCCAGGTGGGGAAACAAGTGCCCGCAGAGCAGCTCGTCCCCAAAGTCTTGCCCATTTGGTCAATTTGCCCAAGCCTCCAGTGCCCCTCCTATCAGAGCCCCCTGTGGCTGACACTGAGGCAAAATGTGGCTGGTGAGAATCTTTTTCCATTTTCTAAAGAAAACTGCTGATGATATAATCCTGAGTTAGCTCGGCAAATCCTCCAGCTCACAAAGAGGAAGTTCATTTTTCCGGGACCAAAAGCAGGAAAAGTATATATGACTTCCCAGTTAATGGAGAAGCTAGATCTAACAGGAGCCCATGGCCAGGTGCATGACTTAGGAACCTCAAATGATATCTCCATGACTCAAGAGGTCCAAAATGCCATAGGATGGCAGAAAGAGTCCAAAACAGGGAGGGCAAATGCGGGCACTTGGGCCACCCAATGACGATGACAGAAATCACTGAGTCACTCTGTTCTCTCTCTTAGCACAGACATGGATGGCCTCAGAATCCTTCTAAACACAATGTTCCAGGTAGCCACTTCCAAGAGACGGTATCTTCTATCCTAAAAAGGAAGCTTTTTGTTAACTCCAGTTTAACAAAACGTAATAAATATTCCAATACGAAAAGAAGAAACAGGGGGAAATGTACAAGTTATATGGCAAATAGCCTAATGTGGCCCCTGAAAGTGCCACCTGTGTGGCCTACCTCCTGGAAGGAAAATAGTCCTGGGTAAGTAATGCCATTAAGCCTTTAACCCAAAATTTGGGTTTAAAACCCATTGCTTACTGAAGCATGACATTCAAACAAGAGTAAAGTTTATCTGCAGGAATTATTTTTTACATAAACACCAACCACAGTTCTAGCTCCTTATTTGCCTACAGCCAGTTCAGTTTTTCATAAAACTGGCCAAGTTAAAAATCAGCTGTGAATATTCATTCACTGCTATGGTAATCAATTGTCACACTCCTCCCTGCTAAGAACAGGAAATCATATACAGTTCAGTGTGTGGGAGTTAAAACTTCTTATTTACGGTTCCAAAGTTCTCTTAACGAGTGCCAACGACAGGCAGGGCACATCCATGGGAACTGATCTTCCACCATCAGAGCCAGCCTACAAGGCAACAGAGTGTCCCGGTCCCCAAACAGCTTCCTATGTTTTCCTTGCAAGTCATGCTGCCTGCAAGGCCCCCATTACAGCTGTAATTTGAAGTCAGCATTTGACCTCATCCATCTAACAAAAACAGGGTAACAGAGTTAAGTCTACCACAAAGAAACTCACCAGAACAATCCCTTCCTTTGCAGCAGCATCCAGCAGAAGAAGACAGGGCATTTAGGGCAGGGCTGGGACCTGGACTGGAGAAGGGAGCCATGCCCAGACCCTTTGTCCATTCACGATTCTGCTGCAAGCAGCCCTGCTTACAATGATCTGGTTTCTCTGTCATCAGCCATGGTGAAACCAAGGACCTTAAAGTTAGAATGTATGGCCAGGCACTGGCCCTGTGGATGAGTGGTTAAGTTTGTGCACTCCACTTCAGTGGCCCAGGGTTTCACCGGTTTGGATCCTGGGTGCAGACATGGCACCGCTCATCAAGCCATGCTGAAGTAGCATCCAACATAGCACAACCAGAAGGACCTACAACTAGAATATACAACTATGTACTGGGGGGCCTTGGGGAGACGAAGAAAAAAAGAAGAAGAAGATTGGCAACAGATGTTAGCTCAGGTGCCAATGTTTAAAAAAAGAAAAAATACAGCCAGGCTTGTCTTGGGATTAACCAATCCTTCTCACAGAAGGATAGTTGCCAACTTCCCACCCTGCTGCTGCTTTTCCTGTGAGTTTCCCTAGTCCCATGAGATCAAATCTACAAGTGATCCCCACTTGCTAAGAGGCTGGGTCTCAACTCCTTTCCATGGACCAGAGCGTTCACGTTTCAGTTTGGGCTGCCTAGGGTTCCCGTCATGGCCGCGGGACCAGAGATTATTCCTCTCTCCTCAGTGCTCATGATGGGGGGCCGTGGGAGGAGACAAGAGGCTCCCCGGCTCCAAACCATCCCTGGAGCTGTGATCAGTTGAGGTCTTGAGAGAAGGGGACATATTGAACTTCGTGGTGATGAGAGAATGGATCCCAGTGATGTCGGTGAGTCTAAGGGGCTTTGAAGGGCCTGAGCCACCCTCTTGTTTGACCTGGAATTTGGGATTCAAGTCTGAGTCTCAAACTGTCTCTTTTACCAGCCCTGAAATCAGCCTGTGTCTCTTTCCACTGCCACCTGTTGTTTTTAATCAGCATTTCTGTGGCTCTCTGAAGAACAAAGCAGTCACTTTATCCCCCAAACTGTTTCTGTCCTTGAAACCAAAATACAAAATACAAAATACAAAAAACATATATTTTTGAGGAGAACAGCACCACTACTAAATACAGAAATGCAAAGCAAAGCAAGGTACCACTTTTTCACCCAACAGGTTGAAAGCAATAGTAATACCTAGTGTTGGTGAGGATATGGGGAAGTGGGCACCTTCATATACTACTAGTGGGCATGCAAGTGGTTACAACCTGTCTGGACAACCATTTGGCAATTTGTACCCAAAAGTCTTAAAATGTGGCTCAGATTGCTCCTAATATCTGTTATTCCTTTCCCACAGAAATATATTTTTACTGGGCTCCTGACCACCCAGAATAGAGATGCCTTTGCAGTTTGGTGAGGCCATGTGACTAAGTTCTGGAAATGGAATGTGATTACTTCTAGGAACTTTCCTTAGGAGACAGCTGGCATTGCCATTTGCCTCTTTCTCTCGCCTTTTCCATGTGTTGCTTGGGACCTAGATTGATGCATAGAGATCAGTAATGGTAGATGAAGATGAAGCCCACACCCTAGAGATGGTGGAGTGGAAGGGTAGAAATTGCCTGGGTCCCCTATTGGTTTACCTACCTCTGGACTCTTATATGAGAAGTAAATAACTTTTATCTCACAGCCGAAACTAAACCTTACTGATAGAACATGCATATCCTTTGTCCCAGAAATCCTACTTATCTTATGAATCACTCATATGTGCAAAGAGAGATATGAAATGATACTCACTGTAGCCACTAAACTATTTCAATGTCCAACATTAGAGTAGGTACGTAGGTAGGAAGGAAGGAGGGAAGGAAGGAAGGAAGGAAGGAAGGCAGGCAGGCAGGCAGGAAGGGTAAGTGAGGCAGCCAAAACAGTGAGGAGGAAATAGACGCTAACAGATAATCTTGGAACACACTACATTTAGGTCAATTTGTGTTAGGTATCTTTTCATTTTAGGAATAAGTTCAAAATTCTAAATTAAAGAACTATACGGCATCTTGGGTGGGGAGAGGGGGTTTGAGAAGATGGAAGATGGGAAGTGTCTGGAGACTGCTGATCTTGTAGAGGAAATTAATGCCCTGGAGGAAGAGCCACATAACTGCCATGCTTATAACTTCAGACTGTACATGGGACCAGCACCAAGGCAGAGTGGAAGAGGGTGAACAAGGTGAGCTTAGAGGTTATGATTTCACATTCAGGCATAGCCATGAGATTTGCAAAATGCAATTGGATATCATTTTATTATTTACAAGAGATGTGTCGTTGTAAAAAAATAAGAATTATATGAAAAAAGAATACATCATTGGGGGCCAGCCTCACAGCCGAGTGGTTAAGTTTGCATGCTCTGCTTCGGCAGCCCAGGTTTCACCAGTTCAGATCCTGGGCACAGACTAGTGCCACTCATCAAGCCATGCTGAGGCAGCGTCCCACATAGAGGAACAAGAAGGACCTGCAACTGGAATATACAACGATGCACTGAAAGGCTCTGGGGAGAAGAAGAAGAAGGAAAAAAAAAGATTGGCAACAGATGTTAGCTCAGGGGCCAATCTTTAAAAAAAAAAAAAAAAGAAGATGTTTGTAATATTTAAAAGAATGTGGCCTGTTAGAATAAGAGGACAGTCTAATGTCATTTTCTAAATGTGTAATGACATAATTGATTAGAGATGTTATTCTAAAGTTGAAACCTTACAAATACAATGTTAGAGCATTTAAGGAAATTTAAGACTTCACCTTATTAATAAATTGAACTTATTAGATTTACAAAAATTATTCAAGCACATGGAATGGTTTGTCAGCTTGGAAGCTGGATTATTTAAAATGGAAATTGAATTTATTAAATATATAAATTCCATTTTAAAAATTTGACAGTGTTTAAATTTATAAAACATCAGTCAAAGGCCCTTTAATGTGTTTGTTAAAGTTTGTTAGGCTAATGAGTGAAACATCCATAAGCTGAATTTAGCTTAAGAAGCAACTAGGTTTTGGGATTTATAACTTCCATAAATCAAAAATTAATTATTAACATTAATAACAAACTATCAGAAAGAGAAATTAAGAAAAAAATACCATTTACAATTGCATCAAAAAGAATAAAATACCTAGGAATAAATTTAATCAAGGAGGTGAAAGATCTATACACTGAAAACTATAAGACGCTGATGAAAGAAATTGAGGAAGACAAATACATGGAAAGATACTCTGTGCTCATGGATTGCAAGAATTAATATTGTTAACATTACCATACTACCCAAAGCCGTCTACAAATTCAGCACAATCCCTATCAAAATCCCAATGACATTTTTCACAGAAATAGAACAAACAATCCTCAACTTTGTATGGAACCACAAAAGACCCTGAATAGCCACAGCAACATTGAGAAAGAAGAACAAAGATGGAGGCATCACGCTCCTTGATTTCAAACTACATTACAAAGCTATAGTCATCAAAACAGTATAGTATTGGCATGAAAATAGACACACAGATCAGTGAAACAGAACAGAGAGTCCAGAAATAAACCCATGCATATATAGTCAACTAATTTACGACAAACCAACCAAGAATATACAATGGAGAAAGGAAAGTCTCTTCAATAAATGGTGTTGGGAAAATTGGACAGCCACATGCAAAAGAATGAAAGTGGACCACTATATTACACTATATACAAATCGATTCAAAATGGATTAAAGACTTGAACATAAGGCCTGAAACCATAAAACTTCTAGAAGAAAACATAGGCAGTAAACTCCTTGACATTGGTATTGGTGGTGATTTTTCAGGTTTGACCCCAGAAGCAAAGGCAACAAAAGCAAAAATAAACAAACAGGACTCCATCAAACTAAAATGCTTCTTCACAGCAAAGGAAACCATCAACAAAATGAAAAGGCAAAATAGTGAATGTAAGAAAATATTTGTACATCATGTATCTGATAGGGTTAATATCCAAAATATATAAAGATCACGTACAACTCAATAACAAAAAAACAAACAATCCAATTTAAAAATGGGCAAAGGATCTGAATAGACATTTTTCCAAAGAAAACATACAGATGGCCAACAGGTACATGAAAAGATGCTCAACATCTCTAATCGCCAGGAAATTGCAAATCAAAACTACAATGAGATATCACCTCCATCTGTTAGAATGGCTATTATCCAAACGACAAGAAATAACAAGCATTGGCGAGGATGTGGAGAAACGGGAACACTTGTGCATTGTTGGTAGGAATACAAATTAGTGCAGCCACCCTGGAAAAAAGTATGGAGGTTTCTCAAAAAATCAAAAACAGAACTACCATATGATCCAGCAATTCCACTTCTGGCTATTTAACTGAAAGAAGCAAAAACACTAACTTGAAAAGATATCTGCACCCCGACGTTCACTGTAGCATTATTTACAATAGCCAAGACATGGAAACAATCTTAGTTTTCATCAATGGATGAATGGACAAAGAAGATGTGGTGTGTGTGTGTATATATATATATATATATAGGATACCATTCTACCATATATAAGAAGGAAATCTTGCCATTTGCAACAACATGGATCGACCTTGAAGGCATATGTGCTGAATAAGTCAGACAGAGAAAGACAAATGCTATATGATCTCACTTACATGTGGAATCTTAAAAAAAAAACAAAAAAACAAACTCATAGATACAGAGAACAGACATGGTTGCCAGAGATAGGGGATGGTCAAAATGGGTAAAGATAGTCAAAAGAAACAAACTCCCACTTATAAACAAAATAAGTCCTGAGGATGTCATGTACAGCATGGTGACTATAGTGAATAATTTTGTATTGTATACTTTATAAGTTGCTAAGAGAGTAAATCTTAAAAGTACTTATAACAAGTAAAAGAAAATGTGTAAATGTGTGCTGATGAATGTTAACTAGACTTATTTTAATTAACTTGTATCTATTTCACAATTATACAAATATCAAATCATTATGTTCTACACCTGAAACTAATATGTCAATTATCTCTCAACTTAAAAAAAAATATGTATATATGAACACATATATACATACACATACACACACTACATACATATATACACATATAAATGTACACACACACATTAACACCATTCCTCTGGGTATTTCTTCATTAATATTTGAATTTCTCCAAATCAAAAGTAATAAAACACAAGATTAGGTAAGAATAGTAACCTTGAAGGATGAATAATCTTAAAAGTTTAATTAATTTTATCAACAGGCTAAAACTTCATGAAGGAATCATAGACATCTTCATGTCTAGTAATATTTTCTTTGTGGAAAATTTTCCAATGCATTCTTTTTTTCCAACCAGATTCTTAGGAAAGGCTTCTAACCACACCGTTCCCACCACTCTCTGTTGTGGTTCTTCCCGCCCGACGACATATATTTGTCTTCTGGATACAGAGCCTTGTTATTCAAAGCGTGCTCTGTGGACCAGCAGCTTCCGCACAGCCTGAGAGTTTAGCAGAAGTGCATAATCTTGGGCAGGATGAAGCAGGGGTGGGGAGGAATGGGAGGATGGGACTTGCCTTCCAGAAGGATCTACTCCTGTTACCTAAATGAAACTTTTTTCAAATACAGGTATTTGCATGAAACCATGCTTTTCTGCCTTCTGGGTAAACTGACTACCAAAAATTAAACTAAAATTATAACTGATTCCTGTGATTGAATTCCTTTTGGTAACTGGAAACAGTTAAAAATGCTGAATGTGCTATGTGCCTGGCAGCAAAACCTAGTCGAAAAAGATTATGAAAGCAGAACCAAGAATTGCGTGTTCTCTCTTCCTTCTCTATCCACAAGGGTGCCTCACGAGTGCCAGCTGTTGAAAGTACAGAAGCTTTACTGGAGGCATCCCCAAGAACAAGCAAGTAAGCGAAGCATGATTGTCCTATGGGGATGAGCTATGAAATCAAGACATCAGAGTGGAGAGATGCAAAATACCCTTAAAGACCAAAGAGCCCCCAGACCTCTGAGACTAGACAGTAAGCTGATTAAATATATTAACATATCTAAAAGAAAAATGTTTCAGTCTCCAGGGGCAGTTGGTCAGCCAAGAAGGTTTAGAAAAAGGAGAATTTTAGAGACAAATGCTAGAGATGCCTATCCAAGCAGTCAGGGGGACACCTCACAACCTGTCTAGTGTGAGATAAAGGAAAAGTTATTTTTACCATTATAATTGTCAAGTATGATGGTGCTAGTGGAATTGCCCAGCTTTCTGAGATGGGCTGCACTACTGAATAAAATGACAGAGGGATTGGGGTGTGGAAGGTTGGGTCCACGAAGCACTGAAACTCTCTGCCTGGATGGATCCACGCTCCCCATACCAGTTTGCCATTAAAATCTAGCTTCCCACATGCCAGGCCTTCAAGGAGAGAAGGTACGGCCAGAAGACAGCCCAAGCTCTCCAGGCTCTGTGTAACTCAATGACTTAGCATCCTGGCTTTATACATAATTCCTATGATCTGGGATAACAGAAATGAATCCTAGGGGATGGAACTACTCTCTCAGTATGCTGACAGTTGTGCTTCTAAGTTTGAAACCTGGCAAGGGCACCAAGATAATGTCACCCCAAAACCTGGCCTCCCCAGTCTCACCCTGTGCACTCAGTGCTTTCCTTTGAAAATTTCCATCAGCCTGGGCCACATAGATCAGTTTATGATTATTCTCTAAAATGGTTGATGGTAAACAGGTAATTTTTCTTATTCAGCATCATTATTAATCAAAAACTTGCAAATTAAGAAAAAATGGCAAAGGGAAAATTGGCACAGGGTATAAGCAAAAAGGCATTTTCATATATTGCTGGTGGGGTACAAACTGGAAATACACCAGACATTTCAGAAATATGTATATACCTCTGACCCAGCAATTTGACTTCTAGGAATTTATCCTTACCCATTAATTAAGGGTATGAACAAAGATTTAACCACAATGATGTCTTCTAGGGCAGTTCATAATAGGTAAAACATGTAAATTATGTAAATATTCAACAGTTGAAAATGGTTAAATAAATACCTATAATGCAATAACATACCAATATTTGCAATATGTTACAGAAGTACATTTACTGACAATGTAATTCAAAATATTATGATTCAAATTGTAACTCAGAAATACAATTCACCATGTGTTTTTTTTTCTTCTTTTTGTTTAGTTACATTTTCTAATTTTTTTCAATCAACACATTATCATATATAGCCCTGGTTCTGAATCAAAGTTGAGGAATCTCCTGTCTACATAAAGAATAGAATCCAGGGTTGGGAGGAAGAGGACACATAGCGGTCCAAGCCCTTTCTCTACTTGAGAGCAAAGGAGCCTCAAGGAGGTAAAAATGACTTCTCCAACGTCACCCGGCTGAGCGGCGGCAGAGCCAGTGCTGTCACCTGGCTCCGCGGATTCTTAAGCCCAGATGTGTCCAACCATTCCCAGTGCCTCCAAATCAGAGCAGAACCGTGTGTCTCTCCACGCTATTCAACATCAGTGTCTCAGCTCAGAAAGCAAAGGTGCCCCTCTAGCTGTGTGTTGAACCAAAACATTTGAACAAAATCATTTTTAATGGTCTCTTCTACATGTCATATACACAATAGCAAGAAATCTCAATTGCAAATTGCATCCCACATGATACTCTAGGATCTTCTGAAGTGTATCATAAAATATCAAACTTGTCTACAGACGTCTCAGAATGAAGTGGCGAGATGGGAAGGGGAAAGGGGAGAGAAAAAGGCAATGAAAAAAGGAGGTCTACTTTGTGACCCAGACTTATAGCCATTTCTTATTGTGAAAGCTCTTCAACTCTTAATAAGTCTCATCATTCTATGCACCAGAAAAGAACACGCTGGCCTCTCAGAAGTTTCCTCGGGACTCTGGTCGGCTGCTGCAGGAAAGTTACGTCTCTGTTCTCGGCTGTGCCCTAAGTCTAATGACTCCCTGACCAATTTCCAAAGAGACTTCTATTGAACAACCGTAATTAACATTGCTCCATCCGGCCCTGAATCATCTTTCTATGACATCTGTTTTCTCCTCAAGCGACATTCATTTGGAGATTTCTGATAGGACAGAGGGACAGGGTTAATGCTTCCCTCATTACACAGACCAAGACAGCAGCAGCCAAGAGTGAAAGGAAACGATCCAAGACGCCCCACCTCCCCACGCCTCCATCTCGGCTGCCATTAACAGATGAAAATCAGCACTGGGAAAAATAAGTGAACTTCAAGGGATGGAGGTCTTACTTACGGACACACATTTCTCTGCTTTCATAAAATCCAGGACAACACTGGGATTTGCGCCTATACATAGTTTTTTCCCCATGTCGATAGGCTGTCCGATAACTGATTCTATACAGAGGGAAAAAGCACACTGTTACTTTTTTTGACCTGCAATTTGATTAGAAACCAAGAATTTATACTTTAATACAAAAGAGCTATTAAATATGCTAAAGGTATGAAAAGCAAAGTACTCCAAAATAATTAAGAAACATAGAACTTATGTCTTGACCAATATTATGCTAAGGCATCAACTTGCTAAGAACATATTAAGATTGCCCATTTAAGCCAACCTACACTTTATTTCAAGGGATCAGAAGTTTCGTGACATCTCTATTTCACTTATCTTGAAATATCTTGAAAAGTATTGATTTATATCACATATGATACTTATCTAACCATCATTCACTTACATATGTTTTAAAGGAAAAATTCCTTGCAGAACTTAAGTAAAGATATACATTGAATAAATAAATATATCATATCAAGACTGGTAATGATTAAATGGTGTGAAGAAAAATAAAGCCTGAGTGAGGGAATAGAGCGTGACAGGGAGGGAAAGCTGGTTGAGATAGAGTGGCCAAGGAAAGCTCGTCTGAAGAAGTGACAGTGAGCATGACATCATTTAGTGCAGCATAAACCAGCAGGTGCCACCCTAGACCCATGACTCGTACTTCTATAAGTATTTTACAAATAAAATTAAGGTACCATGGTTCCCTTCCATATTAACATTAATATTCATTATGTTGTTTATTTTCTGTTTTCGCATTTACAGAAAAAAATATGGGGCTTATTTTACTTAAGTGGAGGTCAAATTTAAGGTGGCCTAAACTGAGTCAGATGTTTAAGTAGAAACACATGCTGGGATATGAGTTTCTTGATAACTGGTGATGTCCATATTTAAGAGTATTTCCCCCAGTTATGCACAACTCAAAAGCTGGGTGAGTTCTTGCTAACCGAACGATGGAAACCAGTAGACATTTTCTCTACAAGCTCCTTAAGGGCACCGACAACCTTATTGCTTTTCTATATCTCCTGTGATTTGGAACAATAGCAAGCGCTCAATAACTCCTCACTAGATGAATGGATGCACCTTCTCAAATATTTAATGTCGGTGTATCAGACTCCTCCCAGTTAGCCAAAGTCAGAAACATAGCTGAGCTTCCCTTACCTGTGCCGTGTACACTTAAACCAGTTCAGAATGTCAGTGCAGCTGGTGTAGTAAATTTGATCAAAGGGATGTGGGTATGACTCTTGCACAGTCACTGAGTAGCTGAAAAGAAGAGGAAAGATAAGGAACCAATATTTCTCTTTCTTACCTTAATGATATATTATGTACGAAAAACAACTGTAGGCTACATTATCTCTTTTTGCAACTCCACACTGACTTTTAACAGAGAATCTCCACATTTTTAAAGGTTTTTATTTGAACCAGAACCCCAAAAGGACCAATATTAATAATATATTTAAAAGACAAGAGTTCACGCTATAGATTTCAAAAAATTTCTGTTTTATTATTCACCATAAACTCTGATATTCCTGAATATAAAAATATATCACCATGTATTTTTCTGTGTATAATTCCATCTCTTCACTCCAAGGGTCTAGGGATAACCAAGATCTTTCCCAAAAAGTTTTCAATCTAAGTCTGCATGCAAATGATAGGGGTAATCAGCAAAGAGACAATTTGAGTATTCATAACCCAGTACACTTGCTACTGATTCTGGAAAATCAGAAAGAGCCTATTTTTCGGGTTGGAATTTGGAATCATTTGCTTTCGTGTGCCTGCCCTACTTCTCATGCAGAAGAAGAAAATCCAACCTCTAAATAAAAACAACAAAGAAGTCTTGAAACCCAGTTTTAAACATATGGCTGAGACAATTAGCCTGAAATAATCATACGAACAGCCAGCTGTTGCATTTCCAATGCATTTTCACTAGCAGCTTCTTGTTAAAGTAAAAGCATGCAATCCTATGGGCCTAAGAATGTGGGTGGAAAACATCCATGAAATATAAAAAACATTCAATGTTCAATCCCATACTTCTTCATTTTAAAGCAGGCTATTACATGCCCAAGAGATTAGAGTTCCTGCCTCCGGGAAAATCTGGAGAATCCTCTTTTCCAAACCATTTTCTTTTCATCAACAGTTTCCTAAAGATTTCCAAGAAAATCCTTAATTCACACTAACAAACAATACGGGCCACAATCACGGGCTCACTTGCTGCAAATCAATAGCCCAAGTTCAATAATAGGAACTATCAAGTAGAGAAGGTACGGAAGGAATAAGGTTGAAATTTCTTCCTGAAGAATTCAGGTGACCTCTAGAGCAGAACCTTCTCATTTGGAAAGCTGTGCGGTGCTGGCCTCACATCCAGTGGGATTTCTTTCCTAGCTGGTCTCTGTTAGTGACATGTACTTAGGCTTCAATAGGACATCCATGAAACAATCATACTAGTCATACTTTTGTGTATTTCATTGTTTGGGACATTGCAACTTGATTTCTAGGTAAATTTAGGGATCCTCCACAACTCTTACTCAGACGCAACAAGCCCAACTGAAAAGATCACTAATTAAAAGACAGGGTTATAACCCTGCCAAAAGTTCATGAAACCCAGAAGTAAAACCAAAAGTCACTTCAGTAGGAATTAGTAAATTTTTTATGTGCACACACCAAAAAGACAGTTTGCAAACTGGGAGCACTCAAACCAAAACATGGAATGAGGCTCTGATGTGTATTGTTATAAGGCAGCTCATACGGTGCAAAGGCAGGCAGTGTTCACTCTTCACAGTGACTGCTTGCAATGTTAAGATTTTCTTAAATGAAAGGGAATTGGTCAGTGGTCACATCAATTGTGGGAAACTATTTAAATTTCGCCTATGCTTTTTGAAGGCATAAGCAAGAAGTGACCCAAGTTAAATTAATCTCACTTGTCTTGCAAAATAAGCTAAATTAAGATTTGCACGTATGACTAACTAGCTTTGTCTGCTCAGGGAATTTAAATCTGGTCTGCATTTATGGTTGATTTTGACAATCCTGATGTGACACTGAGAAACTGGGCGACCTTCAGCAGATAACCTCGCTTCCCTGGGTTTTCATTATCACATCTTAAAACCTGGGGGTCAGGGATGGTCGTGAAGATCCCTTCCCACGTGAATTTCTAACATACATTTCAGATAGCTGTTTCCTTCTACTGCAGGAGATGACACTGCTGCTACCTGCAAGAACAGTTTCAGGTGAACGTAGAGTACGCAACTGCCTACATCTGTCATATAACCCCTTTTGGGTAAAGAAAAGGCCTCTGTTAAAATATAAGTGTTCCTGGGAGGAAATATCACATTAAGCTATTATTATTTTCTTCAGATCCCTACTGGTCTCCTAAGGTTCAGATTGATGCAAATTCTAAGACTTCCTCGCCAATTTTTTTCCTTCCTACCCAGCTGCTTGTAAATAGCTGAATCTTGAGGCCTGAAGCATTATTTCTCCATTCCTAGTGGAGAGCAAAGTGAATGTATGTCTTCTGTATATGGAACTGCCCACATAGGTGCAGTCGACATGACCCATGAGCAAAACAGCAACTTTCCACATGTGCTATGAGAATGAAAAAGAAACCACAATAAATTAATGCCAGTTGGGCAAAAAAATGGATTCTACCAGGCACTACAGTGCTAATTTAGCTGAACTAAATTAGTTTGTTGGAACTAGACCTCATGCAGCATTTCCATAAAATTTCAAAGGCCACGTTATGATGTTGAGGTCTGCATGCCTTGAAGAGCGAAAGTGATAATCAACAAACGGACCCCGGCCAAACACAACCCATCTGATGTGGATGGGGAACTGATTCCACAAGCAAACATGAAAATGCTTTCACTAATCTCTGACAGCCTGCAAGATTGCCTAAATCAGAAGAAATGTTCAAGTACACAAATTTCCTCTTCTTGTCACGTGCTGCTCACCTATAGCATACATTTGCAGATGTTTCTCTGGTTTTAGAAAACAAAAAAGCCCTTCTCCATAAAAGGGTAATCAAACCATTTAGGATTCCAATTCAAGAAACATTTATTGAACAACTTCTATGCAATTCCTGCCATAAAAGAGCTCTCAAGAGACGCCAGCACGTAAATGCTGAAAATAAGGTGATATGGCTTCAAAAGAGAAATCTATATAGTTTGGGGAAAATAGGAGAATAAAATTCACTGTGTTTTCAACACTTCTCTTCAGTCTTGACCCTTCTCATTAAAATGATTCAGAAGTTCAAACTCAATTCAGAACTGATTGAATATGAATTATTTTTCATTTTGATCATAAACTGAGGCTTCCACCTAAGGGTGTCGAGCCTTTTCATATCAAATTTCTTTTGTTCTTTTTTTTTTTTTTTTTGAGGAAGATTAGCACTGAGCTAACATCCATGCCCGTCTTCCTCTACTTGATATGTGGGACGCCTGCCCCAGCATGGCTTGCCAAGCAGTGCGTAGGTCCACACCCAGGATCCAAACCGGCAAACCTCAGCAGAACGTACAAACTTAACCAATGCGCCACCAAGCTGGCCTCTCTTTTGTCCTTTTTTATACACTTTTTCTTTTCCATACAATCTTTCTCTTTTTTTTCCATTTTAATGGTATTATAATCACACAACAAAATTTGGAAAAAAATTTTTAGGAAAAGAGAATTCCGTAACTCATACATAACCAATAGCATTTTGCCGTACTTCTTTACAGTTTCGGGGGGAGGTTAGTTTAGTTTTCTTGTTTTTATATTATTATATAATCATGCTAGCAGATAATTTTGACACTGATGTTTTTAACTTAAAAGTATATCCTAGGGCCGGCCCAGTGGCGCAGCGGTTAAGTTCGCAGGTTCTGCTTCAGCGCCCAGGGTTGGCCGGTTCAGATCCCGGGTGCAGACATGGCACCGCTTGGCAAGCCATGCTGTGGTAGGCGTCCCATGGATAAAGTAGAGGAAAATGGGCATGGATGTTAGCTCAGGGCCAGTCTTCCTCAGCAAAAAGAGGAGGATTGGCAGCAGATGTTAGCGCAGGGCTGATCTTCCTCAAAAAAAAAAAGAGAAAAAAAAACTAGAAAATATACAAGCAAAAATTTTAAAAAAGTATATCCTAAGCATCTTTCCATGGTAATAAACAGTCTTCAAATTATCACTGCCAAATATTCCATAAGCAACTACACCTAATTTGCTCAATACCCACCTATGGTTAGACAATTAAGGGGGTATCACTTTTCAAGGGGCCACTTTCTGGAAGCTCTATGCTTTCATCATGAAGGGAAATGTCTCTGAGAATGGGCTGGCCTCCTCTGGTCTCTATCACTGCTTTTTTGGCCAGTGTCAGGGCTGTTTGAACTTAGTGCCTGTGCTAACAGGCCACACCTGCAAGTTCATCAGCAGCCACTCTTAAAGTCAAAGAAGAAGAAGGAAACTTCTCGATTGTCTAGTCCAATCCTGCTTTCAGCACAAATGAGCTCCCAGTGCTAGGGGTCAGTCTAGAGCCAGCACTAACACCACCACCCTCAGACACCATCCTGTCCCTGTGTCCCCTCTCAGATGTCGCTAGAACACCTAAAGCTTGTAAAGCAGACAATGAGGGGCAAACTGTGGTATAAAAGGGATCTGATCTCAATTCTACACTATTTCCAGCACCAAGATGCGAAACTCTTTATCTCCTGCTTGTTTATCTTCTCAAACACACTGAAAACATATCATCACTGTGATTTTAACCTGCGAAGTATTATCCAGGGAGAAATTCCAGCAAGATTTAATTTAAGGTCAAAGAACAGGGGGTAAAAAGCCATCATTACTTGGACACATTCCAAAGTGGTTAATTACATTTTATCTGCCAAAATTATCTTGTTACTTTAATCAGATACAGTAATAATCATCATTTCTTCTCTCTGCTGGCTTCAGGACCGCTGCTTCAATTACTACCACTTCTGTGTTCCAGCCCCAGAGGGCTGGGAAAAATGTCCTCTCTTCATTTGTGGCTTCTTTAGAAGAAACCCCAATAGATGGAAGCACTTAAACTCACAGAACAGGGAAAGGCTATAGGGGAAGGAACAGATGACTCCTGGAATTATTCCTTTTCCAAAAAGATGCTGCACAGAATTCCTTTAATAACAAGCACTCCTGTGTATTTTAAATGATTTAATTTTCCTTAACTTCATTTTATTTACAACTTCTAAGAATCACAATTGCTGCGCTAAAATGAGGCATGTTTTCATTCGAAAAGAAATTATTCAGTGGGTCTGAGGCGGAGTCTGCATTTCTAACAAGCTCCCAGGTGATGTTCACGCCAAAGCTCCACAGACCACGCTCTGAGAAACAAGGATCCAGGTGATTCTACGGCTCAGCACCTTTGGGTACAAGAGGGTCTTAGCATAAGGAAAGACTACAATGAGCCCTACTCAGTCCGACTACCAAAAACTCTGTTTTTGAAGCTAATCTTCCTCTCCCCATTTCAATTCAAGCCCATTTCAGTTTCTGAAAATAAGGAGAACCTGTCACCTGCACCTTTATTTGATCATTTTAATTCATACTCCTTTCTCCATTCTTGTCAAAACAATTCCACTTTCTTTTACCTTTCTTCAAAGAATCATAACCTAGCTTTCTAACAGGAAATTTATCAATAAGAAGATTGTAGTTGTCAATTCTTCTTTCTAGCAGTTCATAGAAAAAATATACTCAGGAAAAAAATCTCTGTCATGTCCCTGTTTTTTCAACCTCAATTTCCCTCCCCATTAGTGAGTATTTTCGAGGTTACTCTTATCACTCGTGCAGCAGGAGAATTATATTAGGTTTGGAGATTAATGTGCCCCTTGTCTGTCTGTCTGTCTCTCTCCCCCACCCCTGGAACCTCCCCCATTGATGTCTATATTTAGTCATTTCATTTCCTGCCAGAAAACAATTACTCAGTCAACAATTATTTATTGAGCACATGCCATATGCAAGGCAGTGTTTTAGACACTGGGAATTATCAATGGTGAAAAAAATAATGCAATGTGTGTTGGCAAGTTTGATCAAATATGGAGCAATGGATCAGGACAAATGTGTACGTATGAGCGGGTGCTAGGTTACTTTAAGTCTTGGATTCTTTTCTCTTTATAGCCTTTCCCTTAGGGAGTTTGTTCACATCTCAACATGCTGAAGAATCCTAAATCTATATTCCCAAGCACTTCCAGGCCCATATTTCAAATTGATCTTATGAACACAACCACACTAATCTCTTCCCTCTCAAATCAACTCTCTTCTTTTTATTTTTCCATATGTGCAATGACACCTCCACTCTTTCGCACAGCAGGTTCTAAATCTCAGCCTTTTCTGCGTCTTTCACATACTACAGTCAATGTATTACCAAGATCCACTGGTTCTTATTTCACAGTATCTTACAAATTTGCTTTTTTCCTCCCATTCCAAAGCCATCATCCTCCAGAAGTTCAAAAACCAATGGCCTCTCCCTTTGTTAAATTTGCTATGTATCCACTCTTGTATTCATTGATTCATTTTTATTACTTTAATAAATACTTATTTGCTTGATGGCGAAATGTTTTATGGGAGATGTTATGAAGATTATAAATTAATAGGAGGTCCCTCCCCTTAAATTTTGTAGAATGTAGTTAATACCACAAATACATAGAACTTTATTACACACACACTTATTTTCTCTACAGCTGAACATTTCATAATGATACATAACCCCATTGATCGATCAGGGAAATATGTTTCTGTTATCCAAATTGTAACACTGCCAATCGAGACGGGAAACAGCCCTCACCGAAAAATAATGCTGTGAGTGAGGGGCACCAGTGTGCCCCTGGGATAATACAGCTGCTGTGCTTAAAAGGCTCTGAGCTTTGCTTATCCTACCAGTGGGTGACACCTGTGATTAGAATGTGTACTCTGTGGTGTGCTAATCATGGTGCTGAGGGTGACAGGAGAAAGAGACCAAGAGTTCGATGTCACTGCCTTATAGCTATTAAAAGAACATATTACTCTCTAGTACTTGAGAGTGCTAGAAGGATGGCACCTTCTAGCTGTTTGAAAAACCTGCATTTGCCATGTTATTCTTGGATAAAGATACTTTGTGAGGAATGCAAATAGCACATTAGAGTGGTGTAGACTGCATTTGATGGTACTACAATATCACAAGGTGATCTGCGCTATATGTGCGTTCCAAAAGGGACTATAAGATCTCTGAGAATGACATTGTTTTCTACTTCCTCTGTATTTCCTACTGCAATTCGCCCAGCTCTGGACATTACACTATCTGCTTTTGTATAATCTATTCAATCTTGCCCTCCTCCAGTCCTGTACAGACTCCAGTCTCACTGGGCACAGCCCTCAGTGGTCTGCATGGCACTGGTTTCAAGCTACCTTCCATCCCCAGAACCGCTCCCAAGCGCTGCCATCCACTCGTCTCCTTCAGGTCTTCAAGAGCATCTCAAGTGACACTGACTCCATGCAGTCTTTCCAGTTCCTCCAGAAATCATGTCTTCCTTTTCAGGCCACCTACAGCGCAATCTTTTTATGCATTCATTTCAACACTTAAGTACATTATTCCATACTGTCTTCCACTGCTCACTCATTCATTCCCATGCATAAGTCCAGCCCTATCAAATTATTGCAAATAGATTCAGAGCAGGGAGAAGACCTTAGAGAGATCATTTTAATTGAGCTATTAATGTTTTCCCTGGATCTTAACAATTACACTTGTGTTAGAGTCAATATAACAAGGTTTTTTCACCTAACATATATTCTGTAAGACCAAGATGAATAATGCTAATTTATTACATATAACTAATGATTTTTACATAAAAGTAATTTTACAATCTCTTCTAAATTCCAATTTTATAGATCAGACTGATAATGATATATAAAGAAACTTATCAGAAATTATTTCGCAGACTACTTTCAGAACTATTACCTTTCCCAGTGGCTACACACATTAGGGTCTTCAAGATTTAGAGATGATGCTGTCCTGATCCAGTGGCATAACAATAAACAGATAAAGCCCAGGCAGGAGTTTGAAGAAATAACCATTTTTGCTGAAGAACAACCTACAAGAAAAAAAAAGTCCAAATTAGAGATGCATTAAAGTGACCCAAACAGAATTCTTTTCAGTACAGCAACCATTCAGTACCAGTTGTCACTAGGGCTGAAATATGCACGACAAGCCATGGATTTAAATAGACGGGTCACCACATTTCATGGTCCAGGAGAGAGAGGTATTTCTTATGTTGTGCCAGGTGGCCACCATTTTGTAAATTCCTAAAATGTGCAAATCATCATTAATTGCCACCACAACAAAAGCCCTTCTCATCCATGCCAGTCAACATCAAAGGAATCTACCGACCAAATCTGAACAACACAGACTTCCAGATTCTCTCACCAGGCATACTTCCCTTCTGGAAGAAAAGGAGTCACACAGGAATCTGGCCTCATTTGTCCTAGAGGATAAATGATGAAACAGAAGCTCCATTGACTAGAGAACGAGGCACCTCAGGCTCAAACTGAGATTCATTTAATAACTCACTCAATGTGCACTGAATGCCCACTCTATCCTAGGCACTGTGCAAAAACTGGACATAAAACACAGATCTAGGGGGTCAGCCCCATGGCCGAGTGGTTAAAGTTCCGCATGCTCCACTTTGGCAGCTCGGGTTCGTAGGTTTGGATCCCGGGCACAGACCCACTCCACTTATCAGCCACGCTGTGGAGGCATCCCACATACAAAATAGAGGAAGACTGGCACAGATGTTAGCTCAGGACTAACTTCCTCACACAGAAAAAAAAGAGGAAGATTGGCAATGGATGTTACCTCAGAGTGAATCTTCCTCACAAAAAAAAAAACAAATACAGATCTAGTTTCTGTCCCTGCCTATTAAAAAGCTTATAGTTTAATAATCATGACATACATTTCTTATATTTAGTGCTTCAGTTTCCCCATCTGCTGAGCAGAAATAAAACCAGCTATCGTACAGAGGTTTCTACCCAGGTGTACAAAAAAAGGTGTAAAGCTGTTTGGAGGTCAGTGTTAGAGAAAATGAACCTGGTATTATTGAGAGAAGGGAAGACCAGAATGGAAAAATAAGCAGCAACATATTTGCAAAACAGGCCGACAAAGGAGACAGAAGAAGAGGGATGAGAAGGTTTCAGGCAGAGAGAACTGAAGGTGAGGGAGAGTCAGGCACATTTAGGGAGTTCCTATTACAGTCATGTGCCACGCAACAACGTTTTGGTCAATGATGGACCGCATATTTGATGGTGTTCCCGTAAGATTAGTGACATATAGCCTAGGTGTGTAGTAGGCTGTACCATCTAAGTTTGTGTAAGTACACTCTATGACGTTCGCACAACGACGAAATCACTTAACAACGCACTTCTCAGAACGTATCCCCATTGTTAGGTGACCTATGACTGTAATTCAGATGGAGAAAGCAACAGGGGGCATGTCACAATGGGTTTTATAAGCCATTGCAAAGTATGTGAACTTCATCCAAAGATAAGAGACAACTAGTAAAGGGTGCAGTGACATCAGAAGATCATTCTGGCTGCAGGGGAGAGTGACCTGCAGGGGGAGACTTTCGAGGGAGGTCAGGTGAGACACCACTGTGGGGGAACTAAGAAAGTAACATTGGGGTTGCAGGGAACTGAGTGCATCTGGGAGATTTTTAGGAGGTGGAATCCACAGGACTTGGCGACTAAATGCCAGACAGAGAGAGGAGGGACGCCTGGTATCGGCCCTTGGGTGGACACTGTGCCCACCACTGAGATGGGAAACACAGAAGCCCTCCTCCTCCAGGGGGAGGAAGCTTTAGCTCTGTTTTAGAGATGTCAAGTTTGAGGTTCCTATGAGATATTCTAATGAAGTCATCTGTGGGCACTTATTGAACACCTACTGTGTGCCAGGCACTGGTCAGCTTGGGTGAGTAACAATGGCAACGGCAGGTACCTGGGAATCATCTCCTTCTCTTCACCTCCAGAAACTTAGCACTTAGTAAGAAGGAAAAGTTTAATTGCCATATTACATAAAATGATTTTATATAATCATTATAAAAATGGGCATGAATTAGAAATAGCTGATCCATTTATTAATTAAAAAGGAAATAAGCATTAACATGCCTGTTGGTAATCTCATGAAACTAGGAACAATAGGCCAGATTATGTGACCAAAGCAGTTATTTTCTGGGTGAAAGCTGGCACTTTGAGGAGTTATATTAATTTTACACACCATGAGCTCACCAGTTTTTAGTATCTGGAAACTGAACTTCCTGAATAATAACCTTGTGGTTTAAAAAGGTAAGTTTATCTTAAAACAAACAAATAATAAACAATAATACCAGCAAAAACCTAACCTTAGGAAATAGTTTAATCCTTCAAATTCAAGAGAATAGATCAAATGAAGAAGTACTAAATTGTTCAAAATCAAAATTGTTTATAAGGACAAGTATATTATGGCAAGTTAACTATCTCTAACTCCACAAAGGTTAAAACAAAAGAAAATGTTTGATTTGCAATAAGGAAAAAATATCATGAATGTGTAGGGTAATTGAAAGGTAGTGTAAGCCACCACGAGAGGTTGTGAAATCTTTAAAAAGGGAATTTCAATCATCACAAAATAATCCCAACATATAAAGCACAAATGGGGAACCAAAATATGGCTTTTGAATTAATTCAAATTACTGATGTTTCTCACAGGCTAACCGTCATGAAACGGTAAAATCGGAAGCTTAACATTATATAACCAAAGAAGCTATTCCACTTAACAGGAATGAATAAAAAATGATGATGATGATGATGATAAACAATAACAGCTAGCATTTCCTGACTGATTACTGTGAGCCAGGCACAGTGCTGAATATTTTATGTTAATTATCTATTTAATCCTCACCGTAACTTACCTAAGGAGCAGGTATTTTTAATATCTCCATTTCACAGTTGAAGACATATAATATACTGCTAATGCTTTCCTCATCCATCAAAAGAAGAAAACCTTTAATTCATTTGCTTGTAACAAACAAGCATGGCAAATATCTCTCTGTCTCATTGCTTTCTCTAAGTCAGGATAACTATTTCCTTTCAATGAAGTGTGAAATATGTATATTAACTTTCATTCTTTCCTCAAAGACAAAACGAGGGCTGGTCAGCAGTAATTTGCCATCTATTTACAACAATTACTACCCCAAATTGGAAAGTTTATCTCCTAAGTCACAATCTCAGACTCAAACCATCCATTTCCCAATTAGAAATGTTTAGTCTGTAAAGTTAGAAATTGCTGCAAGCGATGAGTCAAAATGCCAAGAAAAAGAAAGAGGCTGTGTGTTCTCTTTTAAAGTAAAAATTTTACCGCTAATCTTTTGGTAGCCCTTCTTGCTTTGCACTTGAAGCATGACCCTGTAAAGCCTTTAACCTTTCTACAGAAATGGTAGGGGAAAAAAAGCAGAATTTGGTCGCCTCCTTATTGCTTTTGAAATTCAGCATACAGGAAAATCAAACTGCTTTGCAAAGCTGCTGGTGGCATTCACGGAAGGGAAAATATCAGCACATTAAAAAATGTATATACACATCCCTGAGTCTCTTATTCCCAAAGCATTTTCAGAATTAAAATTAGAAAATTAGCTGAGTTCTAGAATAATCTACTTTAAAGTATAAAATACGAAAAGCAAAAAGAATTGCTAGATCCAGATGCAGGAATCACGTAAACTCACATAAACTGCTTAAGACCATTTGAGAAAATAATTTAAATGTTATATATGGTGGGGGGAGAAGATATTTCACAAATATGTCAATGACTGGAAAGAACTGTAGAAATGCAACACTTCACTATATTCAGAAACATGGATGGTCCTTTCTTTTGTTCCATCTTGTTTAATAAAAGCACTGATAAGCAACCCAAAGAAGAAGTGGACTAGGCATTACATATACTCATTCCCAATTTCATTTGCTTCCTTCTACAGGTTTTGATGAGTACATGCGGGTGCCTTTTTTCATTTGTGTCTACCCTGAAGAAAGAAAGTTCAATCATTTTTCTTCCTCACTTCTCTCTTTTAAGCTGTGTCATCTTGTCTTACACTATAATCTTCCACTTTGGAGTACAAATGAAAACAAAATACAATCTTCAAAAATAGTGTTATTTCAGTTGAATAAAAAGGCAACACAGTGGTGATCTACTTCATTAAAATAGACGTTTTGAAATTATTCAAAACTCTAAATAGAGTGTTAAGCTACTCCCACCCACCCAGTCTTCCTCTTCAAACAACTTTCCTTATGGTTCCATTTAATGAAATTTAAAAGGTAAAAAAATAAACTATCATTTGCATGAACCCCCTAGTGCCAAACCTGATTGCATTCCATATCATTCACTTAATTATTATGGAAAAATCAAAACAGAAAATCAGTACAACTGATTAGCATTGCTAAAGTGCTCCTCTTAGAAAGAGGAAACACAGCAGGCAGAGTTAACTCTTGCTGCCTACTAGGAAGGCAGGCTTTGCTTACTCAACCACAAAAACCTCAATAAATAATCAGGTTGAATAAAATCCTTACAGTGGATGAGTCTGGGTTCTGATGATAGGGAGTAGTTCCTTTATCAGTGTGTTAGGGAGAAATAAATAACGGGGTGTTGACTTGCTAATTTATTTTTTAAAACAGCGGGATAAATGATTCCAGACAATTCTTTCTGACTCTAAATTCTATTCTCTTCCTAAAATCACTAAGTGCACACATAGAAATAACTTGGGTGCCCTCATCCAGTTTTTTCTCAAGCTCATTTCCCACCCCTAAAATCCTCTCACAGTTATCTAAATGAAAACTAATTTCTTGATGAAGAATAGCCACATTTTGGACCCTTGTGCGCTACTGGTGGGAATGTAAATTGGTACAGCCATTATGTAAAACAGTATGGAGTTTCCTCAAAAAATTAAAAATAGAACTACGGTATAATCCAGCAATTCCACTTCTGAGTATTTATCCAAAGGAAACAAAAACATTAATTTGAAAATATATCTGCTCCCCCATGTTCACTGCAGTATTATTCACAATAACCAAGACATGGAACAACCTAAGTGTGCATTGATGGATAAATAGATAAAGAAAATGTGGTAGGTAGGTAGGTAGAAAGATAGATAGATAGATAGATAGATAGATAGATAGATAGATATACAATGAAATATTATTCAGCCATTAATAAAAAGGAAATCTTGCCATTTGCAACAAATTGGATGGAACTTTGAGGGCATTATGCTAAGCAAAATAAGTCAAAAAGAGAAAATAAATATTACCACACAAAGATGGGGTTCTCCTACCTGATAAGCATTAAAAAAGCCAATTATTACATCATCAGCTTTTGAGAAAAGAATACAGCTTTATTGTGAGATCAATAAGCAAGGAGACAGGAGGCATCAGCTCTCAGATTTGTCTCCCTCATCTAGGACGTTGGGTAAAATTTATGGGATCAGCGGCAGGGCACTCTGAAGTCTGGAGATAGACGATTGGAGGTAAGGAGAAGTGACGTAACTGATGATCTCTGCAAGCATAGTCAAGCTTCACGGCTCTTCATAGGACACATGTTCACAAAATGGTGGTGTTAGCATGATCAGAGGGTGGTTTTCAGTCCTTTGACATCAAAAGGCTCACTTACTGGGCATTTGGGCAGGCCCAGTTGATGTGTTGGTGATCTCAACCATTCTGAACTAGACAAGGGGAGACTCTTAGATCCTGAAAAACAACTCTTAATTATTCTGTTGATAAGATGGGGTCAGTTGAACTGGTCCTAGTAGGCCCGTGGTTACACAAATACTATATGATCTCACTTATGTGTGGATTCTAAAAAGAAAAATCAGCTCATAGATATAAAGAACAGATTAGTGGTTGCCAGAGGCAGGGGTGGGTGAAATGGGTGAAGGCAGTCACAAGGTACAAACTTCCAGTTATAAAATAAATAAGTGCTAGGGATGTAATGTACAACATGGTGACTATAGTTAATAACATTGTATTGTATTGTATGATAGTTGCTAAGAGAGTCAATAGCAAAAGTTCTCATCACAAGAAAAAAACTGTAACTATTGGGTAAAGTAATATTATTACTTTACCCAAGTATAACTACTCATTTGAAGCAGTACAAGTGCTATATATATTGTTTATCTGGGGGACCTCATGTCATTTTGCTAACATCAAATACCTCAAAAAAGATATTCTTCTAAGTCAAAGTAAGAGTTTGTTATCTTGTGCACAGAAGAGGCACAAGGGAGCCTGCGCAAAAAGGAAAGGGGCGGGTGACCAGCTCGTTAGGGAATAGGATTGTGGGGCTTTTATTAGGCAAAGGCTGGGGAGGAGTGCCTTGTCACGGCACGTAGAGGTGGGGTCGTGCTTGCACCTGTGCTGTCACGTAGCATGCTACTACATGCAACACATGTATCTTTAGCATGCCAGCTCTCCACCCCTGGGTGTGGTTTTTACTATGCTAATAGGGTCACCTTCAGTGGACTCCTCGGTGCTAGGGCCCATGTGTAAGCCCAGGAAAGTTCAGAGGCTGCAGAAGGTGGATCTTGGTGGACTCTGTCTGATTCTCCTAGCTTGCCCATTGATTCAGTGCCTTATCTTGTGGCCAGGGGCCTTACAGATGGCCCTGTCTCATTAGGCTGGTTCCTGTCTCACGAGGGAGTCCAAGGAATCTTTACCTTTTTTCCTTTCCAGGCTCTGCAGGAAAGTGGAATGGAAGTTAGCTAGCTAAACCATTTTTGAAGGGAGGGGGAAGAACTCAAAAAAAAAAAAAAAGATATTCTTCTAAGTCAAATTAAATCATGTTGTAATAGTCACACAGCATTCCTTGGACGCTTCTAAGAATATGTTAAATGAGTGTGACTATTAACACCAATAAAAAAAATTCTCAAATCCTATTTTATAAACCTACAACGGTTTTATAAACAACTAAAAAAATAATCCCTAAACATTAGCACAGAGTGTTTAATAATGGTTCTAGCATCCACTGGGCACTTCACATCAAGCAAAAAAGTGGGCAAAGCCCTAAGGATGCCAGGTACTGAGTCACCCTGAGGGAGCTCACTGGCCCACATGGAGAATGGCCACAAACATCCATTCCAACACGGCATGATGCAGCCATGATTAAGACCATAAGAGGCTGCTGTGGGAACACAGAGGTACAGCCTCACCTACTTAACCAGACATCCCACAGTCATTATCTAGGTACCATTGGGATAATCTGGGGGAGGCCCTGGTCACTCACTTGTCATCAACTTTTGGACGGACTCTACAATGTCCCTATGAATCCATCACCTAGAACCTATGGAAAAAACCCTCAAACAATACTCACTAAGGATCTAAGTGCAAGTAACTGTAACTGCGGGGACTCTTGTGACTTATAAGCCATGGTCTCTGCCCTCAATAGTTCAAAATCTACTAGGGAGGAAAGTTAGAAATAAAATATGATTATTTGCCAAATAAGCCAATGTAGAAATAAATTGCCCGAGTTTTACGAGGAGGGAAAAATCAATGGGAGCAGTGAAGGCTCCTGAAAGAGGTCAAATCTGAACAGAAGCTTTCAAAAGAAAAAGAATTGGAAATCACTGAGTGCCTACCTCACGCTGCACACCTCCTATTTGTAATCTCACCGGTTGAGATTAAATGCCTCACTTGAAATCAGACAATTCGAGCAGAGATTTGAACAAGTCTGGCTGATGACTACAATGTCTACAATCTGCCCTCAAAATCACATTGGATAAAAGGAAGCCTTTGTGTAAATGAAAACCATGGGGAGGGGTCACAAGGCAAAAAGAAAAGTGTAAGCTCAGCCTAGAGACAGAGAGCAGGAGGTCTTGTAAGGAATCCTGAGAAGCAGTGTTAGAAAGGCAGGCAGAGCTCCATGATGAAGGGTCCTGAGCATGAGGCTACAGAGGGCAAATGATTTTATCTTGCCTGCCGTGGAATACACTTAAGCCTTTGAGCAGGGTGCACTATTTGAGGAAAGAGGTGTTTTGGAGATTAACACAGAGAAGGTGTGCAAAATTCACCCAAAGGAACAGAAACTGGAGGCAAAGAAAGCGGGCAGAGGTTAGTGAACTGAGGTGTATGGTGGAACCGCCTGCCGCAGGGTGGTAGCCTAAGGAATGGGAAGTATGTGAGAAACCAGTGAAGGAAAGAATTGTCAGGACTAGGAGAAATAATAGAAAATAGGGTTGATGTTAGGGAGAGCTGTCTTGAGTTTAAACCATTCTGAATCCCTGTTATATTTTCTCCATTCGATCTATTTATCACCTACTGGGAAAACAATACATCTCTTTTTTTATTAGAGAAAGAAACTTCAAACACCACTTCTCATTCCAGAATTTGGTGAATAAAGTCATATTTATTTTCTCAAACTTCTCATTATTTAATATTCCTCAATAACATTCCTACTCATTCTTCTCAACCTGAGGAGGCCTAATTTTTTTGGCCTGTCCACCAAATGAAAAAGCCTTCATACCCTTTATAAAATTTACGCTTTCTTTCCTTTTTTCAACAACCACATGCTTTGGCAGACCTAATTACACCCTATTGTTGTAGCCAGTCTCCAGGATGGCCCCCGATGATCCCTGCCTTGTGCAAGCCCTTCTCAGAACGAATAGAGTGGACTTGTGTAACCAATAGGATGCTGCAAGAATGACAGAGTATGACTTCGAAACCTAGGTAATCAAAGGCACTACGGTTTCCATCTCGCTGTTTGCATCACCATTCTTTGGGAAGCCAGCTGCCATGTTAATAAAGTGCCATGTCACTCAAGCAGCCCTGTGGAGAGATCGACATAGTGAGGAACTGAGGCGTCCTACCAACAGCCATGTGAGTGGATCCTCCAGCCCCTGCCAAGCCTTCAGGTGACTGTAGGCCCTGCTGACATACTGACTACAACCTCATGAGACCCTTAGCCAGAACTACGAGCTAAGCTTCTCCCAAATTCCTGACCCACAGACACTGTGAGGTAAGAAATGTTTGCTGTTTTGAGGTAATTTGTTACATAGCAATAGACAACCAATATTCCTATGTGTCTATACCATCAATATTTTGTTTGACTTCCAAAATAGCTCTCAATAATGCCCACCATTTTCTTGGCATCCTCATTGGCAGTAGCACACAGAAGACACCACTTGCAATGATCTGAAATCTTTTCCCTACATTATAACTCCTGGCAAGAGCCCATCATCTTCTCATTACAGTTTGAGCTGTTTTGTTCCTAGAGGCATGCTCCCACAATGCCTGTGTTTTGAGGTACATCTGCTGCTTTTCCACGCAAAGTGCTGTCCCAGATTATCCTGCCATTTATCCTTAACCTAGCATCTGACTATCCAAAGAATTGACCTGCTTCACAACAACCTGGAGAGTTCATCATGTGCTCTGTGCTACAAGTCATTTATAAAATAGTAAATGAATGGATTCTGGGCTCTGGGTTATTCTTTCATCTACAAATAAATGTTTCTTTTGTTTTCCTGCATTGGAACTAGTTTTCTATGATTATCTCTGATAAGATGATATATAAAATTTAACTATTGTTTCATTTTTTTAACTTTTTACTTTGAAATAATTTAAATCTATTTGAAAGTTACAAATACAGAACAAAGTATGACCTTGACCAAGACTCACTAGTTGCTAACATTTTGCCACACTTACTTTATTACTGTCTACATACACACATATATATGCAATATATATACATATTTTTTACCATTTGAGAGTAATTTGTACATGTCATGCCCCATATCTCTAAATACTTCAATGTACATTTCCTAAGAATAAGGACATTCATCTACATAACTTTTGCAACACAGAGGGGAAAAGTGCGTGGAAGAGGAATTGTAAAGCCAGGTCAGGAATGATCACGGTTTAATTCTTACTCAAGGTAAAATATTCAAATGCCTGATGAGACCTCAGGCAGTCCAAGAATGAACGGGTTTGAGAAAAATGAATTAGAAAATAGAATTTGATCAGCCCAGAAAGAAAGGGAGACTTATTGCTTTTTTTTCCTTTCAACCAACAACACTGATTGAAGAAGTTGAACATTTTGACCAATCCCCCAACACGATATAAGCAGTAAAAAAATTCAATTGCAACAGAATAAATGACAAAGGAAGGCAATTTCCTTTAGAAAGGAAAAATCAAATGATAATAAAGGGAAAGAGGAGGAAATATAATTCTCTGATGCGCAGCAGGATGCCTGGGTGTCATCAGACTCTTGGGTCTTTCCTTGCACGTGGGGTTGGGGGAGGACAGGGACAATAATGGGAAGCCTAAGTATTTACATGGTCCCTCTCTCAGGAAGGTCCTTCTCAATGGTGCATGCTACTAAGTAGGATGGATGACGACACTCATATTCTGCCCCCATCACTGGCTTGACAAGGGGCACCTACATGTCACCTGCTCTCCTAACTCTGGATCAGTATGCTAACCCTCAGTCCCTGAGATACTCATGATTAGGGCACGGTTGAGCAATCCAAGTGAAGCCTTCCTTTCCTTAAAGGTTATTTCTCAGAGAAGAAAATACAGAAGAGCAGAGACCTTATGAGGAAAAGAATTTCTAAATTCTTTCTAAATCTAAAATTCAAGATTTTCAAAAATTTTCCTGCCAACTGCATCTATCCAGATTCTATTAAGGCAAACACACACACACACACACACACAGCATTTCTCTAGTTTTTACTACTTCATAACAGGCCATATAACCTAGGTTTTTAACATTCATTTGGCTCCCAAAAGTTTCCAGAGCACTACGGATGTCCTGGGATCCACAGAGATTTTGTGCTAAAAAAAATAGAAGAGAAAGTTACAGTTTAAGGCCTGATGGAATCCAATAGTAATCTTTTCTCTGTGTAGATGAAATAATTGAAGGTCCAAGTTATGATGACTTGACTATGATCACAGAGCTAGTTTGTGGGGGGTCCAATACGAGAACCCAGAACTTAGGTCTCTCAACTCCAATCGAATCACCTCTCCATCAGGTAAAACAGTCTTAGTCTTTCGAAAAAACACACCATCTGTGTATTGGAGTCATAAATGCTACTTGAAACGCAAATTCATTAAAAGTTAGATTCTCCAAGTGACTAAGAGACGTCCTGGTCAAAACTAAGACTCTGAATTAGAAAATACATAAGGTATGTCCACATTTATACTGTACAGATGTTTCAAATAATCAGCAACACGGGGACTCAGCTGCCATTCTTCCCAGGGTGACTCAGTTCTGAACCACTAACCGGGACCAGGATGCAAAGCAACCACAGAAGAGTCTGGACACTTTTATCCTTACGGTTAAAAACCCATATGGTCAAAAGCTTTGAAGATTTGAGGCAAAATGCGAGGAAACTGCCGAGGAAGTCTAAGTAGGAGAAAGAACATAATTATTCAAAGTTGCGTTTGGCCAGGACATTAAGGAGAAAATGCTTGGGCAGCCTTGCCTCCCACCTCCGCTTCCTCACCAATTGCATATGTATGCAAATATAGGAAGCCACAGCCCAAACCCCAACTTTATGACTCTTAAAATAGGGCTTTGTTTTAGTAGATAAAGTGCCACATGCTGAAGTAGCAACACCACTTCCTGTGGTATCTAGACAGATCTTTTATTCAAGAAGTGACCCTGTCTGACCCTGAATAATAGTTTGAGAACAATCTCATATTGATAGGAAAATTAAGAGTCATTCTCCATACTACTTCCTTCATTCACATTATCCATAATCCTCTCTTCTGATTTCTCTGCATCTCCTTACTTGTCCTTCTCTGCCATTTTTAGGGAAATCTAGGATCTGGATGCCATGGGGACAGGAAGGTATGGTGACTGAGGTAAATTCTAGTCTGTCTTGGCATCAAACTTTGATCACAGACAGATTACTCATTCTTTCTGTGCTTTATTTGCCTTTCAGAAATATCAGCCAGGAAAGCAGCTTTAATGGCAAGCAAACATATAATGAGAGTCGCATTTTTCATTTGCCTTCCTTATAAGCCTCCAGAATGCCTAAGATTCATTGGCTTTAGTGTGAACATAGCCTTTAGCAGAAAGCTGATCCAATAATCTAATTTTACAGATGATGATGCCATGGTTCAGAGAAATTAAGTGTATGTCCAAGGTCTCAAAGCTATTTCATAAATAGCTTCTCCTAAGGCTAATATTGGGCCAAAATTCAAGACCCTGTCAGTTTGTCTTACACAATATTATGAATTGCTATACACAAAGATAATAAAGATGCAATTACATTTTTTTTATGTGGCTGATTCCAGTCTTAATAGAGTACAAATATACAAATTATAGGCAATAGGGTTTTTATAAAAGTTTAACACTTAAATAACGATGAAATGGCCAAGGCTTTAATAAAGCCACGTGTGAATTCTCCTTTTCATTCCAGGAAGAGGAGCGCACAGTGAGTTATGTCTACTCAATCTGTGCATCAAAGGGGCAGATTAGACACAGGCCTCATAAAAGTTTTGCTAATGGCTGTGGCAAAGGAGTTGATGAAAGATAAATGGACATCCCCCAGTTTCCTCAGTGTGATGATGTCTTTTTGGTTCTCTGTGGTGTCCTTGGCACCTAGAACAGCACCTGGGAGAGAGGAGGGCAAATGAATGAATTAATGAGTGAATGAATACATGAATGAATGAATGTAAAGAATAAAAAGTATAGAGAGGAGTCAAGTATGCAGACTTGAACAAAGAACTTAAGAAAAGAAAAACTAGTTTAAAAAAGAAAAAGGTTTGGGTCTAGTAAGACTTCTCCAGCAAGATTTGGAATTGGTGAATTGGACAAATAACAATCAGTTGAAAAATATATATTCCAAGTCATGGGTTTTTCAAGAATTAATAATTTTTATGTACCATGAGGCAGTTGTGCATCACTTAGGTACCATAAAATATCTTAAAATACTTCTTTTTTATTTTTTAAAAGTTCTAGGGGAGGACTTTGACTTTGCTGGTTTGAAATAGGGCATAGTTTTAAAACTTTTATGGGCTTTTCAGTTTTTTTCGCTCTCATTCTCAGCCAACATCCTTGATATGCTTATTGAAAATGTTTTTCATTAACTTATTTTTCAGGCTGAAGTCAGTTTTCCAATGGCAAAATTGTTGCATGAGTTGTCATCTCTTACCTCATGTATTTATAACTTTTGTATATTCCAGGATGATTCTATAACTTTTTTTTAAAACACAATTTGGCGATTTTATCTGCTTTCCAAAGTACTTTTAAATTCATTTTCAGCCAGTGATGCCAAGTGTACCTACTTAGTATGGTCCTATCATTTTAAATTGTTTATCACTTTTATATTTTAGCAAAAACTTCTATGGGAAGTGAGGAAATGGCGAATTTTTGGTTGGCTATTCTTGAAAGAGTCATTAAGTTTTTAAATTTTATTTTAACATTGGAATACGAAACAAAGAGTTGAGAAATATATCATTATCATTAATTTAGTTTTATTCCTCATTTTAACTACAGCAATAAACAGTTAAGTAGTATCAATCCTTTAGTTTGACTTTCTCTTGTAAAGATAAAACAGGTTTTACTGACAGCAAGTTTTAAAACCAAGACCCAGAAACACTAGCTGTTGACTAGTTTTTCAGTTTGATCAATTTATTGCTTTTACCAATCAACTTCCAATTCATCCTCCATGTTGCTGCTAATTCTTTCAAAACACAAATCAAAACATCCTACTTCTATACTTAAAAGCTTTCCAGAGCTCGCCTTTGTGGTAAAGTCCAAACTGATATTCATTCATTCAAGATCACCTGAGTCTAGTCTTATCACCCAGCAAGTTCTGACATGTATGTATCATTTCTATACATCATTTGGGCAATTCTTGCTACTTGAATTTCTCAAAATATTACACATTCTCACTCCTCTATGTCTTTCCCCATGCTGTTCCCTCTTCCTGGAATGGCCTTAAATATGTGGTCAACTTAATTCTCACTCACTTTTCAAGAATCAAATGTTACTTCCTCTTAGAAGTGTCCCCAGGCCAATCTAGACATCCTTCTTTGCTCCCATAACCCCTGGGACATCCTGGGAAGAGACAATGTGGACTTTGTCACAGTAACACATACTCTTTCGCTCATCATTTTCTTAATCATCTCTCCACCAGCTGGTGAACTCCTTAATGTGAAAACAGTACACTGCTCATCTCTACATGTTCTTACCACATCCTGAGGGCTCAGTAATATTTCTTGACTACTGAATGAATGAATGAATGAATGATCCATAGGATAGATAAAGCTCAAAATATGTAAATCAGTCGTTCTGGATTGTGAAATATTTTTCTCAATATAAAAAGGAAGAAATGGAGGGTCAAGATTATCCCATTTAATTGCTAAACTATACAACTACAAAAAAATATCCCAGAGTTGAAACAAAATGATTGCAACACTAGTGATTATAAATACAGAAAAACAATGAAAGCTTTGCTAGAAAAACATTTGTTTTGATTAGAGACAAAATTTATGTTGTTTCTGAAGAGAACCTATGGATGTTTTCAAGGGCTTAATTAACAGTTAGCCATTCTGCAAATTCATTTAAAAGTTTAAGGCATTCTTTTCATTGGCATTCCTTTATTCTCAGTAAGTGGCCCTGCTCAAACATGGTGACATTTGGTCACGATTCTTGTGGACCTGGTTTTCCTCTCAGCTGTGGGCAAAGTGAGGTGCCCACGAGCACACATTTGGGAACAGCAAAAGGAGGGTCCAGGATGGGCTGGGAGTCAGGCAATGGAAGTAACAAAAGAAGGTACAAGAGTCAGGAGCAAAGAAGCAATGGAACCAAACTCTCAATGGCAGCCTTTTGCTGTGCTAAGAACTCTTTGGAAGAGACTCTTTGCTAAGACTCTTTGGAAGAGTTGAGTCCCTGTGGCTGAAAAGCGCAATTCCTAGGGCATGCCTATGTGGGCTGGCACAGGGACCCATCTCAGCAAACATCACTAGAAAAACAATGTCTGGGAACACCCCAGAATGAATCCTCAATAATTAGCAGATTATTATTAGTCCAGAAAAAGTTATACATTACTATACTAGTAATACTCCAGACCTTCCTAATCATAACCTTTACCGCTACAATAACTGAAAGACTACCCTGCCTCAACGTGTTCATGAAGTGTAATATAAATGCAGTTTAGAAAAGAGAAAGATTACATCATAAAGTGATTTAAAATATATGCTTGAAATATAAACAGAAAAGAAAAGGAAGGGATTCATATATTTTTAAGGATTAATTTTGAGAAGTAACTAAGGTCTTTGATGGTCTTTAATGAAGGTCACATTGTGACTATACGTAAAAGAACATCTTAATGGACCCGAAATATACATAAGCGTTTACACATTTCCCAAATAAGGCAAGGAAATGAAAAGCACAGGTGGGCATAAATGCACACCAAGTATAATGTGAAGAATATATAAACTGCAATATTAACATAAAAATAATTACAGGTTTCATAGTGAATAACACCTTTACTTTTAGGCAGATTCTGATAACTCTTTCAGGGCAATTTGAACCAAAGAAGTTAAGGTATTTAAACTAAAACCATGAGTTCCGAACTCCGCAGGCTACAGGCTTTGCAGTTTATTATATTTCCTTAATCTCTTCCCTTTTTCCATTCTTGATCTTTTGAAATGTCATTGCCCTTTTGCCTTTATTGTAAGTTCTCTTCCTTGACTCTTTTTTTTTAATTTCAAAATCTCTAATCGCCGTATCTTCACTTTATCATAAATACTGGAAACTACAGGTAGCAGAAAGCACTCAAGATTAAGTTGACCCCATCACACTGAATACATTAATTTCCTTCTTAAGAAGAAGCAGTTGCTATAAACTATAATACTGTCATTTGTTCAAGGTTTTAAACTTTCTAAGCATTTAATTTAAAAAGGAAAAATAAAATCTAATGGATTTAAACTACATATGAAGACTATCTCAATTGAAGAATCTATGGAGGATGAAAATAGTTTCCTGCAAGGATTATATTTTTCCTGCCCTGCTAATTTAAAAGGGTCTATGATTCATTTCCATGAATCCCTCGGGTCAACATGTAAGCCTCCCTAATTGTTTGAAATTCAAACCATTACATAAGCTTCCTGTCAACTTATTTCTCTCATTGCAATAATTTATTCTTTCAGTCTATATGTAGTTAATGATGTGTTGAGAACATCAGAAAAAATATTCTTTAGTCTCTTCACTAAAAACTGCATAGAAATCTCTGATGGAATCAACTCTCCACATCCTTCATCTGAAACGTGATGTTACCTTGGGCTGCTGGTCATCATGACATACCCAATCCCATTTCCTCAACTAGGCTCGAATCTCCTTGAAAGCAGAGCCCAAGTCTTTGTCTTGTCTTGCACTCCACTCCTCCCTGATTTCTACTTCTCTCCTCGTCTTCAAGAATATAACAGACGCTCAATAAATGGCTAACTGAGCTAGATCAAAATTTGTAGCTAGAGGGCACGCAACATTCACATCATATTGGGCGGTGATCTGAGAGATTGGATAGTCCGGGAGCTGTATCCTGTGAGTCACAGATAGTTGATATGAGTCCAAAGGATCGAGGTGAGAGATTAATAACTGAGAACGGGATCCCTATGTGGGAAAAACAAATGCCTCAGCTGGGAGCCCAGGGAACTTTGAGAAACCATCCCTGAAATGATCTATTCTGCCGGGGGTGGTGCTTTAGCTAAGGGCCCTTGTGGGTTAGCCAAGTTTCCATTTCATCTAAAAGGCATCTCCTTGAATTTATAGACATATTCTCCCAACATTAGAACTGGATCTAAAACATAAACTGTCTCATTGCAGAAGATCTTGCTATTCTTAGGGAAAATATAAGAAAACTAATCTGAATCTTATTTAAAGAAAAGCTTTGCTTTTCCAGCAACTGAATAATCCTGATGACAGTGTCTTTGCTTGAACCAAGGGCCTTTCCTACTGTATCTAGGAGGTCTCACTTTTCCATGCAAGATGCATATAGAGATAGTTTCTTAAAACAAATTTTAATGTGGTAAAATCTGAGTCTGCACATGCCTACTTTCATATTTGACAAGAAATATGCCTGACATCAATGGCGGAAAATGCCTAAAGGGATAAAGGTGGTAAAAAGTGAATTACAAATATTAGGCGTCAGATGAGTAAACAAATATGGAGTGCCATTAAGGTTGGCACACTTTTACATGTATGTGTGTGTATGTGTATGTACAAATGTCAGATACCCACAAATTACTTGTTCAGGACTAATCAAATAAACATGTCAAGTTTATGCTTTACTAATACAAGAATTGAAATTGAGTTAAATCTTGATTATGCTCTACGAATCCTCTGCTTCACTGGGTGAGATTAAAAGAGCTAAATTTAAGAATACGGTCAACTTGAAATTCTCCTGGAAATATCCTGAAAAACTCAAAATCATGCATTAGAAGACAAGCAAACGAATCAATAATTTTATAAAATGAGATTCAAGGCCTTTTCAAAATATTGAAAACAGAACATCTGCCCAAATATCTATGCTTTATGGCCACACTAAATTAGAAACAAACAAAAATTCATGTCCGTGATATAAATGCAGCGTCCACATCTACACTATCCAAGAGAGCCACGTAGAAACATAGCAGGAATGGGCAGGAAACTTGGCCGTCTTTCCCGAGAGCACCACGGTCACACAGAACCAGCTCTGGACATCCAGGAAGAGCTCAAGAGAAAGTTTCAAGTCATGTTCTCTTCCTATTGAGAACATACACTTTTTCTACCTGTCCCAAGTCATTAAATTCTTAGATTCACTTTCTTTAATGATGAGCCAGACTCATGTTCATCATTAAAAAAGAAAGAAGGAAAAACAACCTTAATGAAGACACTTGCCTTAGAAACTGCCACAATCAAAGACAGACCTTTTCAGATGTGATTAAATTTTTTTCCAAGATAATTTATCCTATTAAAATATGGTAATTTACCATGGTTTCGGGTTATCTGAAACCTTTCTACGATGGAAAGCTGAAGTTAATTTCTTGCTATAAGTAGCATAATTTGAACCTAAAAGAATCAGGTAGCATTTTATATTCATACAGGCACGGAAAAGGTAAAACTGTTTATTTACAACCAAGGTACTTCAAGGAACCAGATTGTACCCCAGGAATCTACATGCACTTTGGTGTTGGAGTGCAAAGGGCAGCCCAGAAAGAACAGAACTATCCTCCCCAAAACAGATCCAACCTTTCCCTGGCAGCAACCTTGGCTGACACGGACTGAGGAAGAAAGCCCTTGCAGAGATGTCCTTTTTTACGACATCAGTATGCCCAGTTCAAAAATCAGCACAATTGGAGGTATAATGAGGCACTTTGTTATTCCCTGCAATAAAAACGAAAAAATAGAGACAGAGTTCTTCAGGCTTAATTACCACATCTGTTATTAGGCACTTTACCATGATTGACTGGAGTGTATGTCGGACATGGTGCCAAAAAAGCCTCCCCATAAAAGCAGCTTCCCGCTCGCCGCCTGAATGGCCTCGGTCTCTGTTACAACCAGGATTTTCAGGGCAAACAAGCAAAACTTGGCGCACATAAGCCCCTGTGCCAGCTGAAGGCACTTTTTCCCGGTGCCAGTTAAGCTGGGAGCAGGGCCTGGGATGCTTGCTCTGCCTTCAGCTTCCCTCCCTCCTTTGGGCTCCACCACGCTTCCCCACAGCCCATGACAAACAGGTACAGTGGTAAAAGGAAGGAGCGAGGGGAGAGCAGGAGGGGCTGAGCTGTGGTTTTGTTGTGAGGCCTACTTGCAGACATTAAAATGAGGAGTTATAATGGGATGCTGCAGATGAAAAGCATTTTCTAGCTCTTGAGGTAATTATGACTTTAAAAAGTGCACTAGCTTGCAGCATCAAGAAGTCAGTTTCTCAGGATCCCTAATTCCTCAGATGCCTTGGGCCTTATGAAGCAACCACAAAATCGGATTTTAGAAATTTAACGTCTCATTCTGTAACATACATATTAGAGAAACTTATTGCCATTGTTCCTTGTCCCCAGTGAAGCTGTTGGTTGATCCCTTCAAGTCTGTTTATGTAGGCGAGTGGGGATCTACTAATTAAACTGCAGTTCATTTGAAAAGGGCTGCCTTTATAAAGGAGGCCATCATTCAACTTTTGAAAACTGCAAAACTCCAGACAGCCTCAGCTCTCTGTATCCCTAAGTCAACTTACTGCGCAGGCAGCAGCACAGGGACAATCATTGGCACAGAAAATCACCCTTCAGATCAGACCTACAGGCAGGACAGCCACAGCAAACAGTCTCCTATCTGAACACACGCCCTGTAGGGAAACACACACAGACCCACCTGACCCTGGATGTCTAAAGTAAACAAGAGCCAATGCCACGCAAGTTGTGACATATGCTTGTAACATAAGCAATGAGAGAACACTATAACATAGATAGCTTGTAAACACATTTTTCTGGAACAATCAAGTGTAAAGCAGAATGCCCCTGAGGTAGTCTCTCTCCATATTTAACTTGCTCTTCCAGGAGGAGATTGTATAAATTTATCATGCACTCTCAGTTTCTTTTCTATACCAGGCAATATCCATAGTGTTTGGAATGTGTGGCTGCTATTAATGGTGATTTGTGCACAGAATATAATCCAGAAATAACAGTGAGTAAAGTATGAGAAATTGGCAAGCAGAGAAAGGATTTTCTAAGCTATTAGAAGAATCTTACCAGCATTTAATAAAAATAAAAGAAATATATGGTGTTTTCTAAAAAGAATGAATATTTATAAAAGCCATTGTCTAAACACTTGAAGAAGTGTACGTGGAACAACTCTTTCTGTCCTTGGGCTGGAGACTGAGGGTCAGCTCCCTAGAGGTTCAGCCCTAGGGCCTGCCCACTTTTCAACAATCTTTCCAGCCTGAGGGGGAAAAAAAGGGCTTTAGGAAATAGATCTCAGACTTCTTAGACAAATGGCAATCCAGTTTGGCGTCATACACTTCCCGCAAGTCATGATTGCCAAAGGGCCCTCTCCCATTCCCCAGACTTCTTAAATTTGGCCTTTCTCTCCTCAGCCCCTATAATAGAAGTGATCGAGGCTCTTTTCAAATTCAGCCTTTCCCTCACTCTCTTTTTTTCGTATCCACAAATGAGCCTTTGTGATCCCTCGAGAAGAGAAGAGAGATGGTTGAGCATGGCGAAAGTGAAATCGACCAATTCTGAAATTATATAAAGGCCACTCCCCAAACAAGTACAAAAGAGCCATTTCAAAGCAAAAGTCCTTCAAAAGGTAAATTTAAACAAGTAATGGTTTATGTGTTATTACAGAGAAAGGAGCTATACGTTAAAATATCTAAAGGCAATTTGGCAATGATTTCTTGGATATGACACCAAAAACACAAGCAGCAAAAGAAAAATCAGATACATCAGACTTCATAAAAATTAAAAACTTTTGGGGGTGGCCCCGTGGCCGAGTGGTGAAGTTCGCGCGCTCCGCTGCAGGCGGCCCAGTGTTTCGTTGGTTCGAATCCTGGGCGCGGACATGACACTGCTCATCAAACCACGCTGAGGCCGCGTCCCACATACCACAACTAGAAGGACCCACAACGAAGAATGTACAACTATGTACCGGGAGGGCTTTGGGGAGAAAAAGGAAAAACTAAAATCTTAAAAAAAAAAAAAAAATTAAAAACTTTTATGTATCAAAGGAAAGTATCAACAGAGTGAAAAGACAATCCACACAATGGGAGAAAATATTTGCAAATCATATAGTGTCTAATAAGGGGTCAAAATCCAGAATATTAAAAAAAGTGCAATTCAACAATAGAGCAAACAACCTAATTAAAAAGTGGGCAAAGGACTTGAATAGATATTTCTTTACAGAAGATATACTAACGGCTGATATGTACAGGAAAAGATGTTCAACATCACTAATCACTAGGGAAAAGCAAATCAAAACCACAATGAGATACCCCTGCACACCCATTAGGATGGCTACCATCAAAATGCAAAACAAACAAACAAAACCCAGAAAGTAACAAGTTTTGGTGAGGATGTGGAGAAACTGGAACCCTGTGCGTTGTTGGTGAGAATGTAAAATGCTACAGCTGCTGCGGAAAACAGTATGGTGGTTTCTCAAAAATTAGACGTGGAATTACATATGATGCAGCAATTCTACTTCTGGGTATACACTCAAAAAGGGCTGAAATCAGGGACTCGAACAGATGTGTACACCAATGTTCATAGCAGCATCATTCACACTACCCAAAAACTGGAAACACCACAAACGTCTGTTAATGGATAAATGGATAAACAAAATATGGTCTATACATACAACGTGATATCATTCAGCCTTAAAAAGGGAGGAATTTCTGACACATTACAACGTGGATCAACCTTGAAGATATTATGCTAAGTGAAATAAGCCAGTCACAAAAGGACAAATATTGTATGACGCTACTTATATGAGTTATCTAGAGTAGTCAAATTCACAGAGTCAGAAAAAGTAGAAGTGTGGTTGCCAGGGGCTGGGGGCTAAAGTGGAATGGAAAGTTACTGTTTAATGGGTACAGAGTTTCCGTTTGGGAGGATGAAAAAGTTCCCAAGATGGATGGTGGCGATGGTTGCACAACAATGTGAGTGTATTTAATGCCATAGAACCGTACACTTAAAAATGGCTAAAATGGTAAATTTTATGTCTATTTTACCATGATAAGAAAAAGAAATATCTAGAATTAAGCCAAGTTCCAAAGGGTAAGTAACAGATATCTCCCTAAAAGGTAGGGACTTCTGTTTGCTTCTTATTACCCGTCTCCATGATTAAAACAAACATTCACGCGTTCTTCCACGGACCGCATATGGATTTGTAATCTAGTCACTAGAATTTGGGGGTGAAGGAGGCAAGTATTAGCAAATGTATTAACAACAGTGTGACTGTGTCAGCCCAGCCCCATCCCTGCCTCCTCTGTGACAGTTGGCCAGAATGTCACCTCTCTGCTCTCTAAGAGCACTGTAAAGCAGATGACAATTCCTCCAGAACCCAGACGCAGAAACCGAAACAGAGCAATTTAACTCTCTCTCAACTTCAAGCAGACAGAAACTACAGGGCATCAAACATCTTGGAGCCAGGGAGCAACATGAGAATTCCAGCTCTCCACTAGCGTCTGCCCGAATTCAAAACTTTGATTCGATTGTTTAACCTGGAATGAATGGACCTAGGGATCCGGACTTGTGTGTGTGTGTGCTTCTGACTGTCTCAGAGAAGTGCTAAGGAATTTGAGGTTTTAGAGGAACTTGTCTTCCTCGATTTCAATTCTAAATTCCTCAACTTGGCTCTTCTGAGTCATAACAAAGTAGCTTTGCTTTTGGGTTTTATCCCCCCATCCCCCATTGCTAATGAAGTTAAGATTACACAAAACAATGGTTTTTTGAGTACAGAATGCACATCTCAATCCCTTCTGGCAGGTACTCCTATGGACCAGTTGTTATTTATAATACCTATAGGGAGAAAAGAGATTAAAAGATCAAGCCAGGCTGCACTTCCTAACAAAGCAGGCCACAGCTGGACAACGGCTTCTGAGCAACTGCTCCAAGAGGAGACAGCAAGACTTCTGTTGTCCTGCAGGGTCTGCTCGGGTCACCGCATGTGATAGGGATTAGAGTGTCCCGGTTCTCTATCACCCAGTGGGGCAGGACTGGGTTCACACACCACACTCCCGAACCAGGGCTTGATGCCATCACCTGACACTCTTCTCAGGGTCTCTGGGGGAACAGAAGCAGATACCAGACTTCACAAAATTTTTAAAGCTAACAATTTCTTTTTTTTCTTTTTTTAATTTGTGTGTATGTTTGACAAAGAAAGAGAGCGAGAACAATCCATTTTTACACATTTTCCCAAAGATCTTTCATAATGGAGTGGAAAGAAATGCAACCATCATGGGTAGAAGAAGTTTTGGGTTTGGTCTGAAGCTAGCTAAATTTTGAGACTTAGCTGAGGCGATGCTTTAGGAGGAAGCAGTTCCACATGTCGGTGCTAGGTTGGGCCAACACAGAGGAAGAGCCCCCCAAGAAAACAGCTGTCCTGAAACTCATACTCAGCCTCTCCAGGGCACAGAAGGGAGCAGAAAGAGCACACTCTTTATGTCACACACACGTGCTACTTCCATTTGGTGTCTAGCTCCGTGGCCATGCCAAGCAGCGTGCTCAGGCAAGGCTGTGCTTCTGCTCCCCGCGCCGCCAGCAGTGAGCCCTCACCAACGCTCTTCTCACCGGCCCACTCAGCTGCACCCCTACAGACCAGACATGCCCCAGGGGCTTCCTAGTCACGTTCATGGGGCTGGAAAGGGCCTTTTTGATCTTTTCATCTTATAAATAAGGAAACAGCCACAAAGGAGTTTTTAGGTGCCTAAAGTCAAACCGTGGCAGAGCTAGATTTCAAGACAAGATCTTTTGGCCCTAGACACACGCAGTATTCTTTCCACCACTCTGGGCTACCTAATAGCTATAGCTCTGGGGTAAAAAGTATGCTCCCTCACTCTAGAAGCATTATTCCTTTCACTCAAGGCCAAAAAAAAAAATTAATGGGTTAGTGACATTAGCCTTGAGATCTGCATCACTGTCAATGCTTTCCATTGGCACCAAGATTAGAAAACACAAAAAATTACCTCTAATTGATGCAATTCTAAAAGTGGGAAGCCACAATCATGCTGGAATTTCAACCTTGGGTGATTCCACTCCCTCCCACAACTCAGCATAAAGTACAATTAAGATAAAACTTGAACTGAGTCAATGAAGTAGAACGCCCTAACGATAAATCTCTCCTTAAATAATTTTACATCACCTGGACTTCTTTCCTCTAACCATGGGCTCCCCATTGGGCCTTCAACAATGATTCTGAGGCCTGATCCTGACCGCCCGCAAGCATCTTCACTTTCCCTAGCTGCTCAGCTGCCAACAACTGCTGGGCCAAAAAGAATGGGTGGGACGGCAACTGCACACAGCTTTTTCCTTGTGGGCCCAGAGGCCAGAGCCAGGCAGAGGCCTGGTCGTCTCCTCACGTCTCAGGGAGTACACCATGGAAGAAACTGTACTGTGGTTCCCAGTATGCACTGAAGGGGGTTTGCTCTGCCTGGGGTCTTACTTGTGATGGATCCAACTCCTAGACAGAGACTAGGATGCTGCTTTTGTTTTAAAGAACTGGTTCTTAGAACTCAGTGACAACACTCTTCTGGCTTACATGGCCCTTTCTTTACACACTGACATTTTGTTCTGAAGGTCTCCTGTCAGGCTTTGGTTGCCATCTCTCTCAGCAATGGAGCCTAACACTTCCCCCATCAAAGGAAACAGAGAGGACATGTCAGCCACTAGCCCAGTGAGGTCTCTCTTATGTGCCAGTGAATGAATCTACGTGCCATGGGGGCCCTAATTACACAGCCTTGTTTTCATATATAGTAAATCCTGGCCAAGAAATGAAAAATGCTCTTCCAAGTGCTCCAGCTAGACAGGAGTCTCCTTAGGTCAAGCTGTAAGAAATCCTTCTTAGATAGAAACAATTAATGTCTCTGTCTGCCACATCTGAACTCTGGGCAAATTCAGGAAGATCAGAGTTTTGTCCTTGAGAGAGGAGGCTACACATAAGCACGTGCTTGAAATTCTAAAAGCAAATTTAGGAGATTGCCTTCAGAAGATCTCTGGATTTCATAACAGTACAATATCCTCAACCAAAGACAATTAACGCTGGGAGGTGACAACTGGACCTGAAGGGTTAGCTTGCAGGATGATCATGATCATTACAATTAAACGCCACAGCAGTGATGGGCTGCGGGGAGGCCCTCTGAACAACCCCAGTGGCGGCACAAACAAAACTACAAAGCATCATTTACAGGCTGCTTTGAAAGAAAGGCAAGGATTTTTTTTCCAGCCACCTTGGCAGAGCTCCACATCATAAGCTCTTCTGGTTTTGTCTTTGTTTTTGACTGGCAGAAGAAAAGTGCCTTTGGTCCAGGCTGGTCTTCACCAAAATAAAAGTAGACCATCTGGCTAGCCATACCCAGGGCTCTGTGCCCCTGAATTCTCGGCTGGGCTCAGGCACAGTTATCACCCTTCTTGAAGGAGGGTCTCTTCTCCTTGGTGGGAGGAGTCAATTCACCTCTCCTGGCCCAGGCGAAGTGTTGCCTCACTGGTGCGGCCTCCATGACTTACCTTCCTCTCACATTCTCACCACTTTAATTCCACTGCATCCTATGAAAGAATAGCTAGGAGGTCAATTGTTCAAAACCTGAAAGTCCAAAGTATCAATTGTCCAGGCTCTTCCCTTACTTCATATCCTCCCGACAATGGTTATCACTTGCCATTGACTGGTTCACCACTCATTAGCACCTCCACCAAAGGAAAAATAAAGTCTTGGGGAAATTTTAATCAAGCAATGATGCTACCTTGTGAGCTCACTGGTATACAGTGGAAGACAAGGTCAAGATTATCCATTTAAATGAGGATTAGGATTGTCGGTCAGGTTCATTTTTCATGTTATTCTTATGTCTCCATAGTTCTGAATAATCTTGAAATTAGTCAGGTCCACAAATATTTAAGTTCCTGTTCTATTGAAAGAAAAAGTGTACGTGTCTTGGTCTGCTCAGGCTGCCATACCTAAATACCACAGACTCGGTGACATAAACAACAGAAATTTCTTTCTCACAGTTCTAGAGGCTGGGAAATCCCAGATCCAGGTGCTGGCCAATTCAGTTTTGGCTCGCAGATGGCCTCCTTCTTGCTGGTTCCTTACATGATGGAAAGAGAAAGCTCTGGTATCTCTTCCCCCTCTTATACCGGCAACGGCTTTGTTGGATCAGGGCCCCACATTACGATGTCATTTAACCTTTATCACCTCCTCACAGGCCTTATCTCCAAATACAGCTACATTGGGGGTAGGGCCTCAACATATGGATTTTGGGGGACACAATTCAGTTTATAACACTATCCTTGACCATTTGGGGACTGAAAGGTAAATAAGATAGATCCTACGTGCTCAAGGAGCTTACATACTGGAGTCAATTTATGCTAGAATTGGCAGGGCCCTCAAAGTTTATGCACTCTCTTCCCATAAGCTCCAAAGATTCCTTCTGATACGCTCTAAGAATGTACCTCCTGATGAGGTAGTTGGCTACTTCACGCTAATTCACAGAAAGGGACACAGAGGCACAGAGAGCTGAGGTGGCCTGTGATACTTGAGATGAGGTAACACAAAGAAATTAAATTCAGACTGAAGCTGTGTCTCCAGAGAGAGACTGAATGTGCTAAGTTCTGGAGCATCAACCATGTTCCTTATCACCAGACTCCTAATACTGAAAGGGCAATACCTCTCAGGCCAAGATGTTTAAAGAGATTTCTCTATTCAGAATGTAGGAGTGTTATCTGGAAGCTTTTGCCCAAGCCAAGGTCAGGGCTGCAGTTTGTTAGAGAGAGGAATTTTGTGGTTCTCCTGAATCATAAAGGCAGAGTTTGTATGCTAATTAATTCAACAAATTCAATATCTAAAATAGTATGGCGTATTAAAGAGAGCTTAACCTGAGATGCAGCACACCAGGATTCTGAAATAGCCTCACTGAACTAAAAACAGAAGTGACCTGGACAAATCCTTGTGTAGAAATTAATCAATTGGATACAAATAAATAAAACTTATTGAGCCTTTACTACATGGCAGATAGTGTCCTAAGTCCTTTTTATTTATTATCTCAATTAATCCTCATAACAACTCTATGAGAAAGCTCCCATTATTATCCCCACTTAATCGAGTCTGGAGTAACTGGCCCAAGGCATACATTTAACAAACAATGGAGCAAACCAGGATTTAAACCAGGATGTCTGGTTCTGGAAGCCACACTCCAAACCACTACATTATAGCACAGCTATGCCTTAACTTTTCAACTACATTTGTCCACTGTATTGATGGGACATAGCAGTCAATACCAGAATGTTTACTAGAATGCAAATCCCAGAGCACAGGGACCTAGTTTATCTCAGGAATTGCCCCATCTCCATCACAGAAAACTCGATGGAGCATGGTAGCGATGAACATATATTTATTGAATAAATAACAGACTGTGTTAGATTTAGTGAAATTATTGCAATAGTCTTCTTCTTGTCTCCCACATTTTTGTTTCATTTTCTATGCCTACCATCAATGATAATCCTTTGCTATCCACTGAATTGAAACAGCTTTCAAAGATTTTCCAACTTGGCTCCATCCTATACTTCCAACCTTAATTCTTGATATCCCATTATAGAAACATTCCACTCTGGCCATCTCTGCCTGCCCCTGCCCTCCCTACACCCATCCCCCACACACTCCTCCCACTGCCCTCACCATGTATATTTCTACCAACTGGGGTGCTCTCTCCCTCTTCTGTGATTTCATGAAGCTCACTTATCTTTCAAAGTCCCATCTCTTCTAAGAAGCCTTCTCTAATTACCAAATCCGCAGGGACCTCTCCCTCTCCTAAGATGGGTTCACCTGGAACATAGGACCTGCTTCCTCATCCTTTCCTGTCTTCAGAGACCAGCAATGTGCTGAAGGCCGGGGCCAGGCCTTGTCATTTTTGGTATTCTCCACAACATGCAGTAAAAGCTTGGGTCATAACAGGAACATCATTAACAAAAATAGACTGACCAATGCAGATACATCTCATCTAAATACAAAATACCTGCTGATGTGGTATTTTTTAAATAAAAGTAAAAAAAAAATAATTGAGGTAAAATTCATAGACATAAAATTCAGCATTTTAACCACATTGTGCAACCATCACCACTACATAGGTCCATAACATTTTCATCACCCCAGAAGGAATCATCATTCCCCATTTTCCCCTCCCCACAGCCCCTTGCAATCACTAATCTACTTTCTGTCTCTATGGATTTGCCTATTCTAGATATTTCATATAAATGGAATCATACAACAAGTGGCCTTTTGAGTCTGGCTTCTTTCACTTAGCATTATGTTTTCAAGGTTCACCCATGTCCTAGCATGTATCGTACTTCATTCCTTTCATGGATGAATAATATTCCATTGTATAGGTATATGATATTTTGTTTATCCAGTCTCCAGTCATCAGTTGGTGGACATTTGGGTTATTTTTACCTCCTGGTTATTGTGAATAATGCTGCCATAACATTTGTGCACAAGTTTTTGTTTGAACATTTCTTTTCAACTCTGCTGACATCTTACTAGGGAAGAACAGATTCATTAACTAAAAGTCTCACCCTAATTCTATAGTAGAAATAACTAACTTTTCTTTTTCTGGTTTTTTTTGGGGGGGGCGGGGTGAGGAAGATTGGCCCTGAGCTAACATCTGTGCCAATCTTCCTCTATTTTTTTGTATGTGGGATGCTGTCACAGCATGGCTTGATGAGCAGTGTGTAGGTCCATGCCTGGGATCCAAACCCATGAACCCTGGGCCACCAAAGTGGAGCACGTGAACTTAACCACTACACCACCAGGCTGGCCCCTAAATAACTTTTCTTTTAGCAAAATATTATCTTCATTAAAAAATATTCATGCCCATGAGTAAATGTTGTTGTACTCCAGAATATTTTAAATTCCTTATAGTTTATATGCTGTGTCAGAGACTATACTTTCTAACTTCTATAATTAGTAGGATCTTACTTAAGTACTTGGATGATTCTTTCATAAAAAGCACAGGCAAATCTTATTCCTAGACATGTTAATTATTCTCCCCTATTTTAACATTACTTGGTGTTAAATAACGATAACTGCAATTTATTAGGAGAGCACTACGCGTCTACCACTAGGCTAAATGTAAGACTCTTTGAAAGTATATACTGTTATCATTTCACATGTGATGAAAAGAGGCTTAGAGAGCTTAATAGCCTGCCCAAGGTCACAAAGGTTTAAGGGGTGGAGACGGGTCCTGACTCAAGTTGTCACATTTCATACGGTAAATGACAGGGCCAGCCAGGAGTAGACCCAGACCATCAAAATCTCGTCTCTTAACTCACAACTTTAATCACACATGTTCGTGTAAATCAACAGTTAATCTTTAAGTCCAATGCCCAAAGGAAGTGTATAGAATGGGTACTCAGACCTCTCAGAGATGTGCTAGAATTATTTCAAAGCCAAGGACTCCAAAATCTCCTTCAGAAAAAAAAAGCTCCTATTTTCTCTGTTTGAATCTACCAGCTCCATACTGTAACAGTGAGCTAGGAGGTTCTATAGGTACAATGACCCACGCTGATGATGACAGATGTCCTCTAGACAAAGGGCCACAGGCCACTCTTGTGCCAGAAGCACCGTTTTGGTTATACAGCTGTTGCACCTTCACAGGTATGGCTCCTGGAGCTCATCGTGGAGCTAAGAAGTGATGGCTGAAATAAATGAGAGAGATGAGCTAAAGACCCCACATCACATTTCACTTTGTCCCAGTTAGAAAAATGGGAGAAAAACAGAAAAGCTTTCCAATATTAGACTTCAGGAGAGATGTCATCTGAAGATTCAGAAAAACATCCATGATCCATAGAGCTTTTCTGATTTTTCCTGACAAATTACAATGAACAGGAGGAGGGTGGAGAGTGGGAATGAGATCTGCTAGCTGGCCAACTTGGAGGGGTGCTTTTGTTTGAGATTCTAAAGAGCAGGGCTCTGCTAACACCGCTGATCTCTTAGGCACTGGATTTGCTGCCTAGGAAAGTAAAATAATCAGCTCTAACGGTGCTGCTTCACTGCTTTCTGACACACAGCCCTTCCAGCTATGGAAGTAAGGGCGAATTCATGGATATTTAAAGCTCCAGGCCCTCCCAGCCCCATTGAGACCCAAATTAGGTGACAGTTGGGGTTCCCCGAGTTTACTGTTTTCCATCACCGCTACAGCTTTAATTCTCCATTAAACATGATGCTTTTAAATTTTTTTGGAACTTTTTATTGAAGTATAAAATACAAACCAAAAAAGGACACAAATCAAAATTGAACAGCTCAATACGTTTTCACAAAATGAACACACACGTATAATCAAGACCCATATTAAATAGAACAATGTTAGCATCCCAGATGCCCTCCTTGGGCACAGCTTTAATTCTGACACAAAACTAAGTCCCAGCAAGCATCTTATGCCTAAAAAAGCATTTAGCATTAAACATGCTACCACACGAACAACCACAATAGAAGGCAACATATGACTACATAGAACAAGTAAAGCACGGTATTCATCCCTCACAGAACTGAGGGGTGAGCCTCTCTGCATCAGAGGAATGGAGCCAAAGCAAAAGGCCTAATGACAACGAATTGAAAGTTAATTAACTAATCAGGAGCGTGTTTAACACAATCCTCTTGCCACCTGCAAACAGTCTCCTCTTTCCCTTCTCCACTTCAAAGGCCTCTATATCATTGGTAAAACCAAATATCCACTTAGTAAAGTACAAACAAGCTGCAAGGGGAGGGAGGAGTGGAAATATAATGGAGAAAATAAAGCCACTTGCCTCTCTGCAATCCACTGGCTTCTCCCTCTTTAATGGATTTACAATGATAGTCTATAATCAAGGTGCAATGACAGACTTAATTACAGGGAGCGCTAAGTGACCTCAAGCGAATCATATATTGCCTTCTCCTGGGTACAAGGCTGTTAAGTCTAATACTCCCAGTCAGGAAACCTCTTATCTCAGAGACAAAAGGATTCCTACTGGCCAATGGGCACCAGCTGCCTGAACACTCTGTAAATGGGCTCTCCACAACCCATTACATCCAGAAAAGGCTTTCCCCATTCTGCCTCTCTCAAGGCTGTATTTTGCACCTAAATTAAAAAAAAAAAAAAGCTACCTACAAATATCCACAAGAACTAGGGACTAAGTTTCCCTTTGAAAGAAACCCAGAGGCAAAGGCTGAATGAATGACATACTTTTCCATAAAGGGAGTAATCAGGCTAAAAGAACAATTCTGTGCAAAAAGTCTGCGACCTTTGCTCAGGCTATGACCTTGAATTTGAATCTTCTTCTGACACCAAGAATGTAGTCAATTGTTCAGATCTGGATTGGACCTTTACAGGAAGTCTGCAACCCTTTCCCTCCAGAGCTAGAATCAAGTTTAGAAGCTAGGGGTGAGGGGTGGCATCTAAATGACATCTGGGGAGTCCCCCAACCTCATAACTGTGCAAATACATCAATAACTTTCTAATGGATTTCACTGTATTTCAATCTCAAAAAAATTTTCGGCTTCAAAACTGACATCTGAACTTAGATTTGGAAGGAAATTATTAACACATCATTTATATGGTGACCACGTCCCAGAACAAACACTCATTCTCTGAGGTTGTAGGCCTGGATTTAAGCAGGCTTTCAGATCAGATACCTGTCTTTGATGAGTTTGAGGAAAAGGGGCTGAGAAATGTGCCTTTGCCTACCATGGACACAGGGAGATCTTTTTTATTTTTAAAATCAATCATAAAATCCTGCAATAAGGTAAGTCAAAAGGACAGAGTAGGAAACAATTCTTCCTTGGCCAAAGATCAACCAGGAATTCTAATAGACTTGTGTTCCCCCAGCGCCGTGTCTCATGCTCCCAAACCAGCAGATTAATGATGCCTCCACAGCATTGCTTTTTTCCTTCCCAAATCCTACCTCTGACACATTGCTGCAAGTAGTTTAACTGTGAAAGGCCTTGACCTCCTTTCTTTGTCTCTCTGATTCAAGTGTGTCTGTTTCCTTGGGGCTACCAAGCTCAGTTGGATGGCTGGCCAGAGCGGAATGGAGCATCAGCCAATCCCCGAACAATGGGCCCCTTTCTCCGGCTGTCACATGAACAGCGTTGTGTTACAGCCATTGTCCCTCCAAGCAGAGACGGAGAGGCACGAGTTCTCACAGATCAGCTATTCTCTGTGACCCCCTCTGACCAATCACTAAAATATTAAAGAAGAAAAAGAAAAGCCATGCCTCCTGAATGAAGCAGTATAGCCTAACAAGGATTACAGTGCATCCATGGGCCACCTGCATCAGAATACCTTGTCGAAAATACACACCTCTGGGCCCCACGACACACCTACTGAATCCAAATCATTAGAGAGAAGCCAGTATCTGCCGGTGATTCTCAGGCCCCTGAAGTTTGAAACCAGAGGCTAAACAGAGGCCTCAAGCAGGTCTAACCTCACTGATGGCCTGATTTTGTACATGGATCTGCTCAAGGGATGTACAGAAGATGGGGGATACTGAAAGGGCAAATGCTTTATACCACGGTTACCAAAACTTAGTGTGGGGGAAAGCCTGGGGAGAAGACAGGTGAGAAAGACACGAGTGCCAAGAAACGTGAGGAAGGAGGCAGGAAATTAAAACAAATAATAATAGCTGTTCCGAAGATAACAGAATTTAGGGGTAGGGTCAGCAATGAGCGAAAGGAGGGAGGTGCAGGGAGAGTAGAAGGAGGGTGCTGAAGCACCTGGCAGAGGCTGTGGCCTTCAGAAAAGGATGGACGGTGACAAAGTTCCAACGGTAAGACAGACAAATGGCTTTTAAAAAACAAGCATGCTTAATGTCCAGTTTCAAGTTTTCAGATGTGAACTTCTTCTGTAGTTCCAAGTCTTAAAAGTCAGCCATTCAGAGCCACATGTTTGGCGATATTTTATGAAGTGAAGGAGATAGGAAGCAATATCCATGGCTGGGTGGATGACTTCACACTAAAAAAAAGACAGTACAGTAGTGTGGCAAGATAATCTTTCAATTAAACTTCTTAAGGGAAAATAGGAATTCAAATCCAGATGATGCTAGAAAAAACATGAGCCCCACCCCCACCCCCACGAAGCCCCATAGTGGTTGAAAGAAACAACAGTTTTCTCATTTCACACCTTCTTGTGGAACAGGGGCTCAATTTTTACCTGAATCTCAATAGGGTGCCTCAAAGCACATCTGATCTACACAATAAGATAGGAGCAGTGTGCCATGAGGGGCTCCCTTAGTGCACATAGTGCTATGGGAGCAGGCAGAATCTCGTCCTAGAGCCCCATGTGCGGCTATCATCAAATGATTCTCAAATGTTAACTCACCACTCCTGTGTCATGGTTCAGTCACTATTGCTTGAAGATGTCCTGCAAACCCCTGCAGCCACGTGTTTGCTGAGCTCATTCCCTTAACATGCCCCATCCATTCAAATGCTCTCTTCTTTGAGGTCCCCTCCACCAGACACCTCTGCTGAGCACACAGAGCCCTCTCTCCAGGACAAGCTCTCAGAGTGCTCTCAGCACTGCCCTCTCAGCCCTCACTCACCCAGCCTCACACAGTCAGTTGTATTTTTTTATCTTTTTTTTTTTAAGGCAAGCATCTTGCTAATTCCACATAGTATTTATCCCGATAAAATATACACCTAATAAATATCTAATGGAGCAAAAATAAAACTCAAACCAATTGCTTTTTTTAAGAACACAAAAGTCACATCTTGTCATTGATTCCTTGTCCAAAAAAATACATAAGGCACCCTTCTTAAGAAATCAATAGAGGTAGACAGTTAAAATTTTTCATTTTGATTGTAAAATTAGTCCCCTGGGTCCAAAACAAAGATTTCATACTTCTATTTTGTTTCATAAGGAGCAAGTTAAATTTATGAATTTTGATTTTCAATTTGCCATCAAAAATTATTTTTTAAAAAAGACAAACATCATTCTTTATCAGAAAGTATTTAAAGGATTCATCATGGGAATGATCACCTGTGATGAGGTCTTAGAACCAACCAAATCTGTGCAGCTCATCCAGGTCAGCCAGGACGTTAACGACAAGGCACTTAGTCACCCTCTAGGATGGCGTCTCCCTGCTCCCAAAGATGTCTTTAACAGATGCTAATATCCTGCACACGTACCTATCAAGATGAGGCTTTCCGTATTGAAATACTGTTTTCTTTGTCTTAGAAGTGGGGAAGAGTACAATTTATTGCCCTCTGAGTAGGAAATTGAGGTCATTAAAATGCTTTACATAGTTTCTTTATCTAGGAGTATAAATCACTGGAAATGAAACAAGAGAGGAAATCACTAGAAATGAACATCAATAATAACAGGATATATTAACACTTTCACACTTTCCAGATTGGCTAATGGCACAGAGCATGCATCACCAAATAACATCCTCACAACGACCTGCAGTTTTCTAAATAAAGTTACATAAAGTAAAATAACACTAGTTTGTATCTTTTTTTCTCACAGTATGAGAAATCCTTTTATTAAGTGCTATAAATTAATCCTCTGCATAACTACTTTTAAAAAGAGTTAGAATGATCACAGCGAAAAATAACCTTAAATTGTGAAGAAAAGAGAGACAAGAGATAAGTGCAAAATCTTGGGAAATTCAGATAGTGAGAATGAGTAGATGAATGAACGCATGGCTGAATGAATAAATGATAGAGAGAATGAGTACATGAATGAATGCATGGCTGAATGAATAAAGGAGACTAGTTAAGAGACTTACAAAAATACAGCCAGATGCAAGCTTAAACGAAGGTAGAGAAAGTTCATTTTAGAAACATAGCTGAAAAAGAAGACAAATCAACAAAACCCAATGAATCTTAGTTAATTCTTAAAACTAAGCTAATTTTTAAAACGAAATACTGGGTACAAATCCTTGAGAAACTGAGAGCACAGGCAGTTGTTAATACTGCTTTGTTTGAAGTCCAAGCAATCTAGACATTTGTACTTCACGCACCGAGCTGCTACCTTCCCGCCCTAAGTCACTGGAACTCTCACAGAGCAGCCTGAAAATCAACATTTTTTGTTACTTACTTTGTGTTGGAAACCGCCCATGAGCTAAACGTTCAATTTTTGCAGCATCACCACGTTTGTCATTACCCTGGGATTTTTTTGTTCACTTGTTCAAATGTTATTGCGTATTTCCATTATTACAAAAAATGAGTGAGAAATGGAAAAATTTAAAACCTAATAGTAATTACAAGAAGTTTTTGTCTCGTAAACTTAATATAAGTGAGACAAAAATGAAAGCTATCAGACATGCCAAAAATGGCAGATCTTTAGTCTGAATCAGAAATGTATTGAACAGGTCAATTGTTGTTCAACTGAGGAGAAAATAACCAAAATTTTGGAAAGTTAAAGAAAGAAAAATTAAAGAAAGGCGTAAGCACTAAATGCTGTGGTCATTAAATGGCAAGATATAATTAGACATTTTATAATATATTTGGCTCTCTAGGGCCAGCATCTCTTTTAACATGTAGGCTTTTACACAACCTTTGGACCTATTTTTAGGAATGCACTCTGTATTAATGTAGGAAAAATAGTACTGTACCAGTCACCATGTTTCTGATCAAATACAAAAACAAATACAAAGGTATTTATAAACTGAAAAGCACAAGGCAAAATCTGTTTGTTTGTATTGGCCTTGGCTCTTCTATTCCAGTGCCCTGGCACTGTCATTCAGAACCAAAACCATCCCAGGTATGATCAACTCAGCTCTTGGATCATAGTACTGCCACAGTGGGGAACACATAACATTAATTCGGTGGCATTTGGTGTTTCGTAAGTCTTCTTAAGATATTCTATCTTGTCCTTTTTCCACTCCAGGTTACTAACTTTGTAGGCTATGTCTAGCCAAATTGCAAATTCTTGACTGGCTTTGCCACCACTCTTAGAACGTACATAGTGACTGTTCCAAACACTTGGTGTGCTAAGAAAACGTCAATTAGCATTCACTCATTTGTTCTTCCCCCACATTCTTTAGGCATTTATTATGTAATTACCATGTGCCAGCCATTTGGAAAAAGGCTTAGAATAAGGAATGATAAACTCACCAATCAGTTGGAGAAACATCCAGATAACAAACACAGTTGATATAACATGATAGATGCTATATTAAAGCCATCTGCATAGAAGAATAGGAATCACATGAGATATCACTAAGTTTATGTGAGAGCACTAGGAAAACCTTCAGAAGGGAGATCATATCTGAACTGCATCTTGAAGGATGAATGGGTAGTACGTAGTTGATAGACAGAAAAGAGGAGCAAAGACATTTCCTTCTGGCAGAGAGAAGAGCACACAGCTAGGTCAGGAAGGAGAGAAAGCAGGCAATGCATTCTCTGAGGAACAGTAACAAGATCCAGATCAGTGGGGAACAGGGAAGCAGAGAAAGGACCCAGAGAAGATGGTGCAACGTTAGTACTGTGTATCCTGGGGAAAACGTCAGGCTTTATGCTATACACCAGTATTTCTCCAACTGTGATCTGAAGTCACCTCCACCAGATTCACTTGGAGATCTGCTCAAATGCAGATTTCTGGGCCTTCCATCTGGGATGAAGCCCTGGAATCTTTATTTTCAATGAGTACCTGGGTGACACTGATACTCGCCATCTGGGGAGCCAACAAAGATTTTTAAACAAGGGAATGACATGATCAGATTTTTATCTTAGAAATATGCTATTAGCCCAAGCTGAGAATCTGGAAGGTAAATCCACTGCTACTAAATGTGCATGTGACTTGGGTTTGCAACAGAATCGCCTGGTGAACTTGTAACACTGCAGACTTTTCATACCTCACCCGAGACTCACTGCATCTTCATCAAGCAGATGGGGCGAGGATTTACATCAGGTTGAACTATATGAAATCGCCATTTTACGTAGGTCAAAAATGGTCAAATTTTGACAATTTCTCACAGTTCAATCTAACCAAAGCTGAGAATAGCTGATGAAATACAAGCAGAGCTAAATACTTCTCCTTTTGTATTAATTATCGGCATCATCATTCACTTTGATTAACATGCAATGATGGAAGTGACATCATTTAGGTACCTAAGACAAATGTTTAAAAAAAAAAAAGGAAGTTCAAAAACAACCACCAATGAAGTAAGGCAGCTAACTTAAGGATCGCAGAGTCAGAAGGAACACCGCGAGTATCCCGTTCTTTCCTTACCTCCCAACACAAGTTTACGCCTGATGGAGCTGATGGGAGAAGTAAACTGCCAGAGGTTATACTGAATATTTTGTCCAATTCCTCAGTGATGTGTACTCTTCATTTTAACAGGTACTGAGACCATGATAGCTAAAAAGTGTTTGGGATTTAATTTATAGAGTGCTAGTGTCACATGAAGCCCTAAAACGCTTGAAATGGTGGGGAGGAACATAAGGCAAATACTCATGCATATGCATTTTCAAAATGAAGCCCACCAACTTAAATACTATAGAACCTCGACCAGTGCTCGAAATGTAATCTAGGCTTAATAAATATTTATTGAACAAATGATCGGCCTCTAAAAAATAGGTTAAAGGAGGTATATTAATACAGGCAGTTTCGAAGGCAGGGTACAGTTTGTAAACTGAGTATAGCTTTCCCACCTGTCCCAAGCACCCTTTGGCAGCCAATCATGACCCTCGACAAATCCCAGCCCTGTCACATGCACCTTTCTTTCCTCTGAAAGGGCCCCAGCAGAAAGCACTACAAAGATCATGTCTGAGCTGAGTTTGACAATGCATCCTATCCTAGGTGGGCGTGAAGCCCACATGAGTGCAGCCTTCAAAGCTCATGCAAGTAGGAATAATAGCTAGCTCTTAGCTATATTATAGTGACACAAGAGTTAATAATGTTGGCTACATCATCATCATCATAGCTAACTATCTGCCAGGCTTGTTAGCACTCCACATGCATTAGCTCTTTTAATCCTGTTTATAACCCTCTGATGTAAGCATTGCTATTATCGTTCTGATTTTACAGATGAAGATAGAGAGGTTAAGTAATTGCCCCAAATGACACAACTGGAAAGTGACAGAGTTGAGAGTTGACCCCAGGCTGCCTGGTCTCAGAGCTCAACCTCTACTGAGCTCTTTGACCTCAGAACAGCAAAACAAAAAGTACCCTACAAGCTGAGCCCTTGGAGCAGTCGCATCAGGAAAATGGCATTTCTGGATAAAATGATCTGATCCCAATCTTTTCATCCATAAGGAAGGACATACACAAAGTGAGACTCAGGGTATAAAGGAGAAAGGCAAGATGAACCAAGAAGGAACGGCATTCTCTCTGCCTAGGGCTACAGCATGGATATCACTGCCTAAGAACTTTTGGGCTAATAAAATGCCAAACTTTAACATTCCCCTAAAGAAATTGGATCCTCGTGTGAGGATGCTAAAGAAGCATCAAGAATATCACTAAATACTTCATTTACTCAGTGGTGTCATTCTTAATTCCAGAAAGAAAAATAAGGACAAAATATTTCCCTAAACCAGAGGTGAAAGTCCTAGGTCAAAGCAATTGAAAAGACCAACACAAGATAGATCTTTCTATAGTAACTATGGCTTGAAGAATGGCACCTTCCAACATTCCCTGAGGAGCCAGGCGTTCCCACAAGGAAGAGACTCCTCTGGTCTAAGTCACCCAGCCTGTGATCCTGACACCCCTAAGGACATTGAGAACTCTGGAAGAGGAGCATCCCCAGGTCCAACGAGTTATCTGAACAATCTGAATATCGAAAGAAAAGTTTAGAAAATAAGTCAAGATCCCAGAGGAGAATGAAGCTGGTCTGGAAGGAAGGCCCCACTGAAACTCTTTTTCATTCTGATTCCCCACAAACCTCCCTGCATCCAGCTATGACACCTGTCAACACAGACGAGGCAACACAAGGCAGAAATTATGCAAAATAAAGTGCGGAATGGAGGTGTCTCCCCATGAAAAATACTCCAAGAAGTTCCTACACAATCCCAAGTAACAAAACCAAAAGCAAACAGTAACAATAAACCCTTGAGACTAGTAAACAACCCAGACTGAGCCCATCTCGCCCCACCTCACACTGCACCCGGGTATCCTGGCCAAGGAAATGTACCCCCGGCCCATAAGAAACCATCCAGCGTCCGGCCAAGGTCCGGCGGCCGCCAGAACTGAGTTTGAGTTTGCCCAACTCTTACCAGGGTCCTGAGATCCTCAGATTCGCAGCGCAACCCTTTTCCCTTGGTTTTCAACCAACGCCAGCCGAGAAACAAAATCTGTTCCAAACAGCGCAGTTAGCCTGCGAGCAGCGTCCCAGAAAAGAGCGATACTTGGGAGTCTTCGTTCGGGCTCAAAGGTGGAGACGCGGGAAAGGAGGCCGGTCTCAGCGCGTTTCCAGACCCCCCAGTTTTCAGCACAGGGAAAGTACTCGCTGGAAACTTGAATAAGGATTTCCCCGTCTGGCCCAAGATGCTGGAGGAGGAGGGGAGTAACCCGATCCCGGCCCGGGATGCGAGCAGTTGCTGCTGCTGCAGCTGCTGCCACCGGGGCAGTGACCGCTTTTGGGGGGGGGGGGGGGTAGGGGGGGTCGCTTGGCTCCCCAAGCAGTCCCTGGTGCAACCCGCAGGATCCTCCCTACCCAACTCCTGCGCCCCAGTAGCAGGTCGCCCCTGCCCTGAGCGTCTTCCACCGCCCAGGACTGACCCCGCCAATAGTCCGCTCACGAATTTGGCAAACCGTAGGGTCACCGCAGGGGGTGAACCAAGGGGTGGCGGAGAGAGTGCCCTTCTGCGTCCCGACCCACATTCAGTGCGCGCCTCGGCGTCAAAGTCCTCGGGAGGTGTTCTAGAGCCTCTATGAGGGTTCGAGGGACTAGGGACAGCACCCGAGCGACCAGCTGGAGTGGAAGGCACGTCCCTAGCGGTGCCAGGGAGGGAGCGCAAATGTGGGACGGGGACGGGATGGGTGAGCTAACCGTGCAAGAGTGTGCGATGCAGCAAAAATGATTGGGAAGGTGGGGCGAGGAGAGTTGGGGGGCGGGGGTTGTGGAGTGAGGGAGCCTGCCTTACAGGCGGGGCGGAGAGAGAACTCCCCGGACCCGCAAGAAAATCCCTCCGGGCCCTCAGGAGGCCTGGCGCAGAGATTTCTTGGGGAATGGCTCCCTCTGCCGACTGGCCAAGGAGGCCCCCGGGAGGACCGACGATACAAAGGTAAAACGATGAAAAAGGCTTTTCTCCATTTCTGGGTTGGGCGGGACATGAATTCTGGAATCTACTTCTCTGACTGTCCACCTTCCTCACTAAAGAATTTCTTCGGGTCTGGACGACCCAAGCAGATACAAACCTCTGATTGCTGCAAAGTTCTTTCTTATATTCAGCTGAATCCTATCTTCCTCTGCTTTTTGCAAAAAAAAAAAAGGCTTGTGCTTCATAGCCCCCAGGATGATCCTCTCCTACCAGGTTTCTCTTCTTTACACAGGCACTCTTTCTTTCTAGAGAGACCTCAAATATATAAGCGTCCCCAGTCAGCATTAGAACCTGGCGAATAGTCCATTCTCATAATTTTGCTTGAATGGAATGAACGAACATATATATGTTTGAAACCCCTCACCGTCCTCCTCGGTCACCCCTAGAAACACAGGGAACACTGTATTTGTTTGTTTGTTTACCAGGCATGATTGCCGTTTCTTCTGGCTAACAGTACCTCCATTTTTCTCTGGGGGACCACCCCTGCCACACTTAGTGCAGTCTGGATAGTAAGGTCAGTCACCGTGGGCCAGGAGTGGACCCCTGTCTTAAGCTGGTCCCCTCAGACTTTTTCTGCCAGGAATGCGAACTATGATCAGAACGGCACAAGAACACACAAATCGAGAGCTGATTGATCCGTGTGGCGGTATTCCAGAGACTGGCCATTAGCTCATGTCGCTTATTCCTCAAAGCTACTCTGCTTTATGAAACCTGGTTACTCCACTTCCTTTGATTTTTTTAATCAACTTTATTGAGACATGATTTACATTCAATGCAGTGCACTCATATTAAGTGTATGGTTTGATGAGTTTTGAACAATGTAACCACTACTACAATCAAGATAATGAACAATTCTATCACCCAGAAAGTTCCCTTGCACCCCTTTGAAGTCAGTTCCCCATCCCATCCCTGGCCCACTGAATAGCTTTCTGTAACTATAGATTAGATTTGTCTTTTCTAGAGTTTCTAGAATGAAATCATATAGCGTGTATCCCTTTGTGTCTGGCTTCCTTCACTCAACATAATGTTTTCAAGATTCACCAATGTTGTTTGTGTAAGCAGTTTATTTCTTTTTATTGATAAGTATTATTCCATTGTATGGATATGCCACAATTTGCCCATTCACCAAATGTTGATGAATACTTGGGTTATTTCCAGTTTAGTCTCATTATGAATAAAATTGCTAGGAACATTCCTGTACAGGTCATTTTGTAGACATATGTTCTTATTTCTTTTATTTCACAGGAGTGGAATTACTGGTTTATACAGTAAGTGTGTGTTAAACTATGTAACAGAGATTAACCGTTTTCCAAAGTGAATGCATCACTTTGCATTCCCAGCAGCAATGTAGGAGAGTGACTCCACATTTTCATCAACACTTGTTATTGTCTGTCTTTTTATTTTAGCCACTCCACTGGGTATATAGTTGTATTCATTATGGTTTTAATTTGCATTTCCCTAATGACTAATGATAATGGCCATCAAAGATGTTTACCATCTTTTTGTGTGCTTGCATGTCATTTGTTCTTTGATAAAATGTCCAGATTTTTGGCCCAATTTTTAATCAGGTCATTTGTATTCTTGTTATAGGGTTGTAGGAGTTCTTTATATATTTTGAATACTAGGTCTTTGTCAGATATACATATAGCAGATATACTCTTCCAGTCCATTTCTCGCCTTTAAATATCTTAATGCTGTCTTTCAAACAGTAGAAGTTTTTCATTTGGATGAAATTTATCAATTTTTTCTTTCATGGATGTGCTCTTTACATTCTATGTAAGAAATTTTTGCTTACCCCGAGGTCATGAAAATTTTCTCCTGTGGCTTCTTTCAGAAGATTATACTTTTAGCTGTCATGTTTATGCCTGTGATCCATTTGGAGTTAATTTTTGTGTATGGTGTGAGGTAAGGGCTGAAGTTCATTATTTTCACACAGATACCCAGTTATTTCAATGGTGAACAAAAGTGGTAAAAACTAATATCTTTGCCTTATTCCCCATCTTAGAGCAAATATGAACAGTCTTTTACCGGTAAGTAGGATATTAGCTGTAGGTTTTTCATAGACACCTTCATTGGATGAAAAAGTCCCATCACTAAGTTTTTTACCATGAATGACTGTTGAATCTTGTCATTTTCTGCATCAATTGAAATGATTGCATGGTTTTTCTCCTTGACTTTGTTAATTGATTGAATTGTTAAAACTGCCTTCCTTCCTGGACTAAAGCTTACTTGGCCATGTGTAGTATAGATTTTATGTACTATGAGATTTCATTTGCTAAAATTTTGTTCAGGAGTGTCTATGTTAGGAGGAATATTGGTCTGTATTTTTCTTTTCTTGTGATCTCTTTGTCTGGCAAGAGATTCATCAATTTTTTGATCTATCTAAGGACCTTGCAGCCCCATTCTGGCATGGCGATAAATGTCCTGCAGACCCTCCACAAAGAAACTTGTGCCCTGAAGGTCTTCTGCTTACATCATCACTCCCACACTGGCTCTCCAGTTCCCTCTTTGCTCCCACAATCATGGCTTGCCTGCAGCCTGAAGGTTTCCCATTCAGTCCCCGCACGCTCTACAACTCCTTACATGGCTTGCCTGTGGACTGGAGAGTATCTCCTGTGCCGCTGCTCCCTCTACAGGCTCCTGTGTGGCTCATCTGTGGTCCAGAGGGTTTGCACAGAGCTACCACTCTCTGCGTGCCCACACTACCTGTTACCAATCACCAGTGTTTCACCTGCACTCCAGAACGTTGCTTCCCCATAGCTTGGAGACTTTAGACAGCTACAGCCTGGGCAAACCAGCAAACTTCTTTGCTAGCAGGTGGACTGAACCATAACTTCTCCAATGAGGTCTGAACCCCTTCCAATTTTGTCCTTTCTTGAGCAGTTTCTCAGCCTAGAGTACCATGCAGAATTGTCATATCTTAAGTCACTTTTTATCAGTTAATAATTCTTTATGTTAAACCCCCCCGTTTAACCCACCGTGTGGTTTCTGTCTCCTGATTAGTGCCAGACTGATATACTCTAACAAGGCATGAGCTTTCTGGAGTCTCTATTGAATGCCCCAGCAGTTCAGGGAAGACTACTCACTCCTCACTCTGTTTATCAGGGCTGCCAGGGGTCTGTCAGTTGTTCAGCTTATAGCTTTCCTGACTGGGGTGCGCCTAGTCTTATAAAGTTTCCCCCTATTCATCATGGCTTAGTATTATTCAACAGTAGAAGGACTTAACGCAAATTTCTGGAGATCTTTCCTCATGTAATTCTCTCTTCTTTGGTACACTGCCCTCCAAATTCCAGCCACCTCAGCCTCTCTGAATTCCAATGTCTGTCTTTCCTGTGCTCCCCTGTACTGTGCTCCAGGAAGAACCTCTAGTCAGAGAGCTGGAGTGATTCTAGGGTTCACCTCATCTGCTTACCTTTTCTCAGAGACCGCATTCCTCTTGCCTAATATCTGAAAAGTGTTGTTTCATATATTTTGTCCGATTTTTGGTTGTTTAGAGCAGGAGCATAAATCCGATCTAGTTACTCCTTTATGGCCAGAAAAAGAAGTTCTTTTCCTTTGATCTTTAGGAGATACTCTTTGAATAAATTCCTTCACATTTTTTCTATGTTTTAATTTATTTTGCTTGAGTTGAATAGAATTGGTTTTTGTTCCTTTCATCCAAATAACTCTGGATGATACACATGTGGTACCAAGAATGAACCCATGAAGCACTTCAGATAAAACCTGAACAACCTGGATTACAGTGAGACTTTGACTACTTTTATTTTAAATACTATAGCATTATTAATACAATAGGAGATTAAATGGGTTTTTTTTTGTTGGTAATTATACTCTTCTGTTAACATAGAATTTATAATCTACTAAAAATCCAACTATTTCTCATACTTGCTATTAGCCCGACTTTTTAAAATATTATTTATACAATTAATTGGGACTTTCATAGTAATTTTACAGGACTATTCCTTAAGCCCTATGAAATTCCATTTTTCTACACGTGGTCTGTTTTAGAACTTGAGATCTTGGTGGAGCTAATTCTTGTCCTACTATATTAGCTAGCCAGCTCAGAATCATGGTATTTGAAAGTTGGTCAGCAAGCCACAGTGCTCTTGAGCAAATACTTGTTAAACATATGGAAGCAGGTAAAAGTCAAAGGTATATTCTGACAGAGATTTTCTTCTCCATTTCTATTTATTCATATCCTGTACTATGGTCTGTCAACCACTTATAAATGCTACAACTCTATTACATCTGATAATGAGGATTTCATGGGATATTTTTTCAATTACCTTATAAATCCAGATGTATTCTCCTTCCTTCAATTTATCTGTCTGTAATATTTCCAATAAAGGAAATCAAGTAAGCTTAGCAGTTCTACCTCTTAGCAAACAAGGTTGACATGTCATACCCATGACTTCCACTCTGTAGTGCTCTCAATCATATCTTTCAATCTGTGATTTAAAAGCTTGTTAGTTACAGCAATAGACTAGAGTTCACAGAATTTATCTCCTTCCCATTAAAAAAGGGGTGGGGGGATTACAAAATGTTAACTTATAAATATGGCACAAAGTGAACGTTCTTTACTTCATTCCATACTAACAGGAGGTATGTATCATTATTTCTGTTTTACAGAAAACGGAGGCTCAGAAAGATCAATTAACTTGCCCATGATCATGTAGCTAGTGAGCGGCAGAGGCAGGTCTGACTTTAAAGCTGATACTCTCTCTCCAACTTCACCTGTCTTAGAACTACCTTTATCTGTTCTAGTCTTCTGATAGCCCACGATAGCTCTTCAAGTTTCACCAATGCTGTGTTTAATTACTTTTCCCCCCATGGACCTTGAAAATTGGCTTTGTAGAGTTTGATTTTTCTTAGAAAGAGTCTTTGCTCAGGAGTCTTAGAAGCTCTTAGGTATATATATATACAGCTTCATCTCTCTCCACAGGACAAATACAGGCAAGACTGAAATAGGTTGTATCTTTAATCATAAGACTCACCTGAAGGATGGAGAGAGTTAGAAAGGTGGAGTTCTGGGCCCACGAGTGGCCCCTCAGACTCCTTCATCTCAGTGTCTTGTCCTAGATTTTTTTTTATACTACTTTCTCAAGGATGACCCTTGCCTACTTTTTTAAAAAGATCACTCTCTTTTGAAGGTGTTGGAGGAAAGAAAAGAAGACACAGGACAATGGTTGAGGAAACTGTATTTGCAGCACCTGACCCTGAATTAGAAGTTAGGGGCATTTTTCCATCTCCTCTTATGTAAGATGCCTCCACAGATGTGAGAGATCTTGGTATTCTTGGGGAGAGGGGCAAAAATGGGATTACAAATTCATCTGTGTATTTCTCCTAGCTTAGCGTTTTTCAGTCTTTTTGGTTTCATTTTTGTTTTGTTTTGCCTATTTTCTCTGAAATATTCTTTTTTTCCAGCTTTATTGAGATATAATTGACATATAACATTGTATAAGTTTAAGATATACAACTTGATTTGAAACACTTATATATTGTGAAATGATTACCACAGTAGGGTTATTTCACACCTTCATCATGTCACATATTTATCATTCCTTTTTTGTGGTGAGAACATTTAAGATTTACTTTTAGTAACTTTCAAGTATATAATATGGTATTGTTAACTTTGGTCTCCATGCTGTGCATTAGACTCCAGAACTTACTCATCTTATAACTAGAAGTTTGTACCCTTTGACCACATCTCCCCCATTTCCCCCACGCCCCAGCACCTGGAAACCACCATTCTACTCTGTTTTTATGAGTTAAGCTGTTTTAGAACCCACGTATAAGTGATATCATACAGTGTTTTTCTTTCCCTGTTTAACTTATTTCAGTTAGCATAATACCCTCAAGGTCCATCCATGTTTTGGCAAATGGCAGGATTTCCTTCTTGGTCATGGCTGAATAATATTCTGTTATATACATATATAACATTTTCTTTACCTATTCATCTGTCAAAGGATATTTACATTGTTTCCACATCTTGGCTGTTGTGAATGCTGCAATGAACACGGGGGTGCAGATATCTTTTTGAGATCCTGATTTCACTTCCTTTCGATATATACCCAGAAGTGAGATTGCTGGATCATATGAAAGTTCTATTTTTAATTTTTTGAGGAACCTCCATACTGTTTTCCAGAGCAGCTACACCAATTTACATTCCAACCAACAGTGCACAAGGGTTCCCTTTTTTCCACATCTTTGCAACACTTGTTATCTCTTGTTTTTATAATAATAGCCATTCCAACAGGTGTGAGGTGATATCTCATCATGATTTTGATTTGCATTTCCCTGATGATTAGTGATGTTGCGTATCTTTTCATGTACCTGTTGGTCATCTGTGTGTCTTCTTTGGAGGACTATTCAGGTCCTTTGCTCATTTTTAATCAGATTTTTTTTCTTCTTTTTGCTATTGAGTTGTATGAGTTCCTTGTATATTCTGGGTATTAATCCCTTATCAGATATATGATTTGCAGATGTTTTCTCACATTCTGTCCGTTGCCTTTTTATTTTGTTGATTGTTTTCTTTTGCTATGCAGAAGCTTTTTTAGTTTGGTGTAGTCTCACTTGTTTATTTTGCTGTTGTTGCTTGTGCTTTTGGTGTCATATAAAAAAAAAAGTGTTGCCAAGACCAATGTCAAGGAGCTATTCCCCTATGTTTTCTTCCAGGAGTTTTATAGCTTTAAATCTTATGTTCAAGTCTTTAGTTCATTTCGAATTAATTTTTATGAGTAGCGTATGATAGGGATCCAATTTCATTCTTCTGCATGTAATTATCCAGTTTTCCCAACACCATTTGTTGAGGAAACTCTCCTTTCTCCGGTGAGTATTCTTGACTCCCTGGTCAAATGTTAGTTGACCATACATGTGTGAGTTTTATTTCTGGTCTCTTAATTCTGTTCCATTGGTTTATGTGTCTATTTTATGCCAATACCATACTGTTTTGATGACTATAGCCTTGTAATATAGATTGAAATTAGGAAGCTCCAGCTTTGTTCTTCTTTCTCAGGATTGCTTTGGCTATTTGGGGTCTTTTGTGGTTCCACGTGAATTTTAGGATTTTTTTTTTCTGTTTCTGTGAAAAGTTCCATTGGAATATTGATAGGGATTGCATTGAATCTAGATCGTGTGGGGTGGTACGGACATCTTAACAATATTAATTCTTCTGATCTATGAACACAGGATATCTTTCCACTTATTTATGTCTTCTTCAATTTCCTTCATCAAAGTCTTACAGTTTTCAGTGTACAGATCTCTCATTTGCTTGGTTAAAATTATTCCTAATTATTTTATTGTTTTTGATGCTATTGTGAAGGGAATTATTTTCTTTATTTTGTTTTCTGGTGTTTCATTGTTAGTGTATAAAGACACAACTGATTTCCAGATGTTGATTTTGTATCCCACAACTTTACTGAATTTGTTGATTAGTTCTAATAGTTTTTTGGTGGAGTCTTTAGGACTTTCTATATATAAGATTGTATCATCTGCAAACAGGGAAAATTATATTCCTTTCTGATTTGGATGCATTTTATTTCTTTTTCTTACCTAATTGCTCTGAGTAGGAGTTCCAGCGCTATGCTGAATAGGAGTGGTGAGAGGAAGCATCTTTTTCTTGTTCTTAATCTTAGAGGAAAAGCTTTCAACCTTTCACCCTTGAGTATGATGTTAGCTGTGGACTTGTCATATATGGCTTTCAATTATATTGAGGTACATTCCTTCTATACCAAATTTGTTGAGACTTCTATTAGAAAGGACGTTGTATATTGTCAGATGCTCTTTCTGCATCTATTGAGATGATCATATAATTTTTATCTTTCATTCTATTAATGTGGTATATTGCATTTATTGATGTGCGTATATGGAACCATCCTTGTAGTTCAGGGATAAATTTCACTTCCTCATCGTGTATGATCCCTTTAGTGTGCTGTTGAATTTGGTTTGATAATATTTTACTGAGAATTTTTGCTTCTATCTTCATCAAGGATATTGACCTCTAGTTTTCTTCTTCTTATCTAGCTTTGGGGTCAGGGTAATGCTACCCTCATAAAATGAGTTTGGGAGTGTTTCCTCCTCTTCAATTTTTTGAAAGAATTTGAGAAGGATTGGCATTAATTCTTCTTGAAATGTTTGGTTGAAATGTTTAGAAGAATTCACAATAGTCCTGGGTTTTCCTTTGTTGGGAGGTTTTTGATTACTGATTCATTCTCCTTCCACATTATTGTTTTATTCATATTTTCTATTTCTTCATGATTCAATCTAGTTAGGTTGTATGTTTTAGGAATTTATCCATTTCTTCTGAGTTATCCAATTGTTGGCATATAATCGTTCATAGTACTCTCATATGATCCTTTGTATTTTTGTGGTATTAGTTGTAATGTCTCCTCTTCATTTTTAATTTTATTTATTTCAGTTTTCTCTCTTTTTTTTCTGTGGTTAGTCAAACTAAAGTTTTGTTAATTTTATCTTTTTGGAAAACCAGCTCTTAGTTTCGTTGATCTTTCCTATTGTTTTTCTGGTTTGTATTTCATTTATTGTCATTTCCCTTCTTTTGCTAACTTTGGGCTTAGTTTATTCTTCTTTTTCCAGTTCCTTGAGATGAAAAGTTAGGTTGTTTATTCGAGATCTTTTTTTTTTCTTAATGTGAGCCTTTATCACTATAAACTTCCCTCTTAAAACTGCTTTTGCTGCATCCCATAAATTTTAGCATGATGCATTTCCATTTTTGTTTGTTTCAAGATATTTTTTTATTTCCCTTTTAATTTCTTCTGTGACCCATTCTTTGTTCAGGATTGTGTTAATTTCCACATATATGTGAATTTTCCAGTTTTCCTCCTGTTATCGATTTCTAGTTTCACACCATTGTGGTTGGAAAAGATACTTGATATGATTTCAATCTCCTTAAATTTGCCAAGACTTGCTTTGTGACCTGTCATAGATCTATCCTGCACAATATTCCATGTGCACTTGGGAAGAATATGAATTTGCTGCTGTTAGATAGAATGTCGTGTATATGTGTCTGTTAGGTCCATTTGGTCTAAATTATAGTTCAAGTCCAACATTTCCTTATGATTTTCTGTCTGGATGATCTATCCATTGCTGAAAGGGGAGTATTGAAGTCTCCTACTATTATCGTATTGTCTGTCTCTCCCTTCAGATCTGGTTATATTCACTTAATATATTTAGGTACTCAAATGTTGTGTGCATGTATGTTTATGATTGTTATATCCTCTTGATGAATTGATCCCTTTATCATTACATAATAACATATTCTTTGTCTCTTATTATAGTTTTTGGCTTAACATCTATTTTGTCTGATGTAAGTGTAGCTACCTCTGCTCTCCTTTGCTTTACACTTGCATGGATATCTTTTCCATCCCTCACTTTCAGCCTGTGTGTGTGCTTAAAGCTGAAGTGAGTCTCTTGTAGGCAGCATAGAATTGGGTCTTGTTTTTTTTAATCCATCCAGCCACTCCATAACTTTTGAGAGATGGGTCTCTTTGGCAGCATCCCTCATAGCTTGGGAAGCTGGGCACTCACTCACATGCCCTCACTTTCCCTGAGGCAGAAATCATGAGCTGAGAAAGTCCCTCTTGGCACTGAGTTCTGTTGCCTTGAGGGAAGGGTGACATGGATAAAGTCAAACTGTTCCTCCTACTTTCTCCAGTACATCTAATCTTGAATTTTTTGCTCTAGCAGTATGCTAGAACTTCTGCAATGCACTCCTGGACTTCCCCAAGGACTCTCTCATCTGTGGGTGACTGTGTAAGTCAGTGTTCTCCAGAGGCTCCTAGACCATGGCTGAGTAGGGTTAATGCTGGTTCATGGGCCGCTTGAGGGTCCACAATGGGGACGATGGCCTATACTCCTATTATCTGATGCATGAATGGGCAAGACTCCTTCTGGGTCCTTGGGCGTGTGGTTCTGGATCCCACAGCTCCCACAAAGTCACTTTCATCCATGGATTAATGCCAAATGATTGTTGTTGGGGAGGATATGATGAGAGAAGTCTTAGTTGGCCATCTTGCTGATGTCCCTCTCTCCAAATTTTTTTCTTACTGTGAGCCACAGTAAGAAGTACATTTTTCATCATGACCAAATTCATATCTTTATATGCATATAATTGGAACAAGTTTCATGAAACAAAACTTACTCTCACTATACGTAATGTCTTATATTTTCTATTCTAGTGCTTCTCAAACTTTAATGTGCATGTTAATCAGCTAGGGACTTTGTTAATATGTGATTCTGATTCAGTATCTTGGGTGGGGCCTACATTTTAACCTACTCTAGGTGGATGTTTCTGTTTCTCAGACACACTTTGAGTAGCAAAGTTCTATTTTCTCACTTTATTTAAATGTTAAATTACTTTTATGACTTTTGAATCTATCTGGACTGTCAATTTGTAAAAGCACTGCTGGCACTTTTCCTGGTGTGACACTATGTTTGGAGAAGCTCTTGAACCAACAATATGCCTATCTATGATATTCTTGTAAAAATAGACTTCCTGTGGAGTGGTATCATGCTTGGAAGTGGTTTAACAGGAAACAGGCTTCATCTTTCATACAGAAGACTAAAAAGTGATAGAAGTAGAGATGGATATTTTCCTGACATTGCTTTTTAAATTGTAATATTTGACTCAATAAATAGATCTATTCCTATTTGTAATAAATAAATCTAAGCAATCTACATAATAAGGACTCTCATAACTGTGTATGAAAAGAAAGTTACAGAAGATGACTAAAAGTAACCGTGGTAATGATATGAGTATCAGAAAAAAAACATTTCCTGCAGTGTGATCTCCTTTTGTCTGCAATATGAATGCTTATTGTGTCAGTCACGGTTCTTGTTTTCAAGTAATAAAAGTCAACTCTGACTAACTTAATAAAAACAAAACTAGGGGAAGCTTTTGAGGGACTACAAAAGAGAGGGGAAACTGTGAGACTAAATTTGAAAATAAGAAGGCACTCCTCTCTCTAGAGGAAGGGGAAGGGGGAATCAAAGCCAAGGTCTCCGAGCAGAAACAGACTGGTCAGACTGTTCCCACTGAGATGAATGAATCCAAACCATTAATTTCCTTAGTCCTCACGTCACATTCTCAAGATTAAAGTCACAGGAGAGAGCGTCCATTTGGCTGAACTCAGGTTTTGCATGTCTTCTTAGCTGTCCTGGGACAACATGAAGTACTTGGCCTAATATACCATCCCTCTTGGAGCATGGAAAAGTAGGGAGAGGAAACGTCCCAAAAATAAATCAGGGTGTCATTGGGAAGAGGAAATAGTTACTAAGCCACCAATAAACTATACATGACAAAGCACTGTGAATCAGTAAGGGCCTTTATTGCAAGTGTAACAGGCTGGTGAATGGTGTTTTCCAGTTGTTTGGGAATTGTGGCTATAGTCTCAGAGCCAAGAAGAGTAAAATGGTAACTGGCCTGCATTCTAAAGAATGCATCCAAACACAACCTTTGCAGAACTTAATAAGAGGCAAATGAAAACCAGCTCTGATACCACCAGCAAGCACTGTCATCCACCTCCCAATCTCTATTCCTTTACCCCTATAGGAAAAAAAATAAAGAATTTCAGAAGAGTTGTCAGAATTCTAGCCACATGGAAATTTGTCACCCAATTGGTGGCTTTTCACCTCTCCATATTAGAGGAAAGAGGAATGTTTCTTCCCTCCCTAGGGCAAGTTAATTTAAGATACAGGGGGAGGCAAGGAAACTGTCACGGAGATGAGGAGTGCTGAGCAGGGACTGAACAGCATCTCCACCCCTAGTTAGACTTCTGCTTATGTAGAGCAGGCAGATCTCTCCACACCTTAGAACAGGAGGAAGGGAATTGGGAAGAGACAACAGTGGGCAGCTTCTACTCCCAATGTTTGGTGAGGCAAGAGCCTGAGTTTCCCTAGGGCCAAATGGACACCACTGGAGGGTGTCTGGGCTTAAGCAATCTTGTCATCACCCTGCTTAAGAGGGTTGCCTACTAGTGGGGAGACAGAGCCAAGGAGCAGAAACTGAAAAGGCAGGGGGCAGAAGAACTCAGGTTTTGATGAATTAATCATGTCAGAGGCCTGTGCAACTGGGGCCCCTGCAGGGCCTCCTGAAGAGCCCACCCATGCCCTGCACTTCAGCAGCATCCAGATGTCTCCTCTACAGGTGGACTGACCATCAGTGTGGACCACAGCGGCAGCAGCTAAGCGTGAGATGTTGGTTCCTTTTCCCATTCCTCCTCCAGGACCCCAACATTCTGCAAGAGACAGAAAAGGTGGATCCAAAAGATGAAAGAAGAGAAGGAAATGCAGGAGGAGGAGAGAAGCAAAGCACACCCAATTCCCCAGGGCAGGACCATTTGCATCACAGTTCAAACCTGGGCTAGGGTGAGGGGAAGAGTATAAAACTGGATTTGAGATTCAAGCTGTAAACTGGATTACCTTGGCCTTGATGTTTTAAAACCTGAAAGTAGCTGTAAACTGGATTACCTTGGCCTTGATGTTTTAAAACCTGAAAGTATCTGGAATGCTAAAGGAGCTACCCAAGATGCAGTGAAGGGACAGAAAACAACTCTTCATCAAAGCACACCTGAAAACCATGTTGGAGAAATCAAATGAAAGGGCTTCACGTTAGTATCTCACTGAGTTCAGACTCTCCAATAAAATGGTTACACAGCAAAGGAAATGGACTTTGAGCAGTTCAAGCAGGAAACGGATTTAGTGTGAAGATACTGGGTGCTCAGTGAAACGCCAGGAAGACTGGAGGACTAGGTTGGGCAGGTGCCCAGGGACAGAGTGACATTCTGCACCCAGAGCTAAAATCTCTCCTTGGAACTGACCTGAAGAAGCTCTGCCCCACCACTGGGCACCGAATGCCGGACGTCTCACCGTCAATGCCTCCAGCCCTGGACACTGACTGAAGCAACTGTTGCCTCTAGGAATGGGATGTCACTGCTTCCCCTGAGCTGCCAGAAAGAATGCTCCATTGTCCCAGGTGGCAATTAAAAGTCCAAGGCAGACACATCTGATTGGCTGAGCCTAAGTCACATGTCCAAGGCCCAGTTACAAAGGAGTTTGAAGAAGCAAGTATTTGTCCTTTGTGCTTTTATCCTGCAAGAAAGGCTCTCCCTCCCATCAAGTCTCAAAGCAGGATTGCTGTTAGCCTCTACATAGATTTGTGCAAATGAGGAAAATGCAGAAAAACTCTTCCCTTTCTCCAGTGATTACAGGCCACTGTCAGGGCTCAGGGGGCAGAGTTTACCTGGATTTCAGCCCCACTTGCCCTCTCTGCTGAGAGCCTTACTGCCGTGCACAAACTGCACACCTATATGCAGTAGCCCTGTTCACAAGGTGAACACTTCTCAAATACAGAAAAGGGGTGCAGCTGAGATGACAGATAGATATTAGAGGAAGGTATCCAGCTTAGGGAGCAATACAGTAAACAGATAATGAGCACATAACTTAATGAAGACCAGTGGAGAAATGCTGTCGTGAAACCAAGACAAGTGAAAAAGAGCTAGGTAAAAATTGGGCTTTCCTGAGTAATCGCTTAATGTGAAACTGAACCACCATCACTAGGAGAGTCTTTCTTTGCACTGTGTGTGAAATTTGGCCTCAAATGAATGGAGGCACCAAGTGGTATTGAACCAGGGTGGACATATCTGAATCATCATGCAGAATTACTTGGGACCATTAAAAATTTAAATTAGTACGCTATGTTGAGATTTACATCGACTCTCATTCTGGCTCACAAAATAACTTTCTCATGCCTAACAAAATAGGAGAAGACTTATGAAGGATTTTATGTATTTTCATGTTAAAATGAATAATCATTTGTTCATAAGTGTGACAATGATTTAATCAAGTATTTGTGAAAGAAAAGTGCATATTATTTTAATACTGTATAATAATATATATAAACACTTTTGCTCAAATATGTATTATGAAATTAAAAGTAAAAAGTAGTAAGTTATTCATATTTTTATTCTGAAAGTAGTAGAGATAGTAAAGACAAGCACATTGATCAGATCATTCCATGTTGACAAATCAAGGGGGAAAAGTAAGTTTTATTCAATGAAATGATTGATCCATAACATCCTCCTGCAGCAGATAAATTCTACTGTGCGTGTATAACACAGTCAATGCTTCTGAGTTGGGTGATTTTACAGATGCTGTGTCTGGGTTTCTTTCTACAGAGAAGTAGTGAATTGCAAGTCTATTTGGAGACAAGTGAAGGCAGAATGGAAAGAGAGGTACTTGACCCAAAGTATTGACAACTCTTTCAAATTTTGCTCTAAACTGCAGCAGAAAAATGAAGCAGTAATTATCAAGGGATGTAGGATCAAAAGAGGAGTTTCAGAGGTGGAAGGAATTACTGTGGTTTTTGTATCTTGTTGGGAATGACCAAGTGGAGAGCCAGTGTGGGTGAGAAGTGGCTCACTGTCACTCTAACACTATTTCTGAGAGTTCTTGGCTATTTAACCACCATCCATCACCAGAACGCTTTCGTCTTACAAAACTGAAAGTCTGCACCCGTTAAACAATAATTCCCCATTCCCCTTTCTTCCCAGCCCCTGGCAACCACCATTCTACGTTCTATCTCTATATGTGACTTCTCTAGGTACCTCACATAAGTGAAATCATACAGTATTTATTTTATGACTGACATTTCACTTAGCATAATGTCTTCAAGGTTCATCCATGGTGTAGCATTTATCAGAATTTCCTCCCTTTTAAGGCTGAATAATATTGTGTTGTATGTGTAGACATATGTTGTTAACCATCCATCTATGGATGGATACTTGGGTTACTTCGACTTTCTGGTTCTTGTGAATAATGCTGCTATGAACATGGGTTTACTAATATCTCTTAAGGATCCTGCCTTCAATTCTTTGGGATAAATACACAAACATGGAATTGCTGGATCATATGATAATTCTATTTCTAATTTTTCTAAAAATTCCCATACTGTTTTCCATGTGACTGCACCATCGTACATTCATTCCCACCAACAGTGCACAAGGGTTCCAATTTCTCCACATCCTGCCAACACTTGTTATTTTCCCTTTTTTGTTAGTAGTCATCCTAATAGATGGGAGGTGGTATCTCATTGTGGTTTTGATTTGAATTTTGCTAATGGTTAGTGACGTTAAGCATCCTTCATGTGTTGTTGGTCATTTGCATATCTTCTTTAGAGAAATGGCTACGTTCTTTGCTTATTTTTTGAGTTTTTTCGTTGTTGTTAAGTTATAGGAATTCTTTATATAATCTTCTGTCCTCTTGCTCACTCCACTTCAGATACATCGGTCTCCTCTCTTTTCGTCAAACAAACCAGGCATTTTCCCCCTTTGGGCCCTTGCTATTTGCTCTGCTTGGAATGCGTGATTTGCTTCCTCATCTCTTTCCCGTCTAACTCAAATTGTGCCTTCTCAGTGAGCCTTCCTATCAAATATCATAACTCATTCCTGCTTCTCCAGCACACCTAATCCCCTTTACAATGCTCTGCTTTTCCTGTTTTTTATGTTGCTTTTCACCTTCTAATATCCTACATAATTTACTTATTCATTATGTTTATTGTTTGATATATGCCTTTCCCCCACTAAAATATAAGCTTTTCAAGGGCAGAGTTGTCTATTTTGTTTACCGATGTATCTCAAGCACCACGAGGTGTCCTCGTGCATAGTAATTTCTCAAAAATCGTGAATGTATTTTAAACAAAAATTTTATAACTCAGTAGAGGATTTTTATTTTCCACTTGGAAATTATCTTTTCTAAGTAGAAAATTATTTTAAGATCAGAGGCTCCTGAGCATGAATTTCTTTAATTCATTTAATACATTTGCCCAAACCACAGAGTTGCACAAATACAGCTCTCAGTAGATTTCAGTCTTATCTCTCAGATTATAATAATTATCTCACTCTTGCTATAAAAGTTAAGAAGGGGAGGAGGAGATGCAGATAAAGAATTAATTAATCAAGCCTTTAACTTTTCTGAAAACCCAGGGAATTTTTATCAGCCTGCTTTGTTCCTTACCTAACATTACTCTCTGGAATATTAATATTATATCCTGAGATTTACAGCCTTATATGACCATGATGTATTCACACAAGTGAAGGGCGAGCGCCCCGAAAGAGTCTTTCCTTACACTTCTCGTATATTAATTCACTTAGAAGCCTTCACATTCAGGAATATCATTCACATTAAAACAACGGAGGATTGTTTTACTAAAATACAGTGCTTCGCAGCCTTTTCACAATACATACACTAAGGATAGTTATGTTCATATGGCATACTGGGAAAAACAAGGGAATCAGAGCCCTTGGCAAGGCTTCTCTGGTTACTAGCCCTACCCAGCCACCCCCAGGGCTGGTTGACCCACCACTTGGGAAGTCTACTAAATTAGATGATGTCATAGAAAGTTAATTCTTACAAATTGGTGAGTGAAACCAATCCTCTGTGACAAGCATCATTTATGACTTCAGTTGTTTTCTTCACCACACATTATAACAAACATTTTTTTTCCTACATAGTCTACTCTTAAAGTTTCAAGCCAACAATTATTTGAATTTTTAAAGTAAACATCTGAATATTACCAGAAAGTTCCTCATCCCCTCTGCTGGATTTGTCTATTGACATCTAGTCCATCATCCAGCTTTAAACACTCTTCTGTCTCTCATATTGCAGAGGCTGGAAGCCTGAGAAGTATATTTTTCTGACACCCTAGCCAGCAGTTCTGCATGCATTTTTAGGCTCCATCTTACAGAGAAACTCACATGATCCTTTAAAGGCAGCAGAGAAGCCAAAGTCATTTTTCTTCACTCCCCGGCAGCAGAAGGCACAGCATGGGCCTTCCAAAGGTGAGTTTCCGGAGTGGCTCCCATCTCCCCTGCCATTCCACCCATCTTGGAGCTACAGATTACTAGGAGATGAGTAAGAGTTTCCTGCACGTTCCTGACTCTGGCAGACAGAGGCTGTCTAACTTTCTGGGGTGGTACACCGAAAAGCTAGTGGTGGTCCCCCGCCTCGCCTCCTTCAGCCCTTGTAATGCCTCTGTAAGCACCTGAGGCCTTGTATTAAAGCCTCTGCTTAAAAGACCTATAGTGCTTTTCATATTCTCCTCTGAGCCGTGACTGAAACACTCTTCTTAGGAAACACACATAGAAACTCCACTTTTTGGTATAAGACATATAACAAACATATAACCTTAACCTTCATTTTCTGGTAACAGATATGTTAATACTCTAAACTTTTTTCCTATCTATTTAATAGGATGTAATGGCTAGCATGGGGTTTATCTGCTCACATCTCAAGACTCCCATTCTTTAAATTTCCTATTAAACTACCGACGTGGACTGTGGTTTCTGCTCCAGTAATTTTTTAGCCAAGAGTAAATTAAAGAATATCAGGCTTATAATATTCTGCTTCTGTACTACCCAAAATACATGACCAGAAAGTAAAAGGAATGTAGATCGCCTAAATGAAAATCAGGGGCTCTTTCTAGAAAAAATGGTGAATTTAGAAAAGCAAACAATAAATATTCACTACCATCTAACTACCTAAAAATAAAAGTAATCTTTGTTTTGTACATCACACCAAAACAAATTTCAAACAGATAAAAGATTTAAGTGTTTAAAAGAAACGACCCATTAAGATACTAGAAGAAAATCTCAGTGACTATTTTTAAAACTCTTGTTTAAGAAAACGTTTTCTAAATGTGACACCAAAGGCAAAAACCATTTTCAAAAAAAAGATAGGTTTTTCAAAAATATTTTCATTTTATAAGTTTTAAAATATATCAGAATTAGAAACAATAGTACCCACCACCTAGATTAAATGCTTCTTCACATTGTGCTGTGGTTGCTTCATCCCTCTCTCTATTTTCTATTATATCACTCCAAAGTAAATGGAAAATAGCAAGATATTTCACTTGTAAATGCTTTAGCAAAGATCTTCAAAAAGTTTGAGTATACTCTTACAAAACCAGAACACCTTTATCACATCTGAAAAAATTGACAATAATTCCATAATATCATCTAATATCCAGTTCATTATCAAATTCCCTCATTGAAACAAAATTTCTTTTAACTATTTCTATTCAGACTAGGATCAAACATTATACTTGGTTGTTATCTCTCTGAAGTCTTTTCAAATCTAAAACAGTACCCTCTACCTCCACTTTACTTGTCTATGACATTGACTTTTCCAAAAGCTCAGATCAGTTTTCTTGTAGAAAATACCACATTCTGGACTGATTATTTCTTCATAGTGTTATTTAACATGATTTATGATTGCTAGATTCCATTCTGAAAAAGGAAAGAACTCACACAAACGTCCAGAGATCTCCAATGGAACTTTCTATGATGGTGGAAATGTTCTGTGTCTATGCCATTCATTGTGATAGCCACTAGTCACACAGCTATTCACTCAAAGTGCAACTGAGGAACTGAATGTTAATTTAACTTAATTAATTAGAGTTTTCATTTTAAGTAGTTAGTTCCTGCTGGGCCATTTGTGTAACATGAAAGCGGATATAAAGTGCCTACTTTATGCCTGTACATAGCAGGTATTTGATAAATGTTTGCCCTTCTCTCTTTCAAATATATTTTTTTAAAGCAAGCTATGCAATATATTATCACATAGATTTGAATGAAGCTGTATGTTTGATCTTATAGTGTGATCAAGACCTTCTCAATAGCAGAGAAGTAAAGGCTGTCTGTTTACTTCAGGAATCTTCATGATCAGCACCAATTGCTATAGTTATCTGGTTATATTCATGATCCTCATGAAAAAACATCTCAGAAATACTGCAGTTATTTTGCAGTATATACCTGCACTTTTAACAGATATATGTAAGGCTTAAGAGTTAGAATTAACATTTTCTAAAATAGCTGGTCCTGCAGATTCACTTTTCTTTCAAATTGCTTATAGTATGTGATCAGGATTACTTAGACTAAACCAGGACAACAAGATTCAATACTGGGACTTTTATTCCAACTTAGAAAGAGAATCTTTTTTCTTCATGAGACTGAAGCTTGAAAGATCGAAGCTGGAGTTCCTGAGATCCTGCCTGATGGAAAGTACAACACAGAGAAAAGTAGAACTGAGACACAGAGAGAAAGAGTTCCACTTGGCCCCTGGATCCAAACATGCCTGCAGCAGACAATGTTGAATGAGGAGAATCATGTCTATACTTTTCAGTTTTATGAACTAATAAATTCCTTGTTTTTCCTAAGTGAATTTGAATTGTGTTTCTTTCTGTCTTTTGTACCTGAAAGAGTGCTGTCAAAATGTAACAACCGAAAGAGCATAGAATTTGGAATCAGACAAACTAGATTCTAATATATCTCTGATCCAGTTTTCACATCTAGAGATAATAACACCTTCCTCTTAGGCCATGATGAGGACTAAATGAAATAGTATGTTCTGCATGTGGGAGACACTCTGAATCTGCTAGTTCCTTTTTTTAATTTCCCCTGGGAGCTGTATTGATATCACACATTTGAGTTCTCACACACTGTTTTCCTTTTCTATTGTTCATTAAAGAGTTCTCCATTTAGGGGCTGGCCCCGTGGCGGAGTGGTTAAGTTCGCGCGCTCCGCTGCAGGCGGCCCAGTGTTTCGTTACCCAGTGTTTCGTTAGTTCGAATCCTGGGCGCGGACATGGCACTGCTCATCAGACCACGCTGAGGCAGTGTCCCACATGCCACAACTAGAAGGACCCACAACGAAGAATACACAACTATGTACCGGGGGGCACTGGGGAGAAAAAGGAAAAAATAAAATCTTTAAAAAAAAAAAAAGAGTTCTCCATTTATACCCATAGACAATCTGGACCTAAATTGAAAATGGAGAGGGGCATTTCATACAATTGGCAATGGAATGTTCCCCATCTAGTTTCAAAAGATAATCAGTTTAGGGAGCAATAGTATTTGTCTTCGGGTCATACAGACCCAAAATGATGGCTGTGAATTTGTGTTGCTCTCCCCACAGTCTATTCCTTTTTGGTTTCTGTCATCATTGTAATAAGGATTTAATCTAGTTCCCGCTGTGGTCACCTGGTACAGTTTCTTCTGCCTTCTCAAAGATAACCGTGCGTGGAATCTCCTCTATTGGCACTGAAGATTTACTTGCTTTTTATGATCATACTGGAGTTATGTTAAGTAGCTTGATAATCAGACAGAATATAATTAGTTAATCATTTGCAGGATTACCTAGGCTAAAAATTGACACAGTAAATAAAATACAGTAAGCATGTTTATGCCCATCTAAATCCCTGCATTAATAAAGGTGATCAGATTATACAATTCAAATGCATTTCAAGAAAATATCCCTGGCATAGTGGATTAGAAATATGTTTAAGCTAAATTTAGAATTCAGGAAAAGCAATCCTTCAGCTTACTTTCCATTATTTTTTTTCCTTCAACTAAGCTCTTAAACTGAATAAATTAAAGTCTCCAAGATGTTTAAACAGTTCAGTCTATATTAGTATGCTATGATTTATTATAAAATACAGTTGTAAAATCATTGCCAAGTTACTCCTAATACCTGCATAGTCATAACTAGAAATCTCTAGCAAAGGCATCAATGTCCTGCTCACCTATTAATTTTACCTCCTTATGTAAAAGTTATTCATCTCCCGCCTTTGAGAATCTCTCCCCCACAGTCCCATCCCTGTCTCTGGAGCATTGCATTGCGTTCATGAAACCATCTTCCAATCTGTCAGGCAAAATGCTGCTATTTATTATCTAATAGTCTATCTAAAATAATCTCTGCATCTTTAAGATTGTCTTTCATTCTTTTAAAAAGCTTATCATAGTATTTCAAATTGTTTCAAAATTAAGAAAAGCAATGCAATGTATCTTTAAAGGTAGGCAACACCTAGAACCATGTATATTTCTTAAAGCAGTAGAAAGTTTTTATTGTTGCACTTTTGTCTCAGCATGGCCCTTATTGTTATTTTCAGAAAATATTATAAGAATTCACCCCACCCTATATCCACCTCATCTCTGCTTCCACCCCATCAGCATCATGACCATATGTGGCAAGATAAAATTTCAAAGTATTAATCCAAAATTTTCCTCGTCTCTGTCAAGGCCCTCCTTTTCAGTCCAGGTCGTTTGGCTTGAGGACACAACCCAGAAGAGGACAAAAGCACATAAAACAGAAATGTCTGGAAAGATATATGACAGAGTTTTCCTTAGACTCAATTTTAGAATTCTCTGGACTGAGGAGAGAGAAAAACAAGGAAGAGAAACACAGAATAAAGAGAGTTGGGGCCCTATATCTTGTACCCTTCCAAAGATTTGAGGGTGATAAAATGATCCTAGACAGGTTTAAGAGCTTTGAGTAAAAGGAGATTTGTGGCCTGCTTTCTGCATAGACACCAGAGACAGCAAACCCCCCCAGACGGCTGCTGTTTATTTTGGTTGTTTGATAGATATTATAGGCTGGTTCCCACCCTTCTAAGCTCTCCCTTGTGTCAAAGGAGCTAAAAGTTTGGAAACTACATTTCCCAATCTCCTGTGCTAGATAGTTCAGTTCAGGACCTGCCAGTGGAAAGAACTTGCCCAAGATTAAACTGAAATACTGGGACAACTGGATAGTCACATGCAGAAGAATGAAGTTGGACCCCTACCTCACCCCATACACAAAAATTAACTGAAAATGAGCCAGCCCTGATGGCCTAGCAGTTAAACTTCGGTGAGCTCTGCTTTGGTGGCCCAGGTTTGGTTCCCAGGTGCAGAACCATACTACTCACCTGTCAGTAGCCACGTTGTGGTGGTGGCTCACATAGAAGAACTAGAAGGACTCACAACTAAAATATACAGCTATGTACTGGGGCTTTGGGGAGGGGAAAAAAAGGAAAATTGGCAACAGACGTTAGCTCAGAGTGAATCTCTCCCAGCAAAAAACAAACCAAGAATTAAAAAATTAACTCAAAATGAATCTAAAACCTAAATGAACTAAAATTTAAAAATTCTTAGAAGAATGCATGGGGTAAATCTTCATGATCTCAGATTTTGCAATGGATTCTTAAATATGACACCAAAAGCACAGACAGCAGAATTAAAAAACAGATAAATTGAAATTCATCAAAATCAAAAACTTTTATGCAACAAAAGACATCAAAAAGTGAAAAGACAGCTCACAATATGGGAGAAAATATTTGCAAATCATATATCTGATAAGGGACTTGTATCTAGAATATATTAAGAACTATTACAACTTAATAATATAAAGACAAAATTTATCCAATTAAAAAACGGGCAAAGGATCTGAACAAACATCTCTCCGAAATATATATACAAAGGGCCAATAAGCATAAGAAAAGATGCTCAATATCATTAGCCATCAGAGAAATGCAAGTCAAAACCACAATGGGATACCACTTCATACCCACCAGGAAAGCTATAATCAAAAAGACACATAATAAGTGTTGGGGAGGATGTGGAGAAATTGGAACCCTCATACACTCCTAGTGGGAACATAAAATGGTGCAGCCTCTTGGAAATCAATTTAGCAGCTCTTCAAAAGGTCAAACTTAGAGTTACCAAAGGACCCAGTTATTCCACTCCTAAGTAGATACTCAACACATATACATCCATACAAAAACTTGTACATGAATGTTCATAGTGGCATTCTTAATTATAGGCAAAAACTGGAAACAACCCAAATGGCCATTAACTGATAAACGGATAAATAAAATGTGGTATATTCATGCAATGGAAAATTATTCAGCAATAAAAACAAGACTGGCACACGCTAACACGTGAATGAATCTCAAAAATATTATGCTAAGTGAAAGAATCTAATCACAAAGGACCACATATTATAAGATTCTATTTATGTGCAATGTCCAGAATAGGCAAACCTATAGAGATAAAAAGTAGATTAATGTTTTCCAGGGCTGGGGAGGTAGACAGGGGGATTAGGACTGGAGGATGATGTCTAAGGAGAAAGGATTTCATTGGGAGTAATGAAAATGTTCTAAAATTGATTGTGGTGATGGATGCACAACTCTGTGAATATATTAAAGTCAGTGAATTATACACTTTAAATAGTTGAATTGCATGGTATATAAATTATATCTCGGTAAATCTGTTAAAAAAAAAAAAGATTAAAGGGAAGAATAAAGGCAGAGCCACATCTTCTGGCTTTGGCTGTGGCAGCAGTGTGCCCCGTAGCAACTACACTGGCTCTGCAGAGGCACAAGAGCACAGGCTCAGAGGAATCCAGTTAGGCAGGTGTGGGCTCCTACAGAGGCAGTGGCAGCTTCCTGGGGCTCCTGAACATTGACTAACATCGCCTCACCTCTCTTCCTTTTTTTTCTTTCATCCCTTCCAACGATTCTATAGCTTAATTCCCTGGGTTAAATCTCGCTCTGCTTGAAGTTCCTAGAGCAATTTGTTTTCCTAACGAAATCCTGAACTGATCTTATTCCCTAGAGAACATCCCTCCTCCTCATTCTCTTCCTAACAAATTCTCAATTTTGTTCTGGTACTCAACCCTCCCCCACATAGCCAAATGCCCGAGGAAATGGTGATTTCCACCCTCAGCTTCAGGCTTCAGCCTGATTGTGGTCTAAGGGAAATCCCATTCCTCTTGCTAAACATTGGTTCAGAATAAGCATGTGGCCCAGTTACACCAACAAGAGATGAAAAGGGATTTGCCAGAGACTTCTGGGAACATTCTTCTTCATTCTTAAGAAAGAAGCAGGAGAAACCAATTAGATATAAAAGAGAAAGCCTTAATTTCTGCAGGCAGCTGTCATACAACTAAGATAGGAGCGTGCTTTAGAATGAAAATGACAGGCAGAAGGCAGGCAGAGAAACAGAGAAAACCCAGGTCTTTCGTTGCAATTTTAAACTGTTGGATCAACACACCCTAAAGCTCACCTCACCTCTTGACTTCTTATATGAGCTAATAACTTGCCTTAAGGAAGTTTGAGATAAGTTTCGTTACAGCTGGAAACATCTTAATTTATGCCTTGAGCAACCTTGAAGTGGCAGCATCTCTAGGCACAGAGTGCTTGAGGTAACTCCCCAGTTTCCCACAGCCTCAGAGTGCCATGAGATATCATCTGAAATTTACCTCTAAAATCTGAGAACTTTAGCTGAGAGGGGGCCAGTGGACCTGGAGGGGCCTTGAAGCCATGACCAGGGGACACAGCAGGATGAATCACACAAGACCAGAGATGATGTCGAAATGTGGACATCACGACAGAAAGGTAATGACAAGGAGCCACATGGGTTCCTACATCACAGTAAATGCCACGCAGGATAGATGATAACTTGGGGCCACAGCCTCCCCACCTCACACCTCCAAGCGACTTGAGGCCTCTCCCCACATCTCTCAAACTTTGCGAGGATGATGAATTGACTGGGTTAATTTTCCACCATTAAATAGAATGGAAGCTCAAAATAAAGTTTGTTGGATCATAGAAAAAAAAACCAGTTATAGATTGAGAAAATCACAACCCTAAGAGTGTATATCCCAATTATGCAGAACCCATTCTTTGGCCAGTGGTCGGCAGGTGTGGCATGATTATCTTGATTCCAAACTCCACGCCATGTATACCAGTCTTGGCATCATGCAGAGTCACAATCAGCTCTTAGAGTCCCCCTCTGCTAGCTATTCTCATCTGGAATTGTTCAGAGTTCGGGCTCAAACCATCTCATGAATGGAATTTATATTGCAGTGGGTTCCTGGATGCAATCTTGATTGGAGGGCTTACTGTAGAACTATGACCTTCAGCCACTCTGCAGTGACCCTCACCACCGTTGTCTTCCTGATCTAAAAATAGATATCTAGGGGCCAGCCCAGTGGTGTAGTGGTTAGGTTTGCGAGCTCCACTTAGGCAACCCAGGGTTCACAGGCTCAGATCCCAGGCATGGACCTACACACCACTCATCCAGCCATGCTGTGGCAGTGTCCCACATACAAAATAGAGGAAGATTGGCACAGATGTTAGCTCAGGGCCAACCTTCCTCACCAAAAAGAAAAAAGAAAGGATATATAATTAGGTAATTCAACTCAGAGAAATGCACATAAATTCTGTCCTGCAACCCCATGCCTTGTTCCTTACATGTGTTCCCAAGTCATATTATTCCAAATCTGAAGCAAAGGATAAATTTTAAGTACTGATGAATAATATTCAACTCAAAGTTGGTGTAACTTGGAACATGAAAGTACTTACAGCGCTGTTCTCTGATTAATTTTGTAGAAGTTAACTGGCACAGTGCTTGAAAACAAGTTATCATCACATAATTTCTTAACTTTCTTCTTCTTCATTTGTGTCCCACTTCCTTAAAACCAATCTCATTTGTTCAACATTGTCTCTCCCCAAGGAGAGATAACTGATGCTAACATAAATATCATTTAATCTCTATTCTGAGATTAAGAAAACATTTCCATTTTCATTTCAGAAGGAAGAGAGTTCACTGTGTGAAGCAGGAATACTGAACACAATTGGAAAAGTAAAGTTAAACATCAGATTGATGGGTCTCTATCTGATTCCTGTTATCATCCTTCTATTAAAAAAAATTAAACCCATAGACTTGCAGAAAATAATTTCATCTTTATCTTTCACCACTATGTTAAAGATATTCTTTATTTGAACGTTTGATAGAAAATGCTACTGGAGTGGTAGAAACATATCTTAATTTTTTAATGCATTTGAAAAAATGAAAGTCTTTTTACTCCTTGTGCTAGCTCTTACAACTTTATAAATAGATAAGTAATATTTAGCAATTATGTACATACCTATTGCCAAAAAATTTAAATGAAAACCAGACTTATTCTGTATTTTGTCACAAAACAGTTGAGTTTATGCATATGTTTTTTAAGGACAAAACTTTCTTATAATATTTGAAGGTTTATTTTTAATATTTCCACTGAATATTGACTTACAGCTTTGCAATTAGACTATGTGTTACAGGTTACGATGTCTGTTGAAATGTTCACTGTAAAAAAACCGTATGTGTTTACTTAAAATTACAAACTACATTTGTCATCACAGGTTGGTGTTACCCACCAACTTGATGAGAATAGACCCATTTGGGCACCACCTGATCTAGTTCAAATTACTCCAACCTGTGTAGAAGGAGTGAAAGAGATTTCTTAACATTTAGAATCATGGGTTGAAAAGATGTATTTAAAGAAAAGGGTCTAACAGATTAATTTTAAAACACAATGCCAGGTGCAGTCTTGAACTGGCTGGCACAGGTGGCCACCGAGGCTTCTGGACATCACAGAGGGCAGTGATGGCAGTACAGATTTCCCAGAGGGTGCCAGTGGTTGGTTTAAGGTGCAGTGGCAGAGGTGACAGTTCTCTCTACTGTCTGGTGGGGCAGTGACAGTAGCATTTCCTCCCTAAGTCGGTTCCATGGCCCAGTTCCCCAGAATCTACAGGATGAAGTGCTCCCCCCGAAACAACAGTGTAAACCACAACAGAGACATGGAACCCAGCAAATGGGAGCTCCAACCTCAGAAAAGGAAAAAGAAAGTTCCCGGGATGACAATGAAGGGAAAAAGCCGGGCAGCAAGTCGAGACAGTAAGCAGTCCACTGTGAAGAGGAAGCGTTGTCCAGGATGCATATTTTCAAGAAAAACTGGAATTCTTAGATTTTTTTCAAGTGCTTGACTAATTTGAGAGGGTATTTTTTTTCTTTTGTTTTTTCCTTTTCTTTCCTTCCTTCCCTCTTTCCATCCTTCTTTCCTTTCTTCCTTCCTCCCTCCCTCCCTCCCTTCCTTTTCTATCTCCCTCTCTTTAGCTCTGCCAATTGTATCAACAACAAACCAAATTTAAAAGTAAATAATTATTAACTCCTAGAAAAGCAAGTTGGATATGAAAGGAAACTGTAGGATACATTGAGACTCACCTGTGTATAACAATACTTATATAGACATACTAATTTTAACATTGAACCAATAGAGCCAAAAATATGGTCAAATTGAAGAGAAGGTGACATGTGTGCACATTTGTGTGTACTTGTGTGGGGTGGGGAGGAGTCTGGTTGGGGTTTGCGGAGTAGGTCAGAGAATTAAATCTTACTTTTTACTGTAGGACGCAAATTGATAATCTCCAAAACTGAAAAAGAAAAGCAAAACTTAAGAATCAGGAAAATCCTCTTGTTCAAAGATATAGGCGTAAACACCAGTAAAAACAGTTCAAAGTTTTGGAAACTGTTGACTTTGGGAGCAGGCATCAGAAGCTGGAAAGAGTAAAGTTGAGCATTGATGCTATAAGCTAGCAGAACTCATATTTAAAGTGAGCATGATGAGAAAAACAAAGATCAAAAATTTAAATAAAAATAGTTTCTAAATCCCCCCAAATTATGTTACTATTTTCAATAGAATTACATGAGTTTATACATAAATAATGTAGGGAGAATTGACATCTGTATAATTCTGAGCATTTCTCTCTAGAAATGTGGTTAAGACTTCTTTTCTATCCTCAGATAGAGCTTCATCATTTTCTTATTATATAGGTCCTGTGCATTTTCTGTTGTTTGTGTCAAGAAATGTTATATTATTTTTTGCTATTATGATGATGTCTTTTTCCATTATATATTATAACTGACTGTTACTAGTTTATAAGAAAGCTCCAGAGCCAGCCCTGATGGCCTAGTGGTTAAAGTTCAGCACTCTCACCACTTTGGCAGCCCTGGGCTCATTTCCCAGTCTCAGAACCACACCACCCATCCGTCAGTTGCCATGCTGTGGCAGCAGCTCACATGGAAGAACTGGGGGACCTACAGCTAGGATATACAACCATGCACCGGGGCTTTAGGGCGGGGAAAAAAAGACTAGCAACAGATGTTAGCTCAGCGTGACTATTTCCCTGCAAAAAAAAGAAAGCTCTATATTGTTCTTGCAACTTGCTACCTTACTTAATACTTATCTTCTAATATTTTTTCAACTGATTGTCTTCAGTTTTCTAGGTAGACAATCATATAAATGTATAAGTAATTATAATCATGTATTACAATTTTCCATTCCAATGTGTATGACTCATTTATTTTACCCTCCTATTGCATGGGTGAGAACTTGTTGAATATGGCTTTAAGAGTGGGAATGAGTAGTTATATTGCTCTCAACTTGAATGGAAATACTCCTAGTTTTCCCCACTGTGAATATTACTTTCAATTGATTTCAGACATAAATTTGATCATCTATTTCTTCGATTTCTAGTATATCCCCTACCTAAACACTCTTTCATGCTTTATCTTTAGCATTTTTTTGGTTGTCTCTTTTGTTCCCTACAATGTATGTTTCTGGTGATATGGATCAGTATTTGGTTTTATACCAGAACTGAGAATAATGCCTGGTTCAATAAAAACGTGCTGAATGAATGAATGGATCAATGATGGGCAGGTCACTTCTTGACTGTCAGGTGCTTTGTCTCTTTTAATCTGTTAGTATTAATATCTGTCACAGTGTAAAACCAGTTCTTCTTTTACAGAATAAACATTACTTAATTGTGATGTGTTAACTGGATTTCCTAGTATTTTATTTTAAATGTTTGCATCTGTGCTTATGAATATGAACTGTAGCCTTGTTATGTGTTATCTTTGTCAAGTTTGGTTTCAGGATTATGTCAGCCATATTAAATCAATTAAAATAGTTCATGTGTTTGCTTTGTAACAGTTTCAAAGTCATATGAATTAGCTGCTGAGTTAAGAGCACTTGCCCAGAAAATAATCTGCCTCCTTGTGCTTCGTCCTCTTCAGTCAGTATTCTTGTGTTATGCTTCATTGTTTTTTATTGTGTGAGCTATGTATGAGCATGCTTTCATTATAAAAAGTTAAAACTATACCCAAGTTTAAAGGCTAAAAATGTGAGGCTCTCCCTCCGCCACCCCATCCCCAGAGTTAACCAGGGTTAACAGTCTAGTACTTTCATTTCAGTATTTTTCCTGGGCCCTCCCATATTTATACGTACACACATGTATGTGTGTGAGTGTGTGTGTAAAAAAATAAATGGAGGAATTATCCTGAAACATACTTTTTTTCACTTTCCTTGGAGAGTTTCCACACATATATGATAAAAATATGAAATACGTGAACTTCATCCTTTTTCGTAGTTGTGTGGCTTTACCGTAATGTGTTTAACTGCCCTTCTAATGATGAGCATTTGTCTGCTTCCCATTTTTCACTGTAATAAACATTCCTGCTGTGATCATTCTCCTATATCGACCTTTAGGTCCATGTTCATGTGAAGTATTTCTTTCAAACAAACTCCTAAACATGGAATTGCTAAGTCAACAAAAATGGGCAGTTTTTATCTTAATACTTACTGAAAAATTGCTCTCCAAAAAGTGTTCTGTCCTCTTAGCCTCCTTCCAACAGAGTAGCAATGTGCTCATTTCCCACATCCTTACCAACCCAGGGCATCATCAAGCTTTTATATTTTAGTAATCTGATAAAAATGATTGATAATAATTGATAAAAATGTACGACATTAATTTACATTTCAATGATTACCAGCGAGGTTGTACATTTTTATAGAGTTTACTGAATATTTGTATTTCTTTTTTCTAGAAATTGCTTTTCATATCCATTGCTCACTTTTCTCCTGGAGTGTTTGTCTTTTTCCTATTGATTCATATTGATATTAATCTTTTATTAATATAATGCAAATATATTCCCAGGCTGTGAATTGTCTATTAATGTTGTTTTTTATGTTTTTTGCATACGGAAGTTTCCTTTTTAATTTTCATACATTTAAATATGTGACTATTTTCTTTTATGACTTTAATGTTTTATATCTTGCTTAGACAGGATTTCTTCACCCCAAGCTTGTGAATACGTTTTTCTATATTTTCATCTAATACTTTTATGTTTAGTTCTTTGAGTATGGTGTATGTGTATAACTGTATTCCTTTCAAAATGGATAACCAAACTTCACCCTAATTTGAGAAGTAATTCAACATCTTCCAACTAATTTTTTTTACCATCCTTATCATTAATAGCAGCTAGTACTCCCACAGTTCTGACCATACTCCAAGCACTCTTCTAAATGCTTTATGTACATTAACTTATTTAATCTTCACAACCACCATAAGATATAGACGGTATAATGTTCCCTATTTTACACATAAGGAAACTAAGGCACAGAGAGTTTAAGTAATTTGCCCAAGAATGCACAGGTGGCCTGGCTTGACATTTAATACTTTTAATTACTATGCTAAATCCCAGTGTACACACTCCTGTTTCTAAATTCTATTCAGTCTTATTAATCAAGATCTCTGCCTATACCTGCACCAACCCTATCTTTTTACAATTATATTTTCAAATGTGTTTTAATTTCTGAAAGAGAAGTTTCTCCCATTTTTTTATTCTCAGAATTTTCCAGGCAATTACCTGTTATTTTCTCTACCATTTGACCTATAGAATCAGCTTAAGTTTCACATATAATGATTAAGATTGCATTACATTTCTAAAATAATTTGAAAAGGATTGATATCTCAAAAATATTATTTTTCTATGAGGAAGAGGCTATGTATCTGCATCTATTGGATCTTCTTTTATCTTTTTTCCTATAGTTTTCAACATATGAATTATATTTTTATTAGGCATTTCATAGTTATTATTGTTATTGAGAACGGATTCCCTTTTCTCTGTTTTATTCTTACATATTTTGTTAATAATATGTAGGAAAGCATTGATTTTTCTATGCTAATTTTGTATCTAACCGTCATACTGACTGCTTTATTGATTCTGATAATTGTTTTCTTGGATTTTCAAGGCAATCTTTTGTGTGCAAATAGTTATACCTGTGTCTTTCCTTTATAATGTTTATATATCATATTATTCTTTTTTGTCTTATTGCATTATTTAGAGTTACTCTCTATTACAAGGTTAAATAGTAACAATTTGGGGGGCAAATTTATCTTATTTCTAACATTAGTAGGAATGCTTCTAACGTTTTACATCAGATATATTTGCTCTTATTGTTTTTTTCTTTTTAGTATGCTTTTTGGTGAAGAAGTTTGGCCCTGAGCTAACATCTGTTGCCAATCTTCCTCTTTTTTTTTTTCCTCCCAAAAGCCCCAGTGCCTAGTTGTATATCCTAGTTGTAGGTCATTCTAGCTCTTTTGTGTGGGATGCACCACAACATGGCTTGATGAGCAGTGTGTGGGTCTGTGCCCAGGATCTGAATTGGCAAACCCTGGGCCATGGAAATGGAGCACATGAACTTAACCACTCAGCCACAGGGCTGGCCCATGCTCTTGTTTTATGCTAACCTTACCAGCTTAAGGACGTTTCCTCTAGTGAAGCTTACCAAGACTTATTGTTTACTTGTTTTTCATCAAAAGAGATCATTGAATTTTAGCAGATGCATTTTTCCCATATTGAAATGTCATGAGTTTTTCCTCCTTTGATCTATTTATGTAGTGAATTACAGTAATGGATTTCCTTATGTTGAGTCATCCTTGCATTAATAATAGTTACATGTGCCAGAAGCTATGTTAAACATAATTAGATGAACACACATTTAAGATTGTTGTATTCTCTTGATGAACTGACCCTTTTTTATTATGAAATTTATTACTAATTGGAATATTTAGTGCATTTACATTGAATATAATTATTAATATGGTTGGGTTTAATTCTACCATCTTGCAATTTGTTTTTTATTTATCCCATCTCATGTTTCTTTCTTTGTTGATTCTTTGTCATATTTTACCATTACGTATGTTAGAAATGCCACAACACATTGTTGTTACTTTTGCTTGAACCAGTTAATTATCTTTTAAGGAAATTGAAAGATAAGAAAATAAAATTCATTTATATTCATGCACATATTTACCATTTCCAATAATCTCCATTCCTTCCTACAGTTCTAAGTTTTACCTTTGGTTCAATGAACTTCAGCATTTCTTTCAGTTCCATGACTAATATAAACAAATTCTTTCAGGTTATATCAATCTGAAAGTTTTTTAACTTCCATTTTGAAGAATATTTTGAAAGATAAACTGCTTTGGGTTTTATGAGCTTGTTAGATTGGCAGATGGATTTTTTCACCAAGTTTTGAAAATTTTTGGTTATTATTTCTTCAAACAGTTCTGACCCACTCTCTTTTCCCTTTTCTTCTTAGACTTCAATTACATGTGGGACAATTGATATCATTCTACAAGATACTGAGGCTCTGTTCATTTTTTAAAATCTTTTTTCTCTGTTTTTCAATTTTGATATTTTCTATTGATCTGTTTTCAGTTCTCATACTTCCTGTTCTGCAGTGTCCAATCTCCTCTTAAGCCACTGAGGGAAATTATCATTTCTAGTATTTTTAATTGACATTTTTTTATAGCTTGTATTTCCTTTTGGGATTTCCCAACTGTTCATTCATTATGTCCATGTTTTCCTTTAAATCCTTGAACATGTTTATAATTACCATTTTTAAAACTGTGTCTTGACTCCGAAATCTGAGTCATCTCAGGATGTCTTTCTATTGCCTGCATTTTTGTCTTGATTATGGATCCCATTTTCCTGTTTCTTTGCATGTGTAGTAATTTTTTATTTTATACATCATGTTATGGATGATATATTGTAGAGCATCTAGATTATGTGTCTCTCATTTAAAGGCACAGAATTTGGTTCAGGCCAGCAACTACATAACTGGCTCATTCTCTCTTTTTTTTTTGGAGGAAGATTAGCCCTGAGCTAACATCTGCCACCAATTCCCCTCTTTTTGCTGAGGAAGACTGGTCCTGAGCTAACATTCATGCCCATCTTCCTCTACTTTATATGTGGGACACCTACCACAGCATGGCTTGCCAAGTGGTGCCATTTCCGCACCCACAATCCGAACTGGCAAGCCCTGGGCCACCAAAGCGGAACGTGCACACTTAACCACTGTGCCACTGGGCTGGACCCTGGCTCATTCTCTTGATCCTTCAGGTTTCATTTTATTCTTTGGCCAAGTCTATATTGATCTTGACCTTAATCTGAGGATATGCTCTACTCTTTGTTCCTAAAGAGTGGCCTTTCTGGGGTCTCAATTGAATGATTGACGTGCTCAGTGATGTCTTCCCACTATGACTTATCTTTTAGCACTGCATGATCTCTGGCATTTCCATTCATTTCTTAGCTCCACAGCAGCTGCTGTCTTGCAGAATCTTGAGGTCTTGCAGAATCTTAACCTGCACATGCAAAGCCCAGACAAGCTGTCAGCCAAAGAGCTAAAGAGAATTTCCAAACCAACTTCTGGGACTTCCTTTCTATATAGCTCACTCCTCTCTGGAATCCTACCTTGCAAATTCCAGCTGCCTTTACAGTTTCTCTGTTTCAATTTCTGCCTCCTCAGCGCGGTAAGACTAATGTTCTTCTTTTGGGCTCTACTTCTGTGTGCCTCATTCAGGAAAGTGCCCCCAGACACAGAATCAGGTTAAGTATGGGGCTCACATCATGTATTTCTTATCTCTCTAGGACTCTCCTGCAATGTCCATTTTTCCAATGCCTAAAAATAGTCACCTCACATATTTTGTTCACTTTTAGAGTGGAAGGGTAAATCCAATGTCCGTTACTCCACATGGGCTGGAAGTAAAATTGTAATAGAAGAACCTAATTGATCTCTTTCTTTTTATTCCTTCCATCTTATTCCATGAATGCTTTTCATTATATTTTCTTGCAGCTCCCTCCCTTCTCTCTCTTTCTCTTGCTCTCTCTCTCTCTCTCTCTCACACACACACACACACTTTGCTATCCTTTGGAATAATAATACTTTTCATGTTTTTTTTTCTTTCTTCTCTAATGGTCTCAATTTAAATTGGTTTTGTTTAAAAACATTTTAAACGTTTTAATTTATTCTTCTCAATGTCAAGATTGCAGTTAGAAATACGGACCCTCCTTTTTGACATAAAAACTTAATCACATTTTACTTATTCCTCTTTTCCACCTCTCTCCTCACCCCACATCTCTAGGGAGCTTTCTTTCTTTCTTTTTTTTTTTTTTTTTTTTTTTTTGGTCAACATTTTTCTTTTGAAAATTCTTTGTTATAAATTGTACTTAGTTGCACAACCATCTTACAAACAATTCTTTAGACTTAAGTCTAAGTTTTTCCTGCTCACTTCTCTTTTTCCTAAAACATGACTTTATCTTTATTAAATTCTTTATTTTGATTAGCTTTTTCCTGAAGGTCTATTTTTAAGTTATATTTTTTAAAAAAGCATACATGAATCATATAATTTCTAAATTCTTACAAATCTGAACCAGGCTTTCATTTGCCCTCACATTTAGATAATAGCTTGGTTTGGCATATAATTTTTGGAAGATAATGCTTTTTATTCAGAAGTCTATACATTTCCTCTGAGTTTTTCTAGCACCAGTGTTGCAAAACAGAAGTCTAATGTCATTCAAACTTTTTTCTTTTTGGTGACCTTTTTTTTCCAGTTGGCTGTTCCAGAATTTATTCTTTATCCAGGACATAGAAAACCATCTGAGTATGATTCCTTTTCATGGTACCTGCCCAGTTTTTGGTAAGCCTTCTCCACGTAAAGATGGAACACTTCAACTCAGAGAAATTGTCTTCTTTTGTTTCTTTGATTATTGCTTTGCATTCATCCATACTATTTTATCCTTCTGGAACTCCTATAATAACAGTATTGCTTCTCTTGCTTCGATCTTTTCTGCCTCTTGACTTTTCTCTTGAATTCCCAACTCTTGGAGTTTATGCACTACATTCTGAAAGAATGTCCCTTAGTTATTCTCCTTTATTTATTGTTTCCCATGACTACATTTTTGTGGAAGTCTGCACTTAAAAAAAATTAATATAGGATCCCTTTGAATCTGACTAGGAAAATTAGATCCCTCACCCCAAGTTCTTCCCTTTATTCTACAGATAATATGATTTAATCTGAATGCTCACATTTGATAGTCTTCATTTGAGCTACTAAATTTCTTAATTAATCTGGAAATTTTTCTCTTATCCTTAGAATGGAAGAACTGGTTTTTCCAGGATAAACCGCCAAAATGTGAATAGTGACTCATCCATGTCCCCTTCATTCACTCCCACTTGTATCATTTTCAGTTAAAACTCCTCAGCTTCATGAATATAGTCGAGAAGTTTCTGATGATAACACACAAATGATCTTTTTATAGTCTTTTTACATTCCTTGGGTTGTGTCTTTCTGAAATGATAAAAAAGAAGAGATGAAACATGTGATTAGGATACCATCTTTGTCACAGAAGTTTCCATTTATTTTTCCTAGACTATGACAAGAAAATTTTATATTTGGTTCTCACTTAGGAAAAATAAAGTTCTTTAAGAGAAAAATTGGATATACTTCAAGTTTCTTCCATATACAGAAGCAGGAAAGTTATTTTGATTCCAACATTCTTATGAAAAGTGCCTTTTATGGGGGGGCAGAGAGAATGAATTTTGTATTATTTTCCCCCCAATAAAAACATTTTGAGATACTTTCCTTGAAACCACCTTTTACAGTCTTGAATTTACTGTAGACTTCTGTGTCCAACTGCCCAGACGAGGACAGGGAAATATGTCCATGGAAGTTAACCTCTGCTGAATACAACCATGAGGAAGAAAAACACTGGGAACATCTGTATTTTATCCTGCCAATATGTTCTCTCTTATTCTGGAAGCACAGGATGTCTTTACTCTGTCAGCTGCAAAAATATTATCTCTCTGCAGGAAAGAAACAAGTGTGGAATATATATTATGCTACCACATTACATGCATACCTAAGCAGAAAACAAAGAAAATAACCATTTAATATATAACTCAATTTTGCCTCCAGGGACAGATAAAAATTTTTATTATAATACCCAAATGGTACAGTACATAAATATACATGGGAAATGTGATGGGGCTAAGTCAGGCTCTTTTAGCTAGATGCTGGTGGCTAAAAATTTATCATCTGACCCCCATTCTAATCCTTCCTGTCCCATACACATGAAGTAGGCTATATTTTTTATTCGGGCCAGGAATTTGGGGCAAGGGAGACCAAAACCCATCATCGTTTTCCAGCAGATCATTAATTTCTAAATGTCTGTGGGAAATAACTATTGGCTGATATCTTCCAGTTTCATTTCAAACATTATACCATATATGGTTTACTTAATAAACAACTAAGATAGTAAAAAATAGTAAGAGTAACTAAATTGGTAATTTAATAACTTCAGATGATTCTAGAGACTTAGTGGTGTTTACCCTTTTTGAAATCAATAACTTTTCATTTGGAATCTTAAATCTGCTTTAATGAGCATTCTACTGAAAGTGGTTTTATTTAGGATCCGAGCTTACACAAACAACAGAAATAGAGGCTTTTATCTAAATAACAATTTGCAGTTAACTTTTGCAAACTGCATGACTGATTTGAATGTATAAATCCCTGCAATCGAATTATGTATGCTTCTTAAAAAATTTTAACGCTTTTAACCAGCCAAGAGGTTATATAGGAAGAGTGCTCTCAATGTGAGGAATCTTGATATTGCTCAGTTATTTGCAATATGTCTGAAACAGCTCTTCTAACACTGGTTCCATCTTTGAAAGCCCATACAGAGCAATAACATGACTTCCTGACAAGCAGTAAAAGAGAAATATCCTGCAGTGCTACTGGCTTTCTGCATAAGTTGCAAGTTTTAATGAATTATCAAATTGTAATATTTGTCAACATGTAATACTCTATTTCTTTGTATCTTCACATTCACTCACTCTGATTTAACTCTGACAATGTCTTCTGCATTGTTTCTCTGTCTATAAGACACCTTTTGCCATCATGTAATCTATCCATATAAAACTAATTAGCAGCACCCTCCACAAAACAAGGGGCTAAATCTATTGTTACTATAATCCACAATACTCTGCCTCTGTGCCCCAGAGAACCAAGTAGCTCTGGAAGTCTCCAGAGGGTGTTCAGGAATGAAACTATAGCATTTGGGCTCATCGTTGCTGCTCTGTGAGATGCTGTCCTGTCTTGCACTGATGTTGCCTCCTGGAAGCGTTTCAAAGCAATCACGCCCATAAAACACCAAAACGAGGCTGCGTTCCCTTCATAGTTTACAAAATTCATCCTAAGAATGATTTCCTCTTCTGTTATAATTCTTCTTTCCACAGAGGCTCAAAAATTAGTCCTTGGGCCATGCTGGAGGCAGCAGCAAGTGATGTCTCCCTATCTTGTCCCTCTCCCAGAGGCCCTATAACAAAACCTCTCCTAAGCCAAAAACAAAAAGGTGCAAGTCACATAAACAAACACCCAGGCCGACTCCAAACCCCAGTTTAGTCTCAGCCTACATTTAAATATCTGAAGGTCACTATCTCAATAAATAACCTACTGTGTTGCTTCATAAACATTCCCATGCTGTGAGCAAGGAGAGTGCTTACCTGAGAATGAAGCTAGCACAGAGGAAAGCAATCCAGGAGGCAAAGAGGGGCCCCTACCCACTTCATCTGAGCCCCTGAAACCAGCATCCTCTCCTGGTCTCCCCAGTTACGTGTGCCAATAAATGCCCCTTTTTGCTTAAGACAGAGTTTGGTTTTATGTCACTTGCAACTGAAATAATCCTGACTAATATATTAATAATTATCATATTTTATTAGGTTGGATAAATATCATTGCCTTAGGAACTTGAAACAACAAATCCCAGAGATTTCCAACCGTGAAAACTGCAGCCTGATGAGTGATTTAATTAAATATGCGCTTATAGATCACTCCCCAAGCCACACATGTACAAATGAGGAGAGACAAATCTGAAGGAGAAGGAAAAAACCTTTTACATTTGAAACAATGTATTAAGAAGACATCTGCCCAATGTCTAGGACTGGGAAGATAAATGATTCCATTTTATGTTGTTATTAAATTGTATTACTCTTCATTAAAGTTAAATGCATTTAGAGGAATTAAGCTCATCAAAAACTTGGCAGTGGAATATAAGCAATGATTCTTTGTTTATTCGACGACATCCTCCTGTGAATTGATTCACAATTTTAATTTTGGAAAACAATGTTTCCTTGATGGGGACTGACAGAATGATGTGAACTGCTGCATCATTTCGCATGAAGTCATATCGATTGTGAAAGGAAGCAGAAACCAAGTGACTTAACCAATATTTCCGGGAGCATTATGACAAGAATATTTCTACATTGTCAGAGGGATCACATCAATTGAAGAACTGAAATTAAGCCTTAGGAGACAATTGCCTATCCTTTTTAAGATAAATATAACGGAATTCTATAAAGACAAAAATTATAAATATTTTTAGTGAAAAAAACCCTAATTTTAAAAATATGTATGAATATCAAGCATGTATCATGGACACATGGTAAGCAAAACAATACATGAGAGAGCTTGCAACCTAGTGAGAAAGGAAAGCATTAATCCAATTACAGAATTATAATTCCAGTTGGGATAAACATTACCAGAGAAATGTGCCTGCCCCCATGGAAGCCCACACTGGGGGCTTTGCCCTAAGCAGATAGACCAAGGAAGGAGTTCGTACAGAAGTGAATTTTGAAGAATGAATAAGCTCTAACTAGATAAGAGGGAAAAGAGCATTATAGTGAGAGGGACCAGTCTCTCCATAGGTATAGAGAAGGATGGGGTAAGAATCAGAGACCTAGACCAGCTGTGAGCCCAGAACCCAGGGAAAGGAGGTGGAGAGGGGCGAAGGGCAGGCTGTGCAGGGGCGGTGAGTTCTCTCCTAGAACAATGGCAGATCTTGAAGGGTTTTAAGTGGGACCTGGGAAGATCGACTTTACATTAAAAAAAAAAAAAATCACTTTCACTTCAGGCTGGATAATAAATGGAGGGTGGAGTCAGGATCCAGGCAAGGGAAAATGGTAGGTGGGGCTGGGCAGGAGTGGCGATGAGGGCACGATGCAGAAAGGCAGAGGGAGAATCCTCAGGGCAGTTTATCCTCATCATTTACTGGAAACCGGCACCATGAAATCTGACTGACTCTCTCTGCTCTTCTAAACTTTTTATTAGGGAAAATTTCAAACATATAAAAAAGGAGACAGAATAATATAATGAACCTCTAGGTACTCAACACCTAGCTTCAAAAATGTCCAACTCTGGGCTAATCTTGCTTAATCTATATCCCCACTTCCACATATATTTTTTAAAGTTATGAACATGTCAAACCTCCAGAAAAGTTGTGAGAATAGTAAATAATCATCCATTTATTGTTGAAATAATTGTTGAATAATTGTTGACATTTTGTTAACTTGCTCTATAGGTCTGTGTATACATGTATTTATGTTTATATACACATATGCATATATCATCATCTATCTCCTAAGAGCAAAGGCATTCTCCTATATAACCGTTACACAATTATCACACTCAGGAAATTTAACATTATCTAATATGCAATCCATATTCAAAATTTCCTGCATGTCCCAACAATGTCCTCTATGGCTGTTTTTCCCCTGATCCAGAATCTAAACAAGGACCATGCGATGCACTTCATGGTCCTGTTTCTTTAGTCTCCATCAATCTTAAGAGCTCCTCAGCCTTTTTGTCTTTCATGACATTGATGCCTTTGAAGAGTACAGGCCAGCTACTTTGCAGAATGTCCTTTAATGTGTGTTTGTCTGATTGTTTCCTCATGATTAAATTCAAGTGAAACATTTTGGCAGTACTATCACACAGGTGATGCTGTGTCCTTCTCAATGTGTCACATTAGGAGCCATATGATGTCAGTTGTACTGTTATTAATGATGATTCCTTCAGTTTTTCAACCGATTGAATTCATACCCTGTAGACATAATCCATTACTGAGGAAACCAGACAAGGACTGCAAAATATAATTTCTATTTCCCCATGAGCTATCTTAATGCCAAGAGACATTAACACAGGTCATTTATACAGACAAAGCTTTATCAGTTTTTTTCATGAAAGGTGGATATAGATCATAAATAGACACCAACAGAGGATGAATATCCTGCAGCGATGAGAGGAAATCGGTACACTTGGTAATTAGAATCCTGAGAAGAAGTAAAGCATGGGGTGAGGCATGTGGCCTCAGGAGCCAGACTGTCAGGGATGTCATCCTGGCCCTGCCGCCCACCACCTGTGTGACTTTGGGCAAGTTACTTACCCTTTCTGTATCTGCTTCCACATCTGTAACATGGGTAATCATAGAACTCATCTTATATGGCTTGTGTGAGCACTGAGTTACTACATACGCAATTTCTGGCACACAACAAGCCCTCAATGGTGTGATGATGATGATGTTCTCAGTGAAGGACCATTAAACTCCATGCGTAGACTAAAGGAAGACCCTGGGTCTTCTCGACAAAAAATATTGTCTGAAATTTGGTCCCTGTTAGAAGTATGATACGGTGAAATGTCAACATGTTTGCATAAAATCACTAACATCATCATCTAACGAGAACTACTTAGGGCAGAAGAGTTTGATTTGAACAATCAGATGACAAGCGTTAACATTCCCCAAATAATAAACAATAATCTTAACAATAAAATGTGTCCAATGTGATTTCTCATTGAGGATTCTATTACTTCCTGTTCATTAGTGATACATATGTGACCTGTGTCTGGTGTGCAAGTGGCTACATGATATTGACATTCCCACAGAAAGATCCAAATCACAAATGGAAAAAGGCGTGCTCGGAGATCCAGTCAAAGATCTAGTCTAGTCTTAGGATCACTCCTTAAACCTTACAACTGAAACTCGGTTTTAAAATTTCAAAGAAATTTTTCTGATTAGGGAACTCAGCCACAGTATCTTTACCCCCTGGCTTGTATATGCATATTTGGGTGTGTGGTGGTGGTGGTGGTGATGGGGATGCTAGGAGTTTTCCCTGATTTTAACCCATTACCCTTTTTTGGAACAATAACTTTCCTTTCTCTACAGGATTTTCACTATTAGTCATTCATGGCTTAATAAAACTACTCAGTTTTTAATATACTCTTTTTTCCCTTAAGTGAAATAATTATATTTTCAAATAGAACAAAAGAGTAATCCTTAGTTTTGTATTTCTTTTATTTGAGTTTTTCCTAAAATGTGTAACCGTAGTGGAAATAATTTTTTTCCTTGCAAGTGATATAGAAAAAAATTCGAATCTCTACAAGTTACAAGTGACTTAAAGAATTACTATGCATTTTGCTTTCACCTTAAGAAGAAAAGGATCAACTGGCCTACATCAAGACTTTAGAATATGGAAAATAAAATTTAAATAAGTAATAAAATATTTACTTTGGTACTATATTAGGACTGGTTCAGGAGAAGGGAAGGCAAGGCAAGATAGAAACATCTAGAGAAAATAGAAATAGAAGAAAGGAGCAGGGAGAAGCAGGGAGGGGCAAAAAGACAGAGTGACAGAGAAAGCCAACATTGCTGGCTTCTGAATCCCCAGATCTCACCCTGCTCAGAGTTACTGCCCGCCACCATGCCTTCCATCCCTCTCAGTCTGCTTCTGTAAACAGCTCCCCCAAGAACCCCAAAATCTAAACCTTTGATTATTACATATCCAACTTGGTTCACCTATCCACACCCCAAACATACACAATAAGTTTTCTTTTCCTTTGTCTCTTATTTTTCGATTCCTTCCATTCCTCAAAGTTAAATAACTTCTACCACAGGCATAAATTTTACAGTCACAAAACCCAGATGTGCAAACATAAAACTCCCTTTATTTCGTCAAAACTGGCTTCGCTCACAGGTCCCCATTTCCACAGATAGAAAAATATCCAACTTTGCCAATTTAAGGAAAACTCAAGCATTTCTGGGATTTTTCCTCAGTGTCTTTGGGTAAATATGAAGTCAATATGAAGTTCACACTCTTTCTTATTTCCTTCTATTCTCTCTATCCATCTTCTAAATTTGAGGGTAGGAGGTAATCATAACAAGGGTGCAGCAGGATATGCGGTGAAGAAGAGGGAGCTCATTCTACGAGAGAAGGCAGTGAGATAGTCAAGTGAATACCCAATCACAACACAGACGTATTTTCTGAAAGTGCTGTGGGAGCACAGAGTGAATACAAAGAAGCACAGAGGGAGCAGACAGAAGAGAAACTCAGTCACAAGGGGCCAAAGAAAGCTTCTGAGAAGAAGCGATTTGTAAGTTTTATCTTCAAGAGTGAGTAGGAGTGAGTGGGTCTAAGAAGGCGGGGAAGGATGTCTCAGGGAACATTTGCTAAGGCATGGAATCACAAGAGTGTAACAAGATTGGGAAATGCAAGCAGTTCTGTATGGCTAGAGCACAGGCAATGTTTGTAAGAGTGGGTGGGAGAGGAGTCTAGAGAGGTGAACAGACTATACGTCAAGCAGAGGAGCTGGGACTGTATTCTCCAGGCAGAGAGTCAGCACACTATACGTGAAGTCCAAATTGGTCTGCTGCCTGGTTTTGTAAACAAAGTTTTATTGGACATAGACAAGTTCATTTGTTTACATATTATCTACGGCTGCTTTCGCGCTACAACATCAGAGTTGAATAGTTTTGACAGAGACCGTATGGCCTCTAGAGGCTAAAATATTTACTCTCCAGCCCTTTACATACAAAGTTTGCCGACCCTACTCCAGCCCACTTGAGTGATACATGCACCCTCTTTAAAAGAAAAAGTTCTCATTGACCCAAAGTGCCATTTTGACATTATTAGTATATGGTTATTTAGATTTGTACAAACCTAAAAATAGGTGTAAGCATTTAATGCAACTTATAAAATTCTTATGCAACTATAAAAATCTGCATGTTAAATTTAAACAAAAATAATAACTACAAATTAACATTACTATTTTTTTCTTAAAGACTGTCTCTGAGCTAACATCTGTTGCCAATCTTCCTCTTCTTTTTCTTCCCCCCCAAACCCCCCAGTACATAGTTGTATACTGTAGTTATGAGTGCCTCTGGTTGTGCTATGTGGAACACTGCCTCAGCATGGCTTGATGAGCAACGCTAGGTCCGAGCCCAGGATCTGAACCAGTGAAACCCTGGGCCACCAAAGCAGAGTGCACAAACTTAACCACTTGGCCACGGGGCCGGCACCCAAATTAACATTATTAATTCAATGTGACAGATGATAATGTTTGCATAGAAACAAATTTCCACTCCTAACAGAGGACTGGCTGTCCGAGCACATGTTCTTTTGAATTCAGCAACTTAGGTCATGTGATGGTTTTACTTATTTGAACTAGGGTAAAACCTTGGTTAATATAACAAAAGACAGTGATTCATTGATATTTATCTGCCCCCATTTAAATGCCTCATTTGGTGTTACGAAGTCCCTCTGCCTTCTTTTTTGTGTAAGTTATTGATAGTTATAGCAACATCCGTGGGTACAATAAAAACACAAATGCACATGCAGGCACCAAAGTCAGTTGTCAGTACTCAATTCTAAGGCAGCCATTCAGGCTATATTTTGCTTATATTTTTTAAATGTAATTTAAATGAAAACACAATAATTTGAAAAATATCACAGAGAGCTATAGATCCTGGATTACACACAAAGCTATCAAAGAAATCTAACAGATATTTCTTGTGGCAACAACATAGCTTAAAACAGCTAGTCCAAACTAGGTGAACCCAAGAGGTGGCAATGGATCAGAGAGAAGAGGACAAATGTAAAAATATTCAGTACACAGACAAGACTTTAACATCCAATGGTTGTAGGGGGGAAGGAATATGAGGGAGGATTCAGGAATGACTCCCAGGTTTCTGGCCTGGGCATGTACATTCACTGAGGTGAGCAACACAGAAGAGGGAAAAGCTTGGGAGGGAAAGACAATAAGTTCAATTGGGCATGTTGAAATTAAGGCGCCCGTGAGACTAAGTCTTTATCTTGAATGAAGTTAGGTACCTTGGACTGCACAGTCATGAAAGCAGACTGGCTCAAATATAAAGATTTAAGAGCTGGAAATAAGTGGTTGTTGAAGTATTTGTATAGATAAGAGGGTCCACATAGAGAAGTAGAAAGTGAAAGTAGAGGAAAGCACTAAAAGATACTTAATAAAGAACTGGCCATTAGAGGCAGCTGTAAAAATAACTACATACGTGCATCTACAAATACAATCAACTCAAGACAATCTATGCTAATGGATGGAAACTGTAATATGCATAATATGCAATACCAATACAAAAATCACTTTTATGCTTTTTAGTAGGTACACAGAAAGAAGAGTTTGCAGAAGATTTATGTTTGTTAAAACTTGCTTTGCAGTCCCAGAAAGCACATTACCTTGAATAAAACAGCAAAACGGTGGGGAAAGTGGCGGTCACTGCTGGTTGCCTACTCAGTATCTAGTCTCCCTTCTTCCTTATTAAAAGAACCTTAATTTTTCTGAGAGTGGCAATGTGCCTAGCTGAAAACCGCATTTCCCAGCCTCCTTTGCACCTATGAATGGCCATGTGACACAGTTTGGGCCAACAAAATATCAAGGAAAGTCACCAGACAGAACTTCTGGGGAGGCTCTTTAAAAGGCAAATAGACTCAGCTGACTGGGTCCCTTGTTCTTCCCCTGCTTCCTGCCTAGAAACATAATGTTAGAGGTGGGGCAACCAAACTGTGACCTTGAGGCCCCAAGAGCACGGTCAGGATTACTGAGTGGAAATACAGGAGGGTCCTGTGGGCTTCATGGAACCCCAGTAGTGGCTCTAGATTTCCTACTTCCAAATGTAAGTAAGAATAATAAAAGTTCTAATTTTTTTTCATTGTTTTCTGGTTTTCTGTTCCTTGAGGCCTAGTGCAATTTCTGCCCACCCAGAAGCCCTGTTTGAAAATGACCTCAGGTAAAATCTCTCCTTAGATAGCCTTCTAAGTTAATATAATGTCCAGGAAAGAATGAAGAGTTGATCCCCACCTAGATTCAACAGGAAGCCTCTCGACCCTGCAACTAGGGCCACCTGCTTCAGCCCTTGATTAAACAAAGTGAGGAGGAAAAGGGAGGTGGGCCGCCAGGAGATTAGCTGGCCACGTTAAAGAGGTTTCCTACAAAACTCTGTCTACCAAATCTCCAAATTCTAGCGTCCTCCGCCACGTTTTTTGGGGGTTTGCATTTTCCCCTTCATCCTTAACCTAATGGAAGAAAAAAAAGTGAACAATAAATATGAATACTATTACTTACTAATCTTTGGTGGCTTCTCACTGTCCACCCAATCAAGTATATACAGGATAATTTATTGGACTATTAATCTGTGCTTCGTCTTACCAGTATTTTCCTCCCCTATTCCAAGCAAGTAGCCGGGTTAATTGTTGCCTTCCTCCAGGGAGCTTTGTGGCAGAAGCAAAGCAGATGCAGCAAAGGAGAGAAGGAGATTGCCCTCTTCTAGGAAGGCATGGTGGTGTCCACAACCAGCAGGGACCCGTGTCCTACTCCTGGCAGTACCTGGGGGAGAGGACAGGGCCTCGGAGGTGTAGGACTGTGTGGTGAAATGAAAGAGGCTGTCACCCTGGGCAACAGGGCTTCCTTGTGAAGAAAGATTCCTGCAGCCCAAAAAGAGCACAGAAACAGATGCACTGCCATGTAAGAGTCTGTGACAGCTTTGACAATAGGACTACCGTGATGAGTCAAGAATTAGGGGCAAGTTTCTCTGTTTTCCAAGGAGCCACAAAAGTCTCTGAGATACTGAGGGAGGGAGAAAGAAGCCCCAAATGACAGACTGAATTTACTTCCAGCACGGTGGGGTGAAGGCTTAAAGGAATACCTTGCACAGGCCAGTTCGTGATTGAGGAGTTATTCCCACTGCCTGTGCCAGTTCCTTCTGCTGGAGTCTCAGCCTCGACAGCGCCGTCTCCTCACCCTGGTGCTCCACACGCTGGCGTCCCTCTCCCGCACGAACTCCACACTCCACTTACTCGTCTTTCCTGCCTGTTTTTGTTGGCATTTTCTGCCCTGTGGCAAAATGCATTCACTCCTTCGATAAATGAGTGCCCGTTTTTCTATCCTGAAACACTTTCCCTTCGCAAAACGCTCCCTGATTCTGGAATTATAAATCAAAATTCCCTCCTTACCATCTCCAGACTACTGTTTGCACTTACTCTGTGTTACTTTGTGCTACAATCTCCTATCTGCTCCCACTACATACACTTCTAAAAAATTTATTGAACGTCTACTCTGCACTCTGAAGACAATGACTGTTTGTTTCCCAAGTACCTAGCATAGTACAATATATGTATTCATTTACCAGCCAATATTTTGTGAGGGCCTACAATATTCTGGGCCCCAGAACACTAAAAATGAACAGAACACAGAGCCTGTCCTCAAGGTCCTTGAAGTCTGTGTATTATGGTCAAGCCTTACAGGCTTGAATAGAATAAATTCTCCATGAGTATTTCTTGATATGAATTCTTAACATTTTAAAGCTGCATTCAGATATTTATAGGAAACTTAAGCAAAATGAGGAAGGTAATTTTGTTGGGGAGTGAGCTTCCTGATACTTCGGCATATGCCACCTAGACTTGGGGGGAAGGGAAGGGAACCATTGCACTTACTACAAATACAAAATAGCAAGTAAACCTTAAAAGTGTGCTTTAATCATTTCCGTTTTGAAAATAAATAAGATCACTTTTATTTTCAAGGCAAATGTGCAAATAAAAATATTATTGCCCCTTATTTGAAATCCATGAAAAATGCTGAGATGAAGAAACTGTTGTCCAAAAGCTACTTTCTCTTCAGGGCGTGCTTCCTGAGCCTTTTATTCTTTTCTGCTGTTACTGCTGCTTTGGAATTTGCTGTTATGTGTAATAAGACTCCATCACAAATGTTTGTGGATAAATCAAGAAATACTCACTAGAGATCTTGGCACAGGCTGCAGTCGAGACTCAGTCCCTGGTCTGCCTTCCCACGCTCCTCATCCTGGGTTCAGGCTCCCCGCTTTTCCCAATTCTCCATTCTCCTGACTCTACCAGCTGATGGGGGCAAACTTTCTGTTTCGATCTCCCAACTATGTCATGTCTTATATCTCAGTGGGCTAGTGAAGGAAGGAACACTGGCCTGGAACCAAGAAGCATGAGTTCATTTGGTCATTTATTCATTCAACAAATATCTTGAAGCGTTTTCTCCATGCCAGGCATTGGTCTAAGCCTTGGAAAACAGTGATGAAAGACAGTAAAGTCCCTGCCTTCAAGAAGCTTACATTCTAAGGGAGAAAAACAATGAACAAGTACACAGATAATCAGGAAGATTATAGATAGTGATAAATGCTACGAAAGAAAGAAATAGGGTAATGTGCTAATAGTAACTGTAGCGGGTTGATGTCAGGGAAGGCTCTTTTCGTATTTAAGCAGGGATTTGACGGATGGTATGGTGTTAGCCAGATTCCAAGGCAGAGCGTTTCATGCATCTCTTCCTCAGATGAGAAAGAGTGCATATGCTCTAGGCACAGACAGGAGGCCAGTGTGTCAAGAGACAGCCAGCAGGATGGAAAGGGACCTTATGTGAGGTCAGCAGAAAAGGATTAGCTCATGGAGGGCCTAGCAGACATAGTGAGGAGTTTAGATTTTAATCTAAGTATATGAGAAGTATTTGACGTGCTTTAGGCAGAGGAGTGGCAGACTCCATTTTTTAAAGATCGCTATGGCGTGGATCATGAGTGGAGAGTGAAATTAGGAATGCTAATTAGAAGATGACTGCATACATTGAGGAGCGAGAAGGGGAAGGATTCAACACTTTACAGTTGGAACTTGCAGGACTGAAACGTGGCTCCCCGGTGTGAGGTGAGGGAGAGTCACCAAGATGGCACCTGGATTTTTGGTTAGAAAACTTGAGTACGTGGTGGTGCCCTTTACAGAGATGAGAAAGCCTTCCAAGCCTGCCTTGCCTGACCCTGGGCAATTTGGTCTCTTCAACTTTGAAATGAAGATATTGAAACAGATAGACTGGGTGGCCTCAGACCCTTCTTCAGCATTAAAGATCACAGATCTATTGAGTAATTAGGATATGATATGTTTTTCTTCCTTCCTATTAGGAGACTAATACAAGGTTTGGAACAACACAGGCTGGGAGCTCCATAAAGCTGCCACAGAGTTCCACAAAGTCATGTGCCTTTGGCAAATAGACTCTCTATGCCTCAGTCTCCTCATCTGCAAAATAGGATCATAAAACTGAACCTGCTTCACTCGGCTGCTGGCAGGGATAAGTAATATAATTATGTAAGACACCTGGAATATAACAGTGCCCAGTTAATCACACATTCTCCTTTCCTGACAGACTTAATACTTGTCCCTTCTCTTCTTTCATTCACTTCATTTTTTTCTGAGGATGAGCTAACTCCAAGATCAGGGATTCTCAGAGCAGAATTTCACCTGTGTCCCTCCCTGTGATAGTCACTAAGCCCTAGACCTCTCTGCCTTCTCACCTGGAAATTGAGCATTGAAAGGAGAGGGCAATGCAGTCAGCTCCAAGCCTCTGGACTCCAACTTATCAACACTAGCGTTTCAGCATTTGAGCTTAACTTTGACTTATATACTTTTCCCTGCCTTCTAGCTCCAACCTTCTCCCTGATTAGCAGGGCTTCAAGAACTAGGTCTGAGAAGAAAATGTGATGATGCTTCAGGCTGCTGGCGAGAGAGAGCTCCTGCCCTGAAACCCCACCAACACACCTTTTTGCTATTGACGACCATATTACTTGGCACTTGGGGAAAGAAATGAGAATACTACAAGAAGGGATGTGATGGTCTTATCTGCTGCCCACATCATGTTTTTAGGTGATGAAAACTAAAATTTTAACCACCATAAAAATTCACTGATGAATATTCCTCTCTGTTTTTTTATTTATGCCTCTCTTTTTCATTGATCTCATTCACCAGTTTTTCCTTTCAGGGGAAAAAAAAAAACCCAAGCAATAGAATTCCCCAAGTGTCAGGCAAAAATTGTCAAAGGCTTCTTGCTATCCAGACAGAAACGCAGGTTATCGCTGTAGTTTCTGCTATGGCAGCTAGAGGGCAGTGCAAGTCTCTCTCTACCTCGCGCGGCCTCACGCATTTCCTCCCATTCCCCTCCCAGCTAAGGGCAGAGGGGAAGAGACACAACGGAAGGAAACATGCGCACATACCACCAAAGCAGAGGGGCAAGGGACTTGAAAAGAAAAAAGGAACATGAAGTTCATAGATCGCGTATCCTGGTCTTCTTGCTTCCTCCTCGCTCACACAGCTTTAGCTGCTTTCACACCCATCTAACACAGGCTTCACCTCTCCTCAGCCTGTTCTACATCCTCTCCTCACACTCAATTCTTCAGATGCTTCAAATGTGAGCTCATCTCAGCCTCACCCATGGACGCTCACACACAAACTCACTCAGCACCTCCCTGAATGTGCTGACAGGGCTCCGACTCTTTCTTCCTCTCCAGCTCTGCGCTGGCCCCCGAGGCCCTGTGACCCTGTCTGGGAGAGACGACTTGCTCTTACAAGGTCTTGGTGTGGGACAATAAGGCAGACCATGCTGCAGAGCCTAATTCCAGAGACCTTGGCTGCTGGAGAGCTGCCGGGCCCCACAGGCAGGGGGCGTCTAACTGGGGAGTGATCGGAGTGACTGCTGGCAGACACTGACAGAACCGAATGAATGAGTGCCCAAGGTGCCACCACAGGTCCTGGAAGAAACAGGAGCAGCTGGTTTTCTGGGCAGGGCCAGGTGCGGATCTGGAACAGGGGTAAGGGAAGCCACAATAACATTCCTATATTTATAGAGATTTGAGCTTTCCCAAACAAAGGCCTGAAGACCCTGGGGTATCTGTTATTCCTGTAAGGAGGGCATCTATTACAATCCTCTCTTTATAGGCGAGAAAACTGAGCCTGTTTGAAAGTTAAGCAGCCTGTTCCAATCAGACAGACATTCATGACAGAGCTGGGCTAGATTCCACTGCTAGGGTGAGAGCTTTACCCAAAACATCATTGACTTGTATAAAATCACATATCAGGAGCAAACTTATCACGCAGGACAGTATCCCTGATAGGGCTTAGCAAGGTGAAGGTCAGATTTCTCATCACCTCACATACATTAGACCCTACTGTGGCCCTTTAGTATGTGCAGGTGCTCCACAGGAGAGGCAAGGAAAGAGGTCACAGCTAACGCCCAGAAGAAAGAAAAGGTGAGCAGATGTGAGGGCTTCACCACAATCCCCTTAGGACCCACTGGCAACAACCTCTCAGGAAAGATGTGAAAGCATGAGGGCCTCACTCTCTTCCCCTCCCTCCTCATGGATGGAAGGTCCTTATTGCCGAATGTTATGACTGTGAGTGCTCACAATGAGGAAACTGCAGCCCATCCACTAGAGATTTTTGCCTACAGGAAGTTTCTTTCTTTGCTACTCAAAGACAGAATATTTTAATAGTGCTGCCCCTTACAATTTTAAGGAATAGAAAGAAAAGACCAAAAATGAAAGATATCTGAGTGGTAATCTATGGTTTGGAATGAGAAATGGGTGTTTTAGTTTTTGTTTTTAAATTGATTCTCCTCTTCTAAAGCATAACTTTCAAAGAATTATTAGGAGTCAAGGTGATAGCAGGAATAAAGTTATGACACCATTGTGACTAGGAGGAAGAACATTAGTGAGAAATATGTTTTGATAAATTTTGGCAACAAAAAAGAGGACCGTGTTACTGGATAACCAGAGTGAAGGAAGCTGAGACCAGAACACATTTGGAAGAAGGCTACTGCAGAGGCGGGAGCCATTCTTTATGGCAGAGTCCTAGGAGACCCTAAATGTGTAGATGACAAGAAACAACAGCAGAGCTAGGATGCAAAGCAGCCATCAGTGTAATAAATTAAAGGACTGTTTATGAAATATCTGGTCCAAATAGCCCCTCCCACCCCATTCCTATCTGCTTGCATCAAAGCAATTAGAGACTGTGGAATCTGAGCTGCAGAACTGCTGCGTTTCTACTCCACACCCACACGCCCTAGGAAAACCTTGCTGTCAGTATGTTCTACCCACAGAGCTCATAGTCAGAAGCCTGGGCTCTGATGGTCAGTAGAGATGCTTGTTAGAAAACAGAACCCACACAGCAGCAGGGGAAACCCATGGCAGTAATCTGTAGGATTGATCACTAACACTCAAAGAAATCCACAACCAAGAAGAGAGGCTTGAGAAGAGACCCAAGAGAATTTTTTGGGTTGATGAACCTATTCTCTATCTTGGTTACGGTGGTAGTAATATGACTGTATACACTTATCAAAACTCATCAAATTCAACATCTTTCAAGAGTGAAGTTGACTGTATATAAATTATGCCCCAATAAACCTGAACTTAAAAAAGCATCACAAATCATGAAAAAAAGAAGGCTAAAGTTGTTGGCAAGTGACTTGGTCTGCAGCAGTCCTGAAGAGTTCATCAGCTTGTCTAACAGCACAGAGGAGTGATAAATGGAAAGGCTGGATCCATCTCAGTGAAGGTGTTAAGATAGCCTGATCGACTTAGAAGCAGAAGGGAAAGAAAGTCCTACACAAACCAAGGATGTGCCAAGTACCAGGCATGACAAGGGACCTTATTTTATTTAATTCACAACATAGTGGATATGACTACCAAGAGAGATGCCCCTCATCTGCCTAGATAGGACTCTTTGGGGACTTCTTACATCGGCCTACAACACCTAGATAGGTGCTCAATAAATGTGAACTAAAGCTCATGAAAACAAAAATAAAACAAAACAAAAGAGGCTTCTTATAAAAGAGGAACAACCAGAAAAGAAGAAAGAGTTACTGGAAATTAAAAATATGGTTGCTAAAAATTTTTACATGTAATAGAAGAGCTAAAAAATAAAATCAAAGAAATCTACTAAAATGTTGGACAAAAAGAAAGAAATCAAGATATGAAAGAAAAGTTAAAATCATAGAGGATCAATATAAGAAGTCCTATACCCCACTAACAAAACTGCCAGAAGAAGAGAACTGAAAAAATGAACAGGAGAAAATAATTAAAGAAACAGTAGTTGATGAATGGATAAACAAAATGTGGTTTATGCATTCAGTATTATCCAGCCCTAACAAGGAATGAAGTACTGATACATGCTACAACATGGGTGAATCTTGGAAACATTATGCTAAGTGAAAGAAACCAGATACAAAAAGCAACATTGTATGCTCCTATTTATATAAAATATCCAGAATAGACAAAGCCATTGAGACAGAAAGTAGATTGGTGGTTTCCAGGGACTGGGGGAAGAAGGGAATGGAGAGTGACTGATAATGGTTATGGGGTTTCTTTGGGGGATGATGTAGATGCTCTGAAACTAGACAGTGGTTATGGTTGCATAACTTTGTGAATATACAAAAAACCATTTAATTGCATGCTTCAAAGGGCTGAATTTTATGACATGGGAATTCAATTTTAATTTTAAAAAAAGAAATAGAAGAAAATTTCCCAGAACTCACAAAAACAAAAATGATAAGATTTAAGATTATTAAGTAGAGTAAATATATTGATACTCATTTCCCAATCCATCCTTATAAAATTGAACACCCAAAGAAAAATTTAAAAAAAGCTAAAAAAGCATCAAGAAAAAATTTACAGAAAAATTGAAATAAAATTGGCATCAAACTTCTCATGTGCCATATTGCTAGAAGACCATGGAGCAATGCCTTTTCATCGCTCTGTAGGAATATGGGGTCAACCAACTTAGAATAGGAATTCAGACACCTATGAGGATAATATCTTCCAAGAAACAGGACGATTATGAAGTTGATATCTTAGTGACATGATGAAAACATTTGTGTTTCCACTCTCCAGGAGAAAAAAGTAAGGCAATTGGCAAGTTAGGATGAAAAAAACCTGTTGTTCAAGAAACCAATATACAAAGATGAGCAACAAATGTGTGGGATAATTTTGAAGAATTTGAGTATGAAGATAGAGAATCCAATGCCTAGAACGTTCTCCCTTGAATAGTTTAGTATTATAGGATTGCATCCCCTTTTCTATGGATTAAACCACTTCACTTGATTCTTCACTTAATAATATTTACAGAGTAAAAATGTAAAAAGTGATATTTATTGAGTTAAAGCTATAAATGTAACCAATAGAGGAAATGTAATAAATGTGGGAAAGGAGTAGAATTTAGAGCTAAGTTCCTCATCTTTCAGGGTGGGGAGGCAATAGACACTATACAAATAATATGTTAGGAATAGAAGAATAGTCAAATTACTGTAAATTATAGTCATAACCATCGAGGCCTAAAAACAGAACCAATTAAAAGTAGTTTCCTTTGAGGAGGTTACTGGAAGCTGGAATAATAGACATTCATTTGTTATTTAATGACTTTTTATAAATTGTTTGACATTTTGTTTTATTACATGCAAGTGTGACTTTTATGAATTAAAAAAAAATAGAACAAGAACAATTCCCAGACCTGAAAACTGAATGAACTGCCTATAATTGTTAGGAATACTTCCAGCAGCAATATACAGAAAATTTGACTAATAGTGGCTTAAATCGTGACATTTGCTATTTGTTTAAAAAGAGATCCAGAGGTGGGCAGAGTTGTTTGGTGGCTTGATGATGTCAGAGAGAACACAGGCTCTTTCCATCTTTCTGTTCTGCCACCCAAAGCACTAGCTATGGTCTCCACTCAGGATCCCAAAATGACTGCTAGGCTGCAGGCACAAGGTTCTCACAAGCACATCCAAAATCAGGAAGGAAATTAGCCAAGACAAAAAGGACTAACTCCCACATGATGATCCCCTTTCATTTCTTTTCCAGAAACCACTCTTCCTTGTCCCTCCAACCCATTCAACCCCAACTTCTCCTACACTTCATTGGCCAGAATTAGGTCACCTCCTTGCCCCTCAACTACGCACAAGCAAAGGTGTAGTTCACCGTAATTGGCTTAGACCAATCATATCTCATCACCTGGGGCTGAGCTCATTGCTTCCCGAACAAAATCAGTGTTCTTTAACATGGAAGAAGAAAGGATTGACTGTTGGATAGGGTCTACCAGGCTGACTGACCAATTAAGTAACCAATTACCATCCCTCATGAGGACACAACTGCCAACATATCTGTCAGAATCACAAAGCCTGAATTCTCTCATGACAAAAGTCTATACGGGCATGAGTCCTTAGTTGTATGTTGGTTTAATGTGTATTAATCTTTTGAGATAAAGTCAATAGTCATGCATTGGCATCTGTAAATTAACACTAACTTCTAGGGAGAAACTCTTGAGAGGAAAAAAAAAGATCACATCACTACATTTTTCAAAGATTCAACATCAAAAATTTATCAAGTGTAAAAACCCAGTCTGTCTGATACTGTTAAAATGATTAATTTTACAAATAGCTACTAGAAACCAGGCACATCTGACAACTGAAAAATTAGAAGAGGAGGCAAACATTTTCCTTTCTGAATTAAGAAAAGTTAGCCCCCTCATTTCCATTTTCCCTCCTTTGTATCACTGGAGTATCTCTCGCATGTTTCTTAAGTCAAAGACTTTCCTGAGGATTCCATATATCAGACAGCTTTTGGCTTGCTTTTCAGCAACTCTATCATGGCTGATTTACTAAGATTTCTTATAGACTTTCTGTGAAATCTATACAGCAAAAGCCCGTAGTGCCTCATAATTCCCACCGAGTTTAAGTTAAAGGCTTAATGCATAGATGGGATCTGACATATGAGTATTGCTCACCAGTTCACTGTCAGAGCAGGTCTGAATAATTAGCACCAGCAGCAACTCTTTCCAGGTATTAATACTTTATATCATAAATGTCAAGCATAGCACAAAGATGCAACTGGAAAACCTCCGAAGGGAAGGGAGGCCATAAATCATGGAGGTTTCACTCTATTTTCCTTCCATTTTACTATCAGAAAATAAACCCAGGGTGGTGAGATTTAAGGTCTTGACCTCCTCTTATTTATTACACATCACTGTGCCTTCCCTGAAGCTCTACCCTGGAGGGAGGGCGGAGGTGGGAGGAGACCGCTCAGCTGGGGAAGGATAATGATGCATTTAGGGGTTAAGATGGGTCAGTGAAAAGACAAAACCCCACAGCAGCACTCCGGGGTGGGTCTGTGCCCCTTACCCATGACACTGTGCTGTGTGCATTTGGGACATGCAGGTTGGGCAGTTGTAGAATGTGGGCCCACGTGAGGAAGATGTTCCTAGCTAAAAATCTCAGCCTGTGCCCTACTCAGTGGAGACAACAATCTCTCTTATGGTTAAAGAACCAGTGTGAGAATGAATGCTGTAATAAATTTTAATGAACTTGCTGAGGACACCAGGCCCTAAATAAATACCCTTATTCAAACCAGGCACTCCCTCTACAGTTAGCAAGGCCACATCCAACCTCTCCTCCAATAACAGGTATGACTATGCCAACTGCAATCATATGATCCCTAATTTAGAGAGAAGGAAGTCCCTCCTTCCAAGAAAGCCAAACTATTCTATCTTTAGAGAACTTTGGCTATTAGGAGGCTCCCATTATATTGAGCTGAGGTCGGTCTCCCTGAAACTCCTGTCAGTTCATCCTCTGGGGTCCCACTGGGCAATTCTATCTCCTTTTTATTCTGGAAGACTTTTATGTATTTGAAAAGTGCTATCTCAGATCTCCTGTACATCAAGCTGACCAGCCCCATGCTCTTTAACTATTTCTCATGTGACAAACTTTCACATTTCAGTGTCTCATCTGAATGAGGCACGGTCTGTCTGTCCCTTTTAAAGTGAGTTCTCCCAAAAGATGAGTAAAACATAATAGCAACAGCAACAATAACAGTAATACTCATTATTTCTTGAGTATTTCATACTACCATATGCCAGGAACGGTTATGCATTTTATATTCATCATCTTATTCCAGTCTTACAAAAATACCATGTAGTAACTGGTTTTACAATCCCCAATTTATAACGAAGAAGCTGAAGCTCAAAGACATATGTCACTACCCTCAGGCTCACACAGCCTGTATGGAGCAGAGCCAGGATTAACCAGGGCCAGAGCCCTTGGCCCTTGTGCCATCTTGAACTCCAGTCAGAACTACTATTTCCTTTATTCTAGGCTCCCTACTTTAATGAATGTGGTGAAAGATGGAATTCACTATTTTTGTTGGCTCATTGAGTTTGTTCCCAAATCTGTATCTTTAGCCCAAATCTCTCTCTGGGGTTCTAGATTTATATCCAACTACCTGCTAGACATCACCACTTGGAAACACCTGATCGCCTCAAACTCAACATATCCAAAACCAAACACATGACCTTCTCTCCCAAATATACTCCCCTCATCCTGTTCCCCCAAATCAAAAAATGGTTTCACTCTCCACTCAGTTGTCCCAACACAGATGCCTGAGAGTCACTCTTGAATCCTCTGCTGTCCCCACCTCCAAATCATCACCAAATCCTTGATTCCTCTTCTGTATATTTTTCAGCTCTGCCCACTGCTTTCCACCTGCACTGTCACTAGTGGAGGTCACCAACATCTCTCACCTCGCTCACTCCAACAGCCTCCTAACGGGTCACCAGGCACCTAGTTGTGCTCCCTCCTGCCTCTTCCCTTCTCTACACTGAAACCACTGGGGACCTTCCAATATGAAAATCTGATTAAGTCACTTCTTTGCTTAAGAATTTTTCATAGTTTCCCATCCCACAAAAATACTATCCAAGCTCTTTAAGTGACTTGCAAAACCCTTCCAGACCTACCCCAGTCCTCCCTGTCCAATTTCTTCTCACATTATTTCTCCCACCCTTTATGACACAGTCTTAATGAACCTCCTCCATTCCTTCAATGCTTTATGTCATTTTACCTCCCGGCCATTGCACATGCTGTTCCCTTACTGTAGCATTCTTTCTCACCCCATTGTCTGGTAAGCCAGCTCCCACTCATCCTGCAGATTTCAGCTTTAGTGTCACTTTTTCAAGGTGAACTTTCCTGAATGTTAAAGCTATGTATTCCCTAGGATGCTGTTTTTATTCTACCATCGCGTGTGTCATCCTTTATTTTTATTTCTTATTTAATTGTTTACATAAGGAAAGGAATTATATCTGTCTTGTTCACCATCAAATCCCCAGGGCTGAGCAAAGAAGGAGCTTGAAAAATATTTGTTGAATGAATGAATGACAGTTCAAATCCTGCTCAAATATGGTGGACATAAGCATGTCTCCTTCAACATGTAAGTGTGAGGTTGGTAGTTTGGACTCCAGAGTGGGTATCACATTTATGCCTCACTACCTTTCCTGTTGTTAAGTTCACTTCATCATTTCAGATTGATGAGGTGTTTTGGGATCCTAATTCTCTCTAACCCGTTATCTATCATATTAGCTATCACTGCCAATTTAATGTCACCTGAAAACTTGATTAGCATGCCTTCTATATCTTCTTTAGGCAAGGACAGAGCCTAGTGACATCCACTAGACTCTCACCTCCATCAATCAGCACCCATTGGGTATGCTAATTCAATCAGGTACAAATGTACTACATTTTTTTCTCTCAAATTCAAGAATATCTTGGGTAAACTGATCAAAAGCCTTGATGAAGTCCAAATAAAGATGACCTCAATTCTCTAATACCATCATTCTCAATTTTTTGGCCTATCACACTGACAGATAACATTGGGCATACTCAAATTTTTGTGACATTCCCAGAAGTAAAACTAAAATTCTACCTCTTTCTCTGTCATTAAAGAAATCACATTGGAGGGCAAGAGGGTGAGTGAGATGTAAGGACAGATCCAGCAGAAGTCCTGGCTTTTCTGGAGCTGAGGCTCAGATTCGTACCTGGCAGCTAGTCACCAGACTGGTCCCTCCCACCTCCAGGGCATTTGAGCAACCATGCTTGGCAGTCAGTCCTACTTCTCCAAAGAGAATGCAACCTTCCAGATCCCTTCCCTCTGGCCCTGACTCTGTACGCTTCTCATCCGGTCCTTTATTTCTTCCAGATCCAGCTCCCTGCTGGTCTCCAAACATACTAGGATGAAAAGAGCTATGTGGTTAAACTGATTCTATTGAAATCAGTAGAGACTAGAAATTGCATGGAACTTTTACCTTGAAAACTAGATATTCCCCCAAAACAATCACACCATGAAACAACGGATGATCCCACCGCGCTAGCTGGCAGCCTCTGAAGTCCTAGAAGTGCATGAGATGATGAACACCAGCGAGGACTATATCCACAAACGAAGCAGGGATCAGTGAGACAGACGTCATCCACAGCACGGGCTCCTGGTTGCAGGGGGCATGAAAGCAGGTGAGGCAGAAGAAAATATGCGTTTGTTCTGCATTGGGGAGCCCACTTGAATTGCTGGTACTAGGTAAGGTCTCTGGGGCAGTGTTCTCAAAAAAGCCCCGAAGTTGAATTCCCTTAGCAAATGGGTACATAGAATACCGTAACATCCCATTTCTAATACGCCAGGCTTTATAGACTAAGTTTCTATCTATACGCTGGCAATCAGACCAGCAGCAAACAATTATTGAGAAGCGCACAGAGAAAACAACCAGAGCACAGGGATGCTAGATGTCCAGGCAGTGAGGGGAGGTAAATGTGAGACTGGAATGAGGAAGGGCCAATGCCTGGTCATCTGATGGTGGGGACTTTTGATCCAATAAACTCAGAAACAAAAAATGAAAGAAAACTTTAATCCACAAGTTCATGAGACAAGGGGACATGGGGGTTACCTAGTTGTGGCAGACACCTCTAATAGCCTCTGCAAATCTACTCGCCCCTACTCCCTTGTAAAACTCTGAATTTTTGTAAGCAGGATACATTGCTATCTAGCTAAAAGATATTTTCCCCGCTTCCCTTTCAGTCAACTTAGAATATAACTAGTTTTGGCCAATGAGTTGAATGAAAAAGTGTTGTGAACTAAGTCCGTGAAATCTTTTTGTACATATTTCTTCTTACCTTCTTCATCCTGTTGCTGGAATGAGGATATAATGGCTAGACCCAAGCAGCCATCTTGGACTGTGAGGTGGCCTTGAGAATAGAAGCCACACACAGAGCACAGCAACACAAGTGCAGCTTCCTGACACTCTTGCTGCCATACTAGCCTTGGATTGCCTTATCTCCAGGTTTCTTCTGTGTGAGAGAGATATTAACTATCTTGCTTAAGATATTATTTTTCAGGATATTGTTACTTGCAGTCAAATCTCTAGATCATCACTGCTTCCTCTTCTAAGTGTTCTCAAACTACCTGGTCTCGTCCCTACTGTCTAGTTGCTCATTTCTGTCACAGGGGGATCCAGGCCAGGTAGCTCAGGTCTCACTCTTACAAGGGGCCCCACATGTAGACTTTTAACCTTTTCCCCAAATGATATTATACAGAGAGTCTTTGTGGGGTTTCTGATGTTAAAAGCATTGATTTGCGTGATGTAAGGCAAATGTGCCACTATTTTGGCAAGGTTTCACTTTTTAATATCCCAGGAACCTTAAATAAAAAGAAGTGACTCAGAGTCCAAGGGTGACTGCTTGCTGCCATGGGCCTCCTACCAGCAGTGCTGCTGGAGCCTGTTCTGAGACTTTTATAGTCACTCATTCCCCCCGACTGTCCCCAGAACAGGCGCCTGAGCAGAGAGATAAAGACCTACATTACTAGGAAAGTTAGTCTGATTACTTAAACTCTTGTGTTTGAGGAAAGGGAGGGGAGGACAGAATTGTGTTGTGGCCCAGTTCTGTACATGTGAACAGAGGAGGCAGTGAGGGCTTCATGCCTCCGGTGGAGTTTAAAGCAAATGGGAAGAGACCATGTGAGAAGGGAGTTGGACCCCAGCCTCAGGCCTCGCTCAGGACCCTCAATCCCATCATGCTTTGTTGAGATGCTTCTTGCTTATCAGCACTCCCAGTCACACCTTCTGGGTATAGAGAGAAGGGATCATGCTCAGGTCTGGACTCTGTAGGGCATCTCCCCTGTGCAAAGAGATCCCAGAGAAACTAGAGCCCTGCTACCAACTATGGGGAAAAGATGCTGTGGGGTCACTGTGGCCCGTAGAGTGAGACCCTCCTCCAATTCCCCAAATCTATCTAATCCATAACTCTGTGGCAGCATCACTGTCAGTCTGATGTCAGAGCCAGCGGGTCAAATGGCCATTCCTACCACCCAGCTCAGGAAACGATATAACCCAGAAGACTGTCAACTCCAAGGAACACTCTGTTGAAAGAAAAGATTGCTTCCCCTGTGTTAGAGAGGCAAAAGGTATGTCTCCTCTACCACCAAAATCTTAGTTCCCCTAACACATTTAGCTCTGTTATTCTGAATTATCTAGAGCTTCCTAATAAATCTTTATACTCCCAATTTCTTTCCCCTTGGGATAACAAGTTTCATGGTTGTATTATCCACAATGTAAAGGGACTGGTGGTTCCACTGTTGTGTTCTAATCTTACTCAACGTTTTCAAGTCTAATAAAGCGACCTTTTTAGTCAGGTCAACTACCAGGTCACTATACCAGTGACAGCCTTAGTATGGAACTTGAACTAGAGTCAGTGCCCAGCTGGCACTCACAAAACAAGCCAAGCCTGGCTTTAGGGACCGAATGGCACTCATTCTTTTCTACCTTTTCGAGAACCCTAGGGAGCCATTGTCTGGGTCCCTGGACTCAATTAGATTACCATCACTTGGGAGATGGTCTCTACAGAAATGGTTGGGAAATCATTTAGTACCACCTTGAACAAAGCAAGATCAATTGCTTCTGTCCTTCTTCAGTGTCACCCAGCACTCCCCTAGGCATCTGCCCTGTCCACATCACAAGTTAAACTCTTCATCTTCAAATCAAGAAGCAAGGTCTCTTTATTCAAATAGAGTAAAGCAAGCTCATGGACCACATCTGAGCCACTCCAGCTGTCAGGTGTAGAACTGAAGTCTCCCCTGGTGTGAACCTCTATTCTCTCTGACTCAGCTCAGGCTATTGCTTTTCTATGAACTTAAGCAAGGTTATCATTTCTTCAGGGGATATCTGAACCCAGGCAGATAAATTTCTGAGTCCAAAAAGAGAAAGTAATATTAGATTAAATGGAAGTATCTTTATGGGGTTTAGATACTAAGCGTATCTCAACTTTCCATATTTGTGCTTCATCCCTTTCTTTTATATATTTTAATTGGGAAGTTATGAAAAGTGTGTTCAAGGGAGGAAATACTGTGTTTGGAATTTACATATATAAACTAAAATATTTTTCCCAAGCTTCCTAGTTCCTGGACAGCCCTGGTGGTCTAGTGGTTAAGATTTGGCACTTTGACTACCACAGTTCGGGTTTGTTTCCCAGTCAGGGAACCACACCATGCATCTGTCAGTTATCATACTGTGGCAGCTGTGTGTTCCTGTGATGTTGAAAGCTATGCCACTGGTATTTCTAACACCAGCATGGCAGACAGGTTTCAGTGGAGCTTCCAAATTGACAGACTAGGAAGAAGGACCTGGCCACTCACTTCCCAAAAAGTTGGCCATGAAAACCCTGTGAATAGCAATGGAACATTGTCTGATACAGTACCGGAAGATGAGAGGGTGCCCCCCCCCCCCCCCCCCGCAAAAAAAGACTGGGCAGGATTCCACTCCGCTATACACAAGGTCACTAGGAGTCAGATTTGACTCTACAGCACCAACAACTCTAGTTCTTACCTAACGCAGGTGGGTTTTCTTCAGCTCTTAGCAATTCTCATCTCATATACATTATGATCAGAAGCTAAGACTGCCATGGGATTGTTGTGACTGCTTGGGAAGGAGTCAATATTGTCCATCAGTAAAAACTGATTCTAAAATAGAAAGCAGGCATTTGTTGGCCACATATTCAATTCATTCAGTCTGACAAGCAATGAAACTATTCCTGAGTGAGTATTGTCACTTACTTTCAAGTCATTGGGTCCTTGCCATGTGCTGGAAGCCTCATCATGTGATCTCTAGAGGCTTTTGATGGATTAAGTTCTCCTAGTTAATGAATTTTCTATTAGCACTTTTCACATATAAAGCCATCCATGTCATCCAACAATTTCATTTGTCACTTGCTAAAATGTACTCAACATGGGTCCTGAGTTTGGGAAACTACATAACCCAAGTCTCAAATAAATTTAAAGCACAGACGACCATTAGAGCTGATTATCTTCTGGAATTGCTCAACAATACTTGATGCAAAGTTCTGTGCTAGGTGCTAAGGGGGTCCTGCCTTCTACTTTGGACATTAAACCCTAGATAGAGGAACATCTTAGGACCCATTATTCATATCATTGTTTGATGAGCTCAAAGAGTCAATCGAACATAATATGGGCTCCTTAGCATGTTGCCCTCCCATGGGAAGGATAGTCCCAACATTTTTAGTGGGGCATTTTTCTCCAATATATGTGAAGGTCTTCCCCAATATATTGCCAATTTTGGTTAGGTCCTCACTGTAAGGAACATTTTGAAAGCATGCATCTGACTTCACTGTGAATCTATAATTTTTACTCTAAAAGCATCTAGAGAACATCAGGTATCACATGTACTGCCATTTCTAACAAAGTCTTTTAAAATAAATTGTGATTAATTCACAGAAATACCCATGTTGCATTTTCATTTTCATTTTGAATATTAGAAAAGTCCTCTCACTTGGTTCCTTCTCAAAAAGAAAAGGTTAAAATAACTCTCAACAATAAGAAAGCAAAAAACCCAATTAAAAATATATATATTGGCCAAAGACTTTAACAGATACCTCAATAAAAAAGATATATCAATGGCAAATAAGCATATGAAAAGATGCTCTATAGTATATGCAAATTATAAATTTGCAAATTAAAACAATGAGATACCACTACTCACCTATTAGAATGAGCAAAATCCAGAACAGTGACAACACCAAATGCTGGTCAGGATGTGGAACAATAGGAACTCTCATTCATTGCTAGTGGGAATGCAGAATGGTACAGTCACATTGGAATACAGTTTGGTGGTTCCTTACAAAACTAGACATACTCTTACAACAGGATCCAGCAATCACACTCCGTGGTATTTATCCAAAGGAGTTGAAAACTTATGTCCCTGCAAAAACCTGCACAAGGATATGTGTAACAGCTTTATTCATAATTGCCAAAACTTGGAAGCCATCAAGACGTCCTTCAGTAGGTGAATGGGTCAATAAACTCTGGTACATCTAGACAATGGAATATTATTCGGTACTAAAAAGAAATGAGCTATCAAACCATGAAAAGACATGGAAAACTTAAATGAATATTAACGTAAGTAAAAGAAAGTAAATTAAGTAAAAGAAACCAATCTGAAAAGCCTATGATTCCAACTATATGATACTCTGGAAAAGGAAAACTATGGAGACAGGAAAAAATCAGTGGTTGCCAGAAATTAGGGGGAAGGGAAGGATGAACAGGAGAGCTCAGAGGATTTTTAGGGCAGTGAAACTACTCTGTGATACTGTAATAGTGGATCTATGTCATTATACATTTTCCAAACCCATACAGTGTACAACACCAAGAGCGAATCCCAATGTAAACTATGGGCTTTGGGTAATTACGATGTGTCAATGTAGGTTCATCAATTATGACAAATATACCACTCAGGCGGGGGATGATGATAATGAGGGAGGCAATGCATGTGTAGGGGCAGGTGGTATGTGGGAAATCTCTGTACCTCCCGCTCAGTTTTGCTGTGAACCTAAACTGCTCTAAAAAAGATTGTCTTTAAAACAAAACAAACAGCCAAAGGATGGTTGGAAATAGATTGGTCTTAAAGAGCAGAAAAAGGGCACATACAGACTGTCTGAAAATTCTAGTTCCTTCAGTGTGTTTCTGTGTCCACTGGCAAGCATCCATGTGGTAAAACCCTGCTGGTTTTCAGTTTTGCTTTGTGTTTTTATGAGCACAGCCCTCACACTTTGGGCCCACAAGATGAGTGATTAGGGAGGTGCCAAGTGCAGAGATGTTGCCAAGCCTTGCAAATGAGTTTGTAGTTAATGCCGATTCGAGTTATTTTCCAGATGCTTTCAAATATATGAAGGACACTCCTTGAATGGTGAGCTTTTAGCTTTGCAGCTGGTCATTTATCTTTCTGATTAGGACGTGCCACCATCTCAACTTCCAGGTGGTTTCTCACCGGAGGCAATAATGGCCTCTTGTTTACTAATCTCCAAACTGTGCAGTGTATGGCCGGCTCATTATCCTGTGTGATCCTGCCTTTGAGTGCCAATCATTAGTGGATAATCACTTTCTATTCTTCTCTTTGTCATGGTAGAGAAAAACCACAGAATATTTAAAACTCTAGCATTTATTAAAGGAAACAAAACTTGTGTATGTGTTTTAAGAGAGCAAACTTGGAATCAGGGACTTCCAAAACTCAGAGCAAACCCACCCAACAATATGTGCTTTCCAAAGTAAAATAAGGACTGATGAAACCCCAGGTAAAAACTACTCCTCAGAAATGTTTTGTTAGCCAACTGAGTCCTAAGGGCCACACACTCCTACTTTACAGTTAACATTTCATTTGTTGCATTTATAATTTACTTAATTTCTATCCCTCCATACCCGCTATGTGAACTTTAATAAAATCAGGGATTTTAGCAAAACCCCCAGTGGTGTGTACATTCAGAATTGGGCAAAATCTCTTTATTATAGTAGACTCTGAATAATTGTTTCATTCTCTCGATGAGAGAAAGCCATGATTGCTAAACCTACACTGGGGCATAATATGGCAAATCAGTTTAATGATGTATGAATAAAACTATATTAAGAAAAAAAGGACTTGTTTCTCTGGATTCAAAAGGGGAGAGAAAAAAACAATTGTGGGTGCTTCAGGGAGACTGAAAAATCTATACCACAGAGTTCTAGGATTTTTTTTTCCTTCAAAGCTTTAAAACAACATGAGAAAACTGAAGTATCTTGGACGAAAGGCAAGCTCCTGAATACCCCACTGGGAGTGAGATCTCAGCTTGGTTTTATATTTACGTATTATATCTAGAAGTTAAAATTTTAAAAACCACCAAAGAACTAACCTTGGTTTGAAGGTGTGGGCTGAGGGCTTGGAGGGAGAGCACACTTCTTTCCATAACAACATGCAATCCCAGCGTTCACTGCAGTTGTCATAACAACTGTTTTTAAATAAAATTTGTATTATTCATCAAATACTGGCATCGAAAACACGGTGCCACCTAAAAATTATTCCTATTCTTATCTCCATAAAACTGGCTTGTGTGGCTAAGGAAGAGAGGAGGTGGAATTCTATGTCATGGCAGAGAATTCTCAGTTAACGGGGGAAGAGTTTCCAAGGATGCCCACTGTCCCAATTTGCTCTTCTAATTTCCCATTCTCATGAGCCATTTCCCACCTGGGCCAGAAAACGGATGGAGGATAAAGTGGAGATGCTATTGCCACCAAGAAAATGGTTCAAGCTGCTGTAGACTAAAGGAGAAACCAAAGTAGCTGTGATTAAGAGATTTGATTTCAGGGAAACTCTATCTTGGAACCACTACATTCCAAAAGTCCTCTCTCATATTGGTTATTTCATAAGACTTTGAAATGTTTGTCTTTTTTCAAATTTTTTTATTGAGTTCATAATGGTTTACATCATTGTGAAATTTCAGTTGTACATTATTTCTTGACTGTCATTACATAAGGCTCCCCTTCACTCCCTGTGCCCACCCGGCAACCCCCTTCCCCTGGTAACCACTGAACTGTTTTCTTTGTCCATGTGTTTGTTTATATTCCACATATGAGTGAAATCATCTGATGTTTATCTTTCTCAGTCTGGCTTATTTTGCTTAGCATAATTCCTTCCAGGTCCATCTATGTTATTGCAAATGGGATGATTTTGTCTTTTTTGATGGCTGAGTAGTATTCCATTGTATATATATACCACATCTTCTTTATCCAATCATCAGTTGATGGGCACTTGGATTGTTTCCATGTCTTGGCTATTGTGAATAGTGCTGCAACGAACATAGGGGTGCATATGTTACTTTGGATTGTTGATTTCAAGTTGTTTTGGTAGGTACCCAGTAGTAAGATAGCTGGGTTATGCGGTAGTTCTATTTTTAGTTTTTTGAGGAATCTCCATACTGTTTTCCATAGTGGCTGCACCAGTTTGCCTTCCCACCAGCACTGTATGAGGATTTCCTTTTCTCCACACACTCGCCAACATTTGCTATTTTTAGTCTCAGTGATTATAGCCATTTTAACAGGTGAAAGGTGATATCTTAGTGTAGTTTTGATTTGCATTTCTTGAAATAAGATTTTAAAAGTTGTAATTCTTGCACATGGAAAATATTCAAATAATATAAAAGAACATATGGTGAATCCTAAGCCCCTTTTCCATCCCAGGTTCCCTCCAAAGCTAACCCTGACACTAGATTTTATGCATACGTAAACATATATTTTTATTTTTCCCTTATTTCATTCAAATATTTAGAATATTGTACATACTATTCTGCACCTGATTCTTTTCACTTAACATATCTTGGAGACTATTCCGTATCAGTACGTCGAGAGAGCTACTTTTTTCTTTCATGACTGCACAGCTCCGTTCCTATTGGTTGCTATTTAGGTTGTTTCAAGAGTTTTGCCCCTGTAAATAGTGCTGCAACAAATATCTATCCTTTTGTCCTTATTGCCCTTGCAATGGGTCCCCCTGCCTTTCATATGAATCCTCTCCAGCTTTCCAGTTCCCCACATTCCCGCCTTAATAATCGATCACGGCAAGAGTGATTTGGTCACACCTCTGCTTTAACCCGTCCACAGTTTTCCCATCACCCACAGAACACATCCAAACTCTTCCACACGTAAAATCCTCCATGGGGTCCCATCTGCCTTTTCAATCTCTCCTCCTACCACTGCCTACCATACATGATGCTTATGCTGAAACACAAGTTCTTAAAATGTCTCTGGCTTGCCCTTGCTTCCATGCCCTTGGCGTCACTTACCTTTATCCCTTCTAGGACTTGTTGGATGTGTCAGGGGTAATGTTAGTATGACCTTTTGTTCTGAGCTTGCACTCTCCAGGGGAGCATTATTTAACTGCTTGCTGCCCTAAGTTTCCACCTGCTGGTCCCAGATGAGGCTCACCCCCGACGTTAGCAATTAGCACACTTGCAGCTTTTTGTATGAGGTGGGAACAGACCTATTGCTAATGTTCACCTCTGGAAACCTTGCTGAACCTCAGATCCTGCTTTGCTATGGCCTCTGCAACCCATGAGATGCCATAAGCAAATTGCCTGGCATGTAAAGGAGCATTCAGATAAAAGTTCTTCCCAAAGGGCAGTCTGGTTCCTACCCCACTACTCTGCTCTGATCAAAGATCCAGGCTCATCCTCGGTTCTTAGAAGTTAGCCTTCTGGGGCTGATCCAGTGGCGCAGCAGTTAACTGTGCATGTTCTGCTTCAGTGGCCCGGGGTTCGCCAGTTCGGATCCCGGGTTTGGACATGGCACCGCTTGGCAAGCCACACTGTGGTAGGCATCCCACATATAAAGTAGAGGAATATGGGCACAGATGTTAGCTCAGGGCCAGTATTCCTTAGAAAAAGAGAAGAATTGGCAGCAGATGTTAGCTCAGGGCTAATCTTCCTCAAAAAAAAAAAGAAGTTAGCCTCTGGCCCACTTTCAATCTGACAATATCTGGCATTTCCAATCCTTCCAGTCAGCAACTTTCCTTCCTCCAAACGCCCTCCCTGGCATTATTTTACCCAAGTTAAATATCATATTTCCTCGATTCTAAAGTGGGATGCTTCTGTCCAGCTGGTGAAATGCCATTTTCCACCATACAAAGATATTGGCACAGGAAAAATATATGTTAGTTCATAAAGGAATGTTCTGACAAACATAAGTAACAGAAATATGCTAACAGTGGGATATCTCCTTGTTCCTTTTCCAAAATCTAACATTATTGTGAGCCACAGACAATTGAATAGAGGAGCACAGACTTTAAAACATGATTGTGGCTAACTGGTATACCAGTCATGAATGTGTTCAAAGGTGCAGTTGACAGTGATACAATAGGCCAATCATAAGCAGGCAGATCTTTAATCAATGCCATTTAAAATGAATATTGAGTCTGATTCCTCCCTTCCCTCTACAAACCTCATCGGGGAAGAAGGGCTAAGTTTCTCTTTAGAGTGGGGTCACTATTATGGGCAAATGGATGGACAGACTATGTGTCATGATGAAAATAATGAGTGAACTCTGTTTTAAAATGTCCCCATGGGACCAATTGTTAGATTTATTTCCTTGCACTAAGGCATCTACAGAAAAGCAATATTAAAATGCAAACATCTCTCTTGGCAGGGGCAGCAACACATTAATGCAAAGACAAAAACCTCTATACATTTCTATTTAGCAATTGCTACTCTGTTCAAGAATATTGAAAAGTATATGTTTAAATAGAAAAAGAAATAAGACCTAACTCCTTTAAGAAATAGACTGTTGTAGAAAAGAAAATCAATCAGATACTATGTGCAAAAAGATTACAAATGAGTTTTTTAACATGATCTCATTTTTACAAATGAAGAAAAATATGCAAATGCCAGGCTCTCCTTCCTCCCCTAAAAACTAAAAGAATAGGTTCCACAATGTTCATAGTGCTAATATCTGAATGGTGGAATATAGGAGATTTTTAAATCTTTTTACTTATTTTTAAAAAATTTTTATGAACAAACTTTTCTATAATAAAATATCCATAAAAGTTATAATTACATGTATATATTCATGCACTTTGCTGTATGTGCCTTTTTGGGAGTCTAGGTTTTTCATGTCTAAGTGTTTCTAGGTTTAATTAAAGCACACTCTCAGCGGAGAAGAGCGTTTAATGCGAAGGAGACGAATAAATGGGATTTGAAAGGGAGAAGGAAGCATTGTTCAGATATTTTCTCTCCTGATAGCTGAACCAAGTGGCCTAAGGGGTTTTTATTCTCTGAGCCAAATGAGATTCAGGCAAGGCAGAGCGAGCCGAAAAGGCCATGGGAATGCTCAGGGTACATGGGCACACCTTGCCTTCTTCCTGCGGAGTTCCAAGAAGGTAATAAAATTGGAGAAAAATTGCCTTCCTGGGCTTTGACATCCGAGCAGAAATTTCCTGAGTCACGGGAGTAGCTGCATAGGTTTCTAAACAGCAGAAATACTGAGAGGAAACAAAAGTTCTCTCCAAGAAACAAAAGGGGGAAAAATAGAATTAGATTAGGTAGCAATCATTTAAAGTTGATGCTTCTGTGATGAACCTACCATATCACACCTATGTTAAACTGTATATAAACTTCATTTGTATGATGAAAATTAATATTTACTTTTTAAAATAAAGTATGAGGTTTGAAGAGGGGAAAGCACGTTAGTTGATCATAGACCTTTCAAGATATGCAAGACTACCCATCCCCTCTTACCTCTCCTGACCCCCTGCACAAGTCTCTCCACCATGAGGTCAACAGGTAAAAAAGAACATGCCACAGCTGTGCTCCCCCAGGAAGCCTATGCTGGTTGCATTTGCATGGATTTATATTGAATGATCTACTAATCAAATCAAAGTGCAGGCTTTTAAAGCCTTTCATTTCTAGACTCTGAGTGGAGCAGTACATCAATTAATAAAAGAAGAGCATTTTTTTTAAATTGCACAGTACTTTTTAGTTTATAAAATGCTTTTATATTTTCTCATTTCATCTTCAAACCAACTCAACTTAACTAGCTATTTCAAGTGTCCATCTCTACTTCTTACCCGCTCAGAATCCATTTCTCCCACCTCTTCTGGTAATAAACCTCAATCTTCCTTTTTCTTTTTTTCCAAGGTTTTATTTTTCCTTCTTTTCCCAAAGCCCCCAGTACAAAGCTGTGTATTTTTAGTTGTGGGTCTTTCTAGTTGTGGCATGTGGGATACCGCCTCAGCATGGCTTCATGAGCAGTGCCATGTCCGTGCCCAGGATCAGAACTGGCGAAACTCTGAGAGCGCGTGAACTTAAACACTCAGCCACGGGGCCAGCTCCTCAATCTTACTTTGATGAGGCATGCCTCTCCCACTTACATGTGATTCAGATGAGTCTGACTGCATCCCCATCCTCAAATCCAAGTGTGGAATGTGACTAGGGCTTAGGCAAACAGAGTATTCCACATCCCTGGCCACAGCGATTGATTCAGAGAGACACATGACTTAAATCAGTCTCATTGACTAAATTCCGGGATTTTCCTGAGGTTGATAAACCAAGAGGCTCTAAGCCAAAAGCTCCTGGGAATCACCGTGACAAAGAAGGCTGCCTGGAATAGTGCCAACACAAAGGGAAGCAGAACTGAGAGATGGAGAGACACAACGTCCTGATGAAGCTGTTTAGTACCTGAGTCAGCCACACCTGAAGGCAGAGGTACCCCCATACCTTTCATTTATGCCATTCAGTAAGCACATTCTTCTCCTGCGTCCAGTTGGAGCTGAGTTTGTGTCACTCACTATCAAGAGTCCTGGCAGACACAGTCTCTACTCCTCACCAACTCTAGGAAAAGTGAAGCCAATTGGTCTGTGTAGCCCTATTCTGAGACACCACTGGTCCCCTGAAGTCAGCTACCTGAATGGCCTCTTAGTGCTTAAAAGAAAATGGCTACTCTAGAAAGAGGTGGCTAATAAGTCATAACTCATGAAGTATGAGTTATCACAAACATATAAGCATCTATTAGTAGAGATCCATTCACTGAAGTTGTAAGTATTAGCAGGCAAGTTCCTAAGGGGATCAAGTTCGATTAAGAAAAACCCACAGGCTTTACAATAAAGATAGCTTCCAAAGACCAGTTCTGAGATCTTTCCTTAAGTTCTCAACCTTCTGAACCTAAGTTTCCTTATAAGCAGTAGGAGTAATAAACAATAGCATCCTCACGGGGTTTTTGCAAAGACCCATGATATTGTAATATAAAATCCTAAGCACACTACTGGGCACAAAACAGATCCTCAGTAAAGAGTAACCTTTTTAAATAACTTGGGATGCTTTTAATAATATGGAAGAAGTGGATACCCCCAGTGGGATAGTCCAGCAGGACTAACCAACTAAAGAAAGCATAAAGCCACTAAAGAAGTCAAGAGTTGGGGGGCCTACAGGTCACAGAAAGAAAGAAGGCCATAAAGATGAAGGTGTTGAAATTCAATGTTTTTCCTGGGGCCAGTAGGGCCAAAGAATATTCTTTGGAATTTTGGGACCAGCCTGAGTAACCAACCATCCCAGTTTGACCTGGACTGTCATGTTCCTGGAACTTGAGGCTTTCAGTGCCAAAACTAGGAAAGTCCTGGACGACCCAGGAAGAATTGGTCACCTTACTAGCCACCACACCGCCACATTTCTGAGATGTGAGAGGTCCATAGCCAGGAAGAGAAATTATCATCAGTCTCACTAATGAAGACCAATTTTTATCACCCTACTGCACTCCAAGAGAACCAGTGTCCAAAATGCCAGGCAGGAATTTTAGAGAAAATGAAGCTAGCAACAATCAGTTCCCTTGTTCTATTTAATCCTTAAATGATTAGCAAAAAATAGTCCAAAATCACTTTTTCAAAAGCCTCATATTTCAATTATCAAGTGCCGAATTAAAATGGAATGCAAACACTAAAATTTAATACACTGCTAAAAATGAACGTGTCTAAAATATTAATAGCAAGTCTAAATGATTTATAATGCCCTCTTGGGCATATTTTATGATTTATTGATGTCATTTTAGCTGCTCCATGGGTGACAGAGTCATCTCGCTGTGTGTGTGCTCTGGTGGGTTTCTAGGCTATTTATTCAGAAAATGTTATGCTCATACCTTTGCTGCATGTGCGTCAGACTGTAGGTGAAGTAGAAAAAGTAAAGATGTTAATTTTCCATAATCAGAGAATCATGGGGCTAAAAGGTCTTTAAAATTGGTTATTTCTTGTTTTCTCACTTTCACATAAGGCCATCCTGGAGCTATCTTCAATGAATGTGAATTTCACAACCTCCTTTGTTAATTTATAATGTCGGTGTTTATTGACAAGAAATTCTACTTTAGATCTAACCTCTTACCCTGTCTGCATCAAGCAAAGTCCATTTTCTGGAGAATAGCTCATAATTTCTTTGGTAGTTCATCTCCCTTTTTTGACCTAATAATGTATTTTTCAAACCTTTCTGCCCAGCCCTCCACTTTATGATTTACTTCTAGTCTCTCTACAGGTTTTCTCAGACTTTTTTATGGTACCAAGTCTCCTCTAATCAAAACTAGACTTGTCTTTTCCTTCTTCCATGATACTGTCTCCATCTCTCAGTCATTTCTCTCTCACCAGAGACTGAAAGATCTCATTCTGTCCCCTGGACACACAGACATTCTTTCATCACCTCTCCACTGACAGCCTCATACATCCAAAAAGCAGTGACACAGGCCTACACTTTTGGGGGAATGACCCACACTCAAAAGTTACCATTCCCTCCCCTAGAGGCCCCCCTTAAAAACTCCAAAAGCCTCAACATATGGATAAATGGATATGAGAATGGGGTAGGAGCTTTCCTAGAGCCCACCAAATTAAATCATGTTGACAATGTCTCCCTATTTGAAATTATAACCAAGGATTCTGTGTAGTATTAATACACTAGCAAAAAAACCCAAAAACCAAACAAACAGACAAAAAACTCTCAGAGTCTTCTACTCTGCTAATTTTTTTGTATCCAATATGTGATTTACTTTTTGAACTCCAGTTCAATGTTGCTGACTCATGGTCATTATATTTTTTTCACTATAGACATAGCTAGTCACTTCTTATCTTATTTTGGTGGCATTTGTTTTTCCCCACTATGTTATAACACTGTAATTACGTAGGCAGCACCCAATGATGCCAAGATGTAGTATGTAATTGCTAAAGTTTAAACTCTGGCAAACAATTCATCATGGAAACCAAAGGCTAAATAGAGGCATGGTATATAAATTTGCCACATTTGTTTTTTATCTCAGACATTTAGAAGAGGTGATTATGCTTATGAAGATATGAGTACATGATGGTTACTCAATATACATCTGTTTATTGAGTGATTATATATAATTCAGCACCTGCCTGGTCATAGATGTCTAGGGAGTATCTGGCCAGGCTTCGCCAGGCACCAGTTGGGGGTTGGTAACTTGGATTAGGTTGAGTGGGAGCTCTCACTTGAGTAGTGGGAGGTGTTGGCTGGGACCGCTGGGAAGCAGATGCTGAGATGGAGTTAGGAGTGCAGAAGGTTTACTATACTGGGGAGTAATATTTGTGAAAAGAAAAGGACAAGTAGGATTGGACATGGAACACCATGAGATCATGATGCTGACCTGACAAAGTCTCTGCCAGTCCAATGAGGAGCTCTGAGCAAAGAGTGCACTTAGAGGGGTCAGTATTAGTGGAAATGTCCAGGCCTAGGGGCCGCAGAAGAGCTGGCCTGGGCTCCAAATCTGAAGCAGACCTGAAAGAGTAAAGAGTTGCAAGTGTCAGTTAACTCCACCCCTTGAGGCTGGGCAATGAGTTTTCTCTTCAAAGGGGCCTGAGCAGAGCTTCTCTGTGTCTGCCACCTAGGCTAAGACAGAAAAGGTACAGGAAAGCCGATGACCCAAATGAAGTATATGGAGCCAAGAATTCTAAACTTGGTGAAATGGGTTCAAACCAAATAAGGTCAGGATTAAAAAGAGTGGGAGTGAGTGTTACAGCTCAGGAGTGACTGCGCATTAGGTTTAATACAAGCTGGAATTCAAGACTTTTATCGGCAAGAGAAGCCACAGGCATGGATGGATCCATTCTGGCTGAAAGGGCTAGGAAGTATGACGTACAATTAAAAAGATGTAAAACATTTCATAGGTGTCTCTGCTTTAAGTAGAGACATGACAAAAACTTGGGAGAATGTATGGTGTTTTCTCTATGTTCTGTTGCTTAGTAAGAGAAGCCAAGTGGCCAAGATACCACTGTTACATACACATGAATGAAGTCGGGTGTGGCGGTTAAAGAGGCGAGCTCTGAAAGGAGACAACTGGTCCAAGCCCCAGTGCTACTGCTTCAAGTTCTATGACTCTGAGAAAGTTATTTATCCTCAACACTTCAGTTTATTATATGCAAAATGTGGACAAAAACTAGTACCCATTAGATAGGGTCATCATTCAGGTTAAACCCATGTTATTCATAGTGTAAGCCTTGGACCAGCAGTGCCACCATCACCTGGAAGCTTGTTAAAATGTAGAATCTTGAGCCTCAACCCAGACCTACGGAATCAGAGTCTATGTTTTAACAAGATCCCCAGGTGATTCTGTATGCACATTAAGGGTTGAAACCACTGGGTTAATGATACAATATACATCAAACACTTAATACAGTGTTTGGCATGCAGTAAACACACAACAGATATTACCTGTTATTGTTTTTGTTTTTATAATTGTTGTTGTTTTCATCCTGAATCATCTTGAGCAGGCACATCTTAAAAACCTGAGCTTTCTAATCTGTAAAATGGGGATCATAATAATATCCACCTGCCTGAGGACCAGATCATCTTTTAAAGTCCTTTCAAACTCTAGGAGACCCCTATGATTCAATCATGATCATAAAATGGTAATGGCTAATATTTCACCAGCATTTACTATGTGTCAAGTGCTGTTCTCAGTGCTTTATGTGTTTCATCTCATTTAATCACCAAACAGTGCTATGAGATAGGTTTTTAATGCCTATTTACAGATGAATAAACCGAAACATGGGGAGAGTAAATAACTTGCTCAAAACACACACAGGAGTAGAATCAGAATTTGAACTTTGGCAGTCTGATGTGACAATTCATACTCTTAACCTTGTCACTATTCTGTCCCTCTAGCCAAGGCATCAAAGAGAGAGTTAAATCAAACTAAACTAACTCCAGCACAATCTGTGATCAGACGTAGCATTTGACACATCATGGACACAGCAAGCAACACTCAGGCTGTGGGTTTTCAAAACTGGCTGCATATTAGAGTGTTTTTTAAAAAGTGGAGATTTTTTTTAAATATAGACTTCTTAAGTCTCATCCCCAGAGATTCTGTTTCGGTAATTTAGAAGTGGGGCCCAAGCTTCTTATTTTTTTTAATAACTGTTAGAGATGAATCTCATGCAGAGTTAAGATTGAAAATGTGTGGGAATATGGGTTCACAAGTCACCACTTCTGTGTCCAGTACTTGGTAAGTCAAACTTCTTTCCAAAGTAATTGGAAGGAATAAGAAGGGAAGGGAGGAAGAAACAGAAAGGAATTCTCCCTAACTCCCGCACCACACATCATTGTGTCTAAGTGGTTTCCTTGCATGCATTGTAAACGGGAATCATACAACTCCTGAGCCACGGTTGCTTGGGGGTTGTTTAATGACACTGAGTAGGAAATATCTCGGTACCACTCAATGGAGGAATCTATTTTACCCTAACTCCGTGATGGAGACACTCGTTCAGCCAAAAGGTGAAAAGAACCCTCCACATCACCCAAGACAACAGCAAAAGGACCTCACCATAGCTAGAAGAGAGAAGGGAGAAGTCGGACAACGCTTAGATGAGAAGGAGAGAATGAAGAGACACACAGAATCCATAGTTTCTCCTAGGTACACAAGTACAGTAGGACATCAGTATTTTATAGAGCATTCCACACTCAAGAGGGTCTACAGAAACAATTGATAAAGCCTAAACGATGCAAACTTTAGCCCTGACATACGTAGAACCAGAGAACAATCTGAAAACAGCAATATGGGTCCATGCCAGCACAGAGAGCCTGAGGCATTAAAGAGCATGGATTGTTGATGAGGAAAAAGGGAACCCAGGGGAACAAATATCCTAACAGAAAACATTCCCTGAGCCACTCGAGCAGAGGAGGGAGCACTGAAAACTGAGATCAAATTCCACTTTATGATAGCTTGTCCAGTCATCTGCCACATAACAACGTTTTGATCAATGACACACTGCATACATGACAGCAGTCCCATAAGATTAGTACCGTGCAGCCTAGGTGTGTAGTAGGCTATACCATCTAGGTTTGCGTAAGTATATTCTATGATGTTCACGCAATGATGCAATCACCTAATGACCCAAACACCTACATTCTCAGAATGTATCCTCATCATTAAGGGACACATGACTGTAGTTTGTTGTCTATATTAATGCTGAAGTTGATCATTCATTTTAATTCCAGGATTTGGTTTCAAATATTCTCAAAAAATTATTTTATTATCTTCATAAAGCCCTCAGTTAAAAAGACTCTCAAAATTATCATACAGATACCAGATAGACCTAAGCTGAACATTACATTAGGGTTCTGACACCCAGCTTGAGTAAACAGAAGTGCCTAGAAAACTGCCTCAAACTTGATTTCTCTCTCAGTGTAACACATTACACAGCCACCCCTTAGAGGCTATGGAAAGATAACGGGTTAGCAAGCGATGGGGAAAAAAATCACACTTTCTGTGAATAGGGTATTTTAAATTTAAAAAGATGCATAATGTCCCAGACTACAGCATACATGGTAAGAATCCTAGGTTTAAATGGAGTAAAATCAATAGCTGAAATTGAGGAAGCATTCAGGTTAAAAACAAACAGATAATTGTTTATAAATAAGGCCTTAATTAACATTTATTCTTAAATAAAATATTACAAATTTGACTTTCATTGTTACTTAACACCCCAGAATTCCTCAGGGATGCACTGACACAAGGGACTAAGCACAGCAGTGAATAATTCACATGGAATATAGAGCCATAGATAAAAAGAGAAGAGCAGTTGATTGGGTTTTTTCCAAGAAATTGTTAATGTTACATTACATTTTATTGAACCAGTCTGAACATTATTATTGCCGTTATTATCTTTCCTTTCCAAGTGCCATATCTCGTTCTCTCTTGAGTTGATGCATTCTGATTACTTCTGCTTACTTTAGAGATTTGCTTTTTCTGGTAAAAAATGCTTGACTAGAACCTCCCATATTCAAATTTCTTCAAGTTATAACCACTTGCTGTCAAATTTAAATAATCTCCCTTATCTTATTGGAATCCATTTGTTCATTTCCAACCCGCACCTTCCATTTAATACTATATGGAACTGTTCTTGAGTACACATTCTCCCTAACTACAAGGGACAAATGTGTCTTTCATTAGTCTCAGTCATAACTACAGCCCCACATCACCCAAGGAGTCAGGACAGCAAACACAACGTCTGTGCAAACATGACTGTGGCAGAATTGAGTGTGACTGAAACATTCCATGGGTCCAGTTCACCTTGGATTAAGCTAGAGAACTGATTTCCAGGATTTTGAAAACAGCTGTGATGGAGCAGACAGGCCATTTAGTGAGAGTCACAGAGGTGGGGCCTGGTTTGGGCTATTTGCCTCTTTTCATTTCCTGAAAAGCTTCATTTCATTTCCTATATCGCTCCATGTTTCCTATCAGGCTTATCACTGTTTGTCAAAACTGCGTTATTCACCCTGGTGTACGAATCTAACGATGCACCAACTATTTCTGTTTGTTTGGGAGTTTTGTTTTATGGTTTTGGGGTGGATTTTTTTTGAGGTTTTTTGTGTTTGGCTATGGTTCAGAGAAAGGAAGTTCTGAGCCCCCATGTTCAGCTTTAACCTTGTAGCCTTTGCTTCCCTATCTTTGATAAATAGTCCAATTCTGCACAGAAGAAATATACAAATTGGATTCAAATTTACCTTTGTGAGTTGTAGAAAGTGCCTTGGTTCAACAGAGGCCTCTTCAGGTACGAGCTTTGGACACAGAAAATCATGTCAGGTCCAGACCCTCCCAGTTTGAACTCCTTTCTCTCCCTAACCTCTCATCCTCAAGTGCTAAAAAAAGTAAATCACAGGGGTCTTAGTCCATTCAGGCTACTATAACAAAAATATCATAGACTGGGTGGCTTACACAACAAACACTTATTTCTCACAATTCTGGAGGCTGGGAAGTCCAAAATCAAGGTGCCTACAGACTGGGTGTCAGGTGACAGCTGCTTCCTGGGTTCACAGATGGTCGTCTTTTTGCTGCGTCCTCACACGGCAGAAGGGACAAGAGCTCTCTCAGGTCTCTTTTACAAAGGCGCTAATCCTATTCATGAGGGTTTCAACCTCATGACCCAATCACCTCCCAAAGGCCTCAGCCCCTAACACTGTCACATTAGGGGTTAGGATTTCAATATATGAATTTGGGGGGACACAAACATTCAGTCCATAACAACAGTAACCAGAGATGATTAGTATCAGGAGAAGTTGAGAGACAATATTAGTGAAATATAATATATGTAACCAGTATATCTTATTTCACGGGTTGTTTCTTGAATAACAACCAGCCTTGCCCGACGAGGGTCCCTGATGCCACACTGGAGACCCCAATGTCCATATTAGTAAGAAATCAGTTTCTCTCTTGGATTCCCTTGCCCTTCCACACATGTAGAAATGCCAGGATGCTAAACAGTCTCAGAAGGGAATCCTGCTGGTTTCCATCTCACTACTTTGCTACTTTGGAGCCAGATGTACTCCCTTAAAGCTGGCGAAATTAATGGCAGTTACTGAAGCTGGTTGGCTTAGAATGAGCAGGTACACCAAAGGCAGATGAAGCTGCAGCTGAAGCGTAAACAGCCTCAAGAGGCTTCCTCTGCCTGATGCTGCCGTTTCTGCTGGTCCTTAAATAGGATCCAAAGTGATGAGCTGAGGCTGGCCTCTGCCAGTACACCCCCTGCCCAGGCTATAGCGGTGCTTCTAAGTTCCATGGAGGGAGAGTCCAATCTCTGAGCACTCAGCTCAGCCAAGAAGCTCCACACCAACCTTCCTGAGCTCCTTACTGCAGCTCTTTAGATTTCACTACCTGGCCTTTTCCACATGTCAGGAGCCCCATCCTGGATGCTGGTGCCAGGAACCTCATGGACCCCAAAACCACCTGACCTCTTGCTTGTCACCCCCTAGAACTAGAGGCCCCTTCTACTTTCAAACTTCAGCCCAGGCTCAGATTCTACCACCAAGTGAGTGAGAAGGGAGCAAAAACTCACCAACAACTGCTATTACCAGATCTCTAACCCCTACAGCCTAAAGTCTGATTAGGCACAAGGCAGTCATCCACTTTTATGTATAATGCTTTCTTGAAAAGGTGAATAACAGCCAAACGTGAGGATTTTGAAATACTTCCTGGGATTCATTTCGTGAGTGCTAAAATTGCATTTAATTATATATCCATATGTACCAGTCATGAAAGTGGTTGCTTCTAATGGTAAGGAAATGGGGAACAAAGTCAGGAAGCAGTTGTGTTTCATAAGACAAAATATAGAACTCTTGACTCTTTAAAATATGACTATTTGTAGATTTTATAATATAAAAACAAAAAAATTAAGAATAAATACTACTTTGAGATAAAACAAAAAAACTTTGGCAAGAAGAAGTAGATCACATACAGATTCAGGAAAAAGAACAGCTCAGACTTCTCAACAATAACACTAGAAGCCAGAGGCAATGGAGAAATGCTTTCTCATTTTTGAGGAAAATGGTTTCTGAATTCAAATTCTATTCTCAATCAAACTCTTATGTCTTGCAGTAGAATCAAGGCATCTTTAGGTATACAAGGCATATTGACCAGGTTAGCTTAAAACAGCAAAAGTTTCTCTAGTCAGTTGCTGTGGTCTGAATGTTTGTGTCCCCCCCAAATTCATCTAATGCTCAGTGTGAGGTGTTAGGAGAAGGGGGACTGTGGGAGGTGATTAGGGCGTGAGGGCGGAGCCGTTATGAATGAGATTAACGCTCTTAAAAGGAGACCCAAGAAATCTCCCTTGCCCCTTCCGCCGTGTGAGGACACAGGAGACGTCCACAATCTGCAACCCAGAAGAGGGCCTTCACCAGAACTTGACCGTGCTGGCAGCCTGATCTTAGACTTCTGGCCTCCGGAACTGTGAGAAATTTTGGTGGTTTTAAGTCACCCAGTTTGTGGTATTCTATGATAGCAACTTGAACAGACGAAGACACCAGTTTAAGCCGACAGGACTAGTTATGAGATGGAGAGAGTTCACAGAGTGAGGGAGGAAAAGCGGACTGTGCTTTTAGGAGTGACACCCCAGCACCGCAGCACAGAGCTGCCCGTCGAGCCAGTGGAAACCGCCAAGCCAGCAGGCTGCTGTCACAGGTGCCAGTTCCAACCTCTGCCTCTGCCTCTGCCATCATCAGGAGGTGCGGAATCAGGTGCTGCAGTCACACTTTGGACTCCAGGACCCTGCTGTGCTGCCTCACCCAGATCTGCACCTGCCAAGTGGAAGCCTCAGGCCCTGACTCCTTCCCAAGTAATTCAGCTCTGGATCCAGATTCTGACTCTGGAACAGATGCAGCTGACTGGTGGAATCAAAACCACATGTCTGCAATCTAACAACAGAAAACAACCTGAAAAATTTCTTTGTTAAGAATGAGGAATTTATCATATGGGAAACTGTTAAATGATGGGAAGTGGGTGTTCAAAAATTTGGGACAGCCTGAATGACAAACGATCACTACAGGCAGACTTGAACTTTTACCTCTTGTAGACCGTTTCTTACGAAGCAACCAGAAGATACTAGGTTTTTTCAAGGGAATGAATCCAGCAAGAGCGAGATACAAAATTAGGAAATGGGAGATCTAACACAGGGAGGCAGGCAAAGGAAGTTCCCAAGATGCCGACGAAGGGAAAGTCTAAACAGATTCCAGTGGAGCAGGAGGGCAGAGCTCACACAGAAGGGATGGGAATGGGGCAGGGGAAGAATCAGATAGATTACCTCGTTTTCAACTCTACTGAAAGTATCCAGAGAATTATGATAGGCACAGAGAGCACTGAACAACTGGGGAGAAAGGCAACTATTAACCCTAAGAAAACAAAAAGCTATATAAGAAAGGAAACATAATCTTAGCACGCTACATGTCTCAGGTATGAATAGCATTTGCGTGGGCATGATAGTGTAAACACTCAATATTGCTACTCAGTATTGGAAGCAGTGATGCAACTATATTGGGAGGCTAGACTAAGGAGAAGAGAACGTGTTGGAAGGGAAAATACAGCAGGATACAAGCACTAAGTCCTCATTTTCTACTTTAGGAAGCCAAAGATAATATGTAACATTTAAAAGTAAGAAATAGTAATATAAGCATCTTACTTAGAATGTGGAAGTAAACATTAGAAGAAAGTTTTTTTAAAATATCAAAAATTGTTGCTTTGAGGGAGTAGATTTTTGGAGTAGGAAGGGGTGAAGACTGCTGTTTTCATTATAAGCCTGACAGCATCATCTCACTTTAAAGTCATATATATATATATACATATACACACTTATACATATATATACACACATATTAGTTAAAATTAAAAAGTCAAATGTAGAAAAAAAGCATCTGTTGGTGTACATTTTTAGCTTCTTTCTTAAGACTCATATATCTGCTGCCTCAAATCCCCCCCTTTCTGTGGTACACCTGCTCATTCTATAAACCATTCTCTCATCCTGTCAAGATGACAAACTACATTGGCCACTGGCTCCTTCCTGAAAATCAACCCTAGAGAAACTATAGAAGCCAGAGGGAAACGTGGATTTGAGGAACTAATAACAACAAATAAAATAAAATAAAACACTGTGAGAATTCCCCAGGGAGTCTGAAATCTCAGGAATTGTTATATGGGGGCAGGGGGAGAGGAGGGAGCCGAGAAGGGGAGGGAAAGAAGAGACGGGCTTCAGCCTGGGAGGGAGGCAACCAGAGGTGACCATGAGAAGAGAGGAGAAAGGAGAACAACTTTCTGTTCTGCTCTGGCTTCTCCCCCACATGGACAATCACAGTCTGCCAATCACAGTTGTTGGCAGCAACAGCCACGGCTGCAGGATCAGGAGGGTACAACAAGAGATGTGCAAAAGCCCTGCGGGAGTAAGAAGGGATGAACGGGTGGATGTGTACCAACCAGTTACCCTTGGGTATTCACCGCTGTACCCCTCCCACTCCAAACCCCAGGGCAAGGGGAGTAAATTTATGGAGACAGCTTCTAGAGAGTTCAAATGGGAAATGCACACTAGAGAAGTTACTTGTGGATGGTGGGCAAATTGGAATGATTACCATCAGTTCTGTGGGCCCTGAGGTTCTCTTCCCTGACCTTAATTCACCTGCAGGTACGTCAACTGGTGACTGGGATATAGCCCTTTCTCAACACAGAAACATGTGTAGTAACTGATATTCCAAGGGGAGGAAGAGTTCTTGGGACAAAATAACGGGAAATCCATATAAGGAATACAACTACTATATAAGAAAGACAACAAACTCAACAATATAAACCATCTAAATTAGAATTATGAGAAGAGATGGACCAAGAAATTAAAATAATGATGATGAATATCTTAAGAGGTTAAGGCCGATTCAGCAAGATGAAGCAACAACAAGAAAACATAAAATGAATCAAATTGAGTATTATGTATGAAATATGTAATAGCGGAAGTGAACGAAACAATAGAAAGGATATATAGAAAGATGGATAAAGGATGAATAAATCAGCGAGTTGGAAGATCAGACTGAGAAACTTTCCTGGAAGTCAGCAGGAAAGGGTGAAGAGAGAAAATACAAAAGAAAGCTAGGAGATGTGGAGGGTGGAAGGAAAAGTGCTAACACCTGTGAGCAGTGGCTTTGTGCTGTGTCAGCTTAGCTAGGCTGAACTACGTTTCCCCAAATTCATTTTCCTGTACATTTCCAGTTAGGGTGGGCCATAAGCAAGATCCCTGTGAAAGGTTTGAGGGTGTTGTCACTTACCTGCCAGCTCCCCTCATTGGTGTGAAGCAGCAGTGGAACATCCAACTGCTCCATCTTCTGTAGATCCTCGCTAAGCTGCTCTGACTCCTGGACCAGGTGTGGGTTTGGTAATTGTGGTGAAAGGCTCCAGTTTCTGCAAGAAACACATATAATCAAGGTTAGAGGCAACAAGAACTAACATGAGTTTTGGTCTGTCTTCACAAGCTCCAGCTTGTGCTTGTGGGTTCCAGCTTGTCTTCTCACCATGCCCCCTTTTACTTCCATCTTCCCTTTCCAACTGCCTGTTCTGTAGTTTTAAAGCTCCAGGGTTGGAAATAAAGACCATGGCCTCACAGAGACTGCTTAACCAGCTCTCACAGTTCCCCAAGGTCAAATCCCTGCCACGTATGTATTCCCCTTCCGCACGCCCGTGATATTGATATTATCTCAAATTTTAGTTCTAGGTTGTTTTGGATACATTTATAAATTTGTTCTTTTTCTCACTTCAGTCCTTAATAAAAACACAAACTCTACCAAGAAATTTCATCACCTTTACCATATTTCTTGAATATTGAATATTGCTTCCAACACATATTTTTATTATAACTTCATTCTCAGTCTTACCTGAAATACATACGTGTGTGTGTGTGTATATATATATGTACACACATATATGTATTTTTTAAGTCATTATATTTGGAAGACAATTTGGCTGGATATAAAATTCTAGGTTCAAATTTATTTTCCTTTAATATTTAAAAAGCAATTTTCCTATTTGTCATCTGCGCCCACTGTTCAACTTCCTCCAGTTGATGATCTCTCCATTATCTCTGGAAGGTTTTTAAATTCTTTCCTTGTCTTTGATGTTCTTGTTTTATTCTGATGTTTCTAGGTTTAGAGTTTTCCTTATCTCCTTTTCATTTTTTTCTCTCTTTCTGTATCTGGGTGTAATAGAGTTCAATCAGAGAAGCAGAACCATTAGGATATACGTGTGTGTGTGTGTGTGCGCGCGCGTACACACACAATAACAATAATATATATATACACAAATGAGTTCATTAAATTATTTGTCTAGTTAGGAGGAATATACAGATATTGATAAGTTTAAGATATTAATAGGAATAAGTAAACAGGGAAAGGGTCTTAAGGAAAGCCACACTTGAACAAAAATAGAATAATTTTTTTAGCCAGCAGAAAACAAAAAGAAAATGCAGTACATTGAAAATACAGGGAGAAATAACTTCTAATATAATGGCAATTACAGAAAATGCAAACGATGTTAATTCACAAATAAAAAGACAAATACTCTCTGACGGTATTAAGAAATAAAAACAAAATCAAAAATATGTTGTCTCTGAGAAACATTCTTAAAACCAAAAGATACAAAAAAGGTTGAAAATAAAAGAGTGCAAGACAAAACACACACACACACATACACACACAAATAGTAATCATAATAGCTGACAAAATAGAATTTAAGGTAAAAGGTAAACAAAACAGAGTGAGAAGATGTAACTATCACAAACATATATGAACTAATATTAGGTTATAATAACTGACAGCATACAGAGAGAAACATATACATAGTTAGGGTTTTTAACACCCAACTATCAGAAATGTATTAAGTAAACAAAAATTCAGCAGATTTTTATCTAAACACTATAACTGGAAGGCTTATACTATTAATTATATTGTTCAGATCTTTGATAGGTATGTCCTAATGGCATGCTGTGTATAATATATATCTTTTGATATATATACTATAATAGTTCATGCAAGTAGCAAATATACATTTTTTAGAAGCAGGCATATATTTACATGAATATTTTAGGTCTACAGGAAGTGTCAATAAACTCACCAGGAACAACAGCTTACAGATTATACCCTCCAAACATAATGAAATGATATTAGAAATTAATCAAAGGAAAACCTTTTAAATGTTTCACATTTTGAAAATATCATATTACCAAATAACTCATAGGTTAAAAATGAAATTATAATCAAAATGAAGAAATATCTAGAACTGAATGAACATGAAAACCCAAAATGTATAGGACATAACTATAGCAGTATTTAGAAGAGCGTTTATATACCTTTAAATGTGTATCAGGAAACAATAAAAGTTGAAAAGGAATATTCTCAGCATCCAACTCAAGAAGTTATAAAAAAGAACATCAAAGTGAACCCAAAGAAGAAAAAGGATATAATAAAGGAAAAGAAACAATATAATAATTTTTTCAAGTAGAGGAGATTAGTAAGACTAAAAGCTCTGTTTCCGAAAAGGTTATCAAGATAAACCTCTGATAAAACTGATAAGAAAAAAAGGAGATGACAAAAATAAATAAAACATGGATCAGAAAATGAAGATGGGAAATAATTACAGATTTAAAAAACAAACAGATAAAATGGATAAATTCCTGGAAAATATATAAAATGCCAAACTGGCACACAAAGAAAAAGGGGATTTAAAATAGACTCACAAGGATTAAAGAAATTTAATTAGTAGTTAAAACTCAATCCCAAAGATCTCTAGACCCAGATGCTTTTAAAATGGACTCTATCAAACTTCCAAAACCACAATTCCCGTATTATATAATCTGTTCCAGAAAATGCAAAAGGAAAGAATAATTCTCAGTTCATTTTATGAAACTAATATAATCTCATTTCCCTTAATGATTCTCAATTTTAAGCCATAGTTTAGAAAGTTTTCCCCACCCCTAGCTTATAGGGGAATTCATTTACATCTTCCCTAGTACTTGCATGGTTCCATTTTATTTTTACATTTATGTCTCTGATCCATTTGGAATCTATTCTGGTATATGCTACAAATAATGGATCCAATTTTCTCTATTCCCATATGGCTACACATGGTGTGCTGGAGCTGGCTTATGCCAGCTCAGAAGAGCTAATTCTTAAATTTTCAGGAATTTTGTGAGCTGATTGTTAAACACAGCGATTATTACAAAATAGATTATATAAACTTTCAGTGAGAAAAACCATGTTAAAAGCAAAGCTAATAAATATTCAAAACTCATCACTTTGTAATTATTTTAATATATTTTACTACTATCAAGGCTCTTGAGGTTATTTATGTCTATAGTATCTGTATGGTAGAGATTCTGTAGAATGGTATGCTGCTGTACATCTCTTCTCACCTGTGTATTAAACATTATACTACTAGCGTGAAATTGGCTGTGGTGGGAGCATTCCCACCACAGAAATTGGCAATGCTAAAATCAGGGCTAAATTTATTGTTTTGTTGACTGTGTAGAACTGCAGTCACTATGGCCAGTAGGCCAAATCCAGCCCACCACTTGTTTTTATAAATAAAAATTTACTGGAACACAGCCACACCAATTTGTTTACATATTGTCTATGGCTGCTTTCGTGCTATAATGGCAGAGTTAAATAGTTGCAACAGATACCATATGGCCCCCAAAACCTAAAGTATTTCCTGTCTGGCTCTTACAGAAATTTTGTCAACCCCTGATCTAGATTTAAGAAAATGATGGAGAAAATGTTAGCAATGTAGGTTAATCTTAAAAGTGTATCATATCTGTAGCTGTTACATTGTGACCAGCACAAAAAATTGAGAAATAATCTTCCAATACTTAAAAACTATTATCCAATTCAGCAAAGAAGTTATTCACCTGATTGACAAGTCAGGATTCAACATACATCTTTGTCATTTCACTTCCACATTATTCATTAATGTAAATGAGAATAAGTACCTACATTCATGTGAGAATTACACTCATCAATTGAAACCATAGGTTGGTTATGGACAAGAGTTTGGCAAAAATCAAGGAAAGCATCCTGTGAGAACCAATTAACTATACAGAGTTTACAATAGAGAGTATTCTATGTTTTATTACTATTTGTAAGTTGCTTGCTAAACATCCTTTATATCAGTAAAATTTATAATATACATATATACACACACATACACATGTGTTTAACATGTGTGTCAAACATTTACCAGCACGACACTGGCTACGCAGCATCTCAATTTCACTTATTAAAAAGTTTACAGCTCTAGTTCAAAGTGAAACACAATGGAACCATAATCTATGACACTCATCCAGAACTAGAAAGCAAAGAATAATGTTTGAATAGTTTGTCAGCTGACTTCCGTTGACAAACATTATGCTGAATTTTCTTAACTGTGCTAATCTTTATGTAACTAAACACAGTCTACTTTCTATTATTAAAAATATTTATTTTTAAAAATGCACCTTTTCGGGGGCAGCCCTGTGTCCACATAGTTAAGTTCGTGGGCTCTGCTGTGGCGGCCCAGGGTTTCACTGGTTTGGATCCTGGGCGCGGACATGGCACCACCCATCAGGCCATGCTGAGGCGGCGTCCCACGTAACACAACCAGAGGCACTCACGACTAGAATATACAACTATGTACTGGGGGACTTTGGGGAGAAGGGAAAAAAAAAAAGAAGATTAGAAGATTGGCAACAGATGTTAGCTCAGTTGCCAATCTTTAAAAAAAAAATACATCTTTTCCTCTGATTTGAGATGCTGTCTTTACTGTATACTCAATTTCCATATGCAGTGTAGTCTACTTCTCACTTTTCTACTTTGCCCCATTAGTCTATCTGTCTATTCATGAGTCAATACCAAGTTGTCCTAGTTATACAGGGTTTATGGTTTGTTGTGACATTTGGTAACTGCAACCCCTCCTGTTCTCGCCCAGTTGCTCTTCTCTTTCAGGCTTTTAGCAATACTTGCTTGTTTGTTCTTTCACATAAATTTTACAATTGACTTGTCTAGCTCTAGGGGGCGAATCCAACGATATTCTTATTGGGCATTTCATAAATTTATAAATTAAAATAGAGAAAACAGATATTTTCTATAGTGTTGAGTTTTCTATCCAAAAACAGGGCACATTTTTCCATTTGCTGAGTTTTGTAACTTTCAGGTGTATTTTCCTCATATAGGTTTTGGATACTTCTAGTCAAGTTTTACCTTGGCACTTATGTTCTTTTTTTTAATATCATAAAAGGAATCCTCTCCTCTATTATATTTTGCAATTGGTTTTTGTTTCTATTATGAAGACTATTGATTTTTGAAGGTTAATATTATAAGCCACTACATTACCAAATTATTTTATTGTTTGAGATCAATTTCTATTAATTCTTTTGGATTTTCCAGAAGTATAATTGTGTCATCTGAAAATAGAGTTCTAACTCTTCATTTCCAATTATTATATCCTCCAACTGTTTTCTCTTGTCTAATAACAATAGATAACAGCTTCAAAATAATGTTATATAGGAGTAGAAATTGTATGATCCCCACCTAGTACCTAACTTAAGTGGGAAAGGCTTACTGTTGCCTCATTAAGTAAAACGCGAGGTTAGAGGCTGAATTATATATATTTTATTATATTGAGGAAGTGTAGTGGGCCCCCAAAGATATCAGGTCCTATTCCCTAAACCTGTAAATATTACGTTATATGGCAAAGACTTGCAGATGTGATTAAGCTAGGGATTTTGAGATAGAGAGATTATCCTGGATTATACATGTGGGCCCTAAACACAATCACATGTATCCTTATTAGCGGTTGGCAGAGGAAGATTTGATATACACACAAAGAGAGAAAGCAATGTAACCACAGTGGAAGAGATTGGAATGATGTGACCACAAGTCAAGGAATGCTAGCAGCTACTGGAAAGAGGAAGAGGCAAGCAACAGATTTTCACCTACAGCCTCCAGAGGGGTTTTGGCCCTGCTGACACCTTTATTTTGGTCCAGTGATGTTGATTTCGGACTTCTGGCCTCCAGAACTACGAGAGAATACATTTGTGATATTTTGGGGGCTTAAAAAAAATGAGGAACTTTGCAATCATCTACCTATAAAAAGCCAAAAGAATCAAAATGATTACCATAACTATTCAGACAGCTCAGCATGGTTGCCAGATAGAACATCAACTTAAAAATTTTAAACTTACAGGGGCCAGCCTGGTGGCGTAGTGGTTAAGTGCACACTCTGCTTCACCAGCCCAGGGATTGCCAGTTCAGATGCTGGATGTGGACCTACACACCACTCATCAAGCCATGCTGTGGCAGCATCCCACATAGAGGAACTAGAATGATCTACAACTAGGAGATACAACTATGCACTGGGGCTCTGAGGAGGAAAAAATAAAAAGAGGAAGATTGGCAACAGATGTTAGCTCAGGGCCAATCTTCCTCACCAAAAAAACATTTTTTTAACTTACAAAATCATCAAAGGCATATATAAAATATAAAAGATAAAGCACCACTCACTATACACAGTATCTAGGAATTAATTTAGTCAAGACTATATAAGACTGCCATGGAGAAAAATTAAAAATTCAATGAAGGATATAAAGATGATCTAAATAAACAGACAGACAATTCATATTCTTAAAGGGGATGACTTAATATTATAAAGATGATAATTATCCCCAAATTGATCCACAAATTCAACGCAATGACAGTCAAAATGCCAGTTGCATTTTTTGAAGAATTGATAAACTGGGTCTAAACATTTTATAGAACAAATGTCCACAAATAGCTAAATAATGAAAAAGAAGACTTAAGAGGGAAACTCACCATACCAGGCCATCGTTATGAAAAAAGAAAAGTGTGGTTTGCACTGAAAGAACAATTAGACCAAAGCAACAAGAAAGAATGCTCAGAATCAGACCAACACCCACTTGGAGTGAGATCCAGAGTCTGACTTAATTGCCAATTCAGGTGGTACCACAAATCAATGGGAAAGAATTAATTACTTGGAGTCAGAATTAGGAAAACTTATTTACTACATAAAGAAAAATAAAGTAACTCTTAGACCAAAAGTGGTCACAAGTATATTAAAGATCTAAATGTAAAAAACAAAACTATAAAGTTAATAGAAGAAAATATAGCACAATATCTTTGTAATCTAGAAGTGAGGACAGACTTTTTAACAAACTCAAAAGACACAAACCATAAAGACAAAAACTTAATGAATTTGATTAAAGGAAAACTAAGAATCTCTTCTCAATGAACAAAATGATGGATACAGTTAACAGACAGAAGATATTTGCAAAATGTTTAACTAACAAGGGACCAATATGCAGAGTATACACAGAAATCTTGCTAAGCAACTGGAAAAAGACAGGAACTCCAGAAGAAGACAGACAAGGATATGACCAAGTAATTTACAGGAAAGAAAACCAAAAGGCTGAGAAGCATATGAAGAGGTATTCTAACTAATTAGTATTCAGAGAAAGGCAAATTAAACTAAAATGATGTCAGTTCTTCATAATTTGATCTATTAATTCAACGCAATCCCAATCAAAAGCCCAGCAAGTTATTTTGCGGATATCAACAAACATTCAAAGTTTATATGGAGAAGCAAAAGTCCCAGAATAGCCAGCACGATACTGAAGAAGCAGAACAAAGTCAGAATGCTACCTGACATTGACTTACTATAATCTACAGAATTCAAGACAGTGTGGAATTGGCGAAAGAACAGACATATAGATCAATGAAACAAAATAGAGGGCCCAGAAATAGACACACATAAATGTAAACTGATCTTCAACAAAGAAGCAAAGGAGGAAAGGTAGTCTTTTGTTTATTGAATACATTTATTTTATTTTTTATTGCAGTAACATTGGATTGTAACATTATATAGCTTTCAGATGTACATCGTAATATATTTTGAATTCTGTGTAGATTACATCATGTTCATCACCCAAAAACTAATTATAGTCCATCACCACACATGTGAGCCTCATCACCCCTTTTCCCTTCCCCCTCCTCCCTTCCCCTATGGTAACCACCAATCCAATCACTGTTGCTATGTGTTTGTTTGTCATTGTTTTTATCCTCTACTTATGACTGAGATCATGTTATTTGACTTTCTCCCTCTGACTTATTTCACTTAGCATAATATCCTCAAGGTCTATCCATGTTGTCACAAATGGCCGGATTTCATCATTTCTTACGGCTGAGTAGTATTCCATTATGTATATATACCACATCTTCTTTATTCATTCGTCTCTTGCTGGGCACCTAGGTTGCTTCCAAGTCTTGGCTATTGTGAATAATGCTGCAGTGAACATAGGGGTGCATGTATCTTTATGCATTTGTGTTTTCAACAAATGAAAAGACAACCTAACAATTGGGAGAAGATATTTGCAGACCATATATCAGATAAGGGGTTAATATCCAAAATATACAAAGAACTCATACATTGCAACAACAAAAAAACCAACAACTCAATTAAAAAATGGGCAAAAGATCGGAACAGAGATTTCTCCAAAGAAGATATACAGATGGCCAACAGGCATATGAAAAGATGTTCAACATCGTTAGCTGTCAGGGAAATGCAAATCAAAACTATAATGAGATATCGCTTCACTCCAGTCAGAATGGCTATAATTAACAAGACAGGAAACAACAAGTGTTGGAGAGGATGTGGAGAGAAGGGAACACTGTACACTGCTGGTGGGAGTGCAAACTGGTGCAGCCACTATGGAAAGAAGTATGGAGTATCCTCAGAAAATTTAAGAATAGATCTAGCATATGATTCAGCTTTCCATTGCTGGGTATTTATCCAAAGATATTGAATAAATTTGATATTGTGTAAGTGTAAGGTGTACCACATGTTACTTTGATACATTTATATATTGTAATATGATTGTCAGTGTAGCAATATTTATCACATTATGTAATTATAATACAATATTCAAAAAATGGTGCTAGAATAACTAGACAACCATACACAAAAAAACGAATCTAGACAGAAACCTTACACCCTTCACAAAAATTAACTCCAAATGGATCATAGAACAAAATATAAAATGCAAAACCATAAAACTCTTAGAACATAACATAGGAGAAAATCTAAATGACCGTGGGTATGGTGATGACTTTTTAGATACAATACCAAAGGCATGATACATGAAAGAAATAATTGATAAGCTGAACTTCACCAAAATTAAAAACTTCTGCTTTGCAAAAGACACTACCAAGAGAATGAGAAGAGAAGCCACAGACTGGGAAAAGTATTTGCAAAAGACACATCTAATAAAGGACTGTTATATAAAATATATAAAGAACTCTTAAAACTCAACAATAAAAAACTAAAAACCTGATTAAAAAATGAACAAAAGATGTGGACACCTCACCAAAGAAGATCAACGGATAGCAAATAAGCATATGAAAAGATGCGCCCACATCATACGTCATTAGAGAAATGCAAATTACAACAATAGTGAGATACCACCACACACCTATTAGAACGGCCAAACTCCAGAACACGGACACCACCAACTACTGGTGAGGATGTGGAGCAACAGGATCTCTCGTTGCTGGTGGGAATGCAAAACAGCACAGCTACTTTGGAAGACAGTTTGGTGATCCCTTGCAAAACTAAACATACACTGACCACACAATTCAACAACACTTCTTGGTATGTACCCAAATGAGTTGAAAACTAACACAAAAAACATGCACACAGATGTTTATAGTAGCTTTTTCATAGTTGCCATAACTTGGAAGTAACCATTCAGTGGGTGAATGGATAAATAAACTGTGGTATTTCCAGACAATAGAAAATTACTTAGAGCTAAAATCAAATGAGCAATTAAACCATGAAAATGACATGGAGGAATCTTAGATGTATATTACTAAGTGAAAGAAACCAATCCGAAAAGGCTACATACTATATGTTTCCAACTATACGACATTCTGGAAAAGGCAAAGCTATAGAGATAGTAAAAAGATCAGTGGTTGCCAGGGGTTAGGGAGCAAGGAGGGATGAATCAGCAGAACCAGGATTTTTAGGACAGTGAAACTATTCTGTATGAGACTATAATGGTGGACACGTCAAAACTTACAGAATGTACAATACCAAGAGTGAACCTTAATGTAAACTTGGACTTTGCATGATTATTTGTCAATACAGGTTCATAACAAATGTACCAGTCTGGCGCAAGATGTTAACAATGGAGGAGACTGGGGGAGGGTGGGACAGGGTGTAATGGGAACTCTCTTTACTTTCCACTCAATTTTGCTGTTATCCTAAAACTGCTCTAAAAAACAAAGTCTATTTAAAAGAATAAAAACAAAATGAGGCATCACTTTGCTCCTGTTATAGGGGCAGATATTGGGAAGCTGGGTAATACTAAGTGTTGGTGGAGAGGAAGGGATATCATGCTCTGCTAGTGGGCATGTAGACGGGCGCACATTCTATAGCACAATCTGGTAAAGCTATAGCACCATTTGGTCAGATTAAGCGTGCATATATCTAGAACCCATGCCTGGGTACCTATCATACACATCTATAAGGGGACAAACAGGGGGATGCACAGGTTTGTTGGAGGCTATCTGGGTGCTCCTTATCTAGGATGGGGGAAGGGAAGGTGAATAGGCTAACTATGGTGGTTGCACTAGTTAGAAGGCCACAGACCTGAAATATACATGGCAACACATATAATATTAAAAACACAATGAGAAAAAGAAAAATATAGAATGAAATATAGAACACAGTGCCATTAAAAGTAAATTTTAAATATATGGACCCCAAAGAATACATACAAATAAAAGGATCCACATTAAATACATTAGAATAGTTTCCTATGTGGGAGGAGGGGAATAGGAGTTAAGAATCTGCATAAAAGTTTTGGTAAAGTTTTTAAAAAACTAAATTAAATGGCAACTTTGTGTAGACCAATGGTAATAATAGGCCATAAACTGAGGAGTGTGGTTAGTTTAAATCAATGCACCTGAGATCCAACTAAAGATGGATACAGAGAGAGAGAGCTGATAGATAGATAGATAGATAGATAGATAGATAGATAGATAGATAGGCTATTCTCTCTCCCATTATGGCCATTGAAATACCACCACTACCACCACCTGCCCAGAGAGTTTCATTCTCAACCCATTTGATCTTAGTCTTATATGTAACTTTGAAGCTCTTTATATGAAAACAGTTAAGAAGACCTTTTATTTCAGGATGTAAATACCATCCATCCAATCTTCTCCCTTTATCTCAATAAGTCCTCTCCCACTTTCCACACCTTGCACTGCAATTTGTAATGTTTACCCTGCTCATTACAACCTGATATGAACTATACAAATGAAAGAATAGAGGAAGGGTCTCCTTACACAGGGAGAGAGAGAGCATCTTGAGGGAAAGAACAGCATGTGCAAATGCATGGTGGTATACAGGGCACATTTGGAGAACTACATTTAGACCATTTAGAACTCTGTATGACTGTCATTTAGACTGAGACACAGGAGCTCTAGGAGATGAATCTGCAGAGGGAGAGAGAGTCAGGTCAGTTCACAGCTGAATGTGGGTGAGGCTAAGGAGTTTGAATTTGGACCTGAGGCAAATGTGGAGTCATTGAAGGTTAAGTGAGGATGGGAGTGACTTGATTGGATTTGTTTAGAATGATCACTCTGACAGCAATGTGGAGAAAAAGGGGAGCAGGAAGGAGGGAGGGAGCCACTCAGAAAGATGTTGCAGTTGTCCATGCTTCAGCATTCATGCTTTTAACAAAAGTCCTTGGTAGCCTGACTCTCATAGCGAATTAGGCATCCAGTTGTAAAGTCAGAGGACGAGATAAAATGGTTTCCACAGTTCCCTCCCAGCTCTATGATTTTCAAATCCCGTTTATTTTACATTCAATCAAAGAAGGGAGTGATGAGGCATAAGCAGAGAAATTTGCAAATTTGTGATCAATATGCAGAACTCACATTCAGCAGACAGGAGGCATTAAAAGCTATACATGATGCTGATTGCCTAGATAATTCCCTGTGATCAAGCGCACTTTACAATTAATGATAAATTTTTTTGATTCGGGTGAGATCCGCTGTTTTCAAAAGTTTTAGTGTTTGAAATTTGATGGAAAAACTCTATTGAATTTAATGCTGAATATTCTAAATAGGGGCAGAAATATTTTAACTTTACTGGAGTCACTTCTGCATCTCCCATTCTAAATAAGATTGGATTTGATAGGAAAATCTAGGGCATTGCCATGACAATTACCAGGCTTAGTCTTAGTTCCACTTAGGTTTTATATAAGTCCAATCAGACAAAAAGCAGAGGGCTGTGAGGGGAAGAGATGGGTGCTCACCTCTGCCTCTTGTTATCAGAGCATTCGGAGTCCAACAGTAACAACACGACATTAAGCCACTGGTTCTCAACCCCGGCTGCATGTCAGAACCACCTGAGGATCTTTCGATTTACCAGGGCCTAGGCTCTATCCCTAGAGTTTCTGATTTAATTGGTCTGGAGTGAGAAGGCTTTAAAAGCTTCCCTGGTGGTTTAACGTGGCAGCCAGGGTTAAGAACCACTGTACTAGGTGATGAGCACAGCAGTTCTCAAGGCACCCCCCAGGGATGGCTGGAAGTTGGGAGTGTCTTCCAAGTGGCTGGCGCTCCAGATTTTTGTGTGTTTGGAGTATTTCATGGTTTGGTAAAGTTAATAGAATTATCACATTGAGAACAGATTAGTTATATTATTGGCTCCCCATCTAAAGAGCACCAGTGTTTTCATAAATTCTGTTCGGTGGTTTTATAGAATTTTTTTTTTAATGGAGCAAGAAGGAAGTAGGGGGAAAGGGAAGAGAGGGAGGAAACGGAGAGATCTTACCAAGAGGGTTCTCACACAGAGTTTGAGAACCTCTGGGTTCAAGAAGGAGCTGGGTCCGGAGCAAGGAACAGCAGTTGTGCAGTACACCACGTGCATCCCATCATGCCCTTGGGTATTTTGAGCACTGTTATAATTATAGTCTTCTACATTATAACATGGAATTGTCAGGGGTTTTTTATTAAGGATCATGGATCGTAATATTGCCGAAGTGACCTATCGGGATCTCTCTCTCTCTCTTTTTTTTTTTTAGAAAAAGTCCCAAATCAATAGAAGACTTTTTATTGCATCTTTAAAATATCACAAATAGATCTTAGCAATCATCCGGCATCTTGTTGTTTCCTCTTAGATCTTATTCATCAGCCTGCAGAACTGTTCCTTTTTCAGAGACATATACCATCCCCAATTTTTCTGATATCCTTGCTTTTAACTGTTGTGGCTGAATCAAAGCAGCTGAATCAAAGCAGCTAAATTGGATACAAATTCAATATCATTTCCTTCAAGATTTAACTCATCTTTCTGGGCTTGAAATACTGAACAAGCAATGCTTGGCCTCATTTGAACCCCCCGAATGTATTTTTCACCCAAGAAATTCCGGGTTTCAACAAGAGACCCATTCTCCTGCATAACATTGATGGGGAAGGGAGAACACATAAACCTCACCTTGCAATGGAAGCCCAAGATCTCACCCTCGATCATGTTCTGTACACGAATACAGATAGTCTGAACTGTGGCCACTTCCTTTCTATTTCCCCACTGCTATAGACTGAATGTTTGTGTCCCTCCCAAATTCATATGTTGAAACCTAATCCCCAGTGTGATGGTATTTGGAGGTGGGGTCTTTAGGAGGTAAGTAGGTCATGAAGGTGGAGTCCTCATGAATTGGATTAGTGACCTTATAGAAGAGACCCCAGAGAGCTCCCATGCCCCTCCCACCATGTAAGGACACAGCAAGAAGACAGCCATCTATGAACCAGGAAGCAGGTCCTCACCAGACACTGAATCTGCCAGGACCTTGATCTTGGATTTCCCAGCCTCGAGAACTGTGAGAAATAAATTTCTGTTGCCTATAAGCCACCCCGTCTGTGGTATTCTATCAGCCCAAACTGACTAAGACACCCACCATTTGTCAACCTAGAGCCTCTTCTTTTTATTTCCAAGGAGACCGAGTTCTATATTGATGTGATTAAAGTCCCTCTGCAGGGTTCCTCTGGGACCCTTCACAATAACTGTGCATCCCCCCACAATGATGTCAACATTTTCTGGAATATCAACCATAATTGTTGAGGATGGTCTTCATTCTCACCGTACATGTGGCAAAGAGCTCAAGGTCTCTTGACACTGATATAGGTAGGGGTCTTATTTATGGTATCCTTTCCTTTACATCATTGTAAAAAAGCGATTATATAAAAATATAATTGTATATTAGTTTGCTAGGACTGCCATAACAATGTACCACAAACTGGGTGCCTTAGAACAACAAAAACTTGTTGTGTCACAGTTCTGGAGATCAGAAGTCTAAAATTAAGGTCCATGCTCCCCCTGAAAACTGAAGGAGATTCCTTGCCTCTCCCCAGCTTCTGGTGGTTTGCCAGCAATCTTTGGTGGTCCTTGTTCTGCAGCTGCATAACCTCAATCTCTCCCTTCATTGTCACAAGGTGTTCTCACTGTGTGCAGTTGTCTTCACATGGCCATCTTCTTATAAGGACACCAGTCATATTGGAGTAGGGGACCACTCTACTGCAATGTGACTTCATTTTAAATAATTATACCTGCAACAACCCTATTTCCAAATACGCTCACATTCTGGGGTTCCAGGGCTTAGGACTTAAAACATTATTCTGGGGAACACAATTCAGCCCATAGCAATATCCAACCAGATTGTTTATGGTTTTTTAAATGTACAAAAACTAAATTTTTAAAGAAATTGATTCATTAACCTCTGCGTGCCAAGACAGCTTTTGATGAAGCAACTCCATTTCTGGCACTCTTCGCAAAAGGCCCCAAAGGGAGGTGAATCTCCACAACGAAAAGAGAAATCCTTGACTAAAGTAATACGCCCTCGGGAGTACTCGTCTATAATTTATCTTCTTTTCAATTAAAGCAAAAGAGAAAACAGAGGAAACTTCTCTCCTGGTTACTTTTTAGCAAATTTTAGTTGGGAGTTTATCTTAAAACCTTGAGTCATGTTGGAGAGGAGAATGTTTTTAGGGAATATGCAAAGTTCCTGTCTTTCTTAGTGTGAAACATGAGAATCTAAAAAGACTGAGGAAAAAGCCACTCTAATGTTTGAAAGCTATTCTTTGTTTGTTTGCAGCACTTATGACAACTTGAACGAGAAAGACCTTGATGATATAAAATGCTGTTCCTCAAGGTTTTTTATTGGTAAAATGACCCACATTTTTTTCTATGCTATTGAATGAAATTCTATCCTTCCATCTATTGAACTAAAGAGTATCCCTATCAAGGATCTAATGTCATGAAACCAGAGGGAAAGAATTTTGGAATTCTTTTCTCTTTTCATATAAACTTACACTAAAAATATTTAAGATTAAAGATATAGATATAAATAGGTAGGTGGGTAAATATCAAAACTTCAAACACCATCTTGCCTGTCCACTACTGCTGTAACAGAGTAAAGCACTACCAGACAGGCAGAGAAGACATAGAGGATGGGAGTCCTCCCTTCAAAGAACACTAAGGCTTTTCCTGGGCTTGGGGATGGACTGTCCTCATCCACACTGCCCCAGCCCTAGGTGAGTGTGGCCATGTTCCTGCCTTGCAGTGACAGGCTGTAACAGAAATACAACTCAAACTGCCACAAGAAAAGAAATGAAAAAAAAGGCTTGTAACTAACTAAATATGGCTGGACAAAGTGGCTCAACAATATTCCCAGGATTCAGTTGTCTCCCACCTTCTTTTCCCTCTGCTTTCATTCGCATTGGCTTAGTTATCCATGTGGAGATACCCGGCAGGCTTACACCTTCCAGCTTCAAGTCCAATAGCAAGGAAACTCATTTTTGTTGTTCCAAGAGGTGTCCCTGTAACTGGAATATGTGTCCATCTGGAACTGTGGCCAAGGGGATGAAAGCCCTTATTGGATAGCCTGAGGTCAATGCCCACTCCAGAAGTGAGGAGGTTGGATCAGCATTACCCGAACTCCAAAGTCTGAGTAGGGGAGAGACTGTGCCCCACACAAAATCAAGAGATGTCACTAGGGGCTTGGATACTGGGTGGGAAAAAACAACCAATGTCCATTTCAAATGATGATGAAGAATCCAGAAGAGGAAAAGGTCTACTTGGGGAAATGACCTGGACCTTAAGTTTCCTCTTTCCAAAGCAGTGATAAACATGTATGATTAAATTTTACTTTTTCTGTGGTCTATCAGAAGTAGAGTATCAAATGATAACTAACGCTACAACATGGATGAACCTCACAAATGTTTACTCAGTAAAAGAAGCTAGACACAAAAGGTCACGTGTTACATGATTCCATTTATGTGAACATCCAGAAAAAACTACATCCATGGAGACAGAAAGCAGATTGTTGGTTGTCAGGGATTGTGGTGAGAGGGGAATGGAGAGTGACCACTTAATGGGAACAGGATTTTCTTTTGGAGTCATGAAAATATTTTGAAACTTCATATAAGTAGCAGTTGCACAACATCATGCATGTACTACAGGCCACTGAATTGTACACTTTAAAATGGTTAATTTTGGAGCCAGCCCCCTAGCTGAGTGGTTAAGTTGGCACACTCTGCTTTGGCAACCCAGGGTTTCGCCAGTTCGGATCCTGGGCACTGACGTGGCACCGCTCATCAGGCCATGCTGAGGCAGCGCCCCACAGAGCACAACCACAAGGACCTACAACTGAAAATATACAACTATGTACTGGGGGGCTTTGGGAGAAGAATTAAAATAAACATAAAAACATAAAAAAGAAGATTGGCAACAGATGTTAGCTCAGGTGCAAATCTTAAAAAAAAAGGTTAATTTTATGTTATGTGAATTTCACTTCAATTTTTTAAAAAAGGGGGAGGACGCTAGTCACTGAGCAAGACTTTAAACTGGGTAGAAACCCTGATCTTTGCTTTTTTCCCGTCTCTCTTTCTGATTATCTGCCTAAGTGTCAGTGGAGTTTCACAGGCCCCTTTACTTTTGTCTTGTAAAGCATTTGATCTGCTCTCTTGAGAAAGTGGCCTTTGGTCCTTACTTCTCGGCTAAAGCCAGCTATCCAGAAGCTTCTGGCTATAAAGATTTAGGTAGTTTTATAGGACTTGGCCTCTGATCACTCGTTCTCTTCTGCTTCACCCTCCCTGCCTCCAGCAAATAGGGAGCTGGCGAGCATTGATTTAGGGCATATTCCACTCCCTCATCTTGGCTTTCTACTGAGATGGTTCTGTTTTCAAGGCATAAAGGTTTAGCTAATATCACACTGATAAATTCCAGTTTCACATTTTGTGAATTCCAGGAGAGTCTCAACATATACAGGTTCCACAACAACCTGCCCAGAAATACTTCCAGCAGAGCATCCAGTCATTTGAAGGATGGCTCTGGTGGGTTTCGCTCAAGGCTTTATTTCGGCCAACTGTCATGTCAAATTTTTAGACTGAAGTTTCTAAACTCTGCACAGTTACCGGAAAATTGGTTGGAAACTACAAGGAGTCAAGCAGTTTTAAGAATATTGTGTGAATTTTCATCTGAATCCTGCCTGTGAAACTTCGACCATTCAAAGACTAGAGTAATTGTTTAAGACATATTTTAGGGAGAAAAATAAATTGGTATAGTGAGCATGAATCTCAGTGAATAAATTCAGGTGTGCCAGAAATAAAACTTTATTCTTCTATGGTAAAACTTAATTTCTATTTAGAAGCCTAATGCCCCCAGGCAGCAGGAAGTTCTCTGGTCAGTTAGACCCCCTGACCCTTGCCCTAGGGTTGTGCTTAAGTTCCAGGAGGCCAATGTCATGCCAAGTTTCGGGGAGGGAGGCATCTTGTCCTTGGTTGCAGTCCTTGCAGAATGGCTAGGACATGCCCCGATCCTGTCCACCTGACTCCAGCTCCTACTTCCATGCAACACATGTAGGCATTGTAATCATTTTGAGATTCTCTGCTTGATTAGGACATGGAAACCTACAGGAACCTCAGAGCTGTCCACACCCTGTAGGCCTGGGTTCTGTGCTGACATTCCCTCTCTGTGGTCTTTCAACCTCCTCAGGATTCTGTCTTAGAGTTAAAGGGCCCTTATGTTCTCAAATTTCTTCCTTTCTTTAGAGGGTTTTACCACCTCCTCAGGACTCTGCTCAGGAGACAGGTGTATAGACCCTCCCTCTGGAATTTGCCAAACTCTCTTCTCACATCAACTTCCTTCTCTCTCTCCCCACCCACCCCCTCAGCACACACATACCCCAAACTGAGGAGAATCTCCAGAACTGCCTAGAGGCTTGAAGGGGGGCAAGAGCAAGGTAGGGAATGGGGGGAAATCATTGTATAGTCAAACTATATGTTCATTTTGCTTTACTGCTTTGAAGATTGCAGACTAGAATAACGTAATTGTACATACTACTTCTCTCATCCCCTCCAAAAAAAAAAATAGCGAGTAAAATCCTGGGCAAAAGAGTGCACCTGATTTCAAGATTTCTACCCTGATTCTTTCCTCCCACCCAAGCTGAGGCATTGACCTCTTCTTAGCCATCTCCTTGCATTAGCTTCTCTGTTTGCAGGCCCTACCCTATCAAAGGGATGCACTACCACCTCAGACACCTGCATACATCTGCACCCAAGCCTCAACATGGTTGTGGGGGGGGGGGTGCCCTACCTGGAAAACACTCAAAACAATGGCTCATGACTCTTAAATATCTGTAAGACAATCTTAACACACATCTCAACTTAAGAAGAATTTGGTCCAATGAGCATTTCTGCCCACACAGATGCTACGGCATTTAATTCTCTGTATCATAATGTTGATAAGTACCACGTACTATTATTAAATGTGTGCATTTGTATATTGGCAGGGGGAAGTGGGGACAGTGTTTGCTCCCCAACTGGATATTAAACTCCTAGAGGGCTTTTGTTTTTGTTTTTTACACATATGGCTGTTCATTAACAGGCTGGGGAAAATGAACATTTCCTTTCCCCAACACAGTGGAAGCAGGAATAACAACTAGCACTTGTTTCAATCAGCAGGAGTTTCTAACAATGATAGCAAGAATTCTCAACTACCATATACCCTCATTTCAAGCTGAACCAAACCCACTGTACTTGGGTGTTTAGTCTACCTCCACTGCAGAGAACACAGCTCTAGCAACAGCTTGGGCCAATGAAGATTTTGTTCAGTCACTGGCTATGTACAGTTGATACCTTGGACAACCTGTCCTTTTGCTTAGGCACCTGAATGGCAGGGGTCTGCCTGCACCAGAGCTGAGAGCTCCATGTTTTAATTTCATTTTTTATCCCATTATTTTATTCTGTGTGCACAATATGATACTCTGCTTATAGAAGATGCCTCAAGAAATTCTTGCTAAAGAGGATGGGTGAATGAAAATCATACACTATTAAGGCTAAAAGGATCTTGAAAATTCATCTAACCTTGTCTGAAACCTTCAGGCAGGCCATACTCAAGCCAATTCAAATAAATGAGCACTTACTCATTTTTTTTAAACCTCCAGCAAAAATTTCTAAATCCATTTTTGTAAAATAGTACTAGTATGGCATACAACTCTAGCTAAAACTTCCTCACCACATCTACTGTGAATGTGATGGAGAGATAACACACTGGACTGGGGACCAACAGGTCTGGGGTGGGGCCTGGCTCTGTGTCTCACAGGGCCCTGACTTTAGCAGCATCATTTACCCTCTGTGGATTTTACTTGCTTCATCTGTAAATTATAGGGGTTGATGAGAGGATCTCTCAGCTCACTTACAACTCTAAAATTCTATTCGTCCTTTTCATTCATGTACCAGGATATGAAAAATGAGGCTCTTTTGATATGGCAGCCGTGTGGTATTTCTTCCCTTACTTTGCTGCTTTAATGAGATAGAATACAAAAGTTTTCTCTTATTCTCCTGGGAGGACTTGAAGATTAGCAGCCCCTCCTGCCACCCCAGGAAAGGAGAATTAGATTTCTGGCTGCTCATGATTTCAGGATCTATTTTTGAGGGGCCACTAAAGTCTATTTTTAAAGAACAAGAGAAAAGATGTTCATAAGAGGAGTCTCTCTGATAAAAACTCAAAGAAAGAGGGGGGATTTCCTCCTGACCAAAAGGAAACCAGGGCTCTTTGGCAGGGGGCATGAAGGGAGCAGTTGGCGAAGGAGCTTGTGAACCTATCCCGAGGAAGTTGCCCACGAATCGAAAGATAACTATGAGTTCGGAGATGCTCGTGGGAGTCATGTCATTACCACCAACTGCCCAGCCTTCAGTTAGGCACAAACCTCCCAAACCAGTGTCCAGAGCCCTCCCTCATGGTCCTCCTGTTGGTTGGCCCAAGAGGAGTCTACATTGCCAGCACCCAGCACCTCACGTCTCAGCACCCATTAGTGCCACAGGCTTTGTTCAGTCTGGGCCTCAATGCCCTGAATGACATTCCCTACATAATGTATCAGGACACAGAAAGCCAGGACGACTAATGGGAGGGAGGTAAAGAAACTGAGACCCACTGAGCCAAGGCACCGAGGGGGCTGTGAAACCCCCACAAGGGCAGATCCAGGTTTTGTGGGGCCCAAAACATACACAATTTGGAGACTCTCTTTAAGAAAACGAACATGTTACACATACAAAATTAGGTAAGAATGTGAACGTTTATTTAGAACGAGATAGGAAGTCATAACAAATTACAAATTTCTTAAAGCTGACAAAGACCACAAACACCACAAAATCTAGAAAAATAACAAAAGATGTGTTATTCATTAACCGCCTCCTAACACATCTTTATCATATTTGCTTTCTACAGTTTTTGGTTGCATCATATTTGATCACCTCTTCATAGGAATGATTTTATAAAATTTCTTATAGGAAAAAAAAGAAAGATAAATCAGTCTTTCCTCTAGTATTGTTGATCAAAATTTTTTTTTGATAGCTGGGATGCAGAAAACGTGACTTCACACATGGACATCATCAATGTTTTGTAGTACTGCAATAGGTTTATGCCTACAAGTACAGAAATTTTCATAGATTCTACACCACGCAATTCCCATCAAAAAAGATAAAGATTATATATGTGGTGTGTTTATATTTGCACGTGCTACATTGTAAAAAAACATTCCTTATAGGTGAGAACTTCCATTTTAACAAGGCATCAGTGAGAATCTAACCCTCCACTTAAAATTTTACACGTCAGATAGACCCAAAAGAACTGAAAGCAGGATCTTGAAGAGATATTGGTACACCCATATTTATAGGAGCACAAGAGCCAAAAGGTGGAAGCAACCCATGTATCCATCAAAAGATGAATGGATAAACAAAATGTGGTATATCCATACAATGGAATATTATTCAGCATCAAAAAGGATTGAAATTCTGATACACTGCACAACATGGATGAACCTTGAAGACATTATGATAAGTGAAATAAGCCAGTCACAAAAGGACAAATATTGTATGATTCCACTTATATGAGGTATGTAGAGTAGAAAAATTCATAGAGATAGAAAGTAGAAGGGTGGTTGCCGAGTGGATGGTGGAAGGGGGAATGCAGAGTTATTGTTTAATCTCTATAGAGTTTCAGTTTTGCATAATGAAAGAGTTCTGTGGACAGATGGTGGTGATGGTAGCACAAAGATGTGAATGTACTTAATGCCACTGAACAGTACACTTAACAATGGTTAACATGGTAAATTTTATTATGTCTATTTTACCACAATTTAAAAAACAAAAAAATTTTATACAGATAGTAGAATTTTCTGGAGTAGCTTCTGGCTCTGTACATTTCAAACACGGTTCTGCTCTACTGCTCAAATATTTCTGGTATTGGAAGCTGTAGGACATGTTCATATCACTATGTGACCTCTGGTTCTGCACCTTCATGTCATGATGCCCCACTAGGCAGCTGGAATATTTCTGGAAGCCATTCCTACACAAGATGGCTAGGAATAACAATTACACAGGAAGGGGCTCTGACCCTCATAACTATGTCCCACTACATGCAAACTAAAGGCATCCTTACTCAACTTCCTCTTTTCTGAATCCCAGAGATGCCTCAGTTGTTCCACCACCATCCAACACAGGAGGAAATGTGACACCAGGGAAGTGAAACTGGAAAGAAACAGTGATCTGAACTGATTATGGTTAGAATGTATTACTTTTGCAAATTTTAGAAAAATAGAAGAATGTGTGAACGTATGTCTAGCTCATCTCCCGAGACCTTGGAAGGGGCCTGTGTGAATGAGGGGCCCTGAAGGGTAAGCTTCATTGGCTTTTCAGTAAAGCTGCCTCTGAACTCCAATTTCACTTAAAATTCTTTCTATATCTGTATCATTCCCACTTGTTTTATTGTCGTGTGATATGTGAACTGCCAGGTCAAAATTCTTTGTACAATAATCCTTTTATATAGACATTCTTATATCACTTTTTATATTCTGCATGATCTATCACAGATTGTGAAGTACTTGAAAACAAGAAATGTTTCCATCATGAAACTCAGTGGAATACTGCAGGCAATCACATGCCTGATAAATGTATTTGGACAAAGTAATGCATTTGTTTATGTGTGGAGGGGGTGTCTTCTCTGAAAGCTTACCAAGTTATCCATATCCTTCTTTGGTTGTGGGATCCAGAAGTGGATGCAGAACTCTGCCCATGGTTTTTAAATTTTGTTTTAGTTTATTTTGTTTGTTTATGTTTACTACAAAATGTATATACATCTGCATCAGTTAGGAATTGAGTTCAACTGTGAGTAGCAGAGAACTGAAAAAAGAGTGGTTTAACTAAGACGGACATTTCATTCTCATATAGCAATAAATCCAAAGCTAAGCAATCTAGGGCTGGTATGGGAGCTCTCTGTTGTCACCAGAAAGCCAGGCTCCTTTCAGCTCTCTGTTCTGACAGTGCTGTCCTCTGTCCTCATACTTATAACATGGTTGCTGAAGCACTAGCCCTTTGTAGGCGATCATATCTGCACTCCTAGCAGAAAGAAGGATAAAGGAGGTAGGAGGGGGGAAAAACATGGTTCTTAAGGAACATGGTTCTGTCCCTTTTTTAAGGAGTGTTCTTGGAAGTTCTGCTGAATAACTTCTGCTATATCTCATTGGCCACTCCTAGCTGCAAGGAGTGAGATGGGGGGAAATTTAGAAACATGGTCTTTTGCTGGATACATGTCTACCCAAAATGAAAACTGGGATTCTGGTGCCACAGAGAAGGATGGATATTGGGTAGATTACCATCACCTGTGCCACAATACCTCACGCTGCCCTGGCCCTAAGCAAACTGTAGAGAGAGTCAAGGGCTGCCCCTTGCCTTGCTGCTCTCTCTCCTAACATCACTTAGCAACCAATATCCTCCAGAAACTCATTCACACTTAGAAAATTTAAAGGTAGCATTTAAAATGTGTTTAGAATTTGTGTTTTAACCAGGAGCAAATCCTTGAATTAGAAAAATAAAGTCATCTTCATACATATTCAAGCATCAATAACTAAGACGTGACTGATTGGGTTTGGGAAAGAATAACTGGGTTTGGATTTCCTTGTCTCTAAAAATCAAATCACACCAGACAATGTTCCTGTTTTACCTTTTTTTTTTTAATGTTCCTCTTTTAACTTTAGTGTATCTCTGAGCACTAATGGTAAATGTGTTCCCCACTATGAATTTTAATGTTTTTTTATTTGCCCATAGCTCATCGTTCTCCTGATTATAACTATGTAGTATATATTTTCTTCTCCCTGAAATGGGTGAAAGCCTTTTTAACACTAATCCTAATGGGGCTTTAGTGCTGTGCTTTTTATTGGGTGTTTATCATTCACACAGCAGTCGAGGAGGCGTGGCGGCGAGCGCTTTTCATTTTGTGTTGTGGTTACTTGATAACAGGCCTGCTTCAGCACAGGCTTAGGCAGGACGTGAGAGATGGTAGGAGACTTTTTATTCCACCAAGTCTGTCAAGTGGACATTAAGCAGAAAATGAGCTTTCGTTTCCCATGCTGCAATAAAACATATGCTTTAAGAAGGAATACAATTGCCTTTGAGTTACTGTTGCTTTATTTTGAGTACTATGGGGTCTTCAGGCAAATATTTCTGCAAACAGCTTTCAGAAAGGATGGTAATAACTGGCATTTGTAGAGCATGCTAGGGTTTATAAAGCATTTTCACATTTATTGTCAGTGCCCAACTTCTCTGCTCTCGGCTGCTAGCAAATGGGGATCTCGGTTTCGCAGCTTTGAGATGGCCTCTGGGACATGGCTTTTGATCTCCTTTGCCTCTAGAATGGATACCAGCAGTTTTAATAATGGCCTAAATCACAGGTTTCCAGAAGCAAGGGCAAACTAACCATTTCCTAATCTTTTTCTACTCCCAAATAATTCTATTCCCTTTGAAAGCAAATAGCTCCCTTCCGGGACAAGTCAGTGAGGGGATTTCAGAAAGGAGAGGGATACGGGAGGGTAAAGATAATTCCTTTCCACCCCATTTCATCCTTTGCCCTGTTCTCATTCCATGGTAACCTGGCTCAGGACCACTGTAGGCCAACAAACACACTCCTGTTTCTTTGGGCCATCAATACATCAATCACTGAACCTCAGACTTGATAGAAAATATACAAGATCTGAAGACCAACTAACCAGACCTGTACCAGTCACCTTAGAAAGGGACAAATTTCATCTTCTAGAAGGAGCAAGAGGATCAGGAGTTGAAGTTCCCAGGGAAAACAGACAGACAGGGTCACAGATCACAGGACCTTGTTCCATCCCACATCCCACCCATCTTCTGAATATTTAACCTCTCTGGCTATAAAAATACTCAAGCATCTCCCATCTCAAAAAAAAACAAAAAACAAAAAACCCTTAGATGCTAATTACTGGAGCTAATGCCCCATACAGTTTCACTCTTTCTCACGCAAACATCTCCTTATAGTGTCCCACACTCATCACTAATGCCTCACCTCTTATCCAATCTTCAACCTATTGAAATCTGGCTTACTCCCATCACTGCTCTCATCCTAGTCTCCAATTACTTCCTGTTGACACACCCAATGCACACATTCAGTCTTCTTATAGCAAGACTGCTGCTCTCGGCATGTTGATGTTTTTACCCTTTTGGCTGCTATGACACTGGACTCTCCTGACCTCCAAAGACCTCCCTATGGTTTGTTCTGACACCTTCCCAAGATCCCTACCCAGGTTCCCATCCTTGGTTCCTGCATTTCTGTCTCTCCACACCTCCCTGGGTTAGCTCATTCAATATGTTGCTTTCAATTACTGCCTATGAGCTGATGTTTCTTTAATCTGCACCTAGTGCACACATTTCTCCCTCAGATTCAGACTCAGATATCATTTTTCTAAAAGAACGCTTCCATTGTGTTGCCCTAAAACTAAACATATCGTCTCACTTTAAACCATCTTCCGTCTCTACCCATTATTCATTTGATGGTCCTACCATCCACTCACTCACCAAGTTAGAAAGCCTGGGGGCTCCTCTCTACTCTTCATCAGCCCTACATCTAATCTTCTACATATTTCTTAATGAGGGACCCCAAATTTCTATAAGCCTCGGGTCCCACAAAATCTGAATCTGCCTCTTTTTGGGTCTATTTATCCTCTAGTTGGTATGGGCAGAGCCTACATCTTATTTATCTTTGTATGAAAAACACATAATAGGCATTTAATAGTAGGTTGTTGAATGAACAAATGACCCAGAAATCTAAGGCAAGATGGGGAATGGAGGAAGAGAGCAGCAGTGGGTGCAGGCTGAGGCAAGATGTGGAAGCAGAAGTCCAGAACGGGGAGCGCCCTGGTTCCATGAGAACAGTCAGGAGCCAGGACACCAAGGTCAGAGCAAAGCCATGAATCAGACCTCACACAGAGAGCAAGGGTCAGAAGCCAGGCAGACAAACACAGGCTCGGAATGTGCAAACACCAGTGGGCAGAGCAGAGCAGAAGGTCCAAGTCCAGGCTAACAGCCAGGAAACAGAGGAACAAGATGAGCTAGCAGGAAGACAGAAACCAAACAGCAATGACGAGCAAGCACTTCCTGCGACGTTCTTCTATGGTGTCTGGCCACAAAAGCCATCCCAGAAGGGCAGCCCAGGACAGGGGGCAGGCATTCAGAGCACTCAGCCAAGTGATGGGGCATGAAGGGAACAGGGGGAACCAGCAGCCGTAGTGAGGAGATTCTGACTGCCAATGCTTTTCCCACTTGGACTGGTGTTCAGTGATATCTATTTGTAACCCTGAGCATCTACTGAAAGTGAAATGATGAAAACGCTGCTGAGTTCACAAAGCCCTCTTTAAAAAAAAAAAAAAAAAAAGGAATCAAACATCTGTATCTATCCCATTTTGAGGTATTCCTTTAAAGATTTGCTTTCAATGATGTGACAATGAATGGTTATGTTGTAGTATGAAATCAGGACAGCAGTTTTGTAAAGGAGGCAAAAATTGCTTCATTAAAATGCATGGAGGGAGAAGCGATGGATTATAGTATAGATCATGCTAGAGATGAGCAGATTACTGAGCGCCAGGCACACAAGGGAGACAGATTAATGAAAAATAAATAAAGGAGTTTCAGAAAAACAGCATGAAGCTGAACACTGGTCTGCTGCTTATCACAGAATATAAGCCTAAATGTGTGTGGAAAATCATTTCTTTTCATTTGGAACGTTGATTTAAAAGTTAATGTTATTTGCTTCTTCCCCTATTTCTCTATTTTATTTGTTTATCTTTTGGATAATTAAAGATAATTGTAAAAAGTGGAACACATCAACATGGTGGAACATCTAATGAAGATTGCCTACTCTGGAAAAAGGTCAAGGGCATGGTACAGTTTTCTTAATGGTAAGGATAATCACTGAAAATTATAAATAGAAGAATTAATCCTTCTTGTCATGGCTCGACTGTGTGTTTTGCCTGAAAAACTTCATAGATATGACTTTGAAGGGAAAGTCACTTAAAGTATTGGGAAAAGAATGGAATTTGCAGTCAGATGACACAGGGTTCACAAATCACCAAGCCTTTTTGAGCTTCAAGTTTTTGGCAGGAAAAAATGATAACTGCTTTAATTAACTCAGAGTTTTTAGTGCATCTCAAATGATATATTATAAGAAAAAACAATTTGTAAAAAGCCATACCAACATAAATTGTCAGTTACATATACAAACTCCATTAGGTTTCAGCTGGATTTGGGTTTCACATAATCACTCTAAATGATGAATAAGAAAGCATGCAGCAATCACCTGAAAATCACACCTACCATTTGTAATGTTGATACTGACAGTGAAAGACAGGTAATGACTATTTTTAAGAATAGAATTAGTTTCTGATATTTACTTAATCATTTTAAAACTAGGCTTACAATTTCTATAATGTGTAAGGTTGAACAAGTTACCTCTTTTGAATTTAATAAGCTACACTAAAGTATTTATGATAATTATACATACTTCTGAACATTTATATGCTTAATTAGAAGCTTTAAAGTTTTAAGGCAAGTAAAAGCAGTCGAACTATATGTAACAACTCTGAGAAAATGGTCATATGTCTATAAGGATCCAAGTGGAGATGTGGGTTAGACACTTGCTTATATAAGTCAGGAGTTCAGGAAGAGTAGGGAGCTGAAGATATATATTTTGGAATCATCAGTCAATAGATGGTTTTGAGTCATGGAAATAAGAGTGAGTGTAGCTAGAGAAGGGGTCTAAGGCCTGAGTGGTTCGACCCACTAACGTTTTAAGGCTATGGAGAAGAGGATGATTCAGCAGAGGAGACTGAAGAAGATCACCCAGTGAGGTAGGAGGACAACACATGTTCTGAGAGACAAATGAGGAAAACAGTTTGAGGAGGAGGTAATGTCAAATACTGGTGAGAAGTCAAGTAAGATATGGAGTGAAAATTGGCCAATGGATCTAGCAACCTGGAGATCATGGTGACCTTGACAAGAACAATTTCAGTAGAACGGAAAGCAATGGAAAGTGGGGATGGGGAGGAGATGTTGACCTTTATATAATCTCCCCCTTGATCCTTTGATTTTCTTTTTAAGCTGAGCCCACACATTTAGTAAGTGGGGAGGACACAAGAGAGGGGGAGACCTTGAAGTTAAATTTAGCCCTATTAGCATCAACAAACTCAATCATAGTTTACAAAATATTTCTATAAGATAACAAAATCAGTTACAACAGCATCAACTCCCCAGAGAGAATAGACCTCAATAGGCCACATAATTACAATCTCCATATTTTCTGTGCCAAAAGTCCAACAAAGTTCTTTTGAGGTGTGAACTTTGTCACAAAACTTTAGTCTTACATTTATACATGTATTGACAATAGCAAAGTTACTTAAAATCATAGATGTTCTGGAAAATCTGAGGCATATAATGGCTCTACATACAGCTCATCCTCTTGCCATTAGGCAGAATCACATCTGAACCTTTGTGAGTATTTAACAGGTAATACAGTTTTTTAACCCAAAAGCATTTAACCTAACAACTACTGTGTGGAAAGTAATAAACTGAAGATTGATCTTTATCAGGATCTCCTTCAGGAACTGATCACACTGCACCATCAGAATGCCCTAAGTCAGTTCTCCTGGAGAGATCTTGGTGTGGGACATTTTAATGGCTTTGGGCTCTTTTGATGAAACTGAAACCAAATCAATCAATGTTCAATTTATCTTATTCCTATGAAATGTGGCCAAATAATATCCTCCCTTCATCCTCAAGTCTTACCCCATCCTTTGCCCCAGCCTTTGCATCAAAATGCACTGCTTGCGTTTGCCCATATTCTCTTTCAATGTGCTCCCAGACTATGTGATGGGAAGCGACAACAGCAGTTCACTATCTGACGACACAAAGGTCTTTTAAACACCATCCATCTATCCTGAGGGTGAAACCATTATCATTCCTGTAATTTGTCTCCATTAGTCCTTTCCTCCAGTGCAACAGCCATTTTTACCTCTCTTGTCAAATCCAATGGATTACAGAATTCTAGGAAAAGTCTGGCCCAATTTCTCAATGATTTGATATTCTATATTTCTTACAAGTTCAGTTTCTCCTAAAAAATTCCAAGATGTTGCTGTTTAAAATTATTATCATTCCTCTTAAAAACAGCACTGCCCTAGAGGAAGACTGCCTTTCATGATGTCCTTCTCAGCAAACATATTATTTATTCCATTTATGTTAGAATTTTCATGTTCATTTTCCTCTCCAGTGAATTACTTTCCAGAATTACCTTTTCTCTTCCCTATAATTAGTGCCACATACCACTGATGAAGAACCCACATTATCAGAAAGAAGAAAGCCATAGGAACATATTGTGCATTCTCAAAGGAAAATATTCTAGCACACATGAGTTTACAAGATTCAGATAAGAAGTTCCTTCCCACACAAAAAAGTAAGAAACAAGTACATTGGAAGACTTGCTTCTTTTACAGACATTCTTCTATTTAACACTTATTTAAGGAGCAATCATTGTATATAAGATATGTGGACCCTGTTGAATACAGAGATGACTCTGGCACATTCCTGCCCTGGAGGAATTTACAGTCTGGAGAGGAAAAAGTAGGGCAAATCTTGTTAACATGGGGTGGAGTACAGATTAGGGAGAGATTCTTTCCAAACAGGAGCCTAAAGGAGGACAGTGAGGAGGTAGTATTTGAATGGCTCTTGCAGATTAGGTAGTGTTTGGAGTGGGGTTTAGAGCTAAAATAAGGGGAGGAAACTTCTGGATAAGGGGTCTGTGTGAACACAGAATAGCATATGGGAGGGCCTGAGTCAGTGCAACGAACCAGGGATCGATTGCTCAGGAGTGGAGAGTGCATGAAGAGAAGAGCCAGAGAAGACAAAGTTGGAAAGACAGGTTAGAGCCAGGCCTCGTCATGCCAAGAATGCCAGGTGGAAGAACACAGCTCCATTCCTTAGGCAGTGAGAATGCTCCAGGGGATTTCAGAGCAGAGGAAAAGCAAAAGGAGAGCATTAATGTTTAGGATGGATTGAAATGAGGCCATGCTGGAAAAGGGAGGCCAATTACAGGATTTCTGTAATCATAAGCTAGGCCTTGATGAAGTCATAGGATGCAACAAGACTGTAGAATTAGAGAGGAAGAGAAAGATTTCAAGACATTTCATAGACATAATTGATAGAATCTGGTATCTGACAGAATGTGGAAGGTGTGGGGGAGGGAGGAGTCAGAGTTACCCTGAGAGTTTGAGACCGGCCAAAATGAAGACTACAGAGGGAGGGAAGATTTGGGAGGGAAAATATGCTGGGGTAAGTCTCTAGAAGATGCCTGGTGACCATTGGAAAAATAAAAGTCTTTTAAGAGAGAATTCAGAGCTGGAGGTACAAACAAATGTAGAAATCATCTGCACAAATGTGACAACCAAAGTCACGACTTTGGATGAGATTTTTAATTGAGAAACAGCTGCAATTACTGTCTATACATCACAAAGTCAAATGGTGTTTTGCTAATTATCCACTTAGTTTGATGAATGCAGACAGCCAATATCAGATCATTATAGCCTAGATACTTTGCAGACTGAATGGCCCAGTTTTGCAGTCCACATCAATCAAATTAAACAAATCATTGTCAAATCTGCCCTTGGCTTTGTGCTTTGTCAATACAGCCAGTGGGTATGTGCTCAAATTGAAATTGAAAACCTAATTCAAGACCCTGAAGTGCCAGTGTCAGAGCTCCACATCTCCAGTCATCTCAACTGTCTCCTGGCCATAATACCTTACACCAGGGTCCCACTGTGCAGTTTACAGAGAACTTCATGAGCAGTTATCCTTTAAATGAGAGTTCAACACAACAGATAGCTTTGTCTTCATATCATAGGTGCGGAAACATGAGGCTTACAGGGGCTGTAAATTACCTAGGGTTGTATAGCTAATAACAAGTGGAGGTAAAAGAAAGGATGACTTCAGACTCCAAGTAAATGGCAGAGAGGTTTTTATTTGGTGTTTGTTTTACTAATCTAGATTGCATGACCTTTTAAAAAAATAAATAAATAAAAGAATATTATGCTCATTGCTAATTAGCACAGCTGAATAGAGCAGGAGGTTACCTGTGCCTGTTGTCTACTTCTTTTGCCTTATGGCCACTTCTTTTGCCTTCTCTGTGTCACCTCACTGGAATTGATTGGGTGAGTGAATGGTATGTGCATGTACATACACGCGCGCACACACACACACACACACACACCCCTTCCTCATTAATCTCAACCTAGTAGGCCAATTTAGAAGGAGAGCTATATCTCAAACGACACATTGTCAAAACTATAGGCCCTATTTCTAAGTGTATTTTTCATGGTTCTTCAGCTGCAGGCAACCAAGACCAGCAATCACATCTCCATGCATCACATTGCACAAGATAAATTTGTAATTTGCTGTAACTTTCACATCCTTCAGAAGATAATTTCTAAGCCAAGCACCACACTGAATTCCAAACTTCAAAATGAAGGCCACTACATTATATAAGAAAAGATCAGTCCAAGGGAGAATCAAAGTGTATTTTCTAGGTAGGATGACAAGAAGAGCAAGAGGATGGTGAAAATCACTTTCTACTTTGCTCTATGCTTACACAGATTTATAACATTTCTCCATACTCTGTTAGATTCTATCATGTGCGGTTCATAATACCACACTTAGGAATAAAATTTTAAAAACCAATCGGAGAAAAACTCCTAATGCACCTTCACTTGAGTGTCTTCTGTCTTTCCACCAAGAGTGAAAAAGGAGAACCCATCGGACATTTCTTAATTGTAACACAGAAGTTTGGTGAGGCAGGCACTGAGCCTCAAATGCTTCTGGGAAATGGATGAGGAAATAGACTTCCTCCCTTAACTATTTGTATCCACTTATTGTCATTGGGATTAAAGAGTTTCCAGAGGAAAACAAGACTTAAACCATCATTCTTTTGGAATTCAGACATAAACCACCATGTCTGGTGTGTGGGTGGCCCTGGTGAAAGTCAGATTTCAAATAGGAGCAAAGGGACTTCTGAAGGAATATTTCAGTTAAAGCATGAAGTTGACAGATGTTATAATCTAAATCGTTTTATATTTCCATGCAGAAACTTCAGAGTTGGTGACAACAATTGGTGAGACATCTCGTAGGCATTTCATTTATATAGAAGGCATAAAAACACCTGAACTCAGAGGACTTGGGAAAGAGGTTTTCCCTGAAGAGAACTGTGCTATGCAACCTCTGCATTCCTCCAGTCTGAAGAGTGGGGGACATCTGGTGCTTATCTCAAGCCTGGTGATCAGGATTTCTACAGGACTGCAGCTGGAGAACACATGGTGGTATTCTGATTCTCTCTTAAAACTTAAAATGAGCTGGTGAATAAGTCAAATAGTAAGTGGCTGCATGAGGCAGCCTACACTCTTAGAGTCTGTCAGGCAGAAAAATAAGCGAGTATTTCCCAAGTGCAGCAGTGGGTAGCATAACAAAGAATGAATGTGGGGTCAGCTTCAGTCCTGTCCTGTGAGACTTCCCAGAGAGGTAAACAGGCCCTAATGGATAGAAGCTGAAGGTACGGCCAGGGGGCTGCAGAAGGAGTAAGCAATCAGTCGTAGTGGAGATGGCTTCCCCTGGGTAGAGGGAGCTTCACATGCAAGGCCCCCAGTGATGGAGTTCTCCAAAGAGCCAAAGCTTACCTTAAACAGCTGCCAGGCCCACAGAACACAACCCACAAGACAGTTTCAGTCACGTGAGAACTTTTCTGCTCCCCACTTAACTCTCCTTCTTCCCCTACTCTATTCCAACCCTGGGAGGACAGAAACAGATTCTAACAATGGAAGAGAAGGAGAGGACTCCAGTCCCCCACCTCTGTGGTCCCCGCCCTTCCCCTCAACAGGGCTTCATTGAGGATGGAGAAGATTAGACTTCAAATCAGACTTGGAGTGTTGGTATTTTATGGGCTGGACTTTCTGAACAAAGATTATGTTTGGTAACCTAAAAATTTTTTTCCAATGGTTGCAGGAGACAAAATAAAGTTGCTTTATGATCACACCCATGAGTGTTGCTTGTTCACCACATCAATTACACACACGTTTCCTTCCACTTAGCCATTCGCATCCAGTGACTTATTTGGGATCTAAGGAGCTTCCTTAGAAGGCAAAACCTAGAAATGTACTGAGATTCAGATATATACAGCCATATTGATGCGCTGAGGTGGGTGAAAGTCAGATTGCAAGTTGGGTAGTCAGATTGTCATCCAGGTAACAGGTGAGGTCACTTTGTCCTCTGAGAATTACATAAAATTGGCTGACACTCTCCCCCATCCCATGGTTAATGGAAGTCCAGACTCCTCCTAAATATTTCTGTGAATCCCCAAAGGCCTTCCCTCCGATTTCTCCTTTCTGGAAAGTTCTGTCTCTCTCCCCTAGCCCATTCCAGGGTTGCTCTACTCACTCCGAATTCTAGTTACTCAGATTTGGAACACAGACTCTGCCTCGATTTTCCCAGAAACACCATCACACAAGGCCTCACTTCAAGCGATTACCTTTCACCACAGAGCAAGCCACTTAAAATGGAACACAAAACATCCTTGTCTTTGAACCTCCCTGGCCACTGCTGCTGTCTTACGTGTGGCGTTCCCACAGCCTGACAGCCTTCTACTCTGTGGCTTAATCCCTTGTTTCTCCTGCTCCCTTCTCCTTTCTCTGTTCTTCTCCCCAGAAAATTCTTGTTTATTTTTTATGCTGATTGGAGTAGCTATCTGTTTGTTTCAATGCCTCCTTCCAAATCATGCCCTGGGGTCCTCATCTTTGCTAAATAAAAGGCTATTCACTCCAGAGATAAATTATGCTACTTCCTTACTGAAGGAAGCTGAAGATCCACAGTCACTTGTGGTTTTAAATAGTAATTGCTTTATCTCTACTACCAGACCCCACAATGAGGCTTGAATTTGGAAGGGCAAGTTGATTATGGTTATAGGTGGTGGCAGGTTCCAGAACTCACTGCCACCCAAGGAGATTGACAGCATGCATTTGTCTTGAGGAGAAAAGGGTTCTGTGTGTTAATTGAAAATATATTAAAATTCTGGAACTCTTTTGACTTTAGTGAACTCATTAAGGGTCCTTTTCTCTTTTCCTGGTTCCCCATCAATCTACTCCACTCCACCTCCACTCCTGCCTGCGTGCGTGCGCGCATACACACACACACACACACACACAAACACACACACACACACTATAAGAAAAAGGAGCATTCTCTTCCTTTGGTGGCCATCAGATGTGCTGCTGGCCCTCAGGTTCCCTACCCTTGAGGCACAGTGGAGATATTCCTGACTCATCATGCTGGGGCCAGTCCATTTCCAGCTTTACCAGCACCTATGCATATTATTAAGCCTGGCAGCAGTGGAGTCCTGGTGCTGCTAAGAACTCTATCAGCAACCATACAATTGCCATATCTATCCCAGCTGAGCACAGACACAAACTAAAAAAGATCCTCCCGTCCTCACAAAAACAACAAGGCCTCAGGTGCAGCCCATTTTAAAAATGACCTTAGGTATGGGACTCTCCATCTTCACTAGAAGCAGCAGCAGCGCTGACAGGAGCAGAGTGGCAGGCTGCGATCAGCAACTCTGTGGAAAAGAAGGGACATAAAGCTGTAAATCCAGGCTCAGCTAGTGGTGAGGTGGTGAGGCACAATTGTGGACAAGTCTAAACACTCCGGGGAGGGGATCTATAAAAGACTGGGCTTCCTTGAGTCAACAAGAAGCCCGTCCAATGGGGCTTTGCTCACTACCATTAACATTTGGGGTTTAACATGATGTGACTGCATTTGCAATCAGCAGCTGCTAAATCATGAGACACTTGGATTACATGTGATAAACGGCTTTTGTCTCTAAGTCTATGAAATTCAGAGATACAAGGCTGCACTGCTGTAGAATTATTCTGTGACTGATTCATTCTACCGGCAATGTTTTCCAGAATGCTACTAAAGAAATTTCCATGCAAACTATTAGAATAGGTAATAATATCCAAACACTACCTATAAATATTACGTAAAGCGCTTTACCTACCTTATCTCATTAAATCCCTCCCATGGCCCTAAGAGGTAGGTGTTATTATCCCCATGCTAGAGATGCAAAAAGAGGCACAGAGAATTTAAATAATTTAAGGTCCAACAACTAATAAACATTCAAACTGCTTAATAGAAGATATGAAAATAAACACTAAACTAGGGCAACCAAAAGATTCTAGAACATACTTCTGACATCTTTTATCTTAGGTCAGTCTCCCTAGAAGCAAAATAGGAGACGAGGATTCTTGCACAAGTGATTTAGCGAGGAAGACCTCCCAGAGGACAGTGATGGGGAGAGGGGAGCAGGACTACAGAGGGCAGGAAGTCACGCGAAAGTGTGATCTCAGGTAAAGACCCACAGACATTATTTCACTTAATCCCGTAGGGGAGCTCCAGGGTATAAGTGGCATCTCACAGTCCTCCAACCCAAGGCACGCCACACTTGTTGGTCAGGGTCATGCCCTGAAAAAAACGCACAGGCCTGGCCACTGAAAGCAAATTCCACCAAACCCATTGGCGCACACACACAGTAAAGAGGGATCTGAGGCATTTGCTCAGAGAGCTGACATTATCCACTATGCTCATTCAACAGCAAAGCTGGCTCTCAACCAGCTGCAAATCCTTGAAGTCATCCCCAGTGAGATCAGAATTAGAGGGAGTGCTTCCATAATTGGGGCTTCAGACAGACTGTATACCCAGAAAGAGGAGAAAGACTTAGGTTAGCCTTATTGTTTATTGAAACTGGTCTGTGATTTGGGAGCCCAGCATTTTCAGGTTTCTATAAAGGGAATGAGTGTGTAGTCAAGGAGCCTGCTTGATGTGGCCAAGGACCTCTGGCTTTGCCTAAAGAGAAGGTGTGCTTCCCACACATGCCCCACCTGCCTGGCTCTGTGACCTGGGCAAATCATTTAACTATGTGAGCCTCAGTTCCCTTAGAGGGGAAAAAGAAGAAAATGATCCACCCCAGACTTTGCTGGAATAATCAGATGAGATGATGCCTATAAAGATGCTTTGTAAGTGGTCAGCAAGATACAAATATTAGTTATTAGTAGTATTAGGTTGTAGTTGGATTTAACAGAATCTTATTTCCATTCAAATGGACTGCATTTAGGTAGACATGACCATGGTTAGATGTAAATTGCAGAGAAATGGAGTTTTTTCTTATTCACAAAGCAGCCTCACTCTGCCTGTTCCCCAGCATCTCTATCCAAGCCATTATCCAGCTGGAGATTAGATGGATTTGGAAAGAGAGCAGACTTGAGCTTCAGGAAATCCCAGCTCACAATGACACAAACCAGCTAGTTCCTCAGAAGGCTTGGGCCTCATTGTCTGTTCCATCCTGGAGGGGCCCGCAGCTCATACCTTCACACATCCTATGGCCCTGGTTCTCCCTCTCAACCTGCACTGAACTCTCCAGCACCCCCAAGAGAATATGACATGATAAACACATTCACATGATGGTACAAATGACAAAATGAAATAAACGCTGCCCCCTGGGCACAGCCTTAACCTAAAGGAACAGCCCTCAAATGTCAAACCAGACGAAAGCTGGTTGCAGAGTGTGGGGTGGAGATTTGAGCTCCCAGGGCAATAGTCATAAACATCACACCAGATACATGATTTGGTGAAATAAAGCCAGTATTGTTTATAAGAAGAACATTTCTCTTGAGAGTGACTTCCAAGTGCAGGGCACAGAGGCTTTAATTCTCACAGAATGTTTCTTTTTCAACTATCTTTTGGGCAACTAAATAAAGACAGAATAGACTTTGGGATCAGAGCAGCCTGAGTTTTACTCCTGACTTTAGCATTTACTAGCTATGTGACCTTGAGTGTTATCTGAAACTCAGTTTTCCTATGTGTGAAGTGGGATTAAGGGTACCTCCCTCATGAGGTTACTATAAGAATATAGTGCATGCAAACTGCTAGGCACAGTTCCTGCTACACAGCAGACATTCAACAAATACCAATAAAATTAATAATAATATGTAAAGAGCCTAGACCCGTGCCTATGACATAATAAAACATTAATTATCATTGTTATTGTTATTATTATGCTCCTCAGAGAGCATTTCAGTGGTTTGCAGTTGGTAGGCATGCAGTAAATGTTGGTCAAATTAATAAATACACAAACAGTTGCTGCCAACAAACTTCTTAACCCATAGAGGAAAGAGAACACTTCTGAATTCCATGCCTAAAGAATTCCTTACCACCTGAACATCTTAAAAATAGCCTCCAGGGAGCAGCCCCATGGCATAGAGGTTAAGTTTGTGCCCAGTGCTTCCGCGGCCCAGGGTTCACTGGTTCAGATCACAGGCACAGACCTATGCATCACTTATTGAGCCATGCTGTTGCAGGAGTCCCACGAATAAAATAGAGGAAGATGGGCATGATGTTAGCTCAGGGACACTCTTTCTCAGCAAAAAGAGGAGAATTGGCAGTGGATGTTAGCTCAGAGCTAATCTTCCTCTAAAAAAAAAAAGGAAAGAAAAATAGCCTCTGGGGGCCAGCCCAGTGGGCAGTGGTTAAGTTTGCATGCTCTGCTTCAGCAGCCCGGGGCTGGCAGGTTCAGATCCCTGGCGCAGACCTACACACTACTTCTCAAGCCATGCTGTGGCAGGCATCTCACATACAAAGTACAGAAAGATGGGCGTAGATGTTAACTCAAGGCCAGTCTTCCTCAACAAAAAGAGAAGGATTAGTGGCAGATGTTAGCTCAGGGCTAACCTTCCTCAAAAAAAAAAAAAAAAAAAAAAAATAGCCTCTGTTCCTCAGCCCAGGCTTTGTGTGCCATGCTGTCATCATGAGAGTTCCTCCTCCATCAGCCCAGGAGGAGAGCAATTGGTGGCACACACAGCCTTCCCAGACAAGGAACATGAGACTGTCACCTTTAGCAGGGCTGTGAGTCACCAACTGCTTCTGTCTGGAATTGGGACAGGAAGTGCTGTGACTATGGGGTTGTGCTAATTTACCTGATTCCAAAGGCAAACATCAGCGTGCGAACATCACAGATGTTTCTGTTTGTTTCTGAGATGACATCTACTTTGACTTTGCACAAAATATGGAGCCATTAGGTATCCAAAGACCTCTTCATGTCAATGGAAAAAGTGCAAAAATACAGGACACAACCAGTATCACAATAAGATATTGTCACTCTTTCTGCACAGCTATCTCCACCACTAGCAGACAATCATTCCTTTGTAGATTTTGAAGGGGCAAAAGAAGATAGATTCGCCTACTCAGGCAGTCTATTCCAGAGAAGGCATTGTCTCTTTGAGCCAGAACTGAAAAAAGCCAGAGGGAAGAATCTGGAACAGGAATGAGAGGGGCTCTTGGGGAGAGGCAGCTTACTGCTCCAAAAAGAGACTGTGTTGGCACCATCCTTTTGGACACAAGGGAAAGAACCATACTGCCTGAAGTGCAATTTCAAACAGGTATCACAAGGGCATGGCTGACGAATCCTGGGAGATGACAACCTCTTCAGCGAGGGAAAGAAGGGAGATCATTTTTACTGATTATCTACATGACAAAAACAACTGTCATTTATTAAGGACATATGCCAGGTTCCATGCAAAAATCATCTCATTTATATGCACAATAACCCTATAACAGGTACTGTATTAGTTTGTAGGGCTGCCATAACAAACAATCACAAACTAGGTGGTTCAACAACAGGAATATATTTTCTCACAGGTCTCAAGACTAGAAGTCAAAGATCAAGATGCCAGCAGGGTTGGTCTCCTCTTAGGGTCATAACAGAAGGATCTGTTCCAGGCCTCTCTCCTTGGCTTGTCGGTGGCCAGCTTCTTACTGCCCCTTCACATGGTCTTCTCTTTATGCATTTTCATCCCTGGTGTCCTTTTGTGTGTCCAATTTCTTCTTCTTATAAGGACACTAGTCAGATTGGATTAGGGCCCATCCTAACAGCCTCATTCTAACTTAGTCACCTCTTTAAAAGTCCTATCTCCAAACACAGTCACATTCTGAGGACTTCAATATATGAATTTTGGGGGAAGACAATTCAGCCCATAACAGGTACTATGATTTCTATCTTACTGATGAGGATTTTAAGGCCTGTCATGTGTAACATAGCTACTAAATGGTGACGGCAAGATTTGAATCTGGGTCTGTTTGACATGAAAGTCTGTTATCTCCACCATACAACACTGCCTCTAAAAGCTGACGAGCAGTGCAGAGATGAGGCTAAAAGTGACATCAACATCAGCATTTACAGGCTACTGATATGTCTAGAAGGTTTTGGTGGAAGCTTTACTTAGAAGCTTACTTTGAAATGCATAGTAAGTGTAAGTCCTGCAATTGTGGGTTAATTTACATTTCACTCCTTTGATACAACAGAAAATTTCTCTAAGCAACAGAAAAATCTGTAATCCACCCCTGCACAGGCACATACCTGCCCTGGCTAATTATTTAAGACATTGTTCAAAGCTATGCTCCTAATTAACAGTGTGCAGTGCTTATGCCAAAACATGAGCACAGTGTCTCTCACAGTTTGTAATCCATCTGGTCTCCAGGCCCACGCTGCCAGTGTCAGGTATGGCTGCCGTCCGCACATCACCTCTCCTCCTGCATGGGGTGGGAGGAGGGCTCCACGGTGGGTAATGAATCAATAATGCTCAGCCAATTCTCCGGACTCTGTTGACACGCATGGCCAGTTTTCTCTCATGATTAATTATACTTGCTTTTGCAGGAGGATTATTTCACTTTTCTGGAGAGCTTTTCTGATTTCTGCTATTAAAAAGCAAATCTCAACAATCCCCCTAGCTCAGAAGCAACGGAGTCCAGTTCAGTGTGGCTGATCACAATTGTCAAAATCCATGGCTTTAAAGGGAACATGGTTGCAAATAGAAGGAAGGATTTTGTGTGTGTGTGTGCATGTGTATTTATAGATACATATAATATGTACATATATGAGCATAAATATAAATCTTGTACCACTATGATTTTTCTCATTAAGATGACTCTCCCTTTTTTCATGATTGCCACCTTTTTCAAAAAGCCTACTAAAATAAATGTACAAGCAAATCAGATACTGCACATCTCGGATAATAATATAGTCAAAAAAGAGGAGTAGATAACTGGAGACATATTCACAATTAGACATAACTCTCTTCAAACAAAGAATGACCCCCAGTTGATTAACGTTTGTCAAGCACTTTAAAATCACACAACTCAACATCCTAGACATTTCTACCTAAAGACAGGAAGACAAAAGATGGGGGGAGCAGCTTAGGCTGGTTCTGGGTCTGTCTTGCTCAGTTATTCATCAGATTTACCAAAGGGGAGGAAAACCAAATGCACACAAAGCAGCTGGAACTAAATTTCCTTAAAAGCTATTGCTCTGTCTCTACCTCTCATTTTTCTTTATGAGCAAATGGGGAATAATTCTTCTGAAAATCATTTCACAGGAGCAGTAACATCAATTCTTAATTATTAATATCACAATTTGTTATTTATTGAGCATCAACAGTGCATTAGATGTTGTACAAAACACAGATAGCTCCAAGTCTTAAATCAAGCTGATTCACTCTGAATGTGGGTCTTTAGCCTTTTTTTTTTTTGCACAGGATTTGGGCAGTGAGCGGGATAACAAGGTGCTGCCTGCCTTGGAGGAAAGTATCTTTCTAGCACTTAGGTTTTATCACCCACCAAACAACAGCAGAGCATCTAGCTGAGAATCAAAGATTCCAATCCAGGGAATGGACCTTGAAGGGCGTCACGTCCAGTGGTCTCCAAACTTGGCTGACCATGTGTCCACCTTGGTAAACAATGTGAGCATGCACCCTCTTATATATTCATTTATACATTATATACACACACTGTTGTACTGATACATTACAATTATCATAAAGCATACAAAAACAGAAAAATTTTAAAGATAACATGAAGATAAAATATTTTAAAATAATTTTTATTTATTTTATTAATAGGAACAAAGAATTTTTGCTCTTACTAAAAGATAACACCATTGATAAAATTTTTTACTGAGAATAATACAATTGAATATAATTCAGTTTTTTTTCAATCTTAGTTTAATATTTGTGATACAGGGATTTGAAAGTTTGGTGCAGCTTTAACAGCTGCCACTGCTAAGAAAGATACTTCTAAAAAATATATCCATCCAAATGGGGAAAAAAATGCTTTGTTGGCTGGCCTAAATCATGAAACTTATTTTTAATCTCATCCACCAACTATGTGAAATTTCTGTAGAAATTTGCTAGTAAAATTCTATTTTTCCTGGCCTATTATTTGTTCTTGCCAACAAATCAAAACTTACTGTATTTTTATATATTTAATAAATGAATTAAAAATACACTGAAACTCTTCATTTTTAAATTAGCTTTGAAATTCTATTGCTAAATTTTCCAAGTTTGTGATGTTACGGTTTTTAAAGTTTACACACTTACACAGCTTTGGCAACAAAAAAAAATTAATGAGGGAAAAATTTTCAGCCATTATTCTCAAAATGGTTTCTCCATAACACAAAAAGCAACTTTCAAAAAGCAACTGATTTCTCATTTTAGAGAAGGAGCAAATTAGTTTACTTGACTGATTAGAAGCCTTCATTTAAACTCCATTCTTTCATTGACTAACTGAGTGATCTTAGGGACATCACTTCACGTTTCTGTGCCTCAGTTTCCTCATCTGTAAAATGGAGTAAGTAGTCCCTATCTTCTAAGACTGTGTGAAGAGTCAATGACTTAACCCATTTAAAATAGAACAATGCCTAGCCCATACTAAACCCTATATAAATGGAACATGTTAAGTGTGTTTAGTTTTTCAAAAATTTCCGCCAAGAGTCCTACTACCAACAGCCACTTGTCATCACAGGAGGTCAGCAAAATTGGACACGTGTTTTTGTAAAAGAAAAATGCACAACTTTAAGTTTGACTATGCTTTAATTATTTTGATCCAAGATAACCCACAAGCCTCTTTGTGACGTAAAAGATTGTGATGGTGGGGCCGGCCCTGTGGCCTAGTGGTTAAATTCAGTGTGCTCTGCTTCAGCTGCCCAGTTCAGTTCCTGGGCTTGGACCTACACCACTCATCAGCAGCCATGTTGTGGCAGCAAACCACACACAAAAAAGAAGAAGACTGGCGCAGAGCTCAGGGCAAATCTTCCTCAAGCAAAAAGAGGAAGACTGGCAACAGATGTTAGCTCAGAGAGAATCTTCCTCAGAACAAAAAAGATCATCATGGTTATTCCCCATTTCATTCAAAATATTGAAAAAAACCCTACTATTTGCAATTATATTATTTAAGATAATATGGTCCATAAATTTCTTTAACAGGGCACAATAAACTTCATGGAAACATGTTAAAGTGAAGGAACAAATGAAGACACTGCTGCGGCTTTCAGTGCTAGAAGACTCCTGCTGTGCCTGCAGTATCCTACGTGACAGTTCAGATGCGATACCAGACTGCATCAAACATTAGCAAGTTTACTTCCTTTTTTTACTTTTAGATAAAATATGAATATGAAGGAGATGTCTTTTTTCTTCTGCTCTCTGCCGTGGAGTCCACTGATCTCCTCTAGTGGTTTCCTCGCAGAGACTCTCTGGATTCTGCCCAGAGCTGCCGCATCAGACTCCCAGGTGCAGACTGCTTCTCAGTCAGCTTCCAGCCTGCATTAGTCTGACAACTAGATGACCAGCTTCCCCACAAAGGTGGCTCCCTTACCAAGAATGTAGCCTTGACAGGTGGCCACCTTCTTGAACATTTCCAATGATGAAGAGCTTATTACCTTCCAGGGTGGCCCACCTCGTTTTTGGACTACTATAATCATCAGAAAACATTTTCTTCTGCCTCTCTGTCATTTTCCCCAGTGGTGTGAGTATTTTGCTCTCTGGTGTCCCACAGAAAATGATTCACACCATCTCCTCTCCCATTCGCCTCTCTCCTCCACAGGCCCTTCAATCAATCTCCATTTGACTTGGTTTCTAGGATGTTTTTCCATCTCAATTCCACTTCCCTGGCTGCTCTCCTATTTGGAAATGTTGCTCAATATCCCATATGTCATCACACCAGATCAGGTGGCTGTGGGTGCGTGACCTCCTCTGACTGCTGCTGCAGTGGAATCCTTAATGCCAAAGAGATTCATCATCTCCAGGAGAGGTTCATGCGTGCTCTCCATTTGTGTGCTTCATGTAGATGTACCACATACATTCATTAATAATAATGGAAATACCTTTTGTAATTGAGTCAAGGTATTTTCAAACTCTCATCAAAACATGTATGTAACATGTTGGTCCACAGTGCAAAGCCCTAAAGATCTGATATCGTCTATTTTGTGCCTCTCTTAGTCCTGTTTCACACCATAAAAAATATGGGATCAAGACAAACACTGAACCTAGAGTCAGGTCAGCTGGTACCATCTAGGCCCAGTTCTGCTGTATAACTTTTATCAAGACACTTACCCTTTCTACATCTTTCTATGCTCACCAATAAAATGAGAATATCAGCGCCTACCCTCCTGACCCCAGAAAGTTTTAGCAAGAATTAAATGTTACAAATTGTGAAAGCCTTTTAAAATGGTTAAAAACGTTTTATTATAATAATACAACCTGTAGGCACTTAACAAATATTGATGGGGAAAGGAAACAGATAAACGATAGAGAGCAGACTGAATAATGACAAGAAGGGAGGATCAGAGGAAAGATAAGACATAAAGTCAATTCAAGCTCTTGGCACCTTAAGCCAGTTTCTGTCACTGATGGCAACACAGAAAATCACAGAAAACAATGCACTAAGTCCAGTGTGCTGTTTAAAGAGTGCAGGCCTTAGTTTCTGGCAAGGGAGCATACCACCCATGATTTCTATAGCTCCGTGCAGTTAATGAGGCATCTAGTAGCACCTGTTCAGAATTTAGCCAGGAAGAAACGTAGTAGGAAGCAGGAGCTAAGAGGCAAGGCTCACATTCATCAATGCACATTGCTAGTCTTCTGGAGACAGCAAAATATTTAACTGCTGAGCAGCAAATCCCATTTGACTATTTAAGTAAAAGGTAATGATTAATATCAAGCTAAAAGCGTGTGCCTTTCTACATTTTATTAAATAAAAATTCATTAATGGTCTATGTCTGAAATAAAATTGCATGTTCAAGTTTTTCATTCTCCCATGAACTAAGCATCACAGGATAGTTGGTTCTCTGCATTTAGTCATCCATCCATTTATTCAAACAAATATCTCTTAAGTGAATATTCTAAGCCAAGCTTTATTCCACGCAGAGCAGGAATAAAAGATGAATAACCTTATAGTCTGGGAACTGCAGGTGGTGAGAAGGAGAGAGAGAGAGACAGAGAGAAAACAACTTAAATGCAATATGATGTGATAAGCACAGGCTGACTCAGGGTGCAGTGGGCTCACACGCGATCTTTGAGCAGCAGTAAAAACAGGACTCAGTTGCAGGTCGGAGAAACCACTGCAGCGAGTTTAAGTAGAAAGAGATTTAATACAGGGAATTAGGTGCTAACAAAATCATTGAAAGGACAGGAGGAGCAGTCTCTATGCTGAGCCGGAAAGAAGAGTCCTAGAACAATACTGCAGAACTCCACCCCCAGGGGAGCTGCCCTCTCTGTCATATCTGGAAGCTTGGGAATCAAGAGGCTGCCAATGCAACAGTGGCTCCAGGAATACACCTCATTAGCAGCTCTCTAGGGATCATAATTGTTGGTTCCTGCTAGATCCCTACTGGAAAATAAATAAATAAAAGGCTAACAGACCACCATTGCTGTTGCCATTCAACTCAGTTCTGAACATAAGTCTCTTGTGAGCACATTTAGTTAGCAGAGCCCTAAATCATATCTGGAGCTCTAGCTGCAAAGGAGTCTCTTTCTAGCCTCTGCAGTCCAGGAGCACCGGCAGGAGGTGTGAACAGCTGCAAGTGGCCCATCTAGCACATCCAGCCAGTGGATAAGGCAAAGATGGAGAGATCTCAGGGCAGAGAAGGGGACAGGCTGAAGGTAGGAGGAACAGCAAGTGCATGAACCTAGCCAACATTGGAGCTACATCCCTGATGAGCTATGAACAGAACCGAGGACAGCAACTTAAATATCATCATCTTTTCTGTCATCATTGTTACAGACATTGTAACACTAAAGTCAAATCCACATTAGTGAGTGTTCTGGTGGAGTGACTATGAACTCAGAGTTGAGCGACAGCAATGCTGCTCCTGGCTCTGCCACTAACAGTGCTCCCTTGTGGGGGAGGGTGTCAGTTAACATTTCTGGCTTCATTTTCCCCCTCTGTAAAGAGGAAGAGTTTCCACGATTGCTAGTAAACCAGGAATTCATAAGAAATAGAAGCATTAAAACTAACCACCTTGGGGGGCTGGCCCCGTGGCCGAGTGGTTAAGTTCGCGCGCTCCGCTGCAGGCGGCCCAGTGTTTCGTTGGTTCGAATCCTGGGCGCGGACATGGCACTGCTCATCAAACCACGCTGAGGCAGCGTCCCACGTGCCACAACTAGAAGGACCCACAACGAAGAATATACAACTATGTACCTGGGGGCTTTGGGGAGAAAAAGGAAAAAAATAAAATCTTAAAAAAAAAAAAAAACTAACCACCTTGGTGTGAGTAGTTTTACAGACACTAGTTGAAAATTCCATTTAGGAGGAAGAGGAATCTTCACAGAATTTGCAGAAACTCACCTTGTGGCCAGTAAATTCCTTTCCTAATAATACAGTATTGCAATTTTGTTAGGATAATGTCGGAACAATGGGCACCCATAAATATTTGTTGATATGAATAAAAATGTAATCAAATCATCACAGAATTCAGTTCTCCTTGGAAATGCAGAACTCTTCCCAGCTTTCTTCTCATGGTGTGTTGTAGAAACCTGCAATCGTGCTGCACATTTTGACTGGCAAGGTAAATCAATGAGAGAGCCAGAGCTTTGCACTGATTGCCAGGCCTTACGCTCAGCCAAAGTGAGTGCTCGGCAAGTGGCGGAGTCTTCTGTTTTGCAGTTTTCATGAATATGTAATTCATCTAGTCACAATAGATGTATTTCATGCAGTTTGGAAAGCCACATGTTATCTCCTTGCTGTAATGGCCTCTTCTGCCCCTGCTTAGAGACAAAGAGGCTCAGCAGCTGTTGAAGGTCAAGCTACCACTGAGTTACTGAGTTACAGCGCACAGATGGGGGTGGGGGGCTGTGGCCTGTAAATCACCTGCAGGAGCACAGGTGACGTTAGATGGCTAAGAATTTTAAATACCTCCCTCTCCCTCTCAACCTCCAGAACAAGAGAAAAGAGGAATCCAAGCAAGCTGTGAGAGATAATATACAATCAGATAAGCTTTTAAAACAGGTGATGGGCAGAGAAAATACAGTGAAACATAAACTCACTATTTCATTTGGCTAAATTTTCTGCCTCATAATCTGCACTTATATGAAAGTCAATGATGATCAGAAAGGAGACCAGTGCTAAACCAAGAAGCCACAGATGACACCAGAATTAGGCCCTGGGGGGCAAAAGACCGTGAGTAGATGTCTTCAAAGTGACTATCTACCTCACGACAGTGGAAGGAAAGAGTAATTCTGGGTCGTGAGCTTTCCCCAGATGAATGGAGCTAGTAACATATGTCTCTGCTGTGTCTCCATTTCTTCATTTTTACACACACATACAAATACATGCACACATACACGCACTCACACACGCTTGAGAAGAAATAAATTTCATAAAGATGCTCTGTGCTATAACCAATTAACAATTACAAACATAAGAAATATGACTATACTATAATTGAATTGTCATTAGCAGTACAAGAGGGCAATGTCAAAGTTTCCCTGTACTTATAATGAGTTTTTCCTTATATTAAGTGTCTTTTATTCCACCAAGCTTATGCCAATTACTCCTGTCTTGTCTCTTTGACTAATGGGAATAACTGATCCCCACTTTCTTTCTAATATTCATATCTGCCAAAGTATTGCTATCCTTCAATCTTCCTGCTTTTTCCCAGAAAATAGCTAACACTCCTGATTTTATAAGAATCTTTTAAAATTTATTACCATTTCAAGAGGTTTCTTCTGAATCCTAGCCAACTTGACTTGCTGTTATTAAAAAAATGAAACGTTTAAAACTGAAGAACGCTTTACGCCTGCAGGGTAAGGAGCACCAGTGTGTGGTTATATGGCTAGTTGATGCTGAGATTTTTTTTTCTGCTTTAATCTTTTTAACGTGTGGTAGCCATCGAGAGTTGTATATAGCTATGAGAAGATGGTCTTGGGCTTAGAGTGTGGTCAAAATGTGGGTGTTGTAGAAGACTGGCACCTCTTACAGTGGCTGAATAACTGTCTCTAAGGAGTTATTTAAAGGGACTAACAAAAGCATAGCAGGAACTGCGGAAATAGAATCCCACACAGGAATTATGGAAAAGAACGCTATACAGAACTAGAGAGCCTGGCGCATGGTGTAGGCCTTGGGCTGAACCTTGGAGGCCATTCCTTCAGCATTCTCTGGGCCCTCTCAGGACTCCTGGCCCTGACATGAGTGTCTTCTCTGTGGAGGACACCTTCCCTCAGCAGGCAGGTGTCATGCAGAAATGGCTTGGTTCCAGGGCGAGACCAGTTGGTTCTTGAAGGCTGAAGAGAATGACTATCAGGTTCACCAAGACAGCCCATCTTCCCTCAGCAGCCAGAGATCACAATTTCCCTGGGATAATGCAGGGGAATGAATGGGTCATCCAACTCCTTCAGGGGTAAATAAGAGCATTATCCAGCGACTCCAACCAACAACCCATGTAGGATTCACAAAGTGAGAGAAGACTTTAGAGATTTCTTCCCTAAATACCCGAACATAACCTCATATTGTGTTCACAGTCTCTGGATAATTGTTCTGCTTTTTGCTTCACTTTACTTGAGCAACCTCAGTGCTCATGAAGTCCCTACAGCGTGGGGTGAAACCTTCCACAGAGACAAGATGTATTAGCTACAAATAATACCTTTGCCAACTGCAAATTTTCTCATTTTCTTCAAGCATACAGAAAAAAACTGCTTTATTAATTATTCTAACCATTTGCCAGTTACTTAGGTTTTAAGGAGGCTTTCATGTGTTTTAACACCACATTTGTGTTAAATACCAAAGTAAATGAAGCATAGAAATGAAGAGAAAGGCTGTTGTATGGGATCGCAGTTCATGGAGATGATAGTTCTCCTCTCATTTCAGCTATTTCACTCCGAGGACATTAAACTATTGTCAAGATTGTCTTCCCTTCCAGGCCTCAAGGACAGATTTAATTTCGTACAACTCTCAGACGCGATGGCTAATAGCAATAATGCTGAACACAAACATCTGGACTCACTACAGGAAATCATTTCCTTCACTTGGAGAGCCAGGCACAGTCCTGAGTGAAAGGCCTGGAAGAGCCTCCTCGCCTCAGCCACCGACAGAGAAATGAAACGAAAAGGTTTTCTGTGAAGTAATCAGGGAGACTGACAAGAAATGAAAACTGAACTTCAGAGAACATTCTCCTGCCATCAAGGTGGTAGCCTATTGGGAATTTCTGTATTTAGAAAATGGTAAGGAAGAGACATAGAAAACAAGATTTTTTATTCTTTTTTTTTTAAGTAACTCATAAATATTCCTAATTTAGCTAAAATCATGCATTGTACCCTAAAAAGACTGACAGAACAAAATGAAGGGGAAGATCTTTAATAATTATATTTGAAATCTTGGTCCTAGCCCAACAAGATGGAGATAAGGTTGACCCAATCATTGTGGAAATGCAATATATCTCTAAATATCTGGCTGGGGGCAGGGATTTACAGTCACAGAATTACTTTTTTTCAGCTTTCCAGCCTCTATTGAATTGTTGTTCTCTGTGAGGTTTCCAGTGATCAAACCCTTTATGTCAGTCACCCTAACATGGGACCCAAATTCCTCTCAGTGACTCCACTTGTCACTTCCCCCCTCACATCCAGCACCAAAGCATCAGCAAACTATGTAGCAGAACTTTCACTGGAAAGGTAGAAGCCAACACATGGGTACAATGGGGGAGACATTATGCAGGCTGTCACATCTTCCACTGTAAGAAAAGCACTTGAAAACCCCAGATTAGTCCTTTCGGCTATCCTACCACCAGTGATTTTTTACTGGTTGTAGCCCCCCTACCATTTAACCTCCCACGATTCTGCTGATCATTCTCACCTCTCTCCCTTCACATCTGTTATGGGTTGAATCATGTCCCCCGCAAAAAGATATATTCAAGCCCTGACCCCTAGCATCTGTGGATGTAACCTTGTTTAGAAATAGGGTCTCTGCAGATGTAATCAAGTTAAGAGGAAGTCATTAGAGTGGGCCCTAATCCAATATGACTGGCGTCCTTATAAGAAAAGGAGAAGCGGCACAGACAGAGACACACAGGGAGAATGCCAGAATCACAGGGTATGATCAGAGCGGCAGAGATTGGAGTGATGCAGCTGCAAGCCAAGGAACACCAAGGATCGCCAGCCAGAAACTAGGAAGAGGCTCCTGTAGGAAACATGGCCCTGCTGACACCTCGTTTCCAGACTTCTAGCCTCCAAAATATGAGAGAATAATTGTGTTATTTGAAGCCCTCAGGTTGGGGTACTTTGTTACAGCAGCCCTAGGAAACTCATATAACACCCCTCCTTCCTTCTTTCTCCCTCCCTCCCACTTTCTTAACAGAGATAACCAGCATCTCTTTTACTATCTTGACGCCTACGCTTGGAGCCTCAACTTTGACCCACAAGCAGCTAATGTCAAGGACAGTTGCCGCCCTAAGACAAATTCTGGTGCCGGAAGTTGAGAAAATATTTTTTTGTCCACTACCTATAGTGTATTTAGATTGTAAAAACAAACAATCCAAGCGCCCAAATTAGATTTTAGGGTCAAAACCTGACAAATCAGCTGTTGCTCTTGATCAAATAAGCATACCCGTGCTTTATCACCATTGATGGCTTCCCGTTGTCTATAAGGATGAAGACACTTATCCTTATCAGAGCCTATAAAGCTGACCCGAACTAGCCCCTACCTCCCTCTGACTCATCCTGGACTTCCCTCCCACTTCCGCTCTTTGCTCTGACCATACTGGCTTCTTTCAGTTCCTCATTTTCAACACATACTCTCTCTGCTCTCACAGCATCGACTCTGCTGCTCCTGCTGCCTGGAACACTTTTCTCTGGACCCCTGGCCGAGTCCCTCTCTGAGCAAATGCCTAATCATCCTCTGATCTCAGCTGTCAAGTCCTCTAAGAGGCCTTTCCTGATGCGCCAGGACTGAGTCACATCCTCCAGTTACAGACCTTCGTGGTGCCCACTGCTTTTCCTTAGTAATGTTTATTAGTTTTTAATTACAATAGAAACTCTTTTAATTGAGCTCCTCGGGGAATTAACTGATGTTTTCAGATCCATCTGTAAAACGTATTGACTGATTGCCCAGAGCAAGATAAATGCTTATGGCTTCTGCCGCCTAATACCCTCATGATTTCTACCCCCACCAGCTGAGCTGTATCCTTACTAAGAGGGGGTTGTTTTTGTTCCCAAACCTGTTTAAAGCAGTTGTACTTGATTACTATAATTATGTGGTTTAATCAAATATCATAAACTGATGAAATATGAGCATAAAAAGAGAGTTGCTATTTCTATGAAAACTTAGTTAAATGCTTTGGAAAAACTTGAAAAAGCTGAAGAAGAAAATTGTTCTTAAATTAGTCACAAGCAAGACAAGTATAAAAGACTGGGGAAAACATAATAAAAATCTAAATGAATTCAAATTACTTCACAAGTGTTTTTAAGTTCTCCCTCCACTTCAAATTGTCTGAAACGGGAAACTGTAGATGATATACATTTTGAGTGGGCTTTATTTATGTAAGAAAGATGACCCTATCAAACTTGGTAAATAAATGTTCATTTATGTATTTTAAGTATAAAATAAAATTATATATATATATACACACACACACACACACATATATACATATACACACACATATACATATTTTAATGATTTCCCAGTTTAACTGCATTTTCCAATTACCTAATCAGCTACTAGTCTTACTCTCAGTGGAGAAAAGACTTCCTACAATAAATATTTATTGATGTGATCATTTGATTAACATTCATCTCCTCACTTGACTGTGAGTTCCATTACAACAAGGGGCACGTCTGTTTGGTTCAACCCTAGGGTTCTAGTTCCTAGCAGTGGTATATAGTATGTACTCAGCATTATTCTGAATAAATGAATGAAAGATAATTTCCCTTTATTTTGTACTATGCAGACATAGCAGATAATATAGCAAAATATTTAAGCATATTTCTCAATGATGCTCAAAGCAGTGAAAAGAATTATCCTTCCGAATTCTTCTGAGCCGTAAGTATTAACTCCCGTTCTGTGGAAGACTGTTCAGTGTGTCGGGGCATGTCTGAGGACAGTGGTGGCTTTTCTTCCCAACTGATAGGCTGGCCGCCCTGTTTTGTCTGAACAGGACTCACTGTATGCGTGTGGATCTGAACCAGGGAAGGAAGGAGGCACTTTTTACTCTTCTCTCCCTTCTTTACGCTGTGAGAAATCCATCCTCCTCCATGATTCAGGCTTAGTGAACACAACAGATGGGATTAATCCATAAAAATGAAAAACTTTTCCCATTTCAACTCCATTTCCTGCTTTTCAAGGTAAAACAAAACTTTCCCTGAGGAAATGACGTTAATGCACTCAAGCGTTCTTAAAAGATCCCACATAGAGCAAAATATGGCTATGAACTAAACCGTGTTTCTTTTCATTTACATTTAAAAAGAAATATGAACGTGGTAGTAGAAAAAATATAGACAGGAATTAGGAAATGCTTTCCAATCCTCACGTCATTGTGATCTCCCTCCCTAAGCTTCGATTTCCTTGTCTGTAAAATGGAGTTGGTAAAAACACACGCCCTACCTATCCTATAGAATTATTGTGAAGAATCAAATTAAATAATGTACATGGAAACCCTTGAAATACCACAAAAGGTGATACAAATATATCCTGTCATTGTTACTACAAGGTCCCCACACCATATTTCCTCAACAGCTTCAGTGCCTGCCCCTCTTTGTGCCTGGCAGGCTGCACACGATTCATTTCCTTTAGCATAGACACAAGCAATCTTCTGTTACTGCACTTGAGCAGACGTTGGAGGCTACTGACTTTGGAGTAGACAGTAATGGACCTGCTCCAACAAACCTTCGGGGGAAATCCACGGGACACTCAATCCACATCTCTGCTGACACTCTTTTCAAAACAGATATAGAGAGGGGGCAGGAGTCAAGGCCCTTGTGAAAACCATAATTTCATTGTCAGTGTGGGTTTAAACTTTAACAGCTTTGGTATCCATCTGTAAAATGTCATTTCTGTTGGTTCCATCCTAGTAGCTCAAACAATAGAATATCACAAATCCACTTCCCCCAATAAAACGTAAAAGTCTACAGTCTGTGTATAATATATGTGCACTCAAGCTATACTAATTTAGTCTACAATTACTTTTATTTTTTAGCCTTTTTTTTTGGCTCTTATACTACATAATTAATGGTGTTTACATGGCAAGCTTCTTTAACTAATGTAAATGGCATAAGTGGATTACTGAGCAAGCCTTAAAACAAATAAACATTTTTCTCTTTTTAAAATTTTCTTCACTCTCCTCTGAATGTCTGGGACCAGAGCAGAGGTTTTTAAATGTCAAGGGGGATATAGAAATTAGGTTTCTGGGGTCCATTCTCCCCTAGTAAGACAGGCTTATAATTCTGTTTCCTGTAATGGTTGGCCTGGGGGAGTCAACAGTGACCCTTCTGACCCAGCTCATCCAGACTCAGAAGGCTGTCTTTTCTTTGGGAGGTTGCCACTGTTTTTCTCCCCCAGACTTTAAACAGAACACAATGTCTGGCCCATACAGATCACTTCCTGCAGAGTTTGCAGTACTGGGGATGAGAAACTCATGATATAAACAAATCAGCTCACTATAAAGACCAGAAAAAGACCAGGGAAGAAAACCTCCCAGGTTTCTAAATATCTCCACCATCACGATTACATCACCCAATTGTGGCAATTACTGGCACTGTCCCTCCTAGTCAAAGTTCAGATTGCGTGTATTTTGAGTGGCAGCATGGAGCAAGGTAACTGTAAAATAGAGTTGGCATGACAGTCACTACCTGTCAGGACACACATTATTATCCTAAGGAATTCTCAAGGGAAAGCATTGGCATCAAAAGCCATTTCTTTACTCCTGCTCTCCCACAGGAAAAGCCAGCAGGCCAAAAGTGAAGATGACTCCCACCACACATACAGCCCTTAGGAGGCCTTGGGGGGAAGCCTAGGTCCAGGTCGTCTGGAAGAACAGGCAGTGTGTCCTCTAAAGGACCCCTGGAGTTATCTCAGGAGCTGCAGACCAGACAATACCAGCAGGCTTTCTCTAGAGCAGGTTTCAGTCTCAGAACTGACCATAGAGCTGGTAGGGCGTTGAGATGTAAGAGAAGAATTCAACTCAGGTGAGTTCTGAACTGACATTCCAGAACGCGGAGATCCTTGCACCTGTCCCATCCAGATTCCCAAAGCATAGTTTGGAACTGGAGTCCAGACCTAGAGGACAAGATGTAGGTCAAATGCCTATGACAAGCATGTTTTGAGCAAACAAAATTCTACAAGACCTATCCCTATTCTAAGACCTTCATATACTCTGAACACTCTTACTTTAACATCAATTGAAATACATTAAAATGTGTACACAGTCCACATTTAATACTTTTGCTATAAAAGATTTTATAATTTTGCCTTTGAAATTATTTGGCTAAAGTAATTTAAAATGTGCTATGATTTCTCAACACTCATCACATATATTTAGGAACTCTCACTCGATTACAGCATCTCATCTAAAAACTGTTTTCAAATGTAATAAAATGGTAATGAACACTAAATCTAGCAATTAATGAAGCTGAAACAGTATTATATTTTGTGACCATTTAATAAACGTTTATTAATTTTTCTTTGGCAGTTTTCTTTTTTTCTTTTGGAGACAATAGTTTTTCTTGGTCAGACTCCAGACATTTTCCAAAACACAGCTCATATGTCTATCAATGTAAGTGCTGAATCTAGAGGCTAAACTTGTCCTGTTGGCTCATGGCACTCAGTTAAGCATTCCCGGAGTGACTGGGCGTTAACTACAGTGAGTTCTCAGGGTTTTCCAGCCATTTCATGGGACTTCCACCCTTGACTAAAACAATCATGTGGAAGACCAAGTCCGGTACCATCAGCTGAAGAAAACCTAGGAATTCTTACCAATTAAACTCAAATTCTGAAAATTTTTGTGAATTTTTGGCTCCTTAGAGAAATTTACCCAAAACCAATGCTAAAAGCCTTCACTGTTGGCCTTTGGCGAAGTCATTCTTCTCCTTCATTGATTGAAATCAGGTTTCATAAATCCAATTTATTTCATTTTCCAACAAGAAATGAGATTTGGAAGCTGATTTGCAGTTGCATTTCCAGGAGGCTTTTCTATCACTCCACAAAAATGTAAGCTATGGATGCTCCATCAAGGTGTTTATAACTAGACCCAAGATAACTCCTTTAAAGATATTATATCAGAAACTGATACATGGAGTGCACTTTGTTGATTGACTTTTTTTTTTTTCAGAAAGATTACGTCTTATCAGAGTGTATCAACTCAAAAATAATCATAGGTAGTCTGTTGACAGTCACAAAATCCACTCTTTTGCTATCAGCAAATGCTGAAGTGACAAAGAATTTGAAAACTCTATTTTCTAGGTGTGTCCTTAACAATATCACAAAATCAGTGTGGTTTGTTTACGGGATTCATTCCTGACCTTGGTTTGTTTTGCATCTTTTTAAAAATCACTGAATACATATTGAGTGTATAGTGGTAAGCTCATGGATGCTGGCACCAGACAGCATGACATGAAATTCCAACTCTGCCATTTCCTAGCTCTGAGAATTAGGGCAAGTTATTAAGCCTCCATTTCTTCATCTGTAAAATGGTACTAATAATACTTAATAGGATTGTTCTAAGGATTAAACAAGTTAATGAGTGTGAAGCTGACGGTGAGCAATCAATAAATGCTAGCTTTCAGTATTACTCTTATTAGCATCCATCATTTTCTCACTATTTACAGCACCACCATTCAAGCCACCACACCTCCCTCCTGGACTACTTAGCAGCCTTCTGCCTTCCCCGCTTGTACTCTGCTCTCACCTACCCCCAAACCCCTCTCATCTGCTTCCCAAAGCCGAGTGATTCTTTCAGAATGGAAAGGCAATCAGTTCAACACCCTTCCCACATACAAACAAAAATAGAGTAAAACAAAAATTCCTCCAGCTTCCCTTAGCAAAAAACTGAAAGGCCCTGTGTGGCCTGGCTCCTGCCTCCCTGCCAGCCTGTGTGAGCCTCTCTCCCCACTCCCTCTATCCTCAGCCATACTGTCAGTCTTCTGCATATTGCCCATGCTTGGCTCCCTCCAGTCCCAACCTTCCCCAGGCCTGGAGAGGTCTGTCCTTGCCCAAGCGAGTCCTTCACATCCCAGCCCAAAAGCCACTTCTTCAACTAGATCCTACTCTTTTCATGGGTCCATATTTTCTTCCCTTTCAAAACTCCTACCTCAGTGAATGCGTGACCCATTTAAAGGCTAATTTCCTAATGTCTGACTTGCTTACACAGCTTTAAGTTTGGGGAGGGTACGGCTGCCAGTTTGGTCATCATCTTGTTCCCCATAACCGAGCTCAGCCCGTATTGACAGGAGGAGGACAGTAAACCGTAAATTAATGTACGAATGAATGCAAGGGGTTAAAATGGCCTGGACTGCACATTCTCAAAAAGTGGGCTCCCACACCCGAGGCTCGTTATTAAATGGTCCCAAACACACTTGGTCACTTTTCTGTGGCCTTTTTTTCAATAGTTTGGTCTTGGTCTTGTGTCTCTCTTTTCACGTATAACAGCCAAGGGCGACCATCCTTCAGACGGGCAACCGGCCCCGCCCTGAGATCCCGGGAGCCCAACCCGAGGGGGCGGCGGGCCGGGGCGGAAGTGCAGGGCGGGCCCGGCGGCTCGGGCGGAAGTGCCGAGCGCGGGGCGGAAGCGGCGACGTAGGCGGCGGGAGGCTCAGGTGGGTCCCGGTGCTGGACGCTGCCAGGTGGGTGGGAGAGGCGTCGCGCTGCCAATTTCGATTGACGTTAGAGGGAATTTCATTAAACCGGGAGCCATAAATCCATGAGCTACGGGGGCGGATATCATAAGCGCGAGGGCGCTCTGGGTAGTGAAGAAAATAACGGGCGGGAAAGAGGCAGCTTTTTAAGAGAAAGCAGAAAACTTCATGTTTCTACCAGTGATTCACAGGTGCCCCATCCCAGGTTTAATTGAATTCTGTGAAGTGGTAATATAATCTAAGTGGCAGCCCGCTGAGATGACTGCCCTTTTAAATAAATATTTTTGAGCAGCCATGTTGACCTTTAATTGGGGTGAAAAGGTTGAAAGGGGCAGTAAGGAACACTGTGAGTCCCAGGGCTCTCTGGGCTTCCTCTCTGCTTTGTTGGGCAAAAGCAGCCCTCTGGGTGTTGAACAATGAGAGAATAAATCAGACTGTACAATTCTCAACAAATAGCCTTAAAAAAAAAAAACTTAGCCTTGTCAGTCACCCCTAAGAAATATCAGCTCATAGAATTTTTTAATAAGTCCAGAGGTAGAAGAGTCCCAACTGAATTGTTACTTACATGAATAGGCAAGTTACGTACTATGCCCGTGTTTAACAAGGAGCTTTGTTGCCTAAGTGATCTTTATTCTTGTTTCTTAATAGAAAGTGTTTTATATAGTACTTTATATTTTCGAGCACTTAAAAACAAAATCCACAGTACAGCCCAGCTTGACCTCAAGATTCTCAGCTCCTCCAGGACAGGGATGGTGTCTAGGATCTGTTATATCGCCAACATTTTCTAGCACATTTCCCAGCAATGAGCAGGTCTCCTGTTGGTACACTGACTTGGTTAAGCAGCCACTAGAGCCATGTCTCAGTGTGCATGACCCTGTGCAAGCTGAGGCAGCTATTAGAGGCCACAGTCTTCTCATTTAGTAATTCTGAGGAATAGCTTATGAAAGTGCATTTGAAGCTCTCTACCAGTATTTGAAGCTGTATACATTGAGATTTAAAACACTGGGAAAAAGAGGTGTACCCTGGAAATATTGAGTGATTATAGTAATATTGGGGTAAGGCAGAACTAATCATGGTTCTTTGTGAAATGTTACAGCCTAATAACCCAGGTCTTGCTCTGCTGAGGAATTGCGTAGAATCAGAAAGGACCTGTTGTGAAAATTAAGATTGGTGAGGCTGGTGTTTTAGACAGGCAGACTCCCCAGATTTTCTTTCTTCATGCTTGCTGTGGTCAGTAGTAGCAGCCTGCCAAGGAAGGATCAATATTTTTTTGTCTGCTTCACCAGAGGAAAATGTGGCTGTGCAGTTTTATTTAGATGGATTGATGGCAGGTAAGGTAATAGAAATGAGGATTTTCCAACTTGGGAATTTATTGGACTGTATTTCTGTTTTATTCCAGACGCCTGGCTTTGTCATGCTCTTATGTACCCAGAGGCAATGTGAAGATAGGCCTTCAAAACAAATTTTTTTTTATTATTAAAGTTTTTATATTTCATAATGTGTGCATACCCTACCTGGCTGATGCTTTAGTTTTCTAATGCCAGAACTTGGGGTTTCACACATAGCAGGACCTTGAGGTGATCTGATACAAGTCGTAAGCTTTTTTATGTTCCTTATTTGAAATGTAATTTTGCCACTGCTTTATTCAAGGGGTGTACATCAGAGGAAGCCAAAAGCCAGCTGGAATAGTTCCTGCATGCAGTTTTAATCTTGTTTGCAGTTATTTTGAAGGGGAGAAACCATCTGGATCCGGGGATGTGTAGCTGCACAGGTAGCAGGGACGAGGCAAGCTTACTTTACCCTTCTCGTAGTATTACACAGCAAGTTTGAGGGACAAAATTGAGAAAGAATATGCAAAATGAAAGATTTTGGCTAAGTTTCACATAGGTGTTATCCCTGTATCCCGTTACAGCCACGGGGAACTGGAAGCATGAAAACATTACTCTCTTTTTATTCCAATCCTTACCCAACATAAGGTTTCCAGAGATAGAAGCAAAACTCAAAGTACCTCTATTTTAAGACGGTATCCATCTCTAAGGATTTCACAGCATTTCACCAGTAACATCTAGTAATAACCATTTTACTGCTATAGGCTTCATCACTGTGGTATTATTGGTAAATCTTTCTCCTGCCCAAAGTGTGAGTTCCTGAAGGGCAGGGAAAGTATCTTAATCACTTTTATATTTCTAGTGCCTGGCATGTTGCAAACACTTGGTACCTGGTATAGAAATGAAAAGACAGTGTTCCTGAAGGGAGGCTGGATCTATAAGGAGGGTGAAAACATCACTGGAGGTACAGCAAGGTAGAGAAAAGAATATAAGTCAATAATCTTTCAAGAGCTTACTAAAAGCAGTTATAAATGCTGCAGTTACTAATGCTTTGATAAACAGCTTGTAGTGGGGAAGGGCCTGTTTAAGAATCCATAGATGGTCATCAAACTGCTTTCTGAAAGAAGATCTGGCCTGCTCAGCTGCTGGGCCTTTGTTGTGTTGAATGGAATATGCAAGCTGAAAGGCTCCACCAGCCCTGTCTCAACCCTCCCTCCAGGCCTGATGTGTTCAACCTCTCACCCAAACACTTGAGCAACTATCTGAAGAGCATCCATTTGAAGGTATACTAGAATTAGCTTACCTAGGGCACTAATATCTTGGTTTGGTCCTGCCTTAAGGATAGAGGACCTATGTATGGTCACTATTTTAAGGCTAGGTTGCCTAAATAATACTGAAGGACAGCCACAATCAGCTTTTCTACTTTACTAACATTCCAAAGGAGTTCAAAGTCAACAGCTTTTCGCGTTGTAATAGGGGATGCTTGTGGTATATGCTGCTTCCTTCTGTTGACAATGGGTCTGCAGCAGAAACCAGAATGTTACTACTGGAAACAGATGAACTTCCTCTCATTGTTTCTGTAATTTTTCATATTAATCATGAAATAATGGGGAAATGGCTTCTAGTTTAGTCAGGAGTAAGGACAGAAGATTGAATTCTTTGATTTTTTAACTCTTTACTTTTTAAAACATGTAGTTCTCCCAGTCAGCCAAAAGAAAGGATACTGTTATTTAATAGAAGTTCAGGCAGCTGAGGCAGCTTAGGACATAAGACTGAAAAAATGGAGATCTAAATTCCACTCTGTTTCTCCAGGTTCAAAAATGAACTTAATCTGAATCTTCTTAGATTTAGAGATCAGAATCTCACTATTATAGTAAAAGAATTCTGCCATTTGTAACTGAGACGTTCCTCATTCTCTCCATCCTTAAATTAAGCCTTAATATCTGTTATTTGGTGTACTCTGAGGATTAATGTATAAAGCTTTTTGAGATTTCTTTGGAAGAAAGGAGGTTGAATTTGGAGGTCCCTTCTAGTTTTGAAAATTCTGTGTTGGTCTCATTATGTATAAAAATAGGCCATTGTTCAAGAAGAAAATATAGAGAAATGTACCAAAAAATGCAGTATGAGTGGCCTTAGTTAAACATTAGTTTATTTATCCATAAAGCAAGGGGATCTCCAAAGTCACTTCTCAGTTCCAAAATATTACGACAGTCTATCAATGATAGCTGTTAAGTAACAGACTAGAATTCAGAGGATCATGGAATCTCACATAATTGCGGATTGCCAGGGCCTGACCTCAAGAGTGGATGGTTCCCAAAATTTAGATTGAGCACTGTTCTTCTGCTGGCCTAGGGGTTGTTGGGATCACAAGTCCAAGGAAGTGCTATATTTAGTAACTCAAATGCTCCAAAGTCATTTGCTACAAAATGGCTAAAAATGAGTGAAACATCTTTCAGGTCTTGTGTGGTCATAAGAATAACTTCACCTCTCTGGAAATAGTGGCGTCTTAGTGACCAATGAAAGACACTGCCTGGATGGTTGGATTTTGGATTGCAAACAGTTGTTTTTGGAAACAGGATTGTGTGCTTTTTAAATAGCAAGGCAGTACTAGCTGGGTACAATAAGACTACAATGTTTTAGTGAAATTGCCTTCTTTTTGGGTCAGTATTAAGTATCAGAGATATCTTCAAAGGGAATGGGTCATTTTGGTTAAGGATAATGTGGAAAGGAGTCTGCATAATTCCTTACGCACTTTGTTCCCATCCCTTGAACTAGAAGGATTTTGCCCTTATCTTAATGTTATCTTTATGGAATAAAGGAATTTTCAAATTGGTTTTAAACTCTATTAAGCCCTCCTGTATGATATAACCCAACCACATTACTCAGGTTTTCTTGGCTTTCAGGGACAGCTTTACAGCCATTATGTCATAATTGTACTGAACATTGTTGCACTCTGAATTCAGAATATGCCTCCCTGGCTCCAGGCCAGATGCTAAGTCTGTATCTTTGGGGTTGAGGATGAGGGGAGGGTGGCAGTGTGTGCAAGCCCTGTTGTGTTAGCATGAATTAGCCCAGAATCCCCTTTGAACCCCTAGGTGTTAGAGGGAGTGTAGAGTAATAGTACATTACTGTTTTTGCTTAGCATCTTCTTTTTATTTTTCAGCTGAATGTTTTTCTGGAAACCCTTCCCTGACATTGTCATGTGCACCAACCCCATTATCGAGTAGCCTCCTCTGAAGCAATGATCAGGAAAGTGTGACTGCTAAGGTCCAAAGATTTTGAAATAGACTCTTGCTTACACTGAAGATTCCTCTCCCTTTCCACTTCACATCTGTCAGCTTGCTATAGGCCTAGGCACCACAGTAGTGCTCCTAGACGTGGAGGAGAATGCCAAGATGACAAGGGTCTGTCATTAAAAAGCATTTTTAAAATGTGTCTAATAGTAAGAAATAAAAATACACTATTCCTTTTTGGAGGTGCTTTTCCAACTCAGATGCTCAAACATTTGTGAGATGAGTGCCTGGCCACTCTAATGTCTCCTCCCCCATTTCCCTCCTGGGTCCTTTCTGATGCCAAGGCTTCCCGGTTATTGAGGAGCTAGAGAAGCAAGTTTGCGATGAGTAAGTGCCTGTACGCTTCTACATGGATCTGTGCATGAATTTTGGTCCTTTTTTTAAATGGACTAGCATTTTAGGCTCCTACAGGTAAAAATGACTTCAGAGTCTCTGTTCGGAGCCTTTTGAAGTCATGGGCTATTGCCATGGCATTTCTTCTGTGTGTGATTTCCCCCTCTCTGATCAGGAGGACCCAAAGCCTATGGCACAGTTTCTCCACGTCTCTGAAAATGAGAGAACAGGACAGGGGTAGTATTTCTGTTTTACCATTGATGAAACTGAGGCTTAAAGAGGTGAGGAATTGCCTGGCATCTTAGAACTAGTTAGTGGCAGTTGCCTGTCTTTAGGGTTTATATTTAGCAAATCCTCACCCAAAAATACACCCAGGAATTCAAACATGCTGAATTCCAACTGAAACTCTACATGAAGAGCAACTTTAAAGTTCTAAATGAAGAAGTATACAATTTGCGCTTAACTGAACTGACTGATGAGTTAGTGAGAGCTGTGTAAATTTAAATTATTTTGACTTCTCTACACAATTTATTCAAAACTACCTTGGAATAAGTTTTGTCTTTAAAAATTATTAATAAAATTCAACTTTACCATTACCTAGGCAGCTTCTGTTTTGATCAACATGGGTTGAGGATATCATTGGTAATGTAATAGCGGTACTGAATTTTCCCTTCTTTGAAAATATAAAGGCAAGTATGGGGAAGCAGCAACTGGGCGGGAACTGACCTTTGTTCAAAACCTATCAAGGGGAGGGGCCAGCCCAGTGGCACACTGGTTAATTGTGCACGTTCCGCTTTGGTGGCCCAGGGTTTGCCAGTTTGGATCCCGGGTAAGGACGTGGCACTGCTTGGCAAGCCATGCCGTGGTAGGCGTCCCACATATAAAGTGGAGGAAGATAGGCACGGATGTTAGCTCAGGGCCAGTCTTCCTCAGCAAAAAGAGGAGGATTGGCAGCAGATGTTAGCTCAGGGCTAATCTTCCTCAAGAAAAAAACACCTATCAAGGGGAAACCTCAACTCCTCAAAGACTAAATTTCAGTGCCCTGTTCTGTAATCTCATGAAGCCTGAGTAAGCTGAGACAATACCTGGTACCCAGGTATTTGTTGGTCTAGATATTCAGTCTTAGTAGAAGATAAGCATATTGGGTCTTTAATCAGTGATATCGTATCTTGGAAATTCCTTTTTATGTTCACAAACTGAAATTTTCGGCTATTTCTGTTTGAAATATTTTTCAGTTTTGCAGTTCGCTATTTCTGAGATTGTTATTCCTGGAGTTTTAAATCTTCCATTTGAGGCCAGTAAAAACACATTTCAGCCAATAGAATCATCATTATTAATAACAATACCGTACTTTTAGTATTATTTAGTAATAGTTAAGCCTTATTTCTCTATTCTGCTTTACAACTTACACAGAGATTTTTACATGTATTATCTTTTTAAGACGCCCAGTCAACTTTTGCCTTCACTCTTCTCTCCCAAACCACTGCCTCCATCCTCACCAGAAATACCTCCTTTTGGTTAAGATGTTAAATTAGGCAAGAAGCAGACAAGGGAGTTTATTTTAGGGGTTAGCATTGGTTGGAAGATTTCATTCCCTTGGAGCAAGATCAGGGACATCTTGCCTGATTTGTGGTAGATTCTTTCACTCCCCCTTCCTAGTCCAAGCCTTCGTCACTCTTTGACAATGAGCCACTCCATTCTGGAAACACTTTGTCCTGCTGGCTTCTGTGATGACACACTTTCCTGGATTTCCTCCTACCTCACATCCTTTCTGTCTGCCTCCTTTGCTGGCGCCTCTCTACCCAATTCCTAAATGTTGGATTGCCTCAGAGATCTGTCCTGGCCCTCTTCTTCTCTCCTATTGAGATCATCTCATCTACTTCCACAGCTGTAAATACAGCCCTTAGAATGATGGAGTCTCAAATTTTTATCTTCAGCCCTGGCATCTCTCCTGACTACCAAACCTATATATGCCACACTCTAGTTGAGCTCCAACTTGTTCCTGACTGAGCTCCCAGTCCCTACATCCCTCAATCTCTTCCTGCCTCAGTTTCCTCATTTTAGTAAATGGCACTGCCACTCACCCAGAGGCTCAAGACCAAAACTGGAATTGTCTTTACCATTATTTTTATTTTTTTATTTTTTTTAGAGTGGCACCTGAGCTAACAACTGTTGCCAGTCTCTCCTTTTCTTTTAAAAGATCAGCACCTGAGCGAACAACTGTTGCCAATCTTTTTTTTTCTGCTTTATCTCCCCAAATCCCCCCGGCACATAGTTGTATATCTTAGTTGCATGTCCTTCTAGTTGTGGCATGTGGGACGCTGCCTCAACGTGGCCTGACGAGCAGTACCATGTCCGCGCCCAGGACCCGAACTGGCAAAACCCTGGGCTGCCACAGCGGAGCACGCGGGCTTAACCACTCAGCCATGGGGCCAGCCCCTTTACCATCATTTTTAATTCCTCATATTCAATTCATTGGCAGGTCCCGTTGGCCGTGTCCACACCACCATCCTTTCTCACCCAGACTACTGCAGAAGCCCCCTAACTTGGTCTCTGCTTCCATCTTGCCTCCTTAAAATCCATTCTTTACACAGCAGCTAAAGTGATTTTTAAATCTATATGAAATCATGTCACTTCCCTCCTCTAAATCTAATTGTACTTAAAACCTCAATTCCTTTTTTTTTTTTTTAAAGATTTTATTTTTTTTCTTTTTCTCCCCAAAGCCCCCCAGTACATAGTTGTGTATTCTTCGTTGTGGGTCCTTCTAGTTGTGGCATGTGGGACGCTGCCTCAGCGTGGTCTGATGAGCAGTGCCATGTCCGCGCCCAGGATTCGAACTAACGAAACACTGGGCCACCTGCAGCGGAGCGCGCGAACTTAACCACTCGGCCACGGGGCCAGCCCCTCAATTCCTTTTTTTTTAAAGATTGGCACCTGAGCTAACAACTGTTGCCAATCTTCTTGGGTTTGCTTTTTTTTTTCCTGCTTTTTCTCCCGAAATCTCCCCTAGTACATAGTTGTATACTTTAGTTGTGGGTCCTTCTAGTTGTGGCGTGTGGGACGCCGCCTCAGCATGGCCTGATGAGCGGTACCATGTCTGCGCCCAGGATCCGAACCAGCAAAACCCTTGGCCGCTGAAGCGGAGTGCACAAACTTAACCACTCGGCCGCAGGGCCAGCCCCCCTCAATTCCTTATCATAGCCCACAGGCCTTAGGTGATCTGACCCTGCTGCTGACCATTTTTGAGCCCTCCTGCCACTCTCTCACTTGTTTACTGTGCTTTAGCCTTATGGTCCTCTTTGTTTCTTCCAAAAAGTCAAGGTTGTCCTCACCTTGGAGTCTTCGCACTTACTGTTCCCTCACCCGAAATGCTCCTCCTTGAGATCTTTGCACCTCACCCTTTAGTCTCAGAAAAACGACACCTACTCAGAGTACCTTATTGAAAGGACCTGCCTCAGTCACCATCACATCACCCTGTTTTACTCCCTCCCCTCTACTTAGCACTATCTGATACTGTCTGACATTAAAGAGTCTTTAACGTCACTAGATTATAAGACCCCATGAGGGAAGGTACCCTGGTTTCCTGTTCACCACTGAACCCAGCATCTAGAATAGTATCTAATACATGGAAAACATCATATAGTTGTTGAATGAATAAATGAATGACTCTCATCCCACAAGTGGATTGTCATAATTGACCTCTAACTCTTTCCCGCCTCCGTTCTCCTTTCCTCTGCAGTCCATCCTGCATGCTGCTGCCAGATCACTCTTCCAAAACACTGATTTTATCACATCACTCTTGTTCAAAACCCTCCGGTGGCTCCCATCAAACAGGCCACAGCATTCCTCCCTCAGTGCCTTTGTGTCTGACCCCAACTTTAGAATGCTTCCCCTTTTGTCTACATATCTAAATCCTACATGACTTAGATCCCTTATGAAACCACCTCCAATCTCAGCACCAGTACTCTTCTCTTCCTTTCCCCGTATAACATTCAAAGTTGCCCATTAGATGTCCCTGTTGTAGTCTCTCTTGTATTTATAGTTTCAGTTAAGAATTTAACTCCCTGCTGAATGCACTGAAATAGATCTTTCTTGTTGCTTGTATCCAGCATGTGGAGGTGATATCCCCACCTGAGAGTTTTATTTGGAGGGAAAGAAATGGGCTCAACACTAGGAAGGATGAAGAAAAAAAATAATGACTTAATTTTACTGAGAATTTGAAGGGAGGGGGATATGGGGGCAAAGTGCATGTAGTAAGTGGTGGATATGTAAATGCTGTATACCTTCAGTGAAATTGTAGTCTTATTGGATAGGCAAGGCCCACACTTCAAACAGTTAAAAAATTTTTCACAGAGCAGAGTGTTGAATGCAAGTGAACGCAGCACCCTTTGAATACAAATAGTAGAATAGAGACTTCAAGATACTTGGAAATCCCAGTCATAGTAATAATTTGAAGTAAAAAGGGGTTTTGTCACTAGGAACTCATGTGACCATTCATTTCTGGGACTGATTACTGGCTTCTCTGGACCCCTGTGAGGTGATCCTGTGGGCACTGAAATCTGGAAGTAGAAGCTGCAGGGAGTGTGGTGGACACATGGTGTGAGAGGCTGCTTCTTGCACCCCAGGGCTGGGGCATAATGTGGGCCTACTCATGGTTTCATGTGTTATATGGGTCCAACCGGCAGTCCAACTGCATAGCCAGAATGAAGCTGTTTTTGCAGTGTATGCAAATAGTGAATCATTATGTTGTACACCTGAAACTAATATATGTCAGTTATAATTTAAAAATCTTAAAAAATTTTTTAAATTTTAAAAACTTTAAAAATTTAAATTTAAAAAGAAGAATGAAGTTGAGCATGACACCACATACATGTGGGCCCACAGATGGGTAGTTAGCTCGGGATCTTTCTTGTAACGTCATATCTGAGTTGGCTCCACCTCGTAGGCAGTTCCCCTGTCCAGGTACCCTGATTGCTGAGGTGCTGGAAAATCACCTGAGATCCCACCCACACCAGTGAGTGAGGGCCGCTCTCCAAGTTGGGCCTTCCACCCCGCACTCCCTGTTTCTGTTCTATAGCCTCATTCTAGCCCTGCTTAGCTCCTTGAATTGGCACCTCAAAGTATCTCCTCAATTTTCAGCTTTGATTGTGTCCCTTTATGCTACCTCTCCTCGTCACTCTTGGCTCCACACTTGTCCCCAAGATCCCAGGCGAGGCTCCCACTTCTTTGCAAGAAAGGGAGGTTTGGACACAGCTGACTGACCAAAAGCACAGAGGAACACTGGGGAGGCGTCATTTGTCCCTGTTTCCCTGGATTAGGTAGAGCTCAGTGACCCAGATGAATCTCTTAAGAGCAGCCTCACCTCATTACATAAACCTTCAGTAATCTAAAATATGGGTTTTGTTCCCAATAGAGGGCTGTGTGTGTGTGTGTGTGTGTGTGTGTGTGTGTTTCTAGTCATTTGGGTAAAAATAGGAACATTATACTTAGACGGCAGTGAATGTGAAATGGAGCACTTGACATCTCACATGGCACAAATGACTAAACGGAAGCCCTGAGCCTCTCTTTATGGAACACAGGTTCAGTGAGAGCTACGCTAATAGTGTTTGGTTAATGTCAGCTAAGCATTAAATTTACATTATACTCTTGTGAAGAAGCTCCAGCATTACCTGTTAATAACCAAGATGTCCCTGGGTTTATATAGACTTTTTGATTTTGCACATGAACTAACACTGCAGCTTGCTGATGAGGGATCACGTGAACTTAGAGATTTGGTGTGCCAAAGGATTCTTTGTATGCATAAAAATTCTGGTCAGTGAAGGTCAGTTTCTCTACTCAAGTGAGAACAATGTTGTTTCCCTTCTAATCAGACACACACAGTGTTTGAAGAATCCAGGAGCCCCACATAAGTGATGAGCAGCCATAGCCTGGGCAGCTCCTCATGCAAGAAATGAATAATCCTTAATAAAGGCTCCAACGACCCTGGCTTCTTTCTGTACTGTAATCAGTTGCTTTAATGGTCTGCCCTTCAGTGCTTCGCAGGGAAAATGCTATAAAGTTAAGTTATCGTCCTTATCTGGCTTCAAGGAGGACTGAATTGGTCCAATCAGTCCTCCCCCCATGTTGTATTTGATTCTGCCATAAAGACCACTGAAGTCAGGCTCAGTTTGGTTGAAAAGCTAGCATTCTCTTTCTCTTTCAGGGTGATCTGTGCCTCTGAGCAGCAGTGGACTTGAAACAGCAGGAGTCACCATCTTTTATTGTTAGGCTGTGGAATTTGTTTTAGGCACATTCTAAATCCAGTCTTATGCCTTTTGCTTTTTTTTTTTTTTTTGTCTGGGACAAAGGTGACCCAATTGTGCTTCTTTGATATTACGAACATGGCTCTTTTTGCTCATATCACAGAGGCATAGAACAAAATACAAAGGATAAAACTGTGTCTGTGTGTGTAGTAAGGACACATATTTCATGACTAAATTCAATGACATAATCAAAAATGTGTTGTCCTCTCCCAGTCAAGAGCTAACAGGCAGAGACCGCCTTTCAGAATATTTTTATAGTGCTGAGATACTGTTCAAAAATAATAGAACTAATGAAAATGTCACATTGACACAGTAGCCCATATTAAGATTTTACTTCAAGAAGGCATGATTCGGTGAATGTGACATTGACAGCAATGGTGTTAGGGTTTACAGAGTTAATAAAATATTCTAAGAAGAATATTACAGACTTCCAATTGGAATGTATTGTTTTTCATTTTATTTTTTATTTCTAGAACTAAGTGGACTCCAGTGTTCATAATTTTAGCCTTAATATCTTACTCTGCCTAGGAGATGTGTAGGGAGCTTTTTCTTTATATCAGACTCTAATATGATTTTATAATACAATGCTTACATAGAAATCAGCTAATTTAACAAGTGGTAAAATGCATCTGCCTTAGGGCATTTGGAAAATATGCAGGTAGTAAAATTGCATAATGCTAATGCATTTCTCAGTAAACATTGTGCCATGTTTAAGTAATTAAATATATGTAAAAAAGTAGAAATGGAGACTAACTGTGGAAAAGAGAACTAGTTTTAAACAGAATGGTTGTAGCATCACTGAAGACTTTACTTAGCTCTCTGCGTTGGTTGAACAAATATTCCAGCAAATCTGGAATGAATAGCAACTCTGTTTACTATGACAGGTTTTATTTGTCTTGGGCGCAACCAAGACCACATGCTGTGTTTTGTCATGTTGGAAATACTGAAGCAGATTTCCATTGTGAATGTGAATCTTTTTTTTAAAGCTTTAACACCTCAGTCTTAACTCAGCTGGGTAAAAGCAATAAGTTTTCCTTTCCTTACCAGCCAGACATCAATAAATCTTAAATCCCCCCACTGTTTACCGTCCTGGTTCTAGTCTTGGGTCACTGCCATAGATGGCCTGATCCATCTCATTTCCAAAGGCTGTCTCTCTGCCTTTACTCTGAGAAAGCTAATTTTTTATTTTCTTTCTCCTCCATACAGTACAGCTTTTCTAACTTCATACTCTAGGAGGGTAGGCCACTGTTGGCATACAGCCTTCCCAAAACCAATGATGTAGAAATTTCTACCTAGCGTAAACATGGCTAACACTATACTTTCCCCTCTCATTTCCATCCTTTGTAGACAAAGCCACACAGTGTTTAGAAGCTGTTGTCTCCAGCCACATTCACCTATTGGAGTTGTTGATTCTGCTGAATTTATAGAAAATGTGCATACCAGGGCTTAACACTTAGTTGAGAGTACCACAGCATATTGTGAAATTGTTTAGATCTGCTTTCCACCCTGGAATAATGCTGGGTAGCAGATCCTTGCAAAATTCTCATAACATTCCTTTTTAATGCATTATCAGGATTGTTTAGTTAGCAGGAAGATCCAGGGGGAAGTGGAAGGCTACAGGTTTAAGAGTGAAGGAAAGATTATTGTTTTCATGAATCAGAATCCGATCTTTTTGTCCTGTGGTCTTTACACTAGTTTGATATGCGTTGGTGTTCTTCTCTAAAGTCATGTCATTCTGTTTGAAATGAGTTTAAGGCTAATCTTACACTGAAAAGCCTAGTCACTAGTAGAGATTAGCACATAATTAATTTAGTCATGCTCTGTGGAGCAGAGCAGGGGGAGATTCCAGGTGGTGGTGAAGGGTTGGGACCAGCTGCAGCACCCTGGCCCACAATCTCATGGACTTGCTGAGGAGCTCTCACCTTTAGTTACGATATAATATCTGCCCGAAAATAGTGACTGCTCTGCACACTGAGTATCTGATCAGGGTTAGAGGTGAGACTAAAGAGGGGGAGAAAGGCTCACTCCATTACTTTTAACATTCCAGCAATATTTGCAATATTTAACATTTCAGCAAATATTTGAACACCTACTGTATGCCAGGTTAATTGTAGATGCTCAGAGATACTAGTGTGGACAAGTACCTGCTCCTATGGAACTCTCATTGTAGTAGAAGGACAATATACTTGTAGTAGAAGGAACATATAGGTAAAGAAATAATTTTAGATCGTGAAAGATAAAAGAAAACTATAGCAAGGTATGAGGATGGAGAGTGATGGGCTGGCCACATTGGTAAGAAACTCACTAAGGCATCGCTAAGGAGGTAACATGAGCCCAGGCCAAAAGAGGAAAAGATACTTAAGAGCTTTTCATGAAGAGGGGCAGCAAATACAGAGATTCTGATGATCTTTGGGTATTCAAGGAACAAAGGGAATCTTTGCAACTGCAACTTGCTAAGATAAGGGAGGGAAAGTGATAAAGTTGGAGAGAGGAGTAAAGTCAAGAAACGAAGATCTCAGGAATGAATCTGTCTTGGAAATACTGATAAATCATAAAGTCAACAGTACATGTGTGCTTTAAAAGTGAAATTATCATATTTGTAGTTTTAAGGACAAAGTTCGAGGCTCAATAGAATAACTAGGAATAAGTAAGGTATCTTATGTCAAGCAAAGTAGCAGGATGAGGGAGCTTCAAAGCCTAATGTTTGACATGCTGCTGTTACCAAGCTGTTCTTACTGGAATATCTCTGGTAGAAACACTAGTACATTTGTGTATGTTTTCGAAAATGATGGGAATCTCCTTTTAAAATACTTCTTAAGGAGATGAGTAGTTTTTATTTCTGACAAGTTAACTCAGCTTAATTCTCCCCTGCAGTTCCACTAAGTACAGCCCTGTGTTTCCCCATCTCTTGCAGCAGAGGAACAGATCTCATAAGTGATAGCTTTAACCTTCAGCTGGGGACCTGTGCTGCTTGGCTTATTGTTTCTTTTACCATGAAGGTGGCTGGGTGTTGTTGAATGCTTGTCCATAAGATAAGCTATCTCCGTGAATAAAAACCATCTCAGGAAACGTCCACATTTTAGGGGATCATTAGGATGTTAGCAAAATCTGCAGGTGAAATTTAATTTTGTATTCAACTTAATAAACCCATGCAGTTTGCTTATAGAAACCAAGTGATTAGGCACACAGCTAATCCATAAATGTGGATTTTTTCCCCATTCTAAATTCTCTTTTGTTTGGAATATAGTGAACTTCTGGGCCTCTCTGACACTCTGGACTCCAAGAAGCAATTCTGAAGTCTTCAAATTCCATCATAGGCTTGCAGTTTATTGTTCATATTATAAAGAGCAAAGTCTAGGGCACATAAGTTTACTGGTCTGTTTTTCTTTTGGCAGAATTAAGATGCTCTGGTTTCAAGAAAATAGCATGCAACTTGCCAAATGCTCCTTTCGACTCCTCTTGAGGAATCTCTCTGCCTCTAAGACTGCTCTGCCTGTGCTGACCTTATTCACAAAGGTACAGAGTGAAAAAGAAAAATTACTACTTTAAAAACATAAAGTTTTAAAATTGTTGGGTAAAAAATGTTGTACATTTAAGAAAGGGAAAAATGTTGAAAGGAAAGCAATGGAATAAACTTTCTTCAGACCTGTTCCTCAAGTTTTCAGTTCCAGTTACGACAGTAGTAACTCTGTTTCCTACTCAGATACCTCATTGTCTCACAATTATCAGAAGGGAAGTTAATATATTTAATAGTCATCTGATCCCTACATTGAAAGAAAGAACTATCAGATTATAATATGATGTTTACAAATGTATCACTTAGAAATATAGTCAATTCTTGTTACTTGTGATACTTATGTCTTACAAGGTTGCCACAAACACTGAATTAGCAAGTACGACACCACTGCTCCTAGGGGAAATATAGGGTTAGATTCCTATGAGCTTCTGGTCACAATATATTGTGTCAACTGATCAATAGGTAACCTTGTTTTATGTGTGTTACTGTTTAAAGACACCTTATTTAATATATATTGTTGATTCATTAACATTGAACTCACAGCTAACAGCACTATACACTCATGCCTGAACAAAGCTTATCTAATACAATATTTTCTCCATAAGGCAGATCTTGCACAGCCATCTTGTACTTAGAAACACTAGATAGCACTTCAGCACTGTGCTTGGGGACTGTTTTAAACAGCAAAATCACCAACAAAAGGCACAAAAATATGAAAAATGTGGCACTAAGTAGATCATGAAAAGGACACTAGTTTACAGTATGACAGCTGAAACAAGAAGGCAGAGCATTGTCTTGGTCCACCTTTGCTAGGAATGTGCACTTTGAGAGACTCAAATTTTTCACTGCTCTCTACACGCACATGTCCGTGAATGACTGCAATTCTCCATGTGTATTGATTTTGGGTTACAAACAAGTTTTAGTGAATAGGTGAATTCACAAATACAGAATCACAAATAATAAGCATTGGCTGTACTTGTTTTCTTATCCCTAATACTAGTTTTATGCCATAAAGGTAGTTTAAATTTTTTAAGAGCTTTTCCCTGAAATGTATCATACAAACATTTCTGATTTGCTTTTGCTAGTTAACATTATTTCGTGTGATTTATAGTCAAAAAAGAAATAAAGTACAAGGTAACAGAATTGACTTTAGTGAATAATACTGTAATTCAAACAAAAAAGTCTCTTGTTTAATAGATTTTTCAGATTTCAGGCATTTTAGCAATTTGAAAATATCTGATGGTTCTCTAATAACAAAGTTTAAGTAGTTTTTTAAAAATTAATTTCTTGCTGAGAATAGTTAATCAAAACTACTTTTCATAGCCATAAGTATATATTGCACTGCTGGAAATTATGGAACAAAAATATTTCATTATCTGTGTCTGCACATGAGAAATGTATGTGACAATTAACCACAAAAATCAAATAATCCCTAAAGGCTAATGGAGCTCACTTAGCCTAACTATTCTGCACTATTTTTCAGTTTGAGCAACAGCCAAGTTAACTGAAAACATCTGCCAAAAAAAACACACTAATCTTCCATTCAGCTTAAAACTTGTATGAAACCCTTGATTTGTGTCATTAAGCGTATAATAAGATATCACTGTCACCTTGAGGAGTTCACAATCCAGTGAAAGAAAAAGTACAATATCAGGTCTCTTTCAGTTATAAATAATAGAAAGTACTTCCCAGAGTGGCTTAACACAAAAAAGGGATTTATGAGTTGGTCAGGTTTCAGGAGTAGCTTGATTCTGAAACTAAGCATGTTACCAATCTCTTCAGCTCCACATCTTCTGGGTTAAATCTGTTCTCACTCGGGCTCTTCTCTTGGAAGACTGCAGCTATCCCAAACCCCAGATCCCACATCTCGGATATCTACAGAAACTCCAGCAGAGGCCTCATGGCTGTCCATTGGCTCTAACTGGCTTATCCCTGAGCCTTTCAGAGTCAGAGGGACAGGATGTGCTGATGCCTCAGTCTAAGCCAGGTGTCCTAACCTCGTTGTTCAGGGATGGAGTCAGCCACATGCTGAGAGCAATTCCTGTGAGGCAAAATCACAGCATTTATGTTACAAGAAAGGGAAGTGGGTGTTAGATGGCAACCCAACAAATTTCCACTATAATTCAGGGACAGAGTAAATAAGTGTTCTTTTGGGACCATGGAAAATCCTAGATAAGAATGTTTGAATGGTCCAGACTTCTGGGTCTTACGCTTTTTCAGTTCATAAGCCTGTAAAATTTGGCGAACCTTTCCTCATAAAAATACATGTACACATGATATTTTGCATAGAGTTCCATGTTTAAAAAAGCAAAACAAAATGAAAAACGTGATCTGGGTAAAGTTTTTTAATATAAAAGCAAAATGTCAGTGCATTTGGTACTTCTGCAATTTAGCTTGTTCTTGTTTTGCTTTTGCGATCCTCTGTTGACTTTTGAAACTTTCTCAGAAAATTTCAACATGATTATCTTAAAACATCGCAGACTATCCATAATCTGTTTATTGATAATGCTAATAATAACATGAGCTGCCTAATTCTCTGGGCCAGACAGACCCTTCTGAAGGAAGACTGCCTTTTGATGATCTGGGTCCTTATTTCAAAACAAGCTGTGAGTTAAGCTGGAGGAGGGGCCTTTCTTTTACATAACAGGTTATCTCCTCCTGTCATGTTAAAAAGCAGGTTTCATATAAGCATCGGTAATGTTCAGTCTATTTTGAGCTCCTGCAAGAGAACCTATAGCTAGTCCCTGTCCAAAGAGTCAAGGGCTGAGAAGCCTTTACAATCTGCCAATGATCCAAAACATTCTCAACAGACTTCTCCACTGGGTGGTTAAAGAGTGCAAACAACAATGGGCACTAAAGCTTGCTTGCCCCTCAGTGCAGAATTAGTTCAAGAAACCTAATGCTGACACTTAGAACTAACAGGCAAAACATTAATGAATTGGTAGAATCATCATCCAAATTAAGGAGAGATTTTTCCCTTTTTAAAGATGAGGCAGTCACTTTTAACTCGGTTTCAGTGGGTTTGTTCCTGTGGACTGATTAGGAAAAAGGCTGCCAAAGCTCAGTGTCCCCTAGTCAAAACAGACTTCAAGCCATTCTGGTGATGTTAGCTAGGCCAGGAAAGTGCTCCTGACATAGGAAGGACAAAGCCCTGGGACTATATAGATCAGTGAAAAATAATCTTCCAGATATCAATTAGATGAAGCCAGTAACAAAAAATCTAAGCATCTAAATTTAGTGTATGTGCATATGTATGTATCTATCTATACATATATATAATAAATTTAGATGCTTACACTTGTCACACACATATGTGTGTATATATTATATACACATATATACATATCATATATACACACGTGTAACAAATATAAGCATATAAATTTATTAGATATGGATAAAATCAAAACAAAACAACTACAAAATGCTGAGAGCCCATTTACCATGAAATACTAGCTATTTATAAGATTCTATGGCAGCGTTTTGCTTTGGAAATAAAACAGTGTAATTAACCTAGTAGAAAACAGTCCTTTAAAATAAGTATAATCTGCTTCTTGTGGTTTTTGTCAGGCTGCATGCCATTCTTATGGTTTAATGGCTTTATTTTTTTTCTTCCTCTAGCATCCATGTCCCCTTTGTGATGAAGCCAAGGAAGTACTGGAGCCTTATAAACACAGAGTAATATAATACAGTGTGGCTTTATGTATATGGAGCGGATAATGTACATGGTATAAAGTATCTGCCTAGATCCTTTCTTTAGGAAAAGAGATTAAATGATTTTTCATTTAAATTTTCTTTCTGCTCTTCAGAGAGAGAATTTAGTGCTGATTTCCATAAAACTCATTACCCCTTAAGTGTTTTTCTCTGAGCAGTACTGGTTTTCTTACTCTGACTTTTAATATGAGTCACAGTTAACTAGCAGGTGCAGTATTCCTGCTTGCTTTAAACTTTTGTCCCCATTCATCTTATTTTGTCATTTCCAAGGAATTGTTTTCTGTAGCAAACCATGACACCTTTCCCATTCTTATAACTAAAACACGTCTGTCCTGATTCTCGGGCAGCTTCCCAGTTGGGACACATTTTATTTCACTGGGAACTGAGTAGTGCCCGAATGTAACTGATGTAGCAGAAAAGTAGCAAATTCAGGAGTTAGGGAATACAATGAAATCAATCAAGTTGTGGAAATCAGGGACATTAGATCACTTTGGACCTCAAACAACAACCTCTCAGCATTAAAATAAGTCTGGGGATCGGTTTGTCACTGCAGTTATTGCTTTGTTCCATGTTCTTTAAAATATAGAGCTTTAGTCTTTCTCTGTTTCAGTTTATTTTACAGGAGGTGGACATCACACTTCCAGAAAATTCTGCATGGTATGAAAGGTATAAATTTGACATCCCCGTCTTTCATTTGAATGGCCAGTTTCTGATGATGCATCGAGTAAACATCTCAAAACTTGAAAAACACCTCCAGAAACTTGAGCAGCAAGGTGCTGGAGGCTGATGAACACCCTCATGATTTTCCAACCTCTCTCTCCTGAGGAACTGACCATGGCCTCATATTCTTTTTGTCACTTTCACACAGCCCTAAGAATGTTGTGAACTCAGTGGTGCCAAATATCATTCCTCTTCTGATTGATGGAAGTATCAATGTGGGAACTGTTTAACTGTTGGCAATTTATAAAATAAGAGGAGTGTATTGGCAGGGAGGGGATGATGGAGGGTGGAAGAAGTCCATTTGTTTTATTTACTTTTCTCTTTTGTATTCATATGGAAGCATTTCATATTCACTGGACAGAGCCATTTATAGGAAGAAGGCTCTGTGTCCCTCCTGCTGCCCTCGGGGCTTAACTTTTTAATGAAAGAATAAATGCGCCTTCGTTCAGTAGGTACAGTGAAATGTGAATTGTTAATAACTGTGCACAGTCAGTAAAGAGATGTCTTAACAAATACGTCTGCATGAAGCCTATTTCAGTGGGATTTAATAATACCTGTTTAAAATTAGAGTACATTTTTTTGGGTGGAAGAATAATTATCCTAGTTGAAGAGGCTTCATTAGAATAAAACAGAAGAAAGATTTAAACCCCTAAAATGTACAAAAGAATCTCAACATGCTTTACAGTCAGTGAATTGATTTGTAATATTTGAAGACTGCCTTTGATAGTTATTCAGTTATCATCAACTGAGTTAATTCAACTTATAAAACAGTAGTTTTATCAGGTTTTAATCTCTTGGGGAAAATTCACTTCTGACCATAACTGGACTGATATGTCATCTAAAGACAAAATATTCTTCACCATTTTATGTAAAGTATTAAAAATATAGTTGTGTACCCTTATTTATATTTAATCAGGTTCAACCAATATAGGAATAGATTCACTTAAAAACAAAACTGCCTTTTCCTCTTAAAATCACATCATTGCGGGGCTGGCCCCGTGGCCGAGTGGTTAAGTTTGCGCGCTCCGCTGCAGGCGGCTCAGTGTTTTGTTGGTTCGAATCCTGGGCGCGGACATGGCACTGCTCGTCAGACCACGCTGAGGCAGCGTCCCACATGCCACAACTAGAGGAACCCACAACGAAGAATGCACAACTATGTACCGGGGGGCTTTGGGGAGAAAAAGGAAAAAATAAAAAATCTTTAAAAAAAAAAAAAATCACATCATTGCAATTTCATCTATAATGAAATTCTTTTGTGAACTGTTTTAATGAATTTGGATATTGTGAGTCACTTAGCTGGATTTTAATTTCAGCAGTATCATTTAGACTTAGAAATTACCAGAATACTAGAAGTGGCAACCTTATACATTGTCTAGTCCCACTGCCTCATTTTATGCATGTGGAGGAGTCTGACATTCAGAGAGTTTCAGGGTCTTAGCCTAAGTTCACACAGCCAGTCAGCTGTCAGACCAGGTCTTGCCACCCACCCCAAATTTCCAGTGCTACCTGGGCCCCAGTGCAGGGGTCTCATTGTATTATCTCACATACAGCATCCTCAACCATTCTAGAATCAACACAAATTTGGAAGCAACTTAAAAAGCCTTCCAAGGTGACAAAAGAAAAAAAATCTTACAATCGAATAGCAGTGTTTATAATTTACAAATTTCTGGAACACATCTTATTTGATATTATATATATTCATCAAGCCCTGTGGTAAGCAAAATTCTAGGATGACCTCAATGAACTGTCACCCTTGTATAACCTCCTCCCCTTTAAGTGTGAGTAGAACTCATGAATATGATGAAATATTACTGGTGTGGTAATGTTCCATTATATGGCAAAAGGAAGATTATCCTGGGTGGGCCTGATCTAATCAGATGAGCTCTTTAAAAGCAGAGAGTTCTCTCTGGCTAGTTGCAGAAGAGGAAATCAGAGAGACATCCTCCAGCTAGCCTACAGGGAAGCAAACATCAATGCTGTGAACTGCCTAGGGGGCCACACGGCAAGAAGCTGTGGGCAGCTTCTTGAAGCTGAGAGTAGATCTTGGCCAACAGCTAACAGGAAAATGGGGACACCAGTCCTACAGCTTCAAGAAATGAATCCTGGCAATAATCAGTGAGCTTGGAGAGGATCCTGAGCCCCAGATGAGAACCACAGCCCTGGCTAACACCTTGATTTCAGCTCAGTGAGATTCTGATCAGAGAATCTAGCCACACCATGCCTAGACTTCTGATCTACAGAAACTGAGATAATCAATGTGCATTGTTTCAAGCTGTTAAGTTTGTAGTAATTTGTTACACAGCAATAGAAATTTAACAGACGTCCCTACAACAATGAAGCACAATGGCAGGTGGTGGGTGTTCAAAAATGAATAAGGCACAGTCCTTGTCTTAGACAGTGTCTTTTAGGGAGCAAGGAGAGGCAAGTTGGTAAAGCACTACAACATAGTGCAGCAAGGGCTGCAACGGAGACATGTATAAAATGGTACAGCAGCCAGATGGGGAAAGTAGCAAGAAGGCTTCACAGAAAATTAGACTTAAACTAGGTTTTGATGGTTGAATAGAAGCAATGGAGGGGGATTGAGAATGAGAATGTATTAAATATAAATACACCCAGGGTACAGGGGGCCGTAGACAAGATGGCCCACTTGAGTGTCTGAGCATCCTGGTTCCTTCTTCCCTTCTCCAGGCAGAGTGACAGCTGTGTGGCCCCTGTGTCCTAGTGTTGCTGATCCTTCTCCTGGGCCACCACTTGGAAAAGTTCAAAGAGTTTCAGGGTCTGCTGAGCTGAGAGGGAGAGAATCTGTGGGCTGGCGAGACCCAGGAGGTTTGTTCTTTAGGAGCACTTCTTGCCTGAGTATAACCATGTGGTTATAGGTGTATAGGAAGTACAGGGACTTCAACGAAATGACAAATTTCTGACATTAGAATTCCAAACAAGTAAACAAAACTCCATAAGATACTTCCGGGCGTTAAAATTAAAGTGTTGGGTGACGCACCAAGAAACAATAGGTGTTACACTCCAAAGGAATACTAGATGACAGAAGGATTGATGGAGATTGGGGAGAGAGGATATTTGGAGGATGTTTTAAAATGAAATGTGTGCTCTCACTTCCCACCAAAGTAACCAGTTGGGGTCACCTGATGTCAAGAGAAAGGGACATAAGTGGGACTCAACAAAAAGCCTAATGTGTGTCCCTGAGTAGGAAGAACGCAATGGCTGAACTCCCTTCTGGGAAATCACATGAGAGATGGGCTAGCAAGCCAATTCTGCTGTAGAGTGAAGGGCAGCTGCTGTTGCTCTGAGTTCATCCAGGGAGAGAACACGTGCGTGTTTCTTTTGATCCAGATGCGGGCTAAACATGAAAGCGGGATGGCTCGGGGGAGGCTTAGGTGCAGGCAGGCCTCAGGAGAAGCCAAGGGAGAACACTGGGTTCCTAGAGGCTGAGGAAGCGAGTGGCTGCTCAAATGGAGAGCATGTTTGCCTGAATCAAGGGAACTGCAGGTGAGACACCACCAGCTATGAGCACAGTACCCCCAAGAACCTACAAAAGCCTCTGAAATGTGGTCAGCTCTAAATGTTTACCAGGCCCAGAAAGCTGGAGGCCATTTCACAACTTCACCATTCAAGTGACAGCACTCCTGTCCCTCACTTCTCTTGCCTTCTCCCATCCCAACCCCAGATGAATCAGAAGCTGGCAGGAGCAAGGAAAGAAAGACCTTCCCTTTCCACAGTTTTCCATTGGCATATGGCTTCTCATTGGGCTACAAGTATGATAACTTTAAACCAAGTTCTAAGTTTCAATTGTGACATAGGAACAGACAGACTAAATGCAATTTAAAGTGACCATGGGACTTTCAGTTGCCTGAGAATGCTCAAAACAGTCCTGACACTGCCTGTTTGTTGTGTTTTTTTATCCAAAACAGAGTAAGAAGTTTCCCATTGAACACATTTTATAGGGATAGTGAGAGACATAAATAAAGATGCTTTCTGATTGTAGTCCAAAGTATTGATTATATGTGCCTACTGTTGTTTTTACCTTTAAATCTTCAATAAATTTACTGATTTGAGAGAGGAATGTAGTCATGTGACTAAGAACCTGGAGACCTTCAGCAATCCCTCTGGTCTACCAGCTGGCAAATCGAAAGGCAGATATTGAGAAATATAGCATCTAAAAGGTAGTGATTATCCCACTGTTGAAAAGTATCAGACAATGCTATGTCACTTATTGTAGTCATCTTCATTCTCTTCCTTTCTGAAATTATGTTTTCAGGGATCAGTTTGTTTATATAAAAAGACGAATTTTGACACAAGCAGCTCATCATAATATTCTCCCACCCCAAAAGGAAATAGTGCTATAAGCTTCTCTTTTTTTTTCCTAAGCTAGTGATTTAAAAACGAGTGGAATAAACATTGAGTTTGGGACTGCATATTGCTGTTCTTAGAGCAGTTACAGTGCTGCTTTCTTCCAGATGTCTCATCATAACATTAAAAGGGCTTACTGGAACACAGAACTCTTTGGCCAGTTTATTGCAGGAAGCAGGGGTTCACTCACACTAGGGTTGATTTGTTTGTTTATAATAATGCAGCAACTCATGGAAATCTGACAATAGGACTCATAGTAGGGCCAGGCCTCAGGGAGTAGTCTTAAAGAACCACAGAAACTGAGGCAGCACCCTTTTCATAGGGCCTCAAGCTTCTTTCTTTCCCTGTTCTCTCCTGGTCCACCAGCAACCCTGCTTACTCACAGTATCTGCTTTCTCAAAACTGTAGCTTGCTCATGCCTATCATTTCTGCTGACCTTTATGTTCAGTAATACAGTTGTCTGAGTCTCTCAGCTTCTCTATTCTGAAATCCCAAAAGAATAATTTTACTCAAATTTATAGATAATTTAAACACAAGTTTACAACCAGCGACCCAAGTCATACGTTGGCTGATCAGACCCACAGAATGAGCCACCGTTGGGTCAGGCACCTATCCCTGGCCCAATCAGCTATGGGGACCAAGATCATGTGATATGCGAACCATAGTCACTGCCCACTGAGCAGAGACTGAAAGCATGGCTAGCAATGATCAGTAGTTCTGGTACACATCCAGAAAGTTTAAGAGCATGTCATTCTATCATATGCAAGAGAAGTCAAGAGGAACAGTTTGGTAACTTCATTCATTTCTTACTCATGGGAGTAATGAGGACTTGAACCAGGGCAATGGGAGTTAGAAAGAGATATCAGGAGACATTTGGGAGTAAGGTTGACAAAACTTCATGATTGACTGGAGGAGTTGGGGTAAGAGTGAGTAGAGAGAAAGCATGGAGTCTGGGATGACTCCCAGTCTTCTTGCTTTGGCTATTGGGTAAATCCTGGTACTTACTATTCCCTGGGACATAGCATAAGAGGAAGGGGAGGTTAGTTTTTGGTTGTGTTTGATGGATGAGAAAGATGGGACATGGGGAATTTGCCGTGCTTGTGGGACATCCACGTAAAGATTAAAGTTGGAAGTTCAAATCAGAGGTCTGGGCTTGAGGTGCAGATTTGAGATCCCCCAGAAAATGTTTGGAACTACAACATCTGGCATTGAGGAGAAAAGTAGGCTAGAACTAAGCCCTAGGGAATACCAAATTTGACCTCATGGGTAGAGCAAGGGCCAGTGAAGGAAAATGAGAATGAGAGGTGACAGAACTAGGAGTGAGAAAAGTTCATCCAATTTATACTATTTGATGCCTTTCATTATGTGATAGCACCAGGCACTATTCTACGCAGTGGGGATAGAGCAGTCAACAAGATAGCCAAGGTTCCTACTCAGGGGCTTGCATTCTAGAGGGAGAGACGCACAACAAAAATAACACATCAATGGAAAATAGCCGTATCTTGAAAGTCAGAGGAGGAGTTCTTCCCACAGTAGTTGACAGTATCAAATGTCTAAAGAACTAGGATGAGGACTGAAAAGAAGACAGTGGATTTGAAAATTAGAAAATCAGTGCTGTGGTAGGCTGAATAATACAGCGCCCAAAGATATCCAGGTCCTAATCCCTGGAACCTAGAAATGTTACCTTATATGCAAAACAGACTTTGCAGATCCGATTAAGTTAAAGATCTGGAGATGGAGAAATTATCTTGGATTATCCAGGCAGGTACTAAATGTAACAAAAATTGTCCTTTTAAGAGGGAGACAGAGGGAGATTTGACCACAGAAGAGGAAGCCAGAGATATGACAATGGAAGCAAGAGGTTGGAGAGATACAAGAAAGGGGTCATGAGCCAAGGAATGCAAATGGTCTCCAGAAGCTAGAAAAGGCAAAGGAACAGATTCTCTTCTAGAGCCTTCAGAAGGAACAAACTCTGCCAATATCTTGACTTTATCCCAGTGAAACTGATTTCAGACTTCTAGCCTACAGAACTGTTAAGAAAAAACACTTGTGTTGTTTTAAGCCACCAAGTTTGTGGTAATTTGTGACAGCAGCAATAGGAAACTAATACAAATGGTAACTTGACCTTATTGAGAACAATTCTGGTGGGGAGAGTATCCATCTTTCAGGAAGTTTTCAAACATATCTCATTTGACCCTCTAAGGAAAAGCATCAGAGAGAAGAGTTGATGACCTGATTCACTGATTATCTTAACACCTAAAAATGGCAAACCGTGATGGAGAAGTACCATAAACTTCAGACAATCTCAAAAGAGCTGGGCAGCAGACTTTAGGGGTTTCCAGAGTGACCCTGACACTCAAGCGTAAACCATGGCAACCCATCCTAGTCCACAGACACACACTAGACCCAGGGCTCTTATTCACCACATAGACCAGAATACTTCAATATTGTGACCCAAAATTCTGCACCTGACACAGATCTTATCTCTCTCCACTGACAGAGAAATCCATGTTGACTGTTGAGGCACAGTCAACAGAGAATGGCCTCATCTGCCCAGTCTTGAATTTAGGCACTGATGTTTTGCACTTTACCTTCTCATTCAAAAAGAATGACTACAAAAGCCAAAGTACTTCTGAACTCTAAAGACTGGAAGGTCATAAAACTTCAGGAAAAGGCAAATATTAGAATCATACAAAAGATGGAGAAGAATAGCTCATAGAGGCAGTGCCAGCCAGTAGATTAGACACAATAAGAAGAATCCAGCCACAGGCCCACACTGAGTGTCAAAGCTGTCCCTTCCTCATGCCAAAATGTTATGTTTGAACTATTCCTGATGGAAAGCTTTCTACCCTCATAAACAGGGTAGGCCTAATATTGGAATTTTTCTTAATGATTCAGAAACACCAAGAAGTAGACAGGATGTAAGTTAAAGGTAAGTTAAGCCTATGACCTCATTGTTCTACTCACAATGTATAAATATGACCCAACTCCCCTGAGAAACCCTGACGGCCCTACTGCAGAATTGCATTGTGTAAGAAGATCCCAGCAAGATCCCCAAGTATTCCTGAAAAGGTCAACCCACTCCCTGCCCACTAAGGCAGGAGAGAGGGAAACCAACCAACCAACCATAGAAAACACTGCCTTAAAAACTGGAGTCAAATGTACAATTGCATCACTGGACTAGGTTAACTATCAGCTGGGAAAATTCCTTATTTCTTTTCCAGGCAAGGGAGGTGTTGTGTCATATGTTCTTTGTTAGGAATGTAATGCTCAGAAGAGAAAATGGGCATCTACTCATAATTTGGGTAATAAAAAGGTGTTAGAAGTTGGGAAAGAATTCCAAGAGGAGCTAAGTTTTAGGATTTAACTCCACCTCCCCTACATTTTCTTTGTAAAGTTATCGTCAAAGTAAGGCCAGCATCACTCTTTTAAGGTCAGAGGAGATTAACACATTCAGAAACCACATATTGTGGGATTTATTCCCATTGTGATTCCTGACTTCTAGTATCAGCCTTTTGTTCTGCATGACGGCTCTCGCCTTGCAAACTAGCAAGATTCCTGAATTTGGCAAGGATCCTGCTCTGTGAAGCATTTTCAAGTTAGTTTTTAGCAATGTCACATTTCTCCAAGCCAGTAAGAAAGAAAACGTTGAGAGGGCAAAGGATGCCACTGAGTTCTCACCTAACAGCACAAAACAACCTCCTAGCTGGCAGGTGCAGGCCAATACATCCAGGTTGATCAAGGCCTTTGAGTTACAATAGTAATTTTTAAAAGTCTTTACCATACCATGTAACTTTAATAGATAAAACATAATTTAGATATTCCGCCTTTTGCTCTATTCATTTAAAGTGGTGTTTTCTATTTTTATATGTGTGACTACATGGATAACACAATATTGTATTCTTGATATGTTTTATAACTTGTACACAAAGTGAGGCCAAAAGATGCCTTCAAGAGAAATAAAGGACACTGCTGTCATTCTCAGTAAATTTTCCAGGAGGAGGAAAAAAGGGTGGAACAGATGATTACAAATACTTAGGAAGAAGCATCACTTTGCCAATGGTGCAGAGCCTACAATTATGTGCAATTGCCTACTTAGACTTTTTATTTTTGCTGAACATTGAAAAAAGCTAAATGATAGGGAAGAGAAAAGAGAAGGGGGGAAATTTAAACATTCGATGTAAGGCATTCATTTAAGTGGAGATGTTGCCTCACCATAAGGGGGCAGTTAAGAGTTTGATAGTCCCTCTGCCATCCTATGGTCAAATCATTTTTTTTTAAACCATGGATTTGGGATCCTTATAAATCTTCCTTATTATTTTGAAAACAAGAATGGTTCCTCCTGCTCACAAAACATGATCACTTTTCATTGATATTTTTTAATGCTCTGACTGGTTTTGCATACTTGGAAAAGATAAATCTTCAACCCTTGGAAAGAAATCTTCTTTTTCCTCCCTGATTTCCAAATCCATCATACAATCCTTTCTCTCACTGACAGCATCATCAGATAAGCAGACGTGCCTTGCTTGCTGAGAAGTGTGCAGTGATTTTCAGCAGGAACAAGAATGTAGTTAGAGACCCAGACTAAGACATATTCAGTGCACATTACAAATTCTTTTCAGTTCTGTCTTGGATGTGTCCTGCAGTCTCAATTTGACTGTGGGACTCATTCAGAGCTGACTCTTCCCAAATCAGGTATCCTAGAGAGGAGAGAGAGGTGTCCTTCAGGACTTGGGCTGCAACAGGTGATGTGAAGATATGAGACTAGATGGATGCAGGGCCTTGGCCTCTTCAGATTCCTAGGGCCTCCTCCACCCCTCAAATTGGAGATGATTTTACACTAGAATTGGCACTCTGGGGAGAGGGAGGCAAATTTGAAGATAAGCAAACCACAGAACCACTCAGAGGCATCAGAGAATGGAGTTTGAAATTCTACAACAGCACAGATTTTTTTTCTTGCTCCCTCTCGTCATTTATAAGTAAAATGTGGAACAAGAGAAGGGGAATAACGGTTACATTACCTAGAGTTACACAGCATTTTCTATTTTTCCCCAACTTTTATTTTTAAAATATATATATTTTATTATATTCTTTCAGCAATCCTGTGATATAAATAGGGCCGGTATTATTACCCTTGAGACCAGAGAACAGTGAGGCCCAGAAAGAGGAAGCGACCTCCATCAGGTCATGCAGTGAGTCAAAGACAGCCCAAGGAGTAATACCCAGTTCTGCTCTCCTTTAATCCAGAACATTTACCCTATTGGCTTTAAGCATCTATTTCCTCCTTCATTTAGTGGTCCTCTTTCAAACATGATCCCTCACCAACTGTGGAGTGAAGATGGATCCATGTTCAGAGTTGCAGAGAACTATTGTTTAAAAGTCCCCAAGGGACCTATTTCCACTGCTTACCTGCAAAGACAATGTTTGGACTTGTTATGGAAGTCCCTCAGGTGTCTGCTGGGATTCCTCCCACCTGAGACTGCTATAATTAGCTCTGCTAACAACTGTGATTGAACATGGTTTATTGTAGTCATTGTTCACTGACATGCACAGATAACAGTCACATCACAGCAAGTGGTTTACTAAATGGTGTTCCCTGCTTGGTTAAACTCATGTAATGCACTTGTCAGGGACACTGTTCCTAGACTCTGCTAGCAGCCGGCAGTGTCATTGCCACACTTTCCAAAGCCCACAAAGGAGGCCATAACAGATCCCCAGGCAGTAGGAGAGACTAATTCTATTTTGACCTTGCTCAGGATCTGGCTGCCACTCCTTCTTATGGAAAACCTAGGTGTGGCCTTGCATGATTAAGAGAAAAGGCAGTCTCTGTCTTCCTGATCCTTAAGACTCCCATGGTTTCAGATCTTCCCTGCAAGAACACGTCAGTGACAGTTATAATGTGTGGTACATTCAGCCTGTTCTTGTCAGAGACTGTGCTCTTATTAGAAGCAAAACAAAGTGGTGCTTATGAACACCTGCTGGTGAGGACCAAGCCAGGAGGCAGTGTGGGTGCTGGATGGGAGGTGTTGCCCTGGCAGTAAATCCAAGTTGCTCACACCAAAGGAAGTGTTTCTAGGGAAGCTATCTGAGCAAGAGGTAAATACTTAGTCATTCAAACAGGCGATAAATAACTGCTTCATCTCCAAGAAGGGAAGGTCTGATTCCAAAGAAGTCACAAAATGATGGGATAGCATTTCTCTTTTCAATCCACCTTTTATTCACAATCTACATTCCTCTGTTAAGAAATGTAAGAGTCTGTAATCAAACCCTTTTTGGCAAGGTGTTAAAGAGCTACAATTTGGCTGCTTGGTGTTATTTCAACAATAGTTTTTATATTATGATTCTAAATTACAAAAAAGGACCATAGCCCTTCTGTGGTCTAAAATACTGTGTTGTATATATCCTGTGCCCTCTCACCTACTCCCCAATGTCACCAAGTTTTATGATTCTACTTAAACGTTTTCTCAAATTTGTCTCATTCCACTGCTCAGTGCTGTAGTCATAGTTGAGGGCTTCATCATCTCTTGCCTACACATTGCAATAGCCTGGCCTCCTAACTGGTCTCCTCTGCTCACTGCTCTCCCAACTCATCTCCCATCTACCTCATCACCACCTCCAATTATGCTTACAAATCACAGGCCTGATCAGACCACTCGCAAACCCATCATGGCTTTCCATTGTCTACAAAAACGAAAACCAAACTACAGAACTTAGCATGGCAGTAAAAACCCTGCATCTAGCCCCTAGTACTGTACCCTTCATGTATCCTAAACTCCATCTATTCTAGATAACTTGCCCTTACATGAAAGCACCATCACTTTGACTCTATCATTGAGCATGCCTTCCCTCCTTACAAAAGTCACCCTTTTTGATTCAGCTCAAATGCCATTTCCTCCAGGAAATTTTCCACCACTTTCTTCCAGTTCAAATTAGTTAATCATTCTTTCCTCCAAGTTCATATAGCGTCATGTATATATATTTCGTTGAGATATAATTCACATACCATACAATTCACCCATTTAAAGTGTATAATAATTTTTTTTAGAATAGTCACAGAGTTGCACAACCATCACAATTTTAGAACATTTTAATCACCTCAAGAACAAACCCTATACTGATTAACAGTCCCTCACCATCACTGCCTCCCCACCTCCCAGCCCTAGATAACCACTAAACTATCTCTATACATTTGCCTATTCAGGACATTTCATATAAACGGAATCATACAGTATGTGGTTCTTTGTGACTGGCTTCTTTCACTTAGCATAATTTTTTCAAAGCCCATCCGTGTTGTAGCATGTATCAGTACTTCATTTATTGCTAAATAATAGTCCACTGTATAGATATACCATATTTTATTTATCCATTTATCAGTTGATGGACATTTGGGTTGTTTCAACCTTTTAGCAATTATGAATAATGCCTCATATACACTTAGATTATCATTTAATATGTGTGGCTTAGTACTATAGGGTTTTTGTTGTTTGTTTGTTTGGCCTGTGTCTGTTTATCACTTGATTATAAACTCCTTGTGAACAAAGCCCATTATTTTCACTCTTTAATCTCCACATAACAAGCATTCAATAAATGTTTGACAGATGTATGAATGGGCAGATATTATAGGTTCTTACTGTGTTGATTACCATACAAGGTACTAAAAATAAAAACATTAGAGTGGATTCAGTAAATTTATCCAGTAAATTATAACATTCAAACACTTATGGTTCTTAAATAAACTTTAATCTCTGCACTATTTCCTAGAATTCCACAGATGGATACTACAGTTGATTATTTCATGGCGGCAGTTCGTTTGCTAATAATAGTTGTGAACTGGGTGGACAGAGGCCTGGAAGATGCCAGACTTTTTCTTCTGAATTGACTTCACAGTGTCTTGTTGCTCTTGACTTGACTGAGGCTATTATTCTAGTCTAGAGTGGTGGTTCTCAACCCTGGCTGAGCATGAGAATCCTCAATGGAGCTTTTTCATTATCTGGGTCCCACCTCCCAGATTATGATTTGGTAGCTTGGGTAGGGGCCCAGGTGCTCACGTGTACTAAAAGCTGTAAAGATGTTTCTGATGCATAACCAGGTTCAACAATTCCTATTTCAAAAGTTGCCCTGAGGTTAGAAAGAATCTTACAGGGGCCGGCTGGTGGCGCAGCGGTTAAGTGCACATGTTCTGCTTCGGCGGCCTGGGGTTCCCCAGTTCAGATCCCAGGTGCGAACATGGCACCGCTCATCAAGCCATGCTGTGGTAGGAGTCCCACGTATAAAGTAGAGGAAGATGGGCATGGATGTTAGCTCAGGGCCAGCCTTCCTCAGCAAAAAGAGGAGGATTGGCAGAAGTTAGCTCTGTGCTAATCTTCCTCAAAAAACAAACAATAATAATAATTTAAAAAATTAAAAATTAAAAAAAAGAAAGAATCTTACAGAGCAAGCATGAGCACTTTACTCCTGGAGAGTATTTTACTCATCCTGGGATCACGCCCATTGATACTACCTAACATTTATACAGCACTTTTTATTTGGAAAGAGCTTTGCAGTCATCTTTTATTAGCTAGGTTTGAATGCTGGGTGACCTTGTACAAATCACATAATCCCTTCGTGTCTCAGATTTTCTCAAATGTAAACTGTAGGCAGTAATACTGACCCACCCCCAAGGGGTGCTGTGGAGACTAATGAGGGACTGCAAGGCACTCAGCAAACATAAAAATGTTCCATGATGCTTATTAGACAGGTATGAAGTCCTACTCACAGCCTTTTAAAATGAAACAAATACCCAAACAAACTCTGAAACAAGCCTTCCTGCAATCTTCATCATCATGTGACAAGATCTTTTCCAAGCACCAAAGTACAGCAATTCCCCCTTTCCACCAAGACTAATAAACAGGCATAATCAGCAGTCATAAAGAAAGACAGAACTAATGATGGCAGCAAATAAACATATAAAACAGTCCTGAAATATAGTTTGTTAACCTTCTCATTTATCATTCATAACGCAATTAGAGATTATATCTATAAATACACTCTTCTGAAAAATATTCTTAGAAAACATTTGTGCATGTTCACACAGCCTTTAAGCTGATGCTACATACTCACTGTTGATATTAAGCCTGAAGTTGTTTTCTAGTTTGCTAGATGGTTAGATGGTTTTTACATGGCTATATTTAGCATCTTCTCATCTCCCCCATGTGGCTGAAAGAATATATGGTAAAAATGAGACCTATCTCAAGTTAGGAATAGGTGAGAATGAGGAGGCAGAGGAAGAGTCTCCAACCTTGGAACCAGAGACAGGTCTTGTAAGGATGATGACCCACGACTAAAGGCTCATTTGCACTATATTTTCAGCTTGTTGGAAAAGGGAGTGAGAAAATAGACATGGTTTTCCATTTCACTTTGAAAGGGCCACAAAAGTTTCAAGGGCCAGGTCCAATTATATATTCCAGTTCATTTACAATTGAATGGTTTCTGTGACTATGAATGAGAATTCGTGCCTACACACCCACCATAACTGATTTGAGCCATAAATCCTAAGCAAGCATGACCTTTCTGGGGCCACTTGACCTTGACCATGCTCTTTCCTCTTTGGGCTCCTGAGGGTTTGAGTTTTATTCCCAAGGGCAGTTGTCTGCTTTGATTAAGCTCAGGACCTGATAACAATTAAATTCTATCAAGCAAATATTTATTGAGTACTTATGTCTGTGGATAATACTGTAGTGCTTACTGTGGAGGCTACCAAGAGTTCCTTGAGGTGCTTACTGGGGTTGCTATAACTGGATGACCTTGGGTCCTTGAGTCAGGACAAGACCAACAACCTCCCCAGAGGGACTCCCAGGTTTTGGTCAGCTAACATGCTGGTTTCTTGGGGACTCCTAAACGGGCCTCCAGCAGACACCAAGTTGAAATGTCATTTAACTTCTCATATGACATTTTTCTACCTGTGATATCCCATTAGATCTCGATCAGAATTCAGAAGTTCCTGTGAAAAGAGCCTCTGTGCAGGGAGGCTCATTGATCGGGGAAATATCTATTATGCATAGTTATTGTTTTTTAAATAAGGTTAATTCCAGCATGTTTCCACCTCAACAATCTCTGAGAGTCTCAGCAATTTTGTTGAACATCTTAAGGGGAGAAAGATCCACATAGGCTTCATTTCAATAGTTAGGAGAAATTAATGCTAATACATGCCTTCAATGGGATTCACTTAGGTATCCTGAACACTTTCTTCCATCAATGTGGAAAATCCCCGGAAGTATGCATTGTGGCTTTTTCCTCTGTAAAGAGATTTAAATGGTTACAATAAGTTGTATGATTTCCTCTGGGTCTTTCAAAGTCCTGTTTTCTCTGTATCTCAAGGTAAGCCTCCCTGCTTTGCAGATCTAGAAGCTGAGACATCATGAATTGGTTTCATCATGTTCCTCAGCGAAACACAGGCCACTGTGTCCCAGCCCATTGCTCTCCTTGAAATGAAAGGAAAAGTCATGACATTTTAAGAGAGAGGAGAAATCAGGTACAATACTCTGTTCTAGTGCTTGTCTGCCATATCTTTCATAGAGGATCCTTAAGATCTTAGATGAAATTTAATCATCCTTACATGTTAACTTTACTTTCTTTCAACTTCCTAAAAAACAAACAAACAAAAGCACAGAGAAACACTCAACCATTTACTCACTAATCCTCATGACTTGGGTCATAAAATACAATCTGGGCAAAGCCAAACAAGGCACTAGAGGGCTGAGAGACAAGGAGAATGCTGTGTGTTGGGTTTAGGATTTTGAAATGCCCCATTGTGGTGGTTTCCCATTTGTCTTCATGCAGAAGGTCAACATTGGTCTATCATTTATAGCAGATATTTGCTCTAAAGGAAGACTTCTTTGACTGATCATGGACAGGCATTTAAAAAAAACAAAACTCTTCCACAAAACCAGATCAATGAGAAGCATCCTATTTAACAGACGTTAAAATTTTCACTGTTTTAATTTTTATGTCACCAAAGTATCCACCCACCCCTTTAGAGCGTCTCTTTATTTCTTTATAGGAAGATTTAAATAAGCAATCTGTTTCCTTTCTAAATATTTTTGGGTTAACAATAACACTTCTCTCACTTGAATTTTGTCCTGATGATTAAACAGTAAAATGCTAATTGGTAGTCTGTATCTCAAGAGAAAAAGCTATTTCTTGATGGTCAAAAGCTGAGATGAAGATCTTATAGGGCGCTAAGATAAATGGGTTAGGTTGCATGCTAAGGGGAAGGGATTAAGGACCAAATTGACTTAACTCCAGAGAGAGATTCTGGTTTAGTGGAAAAACTAAGCTGAGATCAGAATGTATTAAAGATACTCACAAGACTAAAGTTTTCGAAATGCAGGCATTTGTTATTAATTGTAGGGCAGAGAAAATTGGGAAAAACATCCTTTGTCTTTTTGGCCTGGAGATGACTTTAGACATAAAATAACTTGCATGTTAAGAAATTATTTTTATTTCCCTCCTATCTACTTTTTATTTCTGGAAAGACATTGAGCAAGGGTAAGGGGCATATTATTAGATGGGCATCCTGAGTACACTGTCCAGAATCTGCACTCCTTCTTCCCATAAGTATCCATGAGGAAGTCAAGAGCGGGCCTTTCAAATTCCACATCTGTCAATTATTAACTACATGATTGTGAGCAAGTCTGAATCTCTAAATGCTTTAGTTTAAGCATCCATTTAAGGAGTGATAATAATAATACGTATCTCATCAGAATGCTGTGAAGGTTAGAAAAGCCAATGTATGAGAAAACACCTGGAGACTAAGCATATATTAGCACTCAGTACATGTTAGAATAATGAGCAAATGGGAGAAGTCAGAGATGAATCCAGCCCCACTGCCCACAAGCTAAAATCTATACATTTAGCTGGGCATTCAGTGTCCTGGAAAATGTGCTCCTATTCACTCTCCAGCCCTTTTTCCACAACTGCCCTGCTGTAGGCTAACATTTTCCAATACACCTTAAATTTGTCCAGCTTCGTGTCTGTGTCATTCCTACCACCCTCAGCCTCCGTTTGCCCAAATTCTACCCATCTCTCAAGGGCCTCAAATCCCACTGTCTCCAGGAATCCTAGGCGACTCATCTTCTCCTCCTCTAAACCCTGGTCCTTGATGTCTAGAGCACTCCTGGAAATATAATATATGAGTGCTTATTGCCCCAGCAGACTGCAAGTTGCTGCAAGGCAGAGGCCATGTATATAGCAGATACCTCTGTGTACCACAAACCATCGGGCCTTGCCAAGAGTAGGTGGTGAATAGACTTGTGATTGAATGGATGCACGATTTCTCACCCTGTCACTGTTGTGCTCTTGGACAAAACACTTTACCTTTTCAGTTTCAGTTGCCTCAGCTATGAACAGAGGATAACAGCATGGATGCATTCCCCAGGTGTGCTTTGAAGAATAAGCCAATGACTGAAAAGCAATTTGAAAATGTAAACTGAAATGCTATATATAAATGTTACATAATCAAAATCATTTCCCTCTGTATTATGTTTTATTTGGCTTTATATCTTGGAATCCTTTGTGGGTTTCAGAATTTCACAGATGCAATACCATCCACATTAGCACCTAAATTCTCTTGAGTAATAAACGATTGTGTGTATTATAGCTCACGGCTACTTTTCCCTGGCATACTTACAAGCAAATGTCATAATTTGGGGTATTCATAACTAAAGGTACAATTCATTTCTAAGGGATAATCCATTTTTTTCTTTGGCTGGCCAGTTATCGTTCCCATATCGCTGCCTCAAGGGAAGTAATTTCCATTAAACCCAAAATCCAGACAATGATCACACTATTTAGAAGCCCAACTCTGCCAGGAGCTTACAATCTGAGACCTGGAAAGTGGTTTGGGGTTTTGAAGCACTGATTGTTTCTATGGTCCTTTTTGTCCCAAATGAATCCCTCATTTGCCTTTTTGTAATACATGTGTTCCCAAGCGCTCACAGCAGCCTGATTTCCTAGGTACCAGGAAAAGCTGGGTTAGCCCCTTCCACATGAAAGCAAGGGTATCATTTAGACCAATGATATTTAAAATGCTATTTTCTCTCTTAATATGTTCAAGAAAGAGGTTCCTATAGAAAAATAAAGTTTCTTAGAAATCTCCAGTACCTATAAAAAGAGACTTTTGGGGGCCAGCCCAGTGGCATAGCAGTTAAGTTTGCACGCTCTGCTTTAGCAGTCCATGGTTCGCCGGTTCAGATGCTGGTGTGCAGACCTACGCACGGCCCATCGAGCCATGCTGTGGCAGGCGTCTGACGTATAAAACAGAGGAAGCTGGGCACGAATGTCAGCTCAGGGCTAATTTTCCTCAAAAAAAAAGGCTTTTGACTTTTAGTGCATAGCAGGATATTATTCCTAGAATAGTCCTTCTACACAGATAGAAACTGAAGACAAAAAGAATGCAGTGACACCTTAGGGTGGTAATGAGGATCAAGTGAGTCATTAGATGAAAAGGCTTAGAACAGCACACAGCACATAGTAAGTCCTCAATAAATATTAGAGGTTATTACCGGCAGAGGGCCCACTATGAGCCCAACCCTGTGCCAGGAGTTACTTAGAGCTTCTTGCTTCAAATTCAAAACAAGCCAATGAGACAAACCTAATCCCTACACCCTTCACCTTTCTGGCTCAGAGAAGCTAAGCAACTTGTGCAAGGTCTCAAAATTAGGAAGCAGTTTGTTTAGTTTTATTTATTTATTTTTTAAAGATTGGCACCTGAGCTAACAACTGTTGCCAATCTTTTTTTTTTGTTCTTCCTGCTTTTTTCTCCCCAAATCCCCCCAGTACATAGTTGTATATTTTAGTTGTGGGTGCTTCTAGTTGTGGCATGTGGGACACCACCTCAACATGGCCTAATGAGTGGTGCCATGTCCGCGCCCAGGACCCAAACCCTGGGCTGCTGAAGCAGAGCGCGAGGACTTAACCACTCAGCCACGGGGCCGGCCCTGTTTTGTTTTATATCAGGCCATTTTTCCAAGACCATTCTAGTCTTTCATCAGACTTGTCTTTACATAGTGGCATGCATTTTTAAGAAGTCTGATGCAGTTTTTCTTCCGGAGCATGTATGACGAAGAAATGCCATGTTTTTGTGGAATAAAAGCTTCCCTTCCCCACCTACTTCTGTTATCACATTTTTACTTAGTTAAACCTGTGGCAACATAACTCTCATATGGGGCAGTTGCACCGTCATTCAAATGCAGTGAGATATCATTGTTTTGTGGGTGGTATCACCGTGGCTGCAGATATTGGGCCAGAGTAATCTCTCTGCTACAAAAATATCTCCTAGTTGTGATGTACAAACTAACATCATACTTTAGTTTGCCAAAAACACCTACATGATATTTTGTAGTCTATACAGCAATTAATAGTTCAAAGTACATTATCACTAGTTATCTCTCCTAGCTCTGTGAAATTAACTAGAAGTACTGCTGCAGTTTCACAGATGGGAAACTAAGGTATGGGAAGGTTAATGGCTTGCCCAAGGTCTTACAATGCACCCATGGCATAGCTGGTATTAGAATCTGCTGCTTCTGATTGCACTTGTTTGCTAAGGTCTTTAGCTCAACCTGTTCAAATTCTGAATAATTTTCAAAGTGAATATATATTGAAAGAGGTGGTCAAAATGGAAAAGAGGGAAAAGTACCACTCACTTAAGCAAAGCTTCTGAAACATTGGTAATCAAAGAATAAAGACTGTGAGGGCCCTTTTCCTTCATTTCCATTTATGGAATGAAAGGACAATAATCCAAAGAGATTAAAATGAATAGAAATTGCAAGTGCAAACAGGAATTGTTCAGACCACACTATTTTCCCATTTCAACATCATTTTGTTCTCCTTTTTGGCAGTCAGTACTGCTATAAATGACATGCATTTGCAGTGCTTTGTAACCATTGTCACAGTGTCCCCCTTAAGCAGATAAACACAGTGGACCGATTCCGCCACTGCTGTTTTATGGCCAAGGAAGCAAGGGTAAACAGAGGTTAAGTGACTGCCAGGGGCACTCACCATGCCAGCTGCTCAGATTAGAATCCATGGCTCCTATCAGTCACACCCTATTGAAATTTAGAAGGTCCCAAATATTGTTTCAGTGTCAGAGATGGGTAACAGTGCCTGAAGGCAAATTTGCTCACCATTCACAAAGGGATCAGCCCTGCTTCCATGGTCCCACCTCGATCTTCTCATTCCCAAGCCATTCCACAAACTTCCCTATCTCTTTGAAAGACAGAAATTTCCTTTGGTGGAACAGGTTAGAACTAAACAAATGACTTCCACATACAGATTTCCCTGGTTTTGTGTTTGTTTCATACAGACAGGACTGCAATGAGTTCTTGGACAAGTAACAGACCTCATTTTCCCTTGTAGGATATGCAGATGGCCTAAACTCAAGAAGAGATCCTAAGGGGGACTGGCAACCAAAGGAATAAGCCTTTGTTCAAGGAAAGCTTTTGTCAAATATCAATTACAAGAGAAGATGGTGTGGAAATATGAATGTAGTCTAGATGTGCTCTGTCCCTTCCACATCATCCATTCTGTAAGAGAAAATGAGACCAGTTACTTGACCAAGAACCCATGGGCGATCATGTCCACATGAAACAAACAAATGGAAAACCTTGGAAATTGGGACATGGAAGTCAGTTGTTTAGTTCTAATTTCATGAATAGAAATTTCCTATTTCCTTTTTTCATTATCTAACATAAATACTACAGCAAATACAGTCAACAGCCAGTGTTTGGCTCTTATTACCAAGGTGACTTTTAAAATAATCATCAGCATCTGTGAAAAACCTTCACAGGGTGTTAATATGATAAACACTGTTGGCAAACTTTTTGTCTAGTTATATCCAGGAGTGGGGGGGGGGGGAAATCCAAGGAAATATATTTTTCCCCTTGTCCCCCGATCCTAACCTGGGGAGAGACCTGGTGTATATTCATTCCATTCATGTGATCTACATCTAATGCCTTCTGGGCAGAGGCCATTCTCCCAGGCCACTCAGCAGCTTGCTAAGCAACCCTTGGAACTGAATGGAATGGTCTCCCTCACCTGTCTCAGTCTTTTGGTTCACTAGATGAGGAAGGGTTAAATATGCACAATTTCTGCATCACTAACCACTTTTTCAGGGCCTAGTAAGGACTGTCCAGATCGTGATTTTCTTGCCCTTCTGACAGCCTGCCTTATGACCTTTCCCCACTGAGACAGGGAGCTGAGGAGATAAAATGTGAAACTCAGTCCAGGCCAGAGCTCACCTCAGAGCTGCAGCCTTCCCTGCTGGAGGGGCCATTTCACTCCTTTTCAAGCCACAGGCCATCTGCCTTCCTTCTTGCCAATGACCCTCATCAGAACTTACTCTTGAGAGACGAGCTACAGATACAGGCCCTCATGAGGGCCAGGCAGCCATTGAAACAACACCTGCAAAGATTCATACTCCGTCACATATGATATCCTGAAGTTACCCACGCTGAGAGACTAAAACCTTTAGGACATCTGGGATCTGAGGGAGACAAGGGTCAGTGGTAAAGGTGTCAGATACCAGGAAGCTTGACCCCTTTCCTGCCATGCATACCTTCATTTTACTAACATGGGTTGGGTGCCTACCTACGGCAAGTGCAGTTACAGGCACACAGAGGCCACTAGGCACCTACAGCTTACCATGTAGGGCTTGCTACCATTCTAGGTCTCAGCCTGGAAAGAGACACCCAGCCCTTCGTTTTTTGGCTCTTTACACCCACAGCTACGTAGGTATGTGCGCTGCAACCAAGGTAAGGGCTTAAAACCCGCCGAAGGGCTCATCCGCTGACAAAAAGAGCAGCTCTGACCCGGCCGCCGGGAAGGGCAGAGCCCACAAAGCCTTCTTCCGGGGCTACTCCGCCGCGAGTGACCCAGCGAGCTCAGGCTACCCCCACGCCCGCCGCTCCGCAGGTCTCTGAGCTCGGTCCAGGGGCTTCCGAACGCGAAGGGGGCGAGAACGTGCAGGGGGACAGACTGGCTCGCTCTGTGGCATTCCTGCCCGCGAAGATGGACTGTCCTGGCCTCTCTGGCGGACCCAAAGGACAGCAGCAGGAGTTCCCACTGCTGCGATGCCACCCCGCAGGGCAGCCCGACCGGAGGAAGGGTCTGGCGGTTTCCGGCGTCGTCGAGCGCCCGAGCCGCCCTCTCGCCCCCTGGCTCTGCGAAAGTGCCCGGGGCGCCTGGGGTCGGGAAGCACGGTCCCCGCTGCCGGGGGTGTAGAGAGCAGGGGGGAGGAGCGGGCGTGCAAGGAACTTTCCGGAGGTGTGCGGAGTCCGAGGTTTCTTTCGGGGATCACCACCAGACCGCAATCAGAACCTATCCGGAGAGCTCGGGGCTCCCAATTCCGGGCCCGGGCCTCCACCGGTGCTGGGTGATCTGGCTCGGGACTCACCCTCTTTGGGTCTCGGTTTCTTCCGACTGCGGGGGCTCCTGTAGGGCCGCCCAGCTCCGCGCCTCCTGCGGGCGCCAGGTGTGGGCGTTGTCCACCCCGTCTCGGCCGGCGCTGCTGTTGGGCTTCTCGCCCACGGGACACGGCGGCTCCGGGGGCTCTGGGCAGCCCCAGGCCTCTCTCACTCACGGGCTTGTCCAGGCCGCCACTTCCCTCCGGCAGCGCCGGGGTCGCGCCGCAGCCGCCCCGACACCCCCCGCCCGCAGCCCGGGTTCCCCACCGCAGCCAACTTGCCGGCCGCCGGCGCTTCTCCCAGCCAGCCCTCCGCCGCGGGCGATTGGACAGCGGCGGCGGGGCGGAACCGGGTGCTCGGCACCACCCGCGGCCGCCCGGGGCCCTGGAGAGACCGCGATTGGCTGCGGTCTCCGCCAGTCATGGGCTGAGGGGCGCCCCGCCCCGCAGGGCCGTCCCGGGGCTGGCTCCGCCCGGCCCGCCGCCTGACCCCGCCTCCCTCAGGAGCCCGGTCGGCTCAGCCAGGCGATCTGCCTCAGTCGCTGAGCAGGTCGGTGAATTGTCAGAGCGCTCGGGGCGGCTGCTGAGCCTGGGCGGCCGCCGGGCTTCTGCTCCCTCTGAGGTGCTTGCCCGAGCCAATGTGCCCGGGTCAGCTAAGGCGAGAGCAGTCGCCGGTTCGGGGCAACTTGGGATTCAGGACCCGCAGCAGGGGCGTCGGATTGCGATCGGGACTCGGCGAGGAGGGTGAGTGGCCGCGCGCAGGGCGAGCGACTCCTCTAAGCGCAGTTCAGCGAGCAGGGGGACTGGACGCGTCCGGGCGCGCTTCGGTCCGTCGGTCCGAGCGTGGCCGCTGTGGGGAGGTCAGGGCTGGGCGGAATTTACTCCTTGCCAGTATCCCCGCTCCTGAACTTCTTGTTTCAAAGCGTAGCAACTCGGCCCGGGACGCGGCTCTGCGTTCGCGCGAACTTGGCGTGTTGTGATTGCCATCATTAGCTGGGGCCTGGGGACGCGTCCCCTCGCCCTCTGCGGCGGCGACACGCGCGCTGGGGGCGGCCTCCGTGCCCAGTGGTGTAGGGACAACAGTTCCTAGATGGCTTGCAGACGGGTTCCTAAAAAATTAACCCGCGCCGGAGCCGGTGCGGAGCAACAACCCGGCGTCCCTGTCTGACCTGTGGCCTGAACCAGCGCTCGTCGTATTCGGGGTGGGTCTTCAGGGATCAGAGAACCTGAGTGACCAGCCAGGTTCTGTAACAGGGGCTTCAGTGCTTTGCGATTATTCCTTTGAAAGGAATTGACGACGTGGATATTAAACTTTGCAAAGTAATTACTTTCGATTAGCGCTTGAATCCGCATCCTTCCTGAGGTGCCAGGACCTCCACATCCACCTGCAAGGTGTGTCTGAAGGACTTCGTTAGGACCAGGGGAGAGCTACTGTCTGTCCCAGTGCCCGGAGCCCCGGGAGAATCCAAGACTAGACCGTGCAAGGGACCACCACGCTGGTTGGTTGGTGTTTGTTTGAGCACCTGTGTGTTTAAGTGATGAAGTTGTGACAGGAACTGACAACAGGATTCAAGGTTAAACCTGACACTTCGTTTGTGACTCAGTCTGGGATGATTTTTTTTTTCTCTCGTAATGATAAGGGGTAAAAGCAGCTGGCTTTTCTAAGGGCAGTTGCATACATGTAATTTATATTATGTGTGGACTAAAAAGAATTCAATACAGTATTTTCTTGTGATTCTTATTTGACGTGACTGAGAGCTTATTGAGAGTACTTGATAGAGACAGGTATAGAATTTGGGAATATTTTGATCTTTGAAAATACATAAAAACGTTGAGCTATATGGCTATTCATACATATGTAGATGTGCATGTCTGTGTGTGTACGTGTGTGTATAAGATTGATAGGTGAATGAAGTAGAAATACACGGAGGGGGAAACAGCCTTGAACTTTCCCCGGGTGAACACCTCTGATCTGTGTGGTGTATCATGAATGTGTGTGTGAGCATGTCTGGATCTGCCTGGTCTGTCTGGGTCAGTGTATGCCCATGAACTTTACCAGCATGCAGTTCAATACCACTCGGTACAGATTCTGCGTTCCTGTTTTACAGCCCAGCAGCCGCCAGCCAGCCCATCTGTTAAAACAGAACATGTACACTTCAGCGGGAGCACTAGGGCGGAGCGTGGGTTGGGGGCGACCCTCAGTAGAAACAACAAGCTACAAACAGAGCGGGCCTCTCAAGTTTTATTTTCATTCGGTATTCAGCCTGAACTTGTGATTTTAGTGAAGGCGAAAAGGAGTTTGACTCTTCAGAAATGGCAAACTACATTTTGTGAAATAATTATAGCTGTACTTTGGGGAGGGGGAGTTTATAGGAGAAAAAGATCTCTCTAGAAAAGAAATGTGCTTGTCACATCATTGTTGCAGTGCTGGTTTACTGCTTTGCAGTAGCATGTATATCAGAAACTGTTTTCTTTTGCTTCTCAAGAGAATGCATTAAAACTGAACTGCACCAACAAAAAAAATCCTTAGAAGTAAACAAAGCTTAATTCAAGAGGCTATTTAGTCTACTAGAGCTAAGACTGCCTTAGTAATTGTAATGAAACATGTTTTTAGGAATTTATAACTTGGATATAAATTCTTATTCAGCCTAATCACCAGGTGCAATGTTTCACAATTTATAGTTTCAAAAGTAATAAAAAACCTTTATCACAAAAATTCTGATGACTAAAAGGCTATGGGAGGAGTATAACAGCTTAATAAGTTCCTTCAGCCAAGTGACTGATACTTAAAAAAACTATAAATTCCTTTAATAGCATAATTACTTTTGGTGACAAAATAAAGGCAATATTTTGGAGAAGCATACTTGATATTTCTCCCAATAATTTTATGCTCATAATTACATTTTAATAATGGTGTTCATTACATGTGGGCAGAATAAACTGGAATGGTTTAAGAACTTATAACAAGGGGCTGGCCCAGTGGTGTAGTGATTAAATTTGCGTGCTCCACTTCGGAGGCCCGGGATTCCTGGGTTCAGATCCCCAGGGCAGACGACTCATCAAGCCATGCTGTGGTGGCCTCCTATATACAAAATGGAGGAAGATTGGCACAGATGTTAGCTCAGGGACCATCTTTCTCAAGGAACACGAGGAAGATTGGCAACAGATGTTAACTCAGAGCCAGTCTTCCTCACACATACAAAAAAAGAACTCATAACAAGAAGTATTGTTTTCATTTTTGTGATACTTAAACATTTTGCGGAAAATATGCAAGTCCCTAATCTGCGAATGTCTTTAAATTTCAGTTGGACTACAGAGACACAATAATTCTCCTGCCTTGTTATGGATTATCTGATGTCTAAGGATCATCTGCTCCTTAGATATTCAGTTCATGGGCTGGACTCCAGTCTCTGGGATTCCATTCAGGAGTCTGGGGTGGGACTTACTGCATTTTTATCCAGCACCCCTAAGTGATTCTGATGCCAGGGATCCCCTCACCAGATTTTGAGAAACACTGGAAGAGTGTTTATGATATAAAAGACAATTATAGTCTGTGAGTTGATTCAACAAACAATTGTTCCAAAATTTCCAGGTGGCATTTACCAGCCTTGTGAAATTTATAGGCAACACTTTAACTTTCTGTCCTCAATAATGGCACCTTTTGTTCTTGTGACCACAAGCGTTTTGGATTCCTCAACTATCCCTATTCCAGGTTAGCCCCAGTTCTAAGGAAGACTGTCTGGGGAAGCAAGGTAATTTAAGACCCCAGCCCAGTCTTAGTCCCTCCATTCCCTGCTCCAAGTTCATTGAGCTCCTGGGGTGCTCTGGGGTGATTTTGCCAGTCCTAACTCACATTGTTGGGCGTATGTCCCTGGACGGTAGAAGGATCCCAGTCCGTGGTAGCCATCTTTGACTCTTCAGAGCAGCTCCATACTTATCCAAGGTCGAGGATCTCCTGGGAAGCTGTAGCTGGTCTGCCTCTCACTTAGGAGAGTGTCCCAGGCCACCCACTCAGAGGCCCAGGGAGTCTCATTTTTAGAAAGTCATCTTAGAAGTATTTTGAGCTGTTCAATCAATTGGGTAGATAGATTTTTTTTCAGCATCACAAAGAGGTTCAGAATTGATTGCCACCTCTCCTTTCAAATCAGTGTGAATTTTGATTTATTAATTATTGTCAATTAGCTCTTTTATTTATAGTTTGATACTGACATCTGGATTCTATTCTCCCATTTCAGGCTGGCATAGTTCTCAATTTAAGACTCCAGGTAAGGTTTAAAAGAGAAAGGATCTATCAGAAATTGTTGCCCTTCCCTCTTTCTACCATCCAAGTACCTAAAAAGCTAAATGACTTCTCAGAGGTCAGAGGTGCCCGGATGTTTACTTCCCTGATGACAAAAGGATATGAATAGGCTGGGACACTGAACTTGGATTGTTCCAGGCCACTGGATCATTACTGGGACTTTTATGCAGCAATTTCTGTTGTAAGGAGCACTTGGCAGGCATGTTTATAGGTCACTTATCTTAACAATCCTTTGAGTACGATGATTTTTCTCACTTTGTTACAGATGAGCAAACAGCAGCCACAAAAGGATAATAATATTTAGATCCTGTCTTTCATAGTCAAAGATGACACCAAAAACTGAGAAATAGGCCTTGCATTTTGAATTGTTTTTATTTATCATCGTGGTGATATAATAGGGTTATGCTTAGTCATTCATATCATCTACAATTTTTTTTTACCTCTTTCTTCAAACTTTTTTTTATATTGAATGTGACCTTGGAATAGTTTCCTTTATAAAGTTAACCACCATATACGATTCACCATTGGTTCAGTGACCCTCATCTTAACCAGCCAGCCTTGACCCAGAATGGCAAATGATTTGCTAAAGGTCATAGAGCACAAAGGCAGCAAAGCCTATATGTCAGATTCTTTGGGCTAGTATTTTAGACCTGTTCCGTTTGCCTATTGAGTCTTGTTCTGCTGCTAATGTTTTTATGCTGGCAAAATAGAGTTGCTTATATTTCCTTTGACCAGTGTGTGCATGATTGGATGGACCTAGAACATTTTAAAAGCCTAAGATGTAATCACAGCCCCTGACTATACATGGGAGTGATTTGTGCCTAATAACTACAGTAGAAGGCTACTTTTCTTGAAACTGGGCCATGGGTCATAGCAAGCTTCTAAGCAACAATTCTTGCTCTTTTTTCTTTGACCATAGTATACTTTTGGCAAAAAGAATTTGACAAATTCTTTTCAAGTTTTTGACTCTTCTTTCCTTACTCTTATTCCCATGACGAAATCTACTTATAAAAATTTACTTTTCAAGTCAATCTGCCCTTTTAACATCTCCTAATACTTATATTTTAGCCATTTTGACTATTTTTCCTCCAAACTGCCCTCTCAAGCTCCTATCTTCGCTTTAGTTTTTTGGATCTGGTGACATCCTCTAACATAGAACAGTCATGGAGCTGTAGAATTTTTACTCTAGCTTTGTGAGTTTAACTATACCAATAGTAAGGAAAAAAAAGAAGGATAATATTAAAGTCAGATTGATAAGTGTATCATATTAGATATTCCCAGCTTATAGTCTCTGTGAGGAGTTTAAGATCCAGATGAATGAAGTAACAGATGCACTCATCTGTGGCCTTACAGACAGTCTGCTGATAGAGGTTGAGAAATATAACTGAAGACGGCATCCTGGGCTACAAAAGAAAAACAAATGTTAAGCTCTGAGAAAAGAACTGGCAAGAAGTGAAGGGTGGGGGTGTGGGATGGGTTTGGAAGAGGGATGGGAAAGAAATACCTCACATAAAATGTCAGACAGGTTGGTAAGAAATTTATAGAGGTGCTGATGGTTTGGGGTTTCTTGGGGGCATTGATTCTGTTTTATATTGTCTTCACAACCCACTCGCCCTGCTTTCTTTAAATAATTTATTATTGCAGCAGGCCTTCCTCTGGTTAGTTTCTTTTTTTATAACTTTTTCCTTCTCATCTCTGGGTCTAATCAGAGGCATATATAATAGTGTGGCTGCTCTAGAGTACTTAGGAAAATCCATGATCAATATCACTACATTATAAAGCCATGGCTGTTCTGTTCTATTTTGCAGTGTTTTCTTCCCTGTTATATTAATTCAGTATCTATGTTTTAAACAATATTTTATTAATCTTTGTACAATGAGACTTCTGGGCTTATTCTTCTTGGCTGGAACTATCTTTTGAGTAATCCGTCATCAGACCACCATGGATCTAATGATGTATTTATTGCTCACTATTGCAGCACTGGCAAGAAACCCAGTATGGTTCTAAAAATTTGATTAAAAAGAAATCAAGTTTTTGCAAGGCGTTGCCATCCAATTATGTTAGCAGCTGCCAAGTGTATTTTATGCTAAAATATACACACATATTTCAAGTGAGCAAAATGTGATCTTTTCAAAAGCTTTTAAAACTTTTTGCTATGAAATAAGTAGAACAAGATGTCTCATAATTAGGAAAACTATGAGTTCACTCCCCACCTCAGCCAAAGGTAAGGTATAGTATTTTTTAGGATTATTCCCTGGACACTAAAATGGACAGATTGATCTTTTCAATTGACAATAATAAAAACACTGGTGGGGCAAGCCCAGTGGCGCAGCAGTTAAGTTCGCACGTTCCACTTTGGCGGCCTGGGGTTCACTGGTTTGGATCCCGGGTGCGGACATGGCACTGCTTGGCAAAGCCGTGCTGTGGTAGGAAGATGGGCATGGTTGTTAGCTCAGGGCCAGTCTTCCTTAGCAAAAAGAGGAGGATTGGCAGCAGTTAGCTCAGGGCTAATCTTCCTCAAAAACAGCAAACAGTGGTGATACGAACTAGCTCCCGGTCCTTGAATGATCTTCCAGGTAATCATTACAAATCAAAATGAACTGAAATTAATTAACAAATAGTAATTGAGTATCAATCACAGGAAGCACCTCTTCTCTCCCTACCTAACTCAAAAAGCAGTTCAAGCCTTAGCGCCTTTGGGAAGCTTTTCCATGTCCCTCTTTGGACTGGTGTGTCTTGTCCACAGAGCCCTTATCTCCTGTAATCTCCCCCTCCAGACTGGGAGCCACTTGAGGACAGGGACCACACCTTTCACCTTTAGCTCCTCAAGAAAGGGTATTCAAGAAATAGTTGCTAGGTGCACTAGAGGCTACAAAGAATTACAAGTGAACACTTGCCAGCCTTTGAAAGGATATGCACAAAGATATTCACTAAACGTTTGATGGTAGCAACAACTGAATCCTAGTGCCAAACTTTGGGCTTCGGCACCAGTCTCAGCACCTCATATAACTGTCATCCATTGCTGCCCTCTCCATCTTCAGAGTCCCTTTGCTTCATTCCTGCCTTGCCTCCACTCACCACCTCCCTGTCGTTTCTTCTGCAAGAATGACTCCAACTGCTACGCTAGTCTAGGCCATCTCCCTTGGTTTCTTTTTCGTTCCCATACTTTGTCATACCTTGAAAAGGCAGACTCATGGGCCCCACTTTGAGACTTGGGACAGCCTCACTGTCATATCTTTCAGAGTCTCCGATGGCTTCATTCCTTTCACCATCCAGTGCAGGTGACTAGCTAGCTTTGGCTGTGGGAGGGTTGGGGGCCTTGGAGGAACAAGTTGGTGCTGGGCCTAGAGGCTGCTAATATCCAGAGCTCAGCATAATGGGGAAAGTTGATATTTGTTAAGAGAAGATTGAAAAAAAAATTCCAGCAGATTTTTATCTCAGACTAATTTTCATAATATTTTTCATTTATAAATCTCCTTTGGTTCGAGAAGTGCCCCCTACATGGTCACGTTTATGATGTAGTCTGATGGCTTAGGTAAGCACTAGTTCTTACGTCAGAGCTGGCTTACTGAGGTTGTGTACAGGCTGTGTGCCCAGGTGGAGTTTATAGATCAGCCGCATTAGGCATAACTGCCTGAGGTCAGGGCCATTAGCATAGCCCTTTTATGTCAGCTCTTAACGGGCTTTAAAGGACTGCAAGAGATCAAGGACCCCGATTTTCTGTCTCATCTGGGAGATTAAGCCTCACTTAACATAGGTGCTTTCTTCTCATATCTGCCAAGAAAATATCATGAGAAAATTGAGTGATTACATCTGAAAGTTATTTAGATGTTCAAGGCAAAAGAGAAGATGAGCAGTCCTAGATTAGGTCATGGACTCAAACACTGGTTTCTTTTGGAACTTGTAAGTCAGGAGCACCTGCCACTGCATATCCCAGGGCTTCTGCTTTCACCTGGGAGCTGGGGCCTGGGAGGACTGAGGGAGGCTCAGGTGAGGGGTAGAGGCAAATGTCTGTGGAACACATCGCTCATCCCCTTCCCTGCAGCCAGGGAGCTTCTGCCAGCTTTGGCATTTTCTCAGATCTGCTTTTCAGCATCCCAAATACCAAATCTGCTTCCTCTTACACTTCGAGACTATCTTACGCAAACAGAAGTTCTCACAGTCAGAAAGTTCTCATCCTTCAACTTCTAAATTTCCCTAACTTCAACTTCCCTCTTTCATTTAACCCCACCCTCCAATAGTGTCTTCCTTTCTTTAACATTCTCTTTCCTTTCAGTTCAGGTGAGACCTCTACTTTATAAAGTTTCTGTTATAATCAGTGTGAATCTTATCTCTGCGGGAGTAACTGCATTTTTGACCATTTTCAAAGGACTTTCCTAGAGCATTCCAGTGTCTTTCTGATAACTAAGAAAAAGATCCCAATAATGTGGCTTCTTCTCCCTGGGATATTACAGGCTCTGATGGCCTGACACAGTGCAAAAGTAATGAGGCTCACACAACCTCACTTTTCACCAACCTTACTCTTACTTGCCACCCCGCTACCTGCCTAATCACTCTTACCATCTCCTGCTCATTTTTTCTGTTATTAAAAAACAAGATCAGCTCTTTCTTGACTCTATCTTCATGGAAGTGTCAGTGGTGGCCTTGGTTCACTCCTTACATGCAGCTTTTTGTCCACACCCAGGAGCTACACACCCTCAAGGTGACCAGCCAGGAGAACCCACAAATCAAGGCTCATGTAGCCTCGCCAGAGGGCATCACTCCAGGAGATCAAGTTGTGCTCCTGGCAGGAACGCCCCTAGAGGATTAGGTACCCTAGGCCGGTGTAGGGTGGAGGCTCTGACCACTCTGGAATTATCTGGCCACAAGCTTGGAGGTAAAGTTCCCTGGCCTGTGCTGGGAAAGTAAGAGATCAAGCTCCGAAGGTGGCCAAACAGGAGAAAAAGAAGACAGGCCGGGGCAAGCAGCGGATGCTGTACAAGCTGCACTTTGTCAATGTTGTGCCCACCTTTGGCAAGAAGAAAGGCCCTAATGCCAACTCTTAAATCCTTCGTAATCCTGGCTTTCTCTAATAAAGCCACTTAGCCCGGGGCGGGGGTTGGGTAAGGGGTTGGGGGGTAGATTACAGGGCTCTACTAGCAACACATATTCATTATACCAAGGAGAGGACTTTCTACAAAAATCAAGACAGGTGTCCACAGAATGAGGAAAAGAAGGGCAGGGCTTCCTTAATTTCTTTAAAAACAAGACATGTGGACTGATGCGCCTGTGTTGATAAGTTCTTCATTTGTTGTTCTGACCAAGCATGGTCTGTTTCTCTTGTGAGCTACCTTGTAGCTGATGTCAACAGTTGTCACTTTTTTCTTTCCCTCCAGAATTATTGCCAGTGAGTTGCAGTTTTCTCTCCTTCAGTTATTTTACTTAATTTTTATTTCTAGTTTCAGGTTACTTTTCCTGGTCTACCTCCTTACATTGTGTTGTTTCTGATCGCTCCAGATATTTTTCTGCCACTCTCCTGCCCCTGACTAAGTCACGTAGTTAGAGACCATCCGCACATTGAATGAATTTCCATTTCGCTGCAGATTTATAATGAAGACACTAACTGGAATCCTGATAGTGACCCTTTCCAGAGCTAAGGCACCATGTACTATTCTGTTTTAATTATGATCTCTTAGCAAATTTTCACCAGTTATAATATTCACCCCATTTTCTAAGTAATGTTTCTCAAATACTGTACAAATTATGATATCTGTGTGCATTACGTTTTCTGCTCCCCATTATGTGCTAAATTTATAATTCCACAATTTTCTTGTAGGAAAAATGCTTATTAGACTGGAATGATTTCGAGCCATACTGCTTTTTTGCTTATTGTGAACTATTAGACATTTATGTAATCTTTTACTTGATTCCCAGCCCCAACTGGCAGCTCCTCAAGCAGTAATCCTGCTCCATCCTTTCCCTCCACAGTCAGTTATCATATATGCTTTTTTTTGTAAGATGGGTATTTTATTTTACTGGTCCCTAATATTTTCAGTTTTAAAGTAACTCTACATAGCTAGAAAAAAACAGCTGTTGTCCTTTGATGATCATGGTATTTCCCCCTTCCTTTTCAGGCAGGTCTGCCTCCTGACTACAAGTCACAATTTTGTACCTCTCCTCTGGATTGCTTCTGCCCCTTAATCCTCTTGTCCAGTGGAGTGTGAAGCTGCTTCTGCTTCCTTAACATCTGGCCTGTGCCTGGGATCTGTGCTAGTCCTATGTGGTCTCTATTGAAATTCTTATAATTGGATAAGGGCTCAGAATTCTTAGCCTTATGGAAAAAAAAAGACCAATGAAAGGTTTACTTCATTTAGGTTTGGGGTGAAAAACAGATGTCCTAAGCAGGCAGGAGGTGAAAGTCAAGGTTTTTAAACAGGTTGGGAAAGCCACACTCAGGGACCATTTGGTACCAGCTACCCATGCCAGAGTACCATCTTCCTTTTGTGATTTTGAGGGTGTTTTTCCCTTGGGCTTTTCCAGGTGACTGTCCTAGTGTTGTAAGTTAAAATGCTGTATCATCCCATATCCAGGATTGTTGGAGTTCACTGAGCTAGAGTCAGAAGTTCTAGTTCCATTCCAAGACCTTCCCAGACACAAAGAAATGAGTGATGTTGCCAAAGGGAAATTTTCATGTGGAGTTAATATGTTACACCTGCTAGGAGACCTTCTGTACATAACATAAACCCCCAACTCAAATCGACCTAAACAATAAGGGAAGTATATTTTCTCATGTGAGAAGTAGGGCAGACAGACAGCAGGATTGGTTGATTCAGTGACACAATGGCATCATCAGGGATACAGGTTCCTTTCATCTCTCTGCCTCTGTTGTCCTCAGGGACCAATTCACTCTAAGACAGGTTCTTTTCTTGTTTGCAAGATGGCTGCAGTCATTTGGATGTCACTTGTGGGTATGCCAATGTCTAGAGCACAGAAAATGGATACCCCCTTCCTGGGTCTCCTTTTGAAGAGTATGAAAACATTACCAAGAAGAATCTGAGAAGACCTTTCTTCTCATCTCATTGATCAGAACAGCATCACAAACCCATCTCTAAATCAGTCACTAGTGAGAAGATTGCCATCACTGCCTGCGGGAGAGGGGAGGTGAATTTGAACAAAATTGAGATTCTTTTAGTAAGAAAGAAGTATGTATATGGAAGTCAAGGAGCAAGAGATATTGTCAGGCAATTGTAAGTGTCTGCTACACGTTGTGACTTGGAAGGTAACCATGAAATTGCCCTTATGACTGCTGTGTAGTTGGTAGGTACCATGAGCTGCTACACATTTCTGGATACAAAATGGCAAGATTAGGTTGACAGAGAAAGAAAAGCCACAATGCATGCTAATTAAGGACAGAGAAATGAGCCTAGATCAATAATTATTCTGATTAGAACCACAATAAACCCTAATGAATTTGAATGCACTAATTTATGTCTATTTGTACTCAATAAATATATGATCATTATTGAATAAAAAAGATTAAAATAATTTGTTTAGTGCTCAGTAATTCTATATTTCTGATATGTTATTTTGCAGTATAGGCCTATTTGAATGTAAAAAAATTTTATTAACTTTACTTACATATCATAGCATTAACAATAATGATAAAATTACTGATGATTGTAACTGGCCATTATTTATTGAGTGCCCTTTTATAAATTAGAAATTTAGCATCCAAGAGTAGCTAGTAATTTGCTTACGTCACATAGCTACTGAGTGGTTAAGCTGGGATTTAGACTCAGGTTCATCCGCTCATGTCCCTTCCCTGCTCTCCATGGCTTCCCTTTGCCTTGGAAGACAGTCCCAAGACGACTGCAGGGCCTTAAGTGATGGGCTCACCCCATCTCTGCGACCTCATTACTTACCCTCTTGCCCTCATTCAGTTTTCCAACCACACTAGCTTCCTTGTTATTTGTCTAACAAGCCCGTCTTATTCCCACTTCTGACCCTTTGCATCTGCTGTTCCCTCTGCTTGGATCACACATCCCCGGTTCCTGTGGCTACATCCTCTCCATTCAGGGCTCCTCTTCATGGAACCTCTCAGGACTATCCCATTTAATCTGTTATAGGAGACCTCCCCCACCCAGTTCTTTGTTTCTTCCTCATTTTTCTTTTCTTTGAGGTTCTAGGCACAGTCTTATACAATTTACCTCTTTGTCTACTTGTTTTTCTCTGTCTCCCCCTCTAGAATATAGGTTCCATGAGGGCAGAGACCCTGTCTGTATTTGTAAATTGAATGAGTAATCAAGTGAATAAGTTAATGAAGAAATGAATATGTAGCAGTTTTGACCTCTAATGATCCATAGTCAGTCTTTATCTCCTACACTAGGAGTACAGTAAGATGCCAATTGTCGTTTGAGCTGAGTACATGCACCTTAGATTTTTTTCCTATAAAACTTGAAAACTAACAAAGCTTGCTTTTCTTTCTTTCTCTCTTTGAGGATAAAATAAGATATAGATATCAAAGTTCTTTGGAGAAAAGATAGGCTTACTACAGTAGTGTTACATAAGAGGTCAAGAGAACTTGGCACAAGAAGGAAATTTGAGTAATACTCAGCTTTATTTTTTATGTTGATTATAGTTTTAAGGATTCCAACTCCCTTAATTGGGCATAAACTCTTAAAAAATGAGGGTATACATATAAGGATAAATTGTAAATTGGGAGAATTATGATTGCATGATAATTTGAAGTGGTAAATTCACTTAAAGTAAAATTGTTTTCTCTGCTTACCCATAATTTTTCATTTGAACTCATGTATCTACTAAAATGATTTATTCTTAGTACTCTGTTCTTAATTATTCTAAAATAATTATGAAGGTGCAAATTGAAAAATAGCTTTACCTCACATATTGATTTGGAAGAGATTGACAGAAATGAAGCAGAGTGCCTTCCTCCAAAGTCCTTTTGCTCTGTCTTTCAGCTCAGAACCTTCTCCACTAAAATACTTGCTTTTGTGTTCTTTCTTTCTCTGTCCTTCTGCGGGTTGCTATGTCATTTACTGAATATGTTGTGAGCCATTATTTTCTGAAGCTTGCAGTGTGACTTTACAACCCAACTAAATAAATCATCATTTCAACGCTGACAAGAACTTCACATTCCCCCCACCTCCTCATCTTCCCTGGATCTTTCCCCAGGTGACCTTGCAAGCTAAGGTGTCTCTCTCTGTGCAAAGTATCAGTCTAAACCCACTTGACACGGTTTTCTGCCTCCTGGGGTCCCCACTATCACGAAAACCTGTAGAGTCGCTTACTATGAAATATACTCCTCAGCTAAACTTCTTGTATCAGATTTCCAAAAGCAGATCTAAATTTTATGGTGAATAGAATACATATATGTTTGAGAGTAATTTTTAATCTGGTTCTTCCAGATTGTTTTTATGTTTTGCATCAGAGTCAAGTCAGAAAAAAACTGAAGGGGGAAGACAGGGAAGAGGATGTTTTGATGTTGTTCACATTGTACTTTCTTCCTGTGTGTCCTGGTGGGGTACTCTCTTTCTCACTTTATAACCTAAGTAGATTTGGGTGTATAATTGGGTAAGAGCCTATAAGGGTCCAGGTGACAATGAGATCGGTAATTAAAGGGCTGGGTCAATGTGTCATTATTATGTAAGTTAGGTGCACAATCTATGTAAGCTCTTGAGAGCTTGCCTTTGACAGGGTAGTTTTCATATACAGTACATTGGCTCTTTTATGGCTCAACAAAGGCTTTCTTTTTTTCTTTTTCTTTTTCTTTTTTTTTTTTGCTTTGTAAGCTGTGTGGGTGGGAAACAGCATGAAGTTATAGAAGATGTATAGCAAAAGCAGTAGCAATGGGAAGGAATCCATAATGGGTACACACACATTGCTGGAATATTTCCTAAGTACTTGGGGGGATGGCAGTGAGGCTTCTTTGGCAGAGGCAAAGTAGAACATGTGCTTTTCCATGTGTGAACACTGTGCTTTGAAAGGTCTTTTATGATTCACTAAAGCAGCTGCTTTCTAGCTGGTGTAGCCACAGAGTTTTGGAAATTCACTTAAATAGGTGTATTGCAGACTCCTGACATCTGTTTTGGAGATTTGGTTGAGTGTTGAGAATTTGCTAATTCACAAGTGACAGTAGACAAGTGTAGTTCATTAGAATGTAGGACCTGTTGTTCATTTCTTTAGGGTTTGTGGATAAAAGCTAACAAGAAAAGACAAAATTTTGAACAGTCTTTTGCCATCACATACATACATAAATTTGCAATGATGGCTTTCTTCTTAATTTTGAAAACTGTGTATGACAGTTTTACTTTGCCTAGTAAATCAACTTTCCTGAGTTACTGTCAGACATATTTTGTCATATTGGAAGGCTCTCTTGCTAGGTATTTGTAATCTTATTATGCATTGTTTTTTGGTGAGCTTTTTAGTTTTGCCCATAGTTTTTTACCTAACAACTCCTGTGGCTCTGTCTTTTTGGAAACTACTATTCCATTTTGGAGTGTTAGTTTTTGTCTACTCTTTTATCATCATTAGTAAGTTATTTTCACTTTTCTGAACATTTCAAACCTAAATGATAACTAGCAGAGTTGTTTCCTATCACTTTCAACAAAAATCATTTGTGTCCAGTTTTTCAAACAAGATAAGTAACCAGGTCATGATTCTTTCACTTTTTGCTAGTTAGTTTTCAATTTACTAGATACTAATATAAGTTAGCATTTTCACACATTCCTTTAAAAAGAGGTGAAAGCTTTGTTTTTAGTGAGTCATAACTGTTATTATGTTTCTAACAGAGCAAAAAAGATTATCACAAATCAAGATTAGTGTGGATATCTTGAACTGGAAATCATTTGAAATGTTTCATGGCGACATTTTGTGCTAAATATAAAAATAATTGTGTTTCCCATGTGTGAGCATCAAAAGCCCTAGTTGGAAAATCACATGGTATAGCAAGTAGGTCACTATTGATGGTAGAACATGAGACAGGAAATGTCACAGCTAAGATTAGAGGCCCAAGCAGTATGTCTCGCCATGCTTGCTGCATTGTTCGTTCTAAGTACAAGGACTCAACAGGGTATAACTAACTTTAGCCCAATTTGAAAGTATTAGCAAGAATAGCCTTTTAATCTGTCACTCCCATTTGTTTCTAGGTAACTCACTTTCCCAGTTTGGCAAAATAATTGAACTGCTTGGGTTTGCACGTTTGCCGACCTCTGAATACCAATTAAAATGGCAGCCTTTACATTCTAAAAGTATAAATGGGAAACAGTATCAGCTATGTACAGTCATAACTATAGCTATCAATTTACCTGGTGTTTGAAATCACTAACAAGGAACAAGCAACCAGTTAAAAGTGAATTCTCTTAAAATCTCATTTATCTTCCTATTTGAAAGTGAGGTGGTGTAGGATATGAGGGAAAAGTATAGTTTTAGGGAATCCAGTTACCTTTTCCTTTTCTTTTTTGGAAAATTTAAGAAAGATTTTTATTTGTAAGTGGGAATTTTCTCCACAGAATGTACCTAATTTTGCATACATTTGCATATTCTAATTTTTAAATACAAGGCTAGGGAAAAATAGCAACGCTGTCCTGTGTCTGGCCCAATGAGAGAGAATTGTTTGGGTGGCCAGACCAAGATGGAACCTTGGCTTCTGAGAGAAGCCGTGCCCTCATCTAGATGAAGCAGTTGAACACAAGCCCAGAGAGCTCCCAGTTCTTTGGATGAGTAGATGGAGGCATGCCGAGGTGATTGCATTCGAATCTGTCATTAGAGCACCGAGCATTTGTTCACTTCCAGCACAGAGTCCTTCACAGAAGTACCCTGGCTTGTGGATTCCGTGTACTCTGCATGGATAGGTTCATTGCTTGAATCTCAGAGGCCTTCCTAGGCTCCTGTTTTCAAAGGTCCTTAATGCAGATTAATACATTCTGCTTTGAACTAGGATCATTTCATGCAGGTTATAACTTTCAAGAGGAGAGGTAAGAGGTGTGGAGGCTCAATGCAAAAGTGTTTTGACAGTGTTTTTAGTCTTTATTCCTTTTCCAGCTTAAACACAGAGCCTAGATTTTTATTCCTGTTGGGCAAAAAGGGCTGGTATGTTGGAAAAGGGGTTGGAAGCACAGCTCTTGCAGACATCCCTCTGGAATCAAAATTCTGGGAGTAGTTTCCAGTTGGCAGTAAGAGGTCTGTTGGCTTCTGATTGGACACAACACAAGTGATGTGGCAGTTGGGCCTGGTTGCGCCATTAGGTATGCCTGGTTCTGGCCCGTCGTGAAGCCAGCTAGTTGTGAGCTATAGAGTTAGCTCATTTTCTGGGTCTCTGTCAGAGACTGTCAGTTGACAGAGGTTGGGGGGAATACTGTGGAAAATATATAGGAGTGTCTGAAATAGGTTTTTGCTTTGAAAAATCCCTTTTCTAGTTTCAAGAATATACAAATAACTAATGAATATTTCAATCTTTGTGGGCCTCATGGAACTCCTTTCCACCTTATAAAATTGGTTATCTAGCTTTAGTTACTGCTCGAGATGTCACTTTGATGGCAATGTAAATGACCAGTGGGCCAGGTCCCCCATTCTGCTTCGACCCCAGTCAGAACCTTGAGCCTGGATCTGGCTCTGCTTCTGACTAGAGGTGGATGCAGAGTAAGTTCCCAGGTTCCTTTCTGGGCCTTACGCTCCTCATCTGGGAAGGGAAGTGGATCATTTCTCTAGACCTGTCCTGACATTCACACTATATGATTCTATTAATCTTTTAAGTCTGTTTATTTTTCCTTTTTGTAGGGAGAAAGATGTAAAATTTCCTAGTTGGCAACTTTTAATTGCAAGGGCAGTACTCACCAGGTTACTAGTTATCTCTTTAAGTTGCTATTTGGGCTGTTTCTTTTACCTGTGTTGTATGGAAGAGCTCAAATACAATTTGTCTGATCACAAATTCTAAGCAAGAGTAACCAGTAAGCTTCATATTTTATTGCAAGAAGAAGCAAGACTTTGAGGGGCAGGGGAGGAGTGAGGTGGTAGTGATTGGTGGGGTGTGGAGGGTCTAGTTTCATGAGAAAATAAACAGAGGGAATCCAGTATGCAAACGTGTAACAGGAACCCAGTCAAGATTTACACAGTTAATAACCTCTGTCCCTTCATATAGGAAATACAATACCAGTACTTATGAACCTGGGTGCAAGGAAGTAGTAGCATGAATAAAAACATCATTTATAAGAGCCAATCTTGTCACTTTCTAAAACACCTAATAACAAGGGTATTATAATTTTAAGTGAGATACAAGTAACCCTGTATTATCTTGTCTCATAACGTTGGTGGAATTGCTAAAATACAAAAAAAAACCTAGATTGGATTGTTTTTCTTGTTGTCTTTCTTTTTATTAATAAAATTTTATTCCAAAGAAAGAAGCACTGACTGATGTCTATATTCTGTGCACCTCCCTTTCCTCAAACACAGACCTAGCCAGCCAACTTAATTTCCTAAGGGTGAATTCTCCTTAGCTTTTGTGAAGGACTCTGGTTGTGAGAGTGGGTTACCTCTGAAAGGAATTGGAGACTTCGGAATCTCCTTAGAAGTTCTTAAAGAACAAGAGAGAAGCTTGTTTTCATGGAGGAAATTTGACTGGACCGATTCTGGAGATCATCTTTTGGTCTTATCTGTCTTTCTTTTAAAACCTACCTACATTGTTGTAAGTTGGCGCCTTAAGAGATTTTACTTCAGGGTAACCAGATCTTGCTGCTATACAAATCGTTTCTCCTAAACGTTTATGACTATCCTTTCAGACTCTTGAAATAGGCTTTGGTCACAGGACTGGGTTGTCTGACCGCTGCCTGGCACATGACTTTGTTACCACTGGCTTCAGTCAAGCACACTGGACTTCCTGCTCCTGCCCCTCGGCATGGCAGCTGTAGAAAACCATGTTCAAAGAAAATAATCCAGGTGATAAAAGACTCTAAATTTAGAAGACTTTTCCCTTCCACAATAGAACACAATTTGTTTCTTCTTCCCACACAAAATAGAGCTGTCTAGAAAAGCAACCACGAAAACACATGACCCCATCACATCCCTCCTACTTGCAGCTGTCAAGGCTTCCAAGTGAAATTTGTGTGTGCTGAATAATTTTCCTTTGAGACACATCACAATCACATGTTTTAATGTTTGTTGAGGCTGAAAATTGCCCGTCCTTCTGTGGGGTATGTGACTGTAGACTAATGGGAGACAGAGACTTGTCGACCTTACCCAGTTGTGGATGGATTCAACCAGACTCTCTTCTGGGTGACAGCAGAAGAAAACTCACCTAGGTAACCTGCCTTCATTTCTCACGCAGCGGGCTTTTGGACGGCAGGTTTCTCCGGAGCTACCAGGAAACATAAGTTTGGGGATTATCCAGGAGTTCTTGGAACAATCAAACAATGAGAGCCAGTGCCCTTCTAGCAGAACCTCCATTAATTTTTAATTTTTGAGTTGGAAATGGTACTAGAGTTTATCTAGACTAGGGTTTCCAAAGTAGAGTTTGTAAGATAAATCATTGGAGCATAGGAAGAAAATACTGGAACTTCTGTTCATTTTTTATACCTCAAAAATAAGAAAAATTAAGTTTTACTAACATGTAATATATGAATTGACATTTACACCCTCCCCTGTTCTTGAGGTCAAAAGGCACTGTGTTCTGAGGGATGAGTGGATTTCCTTCAACATGCAAGGACTGACACTGGTTCCCTCACTTGTCTACAGCATGTTGCATTGTTTTTGTATGTGTCCAGTTAAATTAATTTGCAGAATATGAATTAGTTTCAATTAAACTAGCAATCAACAAAAAAACAAGGTAAATAGCTTTAAAAGATTCTGGCAAAAATAAAAACAAAATATGTATTGTTGGTATCACTCATTGTGCAAGCTAGCACAGAGAACAATATGAAAATGGAGTTGACATGTCCTTCTAGGACAAGCTCTTTGTTAGCCAAATTGTGAGTTAAAACCAATAACAGTACCATCAGTTCTGATCAGAAGTTGGTCCCCACATCTCAAAACTATCGAGATGACTAACTGAAATATGGATTTACATCTAATATCATTAAGAATGAACATATTGGAAGGAAGTGTATACTTTGCCTTGAGAAATTTTCTAATGATAATATGAAGGTACCGTGGTTGGAAAAACATGGAGAATAACCTTTGCAAATTTTTTTTAACCACTGTTTAAATTCACCTTCTAATTTTTACAAAATTTCACTAAACTAAATGGTGTTTGAAGCCTCTTTTGAAGAGTTTTACTTGTATGCAAAAGTAAAAAAGCTACATATCTTTAGGAAACACTTGTTCTTCCTCCTAATATAAGACCAGATAAGATAATGTGTTGAAAACTATCTATATAAAATGAGTTTCTTTGTTAGAAAATGCTGTTGAAAGTATTATTGAAGATATTACTGAAATCTTGAAGAAACGAATACTGTATCAAAACAGCTATGGAGGGCAAAAGACTTGTTTTAGGGGCCGGCCCGGTGGCTCAGCGGTTAAGTTCTCATGTTCTGCTTCTCAGCAGCCCGGGGTTTGCCGGTTTGGATCCTGGGTGCGGACATGGCACCGCTTGGCAAAAGCCATGCTGGGGTAGGCGTCCCACATATAAAGTAGAGGAAGATGGGCATGGTTGTTAGCTCGAGGCCAGTCTTCCTCGGCAAAAAGAGGAGGATTGGCAGTCGTTAGCTCAGGGCTAATCTTCCTCAAAAAAAAAAAAGACTTGTTTTACAAGTAAGATGTTAGATCTAACCTATTGTATTTGTTCATTTGTTTCACTGATGAAATACACTAAGTCCTTCTTTCTAGTGAGATTCATTCACAATCTTTATGAAAATATTTTATGAAAAAAACCAAGTAGTGTTTCCTCTTAAGGAGCAGCTGTTTCTTAGAGAAGGATTCCAGGGTACAGTTACAAGAGATAAGCAGCAGTGATGTTGAAGCCAGAGGTACATAAACTGCTTCAGGTTGTTACTGTGTAGTTAATTTTATAAAAGCAAACCTTTAATATACAGTGTAGTAGAAGCCATACAATATTTTGTATTAAGTTGAGAAAGGACCCTGAAAATCTTTGTACATCACAGAGGTTTGCTGGTTATCTTGTTGAAAAATATCTGTAAGTTTGACAACTCTTAATTAGGTAAATTATATTCATTTTTCTTTTTATAAAAAGGAAAGAGTTCCATATTTTGTTAACCATTTCTCTGATAATAAGCAATTTCAGTAGTGTGCTACCTAGAGGTTATTTTTTTAAAAAATGAAGCATAATTAATTTGTCCTTCCGAGATCGAGGTGTCATTTTAAGAATAATAAAATAACTGAATTTTAAAGAAACTTGTATTATAGAGAGAACATTGTGAAAAATGGTGTTTGGGAATGTTTACATTGTGTGTGATTTTATTGCTTAAAACTACGACAGCCGTTAAAACCCAGCTATGTCAAATAACTTGAACTTAGAATTAGACCTTCAAATTAACATATCACAAATAATTAAATCTAGAATTTTTTAAACATGAAGCATATTCAGTCACATCGCCCTTGATAAAATGATTATTTAGTAAAATAAAAAGAATTTGTATTCTTGGAAATGTTTAGAGAAAATAAATATTTAAAGTATTGTTTATTTCATGTTTACCTTATACTTTTGTCATTTGGATGTTTGTTTTATAATGTACCTAATGTAGTGCATGCATACATATCTAGTACATGAGCATGGCATGCGTGTTCAAAAGCTTTTTAGTGTTGGGATTCCTGATCCAATAATTTTGGAGACTCTTGCTCCTAGGCTAAAAATGTTGAACTTTTGGGGGCAGAGAACAATCACAGATTCTTTGAGACAATAAAAGCTATGTACCCTCTTCTCAGAAAAATTAAACACACATTCTGCCAATAAAATTTTGCCCAGAACTTCAGGGCGCTCACATACCCATTGATGACTGTTGTCATGGACTCTGTTAAACCTCCTGGATGAGGACACAAATGCCCTAAGGCATTATATGACTTACCCGGGGTCACGCAATGACATAATCTGATCTTTCAGTCAAGACTTCCTGAGCACATGTCAGTCCAGTCTTTGGGCTGGTCTCTGAGGATGCAAACGTGAGGATGGAACTCTATCTGGGCCCCCAGGGAATTCACAAGTTCATTGGGAACTCCAGTGTGCAATAAATAATCATAATACAATTTGTGTTTAGGAGAAACTTGTTTATTTAACCAGCATTAAATGACACCAGCTTTGGGAGGGCATTATGCTGAACTCCACAGGAAACACAGAGAGGGGTAAGGCAACCCTTGTAGAGAATCAAGTTCCAATTACGTGCTTCAGCTTCCAGGGCATTTTCTAAGGCACCTTTTATATTGCTGAACCGCGTGATGCTCCTCACTGGGGTTTGCAGCTCTGTTTCCTTCATGCACTAACTGGTGATGTACAGGAAAGGGAGGTGAGGCAGGGGGTCATACTCCTTCCTATTTCTGAGCAACCCAAAGCTCTTTCTGTGGGTTTATGTGCACTTCTTTGCCTGTGGAATAGAGAACTGAACTCTTAGATAAATTGGCAAATGGAAGAAAACAGGGAGTAATAAAGGAGGTATGGAATTTTATAAGCTTCATGATCTCCTTCCCCAAAGGCCTGAATCTATGTAATGAGGTAGTAGAACAAATTCCTGCCGAGTCTGAATTTATTCCTATAAAAAAGGAATGATAGGAATAAAGTAAATGTAAATTTTTTTCTGCCTAGGTCATTAGTCGGTAATATTCTTGAAGATGATATAGTTTTTCCTACAAATATTGGGCTCTGTGTAGGGGCTAAAAATAAACAGAGCAGCCCAGGGAAATAGGCAAGCAGTATTGATCTGTGTCAGGGCCGTTTCCACTTTAATGTTTGCAAAAGGCACAGCCTGGTTTTGCAAACCTATTTATAGAGAGCAGCTCTTTCATTGCTATATATAGATGATAAAAGCAAGCTGAATTGTCAGGTAAATTTTGGTTTCTATTAGGAAATAGGACTAGATGGGATCTCCTCCGGAAGTAGCGAAGAGGATTCATCTGTCGTGTTCCTGTGAGACAAAGGAATGAAGTGTGGAGCCCAGTGCCTGGCCTGCATCGCCCACAGACGAGCTCCTGGCCTGAGTGCTGCCTCCAGCTGGTGTTTGCCCACTGGCTGCCCCAGGCTCCCCCAGCTGCCCCCTGTCCTGGGAGCAGAGGCTAAAACAAACAGGGCACCTCCCAAACCCCTTCTGCCCTCCAGTTGCTCTGGCGAGTTCTAGTTCCCCATTGGTTGTTTTTTGTTTTTTGTTTTTGAGGAAGATCAGCCCTGAGCTAACAACTGCCAATCCTCTTTTTGCTGAGACAGACTGGCCCTGAGCTGACATCCGTGCCCATCTTCCTCTACTTTATATGTGGGATGCCTACCACAGCATGGCTTGCCAAGCGGCGCCATGTCCGCACCCGGGATCTGAACCGGCAAACCCCGGGCCACCAAGAAGCAGGACGTGCACACTTAACTGCTGTGCCACCGGGCCAGCCCTCCCCATTGGTATTGCCCATGCTTGTGTGCACGTGTGTGTGTGCATGTGTGTTTGTGTGCACACACACACGTGCACACCTCTGTATGAATCAAATGTTTGTGGGATCCTGTTTTGACATTTGGTTCTCTATGTTTTGTAAATTTTGTAATTTTTTTCTCTCCACTCATTTCCTACCAGAGCTATTTACTCTAATACCTCAAAACCCTTATTTTTCTAGTCTCCTTCCCACTCACCAAGCTTCCACCCCTGGGCTTTTTTTTCTTTTTTTTTTTACAACTGTCAGTTCAATTCAACAAGCGTTTAGTGAGTGCTGAGCACCTATGAGGTTCTGGGCTAAAGAGACAAGACTGGATCTCTGTCCTCAAGTTGCTCTGTCCAGTGGGACTTGCGGTCAGGGCTCTGCCTTCTTCTCTCTGCTCTAGTTATCGATCCACTGCCTCCAGGCAGACTCTCCTGCCAGCAGCGTACTCCTTTGTAGTAATAGCTAAGCATTGGTTCAGTGCAAACTTATTCCATCTTAAACCCCCAGCAACATGTGATTTATGAAAGGGACTGAGTTTGTAGCAAGGGGCTCACCCACCCTGAAATGTGGTACAAGAATGGGTTGGATTCTGTGCGTGTTAAAATGCCAGAGGGATGCTAATGGACCGACCCCCTTCAAACACTCTGCAGTGTTGCTGTTTTACCTAAGGGTGTACTTATCCAGACTCTGGGAAATAGCCTGTTGACAGTTTCTACTCTGATGTGGTGGTCTTAGTGCCAACGCAGTACTGGAATGCTAAAATAAGTAACCATTTTTAAATCGGTACAGAAAATAGACAAACCAACCCTGACTAACCGTAGTAATGGTTTACTCCAGTTTGGGGCTGGTGAAATTGCTTTCTGTCATGTCTTCCCTTTAGATCTTTTATATATATAAGTTTCTCTGCCTATCCAAATACAACATCAGTTTATTTTCAATGAAAGAGACACCAAGAATAGTGACAGGCAGGTACATCTTTCACAGTCACAAAACTATGCCAGTTGTATATAGGCCAGACTTAACACAAGTGGTGGAGAAGGAACTTGAAAACTTACAAACAATTTAAATATAACCCTCATCTCTATTGCTCAGTCTTCTCAAATCACCAGACAAATGGTATCAGGGCTGAGATAATGCGAGATCTTTTCCCTTCAAGACCTTGCTGTGTGCATGGAATTCTTCACTGGTCTCATCACTTGTAATAGGGTTAATGTCTTCCTGGTGGCTGGGTATTGTTGGTTTCCCAGCTTCATTCTTTAAATCCTTTTGTGCCATGTCATTCTTCACTAAGGCTACTGAATTCATCGTTGGTCTTCCTCTATTTCTCATTCCGTACCCTCTGGAATGTGTCACTATGTGTAGTGGCCATTCTGTAGTGTCTCCAAGTGGCATACATCCAAATGATTACAGCTGTCTTCCTTGAGCCCTCTATAAAGTAATTCATTCTTGCCTTTTCAAAAAGGAGTGATGTTATGAGGTCACTGGCACTGTCAAATTCAAATTGTTCCTCATTCTCCTACGTGTTACATCACTGCCCAGGGTTCTAGGCCTACTAAAAGTTGCTGGAACCAAATTCACCATGACTTACTTGCATGCTCTGAGCACCCTGATCACTGGCTGTTACATGGAAAATAGATTGTACATGGACATAAGTGGAAGCAGGTCAACCAACTAGGAGGTTACTGTAGTAATTCAGGTAAGATCTGATGATGGCTTGGGTAAGGTGACAGCAGTGGGGATGGAGAGAAGTGTATAATTTCAAGGTGGCAGAACAAAGAGGACTTGATAATGAATATGTGAGATAAGGAATGGAATAGAAGCATGATGCCTCCTGAATTTTTGGGCACAGGAAGGTTAATGAGAGGGTATATTAAAGGGGAGGGAAATAGTGATAGCACAAATAAAGCTGGTTAAATGATGTTAAGGATCTCTTTCAATTCAGTAGTGAGAATTTGACTTAAGATCATTAATATTAAAATATATATGATAGCCTTTTCAAAACCATAAAGTTTAGAGTGACTCTAAGGCATTGTTATTATTGTGCTTTGGTTCCATAATATGGCTTCGATGGAGTGGCTGAATCTACCCAGTGTGGTCCGTTAGTCATGGGCAGGTTCCCTGAGGGTGAGGGCAGTGCCTTATTTGTTTGTTACTCCTTCAACACTAACAGTCTTACAATAATAGGTGTTTGGTATGTTCGTTGAACAAGTAAGTTATATTGTATATTTGATTTATAGAGAAATTGATCATCTGGAAACAAACAGCATGTTTTGAAAATACATCTCTCTTTGAGGGGGCATGCTGCCTCCCTGAAGTGGCCAGGTGCCAGAGTACCAGTGACTGAATCAGCTGGGAGACATTACTGCAGGGTGACATGATGGGCAGAAACTGTAACGGTGGTAGGGTAAATTCATGCCTGGGACAGAACAGTAAGTATCAAATCTGAAAGTAGTGAGCAAGTAGCCTGTTAGAACAAGGATTGAGGTTTGGAGCTTGGAGGCCCAGGATACAAGTCAAGGCATCGAAGACTTTGCCCTGTAAGTAGACCCCATGTCCCCAAGGTACAGGCTGCCCAGTAGGTTGTGCTGTGCTGGCTGGCCCTAATGTGCTCATTGAAAGCTGGTCCGTTCATAATTGCCATAAAAATGGGGATTGTGTAATGAAAAAATAAGTCTGCTATCTGGAAAAAGGAAGAAAATGGGCCTATTTTCTGCATCACTTACATTAGATAAAAACTTCTTATCCCCAGTGGCAGTATTTTTTTATGTGTTTTCCCTGACTGAGGCCTGTAGCTCACAGACCTGCCAGTATTATAGGATCAATATAAAAATTCCCGTTGTTTTGCTGACTTTGGTATTCACTGAAGGATTTTTCAGGAGACAAGCCTGAAAAGCAATTATGTAGAAAGTTCTATATGCTAGTTCTCCTTGAGAGGGTTGCTGAGAGGGTCCTTTTGGGGAGCCTCTCTGGTTCTTTGGCATGTGTGCTTTCCCCTGGATGTCTTGTGGCATGTGGTCATATTTCTTCCAATTCTTGGTTTTTTGCTCTGTCCGTCACTTCAGAGGCTCTTTCGGTAACGTCCACAAATCTTTTGGAGCTTGTTCCTTTAACCACAAATCTTTATAGCGTCTCAGTTTCTTTTGGCATGGCCTGGGGAATGACAAGGAGGAAGTGATTCAGGAGAATGTGTGAAACTTCTGTTTAGAAGATGGCTTTTCTCAGGTTGATATACACAGAAATATCTGTGAGTTGTTCCCCTCTTTGGGTGGATTTTAACATTCATGAGGCTCTCTTCTCCCTGCCCTGTTCTTGACCTTGGCCCACCTCCTCTTCCTGCCTGTTTTCCCCAGTGTGGGAAAGTACTTTTGTGGCCATTTCCACCTGATGGCTTCCTTGTGTGGCCTCAGCCGTGGAATGCTGAATGTTTGCACTGGGGTTGCTGAGAGCCAAGTCAAGAAACAAGCATGCTGGTGTGAGGCCAGGTGCCCATCTAGCATAGCTGCTCTGGTTTCGCTCCTGATCCAAGCTGGGGTACCCTCTCCAAGTTGAGGAAAGCCAAGGAGTGGCTTGAAAAGGGAGCAGGAACTTTGTGCTTTACCCTTAGCTACCAGAGCAGAATTCTGGTCCACCATAAGTCAGCACTTCCTGTTTTCTGATCAGCAGCTGGGCCTGGTTGGTTCCTGATTATCCGGTTCACTGGCTGCCACATGGGCCACTTGGAAGCCACTGCTTTTGTGCTTCTGTGATCCCCCCTTCCCTTGCACATTAAGTTTTCTAACTTTTACTTTGGGACCTACACAAAATAAAATTAAGAAAAAAAATCCACCAAGACCTAGGATTCCCCATGATGTGAGATGTATTATGTCCTGCCATTGAAGAGACTGTTTTATGATGTCAGCAGGAAAGTTCTTAGGAATAGGGTAATATTCTTTTTTTTGGTCTCTTAATATTTTCTCAGTTGTTTTTAGATTGCCTATGCCCTCTGATGGGTTTCTGTAATAAAAGTGCTTCAATATTTTCTTTCTGGTGATAAATAATCAGATTATTTATGATCATTTTCTAAAACAACTGGCTGTGTTTCCTTGCTATATTGATACTATAGCACACACGGTTAATTCCCCAAGACTGGTAGCAGTCAAGCCTAGGTTGACCAGGTAGACTAAACGGACACAGAGAAATAGTCTGATCTAACATAATTTCTTAAGAAAGAGGTAGGAGATTTGAAAAAAGGATAATCTTACTGAAAAATAAGGTATCCGGTCATCTTGGGTAAACTGGCATTTAGAAAAATAAAGTGAATAGGCTGTTCTGTTTCTATTAGAACAGGATCTGAATCTACAGGAAAGACCTCTCTGAGGCCGCTGGCCCTTCCACTTTGGGGGTCCAGTAAGATAAGAGAGAGCAAGCCTATTGATTAGGGAGAAGATTCTCTTCTACTTACTCTCATCCCCACACTTGCAAAGAGGACATTCTCAAGAAGGTTCTTAGGATAGAGCACTAAGCAAGCATATTGGTAAAGAACAATCCTTTAAAAAGGGAGGTTGGTGGCTCTAATCAAATATTATTCAAATATGTGGGAAAGTTTTTTACCTCTGACAAAGAAAAGGAGATCAGAATTTGTTTTAAAGTGCACGTGTACACATTCAGGCATGCATGTGAGGGGGCAGTTCCTTACTGTTTTCTCATTATTAGCCTAGTTCGTGGGTCTTGGTCCCCATAGCTTCAGTCTTTAAAGTCTTTGTTGGAAGGGTGACTGTGAAGGGTTGGGATTTTCAGATTTTGAAATTCCTTTTTGCTTCCAGTACTAATCAGCTCTGAAAGAGAATTAAGAAAGACAGATGTCCACTTGTCAAGTGAAGGGCTCACTATATTGTTTTCTTGTTTTCTCCTTGTGTTGCCCTTTCTGTGCATCTTCTGCTTTGCCAATCCAAACCCTAATCCTGCCCTCCACCAGGGAGTCTGCTCTGACCGCCTAGCTTCCCCACACTTTCACATCATGTCTGTTGTCTTTCCCTTTGTCTTAACTTGCTGCCACACTCTATTGTTAACTGCTCAAGGATTGGAATAATAACATATCCAGTATCTACTTATTAAATTAATCTGTTTAATAGTTGTTAAATTGAACTTCTAGTCCCTATTGCCCCTTTTACAACATTAACCACTGGTCCTCATACTAAATTGCAGGCCAGCCCTGGAAAGTAGCATAAGTATTCTTTAGTACTTTTCTGTGATCATCATCATTGTCATATGCATCATTGGTTAAAAAGAAACTCAGTTACAAAAGAGTATAAATTAAAAGTAAGTTTTTCTCTTTTTCCTACCCTCATTTTTCACTCCCTGGATATAACCAATATTAACAATTTTTATGTATCCTTCTAGAAGTTTGTATGCATATGCAAACATAAATGGGAGCCTATTATATATACTCTTCTGCACCCTGATTTTTAAATAATTTAAGTAATTTATCCAAGAGATCTTTCTATGTCTTCATGGTGTTTTTTTCTTACTGGCTCTGTAGTATCCTATTGTGTAAATAATCAGTTATTGACTTAAGCAGTTCCCTGTTGATGAACATTTGGATGATTTCCGTTTTCCTATTAGTAATGGTAATGCTGCACTGAAGGTTCTCCTGCATTCATTATTAGCGTTTTTCGCTAATACCACTCCCTGAGAGGATTAAGGTCCTGGATCCATACCCCACTGGATTGGAGCAAGTGCTCTAATCTGTCAAGCCTGCCACCAGTGTGCCCTCTTCTTTTCCTGTTGTTTTTTTTTCTCACTTGACTCTTCACAACTCACTACTTGACCACAAGCAATCCACTTACACCCGTGTCTGCAGTGAAATGCCTTTGCGGAACAGGTGGGTAAGTTAAATAAATGAAGCCATAGTGTGTGAGAGAATAGGGTGTATTGGGACTTATGGAGAAATGGAGAAGCCTGAGGCCTGAAGACATTGAAATTCCAAAAAACATTTAAATACCCATGGTTTTCAGGCTTCAGGATGCCGGCTGATGATAACTGATTTAGACAAATCTGACTCGCGAGGCCCTTTATGCAAAGTAGCTCCTCAGCCTGGAATGTCTGCAGTCCCGCATCTTCATCCATTAAGGGCCCAGCTTAAATTCTGCCTTCCCAAATTGTTCCAGCTTCCCTTCCCACTTGTTGCCTTAGCACTGTATTTATGCCTCTGTTGGTCACACCTTACACTCTGCCTTTCATTGGAGATGTCTGAGTAGCTGTAGGAGGCTGCTGAAAGTCTGGGTCTTTGAGGTTCTCACTCTGTCTTGCCCTTAGCATTTATTTCCAAATAGTAGAGTTTCAGTAAATGTTTTTATTGGGAGAAAGATGAGGAGAAATAAAGCCTAGTTTCAAATCACAGCCGTTCCAAATGGAGACAGTATATTATGGTCATGGCATCCAGTGGAAAATTAAACAAAAAGCTGTGACTGTCCAGGCCGTGAATATTTTTCTACTGAAAACAATTCTGTACAAGTAATCTATAAGAATATCACTGAATTAGGGAAGTCCCTTTTCTCTTTGTCATGTCCAGTTGGATTAATATAGATTAATTAATTTGCTTCATCATAGAAAACACAACCCAGGGCAGGCTTGAACTCTCAGTCTGAAATAATTTCTTGACTCCAGGGGTTGTGAAAGCAGTGACACCAGGCAGTTAGAACTCTAGGCAAGACAAGGTAAGAGCACGTCCAGCGCCCTGCAAAATGAATAGCACCTTACAGTCAGAACGTGAGGAGCTCTCTCCTGGAGGACAGGCTCAAAAATATCCTAAATGAGGAACTCCACGCATGGCAGCATGCTGGCACATGGCTCCATCAATTTACATATTAGTGCTTTATTTAAACTATGTCCCCAAGAGTAACTGACAGCCTGGCTTCTGAATGCTACCAGACCCAACCTGGGAGAAGGCCTCTAGATCTTGATGTAAGTGGGAAGTTAATCAGCTGTTTTGAAGTCTGCCCTTTTTTTTTGGCCAAGGAAGATTCGCCCTGAGCTTACATCTCTTACCAATCTTCCTCTTTTTGTATGTGAGCCTCTGCCACAGCACGGCCACTGACAGACGAGTGGTGTAGGTCCATACCCGGGAACCAAACCCAGTCCACTGAAGTGGAGTGCGCTGAACTTAACCACTAGGCCACCGGGGATGGCCCTGAAGTCTGCCTTTCTTAATCACCAAGCATTTTACACTGAGATTTTGTTTTTAAGTTGAGTTTATTGAGGTATAATTTACATACAGTAAAATTCACCTTTTTAGTGTACAGTACTATGCATTTTAACAAATGCATACAGTTGTGTAACTACTACCACAGTCAAGATATTAAACAGTGCCATCACCCCAAAAATTCTCTCTTGCTCTTTTGAAGTCAACTCCTCCTTGCACTCCCAGCCCCTGGCCACTACTGACCTGTTTTCTGATTCTATAGTTTTGCTCTTTCCAGGATGTTATATAAATGGAATCATATAGCATGTAGCCTTTTGAGTCTGGTTTCTTTCACATAGCATAATGCATTTGAGATCCATCTATGTTGTTGCATGTATCAGTACTTAGTTCCTTTTTATTGCAGAGTAGTGTTCCATTGTATGGCTGTATTATAGTTTATCTCTTCACTAATTGAAAGACATTTGGGTTGTTTCCAGATTTGGGTCACTATGAATAAGGTCACTCTAAACATTCACATGTTATTTTTTGTGTGAACATATGTTTTCATTTCTCTTACATAAATACCTAAGCATGAGATTTCTGGGTTAAATGACAGGTGTATGTTTAATTCTTGTAAGAAACTGCCAAATCATTTTCCAAAGTAGCTGTTCTATTTTGCATTTCTATACTAGTCTCTGAGAGAGGTCCAGGATTAAAGTTACATCTATGCCATTTTAGATTGTTTCCATAGAATTACATATTTCAGATAGATTGAAAGTCGCTTAAAGGTGTTGATTGCATTGTTCTGCCTTGGCTGCTGGTGCTTTGAAAGGAAGGGAGAGAAGTGGAATAGGGACGTAGACCCCATCTCAATGGGTTAAGCTTTTTATTTATATACAGAACTTTTTCTTTTTCTGCCTGAAAATGATTAAAGTGAGTGTTTGGCTGCTGGGTAAGACTCTGCCCTGATATTCAGGGGCTATTAGAGCAGCTTTGTAGATAAGCTCAGAAAATCTACTGGGCCACAAAGTCATTTTCCAGGGCCTTCAGGTAGTCACCAGTGTTGTGGGATTGATGGCAGCTGCTGTGTTGAGTATTGGGAACCTGAAAATGGCACATCTCTTAAGGGTGGTATTTCCAAGTTTTATTCAAATTCTCAATTGCCTAATAACTGATTTCTTTTAGTCCTTCACCCTAAATGCCTTCAGATTCTGACCACTGGAAATACTCTGTCTGTAAGGCTTCTTATCATCTAGATTTCATATGGTTGAAATAGGGGATTATGGATTTGGCTTCTTACACTTGGCCTTGGAACCTTGGCCCTAATCCAGGAGAGATGTGTCTGTGTGCTTTCTGGCTGTTGCTGCAGTCAGCACCTTTGTACTCAACAGGATGGTCAGTTCGAAGGCTATTTGGGTTGGAGGCCTTGTCCTCCTATGGCTGTTGTGGGTCATGGTGGTCTGCTTTAGAATCAGCTGGGTATCAAAACAGTCAGTGACTTAGGGACCTCTGATGCCCTTTTTTAACCTTCAGAGTTCTTTGGTAACTGTATCAGCACCCTGACCTGGAAATCCAGCCAGTAGCCTCCAGGAACTGGTTACTCGCAGTGTTTAAATAGGAATTAACTGAACAATCCTGACTGAGGAGAACTTTCAGCCAAGGGCACCACACTCAATGGAGTTCTTGTGTTTTACTCGTAACTCCACTTTAACAAAATAGAAAGGAGATGGGAAAGCAAAAGGAAGATGATTGTTTTCTGTCTGATTTTGCCACAGGGGAATATCCATTCAGTGCCTGCCCGTCAGCCGCAGAGCTGCAATCTCCCTTCCTTCCTTGAGCTTGTGTCCTCGGAGGTGCCCTCCGTGGAAGGGGTTGCAGTGTCATTAGGGAGATCTTGTGTTTCTGGCTGATTTGACATTCTTCTTATGGATACCAGTTTGGACAGAGTGGTAAAGACCAATAAACATGATATCTGTGGTATCAGAGGAAGAGGTTTGTTTTGTTTCCAGCTACAGATTTGACCACAGGTGAACCTTTTAGAGCTGAGCTATCAGAATGTGAGAGCAGAAGAGAAGCTGGCGCTGTGGGGGAGACAATCACAGGTTTTCATTGTACCGTATATCCTGGGGCACCCAGCAGTTTTGTGACTGTTCACTGGCATTAACTAAACCCACAGGATGCCTTTCCCTTTACTGTCTGGTAGATTTTTTCCCCAGAGCTGCCAGCATTTGCAGTCCCAGTGAATTGTTCAACTTTGTATATTGCTCATGGCCTGAAGAAGACCCAGTTGGCAGGCCCTATACATCAATTCCAAGAGGCAGCAAGTAAATGGAAATATCTTTGGGGACTTTTGCTTGCTAGGCATATGGCAAGTTCACAAAGCTAGATATTTTATCAGGCCAAGGAATACATTTGCCAAGGAAAAGAATACAGTGATAATGGATGCAGGGAGAAGAAAACGCACTACTGAAGAAGCCATCACGCTGCTAAATTTCATTCTGAGTAAGGCACGTTGATATTACTGCAGACGACACCGAGGATCAGAGCCTAATATAATAGGAAGCTCTTCCTAATTATCAGTGGTGTGCTTTAAGTATTGTAATTAATATATCCATACTGGTGCTATCAGTAAAACATTCCTTTCCTCTACATGTGTTACAATTTATGGTTTGCTAGATCACAGTAGCACTGAACACTCCACAAATCTCACTCCCCAGCCAAGGGAAGGTGTCAAGATGAATCTCTGCCCCCGTTCAGGAGGCGTTAGGTCCCTCTTTACGCTTAGATTTACAGTGGACTGTCACTCACTTGTGCCATAAGATCCACAGTGTCTGGGGAGCGGGAGGGGATACTGAAGTTCTTAAGAACTTCCTTTGCTTTCTGACAAATAAGACAGTTCAGAAATTTCCAAATTGTCTTGCTGCTTGAGCCTCTAAATCTGCATTTGAAATTGTTCCCCTTAGTCCCGTAATTATAGGCTTTTCTCTTCTTCAATGAAGTGTGTTGGTGATGTCAGTGGGCGTTACCCACATAAAAAAAAAATCTTTTACCTCTGAAAGAATATTTTTGAAGAAACTTTTCTTTTTCTCCAAGTTTTTGTGAAAATGATACATATATGAGTTAAAAAATAAAATAGTACAGAAATGCTCATGTTGAAAAGCCATGGTCCCCTCCCACCACTTCGCTTTTATCCGTCACCATACGTATGTGTCGTCCGCTCCCCAGGACAACACATCTCCCTGGTGATGGATGCTCAGGTGGTTCCTTGCTGCATGTTCAAAAATAAGCTTACACTGCTATTCTTTGATTCATCATGTCGATTATCTGTTGCCTTTTTGCTATTTGTTCACTTCCATTACCTTCCTCCCTTCCTAAACTGACGGTTCCTTTTAATTATTCTATTGATAGTCTTTGTACCTTAAAATAATAAGTTTAAACCTCTATTTTTTGCTCTGTCTACTTGTATAGTACATCTTGACTCTCCAGTCTGTTGAAAATATTAATATCCCTGTGGAAACAGACCTTGAGTTCTCTTTAAAATTCTCTTGTGTTTTCTGAATTATCTGTTTCTTCAGGCATCAGGTGTCATGTTTAAATTACTTGGCTTTTCTCTTTGGGGCTTCTGATTTGTTTTTAAGTAAGAGTGGTGAACTCTGGATATCCACCCATAATTAAGAACTAGGGGCTGAGTTGATTTTTCTAGATGATTGGGGTGGTTTTTCCCTGCTGTTCTATATGTTGTCTGATGTCCTGTTCAGTGCTGCCCCTGAATAGAAAGGCTGCATGGGCCATTCGTGCTGGAGGGCTTGCTTCCTGGTCATTACACATCAGCATCAACACTGAAAAAGGGGCTGGGTTTTCCTCAGGAGTTTGTGTGGGTGGGTGTGGGGGGCTCCAAATGCCTGAGGGGAGGGCTTTATTGTAGAGAGTTGGCATATACTCTAGCCCTCCTAGCTCTTTCCAGTTTTTTTAAAAACTTGTTATTTGGGACTAATTTTAGACTTAAAGTTACAAAAACAATGCAGAGAGTTTCTGTATATCCCTCACCCAGCTTCCCCTAATGTTAATATCTTACATAGAATACAATTTCCAGGCAGTTTTTAAATTTCTTTATACATGAAGAGTCCGCTGATAGCTTGCCCTCAAGTGAAATTTTGGGTTTCTAGCACAGTGCATGGACCTAAGGCAGGGGATGGGGAAGAGAAGCAAAGGCACCCACAGGCCCAGTGTACCTTAGGCAGACTTCAATGAACCTCTCTCTTTTTCGCCTCCCTTTGAAATCTCAGTTTCTGTTGCAGCTGCCCAGTGAGCTTGGGGTTTTACTGGTACATTGCCAGGCAGCTCACCCCCACCCTCCCACTTTCCCAAAGTTTTCTCTTACATGTTCTAGGCTCCTACATTCTTGCTCTATATCAGTCAGGGTTCTCTAGAAAAACAGAACAAGATATACAGAGATGGAAAGAGCAAGCAAGCGATAGAGAAAGACTATCTATATCTCTTTATATCTATCTATACCTATCTGTCTGTCTATATATAGAGAGACAGATTGATCTATTTTAAGGAATTGGCTCACACAGTTGTGGGGCCTGGGAAGTCCCAAATCCACAGGGCAGGCAGACTACAAATTCAGATAACGGTTGATGTTGCAGTCTTGAGTCCCAAATCCACAGGGCAGGGCCAGCAGGCTGGAAACTCAAGCAGGATTTCTGTGTTATAGTCTGGAAGCAGAATTCCTTCTTCCCTGGGAAACCTCAGTTTTTGCTCTTACAGCCTTCAGCTGATTGGATGAGCTCACTCCCCGCCCCCTGCATTATGGAGGGTAATCTCCTTTACTTAAAGTCAAATGATGGTAAACATTAATCATATCTACAAAATACCTTCACAGCAACATCTAGACTAGTGTTTGCCCAAACAGCTGGGCACCATATCCTACCCAAGGTGACACATAAAATTAACCACCATCTGTTCTTCTCTCTTTGCCATCCCCTCCTTGGCCTCCAGAAATGTGTTGAAATCTTGCTTCTTTCCCTATTGTTCCTTTCCCAGTTGCTTCACTTTTACGTCCCTCCCCCTTTTAGCATCATTTTACTGGAGTCTAGGGAGACAAATGCTTGTACTCATTCCACCATCTTCTGCTAGTAGAAACCAAAGTTTGTTTGTTAAAGAGAACCTGATGCTCATGCAGCTGCCTCTCCTAAATGGTGGTATGTCAGCAGAGGTCAGCAGTCCTTTTGAGATTAAAAAAAAAGCATCACATAATTCAGCTCAAATTTATTTGCTTTACATTTTACTCTAGCAGATTTACTGATGTTGATTCTTAGGTATCTATTGCATTGTACTTATTTAGAATTTTTCAAATATTCATTTTATTTCATCTGACCTATCTAAATGAAATTATTTTCCTATTTGTTTGACGTAAATCCATGCAACTTTGAAATATTTGAAAAATCTTCATAATATGAATTCTCAGCTTTGAAATCTGACCCTTAGCTTTCTTATTTTAATTTTTAAAATTATAAACAAGGCTCTTTGAAGTGCTTATTCATTCCTGTAATTCACGACACCTAGAAGTGCTTTATCCAAAGTAGGTGCTCACAAAAATTTTTTCAGTATGCTTAAGTTTTCCAAGAATACTTTAGCTTTATATAATAATGGCGTAATTTAATATGGTATTTTAGAGATTTCAAATGCTTTAATTTCTGCTATCTCATTGACTGCTCACATTTGATCTATTTGCCGGAGAGGGAGGTAGCAGGTATTTTTAGTCTCATTTTATAGGTAGGATGCTTGAGCCCTGTCTGAAATGAAAAATAATTTGCTGAGGTCATATACCTTACAGTTTCTTAATCTGCTTGATTCCAGGTCTTCTGACTCCTAATTCTGTGCTCTTTAGTTTACATATGTTACAGTATGCTATACATATCCTGGGGGTATATTAGACAATGAGCATGTTTCTGTGAATCCTGGTACCACTAGATATGCTTGTGATGGACTCACACTTAGGGCCTGTTCTGCTAATGATCTAAACTATCTCTTTCTTTTGTAAGAATGTAAGTTTCCTTGGACAGTCCGTCCACCCCACTGTGTCCTTGTGTGTTCTGTACCCATGGATCAAATAGAGTCATGCAGGAAAAATGCTCCCAAGGTCAGGCTCTTTCCCAGCAAAACTGTGTTTAAGAAGAATCAAAAACCACTGTGTATTTTCAGAACCAGAGCCTCCCCACCACCACCAAAAATTCCTCCATACAGAAAAGACAAGTATTAATACAAAAACATCACATTAAACCTATCACATAATTTATTAATAGCAAACAGAGCTACAACCCTTTCTCTCTCATACTTCCCAAGACACATCTTTTCAAAAATCAGGCTGTGATTGAATTAAATGACTAGGTGAAAAGTAACAATGCCCTGTTTAAAAAAAAAAAAAGGCGTCATTTCAATATAAGTACAGGCTCACGGTCACAAATAGATATTTTTTGTTTTCTTTCTTTTTTAAAAAAATACCATATGTCCTAATTTAGTCACATGAAATGCATATGACAAAAGCCAAGAGTGGTCCCCCAAAGCAAGGACCCATCATGTGGGGCCACTCACCATTGTTCTGAACTTTCTCCTGCCACCACCTCGGGGTGAAGAGGGGGACCCTTTCCTTGCCAAACACTCCCCACCTTTGGTTTCCCTTTTTTTTTTTTAAAGGAGTGGCACCTGAGCTAACATCTGTTGCCAATCTTCCTTTTTTTTTCCTTCTTCTCCACAAAGTCCCCCAGTACATAGTTGTATATTCCAGTTCTAGGTCCCTACATAGCACAACTATGTGCTATGTGGGACGCCGCCGCAGCATGGCCTGACCAGCAGTGGCATGTCCGTGCCCAGGATCCAAACCGGCAAAAACCCAGGCCGCCGAAGCAGAGCGCATGAACTTAACCACTCAGCCACGGGGCCGGGCCCCCAATTTTTTTATTCATCTTTTTTCAGGGCTGCCTCTGAGACCTGTCTCCCGCCCTCCCAGTCCCCACCTTTCCAGTGGAGTCAAACGCACACACTGCAGCTTAAGTGCCTAACTAATCTTTGCTGTAAATTATGTATTATTCAGACCAGTTTCAGGCCAGGTCTCATATTGTTCCACTTAGGTTGCCAGAGGTTTAAGGGATTAAACAATCCTTCAAGTATTTCCTGTTATCACTCCTCTTATTTCAGTGCATAGGAGCATCCTCAGGGCCTGGGGTTCATAAGCTCAGATCTGTGACTTGGCTTTCGGGACCTGTGAATCCCCAGAAGGGAAAGGTGGAGTATAAGTGTATTTTCTTGGGGGAGTGGCTCTGTAGTCCTCCTCAGATCCTAAAGGGCACCCATGTCCCAAGAATGCTGGCTCTGAGAGGCCCGGTGCTCCCGCCAGCTCCTTCTGTTTTCACTTGAGGCCTGGGCTGGGCTCTGGCATCGATCCCGCAAGGCCTGGAGCAGCAGCCTGTTTCCTGTCTGGTTCCCCCATCGGCCTTCCCGGATCTGCGGACTCTCTCAGTATGCTGCTTCTTGGCTGGACCTAACCTCTGCTCCGCTTTCCATGCTCCTTTTCACATCCTCCTGTCCTAACGTAGAAGGTGTCACTGTCCTAATTATTTCCCAAGCATCTTTATTCCAGTCTGCCTTATCTGAGTTTCTTTTCCTTTTTTTTTTTTTTAATTTTTATTATTTCCTTTTTCTCCCCAAAGCACCCTGGTACATAGTTGCATATTCTTTGTTGTGGGTCCCTCTAGTTGTGGCATGTGGGACACTGCCTCAGCGTGGTTTGATGAGCAGCGCCATGTCCGCACCCAGGATTCGAACTAATGAAACACTGGGCCGCCTACAGCGGAGCGCGCGAACTTAACCACTCAGCCACGGGGCCAGCCCCTGAGAGTTTCTTTTCTGAATATAGAGAATCACTAGAAGTTTTCCTCAACCCCCCTACCCCCTCAACAGTTCACCTGGCCCATCCCAGAGCCGCTGCCCTCCTTAAGGGGTGACACATTCCCTTCCTAAGGAGTCACATCACTCAGAAGGCCAGTAGCCTCTCCATGCCTGAGGACTCGTGGCATGGTCTTCCCTCTCAACCCCCTAAAATTGCAAGATCCCCCATTAACATTGTATAATACCCCCACCCCAGTCCCGTCTAGTCAGCTGCACTTCATCAGCAGGTTTTACTTTGCTTCAACCTCGCTTTAATAACTTCTCTCTCTCTTAGTCTTGTTAACATTTTCTGGTTAATTTTTTAATATTAGAATTGAGAAAAAATAGCCAACACTGATTAAATATGAAAAACATAAATGAAGCTGGACACAGATAAAAAAAAATAAGAAAAAGATAAAGGAACATAGATTTCCAGTGCTTGCTTTTGGTTTGGGTCCTTGCTCTGGTTTAGGCTTCTTCTAAGAGAACCCCTTGCATCCCGTGCGCCTTCTGATTTCTGCCCATGAAGTGTCTGAGATGTGGAGAGGGCACAGTTGGGAAGTAAGTTGAGGGATCTGGCTCCTCGGCCATATGAGCCTCAGTGGACTGACCCCAGCATCATAAATCAAGTTGGCACTGAGGGTGGATTTGGGGCGCTGAGTAAACTGCTGTTCTAGTCCAAAGTTAGCTCCCCACGAGGTCTGCATTCTGAGCCTGCTGCTGCTTCCGATAGCCTTTGCTGATATCCAAATGAGAATTCAAGCCCTGCCATATTTAGATCCCTACCCTAAGTCAGAGTTCTGAGCTGCTCTGTTGCTGTTTGATACACGATCCTGAGCCAAGGAAGTGACCAGCCTGTGGCCTCACAGACTCAGAGGAAAGCTTGGCCATGGGCAGAGAGCTAGTTCCTGTCCTCAGATAGGGATGGGGGTGCCATGGCCCTGCCAGATCACTTGCCCACCGCTGCCCTCCCAGCCCGAGGCCAGCTTTTCAGAAGGGCTTATCTATCCCTTCATTACTGAAAAATAAGCAGCTCTCTTGGGAAGCTAATGCCAGCTCCCTTTGGGGCCTGTGAGAGCTGCTGGGCAATATACACACCATCTAGCAACATGATTCCTCCACGCATTTCTTAATCCAGTGCTCCTCCCGCAGAGGGAGGATAATGAAGGCATGCACAGCTGACTCCACAAGAAGTCTTTTTCACAGTTAAGAATCGTCAAGACTTTGCAAAGTAGTTTAGAGCCCAGAGCTAGCAGCTACCTCGGTTTAATCTATCCAAAGAGGCTGTGGGAGAAGAAAAAGTTATGATTAGTGTTTAGTTAGCTGTGTGAGTAGGGTGTCAAGAACAACCTAAACCCATGTGTATTCAGTGTAAGTTCCCCCTGTGTCACACAGCACACGGAGTTTTCACCCATGACTCTCCACATACCACACTACCTGCATGCACCTCTGCTCCTTCCACATTTTAAGAAACTAAAACAGCACAAAATGTTGGGACCTGCTCTGCACCTGTGTCAGGGTTAGTTGTAAGGTCCACACTACCTTCAGCCAGCTGAGTCATTGTGCCTTTCATCAAAGGAGTCACCCTAATGTGGGGCCTTGTGGAAGACAAACAAAATTGTTCTTTTTGTCAGCCAGCCATATTTGCAGTGTGACAAAGACAATTCAAGACAAGACATACAGACCCCACTTCACCCCCAACTTTCTGAGTGCCTTCTATGTGCTTGGCACTCTACTTTGTACTTCACATCTGATTAATACAGGTTATATTATATTATATATATATATATATTATATATATATATGCTCTGAGATTAATACTCAGAGCATTTCCATGAAGAAGGTGTATTTAGCCCATGTTACAGGTAACAAGTTGAGCGAAGAGAGTTAACATGCCCTAGGTATCACAGCTAACCTCTGGTAGCCCAGGTTTGGAGCCATGTCTTCTGACGCGAGATGCCTTGCTGGTCCTGCTACACTGTGCTATTGTGGCAGTCTGTTAGATCCCGGAACTGTCTATTAGAATCATCTGGGGGACTTTGGAAATGAGTAAGTCAGAACCTCTGCAGGTGGGGCCCAGGCCGCCTCGGGAAGAGCTGCCAAGCACTGAGCTTCCTCTCCAGCACTGAGAGGACAGCCACCTCCTCGTCATCGCACGGCCCAGCATGGGTGTGAGCAAAGCCACCAGCTCCCCTGCCCTTGCTTCACCATCCCTCCCCTCAAGACGGAGCCATTCACTGCAGTTCATTCAGCTTAGGGCTCAGCCATGGCACAGGAAGGATTGGAGCAGGAGGTGATTGCAGAGCCGGGCAGGCAGGCCGGGGTGTGGGGCTGGGCCAGGGAGTGTCACTGAGGGCGCAGGGGGAGGCAGGCAGGGGAAGCTGTGGAGGCAGAATAGGGAGAACCGATGTCTCGCACAAGGATGGACGAATTAGACTTGAGTGAGGTAAAACTGACTAGGTTTTAAAGTTAGTGTGGGCAGAAGGTTTTATCGTTAACACAGATGAATAAATAAAGAGGAATATTGTATTTGGAGAGGGAAAATGCTGAGGTCATGCTGTACGCACTGAGTTTGAGGTATTTCAGGAACTTGACATGAAGATGTCCATTGGCAAGTGAAAATGTGTCCTGAGAAACAACAGAGGACTTGCTCAATTTCCCAAACGCATCGAGATGTGATGCAAACTCTCTGGAGAAGGTGAGAAAGTTAATAGCAAGAGCAGTACTGCCCAGGCCCTTTTGGAGCATTCAGGAAATACTCCTGTGTGTGTGTATGACATATATATCTCTCTCTTGAAAACATTATGCTAAGTGAAAAAACCCAAACACCAAAGGCCACATATTATATGATACCATTTATATGAAATATCCACAACAGGCAAATTCATAGAGATATAAAGTAGATTAGTGGTTTCCAGGGCCTGAGGGAAAAGAGGAGTGGGGAGTAACTGCTGACGGGTATGGAATTTCTTTTGGAGGTGATGAAAATGTTCTAAAATTGGTTATGGTGATGGTTGTACAACTCTGTGAATATACTAAAACCTACTTTAAGTGAGTGAATTGTGTGGCATGTGAATTATATCTCAATAAAAAAATAAGGGTATATACATATATCCTTCTCAAATTGTCATTATTTACTTGACTGAAAATAACATCTAAACAGAAAACTAATTCCAAATTATATCCAACCTTTAACTCAAGTATATGTGGGCACCTTGACTCCTTATGCATGGAAAATACACCTCTTTATTCAGCACCTCTCTATAGGTTACCTTAACTGTCAATGCAAGAAACAACAACCTGTGAATTAGGAGATGGGAAAGCAGTTTAAAGAATAATTAGAATCTCTATTTAAAGAACCATATCTATTTGCAGGAGAGAAAAAGCCCATGATCTTTTGCTGCCTTGTTTGTTCCCTGTGAGAACCATTCATACTTGGCCTCTATTTTAACATGTAGGCTCTTATATATTTAGAATTGAAAAAGTATGCTAGGAAAGGAGAGAGCGAACACAGATTCTTTCTTTAGGATTTGCACTAAGATGTGCATTTGATCTTGGTCCACAATTTTTAAGTCTGAAAAGTAAAAATGTTTGAACAGTGGCCCCAGGCTTCCTGATCATCGGCTTGTCCTTATAACGTGTTGGAACTGGGTACTGAAAAATCTGAGATAACCTGACATGTAAAAAGGCACAGTCTATCAAGTTGTCTTAAAAGGGAAGGAAAGTGTTAACAAAAGTAGAAAGTACTGTTTGGAAACAACCTTAGATATTTCATGAAAAACCTTGGGAATACTCCATTTTAGGGATTCTAAATACTGTAGTAGTCAAGTAATGTGTTCTCTTTATAAAATTAAAGTGAGCATGCCTGGCAGCCTATGAAGAACTAAGCCTCGCTCCAAACATAATATTTGATATTGTCCACACTTTAGTACGCTGTTACTTTTGGCGTAGGTATCTGATGTGATATTTTCTTTTGTTGTTGTTTAAAGAAAAAGAGTTGGAAGATTCTTGATTTGCTGGTATGGTGGGTGGGGAATTCTGTGCATGCACAAGCATAGATCTCTCTCCAAACTAAACATGTACACAACACTTTCAGTTTGAAGAGAACAGTGTTTCGTATTATTTCCTAAAGCCTTGCAAAGTACGTTAATATTCTGCATCCATTTCACTAATGTGTTTAAAGAAAGGAAGGCTCGAGGAAGTTTGCTCCACATACAAATCTTAGATCCAGAGCAGGAACTAATTCTTACAGCTCTCAAAAGTCTCATCTTCTAAGTTAGATGCTTTTGCATGACTTCCTCCACCAAACCCTCAGAGACCGTGCTGTCCAAGAATTGGGCTGAGGGCCCCCGGTCCTCGAGTGCTGGAGTAGTTGATCCTGGAATGGATCCACGTTTACTCGATGTTTTGTCCAGCCTTACTTGACGGTGAAGTAAAAGGCAAAGTAGGGTCCCTCTATTAGGAGAAGTTCCATTCTTCTGAGAAGCTGTTCTTCCTCACTGGCCAGCGACTCTCCAGAGAAGTTCTGGAAGCAGTCATTTGTTCCCTGCTGGAGGCTAATATGCGGCCCCACAGAAGCACATGCAGTGCAAGAAGACGTGGTGGGTTGTGGATTTTTCTGCAGATTCAGCAGAACACTGCACACTAGCAACCAGCTTGAAGAATGCTGAAGTCATGTGTCAGTGCACACTGGAACAGTTCTTGGTGCAGCAGAAAGCTTGACTGGTGGCTTAAGGGGGAAAGTCACACACAACTGTTACTACCCGCTCTTGATTTTCAGTTTAGGGCCGTGGATAGCTTATTTCAAATGCACAGATAAGTCTAAAAACAATTTTAGCGACTCTTCAGCCACTTCCCCAAACTGAAAATATTAATTTCATCTCTCCTTCATACCCTTAATCTGCCTGACTGGGCCGGAAGATGATTCTGGATATTCCCCAAACAAAAACTGAGTTTGCAAACTGGTGGCCCTCAAGCCCACCCAGCCATAGATGATGTGTTTTATTTGGCCTGTACTGTGTTTTTAAAAGATATTTGAATGAGTTGTCAACATCGAAATCTCAAGAAAATCCACATAAAATCTACATTTCTGGTTTCTCTCTCTTTTTTTTAAAGATTGGCACCTGAGCTAACAACTGTTGCCAATCTTCTCCTTTTGTTATTCTTCCCAAAGCCCCCCAGTACATAGTTGTATATTCTTGTTGCGAGTGCCTCTGGTTATGCTATGTGGGACGCCGCTTCAGCATGACCCAATGAGCGGTGCCACGTCCGTGCCCAAGATCTGAACCAGCGAAAACCTGGGCTGCTGAAGCAGAGCACGTGAACTTAACCACTCTGCCACTGGGCCAGCCCCTCTGATTTCGCTTAAAATTCTCATCTGGCCATCCTGGGCCCATTTTCTCAAGTGATAATGATGTGGTGAGGCCAAGGGGCAGCTCTACCCTTCAGACTGGATGTGGCTCCTTTCCTGGCTGCCCCAGTGTCCACTTAGTCACTTGTATCCCTTCTGTCACCTACTAGTTCCTATAGGGATTTAGGTTTGGGATCCCCAACAAGAGAAGGAGCCCAGAAGAGGAAAGATTTGGCTTTCCTTGCAGATGTCCATGGTGACACAGCCCCTGCCAGTATGAAATTTGACCTACTGATGAACAAGATTTATCATACACATGCTGGAGTCCTGAATTCGGGGACAAGTGAAGTGAGTTCAATTTAGGGTACAGGATTTTACTCTCCTTTCTAATAAGGAATAAAGACTATTTCAAACAAAGTTAGAGAAGTATAAGGAAAAGCACACTTAAATGGAAGACAGGTAATCTGAGTTTTTGATGCAACTGCCCTCCCCCACCGTGCTGATACGTCAGTTTCCTTACCTGTGTGATGGAAGTGCTAGCAGCCACCACCTGTCATCTCCTTCAGCATGCCTTCATTTAACCACGTTTATAGAGGGGGGCTGACATTGAGGGTTTAGAGTCTTACAAACAGGGATCTGCACTTAGGACTTTGTTTTCCTCATCTATAAAATAAGGATCAAAATAATAAACACCTCAGTGTCTGGCATATTGTGTATACTCAATCCTTGTGAGCTTTTATTTTTTTCACTCAGTACCAGCTGTTTGCCAAGCTTTGTTCTAGGCCTTGGAAATAGGAGGTTTTTTAGAAGAGTTGCATATCAGGCTTCTCAATCCGAGGTCCTTGACGTTGAGGGGATCATCCCATTGATATTTGAATCAGAGCCATGACCCCTCCCCAGAACAATGTACACACACAATAGTTTGCATAACATTCCAGGGATTTAGGAACCTCTAAACTCATCCACGGGGCCTGCTCCATTAGGTCCTCACGGGATTGGTCACACAGGATGTGGAAGCAGTGGTTCCAGAAGAGACAGAGCCGCACATAGGAACAATCAGACAGGGCCGTTCTGTGTGAGGGCAAGGGGCTGAGGTGCACAGAGGCGAAGTGGGCAGTGAGGGAGATTTTTTAGGAGGACAATATCATTCTTTTTTTTTTTTTCAGATAAAGAAGATATCCCTATGACAACTAAGATAGAACTAGCATTGTGTGTGTCTGCCATGTATATAATTGTGGCTACTCTGACACATGTTAAGCTCTGGAATTATCTTCTCTCCTATGACCCTTTCACCATTTTTTTTTTCTAGATTGCTGTCTGTCATCATGGGTATGAAAACCAGTCTCAGTATTTATTAAGTCAGACCATTGCTTTTGGATAGGGTGGATAGGGTTTATTGCACTTTTCTCCATATTCCAGTCTTTTCCTAGTCTTCAACCTGCAGTTCCCAGTATGCACAGAACAGATTGCACATGGGACCTGATTATCTGTTGGTGACCCAGATGGAGCTGGTCACTCTGCACGGCCTCTGCCCTTGACAGCCTCTGACCTTTAGGTTGGACGTAACACTTTATCACGCTTCCTCCAAAATGAATCCAACTGCAAAAGTATTGGGAAACAGGTAGGTTTTACTGAGGGGTTAGAAGGCAGAAGAAAAAGAAAATTCACCACATTTCACACCAAAATTCCCATTAGACAACCCTCAACTGCCAAAGCTTTTCCCTTTCAAAGGCCGTCAGCCCCCTCATCTTTCCTCTACTTTACCCCTCTTCTCACTCTGTAGCTGTGCTAATTCAGAGAATGGAGCTCCATAAGCTTCTGCAGTTTTGCTTCCTCATTCCTGTTATGTAATACTGCTTTGACTGTGAGAAAGCCTCTGTGCTAAGGATGACGATTTTGTTTATACCAGGCAACAAGCAACAAGCGCTCCTTCATATTCATGCTATTTGTGGTGGGGTTGGGAGGAAGTTTAAATAACAGATATATCCTCCTCTCCTCCCCCACTCCCAACCACAAATTTCTTGCTTCTTCACTTAATACATTGAAGGCATCTTTGATGATAGAACATGTAAACTCGTATCTCATTTTTGAATGGCTGCATAGTGTGCCATTGTATACGTGCAACATGATGTATTTAGCCATCCCTGGACACTTACTTTATTTCCTTTTCTTGTTTTCCATTACAAACAATGCTATAATCAAACAAATGCTGCACATTTGTGTGAGTATGTCTGTAGGGTAAATTCTTATAATTGGTATTTCTGTGTCATGAATATGTGGAAGGAAGGGTGGGGGAGGGCAAAATGGGTAAAGGAGGTCAATTATATGGTGATGGATGGAAACTACACTTTTGGTGGTGAGCATGCTGTAGTATATACAGATGTCAAATTACCATATTGTTCACCTGAAACCTGTGTAATATTATAAACCAATGTTACTTCAATAAAAAAAGAAGATCAAATGGAAAAAATTTAGTAGATACTGCTGTCCAGAAATTTATCTTCTTTTTTTTTTTTTTTTAAGATTTTATTTTTTCTCTCCAAAGCCCCCCGGTACATAGTTGTATATTCTTTGTTGTGGGTCCTTCTAGTTGTGGCATGTGGGACGCTGCCTCAGCGTGGTTTGATGAGCAGTGCCATGTCCGCGCCCAGGATTCGAACCAACGAAACAGTGGGCCGCCTGCAGTGGAGCGCGCGAACTTAACCACTCGGCCACAGGGCCAGCCCCCAGAAATTTATCTTCTAACCAGCTGTGTAAAAGAGACTCTGTTTCAGTTTTCCATAAAATCATTTCATTTTATATGTTTGTTTATTCATGTCCCACCTTGTTTCAGGAAGGGTTTAAGGTGGCTGGCAGGGAAATATAAATTAGAGGTAGATGGGAAGGGAAAGTGGAAAACTAAGATAAAGACATAAAATGGACCAGTGAGTAAGGTTATCTAAATGTTCATTCAGATTCACTCTGTGCCTTAGGCAATCCTCAGGTTTGGCACTAAGCTTTCCAGCAGCCAGTGCAAACGGGAAACTGATCAATTCATAACTAAAAACAAAGCCATGGTTTGGCAGCCTCATATAAATGTCATTGTACAGAGACAGTGTCCTCTGCAGTGTGACCTCTTGTGAGCCCCATAGCACCCCTGTATCAGCCCGTGTTTCCCAGACCCAAAATATGTTGCCTGAGAGCTGAGCCCTGTCTTCAGGTGGACATGTGCTGATTATGTCGGACAGGAAGCAGCCTGGCCAAGATTGATAAACCAACCCCCTGCCTCCAAATGTGCTTGGATAGCAGGGCATTCAGAGCAGGCATCGTCACTCAAACACACAGACCTTCCTTTCTCCTAAAAGCTTCTGGGAATTGCCTTGGAGGATGAGACCAGAGGCAAATCTGGGCCACTATGTGTAAGCCAGGTCTGGAAAACACTCCTAAAAGAGCATTCTCAGGCAAGATGTGTGGGCTGCATGCTAGGTGAGCGGGCAGAGGGCCAGACGGATGTGCTCTCCAGGCCACCGAGGGCCAGAGGCAAGGATCCTCTGAGGGAGTGAGGAGCCAGAGACCACCTGTACAAACTACAGATGCCAGAGAATGGGCTCTTGAAGGGGCCTGGGGCATTTCAGCTCCAGATGGACCTCAGCGAGAGGAGATAGGAGTAAGCCGAGGGAGCTGAGCTGGGTAGGGAGGCTGGTCTGATCAACTGCCCCAGGTGTGGAGCTGGCAGAGCAGCTGGAGGATGTGGCAAGTCCAAGCCAGAGAGAAAGGAGACTCAGCTTCGCAGAAATCACCAAGGGGCTGAGTCCGCCGGCAGAGGATCAGATGGCTCTGCAAGGAAGCTCAGACCCAAAGCAGAGAGAGTGGAAGTGGATATCAAGCAGCAGAAGAGCTAAGAGAGAGCTGGATTTGACAGCAGGGCAAACTAGCAAGAAAGGAGAGGGACTCCAAGGGTCAGGGCTGGCAAAATGCACAAAAAAACTGATTGAGTCATGTAAGATTTTGTCCCCAAACCCCACTGAGCTGTGGATAATTTTACCCTCAAGGTAACCTACAGTGTCATATGGACACCCAGACATGTCCTGTAGAGAACGTATTGGGAATGTATCATAAGCGGGAAAAAAAGAATTAAGAACATGTGGCTGAGCCCCATGAATAAAGAAGGGGAAATGTTTTCCTTTGTCATTCTCTGGGTGAGAAAGTAGGAGAAAGTTATCCAAAGGGAACAATAAAAAGACAGTGGAAACCTGATTGAAGGAGCATTTTTTGAGCATCACCCTGGGGAGCCACAAAAGAGAGATAGCGACAGGGACGTGGGAACAGCAGGCAGCTACAAAGGCAGTAAAAGAAACCAAAAGAGCATTGGGACAAGTCTACTGGGGATATGATATAGCTTGGGGAGAAAAGGAGGTACATTTTCTAGTCACAGAAGATTGATCTATTCAGGGGCCTTTAAATTCCCAGATTCCTTTCAGGTGTATCCACGTGAAGGTTTGAGCTTTGAATCATCATAATTTTTAGCCAGTACAGATATTCTGCGTTTTAGCTTCACCCACATAGACCCTGACCCACTACTTAAAAGCCTACTGCACTTCACGTCAGTCTGCTAACAGACTCTGTTTTTACTGTACCTGGGAGAATGGCTTCCTCATCCCCACATTCTGCATCCCTCCAGGCTGGCAGTGAAGAGCTGCCCAGAGTATCGGCTTATTGCATTGGCAGAATGTGGCTGATGAGGAAATATGACCCCAGCTTACGTTCTAGTCTAATTTTACCAGACTATTATACAACTGAAAACATAATTTGAATTTATATAGGGGAAAGCATGAAAATGTAATAGTAAACTTTCAGTTTTAGAATACCATATTTCTACTTTAAAACAGATTTAAGAATGAGTGTTAGCCAGATGACTTCAGCTGTCACATGTAACTTAAATAGCTTTCCATTATGACTTTTAAGTCACAGATAAAAATTAATTTATTGGAATAAAGTAATGCTCAGAATGTGATTAAATATGTAAAAACTTGGTAAATGGAGCATAGGTTACAAAAAGAGACCCATTTTCTTATTGTCTAAATAGCCATAGTTTCCATAAATCTAATGTGGTTATCTGAAATCTTGGTCAGGACTCCCTGAAATCTGTTTTAAAAGAGTTCATCAGATGAACACTGCTAGAAGTGATTTTGATTTGAAAACCTTCAATTAAGGCTCTTAATCATTTCCTTGGTAACAGTTTTGAACAAAATACAAGAGCAAGAGTATTATAAAAAGGTTACTTATTTTCCCCTCCACCTCTGATTATGTTGCAAAGAACAACATTGCCAGACATGGAGGAAAGCAGGGGCTCTTTTGACCAAAAGAACAGAATTCAGAAATAGAACATATTGTTGAGGCTTCTCCCGTCCTGGGGTGATGGTCTCCAGGACTTTTTTTTCCCCCTCAATTGGATGTAGACTTGACAGAGGAAGATGGGAGCCAGGGGCCTGTATCATCATCCCCAGCAATCAGATGCTCTTGGGAGAAGGAGAGTTTCCCACCCAACTTTTCTTCCTTCTTGGCCCCCACCTTGAAAAATAGCCTTTGCTTAGTATTATGGATATGAAGTATATATTCCTCTAAGAGATCCTTCAGCCCCCAAATTATAATAAATGTTTTAAGTAATGTCCTTTTCTGCCATCACTTTAGGAAGTTTTTGTATAGTGATAAACTATAAAAATGTATATATGTTCTGACTAATAGAGAAAACTTACTGCTTTATAATTACAACAGAACCAATAATCCACACTCAAACTTTTTTTTTTCCTATCACTACTGAAAAGGGTGGCGTCATTACAATGCATTTTAGGCAAAAGGGATGTGTGAATTAAGGATTGTTCCCCCAAACTCTCTTCTGCTACTTTCTGCACGCCTGGGATTGTCTGTCTGCTTTAGCATCTAACTAGGGGAGAGGCTCAGGCACCACACAAATCAGGAGCGGTGTGACCTCCAGGCTGCCAGGTTTGCAGGTGCACCCCTGCAGGTGGAAGCCTTACTTCCTCTGGTTTGCTCCACTTGGCAGGAGCCCCAGAGAGGTGGCATTCCACGGGCTTACTCACTCCACAAACTACAGGCTGCTGAAGAATGTGTTTACTCGGTTAGTGTGACCTAGCATGCAAACATGTGAACACAGGGTAGTCACAACTCCCACGGCAACCCAAACCCGAAGGAGCTATGCAGGTCAGGTTGTGAAACTGCACCTATGCTTATTTGGATGGGTGTTTGGAATTCACGGGAGCTTGGTTTTGTTTTAAACTCTAGTAGAAAACAATGAGTGTGATTACTTTTTGTTCTCCCAAACACCAATACTTCTCAAGGGAGATATTTGCCATGTGATTTCTCCAGGGAGACAAAGTGACATAGAATGGAGGTCTTGTAACCAGGTATATGGCAAAAATAACTAAATAAAGAGTGTGGGAAAAAATGCTGGAATTACAAGTAAAAGTAAAATGTGCAAATGAGATTATGAACAAAGATATTTGTATTCAATGTAAAAAGAATGAGAAAACATTTTAAAACTGACATGTGGTGTAAATAAATAGGTATATAATTTTTGCTGAGTATGGGGTCAAATGTGGTATATATATTTTGCAGAAAACAGATTTTCTCCATTGCAGAAGGCATTTGGGATTGGTATCTAAATCCTCCTGAATTTCCAAGTTTTCTTCAGTGTTGTTTCTTACACCCTGCCTCAACATTGAGGTTGCAGACATTGGACCTCCTTTCCCCAAGATCTGGATGCTTTTTTTTTCTCATTTGAACAAGAGACCAGCAAGAATAAATTCAAGCATACAGTTGTAAAACCTCTTTCTCCCTCCACTTACCTTTTGACAGCAGCCACAGAAGATGAAACCTGTGCGGCATGTGAGTGGAGGGTGGAAAGGCAGTACCAGGTGGGAGGAAGATGCTGATTGAGGAATCTGGCCGTCAATTAATGAATGACATCAACGTCTTTCATGTTGAATGGCACACCCAAGGGCTTGGTGAGACAAGCAGGAAAGAAAAGAAAGATCATACATATCTTAATTGACCTAATCTCACCTCCTCCCCTAGAACCACAGATGATTTATAACATAGAACTTCCTTTAGTTTCATCGAACAGCCTTGCCCAGAAATGACGCACAGTAGTGATTATGAATGAGGACATACTTTGCCCCTATCTCTTGACATTATTTCCTCTATGAATTTATTTAGGGAAAGCTGACATGAAACTCACTTCTTGGTTTTTGAGGGTGGGGTTTTTGTGTGTGTGTGTGTGTCCTTTAATTTTAAGTGATCACAACCTCTGTTTCAAACGGAGTGCAAATCCGACCAGTTGTTTTCTTCACTTTGTATTATAAATGTTGGGATCTGCAAAAACAGCAACAGTAATGGTGGAACTGGTGTGGATAATGAAAGCTTTTGGTCTTGGAAAGAGAAAAATGAAAAGACCTGTTCAGAATTGTAGGGCCAGGGAGTTTGGCATTTTTCCTCACATTTCTAGGTGATAGACAAATTGTTAGTTACCACATGTATAATTTATTAGTAATTGCTCTAATTTTCTTCCTAAGTTTCTAAGTTGCCAGTTCACTGAGATCAACTATTTTGTCCCCATAAAATAGGAATCATGTGATAATTTAATGAAGTAGCTAGCCAGTTAGGACGATTTCTGTGCAAATGCAGTTCTTGACATTGTAATTTAGAAAAGAAGAGGAGGAATAACAGAGTCAAATTTCTTAGAAGCCCAGTGACTAATATCACTCACTGGGACTAAAATGCTACACGCACATTTTCCTCTTGTGGACATATGGATACTAAGATAACTGGATTTCCTTTGGGTTGGGTTGCAGTCTGTTTAAAAGAAAATGCTTCCTTCCTCTTCGGAGCTCGGTAAGGGCTGCAGAGGATGGATGCTAAACTCCTCCTGCGGGTGGTCGGGCAGACAGAGGGCCTGAGAGTCTACAGTTGAAGGGTGAGCGGAGCTGGGCCTGCTGCAGCGATGTTGCAGACAGGGTTGGCATAGAACTTCTGTTTCTTCTCCTCAAAGCAAATGTTCTGCTTCTCTCAAAAAAGAATTAACTGGCTTCAGGTATTGCTAGAAGAACATAAATGCAAAGTGTCTTCTTGTGGCCAGCCTGTCAGATTTCAGTCTGTACTTAAATCTCCTCCATTGACCAACAGAAACATTTTCTACTTATCTTCTCTACAGAATAGCCAAGAAAGCTGAGGTCTCATTCTGTCCCTGTGCCATCAGCAAAACTGTAAACTCCCTTCTGCTTGCTGAGCTCTGTTCTTGCTGATTTATAAGAGGCAGGAACACAGCTTAATATTTGGTTCTCAGGTTTAAGCTTGTGGTCCTGGAAATGGCAGAAAGTAGGAAAATGAAGTTTTTAGCTGATCTGTGAGAAAATTGAAAGTAGAGGTGACAGAATAAATGTGGATAGCTCAGGACATTTTGGAAAGTCACTCTTTTGCCCAAGTCAGCTGGCAAACATCCTGGGACTGATAAAATTCCTTTGCGGTTCATCAGAATTTAACTTTGGCTCAATCTGTCAAAGTCACAACCACATCTCTCAAGAGTACCATTTGGCAACAGGTCAAATCCTTTATCACAAACACAGTGGATGTTCCTGAATAGCATTCCTTACCACAGCTGATGTCCACGTGCATTGAGCAAGATCAAACACCAAAAAAACATGAGAAAAACAAAGTAATTTAGATAATTCCTACTGATTTTATTGAAATCAAGGTGCTTTCCCAAGTGACCAAATGTCATTTGGAAAAACGACCATACTCTTGGAAGCTGAATTGAGACTGTCAGTGAGAAAGAATTTTAAGCAAATTTAGAAACTATACTTACGGCCTTATGACTTCCTTAGTATGCTGTCAGCATGCTCATGACCAAAGAGGAGCAAGAGATGAGTCTCCTGGTTTAATGCTTGCTTGATCAATGTTCAGTAAGCAACAGGGTGGAATTGGCAGCCCATTTATCTTCAAAGTGTGGTCTTAGAGCCAATACCATCAGCATAATCTGGTAGCATATTAGAAAGGCAAATTCATGGCCCTACCCCAGCCTACTGTAGCAGCAATTCTGGGGCCCAGGAATCTGGGTTTTTACAAGCCCTCCTGGTGATTCTGATGTTCACTCTGGTTTGAGAACCACTGGCCTCAGGGTCTCTGGAATAAACTGTCAGCTAGCAATTGATAGTTTGTCGTTGTGCCTGGATGCCTGCCTTTCTGCAAATGAAAGAACTGTGGCCATCATGCTGTCCTTTTTTGGTTGGAAGCTACATCCCAGGTGCTGACTTTTGCTTTCTTTTCTCCGCAATATTTCCTAATCCCTGGATCAGAACTATGGAGTACTATACATTGAAATGACTTAAGGTAACAGTCTTGTTTTTAAAGTTGGAACTGTAAGGAGCTCCTCCTAAACATATTTAGACTGTTTTAGTTTTTTGATACTAGGAACTGACCATACACCTAGACAGTAATACACACTTTTCATGAATCAGCTCTCTAAACATCTTTGCCATCTGAAATATAGCAAAAAACCAGAAAGTAGACAAGACTTCTCATCATTGAACATATATATTACAAAAACTGTGCACCAAAGCTCATACTTCTTTATTTATTTTTAGTGAGGAAAATTGGCCCTGAGCTAACATCCATGTCAGTCCTCCTCCATTCCACATGTGGGACGCTGCCACAGCATGGCTTGATGAGCAGTGTGTAGGTCCATGCCCAGGATCGAAACCCACAAAACCTGGACCACCAAAGCAGAGCATGTGAACCTAACCACTGCACCCACCAGGCAAGCCCCGCTCATACTTTTTTAAAAAGTTCTTGGAGGCTGCCAAATCTCCTCACTCTTATTTTCCAAAACTGGTTGTTCCTTAGAATCACATGAGAAGCTTTTTAAAAATTCAGATGCACAAGACCTAAACGTAAGAGCTAAAATTATAAAACTCTTAGAAGAAAACATAGGTATAAATCTTCATGATCTTGGATTAGGTAGTGGTGTCTTAGATATGACACCTCAAGCACAAGCAACCAAAGGAAAAAATAAATAATTAAAATTAAAAACATTTTTGCTTCAAAGGACATTGTCAAGATAGAGAGTGAAAAGACAGCCCACAGAATAGAAAATATTTGCAAATCATATATCTGAAAAGAGTCTAGTATCCAGAATATATTTTAAAAATTCGTACAACTCAGCAGTAAAAAAAAAAAACAAAACCAATTAAGAAATGGGCAAAAGATATCAATAGATATTTCTCCAAAGATGATATACAGATGGCTGATAAGCACACAGAAAGATACTCAACATCATTTGTCTTTATGAAAATGCAAATCCAAACCACAGTGAAATGCCACTTCACACTAGGATAGCTAGAACCAAAAATATGGACAATAACAAATGTTGGTGAAGATTTGGAGAAATTGGATCCGTTATACACTGTTTGGGGGAATGTAAAATGTTGCAGCCACTTTGGAAAACAGTCTGGTAGTACCTCAAAAAGTTAAACATGGAGTTATCATATGACCCAGTAGTTCCACTCCTAAGCATATACCCTGTAGAATTGAAGACATAAAAACTTATATATGAATGTTCATAGCAGCCTTGTTCATAATAGCCAAAAAGTGGAAACAACCTAAATGCCCATCAACTGATGAATGGATAAACAGAATGTAGTATATTTATACAATGGGATGTTATTCACTCATAGAAAGGAATGAAGTGTTGATACATGCTACAACATGAAAACGTTGAAACCTTGAGAACATTAAGCCAAGTAAAAGAAGCCAGATGCAAAAAGCAACATGTTGTATGATTCTGTTTATATGAATGTCCACAATAGGCAAAGCCATAGAGATAGAAAGTAGATTAGTGGTTGCAAGGGGATGGGGCAAGTGGAGAATGATTGACTGCTAATGGGTATGGCGTTTCTTTGAGGGCGATAATGCTCTGGAATTAGTGGTGATGGTTGAACAGCTTTGTGAAATAGTAAAACCACTGAATTGTGCACTTAAAAAGGTATATTTTCTAGTATGTGAATTATATCTCAATTTTTAAAAATTGTAGCAAATTGGATTCGGCCTACAGGGGCATAGTCTGCCAATCCCAGTTCTAGCATGAAAAGAAGGGAGGGGCAGAAAAAAGATTGACAAAATCTTGATAATTGTTGAACTGGATCTGGGTATGCAGTGGTTCATTACACTATCTTTTTTCTACTTTTGTGTATGTTCAAACATATACAAACATATTTCCATAATTTAAAAAATCGTGTATCATGTACACAAATTAGATATTAGAATCACCAGGGATGGGGCCTGGGCATCTGTAGTTTTGACAAGTTTCCAGGTGATTCTTTTTAAATCAATCAATTGCTGGTTTGAATATTAATCGTTGGGGATCACTGATCTATATATAGTTCTATTAATTTGACTATCTTAGAAGTTTAGAAGAGAGGAAAGCAACTCCTATAGGGAAACAAATAGGCAATAGCAAAAACAAAAAAAAAGGTTGCTGACAGCCCAACAAGAGACAGAAAAGAATGAGATGCAAAAATGAACACTTAAAAAACTCAGAATTCTGAAGCCACTTAGCATAGAAGCAAATGGTCCTAGGGGCCCTAACAAACTGAAATCATCACTATGTTACAGAATAGCACAACTTTTGATATTCATAGTGATGACCTGGAGGCATTCAGAGAGGATTAAATTGTGTTCAGTGAATGTTATTTAAGACATGTGGAGGTAAATATTCATTTTAGAAAATAGCATTTTAAGAATGCTCCAAGTAGTAAAACCTCAAATATTGAGGAAATTTGATTATCCAGGTAAGGTAGTTTAGAAATCCTTAATAGCTTTATTTTGAAGTCTTCTAATTTTTTTCCACTTGGCTTTCGTAAACAAAAGTCTGCCTTCCTTGCAACTAAGGAAAAATAACAGGATATAAACTTCCTGAAACAAGCGTTGGATACAGAAAACTTTATGCAGGAGAGAAACTGAGATGGAGGAATTTTTGTTTTTTAGTGCATACTCTCTTCTAAGCCAATAGTCTTTTCTTTAAAATCAACTGTACTGAGGTATAATTTACATATCATATTTTAAGCATATCAGTGGAATACTTTTGACAAATGTTTACACATGCCCGTGTAACCACCCTCCCAATCAATACATAGAACATTTCCACATCCCCAGAATTCTGTACCCCTTTCCAGTGAGTCCCCCATTCCAACACCTACCTTGCCCCAGTAAACTACTGATGTGACTTCTGTCACTATTGATTAGTTTTGCTTCTAGAATTTCGTATAAACAGACCCATTCTGTGTATATTCTGTGTCCAGCTTCTTTCTTTCAGCATGATAACTATGAAACACCATAATGCATGAGAGTGCCAGTTAAACCCATAACCTCGACTTATAAATTAGCAGAGGGACAATTCGCTCTCTCTTCATGGTTTTCATCTCTCATTGGCTCAGTATTTTGTCTAATGCTTTAGGAGCTTCACCTTATATTTATGTAAACCTTTCTCCATATAGTTCCAAGCCTTTTTAGGCTTCAATCAGCATTAATATATTATTAATATACTGTTAATTAATTATGTATAATTAGTATACTGTTATTAAAACTAAAGTTTTAAGCACACAATATTTTTTCCCTACACTGATAGCTAAAAACTTTTTCTAAAAGAGCATTTATTTATGTTCCTTTCTAATAAGCAGGCAATGACTATGGTTGAATCCTTGACCAACATCTTGGCAATTTTTGTGGTTTACCCTTTTGAAAGTAGACTTTGTGTGGAAGTCAGTGCCTCTTTCATGAAAGACGAACAGTACAGTTTAGTGATAAAGATAGCTTAAATAGGTAGTCAGACTAGTGTGAGAATCTTGGCTTCTTTCCATGGGCTCATTCTTTAACATGTAGAGCCTTGGTTTCCTCATGTATAATCTTGGGAGACAGAGGTCGTAATTATACATATCTCATATAATTGTACTGAGGACAATGATCTCATGTATGTAAAGCCTTTGGCAATCTTCCTGGACCATATTTATTGCTCAGTAAGTGGAAGCTTTAAAAAAGATGTTTCAATGTGATTGAAGAAAGAAGTCATCTTAAGAAACACAGGGGTGTGTTCTAGAATGTAAATTCCCTCTCCTCCTTGCTTTGACCAGAGGCATGTTTCCTCTTTCTCCTTGGAAGTCAGGGAGACTCCCATTCCATTAGCTTTCAGTGAGCCCATCCTCCTCAAGATCATTCCCTCCGTGCCCTTCACTCCTGCTGGTGCTGGTTAGTATGAGAGGGTGTGACCCTTCTCTCACCAGGTTCCAGTCTAGCTCACCTGCTCAGAAGCCTGGACTCAAAACTGACTCACCAGTATGCCCTCTGCCTCAGCTGTTTCAACTAATCTCACACCGAAACATCCTGCTTCCTTCCAGAACTCAACCTTAACCTCCCACATGCTCGGGAGACTTACGATAGGAAAAAATAGGAAATTTTTTTTCAATAGGAAAAAACTCACTAGACTCACATCTTAAAATACCAGAAAATCATTTTTTAAGTTTAATTTTCCCAAGGTATGGACATAAGGAAAGGAAACTCCCCAGTCTCAGGCTTTCAATTTAAAGATCACTTGGTAAATGTTTCTGTTTTCACTAGCACTGGGAGCTTTTAGGGAGTAGCCAGTATTCCATCTTCCCCAGCTTCTGAAGTCTGTCAGGAGGTGAATGAATCACACCAATAAATAAGTTAATTAATGTAATGTGTTTATGTATATCTAGCAAATAAAGCAACCAGGGAAACTCAGGTTGAAGCAGCATTATGACATTAGACTACTCATTTGAACACCACATTGAGTCAAATCTTGATATCCTTGCCTTCACGTGTGTTGTGCCTTTTGCTCTATGGCGTTAGTTCCACCTTCAGGCCAAGGACAGACGAGGCATAGCAAAGGGGAGGAGGGGAGGAAGGCAGAGGTTATGATTCAGCAGGGTTGGGGTGAAGTCGTGCTAACCTTAGCTCAAGATCTTTCTGTCAAATACTCTACAGTGTATCAACTGCAGGACAGACTGTCATCTTGGACCACTTGGCCCAAGCAAGCAGCTAGCTCACTCAGTGAGTCCCCGTGGCCAGAATTGGTCAAGGTGTGAGACAAACTTTATATTAAATATTGAAAATAGTACCCAAAGTAGGAGTGCTCTTCAGGGAGGCTCCTTAGGCCTCTGATGCTCTGTCCGTTGTGTCAAGTTCTATGTTACATGGAGAAGAAAGAATGACAGAAAATGTTGGTGAATTATTTTGATGAGCTTCAAGAGTTTAAAATCAATACCCTTGACAAGCTGACATCCTAGTCTGTTTTTCTTTGGCTTTCTTGACAGAAAAGTGTATACCAATTGAGAAGAATCAAGATTCTCACTTCAACTGCTCAAAAACTCCAGATTTTTTCTTGAAAGATTTACCAATTTAAAAACTAAATTTAAATTTTTGTCAGTTTCTGTTTCTAAAAATGTTTATCTTGTGTTAGTTCAAACTAATAAGTAAATCTCTGTAGCAAACATCTTTTATGCCATTTACTCAAGCAGAAAATGTGGGTGCTTGGTTTGTTTTTTCATTTTCTTTTTATATGTAGCATTTCCTTTTTTCTTTTTCCAATAGTTAGCAATAACATGCTAATGATTTTTTTTCCTTGATAACTTTGACAAGTTACCTAAGATTGGTGAAATCATCTACTTTGGTATATATGGGTATTACAGTTAACGCTGTCTAGGTTTGTCCTACAAAATGGCAAATTCAATGTGTAATTCCTCTAGTTTATCTTTTAAAAGAGAATTGCATTATCTTAGGATCCCTTCTTTCTGTTGAAAGACTATATTGCCAGAATTCAGGTGTTTCTTGTTTAAATAACTAATTCATAAAAAAAAATTTTTGTAGCAATTCATAAAAATAATTTCCCTTCAAAGTGGACAATCACCAGACTCTTCATTCTTTGCTCACTTGTTTCATAAACAAAATAAAGAGGGTTAGGAAATAGAAAAAATGTATCAAGTACCTATTATGTGCCACACACTGGGCTAAACATTATATCCATTATCTCGATAATGCCCGCAATGTACTCTAAACAGTAAAGAGTGCTATTATTGTCTTAATTAATATATAAGGAAACTAAAGCTTAGAGAACATTAACTTGCCCACAGTCACATGGAAAGAAAATCTTGTTATTAAAAAATAATAATAAAATGGACTTAGTAACAAGTTACAGAATCACAAGTTTATATTTGGTTTTATTATTGTTGCTATTATGGAAAGCATATAGTTATCACATATATGCATAAACACACACAGGTAAATGATTATTGTTACATAAACTAAGACTGGCGGGGAATTACAATGGATCATCTAATACCCTCATTTTCCAAACGAAGAAGTTAAGGTCCATGGAAGTGAAATGACTAGCCCACAGGGACACAGCCAGTTAATTGAATTTCAGAATCAATCAGCAGATGTATTTTGTGTGCCTCCTGTGAACACGAGTTCCTCAAATATTGGCAATTCATCCAAAACCCTTCCCTGAGTTCTCACGTTGCAAAACTACAGTTTTGGTGGCATAGACCCATCCTTGTTTCTTCATGTGATGCTGCCTCCCAGGCTCTGTAGGACAAAGAAATATGCTGTATATTTCTGTTAAGTTTTGCAAATGCCTGTTTGTTTACATTGTGAAAGGGTTACCATGGTAGCTTCAGTGTCGTCACTATTGAGCCTGTCAATGTAATTGTGTACTGGTATCGCCGGAGTTGTGAAACAACCATTAATATCCATCCTTGTGTTTATATTTAGCAGTGACTGTTAATGGTGTGATTATAGGATGTAAACATGCTCCACCCAGAGTGAGCCCGAATGACTAAATGATTGCCTGGGGACCTGGGTTACCCAATGCATGTTGCACTCTGAAATGAAAATACCCAGCATAGACAACTTTATTATGACTATAATTTGGCTTCCTACTATTACCACTTCAAGCCAAATTATATATGTTTGATGAGGCATAATTTCTTATTAGATCCAGAGAATACCAGGGCAGAATACATCATGATGGAATTGTAATTTGAATTTTAATCAAGTTTTGTTCATTCTCCAATACTAGCTAATGAAATAAATTCAGTACTGTAAGTTATACAAATGAATAAGGGGCAACATAGGACAAAAAAGGAACAAGTTATATTGCTTACCATAAATATTTTTTATAATAGTAAGCGTAACTGTTGGCATTTTTTTTTTCCTGACCTTTCCATGAACCCTCTTTCATCAGCTTTATGGTGGTCCCTTCTGAAAGACAGATGTCTGACTCTGGGTTTTGGCATCTCTGATTAGGATTTAACATACTGAATTCAGCCCTTTAATGATTCTCTAAAATTTTATTTTGATAACCTCTATGCAAACCCTGCATGTGGATCAATCTTCCTCATTTCTAACAAAAAGAATGTATTGAAACCTTTCCAACAAAATATCATTAGTGAAGTGGAGAAGGAATTTAGTATGAAGGACTTTGGTTTGCTCTGTTCTGCTTGCTGTATTTCTCTCTTTTCCCCATCTAGCACACCCAGAATTCAAGTATTTGGAATAATGTTTATAACAAGAGATGCCATCAAATGTATGAAGTCATAGCTGGAATTGCTTCTGACACATCATCTTATTGTCTGTTCTAACCACACCATCAGCTACATGAGAATAATATAAATAATAGAAAATGAGTTACCTAAATAATGACCCTTTTCTCCTTAATCGTAGCCACTTTTAATTCATTCTGGTGAGTACTTAACTTCTAACCAGAGTATTTATTGTCTGGTCATTTTTCTAAATCACAATCATATATTTGAGTTTATGAACAATTAAAGTTTCATAAAGGTTAAGGAGTCAGGTGGAATAAGCCAGTGGAAACAAGGTGATATAATTTTGAGTATTAAAACTGTGGTATTTGCCACACTGCCAGACAGTTCTCACTTTTTTAATGTGCAAAAAATGGCAAAATATCATTGCTGTACATGGCTTGGGGGCCTGGTTTTTCTAAAGTATTTAAGTAGTCAAAGAAGAGCAAGAGGTCAGCGTTTAGTGTTGCTTAATAGCTGGAGGCAGATCAGGATGATCTTAGATTTGTTTTTCAAAAGATTTTCACAAGGGAAAATGTTAATAAAAAATTAAAATGGAAAGTTTTAGAGTTGGCGTAAAATGAGCAGAAATAAGATTTATACTCTGCCTCTGTAAGGGTATTGAATATCATTTCGATTTGCAAATATTGATACAACTGTCATCTTATTTTCACATTGTGACAATTTTGAGTTTTCTTCACTTGAAACATTGTCCCAGGGGCATTGTGACTGTTAAACTAATCTTTATTCATGATTTATGCAGCATGAACTCAAATCCTGGAACAAAATTAATAAATCATGTGTTGATGGAGAGAATGGCAAAGACTGTAGACAGTTTGATGAACAATTTCTATGTGACTGGTACCACTTATGCCAACTTTTAATTTATGGAAATTTTCTACTTAAGACATAAAAATTCTTAGGACCTTCTAGAAACTATAGAAATTCATTTTCTTGCCTAATTTACTCCAAAATGGGCTGAAGCCAGGCTGGACCAGACTGATGTCAACTCTTCCTTTCAAAGATAACTAGCAAAGAATAGCACATAGCTTGACTTATGGCACACCAAAGCTCTAATTCAAACCCCTCCTGCTGTAATTTATGTCCATTTGTTCTTGCTATTTTCTCGGGGAGCTCTTAGAATATAACTGAGTACCCTCTGTGGAACTAAGCAATAGCCAAGGAGACAAAGGTACATTGGTAATTAGTCCAGGAAGTGATGCTGGTTGGAATACCAAGCAGGACTAGCTGTCTATTAGTTACTGAGTTGTTTTCCATGGTGGTATAGTAATCTCAGCCTTAAGAACACCCAGGAATTATTGGCTGTAATTACTTAAGATGTGATTATTTTTTTAGTAAACTTAATTTTTTTACAACAGTTTTATATTTACAGAAAAATTGCAAAGATAGTACTGAGAGTTCCCATATACCTCTCACCTAGTTTTCCCTATTATGAGCTTCTTACCAAATTCTTAGTACCTAGAAGAAATGGATAAATTCCTAGAAATGCACAACCTTCCAAGACTGAACTATGAAAAAACAGAAACTCTTAATAGACTGATTACTAATAAGGAGATTGAACTAGTAATCAAAAACCTCCCAACCACAAAAGTCCAGGATGGCTTCACTGGTGAGTTCTACCAAACATTCAAAGAATTAATACCAATCCTTCTGAAACTCTTACAAAAACAAAGACGAGGGGGGAGTGCTTCAAACCTCACTTTACAAGGCCAGCATTACCCTGATACCAACACCAGAAAAGGATCCACAAGAAAAGAAAATTGTAGGCCAATATCTTTGATGAACATAGATGCAAAAATACTCAACAAAATATTTGTAAACTGAATTCAACAATACATTAAAAGGACCATAAAAGGATCAAGTGAGATTTATTCCAGGGATGCAAGGATGGTTTAACATCCACAAATCAATCAATGTGATACACTACATTAACAAAATGAAGGATAAAAATCTTATGATTATCTCAATAGATGCAGAAAAGCATTGACAAAATTCACCATCCATTTATGATAAAAACTCTCAACAAGTGGGTATAGATGGAACATACTTAAACATAATAAAGGCCGTATATGACAAGCCTACAGCTAACATCATACTCAATGGTGAAAATCTGAAAGATTTCCCTCTAAGATCAGGAACAAGACAAGGATGCTCACTCTCACCACTTTTGTTCAATATAGTATTAGAAATCCTAGCCAGAGCAATTAGGCAAGAAAAAGAAATAAAAGGCATTCAAATTGGAAAGGAAGAAGTAAAACTGTTACTGGTTGCAGATGGCATGATTTTATATATAGAAAACTGTGAAAGCTCCACAGAAAACTGTTAGAACTAATCAATGAATTCAGTAAGATTACAGGATAGAAAATCAATGTACAAAAATATATTGCATTTCTATACATTTACAATGAACTATCTGAGAGAGAAATTAAGAAAACAATTTTATTACAGTTGCATCAAAAAGAATAAAACACAGGCACACCTCATTTTATGGTGCTTCACTTTATTGTACTTTGCAGATATTGTGTTTTTTACAAGACCCTCCACCAGCAAAAATATTATGACTCACTGAAGGCTCAGATGATGGTTAGCACTTTTTAGCAATAAAGTATTTTTTAATTAAGATAATACTTTTTTTGCATATAAAGCTATTGCACACTTAATAGACTACAGTATGAGGTAAACATAATTTTTATATGCACTGGGAAACAAAAACAAAATCGTGTGACTTGCTTTATTGTGATATTTGCTTTATTGCAGTTGTCTGGAAGCAAACCCACAATATCTCTGAGGTATGCCTATACCTAGGAATAAATTTAACCAAGGAGGTGAAAGACCCAGATACTGAAAACTATAAGACATTGATAAAAAGAAATTGAAGAAGACACAAATAAATGGAAAGATAGCCCATAGTCATGAATTGGAAAAGTTAATATTCTTAAAATGTCCATACTACCCAATCTACAGATTCTGCGCAATGGCTATCAAAATTTCAGAGGCATTTTTCACAAAAGTAGAACAAATAATCCTAAAATTTGTGTAGAACCACAAAAGAATACCAAAGGAATCTTGAGAAAGAACAACAAAGCTAGAGGCATCATGTGATTTCAAACTATATGACAAAGCTATAATAGTCAAAATAATGTGGTACTGGTATTAAAACAGATACATAGATCAGTGGAACAGAGTAGAGAGCCCAGAAATAAACCCACGTATATGTGGTCAATTAATTTACAACACAGGAGGCAAGAATATACAATGGGGAACGGACAGTCTCGTCAATAAATGGTGCTGAGGGGCTGGTCCGGTGGCATAGTGGTTAAGTGCGCACATTCGGCAGCCCAGGGTTCACTGGTTTGGATCCCAGGTGCGGACATGGTGCCGCTTGGCAAGCCATGCTGTGGTAGGCATCCCACGTATAAAGTAGAGGACAATGGGCACGGATGTTAGCTAGGGCCAGTCTTCCTCAGCAAAAAAGAGGAGGATTGGCAGCAGATGTTAGCTCAGGGCTAATCTTCCTCAAAAAAATAAAAAAATAAATGGTGCTGAAAAAAACGAACAGCCACATGCAAAAGAATGAAATTACACTACTATGTTATACCGTACACAAAAACTAACTCAAAATGGATTAACAACTTGAATGTAAGACCTGAAACCATAAAACTCCTACAAGGAAGCATTGGCAGTAAGCTCCTTGACATCAGTCTTGGTGATGATTTTTTGGCTCTAACTCCAAAAGCAAAGGCAACAAAAACAAAAATACACACATGGGACAACGTTTCTTGCCAGCAAAGGAAATCATCAACAAAATGAAAAAGCAACCTATTGAATGGAAGAAAATATTTGCCAAATCATATATCTGATGAGATATTAATATAAACTCATACAACTCAATAGCAAAAAAACCAATAATCCAATTAAAAAATGGGCAGAAGATCTGAATAGACATTTTTCTAAAGAAGACTTACAGATAGCCAACAGGCACATGAAAAGGTGCTCAACATCACTAATCATGAGGGAAATGCAAAGCAAAATCACAATGCGATATTGCCTCACATCTGTTAGAATGGCTGTTATCAAAAAGAAGAACAAGAAATAATAAGTGTTGGCGAGGACAAGGAGGAAAGGGAACCTTTGTGCACTGTTGGTGAGAATGTGTAAATTGGTGCAGCCCCTATGGAAAACAGTCTGGAGGTTCCTCAAAAAATTAAAAATAGAACTACCGTATGATCCAGCCATTCCACTTCTGGGTATTTATCCAAAGAAAACAAAAACACTAGTTCAAAAAGATATATGCACCCCCATGTTCACTGCAACATTATTTGCAATAGCCAAGATATGGAAACAACGTGTCCATTGACAGATGAAAAGATAAAGAAGATGAAAAGATAAAGTAGACATAAAAGATAATGAAATACTATAAAGCCGTAAAAAAATGGAATCCTGCTATTTGCTACAACATGAATGACCTTGAAGGAATAATGCTAAGTGAAATAAATCAAACAAAGACAAATACCTTATGATCTCACTTATATGTAGAATCTGGAAAACAAAACAAACAAACAAACAAAATAAAACCAAGCCCACGGATACAGAGAACAGATTGGTAGTTGCCAGAGGGGAGGCAAGGAAGCGGGTAGATGAAATGGGTAAAGGTGGTCAAAAGGTACAAACTTCCAGTTATAAAATAAGTCAGTCATGGAGATGTACTGCACAACATGGTGATGATACTTAACAATACTGTATTGTGTATTTGAAAGTCACTGAGATAGCAAAAAAAAAAAATCTTACATTAGTATGGTATGTTTGTTACAAATAATGAACCAATGTGATAATTGTTATTAACTAAAGTCCATAGTTCATTCAGATTCCTTAGTTTTTATCTAATATCCTTTGTCTGTTCCAGGATCCCATCCAGGATCCCATGTTACATTTAGTTGTTATGTCTCCTTAGGCTCCTCTTGGTTGTGACAGTTTCTCAGACTTTTCCTTGTTTTTGACAATCCTGACAGTTTTAAAGAGCACTGGTCAGGTACTTTGTAGAATGTTCCTCAATCAGAATTTGTCTGATGTTTTTCTCAGAAAAAGACCAAGGTTATGAGTTTTGGAAAGGAAGACCACAGGAGTAAAGTGCCAGTGTCCTCACATAGGTAGGGTACATGCTACCAACATGACTTATCATTGTTGATGTTGACCTTGATCACCTATCTGATGTAGTGTTTGTGTTTTCTCCATTGTAAAGTTAGTCTTTTCCCCCTTCCTAGTGTACTCTTGGGAAGGAAGTCACTATGCATAGCGCACACTTAAGGAATGGGGAGTTAGGCCCTATGCCCTACCTCCTTCAAGTCTCAGCGTCTACGTGTTTTATTTGGATTTCTTCTGCACAGCAGATTTGTCTCTTCTCCTCTCACCTTTTATTTATATATTCACTCATTTATTTGTGTCAGTATGGACTCATAGATCTTATACTTTGGGTTATAAAGCAATACTACTTTATTTTGTTGCTTATATTGTTCCACCTTTAGCCAGTGAAGCTCTTACACTTGGATCCCATATCTCTTTGAAATAGCCCCATCATTGTGGATTTTTGTTTTTTTGTGGGTTTTTTAGTGATTGTTTGTTTTTAAGTTAATTGTGTCTTGCACATAAAAATCAGCCAAATTGGTAGTTATCAACTTTTCTCCTCTGTATACCAGTAATCAATCAATTGCTATGCAAGTGAACAAGTGGCATTTTTTAAAATGTCTTATTTGCTTATTAACCAGAAGATTTCTCAAAACCCTTGATCTTTCTTCTCCTTGAATATACTACTTAGTCATGAGACCCTTTTTGGAGTCAAAGATTAATTATTTTAAAAGTAGTGGTAAACAGATCAGGTCAGAAATAAATAGGGGTGTAGCATAGAATATGAAGAATTAGATAATGAAAAACAAAAAATACAGAATACAAAAGCAGTGGGCTTTTAGAAATTAAAAAAATGTATAAAAAAGTAAGCTTAAAATTCAAGATAAGTACACTAGACCATTTATCAAATCAACATACACCTTAATATAATCAAGAGTGTCTCAGCCAGAGAAACGACTTAGAGCACACTAAATGGTAAGCTGGAGACACCTCATCAGAATCAGAAACAAGACTCACTTTTCACCATGATCATTCACCATTCTTCTGGCAGCTGCAGCCCCTCCAAGAAATAGAAATCTGAGGAAAGGAGAAAAAAGACAATCATTATGAGTATGTTGTATTTCTATTTACCTAGAAACTTAACAGAATCAACAAAAAGTAATATAGTAAATAAAAATTTGATAAAAAATTATAGACAAGATAAACCAAAATCAATATCATTTCTATGTATGGGCAATAAGTAATTACAAAATATAATAGGAAATATCCCATTTACTAGACTATAAAATATTAAGTAATAAATCTATATTTAGAAAACTAAAGTACTTTACTGAGGAAATAAAAGAAAACTTTAATAACTGCTATGTTCCTGGATGGAAAGAGTAAATCTCAACTTTAAAATAGTGACTCAAAAAAAATATTGGGAAGAATAAACAGAAATGATGAGTAAAATCTGGAGGATAATAATGTTGGAGATCTTCCTCTACCAGTTATTAAAATCAATTATAAAGCTATAATAACTTTAAATTGTGATGTTTTACAAGAATAAACATGTTAATAAAGCAGAACCTAGGAAGAGATTCTAGCATGTATAAGAATTTACTATAGATAAAGCTGCCGACATATAAATGAAGTTATGAAGAAATAGGATTGAACCGATGGATAAACCATTTGGAGAAAATGAAAGTTAGCTTTTGACACCACACCATACAGCAAAATAAATTATAAAAGGGTTGAGAGTTAATGAAATCATAAAAGTCAGAAAATCTAGGATGAATATTTATCTACACTTGGAATGAGAAGACCCTTCTAAGTAGAGGAAAGCAGAGGAGTAATAGGAGAGATCACAGAGAAAGTGATTGATGGGTTAACTTCTAAAACCTTTGTGTCAAATAGACTGTAAACAAAATTAGAAGACAAATGACAGGATTTTTAAAAGTTAAACATATATGGCAAAGAATTAATATCTGTAATATATACATAGAATTTCTAAATACCACTAACAAAAAGGCAAAAAAAAAAAAAAAAAGGAAAATTGGGGAAAAGGCATGAATGGAAAAATCTGAAAGACAAAATACTATAGCCAAGAAATGCATGATAAAGTTTTAAAGGAATATTTATTTACTTAATATTTATTTATTCATTTAAATATTTATGAATGTCAAGAAGCTCTAATAATGAAATACCATCCTTAACCTGCCAATTAGAAAAGATATTTTAAATGATAAAACCCATTCTTGGCAAAGATTCAGTGAAATAGGCAGCTTCATTCACTGCTGGTGGAAGTAAAAATTTGACTGAAAATGGAAACTTTTAGGGGAGGGAGCGTTAGTGGAAAAAGATTGGAATGCAGGCTAAGATCCTAGTCCAAGCTTTCTAACTGTCTTGCTGTGTGAACCTAAACAGGAAATCTAAAATCTCTGCCTCTTTGTTTCTTCATCTGTAATCAAACACATGGGTTTAAAAATATGGTCAGTGTAAGTGAAGACAAGAGGAATCCTGAGATTGGAAGAAAGATGGCAAATTTAGGGACCAGAGAGAATTATTTTTAAAAAGAATCTGACTAAAGTCTCAGATCTATTCGTTGAAACAGAGTAGAAACCCCAGAAACAATCTCCAAAATATATGTGAGAACTTGGCAGAGGGTACACAAGGCATTAAAAATAAATGGGAAAAGGAAGGGTTATTTAATAAATGATTTAGCTCTCATTATGAAAAAGAAAGATAGATTAATGCCTCACCTCATACAGATGGATAATTTTAGATGGATTAAGGGCCTGAATGTGTAAAATAAACCTTTAAAATTACTAGAAGGAAATACAGGAGAATATTTTTCTGACTATGCAGTAGAGATTATTTCTCAGTCAGTACACAAAAAGGACATTTCATAAAAGAAAAGATTACATTAAGAAGTAAAACTCTTTTATGCAAAAGCCACTATAAATAAAATTAAGACACAAACCCGGGACTGGAAAAATATGTTTTCAACACATAAACCAGGAAATATGTTGGTTTCCAGACTATATAGATGGAGAATCCTTACAAATCAGTATGAAAAAGACAAACAACTGACTACAAAAATGAGTAGCAAAGGATCCCTTCAGGGAGTACACAAAGGAGGAGATTTAAAGGACCAATAAATATAAGAAGAGATGCTGAACCTTACTAACAATTAAGAGAAATGCTTACTAAAACAAAGAGGTACCATTACTCGCCTATCAGAATGGCAAAAATAAAGAAGTATGACTGTCCAGTGTTGGGCAGGATGAATGGAATGGAGAATTTTCCCAGCTTGCTGGACATGCAGTCTGGTACCCTACTTTGGAAAGCAACCTGGCAATACCTGGTAAAGTTGAAAATGTGGTCTATGAAGAAGCAGTTTTACTCCTAGAAATATTCCCTACAGAAGCACTTGCAACAGAAGCCCTGTACAAGGACATTCACCGAAGTATTCTGTGTCATGGCAAAACCTATGTCTGTTAGTGGAGGAAATGTAAAATAAATTATGCTGCGTTCATGTTTTGTTTCCTTCATTGCCGTGTCCCCCACCACCAGAACAGTTCCGGGAACATTTTTGGTGCACATAAATATTTGTTGAATGAATGAATATGGGGAATGCTCACAGCAGTTAAAAATGAATAAACTAGATCCATCTGTGTCAACAGGGATAGATTTCAGACACAATGTTGGGTGAAAGAAATGATTTTGGAATATATATCCTATGGTACAAATGTAATACATATAACACAATCCTGTATATTGTTCATACATACCTATGACGTAAGGAATAAAGAACAGCAGAAATTAAAAATATGGTAGGTGAAAGTTTAAAAATTCATTTACTGTGTTTAAAATAAAGTCAAGCAAATCTCCTGGACCATAGAAGAAAAAGACAAGAAGATAGAATATACAAGAGAAAATTTAATAGACATGGACACCCAATCCTAGAAGTCCAACATCTGATTAATAAGAGCTCCAAAAAGAGAACCAAGACAAGGGAGAGGTACAAGTATTTAAAGAGAGAACAGACATTTCCCAGAGCTGAGAAAAGGCGAGAGCCTTCAGATTAAAAGGGCCAATTCTTATGAAATTCTGACCACAAAAGATAAAGAGAAGATGCTAATAGTATTCAGAGGGGGGAAAAACTACTTACAAAGAAAGAAGAATCAGACTGGCATTTTATTTCCAATCAGCAACACATTAGAAGACTGAATTGACAGTTCTGAGGGAAAATTATTTTGAGCCTAGAATGTATATGTTATTAAGCTATTAATCAATATAAAGGCAGAATAAAGATTTTTAGGAGTCTCTGGAATAAAGCTCTCTGGGGGAGGGGAAGGGGGGAATTGGGAATATTCTTTAGCAAAGGAAGCAGGGACTCCCAAAGACAGACAGAACATCATCTGAGAAAATATTCACCATAATCTCAAAAAGTACAATGAAAAGAAATCCTAGGGTTGTGGCAGGTTTAGATAACAATCTAGCTAAATTACAACATGAAGTCAAAGCAACAGGAAGCATGACTTCAAGAAGAGCGTGGATTTTCTGTAATGAATTGATTAACCAGCTGTATCATCTGAGCATTAAGGTGAAAAATATGCTACTGTTGTCAGCAAGAAAAAAAACAAAGGCAATTTGAGCTGTCAGGAAAAACAAAAAGCTCCATAAGAAATACATAGTCCAACTATGAAGCAAATGAAAATCTGTTTTGATTTTGAGCAATTGGTGGAATATAATAAAATTTAACAAGGTTTGACATTGAGGCTTAGAGCATTCTTTTTCAAGCAACCGCAGTTAAGGAACCCAGCATCTCTCAGGGTCCAATCTCACTGCTTGGTTCTGAAGTGAATAGTATGTATAGAATCTAATAAGAAATGCCCTTTCTGGGTTTCCATTTCTGGAGTTTATTTCTAGAGAATCTGTGGAAGAAAATTATGATCACAGACAATTATAAACCCTAAGAAAGCAAAATTAATGATATGGCTGAGAGAATTTGGGTGATGGAAGAGAGGAGCAATGGGAGGACGTGAAATGGTGCCAGTTTTCTCAACTAACACAATTAGTGGAGCTTAAGAGATACTGTCTTAAGTTGATAGATTAAATAATATGCCTAAACGTTTATTTCTTAAAGTTATAAAGTTGTCAAAGAACTTAAAAAATATATAGCAAAATTTAGGGAAAGGCAGAAGAAGGGAAGAAAAGATAGCTAAATTTCTAATTTTTTAAAACAGGGAATTAATTGATACTGCTTAAATTTGATAAATCAAGGGAGGAGCTAAAAGTACTACCTGAGGAACCAAAACCAAAAATTGTTACAAGTGGTTATTGAGACTAGGAATGGTATATGAACTGGAGGTGTTCATATTTATACCCTCCTTTAATGAGTGAATTTGTATTACCATGAGAATACATTACTTTTATAATAAATTTTAAGAGGGAAATAAAAACAACTTTAAGGTTCCCTTTGCCTTGCTGATTCCATTCCCCACTGACCCCAGCCTTAATAAAAAGAGAGTCTAGATGGAGAAAATGCAAAGTTTGCTGTAGAAGCTGTTTGTGTTGTAACTTCTGTATCCTTCTTAGAGGGCAGAGCACCTAGATTACAGTTATGCCAAAAGTCAAAAACCTACAGAGCAGGGGCTGGCCCTGTGGCCCAGTGGTTAAGTTCCCGCACCCCGCTGCAGGCAGCCCAGTGTTTCATTGGTTTGAATCCTGGGCGCGGACAAGCACTACTCATCAAACCACGCTGAGGCAGCGTCCCACATGCCACAACTAGAAGGACTCACAACGAAGAATATACAACTATGTATCAGGGGGCTTTGGGGAGACAAAGGAAAAACTAAAATCTTTATTTAAAAAAAACCTATAGAGCAAACACTGAACAGTGGACAAAAGTGTCCAAAGAATTCAAATGGAAACATTAAAGGTCACTGCCTTACAGACAATGCTATTGGTATACATCCTGACCACCCTTGGCCGGATGAGTCAGACATCACCCCAAATCAACAGGGAACAGGTAAATCCTGTGAACCCAGTCAGCAGAGAACTGGATGGGCTCAAAATGATTCAAGGAGGTGAATCAGAGGTATAATAACAAAGGTGAGATTCTACGCTCAAGTTCATTGTTCACTCAAAGAAAGTTACAGTAGTCGAAGTATGACTCAAAATATTTCATGAAAAAAAACCCTGCAAGAAGTACAACATTTTGAACTCTGTGATTATTACAAAGGTAATAATAATTAAAATAGCTAGCATTTTACTGAGTGCCTATTATATGACAAGCCCTGTGCTGAGTGCTTTACATGTATTATTTCATTTACTCTTCAAAAGAATCCATGAGCTTAGTACTGTTCTTATCCCCACTTATAGATGAGGAAACAGTCACCGAGGGTTGAATAACATGCTCAGGTTTAGCAACATGGAGATAACTGGTGACTTTGGCAAGCAGTTTCTTTGGAGTGGTGGTGGCAAAAGCCTGACTGGAATGGGTGTAAGAGACAAGGAAAGGTCCAGAAGGAAAATCTTGAAGGTCATGGATTGGTTTGTTATCTTGACTTTGGTCATGGTCTCATGGTGTAAACATATGTCAAAATTGATCAAGTTGTACACTTTAAATTTGTGCACTTTACAGTACTTCAGTTATACCTTAATAAGCCGAAAGAGAATGGGAGGAAAGAAATGAAGAAACCTTCTCTTTTGAGGAAATTTGCTGCAAAAGAATCAGAGAAATGAGGTGATAACTATAGAAGTAGGGTAAAAGAGCAATTCTTTTTGAGATGGGAGAAATAACTGTATGTGAGTATGCTACTGAGAATGGTCCAGTGAGAGAGAGAAATTGATGATGTTAAAGATGGGAGAGTTGCTGGCATGAATCCTGTAGAGTAGACAGGCCTGTTGCGGGGGAGGGGGGATCTAGTGCAGAAATGGAGAATGAGGAGCACAGGTGGTTCATTTATGGTGACAGGTGGAGAGGCAGATTCTACATGTACAGATACCAGTAGGGGAGGAGATGCAGTGGTGGGAGTCTGTGGATGTTCTCTTCACCTTGCTTTGCTTTTCTCCGTGAAGTGGGAAGCAAGGTCATCAGCTGAGAATGAGCATAGGGGAGAAGATATTGGAGGTTTGACGGGAGAAAGGTCAATGTGAAATCATTGTCAAGGAGAATGAGAATGTGTAAAGGAAGGGAGTGAGGAATGATTGCTGGGCAGCATTTAGGGCTCATTGAGTCTTGTGGCCATAAATTTCCATTCAGTACAGTTGTGTGTTTTTCTCCAACCATGTTCAGCCGCAAAGGTATAGACTGAATTGGCAAAGAGTTGGATCATGGTTTCGCCAAGAGAATAGACAAGCAAAAGAGGCAAAAGAGTTCTGGGTGCATGCAAGAGATTGATTATAATGATGGACCATTTGTTTAAACCGGATCAGGAGGGGAGAAGGGATGTCAAGGGGATGAGAGAGAGTGAACAGGTGGTAAAATCAATGGGTTGGAGGTTCTGAGGGAGTCAAAAGATTGTTGAAGTTGAGGTATTGGAGGAAACGAGCTGGAAAGGTTGGGGGCGGTGGTCAAAGAGTGGAACACATGACACAGAATTCCATTTTATAGATGTACAGGGTTCCTTTAACCAGTTGGCAGCCTTTTCTAAGATGACCCTGTAGGCTCATGGAAGCTCTCTCCTTTATTTCTGCCACCTCTCATCTCTTGGTCATTGCTGCTTCTCCTTGAGATCCCAGGAATTTCTACAAGGTTCAGCCCCTTCCTTCTCAGATCGCTTACCCCCAACCTAACTGTTCTCTGTAAGTACATTTGCCTCTCTGATCCCAACTCTCTATAACATCTGCCCTAGAATTATACTGGGAATTCTGTGACTCCTTTGAGAACCAGAAGGGAAGTGAGGAGAAACCAATCCACTTGCCATATGTCTGTCCCTCCAGTGTCTCCTTGGGGCACTCCACCTTGTCAAGGGCTGAGTGTTGGGTGAAGGGTTGTTAGAATGGAGAGATGGGGCATTTTCCTTTTACAGCTGGGGTTCCAGCTCCCTGGTCCAGAATGCAAAGATAAAAGGGTTTAGATTTTTCAGGGTGTAGCTTTACCTTTCTAGGGCTCTCCCTGTACAGAATGTGATCTTCCACTTTGTCCAAGAAGGCATTCTTTGTTTCCTGTTCCATTGGAACCACTATAAATGTCATTTGGAGATACACCAACCATTGTGGTGTCCTCATATTTTTCTTGGTTTAAATGATCTGTGTGTTATGATCTTTAATGGGAAATCAGTTAAACAGGATAATTAAATCCTTTAGGGAGGATTAATTTGAGATTTCATATCATTTATTAGCTAACCTAGTGCCTTGTTTTCCTTAACATGGACGTGAAGGAGTTGGCATTTAGATTTGAATGCATTTATAACTGTGCCTCCTAAACATTGTCTTTTATGGTATTTCTTCCACTGGAATTTCCTTATAATAAAGCTAAAATTCTATTCAAAAGAAAGAATTTCTTTATGCTGGTATTATAAGCTTTGTTGATTACCAAGGAAGATTCTCCTTCATGGTGGGAGAAATTCTTCCTCTTCTCTACATGCCCACCTTGTTCACCTTCCCACCCCCATAGCTGCAAGCCAGCAAAGGCACACACCACAAAAACATACACGACAACTGCTGCCTATCCAAGAAGCCTGCCCTCGCTGTGACACCTTCCTCAGCCTGCTCGTGCCAGACTCAGATATTTAACAGTATATCAGCATCACATCAGTATGGAGATTCCATCCATGTTTATTAGTTCCCTGTGGTCTCTATGTCTTCTTTGTACACTAGAGTCCTTCCATAACAGTCACCAAATTGCATGCTGCAGGTGACACAGACATGGTGAAATCCATAGGCACTTAAGAAATAACCCCCGTCAAACCCAGCCCAAAGATTATTATGCAGAACCCCATGTAACAGGGAAACTCTGGTGCCACAACTTTAGGCTGCTTTCAACTCTTCATTCTCTCATAAGATCTTTCATTCAATGTACTGTTTCTCCAAGGAGCGTGGAGGTTATCAGGGTACATTTTTCTCTATTCTTTTCTGTGTTTCTGGACAAGCCCTAGTCTGATGCACGCAGTGGATGCTCAATTATTAACAGATTGAGTGAGAAACTGGGCAGTCCCATTGAAGATAGCCCACAGAGCCTTGCAGTGGCCCACCCAGGGTCGGGGAGAGGGGCTCTCAGTAGTGTTTGGGGAATGGAAGTGGGCAGTTCCTGGCTCAGCATTGTTTTATCCATGTAGAAAGTATACATTGCTTTCTCCCTCCACCGAAGGATGATTTTGATGAGTGAGAAACAGGATAGGAAAATGCAGTTAAGCAGAAAAAAGGGTACCAGCAGATCATTGATAGGGGTGTCTTCTCTGACAAATACACAGTTGTCATGTTTTGGGTATCTGTTCTCACACTGCCCCCCCCTTCCCCCCCCCCCCCCCCCCCCGTACACACACATGCTCACAACATTTAAGAGGTGGTTTCCTAATGGCTGTGATTTCAGTGACTGCCTGAAATGGGCATATGATGGCCTGCACCAGGGAAGAGATGTTCTTTTGCTCCCTCACCTTCCTCAGTGGAATCCAGGGTTTAAGAGGTTATTTTTAGCCATTTTTGTCAGGAGGGAAAAGAGGAAAGGGGAAAGTGCAGGAGCCCTGATGTTCTGGCTGCAACTTCCTGTAAAGAATGGGCTTTAAAAAACATCATTGGTGAAGATGAATTCCTTTGTCAATAAATGTCGGCAGCTAATCTAGTGCCAATTGCATCTGCCTGGGGAATGAGCCCTGTGGAAACTCGAAACTAAATCATCGTGTGGTGCCGTGCTTGTTTTTTTTCCCAGACACTGACCAGGCCTCTGCCATTACTTTCCGTTCTTTAAATTGCAAAGGAAAAAGAAATGCCAAACGGTTTTTACAACTCCAAAGGGCAAATTGGATATGTTTTGACATATGTTGAAAATAAATTCTCCTAAAACCTATTCACATATAGAATTATCTTTCTGGGACACGCCAAACTAAATGTCAGTTTCACTCCTGGATTCGTTTGTGTGCCAAGCCATTGGGCATCGACTTGCCTTGCGTGGTTTTAGTTACTGAGTTTGACTCACAGTCAGGGCTGGGCTTAGTAACAACAGGGCAATCAGAGGCCCTTAGTACCCCTTTCCCCCACCATTCACACACCCACCCCTACTTAGAAAAGACACTCTCCCTCCCTGGCCTATGGCTGTTGGTCACTTTCATGGGCTGTCCATTACGCTGGCTTCCAGATGGCAGATAAAGCCCGGGGTCCTACCTGGCCCAAGGAGTGTCAATTTTTATTGGAAGCTAAAAAGGCTTAGAAACCCAGGGGAATAAGTTCCTGAGACATTTCCAGCTCCTGAAGTAGGAGAAAGCCAGGCTGGCCCTGGTTCTCTCATCCTCCTTCACCCAGCTCCCAAAGCTCACAGGAAGTTTCCTGTTGGAGAGGGGCTTTCACAATTTTCAACTGTAGCCCTCAGGAATAAAATTTACATGGCAACCCAGTACACATGAACATGAAACAAAACGTACCTTGCAACGTACAATGCGCTCCAGTGCTTGTTTTTTATCTAATTCCATTTAATTCTATTTCTTTTTCTTTTTTTAGTACTACTCAAGACCCACTAAATTGATTTCACAACCCACTAATAGGGCACCACCCAGAGTATGAAAAACACTTTCCTACACTAGCAGAACAGCAGTGCTTTAAGCTGGGAAGGGGCAGCAGAAACAGCCTCTGTCCTATCAAATGCGTGCAGCGCCAGTGTGGTTAGTTGGTCTGGGCTGAGATGCCTACCAAGCAACTCTGAGGAGCCGGGCACGTGCTGAGCAGTTTACCTGCAGCTTCACAACCACCCCAGGGGCTCTGAGTACTGTCATTACCCTCATAGTACACAGGAGGCTCAGCTGAGGTAAGAAGCTTGCCTGAGGGCCCCAGCTGGCAGAACCAGAATTCAAATGCCAGTCCTCTGACTCTGAACCCCACACTCGTAACCTTTACCCTGCCTGCTCGAAGCCCACTGGTAGCCACTCATTGCCCTCAGGGTCAGAGTGAACCTCTTACTTCTCCAGCTTCATTTTTCTCCTCTCCTCCCCTCTACTTTGCACTACAGCCTTAAGGAACTTCCTTCAGCTGCTCTAACACTCTGGGTCTTTGTGCATGTTGTTACTTCTCTCTGGAACTCTCTTCTCCCTCCCCTTTACCTGACTAGCTCCTCTCATTATTTATTATTATCACTGTTATTATTACTACTTAAGGTCTCAGCTTAAACCTCATTTCCTCCAGGACAACTTCTCTGAATGCCTCTGCCCACCCCCACAATCATAGGTACCTCCCTATATGCTCCCAGACCACTCTTTACTTTCTCCATCGTAATACCTGTGCCATTTTATTATTTTGCTTCTATATCCAATGGTGTGCTGGTAAATGTTCAACAACCAACACTCTGGAGAATAGGGCGTGGGGAGTGATTTGTAGCATTTGCCAGTTTCCGTGGTGTAAATACTTTCACTGTTGCCAATTTCAAGCTATCAACATGGCTTCACTCAACATGGAGTTGGAAGGAAATCGGTGAGATGGTTCAAGCTGGCTCCAGCGTACCAATGGATGTCTGTCTTACCTTCTCAGAGCTCAGAAAGCGGAAGGATCATCTTTGTCTTACTGACTGTTGTATACTTCCTCAGTGAATAAAAAGAAGGCAAGAAAAGGGGCTGGTGTTCTGAGAAATACTGAGATAGTCAAATGTATTGCTTCTTCGAGGGAAGGAAGGAATAGGAGAGGAAAGGATAAAGGCTATGTGTAATAAAAATAATAATCAACAATCACTCCTTCCTTATAGATTATAAAATGCTTCCACGTACATTGTGTCATTGGATCATTTTTGCAAAAATGTTGTCAGGATAAGTGTTATTTAGTAGATGAAAAAGCTGTCTCCCAAAGGTGAAGTGATCTACACAGGGTCACACGGTTCACACCTGAGCTGGAACCAAGGTCTCTTGAGTTCTAGCCCACATTCCTTTACTCTTCAGAGTAGCTTCCCATATCAACATACCTGTTCGTGGTGAGAAAGCAGATATTTGGACATATGAGGGATTGGAGCAGGGAGGATAATGGTGCAGAGAAGGGCGAAGACTGTCCCAGTATGATGAATGTTTTGGGTCCATATGTGTGCACATGGGCCAGTGCACATGTAACACAGTATCTTGGGAAAGGAATACCAAGTGAGTGACAGAGCCATTGGTGACAAGATCCCTTGGTATTGAGAGTGGGATTGTGAGTGGTTAAGAGCAGGGGGTCAAGAATCTGATATCTGAGTTCAAATCCTGTTCCACCACTTTGCTATGTGACCTTAGGCCTGTAACCTTATTGTGCCATCATTTCCTACTACTAATAATAAGTCTTTAAAAAATAGTCGCTACCTCAGAGTATTGTTATGAGGATTAAATGAAATAATACATGCTAATTGCTAAGAACAGTGCTTGTCATATTGTGAACACTCAATATTTTTTTTATATCTTTTATTGCCTTCTCTCTTTGTTTTTCCAGTGTTTTCTATAGGACACTGAGGTAATTTAGCCCCCTTCATTGATGTAAATCACAATAAAAGAAAACCTAATAGTGTAAGCCCGTTAGTATGAGTAAGGATACAATACCACTCAGCATTCGAGCTCAGGAATATTTTAGTCAGTCTTTCTGAGGAAGTTTCAAAACATGTCAAAAACTGTCCTAAGATAGTCACAGTTAGAACGAAAGCCGATGACCACTTGGACTTTTCTTCTAGAAAGTTCTGATGATTTCCCTTCTCTGTAAATTCACCAGTAGCTTTACATGGCCTGTGACATGGTTTGCAAAATACAAACATAAGTAAAATGTACAGAGACATTAAACTCCATCTAATATAAATAACATCCTCTACTGTTTTCTCACCATGCCTGGTATATAGGTCTTTCTCTGTGTTTTATTTGTATGTCTGTGTCCACAGTCACTGCTTTAGATAGTAAACTCCTTTAGAACAGGAACTATGTTTGCTTTTTCAAACTAAGAGAATGGTTTTTGCATTTTTAAATGGTTTTTTACAAAATTAAAAAAAGTAATATTTTGTGATGTGAAAATTATATGAAATTCACATTTCAGCATCCATAAATAAAATTTTATTTAAAGTTTTTTATAATCAACCTCATTCATTTAATATTTTCTGTGGCTCTTTTCATGCTCCAAAGGCAGTGTTGAGTAGTTGTGACAGAGATTGTATGATCTGCAAAACCTAAAATATTTACTATCTGGTCCAGTACAGAAAAGGTTTGCTGACTCTTGGCCTAGAATAACTGGTAGGTCTCCTAAAAAGTTAAGGTTTTATCAGTAAATGCTACAATGGCCATATTGAGGCATTCACAGTTTTTATTACTTCTTAACCCACATGGGGAGTGGTGGAAAACGTGCTGTGAGGCCATTTCTTTAAAGCTACAATGTGATTAAATAGCTCAAAATGCTCAAGAAGCCTTCCTTTCTTGTTCTACAATAGCTGTGGTGAGGTTATGAAGGTAGTTTTAGGTAAGAAGCACAAGGCAGGAAGACTGCAACCTTGAGTCTCAGACAGCACCATGATTCTATAAAGCAGCAATGATAACTGGTGTTGCACAGGGCTGTTTAGAACATTAACTGAGGTCATCTGTTCATTGTTATTATAAGATACCCTCACTGTCTGCCTACACCTTACAGGACCTAACTCTCATCACCTTCTCAGACCTTTTCCACAGGATGGGTGCCTGAGAATCTGTCTTGGATGGACGCAAGGATGGCGGTAGGTCAGAGTACCTGCTGGCAGCTGCACCAGCAGAAGGGCCCCCAGGTGCTTCCATGGTGCTCTCACCAATGAACCAACAAATGAACTAATGAACATGTGTTCATGGGATCAGGGCCCAAGTGCAAAGAGTGACTCTGCCAGAATCTTACTTTAATGTTGGCCTAGACCTAGATGGGAGTCAGTCTTGCCTTATTCAGATTCTACTCCGTGAGACTGTTATCTCATGTAACATGTGGTTGGCTTAAGCTTTGAAAACCCAAGCACAATTCCAAAAACTGTTTCTAACAAGTGTGAATTTTCCCACCTATTTTTTTTCTTATTTATTACACCTCCTTGTTGGATAGATGGTGTCAAGATTTTTCTCCACAGTTTAGAGAAGACAACAACTTTTTAAAAATAGGATTGAACTTCTAAATATACTTGCAGTGTTAGAAAGCTCCTGAAATGCAGCTCAGCACAAAGGGCTTAAGGAGACAGAGGCCTTGTTTTTGACATGTTCAGCTCAACATCTGTCCCTTTCCAGAGTATTTAGTACGGTCATGCGTCACTTAACGACGGGAATATGTTCTGAGAAATACATCGTTAGGCAATTTTGTCATTGTGTGAACATCATAGAGTGCATTTATACAAACCTAGGTGGTGTAGCCTACTACACACCTAGGCTATATGGTACTAATCTTATGGGACCACCGTCATATATGCAGTCTGTCATTGACCAAAATATTGTTATGTAGCATATGGCTGTAATTGTTCATCATTCTTCTACCAAATTCTGAACACACCTTTCTTGAACCAGAATAAGTTATAATGCATTAATGGTAGGTTTATCTGAATTATAGAAATTAACTTTTGTGTTTGTTCAAATGATAACTCAGTCTCTGGACTTTCTCTATTTTCTTTTAAAACAGGGAATTGGAGGAAATTTTGTAAACTTTTAGCTTTATATTTTCCACCACTCACAGTAACATTCATTAATTTTTGAAAATCAAAGCTTCTAACATCCGTTTACTTAAAAAGGAACAAAAACAAGCAAATAAATAATGCACAGTTGCACTACAGTTGTAATGGCCCTCTAGCATAAAAGTATTTCTCACCATTTAACATGAAAGAGCAATTTAATTGAGGCTGTATCAGTGTTTAGGAGAAACAGATCAACAAAGCATGATCTGGGGCTGGCCCAGTGGCGCAGTGGTTAAGTTCGCATGCTCTGCTTCAGCAGCCTAGGGTTCGCTGGTTCGGATCCCAGGTGCAGACCTATGCACTGCTTGTCAAGCCATGCTGTAGCGGTGTCCCACATATAAAGTAGAGGAAGATTGGCACAGATGTTAGCTCAGGGCCAGTCTTCCTCAGCAAAAAGAGGATTGGCGGCAGATGTTAGCCCAGGGCTGATCTTCCTCCAAAAAAAAAATTTTTTAATGGAAAAAAAACCCAACAAAGCATGATCTGCTATTGGATAAGAGATAGAATTTCTACACTTGATCCTTATTATTTGCAAATTTCATATTTGAGTATTCGCCTACTTGCTAAAATGTATTTGTAACCCAAATATCAATACTTGCTATACTTTTATGGTTATTTGCAGACACACACAGGGTGGTCAAAAATTTGAGTCTGACCCACACATTCCCAGCTGATGTCCAACAAGGTGATACTATGCTGTTTCAGACCTCAGGATGTAAACAAATGTTTTTTTCACAATCTACTTTTGTGGGTTTTGTTGGTGATTATGCTCTTTAAAATGGCGTCCACACAGTGCTGAAGTGCTGTCCAGTGTTCCTAAGCACAAGAAGGTTTTAATATGCCTTATGGAGAAAATAGAAGTTAGATAAGTTTTATTATCTAACTTATATAGGAAAGTATGTTAGATAAGTTTCATTGAGGCATGAGTTATAGTATTGTTGGCCCTGAGTTCAATGTTAATGAATCAACAATTTATATTAAACAGATATCTTTAAACAGAAACAGACATAAAACAAGGTTATGTGTGGATCTATTGATGAAAATGTGACCAGAGGCTTGCAGGAACCTATTCCTGTATTTCCATTAGGAGCATGTTCGGTATTCACTAATTCAGTGTTCACAGCAATGTACAGAACAGGACTGCCTTGAATAACAAGAATTGCTGGTTTGGGATTTCCTTTCTGTTTGTCTTACATTTGGGGCTTAAGTACCTTTGGTCCAGAAGAATCTCTGGCTGTTAAAAATACAACTGTTTTTATAGTTACAACAGGTATTTTCAAGGAACTATCAGGAATTTCTTCCAGTTCTTCCAAGATAGTTACAGTTCTCTATTTTATTTACTACTACTGTACCATGTTCCAAAAAGAATCATACTGAAGGTTGATCACCCAGCACAGATGATATAGGAAGGGGTATGGATGGGAAGGAAATGAAGAAATGAGTAGTAGCCAGGGGAGTATTAGCAAGTATCCTTCCATCCCAACCACTCCTGAGACCTTTTGTCCACCCTGGCCAAACCGTTTATGGCTTTTAGCCTTCCTTTCAAGGAAGAAAGGGCGTGAAGCCAGGGATTATATGGGTGAAGGAAAGGTACCCAAGGGGGTGGAGTTGTCATAAATAAATAATCACAATAGTGTTTAAGTTGAGGATCACCTGCTATGATCAACTCTAGCATAAAGTTATGTTTCTTGTAAAATTGGATGCTAACAGGAATTTGAACATGTGCTATTATTATGCAGTATCCAAAACGGGGGAACCTCTGGTAACCCTTATAAGATTTTCTAAGAAGAAGAGCCATTTGCAACTTTAGTGACTAATATATCCACAGAATTCACTTTCATTCAATGAGAGGACAATCTCAGACTTCCTCCCCTACTCCCAAATGTCTGGTTTTAATAGCAAAGTAAATCACTGTATAATTTTTCTTGTTGTTCACAAGAAATAAGGAAAAATTTTGGGGGGGCCTCTGCAAAACTGAAGAAATACTACGTTTTTTTCATTGTAATGCACATGTGAAGTTATTTCCCTCAAACCAAATTCTAATTTTCTGTAATTCAGTAGGACAGCTCACAGAACTTTCTAAAGTGCTATGGGGGAAAATTAAATCATTGCACAAGATGGGAAGTGGATGAGTTGTGATGCCTAGAAAATGTGTGATGACTCACAGATAAGAAAATTTCACTCGCAGTGGGGGACCTTGGGAACACTAAGAAAAGTGATACATTTTTAAGTGTGTTCGTATTTATTTTCTACTTCTTTGCTCTACATATTAACTCCTAGCTTAAAAAAAAAAAGTTCTATAGAATCAGATCAACAGAGCTGAGAATTATGTTCTACTGTATGTTAGTAAAATGGGGATTGAAAAAATATGAGGTACTCATCAGTGTCAGTGATAGCTGTAAAATTTAATGATGAAATCTTGCAACAGTTACACACTGTCTTACCCAAGCATTAAATACCAAGAATTCTTCCTGTTTCAAAATTTGGGTCCTATCAAAGGAACACGTACTTTCCCTTTAAGCATTCAATCCTACCCAGTGTTATTAGGAAACTCGGGAACTTTTTTGTGGGATATGCTTGTCATAACTGGAGAAGTCACCTACTTTGTTACCTCTAACTTGGGGGGAAAAAGGTTTTTCACCTCTTTTATTTCCCTTGACCTACTTTTCTATCTCACCTGACTCTCACCTCAACCAGAATGACCAAGGGCACCTTGTATCGATGCATTCAATCAGTATTCAATAATAATAGTGATAGCAAGGCACAGAAATTGGGGGCAGAAATGGAATTATCAGCTTCTTCCACTAACTTTAGGGTGCTGAGAAAATCGTGAAATCCCTTTGCTTTGGTTTCTTCATTTATGGAACAGAGATGAGAATACTCACCAATTCTTGTAAGGCCACGTGGTTTAAATATACAAGTGATGGCCGGGCAATTTGGATATAAAAATTCAAAACAAGAATGATAAATGATGCTTTAGAAAAGCATGGCTGGTTATTACAGCTCCTGTTTTTACATTTGTCTTCTCTAGCAAGGATATGACTCACGTTAACTATGAGGATTTTTAATCTAAATTGACATGTTTCTGGTTAAAAAGAAAAAGACAACCAAATATTAATTTAGGCACATTGTATTTATATGGAGGAAAAAGAGAATATCCTGTCTGGGTCATTTTGTCTCTCCACTGTTGACATCTGTGCCTGCCACCAAGACAGGGGCCAAAGAGGGGCCACTGGAGGATTCAGTCATGAACCTGGTGGTGGGGACCACTGATGACCTTTTGTCACATTGATGCTTCTGTACTCAGGGGTATTTGTGAATTTACCATTTCATTTTATTCTCATGTGGTGGCTGCTTTAGTTCTCATGTATTACCGATGAAAGAACCAAAGCTGAGGGAGAGCAAATGACACACTGGTGGTCCTACCGCCAGTCAGAGACAAAGAGCCCAGGGCCTCTGGGGCCCCACCCAGGGGTCTTCCCAGTAAACCAGCTGTTCCCTGGAGCGGGCTGCCATGGAGGAGGGCTGCTGCACTTCCTTCCCTGGAGATCTGTAATGTCATGTCTGCACATATGGAATAAAGGAAATCCTCCTGGTGCTTTTTGGATTATTTATAATGAGGCGTGTGCTTTTTTGAGTTTTGGTTTGGCTCGCTCTGCTTTGGTTTTGGTGTTTATTGTTTGTTTTCTCAGGAGGTAGTTTAATGTTTCCTTCTTAAGGTTTATAAAATGTTATCTGTTCATTCTTTTTTTGCTAAATATAATAAAAATATTTTTTATTTTAGAAAATACAAAAAGCATAAACAGTAAAAGTAAAGTAAGGATCACTTATTACCTAGAGAGAACCATTGTTTGCATGTTGATATACCATCTTTCTTTCTTTGGTAGTTGAAATTATAGATATAAATACTTGTATATTCTACTTTTTTTCACATAGCCTTGCATTGTATTTTCCAGTGCCATTGAATATTTAGTATAAAAGTAATGTTAATGGCCCCACTAATAATCCATTATGTAGATATATTCTGTTTGTTTAACCTTTCCCCAGCTGTTGGGCAGTTGTCTTGTGCTACTAGAAAGGAGCACTGCAGATCATGCATGAGCCCTTGTTTGCATTTCTGATTATGCCCTAAAAATAGATTCCTAAAAGGAAAGGCACAGCCAGTTTGAGGCTATTGGTACATACCAACAAATTGCTTTTCGTTGTGTGTGAGGGCTCATCACTCACGCTGAGAAGAGCCTGTGTCATCTCTGCCCAGCACACCTCCTCATCCACTCTCTTAGTGTGTGTTCAGGGATCATGGATTACTTTTTTACATAGCCTGAGCATCACTAGGAAGGAAATTGGGAATTTGCCAAAGTTTTACTTTATGGATTTTAAAGCCAAATATACATGTATATACATGTATACTTTTTAGATTGTCAGTTCTTTGGTGTTTCCTACTGTATTAGTCAGCATTCTCCAGAGAAACATAACCAATAGAATAGGAAAGAGAGAGAGATAAAGAGATTTATTATAAGAAATTGGCTAATGCAATTATAGAGGCTACATCTCAAGAGCTGCCGGGTGAATTGACAAGCTGGAGACCCAGGAGAACCAACAGTGTAAGTTCCAGTCCAGAGGCTGGCAGGTTTCAGACCCTGGAACAGCCAGTGTTTCAGTTCGAGTCCAAAGGCAGGAAAAAACCAGTCTCAGCTCAAAGGGAGTCAGCCAGGAGGAATTCCCTTCTGTTCAGGGGAGAGTCAGCCTTTTGTTTTGTTCGGGCCCTCAACTGATTGGATGAGGCCCACTCACATTAGGGAGGGCAATCTGCTTTACTCAGTCTATCAATTTAAATGTTAAACTATTCCAGAGCACCCTCACAGAAACACCCAGAATAATATTTGATCAAATATCTAGGCACTGTGTGGCCCAGTCATTAATCATCATTAATAAATTAATAAAATTAATCATAAAATTAATCATCACCTGTGCCCCCTTTGCCCACCTGTTTATCCCAGTCAAATGCTACAGGTAGCTCTTTGAAAAAGCAAGAGAGGGCTGGCCCAGTGGTGCAGCGGTTAAGTTCGTACATTCTGCTTCAGCAGCCCAGGGTTCACCGGTTCGGATCCCAGGTGTGGACATGGCACCGCTTGGCAAGCCATGCTGAGGTAGGCATCCCACATGTAAAGTAGAGGAAGGTGGGCATGGATGTTAGGTCAGGGCCAGTCTTCCTCAGCAAAAAGAGGAGGATTAGCAGCAGATGTTAGCTCAGGGCTAATCTTCCTCAAAAAAAAAAAAAAGCAAGAGATTTTTTTCTTTACAACAGTAGCTGTTTCTGCTGGCTTTGCTACTTCCTGTCATTCAGAAACAGAATGGGCAGGCCTTCCTCAGCTGTAAACATGGTATGTTGTGACAAATAGAAACCTGATATGTGATGATTAGATTCCCACACTAGCTGATAAGAGCCAATCACCTAATAGCGTTTCTGAATATGGGAAGTAATGGGACCATTCCAACTATATCCAGCCTTTTTATCCCCAGGGGGAAAAAACCTATCCAAGTCCAAGTCAGGATGCCTGAGACATGCAGCTCCACCGTGCTTCTGCCTCACACTGCAGAGCAGGACTCTGGGCCTGGGCAGACAGGATGAGAAGATCTTTGAGCCTAAGATCCTCCTTTTCTGCACCTTCAGAGTATCCTGAATTAAGAGGAAAATGGGAATTGCTTTACCTCTGAAATATTTTGGATCTTTTGTCTACTCATTCAGTCATTTATTAATACATCATTCTTTCTTTCAGTTTTTAAACAATACCCTCCATGTCAACTTAAGACATCTATGTGCATGTGGGCGAGTGGGGAATTAGAAGTTCTTTGTTTTAGAGATGTTTGCAAGCCATGTCTAGGTTGAGTTCAAATTCATGGTCTGCCTGTTAATTCTCCTAAATGACCTGTAGATAGATAGGAGTGCCTGATTTCAAGTTTGGTATTGAACATATGCATTATTCAAAATTTAAGAAGAAAAATTAAAATGTAAGCAACTATCAAATAGCAGAGGAGATTCTAGACTGTTTAGAAGTTAAGTTAGATAGAGGGTGTTGTATTTCTAAGTAGGAGGTCTGTGTCGGCCCTGTGATTGCATGACTTAATAACCTGGATCCACAATTTGATGTCAAGATAGTGAATTCATTTATTCATTTAGTGAGTCAGCAAATATTTTTAAGTGCTCATTATATGCCAGGCACTTGTGAAAAAACTGTGGGTCTTAATAATATTGTAAAAAAAAGAAAGTAAAAAGGAGCTAGAAGGTGGAGGGAAGACCTGTAAAATATACCTTTTAAAGTAGTCTTCCCAGTGACCGCATTGCCATTAAAGAAGATTGCTCATATAAAGAAACCACATATGTTTTGTAGTTTAAAAAAATAATGCAGTTTACTGAAGCAGACTGGAGCTTTATTCCTTGAAACTAATAAAAGAGGCTTATGGGAGTTGGAAAGAAATAAAGGGAATGACTTTATAATCATTTGTAGATACACAAGTATCTTTAGATGGCCTTTTTACTCTTTGTAATGAAAATATCCAAAAACCTCCACAGTCATGGGTAATTCACCCAGGAACTCATCTTCATTATTTGTGTAATTTTTAATTCCCCCAGCTTTTAGTTTCATGTACATCAAAACCACTTAAGGGCTCTAAAATGATGCTGAAGAGAACACCATGTTTGGAGCAGAAATTTCTGTTATTGAATGTAGCATCGTGATCATTGTTTGTACATCTAAGAGATGAGTCCAATTTATGAACAGACCAAGCGGGAGGAATGAGTGTACCTCGTTTGTATACATACATGCTGTCATCCTGGATTAGCTTTGGTTGCATTTTCTCCCCTAGCAGACAGGACGCATATTTTACGTCACCTTGAAAGTAGAACTTAATAAAAATCGTGATGCAGTGTATTCCAGCCTCTTTTAAGTATCCGGATCCTTATGGCCCAGATACCCAAAAAGTTGTAAATTTCCCCTCCTGCTTATCCCTGTTTTATTAAAAGGACATACATTTCTCCCTAATGTAACCTAGTAAACATCTAAGTGGGCCCTGTGCTGAGTGCTGTGTAAACAAGATAAAGAGAGTGCCTGGTTCTACGAATGTTGGCATCAACAGATGAAAGTAGAATTACAAACTCAGTTTGATTCTCCTCTTTGTTGTTCGGAAAGTGCAAAGACACGTCCTCCCCAGAAAACAGTGGGACCATTCATTCCTCTGTATCTGTACTAAATGCTTCACAGTGTCTACCTCCTTCTGGGGCCAAAATGGTACCTGGCTCTTGGGGAAACCCAGGGAGGATAAAGGGAAAGTTCCAAGAACTATAGGGGTCCACCTGGTTCCCCAGAGCCTCATATTTGCCTTCCAGCAAAAACAAAGGGAGGCAGTTTTCTATTCTCTATTGTATTGACGCTGTGTTTTGGTGTCATATTCTCTGCGCAACTCACCTTCCAGTAACACTTAATTTCTTTAGATTTCTGGTGTGCCTAGGTATGTGTGTTCAGTCCCACCTCAATATTCACCTGGCAAGTTCTATCCCATCCACCACACTCCCGGATCACACCTTCCAGTGGCAGGATTCATCAGGCCCACCTCTGTCCCTCCTGGAGCCTTGTATAATATTCCAATAATAATGGGAGAGTCCACTGAGCGGGCATCCACTAGGCGAGGCACTTTTTTTTTTTTTTTTTGAGGAAGATTAGCCCTGAGCTAACATCTGCTGCCAATCGTCCTCTTGTTTTTGCTGAGAAAGACTGGCCCTGAGCTCACATCCGTGCCCATCTTCCTCTACTTTCTATGTAGAACGCCTACCACAGCACGGCTTGCCAAACGGTGCCGTGTCCGCACCCGGGATCCAAACCAGCAAACCCCGGGCGGACGAAGCAGAACGTGCGCACTTCACCACTGCACCACCGGGCCAGCCCTGGGCGAGGCACTGTGTACACTCTGTGGGTTAATTGCACGATGACTCTGTAAGGAAGTCACTTTCTCCTTTTTCACAGATGGGCAAATTGACATGCAGAGAAGTTAAGTAACTTATCCAAGATTGAACCCTAGTAACTGGTGGCTAAAGCCAGTATTCAAAGTCCTGCACCTGATTCCTAAGTTTGTGTTTTTTTTCTGTTCCCTACCCTGCCTCTCAAAGTACTGTGTCGCATGATAGGGTCACTGTTGTCATAAATGTCTGTTGGCTTGAACAGAAATATCGAATGCAGTAGTATACCCTGGAGACATTTGAAGTTGCTGTGGCCCTAGCACATAATTGCAGCTAGCAGAGTTTGCTGTGTGCCAAGTTCTATGCGAGGCACTTGCATTAGTTCATTTAATCCTCAAATATGAGATGGGCACCACTTTTTATCCCCAGCTTGAGGAGACAAAACTGGTAGATGGAAAAGCTGGGATTCACACCAAAGGTGTCCAACTCTGGGTCTCATACACTGTCACTGCACTAATCACCTTCTCCTACTTCGTTTTTAAGAAAGAAAATTGTAACCCTTTTTACCAGTGAGGCTAATGATTTCTGGCTTCTCTTCTAGTCAAGTTGCCTATTGCCACTGGATATAGTCACCAATTTTCCTCCCATTGTGCTCATATTAGAACTTTGCAGAAGAGTTTATATATCAATAGTCCCTAGGCTGCATGGCTTAGTCCAGAATGGTAAGATTTTATGAGGAATTGTTAGCAGGTGGATGGCATTACATTACAATCATTAATTGAATATATTGAAGTTTTATTGGATTGGGGAAAGAATATGGCAATATAGAGAGTGTGGGTGCGCATGCATTCATGTGTGTGCGTGCGTGCGTTCCTGTGTGGGGGTGTGCGTTGGAGGATATGCTTTTATTTGCATTAGCCAAGAAATCAGGCCCCGAAAATATGACAGAGTAACAGTATTACTTTCAGACAGGGAATTATTTACTAGAAAGATTCTCAGTAGGAATTGAATTGCTTTTATTAGTTTATTTAAAGTGTACACTTCCCTTTTCGCCTCTATTTCAAAAGAGAGTGTTTGCACTTTTTCAGAAGGTGTGCAAGTCCTGCATTTACAGAGTCATGGAAGATGTTTTCTGCCAGTTCCTTGGTTCAGCAGCTCTCAGTGAGTTCTAGTGAAGACAGAAAGAAAATGCTTCCATCCCGCTCACCCTCTTTGGCGTGCGCTTCCTAACCCATTCCCCTCCAACTTAGAGCAGCGATCCCCACACAGGTGTCCACAGGGCCATTTAGGAATGTCCTCTCTGCTATTCCTCTTCTCACTGCTTTGCTATTCTACACTCAATTTCCAGCTAAATAGAAATGCACATGGGCACAGGAGCATCTAGGCTTCCCAAAATACACATTTTTCATGAGTGCTTCCCCCTCAAAGTATGTGGACAGAGCCAGCATATTATCTTCCCATTATCACTCTGTTTTAGTGTCTGACAGATGCCTGTCAGTAAAACAAGGTGATAATAGGCAGAAAATCTCTCTGCTCTTAGAGAGCAAGAAATACAGACCCTGGATTCCCATCAGTCTCAGAGACACTTATCAGCCATTGTTAAAGACGACTTATAAATGCCTCTGTGGGGGATACTCATGGATGGCCTAAATGCTTTCACTCTTTTTAGTAAGAAAAAGAGAAGGGAGCTGTTTCTCACACATGTGCAGATTCTTCCCACACTGGAAGCTTGCCCAGCGTGTTAATGCATCACTCCTGCAGCCCTAGAGCGGGGTGTGGCTGTGCCAGATGTCAGCTGTAGGCTTCACTGGATGAGAATGGCTTCCTGAGGGGTCACAGACAAGGCCCAAGCTGATGCACGCTCCGTGACCTCTAGTAGTCCCTCTGGAGCAGCATAGTCCTGCCGACCCACTTCCACACACTTCAGACACCTGCAGATGTGTCTGGTAAATAATACCAAAGTAGAAGTCTACCAGGGTGCGGGTGACACCAAGTTATCTGTGCCACAATAAGCAAAAGGAGGGCTATTTTAGAGTTGTTCTCGTTTTCCTAAGGGATCAGTCAGTGCAGAAGGCCTCTGTCTGCAAGGAGCGTTTGGCCTAAGGAAAGACACTATCAACCGTAAAGATGAGAGTCCGATACCAGAGCAGGTGAGAGAAACAGCGCCTGGACTTCCCAGTGAGAACACTATGAGACAGCAGGGTCCATGGCCTAGACTTACTTCATGTCCCTTTAAATCTCAAATCCCGTTCTCTATACTCAAGAAGAAAAGTTAGTTATGGGGTGGCGGTTTGATCTTTTTTTTAATTTCAATAAAAACGGGTGGACCTTTAAGAAGAATAATAAACAATAACAAAAACAACTCAGTTATTAAAGGATATAAATAAGGCACCAATTCCTAGCTCTGAAAATTGGCAAAGGAAAGAAGTAAGCAGTGATCCTGCTTCTTCTGTGCAAATTGTATTTCAGGATAAACATATTGCCCTGGTTTATGAAGGATAGTTCTTCTTTATGTGAGAATTCCAGCTACTAAATGTGGGAAGGAGGTTAGAATTGGAAAAGCATAATTTTGTAGCCCCCAAATGAAATAATTGATTCAAACAACTGTTATCACTGGATGCAATTATTAGATTATCAGAAATGTTGATGAGGAGGTTCACAATCAAGGAATAAGGCTGCTGTCACCTGGACACACTGAAAGTGGGCAGGCTACACATTAGGTGTCCCGTCCTGTGATGCAATGAGAAGTACTCAGTGCCACCTATGAGCTATTGTTACCTAAGAGCTGAACTTGAACTTAATCAAGCTGATCCATAAGTTTCCAGGAAATACAGGGGATAGATGAACAAGTTAAATGATACCACAAGAAAACAAATTAAGAATGTGGCTATTGGAACCGGGTTCAAGAGGAGCCCCATACAAGTTTCTTCAGCAAGACAATTGCATGGGGAAAAACAGGGAGGTAGCTGTGTGCAAGTAAGAGGGACTTAAGTGACATAACATACAAATGTTACACCTTGTTTGGATCATTTAAACAAACCAACCATAAAAGATTTTTCAAGATAGTTGAAGAAATTTAAATACAGTTTGGGGATTGGATGATACAAAGGAATAATTACATTTGTTATGTGTAATAATGGCTTTGTGGTTATATAAGAAATGTCCAATTTTTTTTTTCTTTTTTTTTCTCCCCAAAGGCCCAGTACATATTGTATATCCTAGTTGCATGTCCTTCTAGCTCTTCTGTCTGGGACACTGCCTCAGCATGGCTTGATGAGCAGTGCTAGGTTGATGCCCAGGATCCGAACTGGCGAACCCTGGGCTGCCAAAGTAGAGTGTGCTAACTTAACCACTACACCAGCAGGCCAGCCCCAAAATGTCCATGTTTTTATAAATTTGTACTGAAGTATGTAGGGGTAAAGTGATGTAATTTCTGAGATTTGCTTTAAAATTTTTTTTTTTTTTTGGTGAGGAAGATTGGCCTTGAGCTAACATCATTTGCCAATCTTCCTCTTTTTGCTTCAGAAAGATTGTGTCTGAGCTAACATCCATGCCAGTCCTCCTCTATTTTTTTATACATGGGATGCTGCTACAGCATGGCTTGATGACTGTTATATTGGTCCACACCCAGCATCCAGACCTGCAAACCCTGGGCTGCCAAAGCAAAGCACACGAACTTAACCACTATGCCACTGGGCCAGCCCCTAAAAATCTTAATAGGAAAGGAGGAAGGAAGGGAAGAATGGAGGGAGGGAAAAACAAGTGTGGCAAAATCTTGATTAATTGTTATATTGGGATGATAGAGTATATGTGGGTTTACTATAGTAGTCTCTCTACTTTATTTCTTTGAGACTTTTTGTGATAAAAGTATTAAGGAAAAGAATAAAAGTCTCTCTCAGAGACAGTAGTAAGGGTCCATTGGAGCTGTAACTAGAAAGAGGTCGTTATCTGATGATCAAAAATTTTATGTTTTTTTCCTTATTGTTTTGAAGATATTCTTTATTTTAAAAAAAGGGGGAGAAGAGCTGGCCTCGTGGCTGACTGGTTAAGTTCGCGCACTCCACTTCGGTGGCCTGGGGTTCGCCAGTTCAGATCCTGGGTGCAGACCTGGCACTGCTCATCAAGCCACGCTGGGGTGGCATCCCACGTAGCACAACCAGAAGGATCTACAACTAGAATATATAACTATGTACTGGGGGGCTTTGGAGAAGAAGAAGAAACAAAAAGGAGATTGGCAACAGATGTTAGCTCAGGTGCCAAGCTTTAAAAAAACATTTCTTAAATAAACTAGTTTTGCTAGATTTTGGGGGTAATCACTAGAAACCAATTTCATTGGCTTACATCAAGCAATTGGAGGAGAATTTGGGAAACGAATAGTTTCTGATGTGAAAGTGAATGCTGATCTTAGCTGGAATAACTTGCTTTCTTCAGCATTTGCAGTGGCTCGTCTCCAGGGACTTATCTAGCTACATGTGTTTTTCACATTTATTAGTGAAATTGGAGATTCAAGAATAAAACACAGTCCTCAGGAACATTGTGTTAATTTGTGACACACCAGAGATTTTTTTATCCCGTAAAGCAAATGAATGAGCTCCGTGGGGGTATAAGTGTTATTTTCACCCTGCAAGGCAGTAAAGACTCACTGTATTTATTAAGCACTTAGAGAGTGGAAAAGGAATAGTGCTATGAAAATAGAAAAATACACTTTCACTACTGCTATTAATAGTGTAATTTTTTTTCATCTGTTTGGAAGGAAAACTACCATCAGATGAAAATTTAAAAGTAAAGGTAGACCTCTGTATGATATTTAGTTGTTTTGTCTTAGATACTATTTTAATTCATTGTCAATACAGAGTTGTTTTTGTTTCTATCAAACAGTCTGTATCAGGCTAAGGAACCTCACCTGTTGTTTTTGGCAGGGCTGGATATACAAAGAAATGAACAGACTAGATATTTGATTCAGGATCTTCCTTCTGGGTGGTTGAGGGGCCTAAGGGGACATTCTGCGGGAAGACAGCCCTCCATGTAAGCTGATGCACTGGGGCATTTCTAACAGGCTTTATACACTCGGCTCTCAGGAGACTTGGGGAGAGAGCAGGCTGGTCTTGACGCTGAACAAGTCCAGATGAAGCCAAAGCTCCAACAAGTGGACGCTTTGTAAGATGCAGGGACTAACGCAACCGCCAAAGTCAAGATGCACAGTGAGCTGGGACAGGCAGCTGAGTGAGTGCACGAGGCGGGTATGTGCTCCAATTAGGAAAAGTAACTCCTCATAGTTTCCTTTGAAGGAGTTCAAAGTGCTTTACATTGAGGTAAGTAGGAAGTAAGAAGGAGGAGGCCTCGTTCCTCACCAATTTCATGGTCCACAAGAATCCCAGATGTGCAACTGTGAATCTGTGGTTTGTGTGTGTATGTGTCTATGTGTATGGTGGAGGGGCAGCAGAGCAGTGTCTAAGGGCCGAGAAGAGTAATTCCAGGGGACACTTCTGTGCTGTTTACCTGTGTTTACACAAGACTGTCAAAGCGGATGTCAGCAGTTCTGCCCCCATGGGATGTTTACTTGGGGAGGTGGGAGGGTAGCCAGGAAGACGCAGAGCTGGTGGGCTAGGCAAGGTGACCTAGAGGTAGGATCTGGAAGGAGCTCACCTCAGCCTGGCCCTGGCTGTTGCGAGATGACCTCACTGCAGTCCAGTCTTAAGCACTGCCTGTTTTCTAAGTGTCTTCTAAGTGCCAGACCCACACCTACCCCAGGTCCTCAGTGTCAGGGAGGAAACCCGGGCTCAGCACCAAGTGTCTCTTCCGTGGATAAGCGACTCCCTGACCCAAAACCAGGGCTCTGTCCCCTCTCCCTCAAAGGCTCCCCGAGGACCCATTTTTAATCCAAAGCCAAATATGTACAAAGATAAAGCAAAAACACCCAGAGACTCTGACAGGTCTCTAGACCACGTGTGAAAGAACCAGCGTGGTTTGGGAGATATGACACATATGAGAGGGAGTCTGCCTATAATGCTAGACAGGGCTGAAAAGCAAAAGCCAGAGAGTTTTAGTCTTTACTCTGCGCTTGCCTTGACATTCTTTCGCAAGCAGAGTTACCTTGGTTATCCTTGTGTGTAAATCCAGGATAACGCAGCCAAGGCTCTTGGGGCCTCTCGGACCTGAAAGCACTGCAAGGAGGCCTGGGCCCCGCGAGCCTGGTGGAATGCAGAGCTTGGACACTGTGCTGTGGGAGGGCAAGGCTGCGTCCTGCCGTGGTCTTGGTGAAGTGCCGACGGGGAAAGCCCCAAGGAACCCTGGCTTAAAATAGGCTGCAGGCTTTATTCTAGGATGTAGGAGGCTGGGGTTAAGAATTAGCACATCTAGGGGCCAGCCCAGTGGCACAGCGGTTAAGTGCACACGTTCCGCTTCGGCGGCCCGGGATTCACCAGTTCGGATCCCAGGTGCGGACATGGCACCGCTTGTCAAGCCATGCTGTGGCAGGCGTCCCACATATAAAGTAGAGGAAGATGGGCATGGATGTTGGCTTAGGGCCAGTCTTCCTCAGCAAAAAGAGGAGGGTTGGCAGATGTTGGCTCAGGGCTAATCTTCTGAGGGAAAAAAAAAGAATTAGCACATCTGTATAAGTGGTACTGGGCTGTTTGTACAGAATACAGTAAGGTACAACTTGGAATGAACCCCCACTTCCTTAATGGTAGACATTCACTTGGATGCTGGTAGAAAATGCATGTGAACTTGACAAATCGGAAACTTCTGCTTCTTAGAGCGTATTCAGCTCTCATTGTCGCTGAAATGTTTTTCTCCTGTGCGATAAGATATCCTGGTCAGCATGCAGTACCCTCCATACCTGTCCTCGTGCGGGACAGGTAGCTGTTTGGCAGTGGGCACGCTGAGTATCGTTTGAAGAACACTTTTATTTTTCATCTCCGACTAATGTCCATGAACATCTCGTTCTGTCTTGCCTGCTCCCTTCTATTTTTTTAAACTTGACCTTTAAACTTTTCTGATGTGCCCTTATTGTTCCCGAGCCGCCTCCAGAAGTCATCCGTGCAGCTCCGCTCTCCCTCGCACTCCCCTGGCTCAGCGGGGCTCCGTGTGTGGGAGCCAGTTGTTGTTTACAGGTGTAATTCAGCTGTCCCTGTGTCTTTGAACACATAGGGTTGTTGTGGGATTTTTAATTGCCATTTTCATCTATATAATTAAAATTAAATGAAAAAAATGGATAGCCTCCAAAATCTGAATTAAAATGAGTACTTCTTGAGGGGAAAAAATATGTATAAATAGATAATTGTTATTTGATTTGCCTTCAGCAGACCTAGAGGATTTTACCTAGCTGAGGAGAAAATATAGTAATTTTAAATGAGAAAAAAAGATTAGTCTGATACTCCTGATATTTCTTGTGGCTGAGAATCAGAATTAATAACGTGGATGGGAAATGATAAATCACTCTGGATATAACTTTCAGATAGTACACTGGGAACGTGTTATTGTAACTCTCCGGATCCAACTTGCCGGGTGCTGGTCTGGGTTTTTTTCCCTTCGTTCCCCGTTGGCATTTACACATTCCTCAAGAAAATACCATTACCTCCAAATCAAAACCTGCTTGATGCTCAGAAACAGGCGTTTCACCTGCTTACCCTGCTGTGTTAGTGTGACGATAAGCACATAGCGGAGAATAATGAGACAACAAAAAGAGACGTATTTTTTTAAAAATTCATTGGGCCAGCCAGAGTTTCACTCTGCAGACTCATCAAGCACCTGATGGACATGTTTATAAAGACTTGGATGGTCACTTTATTTGGAATGACAAACTCTCCGCTCCACATAATGAGGTCAGTGAAGCATCCAGAAAAGAAATGTATAATTTGGTGGCGTGGGTCTGTAAGCACAGCTCTGCCGCGGCTATTTAAGTTTAATGAAGCAGCTACTTTGCTGCTACACATTCTTGGTGAATAGCCTCCTTGGCATGTTTTTGAAAACTTAAATGTTGCTGGTAATCACGTCCCAGCAATCTCCTTGGAGAGCCTTTGTGCTCTGTTCTCCAAAGAAATATGCCGCTTTTACACGTTAATGGTTTTGAAATTAGTCGTTTGCTCCATTTTCTTTGGAAAGGAAGGTCAGTGTGTGATTTCTTGCCTGCCTGCATTTTCTCTGAACATTCAGGGTTCTCTAAGTCAGTTCATCGTGCATGCAGGGCACTGTCTGGTTATAACATGCCTGAAAAGCCAGGGAAATGTTCTATCAAAGAGCAGTCCTATTCTCAGATACTGTTCTTAGAATTCAGTCTGAAAATCTCACTCCAAGGGGAAAGTTCCTGGACAGGCCATTATTGCTATTTTTTCCCGTTTCAATCACTGACCGACTTGCCTCGCCCATTCATTGGTCTCATTAGAGGAGGCCTGGCTCCCTGAGTATGCAGCCCTTCACAGAAGGCTAAGGGACATTTTAGAAATCCTTTTTGAAGTAGATTTGTTCATGTAAAACTAAAGTCAGGCTTCTGAATCCTGGACCAGTGTTAATGATGCGCAGCTCTGTGGGAGCATAAAGACATCCAGCCATTCCATAGTTCTGCAGTTTCATTCCCCCAAATTTATGGCATTGGGTGGTCCTCTGAATTAGCAAGGGCATGACTGCTAGTGGAAAGGTGCCATGTCCCCATGGCTCTGCAGCCCCGGAGAGGGTCTGGGGAACACTGCAGACGATTTGGTCGCCTATGCTTTTCCTTGGGAAACATAAAGTAAGACTTGACATGGCTGGACCCTGCAGCACCAGAAACTTCCAAAGAATACCTAGTAAATTCTCAAAAGATATTTGTCTGGAGCCAGTCCTGATGGTCTAGTGGTTAAAGTTGTGCACTCGCACAGCTTCGGCGGCCCAGGTTTGTTTCCCAGTCACGGAACCACACCACACATCTGTCAGGTGCCATGCTAAGGTGGTGGTCCACATAGAAGAACTAGAAGGACTTACAACTAGATGTATACAACCATGTAGTAGGGCTTTGGGGAGGGAAAAAAAAGAGGAAGATTGGCAATAGACATTAGCTCAGGGCAAATCTTCCCTTGCAGGAAAAAAAATATTTGTTTGAATGGATGAAAGAATGAATAAATTAATTTGCTTCTTTGATTTGCTTTGTTGAAACTCTGGTTGTGGAGGTGACGCAGGACCCTTCCAGGACATATTGGGACCTGAGGAGCCTACTTCTTAAAATCTCTAGAATTGTCCTTAGGGTCAAATTTGGAGGTTCACTCTTGCTCCAGACTGCCCCTCCAAGCATGGGCCTGTTCAGACCACTGCCCAGGCAGCCCGCATGACCTGGCAAGTGCCAGCCAGCACACACACTTGTATGCTGTTGTTTCCATAAGTAATGTTCATACCCAAATAGAGATGCCAGCATAACAGTCTCCTCCCCAAAATAGCCTTCTCATTCTAGATCTAAGAGATTAAAGTTGACCTGGCACTGAAAATAACAGTTCTCATAGAAGCCGGCCCAGAGAGACACTTGGCAGTCACTTGTATTTTGTTTTCTAGTGTATTTATCACACGCCAGATAAACTAAGATAACAGTAGCTGCTGTAACAGATAGGCCCAAGAATCTCAAACATAATAGCAGGTTTTCATCCTATATCTTTGGTAAACATTTTCAGGGAAAAGTGAAACCTGGGTTCGGGGATCGGGAGAGGACGGGGCTCAGGAGAATGCGGAGAAGTGTGTGTGCAAGGATGAGACTCCCTTTGTGCTCCCCCGCCGAGGGAGATGGAGTGGTGCAATGTCAGAGCTCAAGTGCCATCCAAAAGTACAGCATGGTAGAAGTTAGCCAGCTATGGGGGAAGAGAGTTTTCAAAGACAGAAATGAGATGCAGCCCAGGCCAGAAAAAGAGCAGGAATTGAGGTTAACATAGTCATAAAATGCAGCCTTCTCTGTGCGGGGCTCATTCCAATTTACAAAGCATGTTCGCCTGTATTATCTTATTTTAGGCCTCACAAACAATCAGATGAGGTGGCTCCGGAAGTATTAGTACCCTTATTTCAGCTGTACAAGAAATCTCAGCAGTCTGAGAGGCCGAGTGATTTCCCCTGGTGAATGGTGAGCCAGGACACAGGCTGAGTGTCCTGCGTCTGAGAACACAGCTTTTTCTCACAACTCTGTGATCTTCATGGAGGTTCTGGGGTGGGGGGTTCAGGGGGCACTGAGGCGAGAGAGCTCACTCCCTTCCCCTCCCCGTCGTCCTCTGGACGCATCCTCACAGTGCCAGCCATGTTCCCATGGAAATAATTTACCAATGGCAGCCTGTTCAGAAACGCAGCAACGATTAGCTGCAGTCCGGTTGGGTCCTTGCTTTTGTAAAACCTGTACTCTGTCCTTTAAAGGGTCATAGGCTAACAGGACTTTTTGTCTTAACAGTTGTCTGATCCGGCTTTCATTTATTTAGCCCCTCCCACCATTTTTCTTGTCTCCCTCTCGTCCACCTAGTCCCACTCCTCCCACTGTGTGCAGCTGAATTTGGCCAGTGCCAAATTATGTTTTATTCTCAGCCTGAGAAAGAAATTCGATGAGGTGTCAAGCCTGGCCAACAAAGGACCTGTCCTACCAGTGCAATTTGAGGTTTCAAGTTTACAGACACCACTCCCTCCCAGCATTGTGTTTTTGTCCTGAGAGAGCCCAGAAAGCAGAATTCTTGGGTGGACTAGGTAGCTGCTTTCCCTCAAGAGCAGCAGTATTGATAAGAAAGCGGTCAAATGGTGCTTGAAATTCTGCAGAAAGATCAGTGGAAGACCAGTGCTAGGCTGCAAACCCACAGCTCAGCTCTTTCTAGCATCCACAGCAACAGCCTGCTGTTTTCCCAGGTGGCTCTGAATGAGACAGGGAAATGCAGTGGGCCATTTGTTACTGCCCCAGGTGCAACATATGCATGCCAGTTGGTGCATGCAGCCTGCAGAGGCCCACTCCTGCCCATGTCTGGATCTAGGCCTGTGAGCTTCCTTTCAACTGAGATTGAGGAGAATATGCTCCCTTCTTTCCTCCTCCACCTGAGTAGATGATTAGATCCACTCTTCTGGGGTTGGAACCAACTCAACCCTCCTCACCCTGATCAAAGGTGCCCATGCTCTGTACAAACCCTCCCACTTCAATTTAAATTCAAGACATGGTCTTTTAGGAGTGTGAGGACTCGTCACTGACATGCCAGTCTTAGTATCTCAAGGTTATTCCGTGTGTGGTGGTCAGTGGATATGCTGGTGTATTCTTCAGTGAGTGCTGGACTGGAGTATCAATTCAGTCAGGTCCTAGATTGGGTGCAAGGTTCTGCAGAGATGGCACAAGAGAAAAGTACCAGGGCTTGCTTGCAGAAGAAGGCAATGTAGAGGTGCTTTTGTTCCTTTATGCCCAACTCAGTGCCCAGCACCGATATGAATGGAATAAACTGATCAGATGGCTGTTAACATCCCTTTTGCCTTTCAGAAGAGAAATGAAATGAAGTTTATCATCCAGAAGTGAAATTCCAGATGTAAAATAAGTTTAAAGGACACTCTACTTCTAGAACTGTTTTAAGGGCATTTTACTGCAGATTTAGTTCAGACTTTAGAACTACTTCCTTTGATGAGGACTTAATCCAGGTTATAAGTGAATTGGGGATATCATGTGCCTGAGTGACAGTCCCTTCACTCAGGGTAGCCTAACTGCTGACCACCCTGGTCTCCTTTTCACACTCTGTGCACTCTTCCCCTCCTCCTTCCAGTTCCATCGAGTGTAGGGAGGGAGCATTTGGCCCTCTGAGTTGGAGTTATGCAAAACCCGAAAATAGACTGTCAGAGTGCACCCAGACATAATGATTCCATGCGGCAAGAAGGTCACTGTGTCTGCTTTTCCTGCCAACACACCCCTGGCTCTTAATCTATGGCCGCATTGTGAAGCAAGAGAGCTGTGCCAGGAAGTTACACTTTGTGACTACGAGGCGTTATGAGAATTTAAAATCATGTCAATGGGGTTTTATAAGAGTAGATCAGGGGAGGGGAATTAGACATAGTTTTAGAAGATGATCTTTGAACATCCTTTTGTTCTGTAGCCTGAGAGCTACCATAACTCAGTTTAAGGAAAAAAAGAAAAGCTATCTGGCCCCAGCTACAAATCAGCTCCTCCCTGCCAACCCTGCCAAAAATTAAAAAGATATCCACCACTTGTTATCCAAGTGGTGGAATGATGTGTGAGTTTTATTGTTTTCTTAGTGCTTGTCTGTACCTTCTGTAACATATACTTCTTGCTTTTGCAGTGTTAAAAAAAGCAGCAAATTCTATTTAAAAAGCAAAACGGTGCCAGCTAATTATCCGACTGTGTTCCTTGAATGCTCAGTACCTGGTGGTTGAGAAGCCCACCAGAGTCGTGACATTGGCATGGAAGGGGCAGCCCTGCCTCTGCCCCTGCTGCGTTCCAAAGGGCTCTGGGAGGGGCCAGGGTGCAGACCATGAGAGGACTTGTGGCAGCCAGGGAGGACCGGAAAGGGAGCATGCTGGAACAAGGCCAGCCAGACACCTCAGCAGCAAGGAGGGGATTCCGTTCCCATCCAATTATCTTGGACAGTCAGCCCTTCTGATATGTGTTTATTGGGAGGGACAGTGTCAGCTCAAGTTCATCTGGAAACACTACATTCTCATCCTGAGAATGTCCAGTTAATGCACATTGTTCTGGAAGTTGGGAAGATCCTGTTTCCCAGACCAGTAGGAGTCAAGTAAAATGTAATAAGCAGAGACAAATATCTGGGAGAAAACAACCCTTTGAGGAATTCCAAAAATCCTGATGGGGTTGGGGGACAGATTTATTTGGACTCGGGTCCTTGACCACTCAGACTGGTCATTGACATGAATTCAGTCCATCAGCCAATCCTGCCACTGTCTCCCGAGCCCAGGCTGTGTCCGGCTCAGGAGCTTGAGGTGAGCAAGGGCAGAAACTGCCCTTATGGGCTATGAAACTGTATCTTCTCCCCGTTAAACATAAATAATTCCTCCTGCAAGTTTCTGTAAAAGCTTCTATTTCTTATGCATCATATGCAGACCTATTATTGGATGCAGTGGGGTTCCTCACTCCAGTAGTTCTGAATACTTTGAACTTGAGGTCAAATTCAAGCCTGTAGTACACAGATCAGGAACAGAATTCCTTGCAATCTATATGATAGATTATGTGTCAGGGAAGTAAGGCCCTTAGTAAGAGTGGATTATTTTTAGTAGGTGGTAGAGATCTCATCACTTTCTTGCCTTTTCCAGTGTTCTCCAGTGATGATGCGGTGTCCTCTACTGTATTTATTGTAATGTCATTAGGAAAAAATATAACAAGCTCATCAAACTCATCATTTTCTGAATAACTTTATTTAAGACAATGATAAGATAGGTTAAGTTTTTAAAAGAAGTTAATTTTCAAGACATATTAAGTAGATAATTGGCTTATGGGACACAGGTATGGCAAAAGTCAGAAAGGTGGTACATAAATTGAATGATTTGTGCTTGGCCAATATTGTCCTAGAAGGTGCTACTTGGCCAAATTTGTTTTTCTTTTTTTCTTTCTTTCCCTCTCTTTTTTAAATCTTAATATCCCAGAATGAAGCTGCATGGAAAATAAATTGCTTACAAGAAAAAATACTTGTGAACAGTTTTAATAATGATTCTAGTAACTTTTAGAGAGTGTCATCAAAGACTTATTGCTTCTCTGACACAGAACGGGAGAACCGCTTATCTTCTCTGCAGATCTGGCTTCAGAGCCACCATCCCCTCCCCTCTCCAAGAGCGGGGATCCTAAATGTTTATGTACACCCACACGCTTGCTGTCTTGTTCATAACCACATCCACTGTTTCTTGTGGGATGTGTGTGTGCATGCGCGCGTATTAAGCAGTAACAAGATAATGTGCCATGTCTAGGCCAACCCTGTTATTTATATTAAATAATGACATGATGTTGGTGGCCTGTAATTCTCCATTTTCTATTAACCACCCTGCCCAAATAAACTGTTTTCTGATCTCTCTTAGATGGAAATCCTGTATGAATGTGGAAGCCATTAGCAGAGTAATTGCTGTCTGTTACCATGACAACCAGCCGCTGCAGTCACCTGCCCGAAGTGCTGCCAGACTGCACCAGCTCGGCTGCGCCCGTGGTGAAGACCGTGGAGGATTGTGGCAGCCTAGTGAATGGGCAGCCACAGTATGTCATGCAAGTTTCAGCCAAGGACGGGCAGCTGCTGTCAACAGTAGTGCGGACTCTTGCCACCCAGAGGTAGTACCACCATTAAAATAAATGAATCCGTAATTGATCCGGAGAACTCTCTGTCAGAGGGAAAATGCTAAAGGGAATGTAATTAGTGCTCAGGTCTTTGTGTCAGGTGAGAGGAGATGCTGGAGGAAAAAAAAGACTCCACAAGTTCCGTCATTGTCGTTTCTATAGCAATGGGATGTAAAGCTAAAATTGTTGAGTTTTCCACTTAAAGTCACACGTGCAGAGAGCCAGGCGGGGAAGGATCCCACAAGACGCAGGGTCGCTTGCTTTACATTTGTTATTTTGACATTGTGACGGTAATTACACCCTTGTTGTCTCCAGGCGCTAACAAAGTAGCCCTTTGTTAGAGTAGAATGAAGGAAGCACCTGATTTAAAGTGATTGGATTTGTGGGGAAAACTTTTGAAGTGACATTCCTGGTGTGCATGCTAATCAGCGCCACCTGATGGGAACACTGCCCAGGGTGACTTCCCGGGCGAGTCTCTTCCCTGGCACATCCCCACTTGGGGGCCTCTTCTGTTGCCCCCTCCTTCACTCGCCATGAGCCCCACCCCTGATCCTTCACATACACCCTGCCCTATGAAGTACGATTGTTAAAACCCCCCCAGCTTGTCTTCCCTGAGTGATGAACCAAAGCCTGGCTGAAGGCTCTGAACAGCCTGGAGACAGCTCATCCAGGCCACACTTTGTCTCTGGAGGTCTCCTCCTGGACTGTAGCTGCCCAATGGCAGACTGAGAGCTACAGGCTGCCCAGCCATTAAGCACTCCGTGGCTTCTCCAGCTTCCTTTCAGAATGGGTAAGTGGGACTTTGACCTACGAATGTAAAATGTGTATCACACTGGACTTGCCCCCAGATATCAGCACTGACACTTCTGACCCTGAAACTTAGGGTCAGTCACTCACGCCTTGACCACTTACCTTGGTCTGAGCAATTCAGCCAGCTCCTCGGCCCACAAATCCATACATGCACCTGCAGCAAGACTACTGGTGGCATCACAGCATTTGCTGTTGCCCCCAGCCTGGACGTGGTAGCCACCAGACATGGCCTCACATACCCACGTATGTTGTAAACATTGTCCATGTGCCTTCTACTTACAATCTGTGCAGCTATTGCAAAGGGAAGAAATAGAAGAAAAGTCAGTACTGTATGTATTTTTCCACCTCTTAAAAAGCTCCTAACAATTAGTTAGGACTCAGAATACAGTGAGGCAGTGAGCATCATTGCTTCTCCGTGAACTGAGACAGATAACTGCATGTGTGCCCATCACCCTTGCAGCTGTCAAACACTTCATTTGATCAGGAAGAAGAGGCTGCAGAGCTGAAATGACTGAGAGCTGTGAGCCGGCATGCATGTGTGTTTATCAGGCATTTTTACTTGTCCTCCTACCACGCAGAAACGTAAACCAGAAGTTTGAGAGTTTTACATGCATTTGGCTAAGTGTGAATGAAGGAGGCCAGGAATAATGAGAGAAAAAACCCAACTCTTGAAACTTCCTTTTCCCGCCCCGGAGCATGAGTGGGTCTTTTGGGCAAGTTGGAAGGAGATCTTTTGCTCTTTCAATCCCCTTTTCGCCTCCACTCATTCCCAAGATCATCACCAGAAAGGCCTTTGGGAAACAGCAGCATTTCCATTTGGACCAAATGTGGTGTCAAAGAGAGTAGTGGGCATGAGTCATCTTTGGGAGATGGGAAGAGGCAGGGGAAGGTGGATAAAGAGCCTGGTTCTTGAGTTGGCACATACAATGATGACATATTTTAAAATCTCATGCCCAATAAAGGACAGCTCGAGCAATATAAGATGGCATTGATCAGAGAGGGATAGTCCTCTTGCAGGGCACAATATCCATTGAGAAGTGAGGCCATCTTAGTTTGAGCCTTCCATTGGCCACTGACTTATATGATGAGGGCCATGTTATTTGATTTTCCCTGACCTGAGTTTTTCTACGTGTAAAAGTAGTTAGCATTAACTAGGCATTTACTACATGTTGTTCCCTGTTCTAAACTTCTAATCCGGACCATCTTTTCTCATCTTCATAGTGACCATATGAGGAAGGCACTCTTCTTTGTGTCCGTTTTAGACATGAAGAAACTAAAGTACAGAGAGATCACGTTACTTGCCCAAAGTTAGCGAGCTGGTAAGCAGCAGGCTTGAGATTCGAACCCAGGCAGCTGGACTCCAGAGCCTGCCTCATGAACCACTATGCTGTGTGCCTTCACAAAATGTGCAGGAATGGTTTTTCCAAATTTTAAAGGCAGAACTCCAGATGGAGGCCACCTTGGTAGGACATACTGGCTTTCAGGTTAGTGTCCTTAGCGTCCCAGAGAGCATCCTAGGAAAGCTCAAGGGACAGACCTGCCACTCAGCTTTGTGCCCTGGCTCAGACTGCAGTTCTGTGTGGCAGCTTCAGGGTTGGCTGCCAGTTAACATCCCTCCTCTCATTCTCCCACCCTATTGAAAGGAACCTCTGAGTGTTCAAAAGTGTCCTGACCTGGTTCGAAAGATGCAATTTGTCTAGAAACTACAGTTGGTGTCATTTCAAAACAATTTCTGTTCTTAATGGTGAGGGATGGTTTTTATTTTTGATTGGTAGTTTGCCTGAACTACATCTAGGTCCAGGGCAAAAATAACACGCTGCTCATTTTCACTCACTTTTGATCCTGGACCACACCCAGCTACTTTGCTCTTGGCTACCCCCTATTTCTTTGTATCGGGAAAAATAGACACCCAAGGACCCCGGCATTGGCCCCCACTGCTGAATGTGAGTGTGGATGTAGAGTTTTAAAGCAGGTGTCTATTCTGAGTGGTTGCACTGCGGAGGGTCCAAAGGACACAGAGCCAGAGGACCATCCATTTGGCAGTGGTTTCCAGCCCAGTGACCAGCAGGTGCCCCTCCTTCTCTTGCAGCCCCTTCAATGACCGGCCAATGTGCAGGATCTGCCACGAGGGCAGCAGCCAAGAGGACTTGCTCTCTCCATGTGAATGTACGGGCACCTTGGGGACAATTCACCGGAGCTGCCTGGAGCACTGGCTGTCGTCCTCAAACACCAGCTACTGTGAACTCTGCCACTTCAGGTTTGCAGTCGAGCGCAAACCCAGGCCGTTAGTGGAGGTCAGTAATTGGGGCATGTCCTGAAAACTTAGCTCTAATGAGCAAATGATGTCTGCTTTTATGCCCGGATCACAAACCCTGTGCAGCGTCACTGAAGCACAGTAATAGCTCTGTGTGAGAGCGTGTGTGTATGTGTGTGTGCGTATGCGTATGCGTGACACAGACAGAGCACTCACCTAGCTCACCCAGGAGCCAGCAGTAGAAAGGTGACCTCCACGAGGTAGAAGAGAGCAGAAGAAATCCACGTGAGGAGAAAGGGGAAGTTCAGAGACCTGATCTCCAGTTTTACATCCCTATGAAGTGGAGCAAACGGATAAACACTTTTCTCTTTGCGCACCATCTGCCCATCTTGAAACAACAGACAAATGGGCATTTGGGTTGCATATTCTGAAAATATTTTTCTTTATGAAAAAATATAGCTGAATAGTATAATGGATGTAGACCCAGACTTCCTGGGTTTGAATAGTTCTGTGACCTTAGGGAAGTTATTTCACCTCTTGGAATTACTATGAGAATTAAATGAGCTAATATTTATAAAGCACTTAGAATACCAGGTACATGGGCAAGTATTTGAATTAAAAAAAAATCTCCTCAGAAGTTATACACAAGCTTTTTTCACCTAATAACCTAGTATTGGAACCTCTTTACTTAAAAATGGTGCTGTCAACCCAGCCATTAAAATGGCAGGACGTTCTCTTTCATGTTTTAGGAGCCACAAGACTCTTATTTAGACCCAGGGTCTGGTCTTGTATTTGCTGGGAGTGTTGGAAAAAATCGTTTGATCATTTTTGCCCCTTCTCCTACCCTCCACTTCTACTACTCAATTAAAAATTGGATATTGGCAACAATAAGTATTCTAATATATTATGAGCCAGAGCTAGTTGAAAGAGACCAAGACATTGTGCCTATAATCTAGACCTGCTGGTAACCCTCTCCTTATTTCAGCAGCTGACCCAGTGAAACTTTGGCCTTAAACTAGAGACGGAAATCAAGACCCCCTTCGTGGAGACTATTTAAAACAGTGTATTAACGCCTTGGCACTGAGGCTCTGGAGAGCTCTGTATATACATTCCCTTGGTTCTGACCTGGAAAATTTAATCAGGACCTATAACTGGGGCCTGTTTTAGCTATGACTTGCTTGCCAAGTGGCACAAAATTAATTTGACTTGCCCCAATCTGTGCTTTTTTTAAGACTCTGGATCAAGTGACCTCTTAATTTAGCTGTCTTGCTGCTTGACATCAACTTTCAGAAATTCACATTTGTAGAGCCCATCAGAGAGTTGGCCCTATGCCACACTCACTGGGATTTACATTCCAGAACTTTCTGCAGAGGGGGAAATAGAATTAAATGATAAACAAAGGAGATGAAGATTTCTCAAGCCCAATAGCAAAAGTTAAAAAGAAGCCTATTTCTCCTTTCCGGAAACTTTTTGGAACCTCCCCAAGTTGATATTGCAGCTTCTTCAGGGAGGCTGGCATCCCAGAGTAAGGAAACCCTGCTTCAGATGGGCTGCATCCAGTGGTCTTCTTTCCTAGATCTCCCGAGTAAAGATTTTGACTTTTGCTTGGTAAAAACCCCAGTGCATGTGTGCATAATATATAACAAAGGAGGGTGTGTATGTGTGCATGCACACAAGTGCAAACACACACGTACACACACTTGCACACAGCTTAGTTTTTCTCCAATGACACGCATGTGCCGAATCACTCAGTGAATCCTTTCTGTCCCAGAGAGGTTTCTTCAAAGTTGCCTCTGTTGGGCCGCAGACAGACTCCAGGACCGTTGTCAACTGTCATTAAACAAGGAAACGAGGCAAATGACCTTGAGAATGTGTGAGGTGCTCTGCAAGATTTAGGGCCTCGCCTACAAAAACTTCACCCAAACGGTCACCGGTGGTGAAATTTTCATTGCACAAATGGAATGTGACATTTTTCAGAGTTAATGATGATTGAACAAGTTGAAAGTGAAAGGCAAACCTCCTCAAGCCGGGGGAGGCTGGCCGTTTGATCATCCCATGGCGAGATGAACTTGCTGTTTGACCACAAGCAATAAAAAGAAGTTGTCTTTGGTTTCTCAGCTGGAGGACAAATGAGACCCAGGTGCACACAGATTTTTAAACAAATAACATTATTAATTGACTTTTCCTCTCTTCCCAAAGGGCAGGTTTATTCCTAGTGAGCATTGCTTCTCAATATGTTTACCTCAAGATAAACATGAATCTTTTTAGTAAATCAGCAAAACCTGCCTATTTGGGTTAAGCAATAGGAGTATTGTTACTTCATTTCTCATTTTCACTCTTTTAATTGCTTTAATCATTACTTTATTTACCAGTTGGATCTGCCTTCTCATTAAAGCAAGAAAATTCCATAATGTTTAATTTGAAAATCGATGTGATAATAACAGCTCCTGTTGCTAGAGGAAGCAGTTGAAAAGTCATTTATAAATTATGTATCAGCCTCCAGACGTTAACATTGGTTGGAATTACTTTAACACCTCAGACTCCCGCTCTTCGGTAAACTCTCTCTGCCCTTCATTCAGCATAGCCCTTCATCCTGCTTAACACCCCTGTTCCAAAGACACTTCCCCCTCGCTTCCTTTCCTGCACTCTGCAGCCAGCAGTTGGGTGTTCATTTTCAATTGTTCAGGAACCCAGGGTTGTTGTCTGTACACAGGCTACAACACAAAGTCTTTCCTCTCCCTCCCCGCAAAAGGATGAGTTCCTATTCATAATGGCCAAATCAGTGGGCTGGTTTTTATTAGCACCTCCAAACTGAGCATCACCTCCCTACTTTACCACTGTCCATTTGGGTGGCGTGGCTCAGTTTTCTGAGCTGCAGTATGGAGGAGGGTGAGCTAGGAGCTCTCCCTGATATCTTTGGTCTCTATTAGGCTCTATAAGGCTAAAGGTCCAAGGCTAAAGATCTTGTCCAAAAAAAATGCATTCTACTCTCCAGATGAGTACATTGTATGGTATGTAATTTATACCTCAATAAGTTGATTGTGTGTGTGTGTGTGTATCTACTTACCTACCTACCTATATCTTTTAGTCTCTTTTGGTAAGTTCCTTGCCAATTTTATACCTTAAATATTTTCTTGATTTAAGTAAGCCAGTAGAATGAGAGAGCTAGTTTCAACCCGAGAGCTACACTGCAGTCATCTAGTTTATTCAGATGTTGGTGAATTTCCTCTATAGTCCAGCTAATATAAATCTCATAAGGTCTGTGTCCAATCAGGTAAAGTTTGAAAGGAAAGTATTCAAACTGTACATAGCAAAAAGGAAGAGCAGATATAATACACATACGTTTCATCCCTCCACAGCTAGCACTTCTCATGAAAGCTACATATTTTTTATTGATGATGGAAAATGTACCCAGTGGCAATTTGTCAGATGAATTATTCCCAAGAATAATGACCTAGTAGAATGCAGTAAATAGACATCCACTAACCATAAAAAGATGCAGTGAATGACCAGTCTGAGTGGTTTTATGGTCTCCTTCCTGCTCATTTCCAGTTTTCCTCATTTCTCTCTGTAACTTGAACTCTGATGCCATTTTTTTATAAGGGCAAAATACAGCAAACCAATAAAAATACCGTGATTTGTTCCCAAAAGTATGTGCCTTGACTCCGGCCCATTGCCATGATTGCATATCTGATGGAGCAGTTGGCCAAGGAAGCCCGTCTTACTATGTGCACATAGCATGCTTGCAACATCAGTTTCTAATGATGGGAATACTTGCCACTGGGCTTTCCTAAGACGTGCATCAATAACACCCACTCTTGCCCGGGAAATTTGTGAAGTAATAGATCAGCTCAACAATGTCGTGATTAAAATGAAGCAGCCAGGAAATGGTCGAAATCTGGAGGAAAGGCTTCCTAGAATCTGATCTTCCTCTGATCAGGAGACCTAGTGATTTTTCACAGAGGGAGTGCTTGCGTTTCTAGATTCCTATTTCCTTTACACAGACCCAGCTGATTGATAAGAATTGTATGAACAATTTAAAAGCTGTTCCCTGGAGTCAGAGGTTTAGCTAAATTGAAACTGAGAGTGTTTTCACACATATCAGTTACTCGGAATAATGGGATGTAAAGCTAGGGAGATGAGGATTAAGGATTTTTTTCAAACTTTTTATTTATGGTTTTTTAAGTCACTGGAGGAAAATAGTTTTAAAGTGTGCCCTGGATTCAGTGTAATCTCCAGCTGCACATCAGGGAGCAGAATTGAACTGCTGTGGAGAAACCGCTTCGTACCTTGGCACTTGCTATTTGATCAATTTAAGACATCACTTACACCCCCCTAATATGTATATATCAGACCTAGGTGGAGACATGGCTCAACTCTTATTATAGTGGGGTTTGTTTTGTTTTGATTTTTAATATGTTCATTTAAGGAAAAATGTGAGCTTTTGGTTTCAGAGCATTCATTTTCATCTGCAAACCCTTATAGCATTGGGGTAACTAGTGAATGACACCATAGGGGATATGAACTGATTTGAGGAGCTTCCCAGGCATAAGGACCACCTGTTCCATTCCTTGAAGGAAGGTGGGCAAGCTCTCGCAGCCCAGTGAGTAACGTAGCTAGACCATAATCACAGCAAGTGATAGGCAATCAAGAAGGGACTGTGCATTAAATAAATGGATGAATGGAGAACCTCGCCTCCCCCAGTGGCAAACCATGTATTATATTTTTGGCCTATGGTTGTAAATCAAAGAAACTGACCCCTTGCCCTTAGAATTCAAGACGGACACAGTTGGACAAAGGCTTATATAATACAAACTAGCAACACTGCTTTGAGCCACACAACAAATGCAATGATTCTGACAAATCCTAGCTTCCCCCCCCCCCCCACCCCCTGCCTGTTATCAGTCCTCAGTCAGGTTTTGAGGACTGGCAGGTGGCAGGAGCCCTGGATGCACTGTAACCGGTGAGGAGAAAATGTTCACTTCAGGGCTTGGTGGGGAACACTGGCCTGAGGTAGAGAAGTGTGGTTGGGGGTGGCGCAGACCAGGCCACTGTGGAAAGGTTCAGGCCCCGCCTGCATTTGTCAAGCTCTTAGGAATCCAAGCACTGCGCAAGCAGACACGAAACACTTCACCATAGTCTTAGGGGTTAAGGATCATAATTACCCAATTGCAATTGGTAGAAGGAACAGGTTTCCAGTGGTTGTGTTAGATCACGATCCCTCAGGGAGGAAGCAATAAGAAGGTCTCCTGGCGCTGCACTGGGGCTTCTCTCTCATACTCCATGCAGTGTTCTGGGGGCACAAAACAGAAGAGAAGGCCACACCCCAGCGTCTGTGAAAGGGAATGTGGGAGGGATCTGGTTGAATCCACCAGGAGTCCGCTCTCATGTCCACCACAGACTGCCACCTGAACTCAAGGGCGGCCAGCACAGGTTCTTCCTGCTCTGCCACCTTGGCCTGAGTAGCCCCTCCTTTCCAGCCCCATCTCCCTGAGGCCACTCTCCCGCTAGCTTCAGGCAAGGCTAAGGCCCCACAAAGCAGAGTGAGGAGTTGTAGCCTGAAGGACAAAGGAGATGTCAAGTACCAGAAAAGGGAGTGTGTTGAGGGACTTTGTGTCTATTTAATGAGTAACAGAACAAAGACCCTCCCACTGAGTGAAATCTGTGCCAGTGACTTCTCCAAGCAGGGCTTAACATCACGATTGTGGCCGCTGTTCTATAACTGTACTACAACCTGCACTGGCTGGCCGCAGGGAGCCTCGGATTTCTGTCCTAGCTGCCCACAACCTGCAGTGAGAACCTGAACAGCTCATTTCTCCTCCTTATGCGTTAGCTTTCCCACCAGTAAAATAAAGCAGAACACGAAAACTGGCAACCACGTCCATGCACACAGGTGTGCTTTATTGAATTAACATTTTTTTTATTTGAATGCCTTCAGGTGGGACATGCCCTCTCCAGTTCCCCCAGGCCTTGCCTTTTGCTCACACCCACCCAGCCCTCTTCACCCTCTTACATTACCTGCCTGCTGTTTACATTTGAGGTTCCAGAATTGGGTGATTTCTCCCACCTTTAAAAGAATTCCCTAATACTATGAGCATTTCTTTCTACCAACATCTTCCTTTCAGGGGAGTATAGACTGAACCTAATGATCTCCCTCATATTGTCCGCACGTTCTAAATGAGCTGAAATAGCTGGTTCAAAATAGGAGACAGTGCACTAGCGTGGACAGTGGTGAGAATAACAAGGGTTCAAATACCTCGCACTTGCAGTGTGCCTGAGTCTTGGCCAAGCACTTCCTTGACCTCTGATAAGGTCGCTGAGCAGGCCACCAGCCTCCACATGGACTTGCGTCTCCATCGTCTGTGCCAGCAGTTGAGATGACGTGCCTGATGACCGAAGTCCAGGAAGCCTTGATCCTGAGTTGTTCAGTCTTGAATTTTTCTCTTGGTTTTGGTGGCTAATTTGGCAGTTGCTTCGTTACTTAAAGCTTAGTTACAAAGAAGCTGTTTTAGGGTATCTATTAAATTCACAGCTTGCTTCATTAAAAATCACTTCATTAAAAAAGCAAGCCAACCGAAGTGTTCACATGGGCATGCCAGATGGAAGTGAGCTAACTGCCCGGTGCCTGTGTTCCCAGCCCATCCACTGCTGGTAAAGGATTAATTTGGAGGGGAAATCCAGTTCCTTGCATAAAAGAATTACATGATCAGATTCTATTATTTTAAATTGTGTTGATACTTGCAGAGCACTTGGGTTGAAATACAAATTAGAATCCACGTTCTCAGTCCTCGCCGCTGCCTGCCACCTCTCCCCATCTGAGGACCTCTAGGAGTGGAGACACGTCCATGCAAAACACCAAGAGCTGTTTCACACAACTTTTTTATTTTAATTATTCTATGTTTTAAAAACTACAGAGGAGGACAAAGAATCATATATCAAACAGGTGTGTATCCACCGCCTAGAATTAACAAATTTTAGCATTTTGTGAGCAATGTACCTTTTAAAGAACAGCCTCTGGGCGGGCAGGGGGGTAGGGGTCAGAGAGAAAATGTCTGTAGTCTTCACTAATTCATCCTCAGTAGTCTCAAATATAGGAGAAAATTCAGCCAAGTTTTCCTTAAGCACATCTGGGCCAAGAATAAGAGGAAGGAAACAAAATGAGACAAATAATCCTGAAAGATTTCGGACCCTTTGAGCTAACTCCAAATGTAAGAACAAATAGTACAGCTAGTGTTGGCCACCAAAGGGTCCACTTCTTTGAAGGGCAGACAATTAGAAGTTACTACATGGGAGCTGGGGTGCGGGGTGAAGGTGAAAGTGCCCCTGGGCAGCTGGTGGGAGAGCTTGGTAAAGGGGAGTCTGATAGGGGAGCGGTGAAATGTTACTGAATGACCACCACTGGTAATCATCTCTCTTCTAAGTCCTGCTGAAATAACAAGGCACAATTAGCTCGCAGGGCCCACCTTGTGTAGGTGTAGGGGGCCGGGTTGAATCGCAGAAGCCCTGGTGCAGATTTCAGAGGCAGAGTTTTAGACTGTGCATAAAACTCCCCGCTGAGGCCTTCTGCCAGCCCACCTCTTGCTTCTTCAGTATTTAGTGTCAACAACTGACACTTTAAACTCCAAGGAAAGAATACACATTTTTAAACAAATAATGGTGTGAAATATTGTGAGCAGTACATGATTATGGTTAAATGCTGTCTAATGGACAATTGTATTCGAATGAGCAAAGTGGAGCAGTATCTTCAGTTAGGCAGTGGGAGACCAGTGGTCGTTTATTCATTGAATAACACCCTGCTGTGCCCGGCTGTGCTGAGAACTTCGTTTTCCAGAAGAGGTGCAGATCTTGATGTGACACTCCAATCCAGTGGCATTAGTTAATTTCACTGCAAGTCCATCTATTTGTATCCCTAAGACGTTCACACCTCAAAGTTTTTTTTCTTCTTATTTACCCATTTCCTAGGCAAAGAGGAAATACTACATGTTATGTGCTTTTTTTAACCGTCTTATTTGAGTGTCTCAGGTATCCCGAAAATGGATAGTATCCCATTTTATAGATAACGAAGCTGAGACTCTGAGGTATTAGTTAAGTCAGTCTCCAGAGATCTGAAATACTTTCTGCCACAGGGCTACTAAGTGGAGAAGGCAGAAGAAGAACCCAGGTCTCTCTGGCTCCTTGGTCAAGCTCGTTCTACCAGACCTGGGTTCTTCCTTCCTGGCTCAAAAGTACTTTCTTTCACTTGCTCATTGATACACACACGTGCAAGGACACAGAAGTGCGAGCTTCTTTACCAATAGCCAATAGCCTTTCTAGGGGACCAGATGTGCTTCGGAAAGGGAAAAATGAAAAAAAGTGATGATTAGAGCCCTGGTTCCCTCTTGACATTGAATTCATCTATTGAATCCAGAGCTGTTGGTGGGGAGGGAGGGATGGCTAGGCAGAGTACAGAGGGTTTTTAGGGCAGTGAACCTATTCCATGCAGTGCCATAATGGTGGACACATGTCATACATTTGCCCAAACCCACAGAATGTACAACACTAAGAGTGAACCCTAATGTAAACTATGGCCTCTGGGTGATAATGATATGTCAGAGTAGGTTCATTGATTGTGACAAATGTACCGCTCTGGTGGGGGATGTTGATAATGGGGAAGGCTAGGCATGTGTAGGGGCGTATGCAGGTGTATGAGAACTCTCTGTCCTTTGCACTCAATATTACTGTGAACCTAAAATTGCTCTAAAAAATAAGGTCCATTTAAAAAAAAAGAAAAGAAAACTTGAGCTGCCCCAGATTGAGTGCGGAGATAGTGGAATGGCATTTCTTCTCTGTGCTTCTTTACACCCTAGTCTAGTTGGGAAGCAAAGCTCTTAGACTCACCACCCTATTAGAAGCCAGAAAAGTCATTCTTGCTCCAAGAGACTTTACATACCCTTTCTTTTTCTCCTCTCATCTAGTTGCTCTTTCTCTGCATTTGAGTCTTCATTTTACCAAGTCATTATGTCACCAGTTCTTCTGAGATTGCTGCTAAAGGAGAGATGTTATTAGAAAGTCTGGCAAACTCAAAATTGCTAAGAGCCTTTCACAAACAGTTACAAACGTTAATCACTATATATGTTTGTGCACACTTGTGAAGTCAATTTCTTTCAAGACTGTCATCTAGATCATTCAGATTAGTAAAACTGGTTTTACAACTCATGAAGGAAAACACTGGCTTTTCTCTTGAATTATTTGTATAATTGCCTCAATTCTTTCCATCACTTTCTTGACAGGTGCAGCAGATTTGGAAAAAGCTAAGAAAGACCCCATTGGGCCTTGTGGCTTTGCTTGCCTCCTCCCTTTTTCACTGAATGCGTATTTCTGTGCTGTGCCTCAGCACTGCCTGCCTTCATTCTCGAAGAGATAGGCACCTTGTGAAATTGTCTGGGATAAAACTGTTTCTTTGCAATCCATTATTACAGAGTTAGAGGTGTGGATTTACACTGTGATGGATATGCGAGAGGAAAGTTACGTTTATGTGTGTATAACATGAAAGAGAAAAAAGTGCTTTTGAAGATTTTAGTTTAGAATACCAAAAAATGGGCTTAATTCTTCAGTATGCCACTTATGAAAATGTGCAAAGATCTGTTTGTGAAGATTGAGGTCAGATTAAAAGAAGAAAAGGAAGTATTTTCTATTCATTATTTTATCACTGCGTCACCTCCAGCAATGCTATTAGAAACAGAAAGTTGGAATAAATGATGAGGTTCAAAATCTTTTAGGGCTCTGAGGGAAAATGGCTAATATATATAAAATGCTGGCAGGTAGGAGCAGCAGGAAAGTTGTAAAATAGAATTTATAGACATTTAAGGACTTATATCTGGGAAGAATCAGTAAAAGCAGAAATTGGGAGATGAAGGGAAAATATTCACCATCCTAGAAAATAATGCAGCTGCCCCTAACAATTTACCCGCTCCCAAAGGCTTACTGTTTGCGTTAAAGCTGGTAGATGATGGGAGAAAAGGTATGAGAGATGGAGGTAATAACATGTCTCTAATATTTTTCTAAACACCGGCTCATCTGCTTAAAATCTATGACTTTAATGTTGAAACCCAGAAGTCATTCATTCGTCAAAATATACACATTTTCAGCTGTTTGTAAGACGTACCAGACAGATAGTATACCTGAAAAATAGCCCTATTAGATGAAGATGTGGCAAGGCAAAAGGAAATATCTACAAACCAGACTTCATGCAAGATGGAGGATTCTTTAGGGGAATCTACAGGACACTTCTTATTACTTTTCCCAAGGGGATCTTTCAGTCTCAGATTTTTTTAAACAGCTTTATTGAGATATAATTCCCATACCATACAGTTCACTCATTTAGAGTGTATAATTCAGTGACATTTAGCATATTCACAGAGCTGTGTAATCATCACCACAATCAATTTTAGAACATTTTCATCACCCTAAAAGGAAACCTCACACACTTCAGCCTTCACTCTCCAGTCCTCCTGTCCTGGCCCCTGGCCCCTGGCCCCTCCTCCAGCCCTAGGCAACCACGGATCTATTTTATATCTCTGTGGATTTACCTACTCTGGACATTTCCTGTAAATGGAGCCCTACAGTATGGTGTCCTTTGTGACTGGCTTCCTTCACTTAGCAAAATGTTTGCAAGGTCTAGTCTCAGATTTTATAGAAAATGTATCTTAACCTTCCTTGCTATAATTTCATTTATTTTTGATTCCTTTTCGACATCCTATTCACCTTAATACACTGCTTCTCCTCCTACTCATTTACTGAGTCCTTACCCTGCATCACTGTTCTAGGCACTTGAACATTCTACTATTTGTATGTACGACCATCTCCATCATAGAAAGGAGGAAACTGGCACAGAGATGTTGATGGTTTTTTCCCTTAAAAGTTTTGCTTTACCCTACCACAGTTTATGTGATGAAACCTTGTTCATTTTTTAGTCTTTTATTGTATAGAAATCATTTGTGCATTGATTTTTTTATATTGCCTGAATTTTGCCATCTTTGCTCAGGAAGAGTCCTTTTCTTCCTTAAGCCCATTAATTTAATTTGGTTGCATTCTTGATTCTGCTGCCCTACAACTATACAATTAATTTTTTTAATATCACATATTGTGCCCTAGGTTGATGTTTTTATAACCAAATTCTAGGAAGAAATGATGGATTCTCAGAAGGCAATCAAATCCTACTGCCCATATTCTTAAATTCATCAAACCTCAGAAACTTAACTGGACCAAGGTGTGTCTTAAGACAATTTAGGAAAATGCACTGGAACAGGGCTACTTCCCCTCAGAGGGGTTTGAGAATCTGATAAAAGCTTGAACTCTTACAGTGAATGTAGACAACTATATTGTACTATAATCATCAAACCTGCTAAGAGACTAGAACTTAATTATTCCAACCAATAAAAAGAAAGCATACCTAGGTACTGTGATAGAGGTGCCAAGTATTGCTACAATTGCAGTCATATTACAAAAAATATATAAATGTATCAAATTAACTTATTGCACATCTTAAATTTACACAATGATGTGTGTCAAATATATTTGATTAAAAAAATCATGAAAAAAAAAGCTTGAACTCTCTCCCCTGAAATGCGCAGACATCCAGTATTCAAATATAGTTTCAAAGAAGTCACAGGTTTTCTGAAGCCCTACACCCTAGGTCAAGGACCCCCAGTCTAGAAAGATAGTTATGTAAACTGCAAAGGAACACATAGATTTTCCAAAAGTGTCTCCTGCACCCTTAAAATGTTGTAAACTTGAAAAGTAAGGAAAACTTCTCAACACTTTACTACAAATTCCCACCTCTGTGAGGAAGCCACATTATAATTCAGTGGATACCACAACGGTAGATATGATTTGCTGTCTTGAAGAGAGAGCTAGTGATTCAGTTATGCACATATACAGCACTGGGCTGGTTATTAACTTGGGTTCCTCCATGGTTGGCTTGGTTCTGCCTTGGGGACACATGTGGGGGCACATGTCTCAGGATCACTCAAGCTAAAAATGTATGTGTGTCTCCAGTTGGAGTAGAGTTTCCCACCGACAGTGCTGTGTTCATCCAGCCGGTCTCCTGCCTGCCCTTCTGTAAATGCCAGTCCCTGATGTCATGACCCATGTCATCTGAGCTATTGGCCCCACCCCTTGAGAATGTCTTCCCTGAAGACAGCTCCATGAGACCTGTAGCAAAAAGGTCCACAAACATTGAACATAATGTAGAGAAGTAATGCCAGCAAAATGGAAAACGTTGCCCTCCCCTTGTATAACACCATGGCTTATTTTGCCTGGTATTCTGATATTCTAGGCCCCATACGTAATAAAGGGTACCCAAAAAGGCTGGGGAGCAGTAAGAACACAGGGCTGGGTTGGCTTGGACAGAAAGAGGGCAACTTTAACCTAGATGTGAGGAGGCTAAGGAAGGGCATGTCTGAAATCTTGAAAACCATGAACAGCTTAGACAGTGTGAGCATGGAGTGCGTGACATGATCCAAATTACTTGAACGCTGGTGGGATCCCTTTGAAATTTGAGGAGGGAATTTCAGACAAAAATAAAGAGGTACCACCAGACACTGCAGCTCATGAACTGAAGCCATTGCCTCGAGGGGAGCCTTGAGAGACTCCAGATCCATTCATTGCTGGGATGTCTGCCAGGTCCTCCTAAATATTTGGGGTCCTTTCTGGCAGCAAAACGTTGGACTATAAGGACTATGAATCTAAAACTTCCTCTATGCTCACAGTCCTTCCATCTAGCAGAGATTTTCGCCTTTCTGAGTGTTCCCATTCTTGCTTACTTTGGAGTGTGTGGCCCTGGTGAGAATGTCTTTTATCCTGTTTTACACATGTCTCATAGTTCATTGAAATCCCTCCACCACACTCTGCTTGGCTAGTTTTCATACGCACATTCTGGCTACATCTAAGGGATACAGATTTTTAAATGTGGTCCCATTTTGAGGGCCTGGTTTTGAGTTTGATTTCTCCCTCTCTATTCTTTTGAACATCCCCAATTATCAAAATAGGAATTATTGTCCTTATTCACGTTATTCATCATATTCTCATTTTTTGTCCAGTGTTCAAATTGGGGTTCTTACTTGGTACAGTGTCCTGGCACCTTGTACCCCATGATCCTGTCCTTCTGCTGGAAGCAATTATTCAAAGCTTCAGAAACCTGGGCTCCAACAGCAGGCCAGTAGAGAGGGTGTTAGATGCGAGCAAATTTACCAACTGGGGGGCCAGGGGCCCTACAAGAGCCAAAATGAAGCAGCGCTTGGGACTGGGAGCTACTGTTTGTGTCCTGTTTGTAATAGACAACACAGTATGAATCCATTGTCTCCCAGAGTAAATCATTTCTGGTTTTGTCACTGTGCATTTCATTTATCAATTTCTTCCGGAAATTTCTGTTTTCTTGCTCTCCATCCTCTCTTGGTTGTTTATCTCCTCTTTTTCTGTTTCTGGCTTTATGTTGATCACATATGCCACATAATTCTGCAGCATCTTCTCATATTTCGGATAAGCAATCTCCATTTGGCTGTGATCACTTCTACACAGTGACGATCTAAAACAATTAGAGAGAAGTGATTCCCATGTTGCTTATACCTGAGGTTGCAAGTGAATATATAAAATTATTTTGACATCTAGTCCTGCTATGCTGCAAATCTTTGGAAAATTTCAAACTATTGGTGTGAATGTGTGTAGCATTTGTTTAAATAATGCCAGAGCCAAATTATAATGTCCCAGACACAAATATAATATTTATGGAGCATTATAGCCCATTAATTGGCTTATTGGCCCAAGTCCTCCAAGGAGCATCACAGATCTCCAAGGTGTCCTTGAGTATGACTTATTCTTCAGCCAAATCACAGCTGTGAATGCCAGGCAACCAATAGGTCTGTGTCTGTGCCCCATGGCACAGCAGTTAAGTTCACACGTTCTACTACAGCAGCCTGGGGTTCGTGGGTTCAGATCCCGGCTGCGGACCTACACACCACTTGTCAAGCCATGCTGTGATAGGTGTCCCACATATAAAGTATAGGAAGATGGGCACAGATGTTAGCTCAAGGCCAATCTTCCTCAGCAAAAAGAGGAGGATTGGCATCAGATGTTAGCTGAGGGCTAATCTTCCTCAAAAAAAAAATTACTATATTTGATCAGAAGAGTCAGGGTGAATGTTCATATGTATGTATGTATATGTTTCAGCTAAACTCATCTGATTTCTACCCAAAGCAATCCTCTGGTTTGGAAGGATTTATGTATTCAGCTAACATTTATCAAACACAAATTAAATATTTTAGGAAATGGGTATATAACTGTGGCCAGAAGAATGTCGTGTACTAATAGAACTTACCTGCTAGGGAGAAAGACATAGAATAAACGAGTAAATAAATAAATTATTTCTGATCACGATAAAATGTTATAAAAGATAAAACAAGTTGTTGTGGTGAGGAATGACTGGGTGAGAGAATGTGTGGTGGTTTGTGACGGTCTTTGAAGAGGTGACATTGAAGCGGAGATGTGACCAATGGGAAGGAACCGGTGTGGAAAGAAGAGTTTCAGGCAGAAGGAACAGCCACTGCAAAGGCTCTGCAGCAGGCCAGTTCAGTATTTCTGAAATAGGGAAAAACACTGCGAGGAGCATTTTATGAGAGGTCAAGGGAACTAGATCCCTTGGCAGTCTGTTGTAAGCCTATGGATCCGGCTCAGGATCATGTTTTTAATTGATTAAGATAAAATACATAGGAATGCAAAGAAATCCATTTACATTACAATATAGCTATCAAAATATTTAAAAGACAAAGTTATGATATAAACTATAAGTTTATAAACTATAAGTTTATAGTTAACACATTTTGTGGCAGATCTAAAAACTAACTTTGAAGTAACACTATGTCAAGATATATGTTTACAGCTGTAATATGATAGGAAATATCTGTGGTTTCTATTGGTGACAAAGTCACAGGTACTGTTAGTACCACTGAGATTTCTGTATAACTCAACGAAATGCTAAATTTCAGTTAGAGGTTGTGAAAATAAAGATGTGATTTATTTTTCCCCCATCTGAAAATCTCAGATCTCATGAATCCTATCCTCAGATGCCTTGGGGGTCTGTGGAGCCCGAGGTACACACACCTGGGCTACAGCACACAGGGCCTGTGGGCCACGGCAAGGCTGCAGACCGAGTGCGATGGGGAGCCACTGGGGGATTTTAAGCAAGAGAAGTCATCTTGCTGCTTTATAGAAACAGGATTTGAGGATAACAGGAATAGAAGAGTGAGGAGGCCATTACATGGTTCAGGTGAAAGGTGAGGGTGGCTTGGAAAAGAGTAGAGGGACTAGAAAGAAAGAGAGAGGTGAACGTTTTCAAGATGTATTCCAGAAGAGTGACAGGACCTGCTGATAGATGGATATGGGGCCAGGGGAATGAGGAGTGAATAAAGAGGGCGCTGAAGTTGTTTACGAGAGCCACCAGGTGTGGGTGTTGCCATGTACTGGTGTGAGACAACCTGGGAGACAAATCGGTTTGTGGGAGAGTTGGGGTGGCGGAGGTGAATCCAGTGTTCTACTGTGGACCTCAGAAAGTTTGAGATGTTTGTTACACAGATGGCGAGATACCCAAGAAGCAGCGGGATACACAAGCCTACAGCTCAGAAGAGTTGGGCTGAAGGATGACACGTACACTCTTTAGTAGAACCTGATGTTTTGAACAAGAGTGAGAACTTAAGACAACTAGAGAAGGTCTTTCACCACTCCCCTCAAAGCTGCACCTTCCTCACTCCTTTGAGGAAGACTGTCATTTTTCACTCCGCAAGAGTTGAAAGAGCTTGATAAAGGTCACACAGCATTTGGGGGAGCCAAGGGGATGCAGCTGGAAACAGTGTCCCATCTCCCGCTTCCTAGCCCATGTTTTATCCCTTCATCCATTGTAGGAGCGAACAAAAATTAGGATCAAGATATTCTGTAGTGCTAAAGCAAGCAGAAGGAAAGAGCTGAAAGGACAGTAGGCTAGAGATTTCAAATACTGGCTTCTCTACCATGTAACCTTGACCAAGTACTTAACCTCGCTGGGCTTTAATGTCCCAGTTCAGAATGGGAATAATAACACCACCTGGTGTTATTAAATTCAGTAAAAATATCTGGCACACAATAGGCACTCAGTACATGTTTTTGATTGAACTAGAGTTGTGTAATTTTTAAATGGACATTTGGTATTGTCTTTTTCTCATATATTTCAAGGTAGTTTTCTTCTAGGAAAAAAGATAGTAATTGTGACTAAAACAGTACAAAGGACCTTGAATAATTTTCTGGGTTTCTCATGCTATTTCATGATCTCTGGAAAAATAGATGGTATCCCACAGTTATTTACATCTTAGAAAAAAAGCTTGAATGGAAACTACAAGTTTGTCACCCTGTACCAACAAAACAATGCGTAGGTATTTCTCTTGGAAACCTAAAAAAAGCGATACATAAGGAATGCTATCTCTAGTCTAGAAAGTTAAAAGCAGTGAACTTGATGACATGATGTTTACACACCAACAAAGTTTCTCCTTACCAATTGATTTAATTAGTCTAACTAATGCTGTAAGATCATTTCTTGTCGGGCTACCAGCACCTGAGAGGTTTTTCATTCATTTTCATTAAGCAGCTACTATGGTCCAGCACTGTTCTTGGATTGAGGCATTCAAAAATGAACAGCCATCATGGAGCTCTCATTGAAGTGGGGAGCAAAAAATAAACAAGTAAACAGACAAATAAATAAACAGCATCATTTCAGAGAGTGTTGCGTGCTCTGTAGAAAACAGAGCCAAGTGATGTTGGCAGGTACAAGGAGTGTTTTCAATGAGAAGGTACCAATTGAGCTGAGACCTAAATGATGAGAAGGAGCCAACCGTGCAAGAATATGGCAAGGCCTGTTCCCCGTATGGAAACAGCCACATGTAAGGATTGGAAATGAAGGGGGAGAAGCAGTAGGAGATGCAGGGATGAGGTCAGGTCTTCTTACAGTCCCAGGTAAAGCGTTTGGCCTTTATTCTAACCACTGGAGAGTTTTAAGCAAAGGAGCAACATGATCTGATTCACATTTTTAACAAGGTCACTGGGACTGTTGTTTTGGAACTGGACTATAGGGTGGCCAGAATGGAAGCAGGGAAACTGTTGCCTCCCAAAGAGGAGACAATGATGGCCCAGGGATAGTGGCAGTGGAAATGGAGAGAAGTGCAGATTCCAGATGTATGCTGAAGGGAGTGCCAATAGGACTTACCGAAGGGCTGGATGTTTGGGGGAAAACACAGAAAGGAAACAGGATGACTGAGCGACTGGGTGGATGGTGGTGTCATTTACTGATATGGAGACTTGGAGGAAAAAAAGGGTGGTGAGGTAAGTGCTAAATCAAGAGTGCTGTTCCGGACAGATGAAGTTGGAGTGTCTATTAGTCATCTACGTGGAGATGTTGAGTGGGCTGTTGAATATGCACATCTGGAGGTTTGGAGAGAGGCCAAAGCTAGAGACTGACATTTCAGGGTCATGAGCAAATCCTCCATAAAGTTTTCATTTGCAGTGCACTGCTGCCAGCCTGGTTTGGTGGATGTCTGGAGCAAGCATCTCCTGAGCTCCTCTGGGTCAGAATTTCCTTCTGTGCTACTTCAACAGTCCTGGAAATTCACTGACAGACTGTGGAGTTCAGGGATTTAAAACACTGGTAGGAGTTTATTTGTTTGTTTTTGTTCTCTGCTATGTTTCGAGTTCATTGAAATGCGTGATTTTTAGGTTTCATCTTCAATTTTAAATCATGCAAAGGACCTGTCACATATCACCTAATCACCGCACTGCCCCTTTCACATTGCGCAGGCCAGCAAGACAGCTTAGCGTAGGATGTGTCGTGCTTGGAATAAGACTCATCCCAAGAAAGGCAAGCCCTTGGTTAATAACTCTGCCAAGTGTCAGATTAACTGGACACACTCAGACAGATAAACCCAAGTGAGTAAACATCGTGAGACCATGCCTTTTTTTTTTCTGCTCCATAAATTTTTTACGGTTCTATCAGTTATCCCTTCTATCAGTTTCTTTCATTCTCGTGATGTTTCTCATTAAGAAGATTCATGGGGAAGGTGGTAATTGATCAGAACTATTAGCCACCAGAGTGTAATCTGGTTCTAGTACAAACTGACCTCCGCGATGTCCTGTCTACCTTGGGAATTTAAGCTGATTAACTCAGAGCCTGGGAGGCAGAATCTAATGTCCTGTAGCACTGCCTCCCCTTCACCCCTACCCACCAGTAAGGGATTTAAGAGATTGACGCTGTAATTAGATCCGAACCCACAGTTAACCCACCTTGAAAGTAACCACTAGTGCCTGGCTCATGTCGGATGTGCATTTACAGCCAGTGAATGATGCTGTGTCCCTGGCAGTGGAATGCTGCCCTAATTCCCTCTGCTTTCTCACGCTCTACGCTGCTGATCACAGTGAGGGTTTCTGTTTTGTTTAGCTGGTTGGTTGGTTGGTTTTTGTACCTATTTGCAAGAGTAGCCCAATCTTATGGTTTAGGCACAAGTTAGTGATTGGAATGAGATCACCACAGGAAAATAGGCAGCTCACTGCCAGGCCTTCAGTAGCACGATCTCTGTCTGCTTTATGTTTCTGATGCAACCAGAGAAAAACAGGCAGGAAGGGTGCCCTGGGCTGCCCACAGATCCCCTGGCCGCCATATGGGTGGGCTGCCAAGTTGAAAGATGCCATACAAATTAGTATTCTCAGTCATTGACCTCCGTTTTTAAAATACAGCTAACCTCCCCCGACAATGTAAGCTGAGGACCAAGGTTAAACTAAAGACTCTTCAAGAATGATATTTTAGCTGCAAAAGCCACCCACAAGGCAGGATGAATTAATTGGTATCTCAAACCAAGGGAACCATAAGTAAGTATTCCTTTTTCGCACTGATAAGAATGGTTAAGTTGTGAGCCTCTCTTCCCTGCTTCATGCCCCCCTTTTTATTTTTAACTGAAAAATGATGATATAGGGGTGGGCCCCATGGGCTAGTGGTTAAGTTCGGTGCGCTCCATTTTGGCAGCCTGGATTTGGTTCCCAGGCATGGACCTACATTGCTTGTTGGTGGCCATGCTGTGGTGGTGACCCACATACAAAATAGAGGAAGATTGGCACGAATGTTAGCTCAGGGTGAATCTTCTTCAGCAGAAAAAAAGATTCTATAATAGAGTGGTTAGGAGCATAGTCTTTGGAGATAGACTACATGGATCAAAGCCAAGGCCAATCTTCTACAAGTTATCTAACTTCTCTGTGCCTCAGTTTCCCTATCTGTAAAATGGTGGTGATAATAATGATACCTCTTTCAAAGATTATTGAAGAGAGAATCATTTACTACATGTAGCTTATAAGACAGAAGGCAGTGCTGGGCATTCCATAGGGTCTGAGTAAATATAAGCTACTGTCATTCATTCAACATTGTGAGTGTTGAATGTGCTACATGCCAGTGATGTAAAGATAAGGGCCCACGTCAGGTCAGGTGGGAAGACAGACACACAAACCTGCCATTCTGCCTCAGCCTGCTCTTTATTGAATGTTTGGGATGTGAAGATACTGCTACAGAATAGGTATAATACTCTATGTATAATAAGTATAACTGATAAGAGAGGCAGAAGACATATAAGAGCAGGAATGTAATTGAACAATAATTGAGATCAACCTTTTGTCTATTATGAATTAGGCCAAAAGGCATGATAATGTAGCTGAGATTAAGCATGCGGAAAATGGACCTCATTGTGGCTTGGTAAAAGAGTTAACATAGAAGAGAACAGCAGCCTAAGAATATTTTATAAAATTACCATGATAACATCCTGGCCAGCCAACCATTCAGCTACCTGATGTATCAATAAAACAGCAGGACTTACCATATCCCACCTAGCTGAAATTTGCAAAAAATCTAGTGGATGCACATCACACGCACATGCACACACACACGCATGGGCACGCACACACACAAATGCCATTTGGTGCAGAAAGAAAATGTAAATATGGAAAACAAGGAACAGAAAAGTGAGGCTGGTTTGCATCCCACTTCTAACACCCACCTGCTATCTATCCTTAGGTGAGTGATTACACTCTCTGCTCCCCAGTGTCTGCATCTGTAAAATGGGGATAATGTTAGCACCTGCTTCACAGGGTTACTATGAAGACTCATTGAGATAGTGCCTCATAAACTCCAAATTTCCAGCACTGAGCTTGCCCCAGCCATAGCTCAGTAGTAGTTTTTTCACTGCTATAGTTTGCTATGCTCTAGCTAGACACCTCCCTCCCCTGACTCCCTCGTCTCTGCCTGTCTCAGTGTGTGTGTGTGTATCTGTCTCTCTCGATGTTTTTGCACAGCTAATATATACATATATATTTCCACAGGTAATCCATCATCATTTTAGAAAAACAAGAAAATACATACAAAAAGGAAAAAATTAAAGACCACTCATGATTCCACCACCAAAAATAGCCACTATTTTGCTGGGTATCCTTCTCATCTTTGTCTATGTAAATCCACTACGTCTATGTAAATATAAATGTCTATGTGTATGTAAATACACTATTACATATAAAGGATCACATTCTGTCCAGTAGAATTCTTTTCCTGCTCAGTAATATATCATGTCAGTAAATATAAAATGTACATTATCATTTGAAATTATATATCATATTCTATTTTACATAAATTCCATAATTTATTTAGACAGTCCCCTTTTGCTGGAAAATTGAGCTGTAATCACACTTTCTCTGTAATAAACTCTGCTTACATAAATATCCTGTATCAACCCATTTGGATACTTTGGCAGGGGTTCTTACCGGGGCTCAGGGCAATTTTTTCTCAGCAACAGTTTGTTACCACTGCTCTTGTTCGTGGGGCCTGCATTTGTGTAAGAGATAAATAACACTTGAAGTTCTGAAGAAGTCACAGATTTTAACATCATAGTACCCATTTAGAGAACTTCATACCTAAATATGACTCAGCAGCAAACAACACAAAGAGTAAGCTGAGCCAAAAATATATATGTAGCGTTAATAAGGAGTGGACTCCAGATATCGGGTGATCACGGACATATAAAATAACCTGGAAATTTTTTAGGAATGTAGATCAGAGAATAATTAGGAAATAGGAAACTGGGAACAAGCAATAGTAATTTCTAGTTTGCCTTTGCAGTTTATTTTACATCAGACAGAGATAAGTAGTGATTCATAATTACCTCCTCCCGTACCTGAGTCATTTTATTGGGTAATGTCAAGGGCCACATAAATAATTAAAGTACTAAATTCTTTTTAATAAAATGTATCCAGAATTTCCAAACAAAAGAAATTGAGGGAAATCTCAGCCAATGAGGTCAGCTTGTCTGTGCACATCTGTCACGTATTTATCAAGAACTTCCTCTGTTCCAACAAGTGGGGAGTACAGAGGAAAGCAGGTCGGGCTTCCCCGTCTGGCTCCAGGGAAGCAGGGAGTGAGGTGGCTGCATTTGGGGCACCATTGTTTAAGAATCAGGATTTCTAAATGTCTTGCAATTTTAATTTTCAAATATTTCGCTGATAGGACATCTAAACAAGAGTGGAAAGATCCTGACCCTCTTCTCAGTTCAACCCCTGAACCCGCTGGGACAGTCATTTAACCCTGCTGAGCCTCTGTAAAATTGGAATAATAATGGCTGATTTCTCCTCTCCACTTCAGAGCAACATTCCCAGGATTTAGGCAAGAAATGTTAATTAATAAGAACTCTGAATTTCTTTGAAGCTGCTGAGATGTCTAGGGTGGCACGACAACACGCGCCAGGGTTAATACCGTTTGCACGTGATCATTTTGGTGTTTATATTAAATTTTTATAATGCTGTATTTACATTCACAGACAAGTCAACTGCCCATTATCTAGTTTTTGGTATTTATACAGGTCTATTTCTGATCTGAGGTTGACTTCTTTCAGCACCTCAGCCCATTGTTAAGGTGGGTTGTTCCTGGAAAGTGGGATGTCTGGCATTCCAGGTCATTGATATCTGCCTCAGGCAAGCATTGGAGGATGGGCACCTCCCAGAGAGCATTCTTCTGTGCCTTTTTCCTTCCCTCTCTTCTGCACACTCCTTGAGGCTTTTGCAGCCTTATACTGCTCTTTCCTCAGCTTGCTTGCCCTCTTTGCAGCTCTTCAGTCTCTTCCTTCTGCCCTTGAGCATGGCCTTCCCTTCTCTCCTATCAGTTCCACCCATTCTTGTCTTCCATGTCATAGTCCATTCCCTCCCACCAATGGTTTGTGGGAATTGCTGCCCCGGCCACTTGGGGTGTCTGCTCAGCAGCCCACAGTGCTCCCGTTTGGCATGCCACCCCACAGCCCTGCTAAGCCCATTCGTTGGTGGGACGAGATGGAAGACAGAGTCAGCCAGTGTCTCTCCCCACCCCCACTCATCTGTGTTTGACCCCACTCCTCTGGACTCCTCGGCCTCTGTCATTACTACATGGGATAGTGAGATGGGAATGTCAAATTATTTGGGGACATGTGTCAGTGCTAATCTGAAGAAAAGCCAAAAGGCCTCATTCCCACTATTACTGACACCACTACGTAAGCATGACTTTTCCTAGAATGGATTATGGAAAACATTTAAGCAGGCATTCAGCAATTCTCCAAGTGGGAGGACAACAACCCTGTTTCCTCTCCTCTAGTCTTTCAACAAGCACGAAGTTTTCCCCATCCTTTTTGGGGTTGGCCCAGTCAAGACGGTAGCACAATTAAGATGTCAGAGAGGGTCCTAAGTAGGAGGGTCCTAAGTAGGAGGTTCAGGGTCCTAAAACATGAGGGTGGAGTCATTACTGAGTTCATGGAGTCAGGTGTGTCTCATTCTATGTGGGGGCATCTTCAAGACCCTCAACCTCAGTGATTGACTAGAAGGACACACGAAAGCTCTTATACTCATGGTTACAATTTATTACTGCAAAAGGACACAGGTGAAAATCAGCACAGGGAAAAGGTGCATGGGCAAAGTCCAGGAGAAACCAGGCACAAGCTACCAGGTGTCCCCTCCCAGTGATGATGCACAGATGTGCTTAATTTTTCCAGCAGCAATTTGTGACAACACGTGCAAAGTGTTATCAACCAGGAAAGCTCTCTGTGCTTTGGTGTCCAAATTGTTTATTGGGGTCAGTCACAAGGTATGCAGCACCTGCATGACTGACCCCAGCTACTCAGACTCCAACCCCCCAGGGCAAAAACAGGTGATCAGCTGAAATCACATTTTGGCATAAACTCTTTGATCACACTGGTACCATGTGACCTTGTGACCACACAAAAACTCAGTTATCGGGCAGAATATTACAAGGACTCAGAACTCATCTCTTAGGAGCCAGTCTTGAAACCTGCTGTTTCTTGGGAACCTGCAGGATTTGAGCAACCCAAGCCTACTGAGTTAACCCTTTCCTGCACATATTTCCAGAGGCAAGACCCTGGAAGGCTTTGGCCACATGACAGAACTTCTTGCACCTCAACTGTTACCTTCCAAAGATAACATCCTCTCTACCTTTCACATACGATCATTGTGATTCATAATAGTCACCACTGAATTATTTTCAGAAATAGCAAGCTATCTACAGCAAGGACACTTTTAATATTATTATTTATTATTATCATAATTGCTATTGTGATATTATGTTATTGTCATAATCACTGTTATTCAGGGGCGGGGACATGGGAATGAGCCCCTAATGCTTCCTTGTGATTTCAGAACCAGTCAGAAGTACCTTTCCCCAGATTCTGAAGACAAAGTCACCTTCAGAGTAGTGTCTCCACTCCACACTGGTATTTAACCTTTTCCTTGTTTTTCTCTGTCTCCCTTTCCCTGGCAGTGGCTCAGAAACCCAGGCCCCCAGCATGAGAAGCGGACTCTGTTTGGAGACATGGTGTGCTTCTTGTTCATAACTCCCCTGGCCACCATCTCGGGCTGGCTCTGCCTGCGGGGCGCCGTGGACCACCTGCACTTTAGTAGTCGGCTCGAAGCCGTCGGACTGATTGCACTCACTGTCGCACTCTTCACTATTTACCTCTTTTGGACACTAGTAAGTATGGCCGGTGGCCCGGGGTTCAGGCCAGCTGGAGCTGGCAGCCCCACAGCTGGCACAGCCTTCCCTCTTGTCTGTAGCACATCTCACCTGCCCCGTAGAAGACAGACCTTCAAATGCTGGCGAGAGCGTGTGGTTTGGTTTATTACTGCATGTGAGTGTCCGTGCATGTGTACATGTGTGTGCACTGCTGGGAAGAGCAGATCAAGTCCAGGAAAACCCCCACTCCTGAGAGCCCATCAGTCAAAGACACACTCCCCCCGGACATTTCTCTCCTCCAGGAGTCTAGGACTCCCTCTCTTAGGAGGCATGGGGTTTGCTTTCTCTTGTTTATGTTCCTCACTTTTGCTGGGATTGTGGGGTATTATGAATGATGCACTTGGCCGCTGCTGTCTGCACAGATCATGAATCCTCCTGCTGGTTCTTTTCTCCTGACATCCTGACACAGCCTAAAGTCTTTGTTGGACGTGGAGCTGCACTTTGCGTGATGATTATTCTGTGCGTTGGGATATTGACTCTACTGCCCATAAAAACACTCATTTATCTAGCTAAGAGGCCGCCACCAAAGAAAAACCATTTCGCAATAAGTATTCCTGCTGCACACGGGAAAGGATTTTTAAACATCTCTGTTTTTTCATCCTTTTAACTCGTGAAGTAAGTTGATGGCTCGGGCACCCGTTGGCAGCACCCAGAAGTGCACCACGTGGTCCCTCTCTCTGTGCAGGTCTGGGACCTGCAGGGAAGAACGTCACTATCTTCCAGAATAGTTTCAGAAAGCAGGCCCCCTGCTTCCTGGTGTTACTCTCCCGTGCCTGCTGACTTCTAATCTGAGCACGTTCCATTGTTACTCAATATGTGTTTCCTGTCTCAAGTGTACATTCCCATATCCCATAACTCAGGGTCAACATGGGGCAGCCTCTAGCACTCACAACTCCTCCCTTCCGCTGTCCTCCACACCCCGTCCCACCAGCTGCCATTCCTCCGACCCTGAGCACAACCCTCTGCTCATTTCCGGCTCCTTCATGGCGCGGCTCTCCCAGCTCTGTCCCTCCCCGTGGGTGAGAGCGTTCAGACGGTAAATGGGGGAGATACTTCAGTCTCAGTAACGGGCACATGACTCGAGCCTTGGTAAATAGGGAGTGTTCTGATGCTGCAGACTTTATCCGAGTTTTCTAGTTCATTTAGGCATTTGTTCCCAGCCTAATGAAGCCCCCAAGCAAAACTATTATTGCCTCCTTTAAAAGTCTAAGCTTCCAAAATGTGTCCTGATTCCTTGGGAGTCAAGCAGTGAAACTGACTCCGAAGTCACAAGGACACTGTGATGAGAAGCGGGTTCGAAATAAGACATTAAGTGGCCTCCGTAGCACTGTCTAACTCCCTGTCGAGTGCGCCACCTTGGGAGAGTCATTGTACTTCTCTGAGCCTCAGTGTCCTCATCTGTGAAGTGGGGGTGATAGTAAAACCCATCTTGCCAACTTCCCCGGGTGCTAGGAGATTGAGGTGACAAAGTACACAGGAAAGTACTTTGGAAAATAATCCAGTGACGTTTTTACCATGTTTAGAGGTTTACTAGGCTGTGATTTTTCTTAGAGAGTTCCTAAGATGAAGGATGGATGAAGATGTAGACCTAAATACTGGGCTTTCAAATCATTTCAAGGCCTTTCTGAAAACCTGCTTTGTAAAGCAAACACTTACACAACAAGAAAGAAAGAAAAGGGAATGAGGAGGGGGAGCAGAAAAAAGAAAGGAAAAAAAGAAAGAAAAAGATTACCTAGAGAAGAATGGATGTCACCCTGTTTCATGTCCATTTCAGGTGAAAGGAAGGTCTGGGTGGGAAAGGTACGTGGAGTCGGCTCTTCCAGGAGAGGGAGAACATACTTCACTCTGGAAATGTTCCAAGAGGCCGTGCTGCATAGGGAAAAGCACGTGCATTTAGAATCTAAAGGCCCTGTGTTCAAACTCAAGATTTAGCATCCTAATAGCTGTGTAACTTCAAACAGGGTACTTAACCTCTCTGATCATCCTTCCTTTTTATTAAAAGTGATTGATAACCCCTGGGTCAATGGGCTGTTGTGAGGATTAGGTGAGATAACATCAGTAACATATATCAGAGCACCCAGCAGAGGCACCAATTTTTCGAGTTTTGTAATGATGGCTTCCCTGCTCCTCCAGCTCCCACCGCCCCCTCTCCCCCACTGCCCTCTATATAATGCAAAGCAGCTAGAGAGAAAGAAAGGCATTTGTCCCCTTTGACTGGTGTGAAGAACGTGTTGCCACGGTGTCAGCTCAGCAATAGGTAACCGAATCTAGACTAACTCCTTCCCAGATAAATGCTGTGCTGAGCGGCTCTGGCAAGAGCCATAATTCAGAAGCTGACAGCACTTGGAAACTGCCCTCCAGCAGAAACCCACTGTAAACAAGCTGTCAGGCTTAAGGAGAATATGCTGTGAAAATGTCTTAGATAAACAAACACGGTGTCAGTCCCAGCCTGGCTCCTCAGACGAGCCTTTTTGGAAGGGCCTCGCTGGGCGCTGTGAAGAGGGACACGCACCCATGCTGCACACCTGAGAGTGCCTTTGGAGTTCCTTGCCAGCTCACGTGGCCATGAGGCCCCATCTTGACACAAACTTGGGAGTTCTGCCTTCTGGAACCTGCTATGCCAAAACTCAAGCATCTAAGAACCAGGAAGCCAAGGCCTCAGCCAACTCCACTCTGCGAGCTCAGGGGAGAGGTGCCCCAGAAACATCACTGTTCATGTCACAAACCATTTGAAGTCCACGCACAGGCACCAAGAGAGCTAGAGGAGAACTGAGTCCACCCCACGCATTAAGAGACTGTCCACAGTGGAATTCGTTTCCCAGTTCAGAGGTGCAAGAATGGAGGCCACAGGGCAGTGACCCACAGGAAGTCCTTCCTTTCACTGTGTCACTGCAACCAGTACCCAGCACAGAACTTGGGTTAAATCACAGAACAAAATGCATGAACGATCCGGTTCCTCCAGCTGACTCCCAGTCCCATGGCTTAATCATGTAAATTCTCATTATCAAGGGGAGAAACCTCCAAGAGAACACTGTCCTGGAGGTCCACTGTGGGCTGGTTTAGACACACCCGGGCAGCCTGAGGGGGTCCAGTGTGATCCCCTGCAGGGCATTTCTCTGGGTTGATTTACTCCCACACAGTCCTCTTCTCTTCCCTGGCGCAATCAGGGATCAGAGAGCTGGGCCCATTTCAGGGAAGGCAACTCACAAAGCCCCGGCCCCATCAATATGCTTGGGTAGCACCATAACCTCCAGAGAGGAAGGGCAGAATACCAAAGCCTACCTTGACTTTACAGCAAACCTTGGGCCACAGCCTGCCACCTCTCTGATGGGGAGAAGAGAATGCTAATATATTCTAGCCCTCCTTGTGTCACCCATGTCACCACAACTCTGTATAGACCTTGCCCATGATAGGAGGTTAATAAATATCCTTGGATGAATAAATGAATACACTTCAAGAAATCCATCCCAGAAGGAATAGTAATTTTAAAATAGTGGCCTTGTGCTCTTTATTCCTCCTCTCTCCTTAAAACCTTGGAAATTTAGGAAATAGCTAAATGAAGTTCCCAACGTTACTATTGCTATAGCTTCTTTTTGGTTTATGTTGTCTATTTTTTCTCACTGCCTCTTTATTTCTCTAAATCAAACCTCCTTTTTTTCTCTTCTGTCCTGTGGCGGAGAGGGAGTGACTTGGAGCTCCCAGCTCCTAGCATTAACCCAGGCCACTTCCAAACCGTGGTCCCTTCTGCCTTCTGCCCAACTTCCTTTCTTTTCCCTGATAAGGAGTCATCTTCACATGATACTTTCTTCATATTGATTGAATTTGCCTGCAGACTGTAGTGGGTTATAGCAATTAAGATAGATTAATGCATAATAAGATCTCATTTATTTGTCTGAACAAGTGAGCTGATTTTTGTGTTTTCTGGCCAAGTCGTTGACCCCCTGTGTTCCTTGAAGCAAGGCTTCTTGGGCCTGGATCTATGTGAAAATCACCTGGGGATCTTGTTAAAATGCAGGCTCTGATTCCTTAGGTCTGGGTGGAGCCCAAAATTCTGATTTTCTAACAAGCTCCCAGGGGGTGCAGCCTGTCCTGGCCCAGAGCCACACTGACAGCAAGAGAAATAGCCCAACCTCCCCTATCCTCCCCACCACCCCCCAGTTTCTGGTATCTTAGGAGGAGTCTCACAAAATTATCACCTCCTTTCCCATATTTAACACATCAAAAATTTCAGGCCAAGAACACTAACGTGTGTGTGTGTGAGGCACTGTGCTAAGTGCTTTTTATGCATTATCTCAGACATCATTATTCATTTTGCAAACGAGGAAACTGAAGCTTAGAGACAACCCCTCCAGAGTCCCAGAGCCACTGAGTGGAGGATGGGGATTCAGCCCCATGTGCCTGGCCCCAGCGCTCGTGGGCTGCTCCCTTCACTGTGGAAGAAAGTGCTGCCTCCATGCGCCCACAGCTACCTCTCTGCTTACTGACGCTGAGCATGACAGCTCTTTATTATTTTTTTTTTTTATTTATTTTTTTTTTTTAGGAAGATTAGCCCTTAGCTAACTACTGCCAGTCCTCCTCTTTTTGCTGAGGAAGCCTGGCTCTGAGCTAACATCCGTGCCCATCTTCCTCTAGTTTATATGTGGGACGCCTACCACAGCATGGCTGCCAAGCAGTGCCATGTCCACACCCGGGATCCGAACCAGCGAACCCCGGGCCGCCGAGAAGCGGAACGTGCGAACTTAACCGCTGCGCCACCGGGCCGGACCCTGACAGCTCTTTAACGTCGTGGGTGAAGGGCCCCTCAATTTGCAATCCAGCTTTTCTGTAGTATTTCCAGATTCCAGACTTCTTGTACTGCCAGAGCTCTTCATTAGTAATTGTCTATGTTCTACCTCTTCCTACCCTCGGCCCTGAACAGCAGGCTCTCCAACCTGCTGCTCTTACATTCATGAGTAGCACCAAGCAGCAGCAGGACAGAATAGATATAAGAGAATCAAGCTTAAAAAAAAAGAAAAGAAAAAAACCCTGATCCACTTCAGCGTGTTCAGGGCCTTTTGGAGAAAAGCACATCTGCGTGAGTTTAAAAGCTTGTATTTTCATACCCAGATCTCTCTAGCACTCAGCCATTGGCATCTGCTTTCTAGCCTCAGAAATTTGAGTGAGCAGCCTTGAATTTTATGATCTGGCCCTGAAGACTAACAACCGCTTTCTGATCAAGGGCCTACACTCTTCTCCATTTCTAGAAACACTGAGCCCAAATCCCTGGACAGCCTACTCTCTGACCACCGTGGACCTTGTACTGGGATCAACACACCCCACTCACCCCAGATGGTTAAACAGCCCTTAACTGGATAATTTGTCACCCTAAGCTCATGGGCACCTTCCCTCCCAGCACTTACCTAGTCACCTGGATGCACTCAAACTGGAACCTACCCCATTTTTAAAGGCAGTTTGTACATCTTCAAAAGTACAGATTCTTTGAATTTCCCGGGCAGCCCATCAATGCTTTATGACAGCCTTCTCCAAAACAAACCACAGATGTAAGTGTCTCATTCCAGTGTATTTACATGAGAAGCAAGCACTTTTGGGGCACAGTTATGTCACAATTGACAATAGGTTTACTGATGTATATTATGTAAGGGAGGCCTCCGTCTGAAGCAGAGTTGCAATCAGAAAGTGTAGGATACTTATTCACTCATCCATTCACTCAGCAAACTTCTGAGCAACTTCCTAAGTGCCAGACACTGGGATAGGTTCTGGGCATGCAAAGATGAATATGACAGAAGCCCTGCTCTCGAAGCTTCTAGTGCAGAGGGAGAGAGAAACAAGGACGCTTGATGCTATGCTGAGGTAGGCACAGGGCGCTGGAGGTGCCCTTGTAAGTTGCACCTAACCCAGCCTGAGGTTCAAGAAGAACTTATCAGGGGAGTTGGTGCCCATGCTGAAGCTTCCCCCCTGGAAACCATAGAATGCTGGAGCTGGAGGCAATTGGGGATCACTCGTCGAGGCCACCAAGTACAGTTGTACAGGTTGTCCACAGCACAGTATCAAGAGTACCCTTCCTATCATAGTCATTGTAAATGGGGTCCTTTGAGTTGTAGAGCATCCAGCCTGCAAGAGGTGCATGAAGGCCTAGCATCCCTCTCATTTAATAGAGAGGAACCACGGGGACCAGAAAGCACATTGCACAGGTCCCACAGCTGGACAAGGGCTGGCACTGAACCCACTCTGCCCTCCGCCTTCAGCCAACCTTCTTCACAACTTTGGGGCCCAAACATCACTCCCATGAAAATAAATGCAAACTCAGAAGGAGCCTCATTTCCACTCATACCCTGATTTTACCCAATATGAGGAGGAATGAAGGAAGCCACGGGGGCTCCCTTCCCCCGGTCCACACGCAGGGCTCTCGGCTTGATGCCCAATCTCCCAACACTCAGCTGCTTGCTAGAGCAGCTTTGCCCAGGGTTCTCCCCCCACCTTACTGCTGCCAGCTGTTTGGAGCTGTTTTAAATGACATATTTGTTTCTTGGATTGATTATCAGCTTCTGCTTATCTGAAACCTTCCCTTATTTTTCCTCTCCTAAACCCAGGTGTCATTTAGGTACCACTGTCGATTGTACAACGAATGGCGTCGGACCAATCAGAGGGTGATTCTCCTCATTCCAAAGTCTGTCAACGTCCCTTCCAACCAGCAGTCCTTGCTGGGCCTCCATTCTGCCAAGAGGAACTCAAAGGAGACAATTGTTTGATATTCGTGTGGTTGGTTGGTTGGTTGACTCGTTGTTTGGGGTTTGGAAGTTTCTGCACTGGGGCCATGGACTGAGCCACCCCAAACCCTTCCTTAAGCCTGTGGCTCTGAGAACATCCAGAGCCGCGTTAGCACACCGTCCCGCACAACGAGCTCCGCCAGAAGGAAGCAAATGCTGTTTGACTTCAGATCATGGATGCTGCAATCATATGATATTTGCTAAGCTGCCAAACATGTTTATTTAGCAGATACTGTATGGAATTTTCTGAACACCTCTTTAACCTATGAGGAAGGTTGTCCTGCTAAGGATGCAATTCAATTCTTCCTTTTTTATTACTATTTCAAATATATATATATATATATATTAAACTTAGATGATAATCAAAATTGAAAAGCCAATGTTAAAACTGGTTTCTTGGTTTGGATGGGTTGTGTTTGGGTTAGTTTATTTGTTTTCTGGTTCCTACTGTACATTCTTTGGGGTATTTGATAGCCTGAGTGGTCTTTTTCATCTCTTTTATGTCTCTTACTCAAGGGGACAGCATAACAACTGCAGAACAAGTCATATGTGGAGGATGTTTTGTACTAAACTTCATTTAACTATTCAGTTTTTAAAGGAGAAAAAAACAAAAGGTGTGGCAGCTCTCCCCACAGTGAGCTGTTTATTTAAATTTCATTAAGGAGAAAAAAAAATTACGGTGAGAAGCACGCTCCTTTCAACCTGTTTGGTACTGACAGCTGATAGAAGCTATTTTCTAATAATAAATATCCAGTGTGTGAAAGACAAACCCCACTGATTGCAATCCTTTTTTTTTAATCATAAAACCTGTGAAGTTTCCCAAAGTAGATTTTTAAAAAAAGGGGGGGAAGCAAAAAGGGTTGGTGTTCTTGCTCCCATCTCATTGAGGACCCATCTTAATTCTGCATTCACAATGAATTGGAGGATCAGTACACATTTCTAGGAACTCCAGACCTGTTTTGCATATCAATTAGCATTTCCATTGCTCTATTGAATTTCTAGCTTGACAGGTAGATGTGGCAAAAAACCCTGTCCTAGCAGCCTAAGACCCCTTTGTCTGATTTTCAAAAAAAAGAGCCCCACACAGTGCCTTCCCCCAGCCATGAGCCAATTCCGTCACAGGCTAAAATAGACTTTTGCTAAGGGCTTCATGTCCCTTTTTTATCCATCGCAGTGTAAAGGGTCTAAAACGCACCCTGCGTTTGCATGTTCACTGAAGCCAGGGAGCAGATGTGTCGTCTGAGGAAAGCACTTGCTTGGGTTGGCGCTCAGCCTCCCACTGTCCACCCCTCCACCCACACGCGGGGAGGAGAAGGCGGAGCCCAGCTTTGGGGAGTGCTTAAAATATGGATTTCTAGAACATGACCCACATTCCAAATATCACTCCAGCGGCTGCCTTATGCTCCCCAGGTGGGAGAGAGGAACAGGCAGTGAGGAGGGTAACGATTTTTGTCTGCAGATTGATCAAGCTGATGCAGGTGTTGCCTTTGTCTGCAGAGCCCTCCGTTCACGGACAGCTCCCCACGCTGCCTGGGGAGGGAAACAGCTGTACTGCTCTCCGCTGCAAAACTCAGACGTGCTTTATGGCTTGTGACAATAGATTTCCTCCCCACCACGCTTCACTTCGACACTTCAATTCCAGTAATATACATCTCAGCCCTTCTGTTTACTCGGTCCTGTCACCCCTCTGGGCTGTCATTAGCCGCACCACCATCAACCGTTTCTTAATTGACCTTTTTAAAATGCTGGATACCACTGGCTTCATGCAGCTGTCACACATTAAATTTCCAGAGCCAAGAGTCCAACTTGGTAGCTTGCAAATTGCAGCCCTGTAATATAGTTGATAAATGATGTCCACCCAGGCTTGGTCCCTGAGCTATCAGGTTAACCAATGACACCTCCCCGGTGAATGGTGTGAACATTCAGGAGAGGACCATATGGTTTCTCCTCCCAGGTTCTTCCATGAATTAAGGAAGCAGCAGATTCCCAGGATCACTTCCTGTTGGGCTTGGCTGCAGAGTATTCTTGCTGTCTGGTCCATGAGATGAGATATAATGATGTGAAATATCGAAGGCAGGCAGCCCCCGGCAGCTCCCCGGGGCTCCTGCGCTGGGAAGGTTATCAGTTAGTACTGTGCCTGTTACGTCTCTTTCCCATATTTGCATCCCCACCCTGGGAAATAAAGCAGAGTCTAAACACAAGGAGTAGGTTGCATGTGGGGTGGTGGCAGGACATTCCCGGCCTCCTAGAGTGGCATCAGTGCCTCCCTTCCCAGGCTAGCAGCTTGGGTCCTCCTTGGGAGAGGCTCTGAGCTCCATCAGCACCAGGGCTCATCTGAGATTCTGAAAGTTCTTAGAGGACACTTCTTCCTCTCTTGGCCCTTTAACCCTGACATCGTTCAAGGTGGGAGAGTGTAGGGAACTGAGCATATGTACACAGCACCAGCCAAGAGGGCAGGGGGCAGGTGGGGCTGCAGTGCAGCTCTGCGTCTCTCACCAACCATGCTGCATCTGCCTGGAAGAAGGGGTGCCTTTTGCTAACTGGCGCAAAGGTGCTGCACATGTTACCAGCGACCCTGCTAGCCTTGTCCTCTTTCTTTGCTTCCTTCTTTTTGAAAGATCAAGAATGAAGCAGGGAAAGGAACAAGGAGGGACAGGTAAAGGATTCTGGTGGTTTACGGCTTCCTTTTTCACCAACTTCTTGCACAGGCCTCTCTCATCTGTGCCCTTGCCGCATCCTGTCCTAACTATTTGTCTTGAGAATACTAGTAGAGACAAGTATGTGTCGCAGGGAAGCCAGAGGGGGAAACTGACAACTGAAGCAAGTCCAGTGTGCTCTGCCTCCCCCACATGTGTGTGCGCGTTTCTTCATGTTCTCATCCGAGGGCAGGATGGAAAACACAGAGCGTCACGCAAATTCTACAGCTCCTCAGAGAACTGAGCCAATGCTCAGACGAGCTGTAAAACTCAATTTAAGATAAATAAATGGCATGACTTAGAAGTTACTTGTCTTTCGTGTCCTGGTCTCCCTTCCCAGTGCCCTGAGTGCCCTGGATTGTCACTTTCTGCTGGGCTGAAGCCACAGTCATTTCATTTTCAGGAGAAAATGGAAGTGAAACAGCAGCCAGCTATCTGCATTTGGCCAGCAGCCAGCTGGAGGTTCCGTTTCCTCCCTGGGCCTCTTTGTTCCCCTCTTGGCACTGGCCCCCTCAGCCCGGGCCTGTCTCAGCCCTCCTGACACTCCACACAGCTCACAGAGCAGGCATGGCAGGCATTATAACATTGTCTTCAGCCTGTCCTTGCCAGGAGTATCCCAAGGCCAAAAGAACGAAGGAAGAAAGACATATAGGAAGGGAAATTGGCACATGCTTCCTTTCCACTTGAATCCCAGAAGCTATCTGAAGATCAGCCACACGGCTTGTAGCCCTAGGGCCAGATGAGAAATCCAGGTTGCAATTCTGAAGCCTTAACTGGGATGGAAGGTGAGCCAGCGAGTGCGGACGGGGCTCAGGATTATTGAGAAAGGTTGAGAACAGGATGGAACTGGGTGGACGCTGTCCCTCCACCAAGCACGTGAAAGATCCAGCAGGCTGCCGCTGAGGCCTGGAGGCTGGACTCATGGGAAGTTGGCACTCCAAATAGTGATGCCTGGGCAATTGCAGACCCTTTCCACATGTGTCAGCTCTGCAGAAATACGCCGGCTATTATGTTCTACCATCCTCCTTTTTGGCTTTATAGGAGTCTCAGTGTCTAGGAGTTGGCTTTGGGACATAGAGCCTTTCCCTTGCTGTTTAATTGTTCTGGGGTGAGTCTGGCTCTTTGCTTCCCAGCTCAGTAGGGTGTGAGAGAATCAGCTATGAGTCAGATTGGTGGGTTTGAACCTGGCTCTGCAGTGTCTTAGCTGCCCATTGTGGACAAGTGACCCCACCTATCTAAGCCTCAGTATTTGCCTCTGTAAAATGGGGATCATACCTACCTCAGGCAGTCCTTGTGAGATTTGTAGGGCTTCCCTCCCAGTAGTTCATGAATGAATGGCGGTGCCTTTCCCTCCGCTTCCTTCCACACACTTGCTCACATCTGGGTTACTTACCCTAGCTTGTGTTTTGACAAACAGCTTTGATAAATGATTTGAAGGACCACAAACAAACAGTTTTAAATCCTTTTCAAAAAGAAGAGGGATTAATTTTAAATAATCGACAGATATATATTGAGTACACTGTGCTTGGGAGAAAAAAGAACCGTAAGAGACCCTTCTGGAGGTTGAAATTACTGCCTTGACTGAGATCTTTGAATTATGTGTAGATTTCAGTTATCCTTGCATTTCCTGAGACTGGAGCCTATGGCTAAATGAGAATTCATCACAGATAAAAAATTTGCTAGTTCTGGATCTAGTGCTACAGAGGAAAACAAATAGAGTCCATCAGTTGTTTCTGTGCACAAAGAGAGCAGAAGGAGATTGGCTCAGAGAGCCCTGCTTCCTTTTGAGAAACTCTGCTTTTTGAACACACCTTTCACCTATTAGGGCCATAGTTACCCTGTCAAGGAAATGAATATATGGACCCTGTCAGAGGTTTTATTTTATTTTATTTTATTTGTGGGCACCAGGTGCAAAGAATTGAGTTAATCATACATTTCAGTCTGATGACACAATTTCTATCACCATGAGCCTATATGGGTCCCTGTTCTATTTTATTCCACAAATATGTACATTGTGCCAGGCACTTGCCACGAGCCATGCGCTATTCAGCACTTTGAAAATTACCTCCTTTAATACTCACAACGACCTCATCTATTGCTGCCTAACAAACCACCCCAAAATTTAGTGATCTAAACCAGCCATGTTATTACATCTCACTATTCCATGGGTTGGCTTGGACTCCCCTGGGTGGTCCCTGGGCAGTGCCTCTTCTGGTCATACTTGGGTGTCTCAGACAGTCAGATGGCCCAGGTGCTCCTCCTGTGGCCTCTCAGCCTCAAGGGCCCCTCTTTTTCCATGGCAGCTCAGGGCTCCAAGAGGGAAGAAACTTCTGTCCTGCTTAGAAGTCCCAGAACGTCACTCCCTTACATCCTATTGGTCAAAGCAGTTACAGGCCCAGCCTCTTGATAGGAGGAGCTGCTTGCATACACAAGGGAGGGACAGAATTGTTTGGGGCCGTCTTTGGAGATTAGCTCTCAGACCCTTTTTATACATGGAGAAGCTTAACCAGAGAGGTTAAGTTACTTGCCCGAGGTAACAGAGCTAACAAGGGGTGGAGCTGGGATTCAGACCCAGGTTCTCGAGCCCATGCTCTTAATCACTATGCTCTGATGCCTCTCAGCTTCTAGTTTTATAATATTTTCCCTTCATCCCTAATCTCCACTCTCATCTCCTTCCTGCATTAGGCACCCACTCTGATATCTTTGATATATAAACTGGATATGTATATATCTTTGCAAAACATTATTTTGTGAGTATGTCTTAATTTACGTAAGAGTTATTATGCTATAAATCTCGTTCTTTTTTCCCCCACCTAACACTACGTTTTTAAGGTCTCTCCATGTTGCTGCACATGTATCTAGCTCATTGCTTCTAATGGCTTCTGGGGATTCCATTTCACTTCCATTCCCTTAGTGTTACTGCAACTCCCTGACCCCACCAACAGTGCAGCGATGGGCAGCTTCCTCCTCCCCTCCCTTAGTCCTGTGGGAGAGCTCCGCCGGACTCCTATCCATCGGTGGCAATGCTGGTTCATAGGATGCGGACAAATTTCATTTCACTATTTTAGTCTTGTTCTCCAAAGGACTCTACCACCTTAGACAACCCCTAGTGGTGGCTCAGTCTCCCCCTCCTTTCCTACACTAGCTATTTTTTATTTGTTCATTTTCAGCCAATCTGATAGTATAAAGCTATGTCTTATCACTTGTATCTGTTCAAATCTGTACTTCTCTATTTTCATATTGGGTTTGGCGTCTTTTCCTTTTTAGTCTCTCTAAGTCAGTTTGACGTGCTGCAGAATCTCTCATCTGTTCCACTGTCTCTTAAGTTTGTCTGTGGTTTGCTCTGTTGAACAGAAATCCTTACCTTTGACATGGTCCAATCTGTTTTGTGTCATGTGGTTTTTACTATGGGTGGTCATATTTAAGTTTTAGAAGCCCTTTCTCATTCCAGAATCTCAAAGATAGTCTCCCATATTTTCTTCCTTTAGCTTTATAGTTTTAGGTATCACCCTTAGGCCTTCAATCTACCTGGAGCTCCTCTGTATGTGACACAAGATAGGGAACCAACTTTAGCTCCCTAACTTTAGGCATTTTTCCATCACCATATAAACAATCTGATCAATCTCCCCTTTCCTCATTCATTTGTGGCGTCACCTGTCCCATACACCCAGTTCCATATAAACATGAGGCTGCTTTCGCATACTCAACGTGTGACTTTAGTCTATCTGTCTGTGCCTGCATAACCTCACTATTTTTCTTACTGTAGCTTATTAGTGTCTCCATACCTAGTGGAATGAGCACCTCCTCCCACCCCCTGCCCACTTCAGTCTACTTTTTTCCAAAATTGACTTAGTTATTTGTGGACAAGCTTTTTATTTTTGTGTATAAATTTTCGAATAGTTTTGTTAAGTTGTTTCAAAGGTCTTGATGGAATTTTGATTGGAATTGTCATCAATTTATACATTAATTTCATGAAAATTGACATCTTTACAATTTTTGGTAATCCCATGTGACAATCGTAGCATATCACCAGTTATTCAGGTGTTCTTTTGTGTCTTGAAATGGAGTTTTAATCTTTGTCAATAAAATTCTTGAACATCCTTTGTTAGCTTAATTTGTAAATAGTTTATAGTTGAGTTGCTGTTGTCAATGATACCTTATTTCCTATTCTATTTTCTAGTGGGTTAGTGCTGATATAGAGGAACACTCGGTTGTCCTGTACTAGCACTTTTGCTGAACTCTGTATTAGTTCCCATAGTTTGTCGATCCCCTTGTAAGCCTGCTCTTCCGCTTAGCTCAGTGTCTTAGCAGTCTCAGCGCAGCGGCCAGGCCCTCCAGCCCTCTTCCCTTGCAGCTGTGCTGGCAGGCATATCTGTTGGTCTCCCAGGCTTAAAGAGTGCTCAAAGTTTCTCCACCGTTGCTATTTGCTATACATTTTTCTTATGTAATTTCACTGAGTTATTCTGTTTCTTTTCTATTTCTAGTAATCTAAGAGTTCTTACATTATTATTTTAAATAATATATTTAATTAGTAATAACTAAATATAATTAACAATAATAATATTGAGAAATTTGTGTGACTTTCTACTTTAATCCACGTAGTAAGATATAGTACTCTTGAACCATCCCTTCAGTCCTGGATAAATCTTTCTTAAGATTTTCTGTGTCTCTATCTATATTGAAAATGAAGAGTTCATGCCACCACCCCAATTCTAATCCCATACCACTGAGTTCAATCTTATTTTTTCCATTTCCATATTTATGGCTCTCTCCTACCATGAGAAACCTGGTTTTCATTGTCCCTGATTTATTTACCAATTTAATCAATCCCTCTGCAGGTAGCCCCTGTCTCATCTCCACAGCCATCCCCTCCCTGGGTAGGTGTCCCCTCACCATTCTCCAGCTCTGACACCCCAGGCCAGGCCGCCCTCTGTGGGGACGCCGGTCTCATCCCAGTCCGACTGGTGCAGCCAGTGGGTGTTCCTCACCATCATTCAGTCTGTATGTATTTCCTTCTTCATTTGCTGTTTTATTTCCATCCTCTCTTGTGTTATTTTGTCTAGCCAGTCTGAATTAGTGGTGTTTTTCATTAATCTTTTCGAGGAATGAGTTTAGAACTTTCCTAATCTTCTCTTTCTCTCACCCTCTTTTGTCCTCTATTTCAATGATTTTTTAGCCTTATCTTCATTATTGCCTTCCTCTTGTTTTTTTTTTAAATTTGCTCGTTTCAATCTTTTTTTGTTTTTGGATAAATGATTTAAGGCTTTAAATTTTCCTCTGAGTACTACTTTATCTCCCACAATTTTTGAAAATTTTCGATGTTTAAATTTTAGTTCTAAATATTTTTGAATTTCTCTTATGTTTCTGTCTTTAACCCAAGAGTGATTTAGTAGTGATTTTATTAGCTTTCAGCAAATGATTGGTGGGGGGGGGTGGGGGGGAGTGTCTATTCTTTTGTTTTGTATTTCACTTATTGTATTATGGTCAAAGAACCATGGTCTCTATGATGTTGATTCTTTGAAATTATGGCATTTTTTGTGGCTTAATACATCGTTGATTTTTGCAAATATATATACATATATGTATATATAAATAAATAACCTACAGCTTATTGTGTAGTTCACGTCTTATCTGCTTTTTTTTAATGCTTGATCTGTCAGTTTCTGAGAAGAGTCTATGAATTTCTGATTACAATTATTGATTTATTATTTCTCCCTTTAGTCCTATTGGTAACTGCTTTATATATTTGAGACAATATTGATAGATTTATCTTTATCATTATATCTTCTTGATATATTGTTCCTCTTACCAAAACATAATATTCTAATATTCTGTTTGTCCATTTTGATGTTTTAAAATTCTCTTTTGTCAATTAGTATTAAACATTTCTGTATCTTTTCATGTCTCCTGTAGAAAGCATACTGCTAAAAGGTCTTTTTAAAATTTAATCTGGAAATCTCCATTTTGGGATGGGCGAGTTTAATCTATTTACATTTATTTTACTATTATGTTGACTCTTAGTTCCACCATCTTATTTCATGCCTCATTATTGTTTCCTGTGATCTCACATTCTCCTGGGAGTCTTGACTACCTTGGCTAGTGATGTGTACCCATGTGATGGGGGGAGCTAAGTCCCTGGTGGGTCAGCGGAGTGGGTGGGCCACACCCTAGGGTGGGAGACCGTCTGGCGCTGCCATTTGGACTCAACCACCCTCCACCTGCCACAACTCACAAGTGACTCTGCCCCTCAGGGGACATCCTCATACCTCCATCCTGATCACCGCTTTCTAATCTAAGTCCCATCTGCCTGGATTGCAGTCAGCTTGCCTTGAAGCATAGAGGGCTGGGGAGGGGGGACTCCATGTGGCTGGCAGATCTGCCTGCACATATGTTATGTGCACCTGCCCCAGCACGGATGGAACGCAGCCCTAATGTCACCCCACTGACCTCGTGGCACTGGGCTGGCAGTGCTCATTTCTGGGATGTGATGAAACAGGCGATAACCCATCCAAAAATACTATAGAAGAGAGAGAAAAGGATGCGCACCCCGACGCCTGGCCCCCAGGTGTGGCATCAGGCCCTCTTCCACCCACACCTTCTGTAGCCTGAGTGTTCCTTGGTTTTTTATATTCTTTTCTCAGATCCACCTCCCATTCTCTCTCTTCTTTAGCACTTTCAGGGTTGATTAGAGGGAAGAGGGGCGGGGGAGCCAAGCTTCAGGGGAAGTTTGCCATACTATTGCCATCCGCACGTCTCAAAAAGTCCTTCTTGGAGCCCAGGGGTTGTTGCGGGGGACAGAGCATCGGAAGAGCCCAACATCCTTGGCTCTGGTGCCCCTGCCATTCAGCCACTTAACCTCTGCTTTATACAGTGGGGATCTGGGCTAGATTTCATTTGAAAGAAAAGTGATAGTGTTGAAATCTGTTAGTCCTTTCTTATTCTAAAATTCCAGGTAACCTCACCTGACTCCCTGGCTCTTAAGGACCCCAGTGTTTGCAAAGGGCAAGGAAGTGCTTGGCAGGAAAGGATCTGGACCCCGTTGGGCCTGTCCTATATAAAAATGACTAACTACATGCTCTCCTGGCACCCTCCCTCCTGGCCCCATTCACAGAAAGGAGGCATCTATGACTTTCTCCCCAGCTGCAAACAAGTAACACTCAGTAGACATATAAACTGCATTTTATTCTCAGAGAGGCCTTAGAGGCTGCTGACGTCAGGATTTTTTTTTAGAGCCAATCTTGAGATTTGTGAGAGAAAATGTCCAGGAGCTGCTTTGAAGGCGACTCTGCAGAACACCCGTCTAGTCAGTGCCCTGTGAACACAGACCAGCCAGTGCCATGGAGGCCCCTCAAGGCCAGGGAGGTGGCAGAGATGCCTGCTATGAAGACGCCCCCACTATGGGCGAGTGGCATTACTTTTATAGTATAACAATAAGATCTATGTTTTCCTGCCCTTTAAACAGACTGGAACAGTCTGGAAGCTCAGACTGGCTTCTGCGCAATTTGCAATTAACTTGGCTAACATATAAATGTACTCCTACAGAGCTTAACACTGTCACTGGTTTTCTCCATCATTCACCTTCCTTTTCACTGCCCCTGCCTAGTAATGCAGGGCCAACCATATTTGATGCCTCCACTGCAGCAGCCGAGGGCACCAGGTGGCTCGGTGAGGTCCACAGGACACCGCTCAGGGCTCCTCCCCTACAAGGTTTCTCAGCAGCTGGGAGGACCAGTAAACCTGGTCCTGAACCACGGAGACAGATTAAGGAGGGTCTATGGTAAGCTATCCAAGACTCCAGGTGTTGTGGATCTGTTCCTCGGTCTGTGTAGGGGCACAGGACTCAGTCCTTGTGGGCAATATCTTAGAACAAAATTAGCAATCCTGAGTTAGGAGATAGGTGTGTGAGGAGAAACTCCCCAAAGGCAGGCACCATTCTGGAAGGGCTGGTGCAGCCTCCGGGGCTCACAGAACAGCACACAGGGGCAGCTCTGGCTGGAGCAACCTCTGGAGTACTGCAGAATCCTTGCAAGTCCTCAGCCTGAGCCTCCTCCCGCAGAAGCCTGTGCTAGCCGGTAGGGCAAGAGGAAAGAATCCCATGGTTGTTGGTAATCTGCTTCACCCCAGAAAAGAAGGTCTAGGAATCAGACTCAGGCAAGGTCTTGTAGAGGTGAAGGGACTTTCAAACATCGGGACCTCAAACCCCTGTTTGAGGGGGTGCGGGCAGGAGTTATTTTGTTTAATACAGCTGGTGAAAAATGCACTGGTGGGTGATCACGCCCACGTGCAAGGCTTGGGTCCCCTCTGTGTGTATCTCTTACACGCTCATCAGTATTTATGCAAAGTCTTCAAAAACTAGACCCAGCTGGTTGTGGTCTCTAAATCCTACTAAATTCCTACTAAAAAGAATCAGGTCCCCTTGGAGAAATGTCTGATTCTAGGTTAGGGATAGGAAAGATATGAGATGAATCTGGAACACCTTGTCATGCCAGAAAGCAAGGAAGACTACTGTGGTCGCATCCAGAGGACAAAGGAGACAATTTATAATAGGCTTCCACCAGGCTAAGGTGGAACAATAAGCGCATCAAAAGGAATAGACGGCACAGAATTGTTCACATCATCCCTGTTAAAATTCATGAGTTTATAAGGATACTTTAAAAAAGAAAACTTCACCAGTTACCTCTGGAGCATGCTAAGGAACCAAATCATTATTCTGATAACTGCTTTTAAAAAAAGCATCTTGTGTGCACTGGACCTTGGCTTATCATTGATGCAGGAAAGTTCTTTAGAGAAGACTTACACCTAACAAATGTAGAAATAATGCTAGAATCTAAATGAAATAATCGATCTGCCTAATGATCATTGACAGATGGTAAACCATTAGCTGATGGGAACTTTCTAATGGAAGAATCAGACCCTCAACACCCAAAGGCACAGATCAATTCTTAACATCACAAACAAGAGAAAAGCCGACATCATGTGCCTCCTGATGTGATGCGATAGGAAGTGCACAGAGACGCCCGTGAGATAGTCTCGCCACAAGACTCAACCTGAATGCAGTGCCATCTAACTACTAGTTTACAGGAACCAGAGGGAGGATAAATTGTTAAACGACACCAACAGCGGGTTTCTCAGCAGCGGCACTATCAACACTTCGGGTTAGGTCATTCTTTCAGAAGACTTACAAAATGTATCAACACGTGTAACATGTGGACCTTGTTTGGATCCTGATTCTGAGAAACCAAATGTAAAAAAAAAAAACAAATCATGAGACTATCAGGGAAGTTTAAACACTAGATATTTCATCATACTAAGGAATTACTATGTGTTTTAGGCATAATAATAGAATTACAGTTATGTTTATAAAAAGTCCTTGTCTCTTAGAGATATATTTTGAAGGATTTATGAAGAAGTTATGCAACATCTCTGATTCGCTTTATAATAATCCGGTGGAAGGCAGAGGGTGGGAGTAGAGAAGAACCAAGATTGGCCATATATGGATATTTGTTGAAGCCGGGTGATGGGTACATGGGGTTCATTACACTATTCTCTCCACTTTTATATATGTTTAAACTTTTCCACTGTAAAAAGTTATTTTAAAAAAGTAAGAGCTGGGCACAGCTGCCCAACAAAGCTCTCTCTGAGAGAACGCACGGCTCTGGGACCGTGGCTGAGGAGCGGGTGGGCTGTCGCTAGTGCAATAGGAGTGAGAGGCTCCGCATGAACAGAAGAAACTGAGAAGGAGTTTGAATCAGAGGCCGTAGGTGCACGTTTGGTCCTTTTCCTTAGAGATGTCATGTGTGCCAAGGTCGACTGCTCCGATGTTTGCCACGCTGTGGTGAGACCGTGTCAGGCAGTACAGTGACACTGGGTGCCGACAGCAGCGACTGCCGAGAGAGGGGAAGGGGGGAAAGGGATGTTCAGAGAAGAGGCCTCGGTGCTGGGCCAAGAATGATGCTTTCCATCACAGATAGAAGGCCAACTGGCCTCAGAGCATCTGATTAAAACCCCCCACAACCTGCTGAGATTGGAGGGTGCCAGTGAGGCTGTCACCAATCAGACAGTCCTACTGCCAAAATGAGACCTCCCACCACTCTGGAAACAGAGAAGAGAAATTGCCAGAAGCTACCCTGAAGCCTCTATTCTCCCTTTATAAGGCGAGTCGGGGCACTGCACACGCATGGCTCCTTGTGGAGGCGGTGGGCTGGGGTTCAGTGGTAAGAGGGATGATTTTCGTGAGCTTGTTCTCGGAGTTCTCTCCGTGTCACAAGGTCAATATGGGAAATCCGGGAGGTGCTCAGATGGCCAGCAGCACCTGCACGTGGGCAGGCGAGTCTGCCCGTAGCAAGGCTTCCGCAGCCCTGGACCAGAGAAAACCCGATAGTTCCGTACTGGCCGAGTGCCCCTGGCAGGCCAGCAGAGGGGCCACTGCGAGGGCACATCCTCTGGATCTCTGGGACAAGGAGGGTGTGCCTTATGGGCCCCAGGTCATAACAGAGACCTGCTATCCAAAGGGCAAAATGAAAAGAAACCTTTGTCAATCAAAAATCATTTTGGACCCTCTGTGTTCCACAATGAATTAAAAACATCTAGACAGAGACCAAAAATGGAGTTCTTCTCCTAGAGAAAAACTTAGCAATTTAAGAAGTTATTCTAAAGCAGAACATACACCATATACAGACACATGTGTGCACATGTGCACATTAAAACACTGTCATGTGCTCTCGCACACAAACACCGCCCCCCCCCCCCCCCCACACACACACACGCCATTAAAAGAATCCTGGGACAGGTCAACTCTTTCTTGTTGTCAGCACATCGCAAGGTGAAGTCCTCTGAAAGCCCTCATCCCCTTCCTCCCCCTCCCACACTCCTAAAGACAGCTCCACGTGGCTCAATTCAGCATCACTCACAGAAGAAGAGTGCCTGGAACAGGGTTGCTTGAGGGGGAAAAAGAAGGAAACAGCAGATATGAGAAACAATAGCTGATCCGGGGAGGATTCAGGGAAGCAGTGGCTGTATGCCTGGACAGGCTCAGGGGATTAGAGATGAGGAGAGGATACATCTGTCTCCACAAACGCCTGCTCGCTCTTCTGAATGTAACAGGGGTCATGAGCCCTGAGATGGGGACAATTTGCCACACGATACAAGTCAATTAATGGGTAGCACATATCTTCACATTTCCTGCTCCTCCCATCTCTTCTTGGAACCGAGTGCACCCTTCAAACAACAGCCTTCTGGAATCCTAGCGGTTTCCTCATTCCACCCAGAGACAGTTATCAGTGAGCGTTAACTTGTTTCCCAACTATAACCACCCAAAGTCATTCCCATCAGGTCACCCATCGCCTACTGAGTCTGTTGACGAGAACACACTGAAAAACAAATTGCTTAATAGCGAGGTGCCCTTTGGTACCCCGTGAGAGCTCTGATCTCATTACTGTAACTTAGGACACATGTGCCAGGGATGACAAAAGCACAACTGCCTTCCTTTATTTCATAATTCAGTGTTTCCCAATCCTCATCATGCATCCTGGGGAAGAGTTGCCAAAGACCCATAGTTACTTCTTCTAGCAACCTGGGTGAGGTGGAGAGGGGAAGTCCATCCCAGTTGGGTCACAGGTTGCTTTAGAATGCCAAAGGCCATGCCCAGTGACATGTCAGTCCCCCTCCCCAGCTGAAGGCTGGAATTATTATTTACTTAAGTGAAAACCTGAACTCAACCTACAGCCGTCATCAAGGACAAGTGAGACCCTATCATCTCAGTTGCATGAGCCAAGTACAGCAAGTTGGCATTCACCGTTGGTACAGAGCACAGACATGAATTTCCAGCAGTGGGAAGACAGTGCTAACTCAGCGCACAGGCCTCATGCACTGGGAAAGTGCTGAGAGAAGGACGGCCACCTGGCATGAGCCAAAAGATTGTCTGTGTCTGGGTCTCAGTGGAAAACTCAGAAGGGATTGCCAAACGTGTTCCAGAAACCCTCTCTGTTTCCCATTTGAGCCCTGAGCACATGGGGCACCTCAACCGTCACTGTCACCCATCTTTGGTTTCAAACAACAGGGGCAAAAGTACCAATGTGGCCAACCTGTCACAAGTGTTGACAGAGCTCACCAATGCCTCGTCCTGTCAGAAAGAGAGGGATCCAACAGGGACACGGCACCACCGCGCGGTGGAGACAAGCCACAGGACTAAACGTTTAAATGATTTGGAACAGATCAGGACAATGGAGACTACTTGACCGGAGAGCTGATGTCTAAAATGGAAAAATCCAAGTGTACTTTCTAGAGTCTCTAGCTGGGAAATAGTCATCCTCCCTCATGTAACAGTCGCTTTTCGAAGTTAGAGAAACAGATGTTACTATTCATCAAACTGAGCGTTGCTTTAACATGTCTCCAACTGGGTGTAGGGTGGGAACGGGGGTGGCTTATGACCCCTCTCAGGTGTGGGTTTCTTATTGCAGGTGACACACACAGCCTATCTTTGACACACACAGAAATTCCAAATTTCCAGGTGCTTCCAGGTTCCAGCCAAGTCCCATCAGTGACAGCAGACAGAACCATGTCTCAGAGTACCTCCAGACTCTGAATGCCACTCAGCTGGCTGGGTGAAGTATCTGACAGACCTTGGCATGCTCCCCTTCCACGGAAGCAGTCCAACTCACCTGGACCCTTGAGTTGAGCACCTGTGAATTTCAGGTCAAAGACCACCAGGGAGGCCAGGGACACAGGCCCCAGCATGGCCCATACGGGTTTCCCCTGGGATGTGACCACACTGCCCCTCTCCCCCACTATCCCTCTCCATCCTGGCTGGAGTTTGGACTGATAGATCCAGATCAGGAGCAAAATGGCCCTTAGGACCACTTGCTGTATCCCTTGGCTAATACTCTGAGAGGTGGTGGTCACAGTTTTCAATAAACTCAAACAATCCTAAGAGGAAGTCAAAGAATTTGAACACAGTGTAAATCACCCTTGTCGTGACTGTGGGGGTTTGCACAGCTGAGTTCTTCCAAGGTGAGAACTGTCGTCTTTGAACTCAGCCTCCACCTAGACAAATCTTTCCTAATGGCCATTTCCCCTAAGACACCAGCTGCCCCTGAAGCCTGCAGTGCGGGTGCCTTCCTTTGAGAGGCGCACTTGTCCCGGCTGTCCTTCCCGGGTCTGGGGGATGATTTGATTGAGGCCCACGCTGAGCTGTAAGCTCCATTAGGGTCAGGACTGGACTTCCTTTTACTCAACATTTTATTGTCAGTTCCTAGTACACAGCACGGCACTGAGTGCTTTATGTTGTTGAATTAATGTTTATTCATGAAATGAGTACAATGTGGTGCTTCCGGTATTCTCAATAGCTTTCCTTGTTTAACCACTCAATTGACCAGGAGAAAGGTTAACTCTGACCAACACTGTTTTCACTTGTGGACTTCCATGCACCAACAGCAATGAACAACCCTGCCACTTCACAACGGGAGTCTCACCTCACTTCCCAATTCCCTTAATCAAAAATTTTGAAGTAATCATCAGTTTTAAATTCTTAGTTATTTATTTAGTCCTACTATATTGGTATGATCCTTCCACATGATCTAATTTAATCCTCCCATCAACTCTCTGTAATAGGATTTTTAGTCTCAATTTACAGATAAGGAAACTGAAAAGCAGGAATGTTTGCTTCTTTGGGATCATATCCCTAAGTGACAGCAACTTCGAGTCACCCACTGCTGCTAGGATCGGGGTTTTTCCATTCTTAGAGCTAGTTCAAAGGCAAAAATAATGCCGCTCTTCATTCCACTCGCAGCCTGTCTATGGAGAAGGCCCACCCATGTGGGAAAGCACAAATTTGGGACATAACGCATGACTACACTTGGCATGTTTTAAAGAATGGTTAATTCTCTATCATTAAGAAAAATTTTTTTTATCTCCTTTCTAATCAGAGCTGAATCACCAGTTCCAACAATTCCTGTTATTCATAGCCTCCTCCACTGCCCACTAGGACAACCGGAGTGTACTTACACCCCACCTGGGTCATTTTCGACAATTCCCAGATGTGTTATTCACTTGTTGTTTCCCTGAGGCCCAACCTGCTTTCCACTCCTTGCCAGTCCTCCAGCACCTCTGCTCAGCTTACCTCCCGGTCACTCTCGCCCACAGAGACATGTAAATCAGAACACTTCATTACCTCCCTGACGTCAGGGAAGTGCCTTCTGAAACACAGCCGGCTGGGGAGAGGGCCGTCTCCCCATGCCTAGCCTTGCTGTCTTCTCTGACAGCACAGAATGCAGGACAGCGAGAGGACAACAGAAACATGGAGCTGGGGGCCGTGGAAGCAGAACCCCCTGCCTGCTCCTGAGTCACATTTCCAGGGCGGAGAGGCACAATCAGCTCATCCACATGAAAGCATTTTCTCAACTGCACCATGCAAATAATATTTATTCCAGTTGCCTTTACTCTGAAGAACATTAGAAACAACAGAGACTTAAATATGGATTTGGGGCTTACCTGACAGTTGGAATTGTTCCCATTCATTTTTGACAATGAATAGCACTGTTTTCATTTACAAACTATGTAAATTATTTTCTGACAACTGCCTGGGACAGAATAGGCATAGTTGTCAAAGACACAGACCTGTGTGATCGCACTGAGCTCCCAAGAAACAACTGGATCTCTGAGCTTGGTATTCCTGGCAGGCCCTGCTAGGCAGGGCTTGGCAAAACTAACCCCCAGTGAATGGTTATTGAAGGAATGAATGAGTGAATCAATGACAACCTCTGGGCACATCACCCCTTCTGCAAAACAAGGATAATACCACTGATCCAACGTGGTACTGTGGGCTTTAAGGTAACATGACAAGCCTGAAGAGAGCGCTCGGCTCAGAGAACGTTCCATCAATGGCCCTTCCCTTTCTCCCTCCTTCCTCTTTACGGATCTCATGTTGCTTTTCTTTCCCCCTATGAGAATGAAACTCTTCCACAAGTAAGGAAGAGACCAACGTGTGAGATTTTGCAGTCCCCACATAGCGTCAGAGCAGCACTGCATTTCCAGAACCTTGCCCCCCCAGATTCGCTTGGTTGGGGTCCCAAAGTTCCCTGGGTGCATGACACAACTTCAGGCTCCTACGGAATTTCCAGTATGAGGTTAGCCTGAGTCACCCGAAGCATCCCCCTCTGGTGCCCAAACCCTTCCTTCTCCACAAAAGGACTCCTCCCAGATTTGTGAACATCAGCAGCTCTTTTCCTGGTGACCTCACAGCTGTACCTCTCAGACTTCAGTCCAGGACCTCTATTTCTTTTATGACATAGAATAATGAGATGTGCAACAGGCGCTCAGTGAATGTTTTCAGCTCATTTTTTCCAAGGTTCCAATTTCCTAACAATTTTTCTTAGCAGGACAAAAACTTAAGAGAAATGATCTAACTGGGCAGCTGGGAAGGTGGTTCATAGGGAAATTCTGGCCCCAGAAAGAGCCTGGGTTCACACTTCTTGACACTGACTGGAAGGCAGCATAACAAAGGAGTGGGGAGCTGGCACAAAGAGGAAGGCTGGGTCACGGCCCGGCCTTTGGAGAACGCACCAGCTGCCGGGCTCCCAGTCAAAGAGTAGTGCTTGTTAAAGGGCAGTGTGAGCAGAGAGGCTCCCTGGCTCAAATGAAGAGAGTGGAGGGAGGAGAGAAGGGAAAAGGAAACTAGCGACCTTGGACTCAGTCTGGGAAACCAGATAATGAACAGTCCTCTGAAGGTCACTCTCAGCCACTAAGCCAGAAAGCCAGTTTCTGCCAAAGGGAGACTTACTCAGCACAATGAGATATCCATGTCCCTCTGGTTGGCCACACAGTGGCTCTAGCTAGCACTTGTAGCTAAACTTAGGTCATGGGACATGGTCTATATGGAAGGGGGATGTGGAAATACTTGAGTATATTCAACAGATTGAACTAGACAGTTCAAAAATAATTATTCAGATTGAGTCACAAAATACTGAGGAAAAAAATACTAGTGAAGGGACCACCATACTATTACAAGCATATGGGGAGGTCTGCCCCCAAAGCTGGTCCATGGAGAAATTCAGAAGGCTGGCAGATGCTAGAGTAGCAAAGAAGATTAGGGTACCCGAGCTGTGGGCCAAGTGGGTCATGAAAGAAGGCTTAAAAGGTAAGTGAGGATTTTCTAATTTTAAATCAAAGAAATCAACAGCAAATTTAAGAAAATGGCATACAAAGTGAAGAGAAATCTTTAGGATCCACAAGTCTATCTGAAGTACTACATGCCAAAGAAAGTATAAAAACCACTGAAATGGAACAAGAGCTGCCTTCCCCTAAGAGCAAACTTGGCTAGCATTTAAACGGAGAATTCCAATTCAGATTGGTGGAGGAAGCACTCCCATAATAAATCTGGGCAACTATGTTTTATTGTTATAAAGTAATTAAGCTACTGAACAGGCTGTCTCCTTAAACTGAGAGGTGCACTTTTGTCTCTGGAGAAATGTCAGCAGAAGACAGGATTTACTGTGCTGGTAAACGTGAAGGAAAAGACACGACTGTGGATGTGAGGGGAAGAGCTGGCAGGGAGGTGACTTCACTCTGGGTCCGACGAGTGTCTCCAGGGCCAACTGGCTGCTGGTGGTCTACCTCCACGATTACTCTCTGCCCCTACTCGGACTCTCCGAAACAGCGAAGAGCCATCCACTGCCAGGACTGTTCCCATTAACTGTTCTTCCCATTCAACGCTGTCATGTGAAGCTCCTTCTCCCACAACCTGAAATATGACTTCTGTGAGTTTTGCATGTATTTTGCCTAAATATCTTCCTCATTCCCATCAACTTGACTCAGGCAGGCAAATGGCAGAAACCCAGAATCTTAAATACCACCTCCTTTGGTGCTTTTTTTGGCAGGGGAGGGAACGAGAGTCAGCCCCAATTTCAGGATGCTGGGCTTTGCCAGGTAAATATCATGAAAATACGAGAACCTTACTTTAGAGGTTCAAAAGTTTGAACCCTGAGTGCCATTCTCCTGTGGTGGGACCTCCTGAAATTCCTATCCGTGCTGCTACTTCATGCAATAGAAATCAAAGATCTGCATTTTGTTTAGCAGCCAATGATCCAGAAGCATGGATTATTTGAAGATTCTTTTCAACTTCTAATTTTGTTTTTAACGTTTTGACCAGGAAAATAAGAAGTGTTGAAATAAATTTCTTTGTAATGTAAGATTTGAAGAAAGGGATGAAGTGGGTAGGAGACCGAAACCAAGAAAATGATTTAGGATAATCATCTCTCTCTTACAAATAGACACATGTGCAAATAAAGATGAATGCACGTACTTGTATATGATGGCAGACTAAACTGACAAGAACAACCCCTCCCTCCTTCCACTATAAAATTGATAAAATATGACTAAATTTTTGTTTTAATAGAGAGCCAAGCTTAAAAGAACAAGAAATGTCCAAGTGCCATAAAGGAACAAAGAACTCCAAGTCAAAAATATAAGCCCCAAGGGCTGAGAGGTGGGGACAGGAAATGCGGCTTTGAGTCCATGCAAGGGAGGAGCTAGAAGGGAAACAGCTGAAGCTTAGAGCGCTCCCCACACCTCACACTACCTGCACCCTGCCTGCCTGCCCAGAGCAAGGGCACACTTCTGCTGGGGCTTAGGGGCACCTGGAAGTCACCCGCAGAAAACAGGGAACACCCATGCTTAGTGGACTTTCACTACAAGGTGCAAAGACAGCAACAAAAAAGGCCCACACCCCTACAATCACTGGGGAGCTGGCACAGAAAACCCCCAAATTGCTCTACAGCAACACCATCAAAACCCTGGGACACGGACCACTAACAAAATAAACAACCTTGCTGAAAATGAGTTCACAATCCTAAAGGTCTCATGAGGAAGTGAAGCACCATTAGGGAGCCAGCGGATGCAGCTAACAGAAAGAGAACTCTCAACAACTCAAGAAAAGAGAATGACACAATAAAATAAATGACTAAAATGATTTTTAAAAGAAAAGAAAGTATAATGAAAACAATTAGTTGAAAAATGAACAGGCAGATTTGAAAAAGAATCAAAGACAACTTCAGAAATGAAAAACATAGTCAATGGGCCAGCCCCGTGGCCGAGTAGTTAAGTTTGTGCGCTCCACTGTGGCGCCCCAGGGTTCCGCTGGTTCGGATTCTGGGCGCAGACATGGCACCACTCATCAGGCCACATTGAGGCGGCGTCCCAAATGCCACAACTAGAAGGACCTGCAACTAAGATATACAACTAATGTACGGGGCGGGGGTGAGGGGGGCGGCAGGATTTGGGGAGATAAAGCAGAAAAAAAAAAAGATTGGCAACAGTTGTTAGCTCAAGCACCAATCTTTAAGGAAAAAAAAAGAAAGAAAATAGTCAGTGAAATTAGAAACTCAAAGGGCAAACAGATGACACAGGCCTCAGAAGAGAAGCAGTGAGATTACAAATACCAAGAAGCTGCTGAGTTACTGAACATCCAGCACAGAGAAACCGAAAACCTATGAGAGAGGACAGATTCAATGTAAGTCTAAAAGGAATCCCAGAAGGCAAGGGCAGTTAACATGGATGAGTTAATAAGCAACAAAATAAGAGCACCCAGGATTTTCTTAGTGAAGAACACTGAGAAAGAACTGAACAAGAGGAAATAAAAAAAACCTGTGTATAAAAATAGTGGTAAAACTAGAACATGGAAGACAAATAGGTCAATAATGCAGAATTCCATCTTTATGTGAGGTATCTCTAACCTCTAGTGACCGAGAGAGGCAGCGCGGCCTGGACCCTCTGCTTCCAATCTTCTGTGGGGACAGCCGTAGGCGCAGCTTGCCTTCTGAAAACCTCAGTTTAGTCTAAAGCTCGTCAGTCTAAACAGACTCAACAATCTACCGGCACACATCCAGAGGCACCAAACTGTGTTCAGTGAGTCCCAGACTTTCCTAAATTTCACTAAAGTATATGCTGCTCGTCTGTATTAAACTGCCAATTCTTCTTAATTCCTACTAATTAAAGTGTTGATTTCCATAACCTAATAATCTATCCAGCAATAAAGTACCTTGAGTGAATTTTAATGACAAGAACCCCATCTTGTGGCAAAAATCTTCACAACCAAGTTTGCCCACAACTGCATTCATTGCCATTCTCATTCTGAAGATAAATCCGTGCTGAGAAGTTATCATTTTATCTGCTTCACCAGACAGAATTTCTAAGCCAGCATTTATCTTGTGTCTGCGACGGCACCAGAAGATGCAGTAAATCTGCAGAGCACAGTAATTCTGGGACTTTGTGAGTTATTTTCAAGTGAAAGCTGGTCGTCTTTGCACAGCTTACTGCAGGATTATTTTAAGAGAAAAGCAAACCCTGACTCTAGGTTAGCTTCTGAAATGCCGTCAGCTGTTAAGCATGATTCGCTACTCCACTTTCTACAAGATGAACTCACTTAGCTAAGGCAACCAGAAGACAAAAATTCCCCAAAACCCCTAACGAATGACACCCTAATTATCACTATCCGTGACAAAACTACCCACCAGAGCACAAGCTACCTGTATTTCATATCATTCACAACCTACTCCTCCAGAAGGTGGCTTTTCATCAATTATCTTTTCCTATTTTAAAAGACAGTAAAACCACATTCTAGAAATATAATCTCCACTTTTTTCCTTTAAAAGGAATGTTTTCCTCAATGTCTTCTCTCACAGTCCCTATGTTCCCATTTGGCTTTCCTACTTAAAGAGATTTTGAAAGATCTTATTGTTGATAAGATAAAAGATGTAACGCACTGAGGACAATGGCTCAAAAAATTAGCCATGATTATTGCTTTTATCGTTATTATTACTAATGACAACAGAATACTGACAAGTGGGGAGAACTCCAAAATAGCTTGTGTGTTTATCTTCTTCAATGTCAAAGTCTTAAAGAAATATCTAGTTTCAGGCAAGAAGCCAAATTATTTTTATCAAAAGCAAAACTGAAATAATACTTTTCTTCCCTCAAAATCCAGGGGTGTTTTGGTGAGAAAGACTGTCTATGAGCTAACATCCACTCCAATCTTACTCTATTTTGTATGTGGGATGCCACCACAGCATGGCTTGATGAGTGGCATGCATGTCTGCACCCAGGATCTGCACCTGTGAACCCCAGGCCGCCGAAGCAGAGCTCGCGCACTTAACCAATACGCCACTGGGCCAGCCCCTCAAAATCTGTTTTTAAAGTTAAAAAAGACAGTAGATTAATATTAAAACAGATTTTTATTTGTTAATGTCACATAAGAAATTTAAGCAAGTTACACTATCTTAAAAAACACAACTAATGCATTTTAAGAGAAATCCTCCCCTCCCCCCCTCCCCATCCCCTTCATGAATTAAGAATCTAAGAAGTAACCATAAAACAAAGTTTTGTGGAATCCTTCATCCAGAGTGCTTACATGATGATTATGTTAATATTGCCTTCTTAAAAAATTTCTCTTTTCTATTTAAAAAAAAAAATTTGTAACCTTGATTGTTTATTACAAAAGAATTCAGTACAAAAGTTCGATATATTGAAAAACGCTTTCCCCCTCCCTCACAGCACCGTTATATAGAGCAGAGAATAATCAAGAGCAGATTGCTGATCTAGACGAAGCAATCTTCAAATTATACCCAGACACACAGTGGTCTATTCACCCTCCCCTCCCCTTCCCATAGGAACTTAAAAAAAAATACACATACAAAACAATGTCAAAAAATTTGAGGGACCCTTTCCAAACAGTACACAGTTAGTTCAGTGTCAATAATTCACATCTTGTAACAAAGTGTATGGATATGATTTCTTTTACAAAACTTTCAGTGTCAAAAAAAGGAAATTAAGGCCATCAGATTCGCAGCTTAAAAATTCACATAAAGGAAATACAAAAATATTCTGTGCTTCTGAGAAGGCTCTGCACTGTACGTAGGTAAGGATTACCATGCTTCTTTATTTTGAGGAAGACAGTTGAGAAGTTTACATAATTGCACAGCTTCTATTGGACGCTCCTGGGGCTCCCTGATAAGGAAAACAGAAAGGAAAATTAGTGCTAAGAAAATGGACCACAGTATTTTAAAAGAAGACAACAGAGAGACTACAAATCCATGTCACCAAATGTCAAATGGACCTTATCGTTTCCCACTTATCCCTTTGAATCTTCTTCCCTAGAACATTCCAACAAATTAGAGAACAGTGCTTCTCAACTCCAGCTGCACATTCAGATCCCGAGGAGCTTAAAAAAATTCTGATCTAGGTCCCAAGATCAATTAAATGAGAATTTCTCATTTAACTGGGGAACAGTATCTATTTATACATAACTTTAAAGCTCCCTAAGTACTTCTAATAGGCAACTGAGGTGGGAAACCACCGTTGAACAACCTCCTTTTATACCTGAGGAAAGAGGAGATCAGTGGACTCCATTCTCAACAACCACGGAGACGGCAGCTGGCAGGATCCTCAACTTTCACGCCCCAAAGCATCCGCACTGGGTTCATCCTCAAATGTGAAGTCAAAACGGCTCCTTCTAGCCATTTCTTTATCATTCACTAATTCCTTAAAACCTCACAAAATGACTTGCGACTCACTACTTGACCAGACTGAAACTGGTTTCTTGAAGGTCACCAAAAAAACTTCTAATCACCTCGAAAGGTCACTAGATTCATTCTCTAATTTAAGTCAAAAGAGCTGATCTCTCTTTGGAACCTTAGTATCATTATTTTCTCTGATCACAAAAGCTAAAAACCTCACACGTCCTTTGACTTCTTTTCTTCTCTCACCCTCAAGTTCAGTCACAATGCCTTAATGAATCTCCATTTATACATTCCCTCAGAGTCTCTGCAACCTCCCTTCTAGAGTCAATCTCTCTGACATTGTCTCAATTTCTCCTTTGCTCCAAAGTGTGCAGAAGCTAGTTACCTAAACCTTCTAAACTAAGGCAATTTACCACCACCTTCCAAATTTGTTGTCTCTCCTACACACCTACAATACAGCTGGATGGACTTAAGTCTTAAGTGCTTAAGTCTTGACATATCCCCTGTGACGAATTAAAGATCATGACAAATTCTCTGCCACTCCTCCCATAAATAAATAGTGGAGACTATCTGCCTTCACCTGGAATTGCAGCTGGCCTTATGACTGACTTAAACTAAAAGAACACGGTAGGATGGACACGAGGCGAGTTCTGGGCCAAGCCCAGTGCTCTCCTTTTTCATCCTCTTAGAAGCCAGCTGCCATGGTGTAAAGAAGCTGGAGCTAAACTACCAAGAAGCCACGTGGAGAGAGACATGGAGAACATTTCAGCCCTGGCCAAGCTCTCAGCTGAATGCAACTGCATGACTGACTTCAGTCTCCATCATGAGCAAAGCAACTGCCCAGCTGATCCCAGTCAAACAAGAGTCACGGGAACTAAGAAATCATTATTTTAAGCCACTAAGTTTTGGGGTGGGCTGTTAATGTAGCAACAGATAATTCAAACACCTGCAGAACATCATCGTCTGCCTTCTAACACCCAAATAATTGCCCATTCTCCCCAAGTATCTTTCCCAGAGATCTCAACTACTCTGGTAGCCCAGAGAACCTTCTCCAGAGTCCACAACTCATGCTCTGAGGCACCTGTCTGGCATCTTGAGATCTCTCTTACTTTGTTATTTTACTTCCAGTCATTATAATGCTTCCCATTGAGGGCAGGAAATAGATTTTAGCTTGCTTCTTGTTAAAGCCAAGTCTAAAGTATCTGTACTTAAATATTCCTCCAAAATGTATGAGGAAATATCCCAGCCAAAAATCCATTCTACCTCATATAAACCACCTCGAGTGGGTCTAAACATAGTGAATGTTGATTTACAGTAGGACTGGGACTAATGAAGCAAAACCAATAGGTTTATAAATCTGGAGACAGAGAGACAAAGTCTTATAAGGATAACAGTAGGAACTTTGATTAATGATCAGACTCAAACACCTTGAGACTACAAACTGAAGGCCCATTAGTTACTAATAATTCCAATTTAATTAATTAAAATGAAATTTGGATTTTCTTTATTTCGAGGGCTCTCAAAAGCCCAAGCATCAGCTAAAATCTATCTTGCAATTAGATGATTAGGAACTTAATATAGCAAGAATTTTGTTTCATACTGAACTTGAATATTACACTCTTTTTTAAGTTTATATGCAAAAGCTTGCTTTAATTTAGTGATCTAAACTTCTCAATCACAGAACCCCTCAGTAAATAATTTTGAGTATGCATTCCAATCTATATATACTTATTCATAAGTGATCTATGTCCTACCACAACAAAAAGAACTGCTAACATTTTCTTCCAGTGCCCTAATGTGCTATCTTGAACATCCCCTCAGGAAAACAAGCCCCACTTGGTAGATCAGTGATCTGGTTCATCAAGTAACAGGGGAAAAAAGTCAAACACCACTACTGGTTTTGGTTTTCATGGAATTCTGACAATAAAACTTAAAACAAACATATTAAAGGAATACCTGCTGGTGGAAAAGTTCTTCCTCCACGACCACCTCAGGCGCGGCTTCCTCCTCCTCCTCCTCTTCAGGTATAGTTGTTTTAAAGACTGTACTTCTTTGAGCAACCTCCTAAAGATAAGAGTTGTTTGATTTTCAGTTAAAATCATACTTAAAATCACAAAGCTTGCAGGGGAGGGGGACCTTCTCCGTGCTTAAATTTAAGAAACAGCATTCCTGGTGCCAGCCCCATGGCCAAGTGGTTAAGTGGTTAAGTTCACCCTCCACTTCAGCGGCCCAGGGTTCACCGGTTTGGTTCGAATCCCAGGTGTGGACCTACACACTGCTCATCAAGCCATGCTGTGGTGGCGCCACACATGGAAGAGCTAGAATGACCTACAAGTAGGATATACAACTATGTACTGGGGCTTGGAGGAGAAAAAAAAGAGGAAGATTGGCAACAGATGTTAGCTCAGGGCCACTCTCTCCTCACCAAAAAAAGAAAAAGAAACAGCATTCCTACATCAGGGATTACTTAAAAAAAAAAAAAAAAGTGGTTCATAAGCATCTTAAGCTACTGAACAGGAATTTTCGCAAAATTAGTAGCAGTTCTTAGATCTTCAATATTCCCTGCAAGGGAGCTACTGGCATCCCATTTGAAAGACCCGCTGAGAAGTTTCCACTGCGCTTTATCCCATTCCGTTACTAAGAATTCTGTAAATGATTTGGCACACTAAATTCTTTGTAACACTCAACATGAATTCAGCATAAAAATCTTGGCTCCTGGCAAAGAGAATGTGCTAAATAAAGGCTGAATAAAATGAAGTTGGAGGCCAAGTGCTGTGATCCCAGGGACTATGGTGGCAACAGGACCACCTGATGACTGAGCTGAAAAGGACAAGCTCCTTCATTCCTTCAATAGCTGGTTCTTCTTAAATGAAATGGAATCAAGACAGGATGAGCACTACTTACTAGTAAACACACTAGTGAAGTTCCAATGTATTCCGCACATAAACTACATCTCCTATCATTCATTGGCAGTTTGACAGAAAGTAACCATTTCCATTTTCTACTGAGAGGCTCAAAGACAGATGACTCTCCCGTCGAGAATGCTGACTTTCTCGAACGCAGCACTGATAATCTGGCAGCAAGTGAATGAGTGTGTCCTAGAGAGCGCTGTGGAGCATCTAATTTTACTCTGCACCACGTCCTAAGGTCACTCAAGAAAGGTAACTCCACAGAGGAAGACACTAAAGCAACATCAGTAAAAGCTTATCTGAAATTTAACACAGACCAACTAGCCTAAGGCAGAGGACGAAAACAAAAAACAAGTGCCACAGAAATGAGACTTCAATTTTAAATATGTCCAAGGATATATTTTGGAAATGAAGTAAGGTAGTACAGTAGTATTTTGTGGGGAATTTTGATAATGCTGCAGGGCCAAGAAGATGGACCATTCTGAGTCTCTCATTAGCCACAGCATCAGTTCTGTGAGATCACTCTATGTTCACACACACAAATAGCCATTTCACAAATATCAACCTGCTTTAACCAAAACGCATAAAAAGCACAGGAGTCCTGAGATCAACTACAATTCTGTGAACTAAGACGTCAATTGGCGGATGGTGACATACAAAACGGAAGAAAAGATTCTCAAAAAGCTTTCACAGTCCCCAGCTTTCCTCAACTCATCTTAAGATGAGGGGAAAAAAAGTCAAAGAAAATCTGTTAGAGAATTCTCACATTCCAGCTTCTGGCGGCTCGTGCCAATGTATCCATCTCCCATATGGACACAGGGGCTCTCAAAGCTCACCATGTAATGTGAGACTATTAGCCTCAAATGAGAAGCTTAGCAAACAGCAACCTACCCAACTTCATTAATTATAAATTACTACAACATAACTACTTTTAATGTAACACCCTGCTGTTAAGCACTTTTCATCTGACATTTGGAAACTGATTAATCTAATGCAGAAAACCTGTATGGAAAATGAGTGAGATAAATAATGTCTAAAAATTTAGATAGAAAAATAACAGAACAAATTTTAAAAGCAAAAGTTGTTGGGAGGTTTAGGCCCAGGAAATTGTTATTAGTCAAAGTGCTAACAGAAAAATGTTTTCACCAAAAAAATCCCTCTCAGCAAGATGCCCAACCCCATCAAGCGCTCTGAAAGGCACACATACATGGTGTCTATGTAAAACGTATTACCGGTCTGCCCGTGTTAAAGCCTTGGGCATGCAAAGGTACACCCATCTATTCAGCAGTGCACTGGAGCTAGCTAGACCAGCTAATGTGCTCATCTCTGCACAACTCTGTGCATATTGAGAGCCTGAAATCACCACAGTGGGAGTATTTACACCACAGTAATCAGCAAATGCTACAAATCAGGGCAGTTTTTATTGATGGAGGAGCTGATTGTTAAACTATATCTCTGTCCACGGAAGTAACCATCTGCATATACAAAAATTACAGCTATGCCTCTATTCTGGAACGTACAGGGAAACTGCTTTATTTTTTATTCCCCTCATACAAAACCATTTTATTTTACCATAGTGACATTGCTATTTTTAATCATCCAGCACCCCGTCCCTCATTTCTCAGTAAGAGCCCCCAGGTTTGCCTGGATACCCATCTCTCCCACGGAGATGTGGCAGATGTGTCATAAGGAGCCAAGTGTAATCTAGCTGTGGAGGGGAGAAGAAGGCTTCAGCTCTAACTCTGTCCTCCTGACTCCAGGAACTGGTTTAGAGGTGGGCATGTGACCCAAGCTGGTACAAAAGAGTGAAGCCCAGGACAGGGACCTCACTGGGGAAGATGCTCCTTCCCTTAAGAAGCTAGCCTGGAATGACGTACCTCCAGGAGCAGCCAGCAGCTATCCTGCATCCACGAGGAAGACAATCAGGGAAGCAGGGACAAGAGAAAGATCCTTGGGGTCACTGAGTGAGCCAATGGATCAAGTCCACTATCTCTGGATTTTTGGTTTTGTAAGCCCTATTTCCCCATTATTTTAAAGCTAATTTAATTGGGTTTTCTGACATTTCCAATGCCTCAACAAGAAGAAAATATACATAAAAAATTAAAGTGACTTAAACCAATTACCGACAATCTTAGAGAAAAGCGGTTTTTATGGTGATGATTACAGACTGTCGCTAATATGGTCTGGGACACAGTCTTATAGAAATGGATAAATGCCAACAGTTCTTGTCTGACAGTCACAGAAATAACTAAGAACTGTATTCATGATACTTTCCTCATTTCTGACAGAAGTCACTTAACAGAGCCTAGCAAGGAGAAGGCAGTAGAAATTTGTTAAAGAATAGACAAACCAACCAACTAATCTAATATTCCGGGGTTTGAATTATGAAGGGAAACCTGAGCTTCAGTCAGCTTTATTAAAACGTCACCGGTAAAACTAGCTCGAGACCTAGCCCAGTCATAGGATCCGCTTTGTTCGCATGTCACTGTATCTACTGTGTGGGCTTCTAAACCTGCCACATTCCAAATCTCCTCCTGTAAGTTTATTTCTAACTTGGAACATATTTTCACACAGAAAAAAATGGTATAGATGGCGACTAGACTCCAGGGCTCAAAAAAGCCTGCTTCATCGGCCATGGCCCCTTATAACAGTGCTTTTCAATCTGAGCGAATCACCACTATAACACTGTTTTCAGAGAGATGTATTCTGCCAATTTCAGATGACAGGGGAACTTCCAGAGTAGGAGCTACAATAAGTCCAGCCCTTGGGTGCCAGCATGCACGACAGCTGGGAAGGATTCCAAAGTGCTGAAGGCAAGAAGCAAGTGAGGGTTTGTGCACAGAGGACGGGAGGGCATCAGCACTCTGAAGTCTATGAATCACTGAAGCCGTCTACAAACTGCTCCCTGCCCTGAGCGCCCAGCAGGCACCTGCAGGTGAACTCCCCAGATGCCGTTTCATTTTCAGTCTCAGTCTGAGAGCAAGGGCACTCTCCATTCAGGAGACAACGAATTCCTTATAAAGAACGGTCTCAACACATGCAGATGTTTACAGTGAGGGATGATGGGACGACAGCCAGGCACAGGGCTTCTCATGCAAACACCTCAGAGCCCCCATAACAATGCTGTCCGTGACGTCATTGCTCTGAACTTAAGTGAAAGCCCATGTTCGATTTGTTAAAAAATTTATCCAATAAATTCTTACTGAATGTCTACTATGTGCCAGCCATGCCACCAGGAAAAAATGAGAGTAATTCCTTGCCCTCCATGTGCTTATTCCTTTAGTGAGAGAGGCCAACTGGACAAGCAGTGCGCAGGTAAGGGGTCTGGCACTATGGGAGCAGAGAAGGAGCCCCTACAAGGATAGTGTGATCTGACCGTGACCATTCCTTCCTCCACAGACCCTTTCATCTCTTGGGGGGGATCTGTATGTGACAGTTGGGGTAGGTAAGGTTCTTTGACAAGAATTCTAGGACAGACACATTGAAAACACACATGCCAAGCAGATGTACACTCCACAATCTTCAGACTCAGAGTTCTGTGAACACTCCGAGAGCTAGTAACAGGGTTAATAACATAAGCATGTACTCAAGGCCACACACTGTTCCAAGCGCCTCTTAAAGATTGTCTCATTTATATTATTCTCATTCTATTAATATTACCTCATTTATATTAATTATCTTATTATTATTTTCATTTTAAAATGATAAAGCTAAGAGAGGAAAGAACTTGCCCAAAGTCACCGTGTGCAGTGGAGATGGAAACTGGACACAGACTGACTGGAGCCTGTGCCACTAATCGGTACTCCTCGATCCTTCCTAAAATCTGAAGGCAGCTTCACTTTCAATTACTCAGCCGCTTTAGTCTGATTAAGCAATCAGTTACTTCCCATTTCAATTTGATTTTGAGAAAGAAATCACACTTGCATGATGAATTTTCAGGTGAAACCGACGTTGCAGTGGTATACCGTACCTCTCCCTGAGAATTTTTCAATATAACCTTCACATCTTCGCCAGTGCCCCAAGAGTTCTGGTTCTTCCAGATGAGGTCAGTGGGAGGACTGGCTGTGACACCAGCATTTGCAGCCCAGATCTGGAAAAAAGAAAAGACATCAGTCTACTCAGAACCCAGAGCTCCCACACACCAACAGCAGCAACATTCTGATGAGACGTGAACACCTTGTAAGAGGACTGATTCTAAGTCTCAGAACTATGTCCCAGCTTCAGACTTGCTATATTAACCAGCTGTGACAACCCACAGAGCTTGTCTAGGCCTCAGCTTCCCCATCTGCTAAGCGAACACGCTGACATACAGGGCTCTGAAGCTGCCTACATTCACATCCTAGCTCTTCCACGTCAGGTGACCTTGAGCAAGTTGCCTTACTTTCGTCATCCATAAAATGGGACGGAAATGCCACCTATAATACACGGGATTGTTGTAAGAACAAAGGATTGGTTACTCACATTAAGGGGCTGGCTCACTCAATAAGTATTAGCTCTCACTGTCAGCATTTTATTCGTCTATGGTTTTATGGGCCATCCTCCCGTGGAGAAGCCTTCCAACTCACCCCACCGATAGTATCCTCCAGCTGCCTACAGCAAGCCTTGAGGGGATGACTAACTTCTCTCAAATTTTTGACGGCAAAAGGAAGACTGGAGATGGTGTAGGCAGGTATATTTTTAAACAGGGAGAAAAATCTATGTTACTAAGAAAGAGCCTTTCCTCTTCAGATGCTCACTTGAAGCTTTCAGATCTTCCATCAGATTTATAAATGGAAAAGGGCAGAGAGCATTTACTGGGATAAAATTGGAAAAAGGAACAGGATCTGGGCTGACTTTCAGGTTATGTGAAATGTTAGTGTTTTCCTAATTTCAAGCAATACTTTTCACTAGTCCATATGGAATCATATAGTTGGTTTAGTGCTAATAATAATCATAAAATGTCAGTAACTTTACTGGGTAATTTAACCTAAAACTAGTATGTCCTAGAGCTGTGTTGCTCAATATGGGAGCCATACGTGACTTATGAGCACTTGAAATGCGGCTAATCAGTACGGATATCTGTGAGTTTGAAGACTCAGCTTGGAAAAAAGAAAGTAAAATATCTTGACTAATTATTTTTTATATTGATCACATGTTGAAATGGTAATATTTAAGATATACTGGGTCAAAGAAAATATAGTACTAAAGTTAATCTCACACCTTTCTTTTAATTTTTCATAATGTGGCTACAAGAAAATTTAAAATTACATATATAGTTCTCTTATTTGTGTTCTAGAGTTTTAGAGTGATCTTTGCTATTGCCTTGTACAATTTTACAGAAAGATCACTTATCACTACCATGTTCCAAAGAGCTTATCACATTTAATGCTGGCTACCTAAAGAAAAGAAAATGCATTACATTATTTTACATGATAATTGAGTTCTCCACTAGACCTATATATCTAGTCTCTGAGAAACTATATCCAGTGGAAAACGCAGATGACTGGCTTAATGGTTTCACATTACTTTAGAGAGATAGAGAGCACACTCAAATCTGAATCTTCTGAAATAAAATGTCAAATTCTTCCCACCACATTATGTAGCTTTCATAATAGGACTGAGCAATTTTCTCTCACTATCATAATTACTGAAGAGAAGAAAGCATAGTGTAGTTAGGATATTTGTTCCCATTTTTACCATTATTACAAAATTACATCTGATATTTTCACAATGCGGCATCAAGTCCTATGAATACCTTTTTTAAAGAGAAGGTCTAACCTGTTTGAGCCTCTGATCTTTAAACACTAAGTAAGGTTTGTATCAATCAAAACTCAAAACGTTTATTTTAAAAAAGGAATAAAAGGAGCCAGTCATCTCTACATTCTTTAGGGATGAAAATAGTGACTTCTTTAACATCTCTAGCAAAGCCAACATATTTTATTGTTTGCTAAATCTACTTGCTAAGTAAAAGCAAGGGAATCTTGTGTTTGCTCAGTGAAGCATACGTCTCTAAAAAGTGAGATAACGGTATCTTCTAACTACTAAAGACGTGGTATTTCACAACTCAAAACAGAACAAACAGCCCATCTCTCACTATATCTTGAACCTCAGACACTATGTAAAAACCACATTACTCTCGCTGAAAGATTATGTTTAAAGGATGATTCCTTAAGCAGTGCCTATCATCTAACGACTTTTCTTCAAACATGGGTCCCTATCCCAAGACCAGAGATGGTGACCAAGGGTGAGGTGGGCTCTGGACATCAAAACACTACCCAGATGATTCTGATGCTCGCCCAAGGCTGAAGACTGGTTTTAAGGCCTATCCTGGCATTAAGAGATTATCTTCCTAACAGTTCTTTATGCCAAGCAGTAGCTCCTGAATTACACTGGGCTACAATTATCAGTCAAGAGACAGCTGTTTTCTATCTACTGGAGTAGACAAAATAAAAAGAATTCAGAGGTCAATTCTTTCACTTTTAATAGTTAATTACCACTCTCAATAAGATAGAAATTTTAAAATCTTTAATAGCACTTGTAATTCCCTAATAACGTCAAAGATGTTTTAATGCCCATTTCTAAAATGTTTCTCTTTAAGCCAAAAATTTTCTTGAATTACTTTAACTGTTAGTTAAGACAATGAAGTTAAATGACAAAATGCACTTACTGTAACAGTCTGGCCTGCCTTCAGCACATATCTTGAGGTATATTTGTAACTGACGGACGTGTCTCCAATTTTTCTGATCATCTCCCAGCCTCCCATTGGTTGATCCTATTCACAGAACAAAATTTTAAAAAGGTCACTTCAAATATACAGAAAGTTATGGAATAATCAAATAAATGAACTCATATAGGCAATTAAACTAAGACAGCTTTATGGCTGTACTCCCACGATTCGTATTTTCCTAGTACAAAAAGAAAACATGGTTTTGTCATTCAGCAAAACAGCAATTCGATGATCCCACAGTTTTGATTATTAAGGTACTTAATTTTAAAAAGGACAAAAGTGGAAAAAAGAAATGTGAACCAAATTAAATAGTCATATTCACTGCTAGATCAGGAGGGCCTTTTAAATTTACAACACAATCTAGCTGTCATAATCACAATTATAAACATCTAATATTTCATTACTTTAAGCTTCTAAAATACAGACACATAAACTTAGAAACAGAAGGAAGAAAATATGTTTCTTCTCTATCTATACCACTTCTGCCCACATTTAACTCTCTTACCTTAAAGCGTAAGAGGCTCAAAAAGGGTCAATGATGCAATGAGCCGGTCCCAAGTGCTAGCTATTAACTCTAGCCCCCAGGCTGCCCAGACCTGCCTGACACCTGAGGAAAGGTGCAGGGTATTAAAGCAATTAACTACAGTAATTTATATCCATCTCTAACTCACAGAGAGAACAAGCCAGGCTGAGAGCCAGCTTCAGAACAGCTCCACACGGCTACTATGCCTTCTGAAAAACAGTCAAACTACAACAATGGAGCAGCAGACGCTACTCTGTTCTTGAGCTTTTACAGTCGTGACTAGGAGGGCTTAGAGCCTATTCTCCTTAGGAGCAGAACAGCCAGTGCTCCTCTGCCCATCCAAATCCTTTATTCACTCATATGCAAGATGGCTTTAATAGCTCTTGTGAGAAAAGGAGTGATTTTCACAATGTTTGATAAATCCTGACCACAAGCTTCACGAAGTGACATCCATCCCACTGCACCCCCTTTTCCCCAAGACCTGCCTTTCTCTAACATCATCTCACACCCCTTCGGGGCCCCCAGCTGCACGGATGCCTCGCCAGGGAGGACCTTCACTACTGAGCTCTCGAAAGCTCCAGCTCGAAACTGCAGCATTCCCTGCTATGAGTATTTTATGTTTACTTTTAAACAACTAATTTCGAGACAGGTCTTCATACTATTTTTGATATAAATTAAACCATTACCATTTGTCCATTCATTTATTTAGAGAGAAAGACACTCCCTGCATATACCTGAGTCTGGGCTCCTATTTCCTTCCTTTCATAAAGTTAACAGCTGTCAAAGAACATCCCCCATTTACACCCACACTCCAACTTTTTCACAGGTCTGGTTAGGGCAGGAGTAACAACAATGCATCCTCTGGAAGGCCACTGGGACAAAATAACTCTTCTCATTCTAAATCAGGTGTGAATAGGAGCCCTGGCTCCATAAAGAAGGGCTCCTGAAGGAAATCTTTAAACCACTAAGTGCACCACCTCCTTTTTCTCCTCCTGTTTTAATTTCTACTTCACGAATGTAAGTAAAAAGGAGGAGGGAAACTCTTAGTGCCTGAAGACTACTGAATCCAAATAAAGGCTGAGGGGTTATCACAACTGCAGGAGAGCCCACCAAGCAGCAAAGCCGTGCTGGGAAAAAATGGGTCTGTGTTTTCTACCTGTTCGGAAGTGTTCTTCAAGCGGATAAACTTGCCATCGACATCTATCTCTTCAATGCAGACATTCCCAGTGGCTGACGCGGAATGAGAGATGCTGACACTACTGCTCGCCTCTGACTCTTCCACATCGACTCTCTTCCGCTTCCCTCTAGTGGTACGCACGCTGCGACTTGAGGATGCTCGTGATACTGTCACACGAGAAGAAGGGCTCGGAGACAGCTTCAATCTACAGGGGAGAAATAAAATGTTCCATTTATGAAACACATATGCCCTTCCTACCTCAGTATCCTGCACACAGATTTCTAAAACAAAACATCACTGACGATCTGTTAGACAAAGCTGATATACAACTTAACTAAGATAAATTTTATTAATGCTAGGATGCCCACTACCAATTTTCTTTAAAAAAAAAATAATAAAAATTTTTATGTTTTCCCTAGGAATAGAAGATAGCCATAATGTAGAAAGTTGGAAAACAGCGGGGGCCATCATCCCATCTGCCACCACCATACCACAACCACTGTTATATTCAATATACTTTCTTATTCTTTTCATATCTGTATTTTCTTTTTATCAAAATTATAATCACACTGTATGTAATATTGAAATCAAATGGCTTTTTAATCTAAATCAGGTACTTTCCCTCTGGAACTTTCTTCTGAGAACAGGTGTTTAAAGAATTTATATGCTAACAAGATTTTAAAAATAAGTATAAAGTCTCTTTCAGCAAAGCTGATATCCTGCAACATATTAAATTATCAAAACATTTAAAATCTCAAAGGAAAGACTCCATCTTGAGATAGTCCAGCATTTGAAATAATAAAATAAGACTACTTGAACATTTTCTGTTGTTGAGGTAGAAATACAATCTATTACTACCTACCTCTACACGAGGTGATAAAAGAAATGACACAGAAAATATTTAAAGTTGCTTTAATTGTCAAAAAAACAAAACAAAACAACCCAATCCTATTTACTCTTCTTCAAATAAAAAGGTGGGGGCTGCAAGAAGACCAGGGGGTAGGGTGACACCCTCGTCACTCACCTCTCTTCCTCGCCTTCTAGGAGTTTCCTGTAAGCACTGATCTCCATGTCCAGAGCTAACTTGACATCAAGCAGCTGTTCGTAGTCGTTCAGCTGCTGCTGCATCTGATCCCGTATTTCCGCCATCTCTCTCTCTTTGTCAGTCAGCATGCGCCGAGAGTTGTCTCTTTCTTTAGCAAGCAACTCTTCTAACTCTTGAATCCTCTCCAAACATGCTCTAGACTTCAGATTCAAGGGAACACATTTACTTTCTAGGAACGTTCCAACATTAGCACAAGGCAGCTATTTTAAACCGTTTCCTGGACTGGAAAACAAGAAGCCTAAGGAATCGCTAACATTAGAATTCATGAGATTTTAAGAAATTAAAACCCCAAATTCCTCCAACATAAAATACAGCCCTCAGGAAAGTTCTGGCTTATACTAGACTAAAAAACGTTATATTTATCAAATTTAAGTGTCATAAATGTACATGTAAGTTTTCTGTATTTAGCCAAATAAAGTAAATTTTTAAGCTGTGGTTTTAGTAAAAGTCAAGTCTGGCTCCCCTACGAGCTGAGCCTTGTTCAAAAGTATACATTAACAACAGTAAAAAACTAAAAAGACAGGAAACTCACTGACAAACCAAAGGGTGGGTGAAAGTATGTTTTGGAGAATTGCTGGAACTATTCAGAAAGCAAAGAAAAGGATTCCGGTTATGCCTTTAGAGACAGCAGCCCTTTAGGACTGCTCTGCTCTCTCATGCTCGATCAGCACACAAAGACGATACATCGTAGTGTGGTCTGTAAAAAGTTACTGTAAATGTAGAAACTTTATTTGGTATTTAAAAAACGAGAAATCAGGGGCCAGCCCCATGGCAGAGTGGTTAGAGTTCCGCACACTCCACTTCGGCAGCCCAGATGCGCGGGTTCCACTCCACTCATCAGCCATACTGTGGAGGCATCCCACATACAAAAACTAGAGGAAGATTGGCACAGATGTTAGCTCAGCGTGAATCTTCCTCAAGCAAAAAGAGAGGACGACTGGCAGCGGATGTTAGCTCAGGGCGAATCTTCCTCACCAAAAAAAACAACAAGTCACACATCCTATACCAGAAAGTTCATCTTAGAAACCCTGTAGTTCACTAGGTAATTATTCTTCTGCATTTGTCCAAGACAGAATTCATCTCAGTAGCCTCAGAAAACGACAAGGGTAAACAACTCAAAAATACTGATGGATAGCTTAGGCCCTTAGAATCACAAGTGGCTACATCAGAGGAGGAGAGAAAGGGCACACATTGTGCAGAAAGTAAATACGGAAGGCCGAAGACAAACAGGAGCTCTACACTGTGCAGAAACACGCACTGTAGTTAGTACATTTATTTCTCACAGGAGTACAGCTTACAAATTTAGAAACTGCTTTACATGTATATGGGGTTGAACAAGTAAGTCAACAGGATGGTAGAAACCAGGTTCCTTACTCTCAGAGAGAAGTTACAGATAAGCGAGGAGGGAAGCCAAAAAGGAACCCTGTGGTACAGAGGTAGTCAAAGACATCCGTATGAACTCGTGTTTAGCTTAATAAAGATACAAGTGGACAGAGATACAAGTACAGATAAGTGTGTACACATGGATGACATACACACATACTACCTAGCTCTGCCCACAAGAGGGCCTAGAAGCAATGACACCCCAGTACCAATGAGCACTCAGTGCCCAGATCTTCATTTCTATATTTCATTCTCCAACCAAAAGAACCAGAGCTCCTTAGAGAAATGGCTGATCCTAGTGCTGAGGTGGGGAAAAGACAAGGTGAGCCTGGAGCATCTTATAGTACCAGAAAGCAAAGAAGCACCCAAGAAAAAGGGGACATGGTAGCCAATCGGACAGAACTCCTAAGGGCCAAAGCTGGAACAATCCGAGACAATAAAATAATGTAGTATTAGATTATAACCTAAAGTGTAAGACAAATATTCATGAGTCCATACACAAATCTTCAGAGAAGAATTCCATTTAATAAATGTAGATACTCCCTTCAGAACGTGGAGCTTAATTCCTGCCCCTCACCCTTGAGAGAAGGCTGGACTTAGTGATTTGCTTCCCAAGAAGAGTATGGAAAATGAAAAATAGTAATCTGACAGCCGGGAAACCTGGCAAACACTCCCTTTCCCAATGACAAACACTGACACGACCAATGATGATATGTGGATGTCATGTAATCCCTGATAGGATATGACAAGAAGGGCAATTAAAACCCATAACCCCAGCCTAATCACGAGAAAAGCACCCAACACAGCCAGACTGGGGGACGGTCTACAAGATACCTGGCCAGTTCTCAAGGCAGTCAAGGTCATGAAAAACAAGGAAAGCCTGAAAAACTGTCACAGACCAGAGGAGACTAGGGAGACATGTGGTACCCTGTCACAATAAAATGACAGTAATAGAAAATCTGGTGAAATCCAAATAGTCTAGAGTCTAGTCAATAGTAACGTACCAATGTCGGTGTCTTAGTTTTGACAAACGTACCACGGTAACATAAGATGCTAACAATGGGGAGAAACTGGCTACGAGAGAGAGGGAAACTGTGTGTACTATCTTGCCAACTTTTCTGCAAATACAGAATTATGCCAAAATAAAAAGGTTATGTAAAAAATAATCAATTAATCAAAATCCAGAGTAGCACCTGACATTCTATATCAGAAGCGAGCATTCATCTTAAAAGTCATGCTAAATATAATTACCGCCTGAGAGGACTTGCATTTGACTACATTTGCAAAAACCATGCTATAAACGGAGAAATCCATTTTTTTCCTCTCAGCCTTCTTATATTTTCGTTCCTCGAAAAGAAAAAACGGGCAAGAAGGTGGAATCTAAAGGACAGTTAATGAGAGACATAAACTACCCAAGACTCAGCGATAACCTCTGAGCCCAGGTTTGGAAATACAAAAATGCATCTATTTGTCTGCTTTCAGTGTTATAAAGTTCCTTAAGAGGGAAAAATCAAAACCTAGCTATACAAAAGTTTTAAAGTTACTCTGAATCATTTTGTATTTTAAATAGAAATATTTAAATGCTATTTTAAATAGCTGCACTATGCCTGTTGTGTAGTGAAATACAAAGAACACAGCTTGAGAAAGACCCGCCATGAGCTGCCTCTGAGACTCCGGGCAAGCTGCAATCAACCTCACTGAACCAGCACCCGCATTCGGAAAACGAAGAGCTCTCACTAGGCTATCAGTAAGATCCCGCCTCCAGCTCTAAGATTTTATGACTGACTTCTCGTGGTCTTTGTTTTTCTATTTTATAGTATATAACATAATTATACTAGTTTACTATGGTCTAGCTGCAACAGAAGTTTCCAGAGTCTGGGTGTTAGAAAAACAAAAATTGGAGGTGCTTTCAGAGTGCCACTGGAGGCTTCTGCAGGCCCAGCTGACCAAGCAATTAACGTGGCCAAAGTCAAAATCCAGAGGGAAATGATAGAAATGCTGTAAGCAACACATGAAATTCCTAATTCCAAAACATAACACTGCCACCATGTAGAAATTATTTTAAAATATTTTCTAAAGTCAGCAATTTAAAGGCTATAACAGTTTTAAACGAAATTTAAGAAGTATTTCACTAACATGAGTGACGTAACCAAAAGGAAATTCTATGGCCTAACAGGGAGCATGACGAAACTGATGATTCAATAACAAACGCTATTTAAGGCATACAAGAGGGAAACATTAAGAGAGAGAGCCTTTTTTTCCCCTAATGATCTAAGGCTAAAATTTGTCAACTAATGAAGCTATTCCTCAAGATATTATTATTTATCATAAAAATCTGATACCAGTAACAAATAGAAGAAAGGTTTCCCCCATCCCCAACCCAACGCAGAGAAATTTAAAACTACTCTGGCCGAAGGAGGTGCTTTTCTCCTGTTCCCTAAGGAGGTAGCTCCTGGAAACCCCCAGGGCCCCGCCTAACAGTGTTTAAAAACCACTAACCTGCAGTTAACAAAAACACTTGCGAGGATGGAAAGATGACTAACAGGAAAACAAGGAAACAGCCCTGAACCTGAGTCGGAAGACGTGGCCACCAAGTTCACAGCCGACCACTAACCACAGGGCAGTCTCAGTCTCCTCACCTGGAAAACATCCATGCCCAGCATAGGCAAGGGCATTAAGCAGCAGCCCAAAAAGTGGGGGAGGACATAAATTTGAGGGGGAGAGGATAACTAGAATATTATTTTCTTAAATGGAGAGAAGTTGTAAATGTCAACTCAGAATAAGAATAGAGAGGCCTATTTTTGGAATGGTACCTGTTAAGATGGTGTAGTAGAAAAGATTATCTGTTAAATTCCTAGAAGAAAATCTTTGAAGAGAGTGAGGTATAAAGGGAAAAAGTGGCAACTAGAAGAGAAACCCATTGATCAGCCTGCAGCCTCTGGACAAGTCACTAAACTTGCCTAGGTTTGTAGTCAGACCAAGAGAACTCAAAGGTCCTTCCAGCTCTGTTACATGAAAACCTCAAAATACTATCAGGACAAAATGGGTCTAAAATAATCTGTAAATTTATGTTGTGAGTAATAAAGTACATATGATAGGTAATGTAAAAGATTCTATTTTAATTAATTTTTTTTTTATATATTACCCTATTTTATGTAATTCACTGTCTGCTTTCTTTTCTAAATTCCTACAATAAACGTCTTCAGGTTTTTTTGTTTTTTAGAGTTTTATTTTTTTGAGGAAGATTAGCCCTGAGCTAACATCTGCCACCAATCCTCCTCTTTTTTGCTGAGGAAGACTGGCCCTGAGCTAACATCCATGCCCATCTTCCTCTACTGTATACGTGGGACGCCTACCACAGCATGGCTTGACAAGTGGTGCATAGGTCCGCACCCAGGATCCGAAACGGTGAACCCTGGGCCGCTGAAGCGTAACGTGCGCCCTTAACCACTGCGCCACCGGGAGGGCCCATGTCTTCAGTTTTATAATCAGAAAAAGATTTTACTAAAGATAAAACAATAAAAAGAAAAAAGTTTAATCAAGAATAAAACCCGTGGCCAAGTGGTTAAGTTCACCAGCTCTGCTTCGGTGGCCTACGGTTTTGCTGGTTCAGATCCTGGGCGTGGACCTAGCACTGCTCATCAGGCCATGCTCAGGCGGCGTCCCACACAGCAGAGCCAGAAGGACCTACAACTAGAATATAAAACTATGTAATGGGGGGCTTTGGGGAGAAGGAAAAGAAAGAAAGAAAGAAAAAAAGAGATTGGCAACAGTTGTTAGCTCAGGGCCAATCTTTAAAAAAATAATAATAATAAAATAAAGTTTATAGAAAATTGAAAACAGCAAAATTTCCTCCCTTAAGGAAAACAAAAGCTGAAGTTACTTCCCATGTAATTAAGGTGAGCAGTAGATTATTACAGCCTCCTGAGTACTTGGGTGGTTGTCTCTGTGCTCTGTGTCCACAGCATCACCCTTGGACTGACACACTTCAAGCAGTGTCCACACCTGTGTAAGCTGCACCTACAGCACACCGTCATGTCCTGACAGGCACCTGGTCAACACAGCCAGCAACGCCACCTGTCACTTAGTTGTACGAATGACTGACTGAGTCACTAAATTCTTAACTTATACACAAATTAACGCTACTTCCCAAGATCCAAGCTACTAAGTAGTTGAAGCACCAGAGAATTTGTCTAGAAACACAAAGTATTTACCACCCACAAGACTTTTTGCATGTTTTTCCCCATCATGGTTTCCTAATGTGATGAAAAAGGAGAACACTGGGAAGAGCACTGTGTGGAGATGAGGCTGCCAGATGGGTCAGCAAACCAGGGTCCGGGGGTAAGCCCAGGGAAGACACCAGCAGGGTGCTTCCTCAAGAGCAATGGCCTTAGCCCTGGGCAATCTACTAATTTAGGAATAACAGTCTCTGCTCAGAGGATGTTTATTTAAGGCAAAATGAAAAAATCTGGGCAGCAGTGTGAAGCAGGGCGAAGGAAAATACTCCCCTCTCTGGAAAGCGACCTCAGGCAGAGCAAAGCAGGGAGACCACCGCGGGGGCATCCTTCAAGCCCACCTGCAGTTCTTCTCAGGGGAGGACGCAGCTTACCTCTTTCTGGAGATTAGAAAGCTGAGATGAAAGGCTCTCAATTCTCATACGACTTTCCATCAGTTCTTCCCTGGCACTGTTGACAGTGGAAGTGTTCATCTCTGACGACAGTCTGGCATTCTCCAGCTAAGAGAAGCAGCAAGACAGGGTCAGCCTTAGCTGGTGAAGTCGCACAAACAAATGAGGAAGGATGATTCATCTCAAGGCATTTCGTTTCAAGCCTAAGCCCTGCTGGTAACTGGCTGATGAAACAGGAAAAGCATCATGAAGTCTGCTGATATGATATGAATTACCTGAAGTCTTTCTCACTTGTCGACTCAATTCCCAATGTATGAGCTCTAACAGTGCTAACACACCTGGTCTAGACCAAAAGTCTATTACTTCAACATTTCATCCATTATATCCCTAGTGTCTCAGATAACACTGCTAATAAGGAAACTGGGCAGTAGCAATTTAATAGTGATGTTTGTGGGAAAATCAGTATCACACTACCCCAACCCACCAAATCTAATACGGATTACAAAGCTCTAAGCAGAAAGTACTAATTTACAGATTATTTCAAACCAGACAGAAACATTTCCTTTCAGAAGCAAAACACAACTCCTCAAGTAGAAACAACATCCTAGTCCTCCAAATTCCCAAACCTTCTGTTCTGCACGTCTCGGGCACATGGCTATGTGTCGTCTCTTCCCTGGCTCCCTTTGAGGCCACAGTCTGTGTTAGGGACAGCGCCTGCCTTTAGCTCCTTCACTGCCCAGCATGATGCCCAGCACTGAATAAGTGTTGGACAGTTGAATGTAGGGTTTAAAAGATCTCTCCCTTTCACCACCCAATTACTACATCATACAACAGATTAAAAGCAACATGAACAGTTTGAGGCCATACAGTGGAAGTGATTTTCAACACTACTATGACCCTAATTTTCTAAGTCTTCCAATAATGTCTTCTCAATCAAATCTTGTAACATTTAACCCCTTGAGGTAAACTCATTTACTAGGAAAGCCGGTACTTGTTGTTGATTTTATGGATTTTTGCATGTTCTGCTAATAAGAGTGGGAAGTTTCTATAATATTTTTTAAATGAATAACAGCGGCAGAGGCAGAACTACCAGAGATCTTCCATTTGGCCTTTGTTCAAAGAAGCCCAAAGTGCAGTGGTCAGAACCTACACACAAGGATGACATGAAATCAGAACGAGATGCAATCCAACAGCATTTACTATTAGATGGATGAGCAGGACAGCACGATTAGTACTGGTTATTGTAAGAAAGTATTTTCAGATGGCTTGGGTTTAACTACTATGACATGACATGAATGATCAATGGGATGAAAAGATAAACCCTGACTTCTGATAAAATCGGAATAACCCGACTTTCTTTGAATAATTTCTAGTAACATTTACTTTACAGAAAACTGCTTTTTCAAAAAAATCCACTTTCTATATTCGTGGCGACTAGAGGAATTCATTTAAGAAAACCAGAACAAACCAAACACCAAGTCATGTTCTCAGGGTGACTGGGAAGCAACGGCTGCATGAGTGGGAACCAGTCCGCAGGAGACTGCTCACTTTGGCATGGTAAGTCTGCTCCAGCTCCTCCTTGTACAGCTTCACTTGGGCATCGTGCTGCTCTCGCATCTCGTGAAGGGCCTGAGCCAGCTTGTACTCATACTCAATCTGACGTCCGGAATCCACCTCTACCAAGCGAGTTTCATGCTTCCTTCTGGTCTCATTAATCTCCTGGGGAGGAAAAAAAGACATAAAACCAAGTTACTTATCACAGCTACACTGGTACAAGTCTGAGGGACATCAAGGCCCTCTGAAGTTTTTATAAATCGCCCTCTTCATGTCCGTCCTAGGACAGGCATGTGAAGAGACACTTTTTTGCCTTTGTTTTCAAATGAGAAGATTTTTGAGATGGAACTAACGACAGAAACGGTAGCATCTCAAGCCCTAGAAATTTTATGTTTTGTTTTGTTTTTTCCCGTAGCATAGCTATTTATTTCTCTGAAGGCAAGGCATGGCCTGGAAGACTTCTAAAGTACCATGCAATCGTGGAGAACAACGTACACTAAATGGTAACTGTCCTTCTAAACTGTTGTATTGACGATTCTAAGGACACTTCTTTAAAAAAATCCACATGAAAAGTTAAACTTAGGACAACAACTAGAAGATTCATGCACAATAAAACTACTTTCTTAGACATACTGAGATGCAAGAGGTATAACAAGCTAATTTACGTGACATTTTAAAAACGGGTGCTAAGGTATCAATATTAATTGAGACAGAATCTTATTAACAATGTTACTTTAGTATCTCAAGTACATACGAAAATTCATTATTAAAGAATAGAAATAGTAGGCATAATCTTTCATTTTAGGTTTTAAGGGACTATCCAAAACTAAAATAAAATGGCTAGGAACACAATTCCAAGAATAAAATTTCCATTGTGGCTTACAGCTGAACAGATGTCTTTAATGGCAATAATAAAAGAGGCCACAAGAGGGGGATATAACCCACTGACGTTCTTGTTTATCATCCTTCTGTGTGTTTTTCTACGCATTTCCTCATCTTTCTTTCAACAGTTCCTTGCAGAGGAAAATGCACTTGACAGAATCAGAAAACCAGGGTTCAAATTCCAGTTCTGCTATTAATCTCTCAGGGCTCATAGCTGTGAAGCAAATGATACTGAAATCATGAAAACATGCAAAGGAAGGTTTAGTTCAACAAATATTGAGCGCCTCTTAATGATTTTGATGTTTGTCTACCTCCTTTTCTCTTCTTTCTGCTTTTCTTCTTCCTCTTTCTTGTCCCCCCTTCACTGTTCATTATAAGGAACTTAGGCATATTTATTGAACAGAATTATATCCTCCACGTGAAAAAAAAAAGAGGAATATTTTAAATTCATTCTCAAAAAGCAAAAACCAAACACTCAAAGATGCTACCCAAACACTCTAAAAACATTACATTACTTCTTCCTGATGCCATTTTTCATCTACTATTTTATGTAGAATAGTGACTTGCAAAGAAAAGAATACCTTCCTGCTGGGTTTAAAGATGCAGGAGTCCACACACAGTGTAAAAACTAAGTAATGACAGATCATGCATAATTTTAACAAAACAAAAATATAAGTCAACTTAAGATAAAAATATCTCCATTTATAAAGCAAAACTGTAGTTTAAAATTATATGATAGCATTCACTATAGTTCACAAGGAGCTGGCACACGATATTCCACTGTGACCCTCACCACTTCTTCAAGAAAAAATAGCAGGTACTGGTGTTTCATTTTTAAATAAGAAACTGACTCAAGAGTTGTCTAAATCTGACTGCTTGTCCAGTGAGCGCACTTTGCCCCAACAATACCTATTTTGTTTTAATACTATACTGTTACAAAAATGGTCAGATTTCCACCATATTTTTTTCTCCAATAAAAATAAACTTTTTTAACTTCTACAATAAATTCCTATTTTTAAGTCATTAAAATGACACTTTTCAAAATTATATTACTTCTAAAAACATTAAGTATTTAATTGCATGTTCTCCACCCTGGGTTAATTCCAACCCTCTTCAATTTTGAGGAAATATACATTCCCCTTTCTTCAATTTTATTACTTCTTTTTTGGCAACAGTTGCTACCTTCAACCTTTCACCCTATCCCCCCAAGGCTCGGCCACAGAAGTTAAAGCTTATAAACGACATTTAAAAATACAGATAAGGGGGTGCTGGGCCGGTGGCCGAGTGGTTAAGTTCATGTGCTCCGCAGCAGGCGGCCCAGCGTTTCGTTGGTTTGAATCCTGGGCACGGACGTGGCACTGCTCATCAAACCACGGTGAGGCAGCGTCCCACATGCCACAACTAGAAGGACCCACAACGAAGAATATCCAACTATGTACCGGGGGGCTTTGGGGAGAAAAAGGAAAAACTAAAATCTTAAAAAAAAAAAAAAAAAACACATACAGGGGCTGGCCTGTGGCCGAGTGGTTAAGTTCACCCACTCGACTTTGGTGGACCAGGGTTTCATCAGTTCGGATCCTGGGCGCAGACATGGCACCGCTCATCAAGCCATGCTGAGGTGGCATCCCACATGCCACAACTAGAAGGACCCAAAACTAAAATATACAACTATGTACCAGGGGGCTTTGGGGAAAAAAAGAAAAAAAGAAAAATCTGTTAAATAAATAAATAATAAAAATAAAAATACACATATAACTCTAAATGCTGTGGGCAGCCCGCCTTCAGGGCAGCCCCCAATGGGTGCTGCCTCCTGGCATTCAGGCCCTTGTGCAATCCCCTCCCACACTACCACGAGTGGCCTGAGTGATGGAGGGTGCTAGCAGATCACTTCTGGGACGAGGTTACAGAAGATAATGAGGCTTCTGTCTTGCTCTCTCTCATCACTCACTCCTGGGGAGAGCCAAATCATGAGCAGCTCTGTGGAGAAGCCGGTGCTGGGCTGACTCCTCCAGCCAACAGCCTGTAGATGAGCTCAGAGGCACTTCCTCCGGCCCACACTGAAAGCCTGACTGCAGCCTCACGAGACCCGGAAACATAACCATCCAGTTAAGCAGCTCTGATTCCTGACCTTCAGAAACAGCGAAAGAATAAATGTCTGTGCTCTTTCTGTGGTTTTAAGTTGCTAAACATTGGAGTGATTTGTTACACAGCAACAGATAACTAACACAAACGCTTAAACAGGTTGACAGTAATTAACTGTTGTGACCAAATCTTTATAGGGGAGATCGAGTGAAATCACGTTTGTGTATTATAACAGCTGGAGTTCTCATATGCAGCCTTTTAGCAGCAATACCATGAATAATTTACCTACAGAATTTCTTCCATTTTTTAAATATATATATAGTTATAACAAAGCCTTTTGGGATCCCCCTCCATTCCTTAAAAAAGTAAAATTATATACAGTTACCTCCTCGTACATGCTTTTACGGAACTCCAGGTCCTCGGTAAGGCTCTGACAGCGATTCTCCAAATCTACTTTAAGTAAAGTTTCATCTGCTAACTGTTTTTTGGCAGCAGCTAAGGAGGCTTCCAACTAATAAGAAAAAGGAATTGATGAAAATTACACAGCAGTCATTTAGTAATGAATTTAATAGACACCTAATTTCTATACACACACACACACACAAACACACATTTAGATATATATATAAAAATGCATAACTCCCTCATTATAACCTTTATCACAGAACTGTGTATTCAATTACTAGTCCTACCCAGAGAGCGCCACACCAAAACACCTTCAAATTCGGTAACTAGCAACAGGGAACGACCAGACACCTACGACTTGGATTTCAAAACTCAAACCAACGATGTTAGCGCCCACTTTCATTTTCTCCTGCATGCAGAGCACCATTATGAGACCTTCTCTTTTCCTACCTCACATTTGATACAATAATCAAATAGGCTTTGAGAGCAAGAAACAAAACGAGCATAAGCCCGACAGAGAGGAAGAGGAGCAGCACAAGACCTGCACAACCCAGATGCAACGGCCGAGAGGTGAGGACGCTCGCATAGTAGCTACCTTAAGACTATCCTTCTGGTAAGCCACCAAAAAAGGAAACTAGTAAATTTTTTTAAAATAAACTTAAAAATCAATCAATCAAGAGAGATGGGACAGTTACCTGGCCAAACACGGCAAGAGCAGCGTTTGCCTTACCTGGGCAATCTGATCCTTTAGATCCTCCAACTCCCCCTCTAAACTCTTCTTGTCGCCAAGCGCGGTCGCCAGTGCTGCATCTTTAGAATTCAGTGCTGCTTCATACTCTCGAAGCTTGACCTGGGCTCCATTAAGATCGGACTCTTTCTTAGCATAACTGTAAGACATGTGAAAAAGGGCAAGACATCAAATTACACCCCTGACTTGAGACCTTCCCCCTCCCTGCTTAAGAGGGAAACAAAAAAGGGAGTTTCAATAAAGGCTGCCACAACCTACCAAAATTAGAGGAGCAAGTCAGCAGCAGTGTACCTAGTTTTTGGTGGATAACAATTAGTTCCTTCCATGATTACTAATGACTCTCGGTCAAAGAAGTCCACAGGACCAATGACCAATGTACCAGAATCCTGGCTGTCTCTGAGTGAGAACACGTTCTCCTTGTTCTGGCACTGCGTGTTTCACTAAACGACAACATTTTTGAAGAAGTGGAAATTTATCATTTTTAAATATAGCAAATATTATAAACCAGGACGTACAGGAGACATATATCAAGATGTAAAACGAGATTACATAAATGAAAATGAAAAGTTATTTTAAAAAGTAATTTTATGACTTGATAATACATAGAACTCCCTTGATATTACATAAGAACTGACCCCAAGCTTGCAAGCACTTTCCATTTCTTACATAAGAGGTGATTTTAAGATGTCCCTAACTACAAATAACGGCTACCTAAATTTTGAAGAAAAATTCATTATTTCAGTTTATATTTTTAACTACCCAAAAATGAGACTCAAATTGAGGGGTTTTTTTCCTTCTAAATATCACTTTCTACTAAATGAAGTTCTACATTACAAAATTAAGGTTCCTTTAGATATATTTTGTCAAATAACTATATTTTAAAGGACTATTTTTTCATCCAAATAATTCTGTTATCATTAATTAGTGACAGCAGAAAAGCTTTAATAATATCAAAATTCTCAACACCTGCTCTTAATTAAAACTGCTATTGTAGAAGAGTATTTTTACTACTGATGTTTGAGAGTAGGCTAAAAAAGGAATCTTCAGCTGATAGAAACTAAAAAAGTAATCTTGTAATAAGAGAATAAAATGAAGGAAAAAACTGTCCAAAAAATAAGCAAATGCAATTTAAAGAGAAGATTGAATAGTATTCATTTCATTTATATACATAAAATCTCAGCACTAATTATCACAATAATTTTTTTCTTAAATCCTTTATTTCTTAAAACCACACGATGGCAGCCTTTCACTAAAGACGTGCTGAGGGGAAGAAAACGCAACTGTGAAAAAAAATCCCATACAGTCATTAATTTATAAAAATGCCTAGTTCATACAAGTGCTTTGTCCTAAAGCCGGGAACTCCATAGAACACAATTGATGCTTGTGGAGGAATTATTATTTTATCCCCCTACATACATGACCAGAGCTGGGCAGAGATACATATGACTTTAAAACAAAATCATATTTTATAGAGTATCACACAGCATTTACAAAAGCTACTGACTCAAAATTACTTACTTCACAATTACAAAAAATTCTACTACACCACTATCAAATATTTAAATCTCAATTCATAATGTGATGCTTCTCAATGTGGTGGCTCACGGCAGGAGAGTAAACCTGTACTTCCCAGAAACCAAAATGGCCCAACAAGAAAGATACTGAGGCACCAGCCCCATGGCATAGTGGTTAAGTTTGGCACACTCTGCTTGAGTGACCCAGGTTCACAAGTTCAGTTCCTGGGCGCAGACCTACACCACTTGTCAGCCATGCTGTGGCAGCGACCTACATACAAAATAGAGGAAAACTGACACAGATATTAGCTCAGAGCGAATCTTCCTCAGCAAAAAAAAAGAACAAGAAGAAGAAGAAAAGAAAGATACTGAATTAAAAAAAAACACAGCAATTTTACAGGCTACTGCATGTTCTGCGTGTTTGATTTCATTGATTTAATGGATAGTAATACATGCACATGGTTTCAAATTCAGAATGTTATACCACAAGTGAAAGATACTGTGTAATATCCTATGGAGTACGGGAAGTACAAGAAGCCAAAAACTAAGACAGTACATCTAAATGACTAGAACATGGTGATTTCTTCAACAAAAATCTAGACCAGAGAACACAAGCAGTGGTGGACTAAAGGGGATGAGCAGGATATGCAAATTAATTCGTGGTACCTTGAGCCACACAATGATACCAGTTGAAATCTAATGTCAAGTTCTTATTCACTTATATCACTGTTTATTCTGTAAAAATATACATTGTTCCACTATAAATTCTTTCTTAAAGCTATAACTTTCACATTACTGAACAAACTAGGGAAATACAAATCAGAAGTTGGAAATGTGCTTAAAACTGCAAATAAAAGCTAACCTTATGTGCCCTGGCTCAAGAAGGAAACGGAGGAGAGGTGAACACTACCATCACACCTTGCACATACTTATGTAACACTTATCATACCACTCCAGATTTGTGCATGTACTTAGCTACCTCAAGAGACAGAGAACTCTGAGGGCAAGGGCCGTCCATGACTTACTACTCCTCTATCTCCCGCATAGATAACCTGCAGATAATAACTATTTTGGTAATTCTTAAAAGAAACTCCCCCCAAAAACCCACTGTGCTTTTTTTATGCTATGTAAAATATCATGACTTTTCCTAAAAGAAAAAAAATAACTACAACACTTCCATAATCTCTAAAATTCACATTCCTAGAAGTCCTCCCTATCACCCTGCCAATTTCCTAGACTGGATGGATCACAAAGAGATTCTTAGATTACACTCAAGTCTCCATCTGATAAGAAGCCATGAATCAATGAGTTTTATATGCCACATGAGCTGCCAATACCAAGAATACACAGGGGCCATGTAGCAAGTTAACATTTTGAACATAATCTTGTCATCGTTTTCTAACTGCGTTATTTTTCATTCATTAAATATGATGCAGGAAGTCCTGGTCTACTTATCAGCACGTGGTCAAAGTACAGAAACCTGCCGAACTGACATCCTCAAACATACACACAGGAATTGGCTGTAGGCATCACCTAAGCAGGGAGGAACATCGACAACCCCCCGGAACAAAGAGCAACTTAGAAAGGAATCCAGAGTTACCAGAAGCTATCATTTAAGGGGTTGGTGGGCATTCTTCTTTGACTATATTTCCAAACTGGATTTGTTCAGTGTTACTGACCTGCTTAACTAAGCTATTCCTACCTCCAGATAAGGAGACCTTCCTATGTTTTCATTTAAATTCAACATGCAAATCTACTGATGGAAATATGGTCATTGCTAAAGATAAATCAGAAAACATAGCCATTTACTGTAGATGTTTACAGAAGAGCCAAAACTCCAACTGCAGCCGGGGAAGAAGTTTTATAAAATATAGTTGACACACTATTCTAATTAAGAATTTCCTCCCTTGGGGCTGGCCTGGTGGTGCAGCGGTTCTGTTCACACATTCTGCTTCGGTGGCCCGGGGTTCACCGGTTAGGATCCCGGGTGCGGACATGGCACCGCTTGGCATATCATGCTGTGGCAGGCATCCCACATATAAAGTAGAGGAAGATGGGCACAGATGTTAGCTCAGAGTCAGGCTTCCTCAGTAAAAAGAGGAGGATTGGCAGCAGATGTTAGCTCAGAGCTAATCTTCCTCAAAAAAGAAAGAATTTCCTCCCTTAATAAACAAAATTAGCTTTCACTTCAACTAAGTTTGAATTTCACCAGTTGTAACAAGCAACTAGATCTAATCAAGTATCTGACCATTAAAAAAAATAATCAGCTGGAAAGGATACATTTACATTCCTGTTAACATTCTATCTCAGTGACTCGAGTAACAGACCTAGCTTCAGTGATACGGTGCGGATGTACCTTCGCAGCAGAACCTAGTACCGTTAACCGTCTGAGACTCGTCCCTACAAGCTCCCAAGACGGCCCAGAGGACCAACCTAAATGCAGCTGGGTCTACAGCAGAATACTATGCAACTCTCTGGCTGCTTAGATCACCCCTTAGCAATTCTGAGACCCTATGACAGATTGTCAGGTTCATCTTACATAAAAATAGACACTCAACAAATACAGACTGACAAGTTTCCCTAACGCACATATTATAATCTCCTAGATGGAAATGAGACTACAAAGGAAGATGAAAGACCAACAAAGGAACGCCAGGGCGACGCTCCTTCTCTTCCTGTGTCCAGCTCCCTTTCTTAACTTAGCCCTCACCACTAACACTTCACTTCAGGACCATTCTTACTTAGAAAAACGAATAAATTAAAAGGGGATGAAAGGGAAAAGCCATTTAGTTTTACACACGCAATCAGATAACACAACAGAAAACATTCTATACAAATTTTTTATTTCTAATCAGATCCCCAAAAGAATGAATTTTAAATCCCTCAAAACAGTGCTACTCTACATGGAGAGCCAGGCCAGTGAGGTCCAGCTGTTTGAGCTCTGTGTTTTAACATACTGTAAGGTCTTCTGAACAGCTGTCTGGTGGCAGCTGAACACCACTCAACATTAGAACAGTATTCAAGTGACTAGCAAATAATGCAGCTTCTGAGGCTCTCTCCACACCGAGAGTTCAGAATCAACATGCCCGCTATTATCAAGTGATGGCCAGACTTTTAGAGGAAAAACAAACTTTATTTTGAGTTTAAGGCAAAGGTTATTAATATGCCCCCAAAAAACACTTCTGTCCTGAAACTAAATAATCTATTTAATAACAGACTGACACTGCATACTAAATATGCATTTGCTTCAAATTCATTCATCAGCTTCAATACTGTCCTCAAAGCACCTTCCCTTCCAAAGGCAGAAGGGATGTGATACACAATATTTCTACTAAGGAAAATTAATGAACTTCTCCGCAATTAAGATAAATGTATTTTAATACACAGAAGTCTCTGGAAAGTCATGTGATCACAATTTCCACTAACAAGGGTCTCCTCTGGCACAAGCAAAAAGACTAAGATGCTTTTCTTTTGTACAAACTCAAAAGCTTCAATGGATTCATTTCCAGTGGTAACAAATTCTGCTACTCATTCAATAAGCTGAATAGTCACCAAATTAGCAACCACCCAATCAGAATCAGGCAAATCCTAATTGAAATCAGATTAAAATTAGGAAAAATACTAAATAAGACTGAAACAAGACCACAGAACTATTTGTTTGAACAAAAGAAATTCACTTACATGAATAGGCACAGGAGTGGGGAGTGGACACTTACAGCTTAAGTCCTAATAAAAAATGACTTACTGGGGAAAAAACAACCAACAACTTCAACTTTGTTACATATGTCAGGCCACTGATGCAGGTGCTTGGAACCCAGCAGTGAGCAAAATACACTGAGTCCCTGCTCTCAGGAAGGCACATTCTACTGAGCAGAGGCACACAGTAAACAAATACATATATAATAAGGGTAATCAGTACTCTGAAGAAAAACAAATCAGAACAAGGAGCCAAAGAAAGGGGAGGATGATTACTTTGTATAGTGTGGTCAGAAAGAGACTGATTTTATGCCTATAATTAAAACCAACAATCATTTTTCACACCAGAAAAATCACTTTTCAAACTTAGATTTTATCTAGCAATACAATTACTAGTATCATTAGTTATCTCACTACTCCTCTATGTGTTATGTGCAACCCAGTCTTATGGGAAAATAGCCTCCTACAGAAATAGTAATCACTAAGTCAATAGTTATCTTGGGGGAGCCTAGAGAGTGCTAAGAAATGTGCTGACATAATAGGAAGAAAAACCAGACACTAGCCCTGTTCACAAAGAGATTCCACTCTAACAAGGGAATCAATCAGTCATACAAAATTGTCCTAATCAACAAATCACACTTGTCAGCACCTTTCCTGACAAACTCTCAGAAAGAGAAGAAAGTACACAGTGCTGCAAGAGAACATGATGTAACTTCTGGGTAAAAATGGCACATTAAACATGACTCCATCCCCCCTTCCAGAAACTCAACTAAAACAGCAAAGGTACAAATTCACAGTGAAAAAAAACTGGAAGAGGAAATGACAAAATTTTGGAAAGTAAAAGCAGACAGATGAGTGAAAAACAAGCTTAGCCAACCCAAGAGTGCTGACTCCTAAGCCAGACACAGGGATATCTGAGAAGGACAACATAATTTATACTGCAGATACTCTTGATAGCAAGAGATACCCTGATACTCTGAAGTAGGACTAGTTGAAAATCTATTTATAAAGCAAAGCAGACCCCTACCCAGCTCCATGCTGCTGGGCTAATGGCCCCTCATCCACCACAGAAAAAGATGAAACGTTTACTCTCTGAAGGACAGTAAAGCAGAAATTTCAGAATTAGGGGCCGGCCAGCGGCGCAGTGGTTAAGTGCGCACATTCTGCTTTGGCGGCCAGGGGTTTGCCAGTTTGGATCCCGGGTGCGGACGTGGCACCGCTTGGCAAGCCATGCTGTGGTAGGCATCCTGCATATAAAGTGGAGGAAGATGGGCACGAATGTTAGCTTGGGGCCAGTCTTCCTCAGCAAAAAGAGGAGGATTGTCAGCAGATGTTAGCTCAGAGCTAATCTTCCTCAAAAAAAAAAAAAAGAATTGGCAGTCACCTGGCATAGCCAAAGGCAGTAGTATCATACTCAAAAAGCAGGGGAAGTCAGTGGACTTTTACAGCTGCTGTTATCCCTCTCAACCTCCCTCAGCTTACAGTACACTGGACAGCCAAAGCCCAAGAGCAAAGGATGAAAGACACTGACATTGGGTGTTCCCAAAGAAATGATCTTGCCATTTCACCTACAATGAAGCTCGGTCAAGAAGCTCCACTCAGGAATAGAGCTTCCCATCAGATTTTTACAGCCTCATTTACGAATATAAGGGGACAGAGAATAGTCATCAGACACCTGAGAAAAACTCTCACTGTGGATTGACTCACCCAATGTCCATTCCACCCTCCTAGTTGTGCTTTCCTAAACTGGAAAGCTAAAAAAACTACATTTCCCAGAATCTCTTGCAGCTAGGATTCTGGATGCAAATTAGGTTCTAAACTAATGAATGCATTCATAAGTGATATGACAGAAGTATCACGGGGGCCACGTTCCTGGTCCTTGTTGCAATTTTTCTGCCACCAAGCAAGGTTGTTAAAAACCTTAAGTTTTTCTGTCCTTATGTCAATACCACACACACTATAGTTTCATAGTAAACTTTTTTTCTCCCCAAGCCCCAGTACATAGTTGTATATCCTAGTTGTAGGTCCTTCTAGTTCTTCTATGTGGGGCGCCACCTCAGCATGGCTTGACGAGCAGTGCTAGGTCTGCACCCAGGATCCAAACTAGCAAACCCCAGGCCGCTGAAGCCGAGCGCACGAACTTAACCACTATGCCACCGGGCTGGCCCCTTCACAGTAAATTTTGAAACCAGGAACTGAGTCCTCTAATTTTGTTCTTTGTCAAGAACATTTTGGCTATTCTGGGTATCATGCATTTCCATATGAATTTTTAGGCTCAGCTCATCAATTTCCGTAAAAAAGGCAGTGTATAAAAATACAACTGAGTTTTGTATATTGCTCTTGTGTCCTGAAACCTTGTGAACTTAAGTTTATTAGCTCTCAAGAGTTTTGGGGCAGGCCTCATGGCCGAGTGGTTGAAGTTCTGCACGCTTCACTTCGGCAGGGTTCATGAGCACAGATCCCAGGTGTGGACCTACTCCACTCATCAGCCATACTGTGGAGGTTTGAGGAAGACTGGCCTGAGCCAACATCCAGGCCCATCTTCCTGTACTTTACCTGTGGGATGCCTGCCACAGCATGGCTTGACAAGCAGTATATAGGTTCCCACTCAGAATCCGAACCAGCGAACCCAGGGACACTGAAGCGGAACATGCGAACTTAACCCCTGCACCACCAGGCTGGCCCCTGCAGTCCATCGTTTTAATCCTTGTTTTTATTTTAGAATTCATCTCAATTCAACTCAGCAGCTATCCAGCGAGCACTAGGGGCAAAGTCTACAAACAAAATAATACTTTGCCCTTTGCTCTCAAGGAAATTAAACTAACATGGTATTTATTGTGCTAGGCGCTCAGTCTCAATTAAGAGGACTCCACCAAGCCTCCATCCTATCAAATTTACTTATTCATTTACTTATTTAACAAATAAATGCTTTTTTTGTTTTTAGCATTAAGTAAGGTAATTGTTAAGTCTTTTTACTATTAAGTATGAAGTTAGCCATAAGTTGCCAACTTAAAAGGCAAATTTGCTGGTTATTTCACCCTCAAAACAAGTTTATTTAGGAATAGCCAAAAGAATTGCAATCCAGGATGTGCATGCTGTGGCAAACCACAGGCAAATCCAGAAAACAAAGGAGAACTTACTTTTATAGAGAAAAAAGAGGAGTAAGGAGGAGCTGTTCTAAATGAAAGTACTTTGGGGGAAAGTAACAGTTCAAGGTGGCAACAGCTTCTCATTGGCTGAACTGCAGCATTTCTCAGTGGCTGAACTATTGCCAAGGTGGGAAAGAAATTTTCCTTCAGTAGTAAAGTAGTTTTACTTCCTGTCGAAGATGCGAGCGCAAGTCTCTTCCTGTTTGGAGTAACTGATGACGTATGAAAAGGTGTGAGAGCTCCCCCTAACGGTCTTCCTGACTCCAATTTTGTTAAGGTTTCTTTTATTAATTTCTACAGGGTTTCTCATAGATATCCTTTATCAGGTTAAGAAGTTCCCTTTTCTCATTTATTTGAATATTTTTATTATGAAACGGTGGTACACTTTGTCTAACGCTTCTTCTGTATCTAAAATGATTATAAAGTTCTTGTCCTTTATTCTACTAATACGGTATATTACATTGTTGACTTTCGCAGACTGAACCAACCTTGCATTCCCAGGATAAAGCCCACTTGGTGATGGTGTACAGTCCTTTTACATGGTGGGTTTGGTTTGCTAGTATTGTGTTGGGAATCTTTACACCTGTAAAAGTGCTACTGGTCTGTGAAGTTTTTCCAGTCTGTGAAGTTTTTTCTGGAAAAGTGTTCCAACATCCATTCTCTAGTTTGCTGCGTGTCACGAGGCAGTTGTTCACACAGCAATAGCAGTGGCAGCTTCCTGGTCCTGATGAATTGTAGTTATAATCTGTTTTTTTTAAATCAGTGGCTCCAGTGGTGGCCTCAAACATAAAAGCTCTCAAAGAAGGTCAGTTCTATAGTGTTCTAGGCATTGCTAGTGCTCCTCTAGCCCTTCTAATAATTTATTCTGAGCACCTACATCCCATATTGTTTTCCTTTCTGCTTAAAATATCTAGTGGTTTCCATTTCCCGTACTGACAGATACAAAGACTTAAAGAGAAAAAGAAATTAACTTGGAGCAAACAGGAACTATGAAGGAAAATAAAGACTTCTGAAAAGATAAACTGCATCCATGAAATCTAAATAAGATCAGGATGCTATTAAGCAACATCAAGAGAATAAAAAGAAGCTGTTAGAAATTTAAAATATCATAGCAAAAACTGGAAGGTAAAATTCAGAACATCTAGTAGAGAAAAAAAATTTTAAGAAAACTAAAAGATCTATTTAAGAGGTCCAACATTTGAATAACAGGAGTCTCAGAAAGTAATAAAAGAGGTGAAAATCATCAATAAAATAATTTAAGAAAGTTTCCAAGAACTGAAGGACATGAATTTTCAGACTGAAAAATTTCCACCAAATGACCAACACAGTGGATGAAAAGAGACCCACACCAAGGGACAGCATTGTGAAATTTCAGAACTAAACTAAAAAGAAGATCCTACAAGCTTTTTAAATTTTTCACTCATTACTACTTCTTAGCAACAACGAAAGCTAGAAAACTACAGAGCTTGCCTTCAAAATACCGAGGAAATAGTCTTTACAATTAGAACTGTACGCACAAAATATCAATGCTCATGCAATGCAACTAGACTAGAGAAAAGCAGAAGGCTCCAAACAATGTTTTTAATAAGATAAAACTAATAGAAAACCTCACAATTCCAAATGATTTGATGTTTTAACCTTGGTGTCAAGTCTTTCTATATAATTAGACAAAACTAAGTAAGTAGGAAAAAATACTATTTTCATAGGCAATCAAAAGGTATGGGGAAGAAAAGGAAATCATAGTACAGTACTGAACTGTGCTGGGGATTATGTTCATATAGTACAGGCATTTTGCTATAACATAATATATGTGTTCCTGAAAACTTGAATTCTGCACACATTTAAATTAACAGAGCGAATGGAAAAAACAAGGTTGGAACAAACCACTCAAAACCTGTGCAGCTGCGTAAGCAGAGCACCAGCAATAACAGAAACCATGAGTACCTCAGGGGATGGTTGGACAAACCAGGCCGTCAGTCTAGCGTGGCTAAAGTTGCCTCCAGAGATGCTTAAAAAGGCACAGCAACAACTGAGTGGCCCGGCTGGCTTAGAGGAATGGAGACAGTAGAGAGAGCAGAGCTCAGAACACAACACTGGCTACAAGAGCAAAGGGGGTGCACCTCTCTGGGGGAGGGAATCCTGGGTGCAGGCGCTCACTTTTGATCTTCTTAAAATAGGGTTGAAAGTGGAGCTGAGGGTTTTCTTTCCCTCTCAACTCTACTCTTGATATTCTGGCTCCCCTTTACTAGGAAAAGTCATATACAAATCAACACAACCTCCAATTATAGGAACATCGTTTCTCTATCTTCCAGTCACACAAGAGCTAATAGGTGTTATAGAAGCATTTGTAGCAGAACACACTGAATTAATTCCTTAAATACCAAAAACTGATCTAAACTGATCCAAACTAAAATGCAATGTACAACTACTAGAAGGATAAGGGGAAAAATAGTGTTATGCAGAAGAGAATGAAAAACTCAACTGCTTCCATAGCACAATGTCAATAATGCCACTTAGACACAAAGATAAATATCAAAGAAGCAGTAGAAATAGTTGAAGGTAATCTTTTTCATGAGAAGCCTTGGAGAGCTCTCTTGGAGTCCTTAAGCTACGTACACATACACATGGCTGAGGAGTCATAGGTTTGTTTTTCTTCAAGGCTGATAGGGAAGACTTCCCAAGGAAATGAACAGAGTGGAGATCTGAGGGATGAGGAGGCGTTAACCCAACGATGGGAGAAGTCCAGACAAAGGAAACCATATGCAAGGCCCTCATAATCGGGAGCATGGTAAATGAGACTGAATAAAGAACTTCACCGTTAGGGGCCTGCCCAGTGCCACAGCAGTTAAGTGCGCATGTCCTGCTTCGGTGGCCTGGGGTTCGCCGGTTTGGATCCTGGCTGTGGACATGCCACCTCTTGGTAAGCCATGCTGTGGTAGGTGTCCCACATATAAAGTAGAGGAAGATGGGCACAGATGTTAGCCCAGGGCCAGTCTCCCTCAGCAAAAAGAGGAGGATTGGCAGATGTTAGCTCAGGGCTAGTCTTCCTCTCAGATAGGAGCCAGCTCACGCTTGGAAGAACTTTTAGGTAGGGTGACAATTATGTCTCAGTTTCCCCAGGACAATTTCCATTTATGTCAGTTGTCTCAACATAATTATGAATAGCTCCTTCTTTCGCACACAGAAGTATACCTGTTTGGATGCTAAATTATGTGATGTAATAAGGATTTTAGTCTTTATTCTAGAAGCTACTGAAGTATTTTAAGCAAAGCGAGTGAAGTGATCACGTTTTTTTAGTGCAGAATCTTAGAGGGATAAGTGTTCTGGTACCCTAGTGAGAATCTACTTTAAATCGACCTTTAAGAACATCTCCTCCCCTTCAGAGCTAACATTCGTACACGAGTGATCTAAACTCATGATCTCCTTCTTCCCATTCCTTCCTTAATGATGGTCAGCGGTTTCCACTCCACTGGCCCTCCTTCACGAGCATTAGACACTCCTGAGTCAACACTAATTTCCCTGGCACCAATGTCAACAGATACATTTTAGGCCTTACCAGACCAAAAGTATTAGCATTTCTTAGTCAATCTCCTTGTTCCATGACTCAACTCTGCTCCACCTCTCTAGCTATTACTTTATCTCCACTGTGGGTCTTCCTTCCTCAACCTAGTCCTCATACATAGATGCTTTCCATGTCTGACTCTGTCCCTCTTCTCTCCTCTCTACCCCTAAATATCACCTATGCTCCTAAAATTGACAATTGGTGTGTAGGTCCGTGTCCAGGATCTGAACCCACAAACCCCCGGCCACTGAAGCAAAGCACAAACTTAACCACTATGCCACCACCAGGCTGGCCCCTGACTAGTGTTTTTACCTCTACTCACTCTTTTTTTCCCTCCACACAATAGCCAGACTGATCATATCATTCTTCTGCTTGAAATTCTTGAGGCTCTTCATTACCAAAAATCCAACCCTCCCCCACCACATATGTATACACACACACACACACACGTATATGCAGCTTCAGTCAGATGAACTAATGCCAATCAGAATAAGACCCTCTCCTAACGTGTTCCATTTAGAAGCCAACTCCTACTCACCTCCCAATGCTCAGTTCAGATTTCACAACCTCCCCAGTTCTCCTGGGATGTCTTTCAAAACTCCACAAGGCTCCCAGTCTGCCTTGGGTGGTAGTCTTTTCCTCCATAGCACCATGTGGACGCTGCTATCATAGCGCTTATTACATTGCATTAGGGGGACGCGTTTACAGTATCACAGTATCACTGTAGTGTTTGTTTTCTGTCTTCCCCACTAGACTGGAGGCAACTTGATGACAGGGACTGAGCGCCCCATCCCTCTATTCCCAGCATCTGGTTCAAGGCCTGGCACACAGCACCTGTCCCACAAATGTGTGCTGAATAAAGAACAAAAAGAACTCTCCTGTCAGGAATATTAAAGACTTATTCAGAGATTTTAATTTGTTTTAAAATTATTATTAAGGCATAAAGTAGGAGAGTAGCTTTTTAAGAAGAAAAGACAAAAGAGCTCTCTTTCAGTAATTCATCTTCACCCTTTCCTTATTAGCAAATGAAGCCCTCAGTTAGTCTATCAAGCAGCAGCTTCAATTACTGCTCCCTCCTGACAAATCCAAAATTACCTCCCTGGGGACTATGAAGTGTCACTGTGAAAAACACACATCTAGTAGCACCCAAACGGACCTGAAAATCAACAGTCCTATGGGAGACTTCAAGTCCTACGCAGAGATGACAGTGCTCTGTGAGCTTGCTGCAGGTCTGTAAGCTCAACTAACACCTGCAAAAAGGATTAAATAAAGTGATACACGTAAAAACCCCACAATAATGTGAGAAGACAGAGCTAGCCTAGATCTATTCTCGCTCCACCACTTATCTGCTAAGTAATCCCAGGCAAAATACTTAATTACTCTGAGCCTCAAGTTTCACACTCATCAACAGGGTGATCATAAGGCTTAAAAACCAGGGTCTGTAAAGCATCTAGCATCATGCCTGGCAAACACAGTAAGCAGAAAATAAACATTAGTTCTTTTTGTCCTGCAATCTTGCACAAGTATCTTAATCTCCCTAGGTCTCAATTTCCTTCTTTTTTTTTTTTTTTTTTAAAGCTTTTTGGTGAGAAGGATTGGCCCTGAGTTAATATCTGATGCCAATCTTCCCTATTTTATTTTTCTTTTTCTCCCCAAAGCCCCAGTATACAGTTGTATATTCTAGTTGTAAGTCCCTCTAGTTTTTCCATGTGGGACGCCACCTCACATGGCTTGATGAGTGATGCTAGGTCTGTGCCCAGGATCCGACCCGGTGAGCCCCAGGCCCCCAAAGCGGAGCACACGAACTTAACCACTACGCCACCAGGCTGGCCCTGCTGGGTCTCAAGTTCTTTATCTACAAAATGAGTTGATTAGATCAGATGATCCAAGACCCATTCTAGCAATAAAGTTGCTATAATTCTACCTATGATCAATAAATCCAAATGCAGTGAAGGCAAAAAATTAACTTTAAAAAGGAGGAAGTAAATAGATTAGCTAAAAAAAGCCTCACTTAACATCTAGGCCTACAACCAAAATATTGGCAGAAACCTAAGATTCTGACCCAAATTTCAATCTTTTTATTCCTTTATGCTAGCAATATGAGAATAACAATAAAAATGATCAAGATCCCCAAAGAATCTCCAGAAATTAAAATTAAAATTCCTCCAAACAGGAAATGGACACTCATCTGCTGCTGGTGGCATCAAAAATGGGCAAAATTATAATTACTTTATCCAGTGGTTAAAATTTAAACCAGTGAATTAGTTAACATTTAACCATTAAGTTAACCTGAGGAAAAACCCTGATATCGTCAACAAGAGAGGAGAGGATAATTATGGCCCTCTATGGCCTCTGACAAACTTGGTAGATACAGTCACTGTAAAACCTACCATCCTTGGTCACAGCAAACTAAGTGGCCAATAAGGGTTACCGACGAATCTTCACAATGTGTTAAATGATGCTATAGTACTTTACTGATGTGTGAAGATGTTCACAAAACAGTGTTGCACAAAAAAAAGTTACACATCAATATTTATCATGAACTCATTTTTTGTTAATATGGACATGGAGAGGAAAAACTTTAGAGCCGGTATTTCTGGGAGATGGAACTAAGGGTGATTTTTATTTTCTTCTTGTGTTTATTTGTATTTTCTAGTTTTCCATAATGTACGTATATTTTTTGTGTAACAAAAAGTTAATTTTCAAAAATTCCCCCAATATAACAGCCAAAACCCAATCCCCTTATCACAGAGGTACACTGGAAAAAAAGGAGTTAGAACTCTGATTAGGAAACTTCCCTGGATCCCAGAATTGGGAACTTCAGTTACACAAGGTCCCATCACCCAAATGACACAAGGCTCTTTCTCACTATTTGTGCATGAAATAGTCCAACACTGCTGATATGAAAGTCTAAAGATCTCCAACTCAGACATGTGAGAGGTGACGTCATCCGAACAAACGAACAACAAACATGGACTGTGTGGAGGAAAAGGACCCAGCAGCATATTTCTATAGAGCTTCATCTTTCACTTTGTGTGTCTGCTTCCTTGAGTCTGGGTATACCAAAAGACTACCTAGTGTAGACCCCCAGGATAAATAAACAACTCCAAAAGATATCTTGCTCTGCCAAACATCCTTTGAAAGCATGGGAAGGAAGTGTCATGACAGTTTAATTACTTAGGACCTGCTTCCTATTCCTACACTTTAACACCAATTCTAGGAGCTTCATCCCTCCAGTTCTTCCCTTGAAAATTAAAGTAATACTTAACAGGAAGTTTTATAGCTCTTATATTAAGGCCAGGGTGTTATTCTACCAAGGCAAAATCAGGACATAAAAAATGAAAGACAAGTAATATGTGGGATGAAGGTTTTCGTTTTTCAACTAATTATCTTACATACAAAGAAAACTTCCTAAAGCAGATTAGCATTTATTATTTTAGGTTTGGAAACCAAAAAATATGAATGTAAAATAGCCCTGCAGATGGTGTTCAGCCCATGCGCATTTCCTAAATTTCCAAAATATGTAGACAGCCAAAAGAGCAAATATATAATAATAAGTCTAAATATATAGTAAATCCACACCCCTTCTTCACTAAGAAAGTAATAGAAAAGAAAATGAGTTTATCGTATTTACATTTCAGTATGCTTCCTAATTTCTTCAAATTACTAATTTGGATAAAATTCATCCACTACTATGAGACAAGTAAACAACAGGCTAGAGGAAGGTGTAAGTTTCTTAACTCTTCCTGAGATACAGAAAACTACCACTGACTGCTTACCCCGATTATACACATGAGGAAATGAAGGCTTCGAGTTAAGTATCCACCCCAAGTCACACAAAGTAGGAAGCTGCAACTTCAGGCAGTGCTTCTGCTCGATACCACCCCATCTCCGGTTCCTGTGACAGCGTTCCAATTATACTTGCTAGTCGCACATCAGCATCTCTGTGCATTTTTTAATGAAAACACACAAATCCAAATCTCTCATTAGAAGTTTCCTTACTAACCTATTGACAAAGCAAAGCTGAGGAGAGCTGTTTTCCTCAAAGGAATATACTATGTAGGCTTGATCCCTCAGCCCCAAACCCATCCTCCTCAAAGCAACGATGCCTGGGGATGGAGGCAGGAAGTCTGCAAATCTTCACATCCATACGTACCATGACAAAAAAAATCAACATTATACTTTATTCTGTTTGGAGAAAAAAATAACTTTTATTTTGATAAAATAAATTATATTTTAAAAGCACCATTTCTTTTTAAAAGGTATGAAATTCTGCTTTAAACAAAATTTTTGTATAATACCTCAAACATTAACTTGAAAACATTGCTTTTGAGGCCTAAAATCTCTAAGACATTAAAATGTGTTTTTTGGGACATCCTTTAAAAAAACTTTTTACTTGAAGGGAATTGGCTTGCTCAGCATCTCAAACAATCCTACGGCATCTAATATATTAGTTATACACCACTGAGCCCCCATCACCATTTTCCTAATTAATAGATAATTCTCAAAAAGACAAACTTAGTTTAGAGTTAATTTTGCAGCTTCTCAAGCCTTACTATCTATCACAAATCAAATAAGGAATAAAAAACAACTCACAGAGCATGATGAGTCAACTGAACTTAGTACGCACCAGTCAATTTAAAAACACAAATCCAGGACTGGCCCAGTGGCACAGCAGGTAAGTGTACACGTTCCGCTTTGGCGGCCCGGGGTTCACCAGTTTGGATCCCAGGTGCGGACATGGCACTGCTTAACAAGCCATGCTGTGGTAGGCGTCCCACACATAAAGTAGAGGAAGAACGGCACAGAAGTTAGCTCAGGGCCAGCCTTTTTCAGCAAAAAAAGGAGGATTGGCAGCAGATGTTAGCTCACGGCTAATCTTCCTCGAATAAATAAATAAATAAAAACACAAATCCATATAATGCACTTCCAGAGTTCTAAAACTTAAAATTTTCATTAATTCATTTGGTGACAAAACCTGACCTAAATGGATGTGAGTCTCTTTTCAGTTGTCTTTCTCTACTTACTGTGACTATTAATCTTTCCCTGCAGAAGTATCGGTTTCATGATGGAGTGCTACCCCAGACCCCACTGGGGGTGTCATAGACAGTACGTCCATCTTATTACCTTCTTAAAATTGGAATTGGTTTTATTCCCAAAACACATCTTGGCCTTAACGGGTTTTACAGAAAAGATTATAGGCTTGCATCACTGAAGGAAAAAGAAACATACGCATCCACAAAATCAGTTACTAAAAGATTGATCGACATACTTAATTTTCTCTTATATCCAGTTTTCCCACATAATTAGTTAATACTGAAATTCTAAAATAAGTCAATTTTTCTTTACTTTTTTGTTGAAAGTGTTCACTACTGGCAGTCAGCATCATTTTTGGAAATTGTTCCCCAAAAACGCTTCCAGGGAAATATAATTTGGCTTAGACTGAATCAGAGAGGCTGTATCTTAGCTCTGAGATCTATTTTCCCAGGAATCAGAAACCACCCCATTGTCAGATTCTCTCCAGCAGGACCAAGTATCTCCTTGAATTCTTCCGTCCTTGAGTTACGTTATGTACTGAGAAACCAAAAAGGGACTAAGTAATTTTGGAATCAATAATTCTCTCAAGACTTTTTTTAATCTAAACCCACCTAAGTGATAGATTAATTACAAAGACTCTGGCTCCAAATAAAAATTAAATACAGAAAATTATTTTTAAGCAAATAAAAGACCTAAAAGGACCCAAACAGACAATAAGACATTTCTTCCTTTTCATCTTACAAATTATTCTTCAGAGGCCAGCCCCATGGCCAAGTGGTTAAGTTGGTGTACTCTGCTTTGGCGGCTGAGGGTTTTGCTGGTTCAGATCCCAGGCACGGACATGGCACCCCTCATCAAGCCATGCTGAGGCAGTGACCCACATGCCACAACTAGAAGGACCCACAACTAAAAAGACACAACTATGTACCAGAGGGCTTTGGGAGAAAAAGGAAAAATAAAATCTTTTAAAAAAAACACAAACTATTCTTCAATTATTGCTCCAAATTAACTGATTTCCAAGATGACAGCTTACTATGCAGGCATAAGCCTTCCACTAGACTCTAATAAAAAGGCGGCAAAGTACATGATGCAAACTAAACCCAGGGCACCAAAGTGAACAGAAAAGGGATCTCCAGCAGACACTTCAACAAATTTCTAAAAGAAATACAGGTAAAAGTACATATCACAGAACATGCACACAGGGACTGCAGGGGAAAGTGAGGTGGACTTAAAGCGGAGGATGAACTCATGGAACAGCTTTATACCTGGCCCTTCGCAGCACCCCTGAGCTTAACTGCAGGCTCTCCAACAAGTTGGCCCACAGCGCATCCCATTCATATCTAAAGAGCTCCTAGTCTGATTCCATTCAGAAAAGGCGGGAGGAGCTACCTGAACAGTAACAGCAGTGACACTCAACCATTACCTAGTTCTTCATCTGTAAATGCAGACAACCAAGGACCATCACGGATGTGACAAAAATCGACAGCAAGAAAGAAAAAAAAGGCAAAGAAAAAGAAGAAGTGACCAGGGAGGAGAAATAGATAATTGAATTAACAGAAGAGAATTTTTAAAAAGAAAACCCTAAATATCATCCTCAAATAGATTAAAGAAAATAATACATCCTTGAAATAGGAAGAGCTGAATAAGAGAAAGATCTGTAAAAAAAAGATTTCTTAGAATTAAAAGTAAGATTTCTGCCTTTAAAACGTCACTACTGAGTTGAAAGAAGAGTGAAAGTAATTTCCCAAAATGAAAAAAAAATTATGAGAGAAAACAGACCAAAGGGCTTAATGTTCCATCTAGGGAAAACAAAGACTATGGAGCACGGAAAAGATATGGAACAAAGAAAGTTTCCCAGAGCTAAAAAACATCAAGTCTTTAAACTAAACCCATGCACTCACAACAGCTAGGACGTTATGACAGAACAGCCATACCATGACCTACCACCATGCAACTTCAGAAAACCAGGATAAAAGAGAATTCCAAAAGCTTCCAGAGAGGAAGAACAAAAGTAACTACCAAAAGAAAATAACTGTGACTGGCATTAGACAGACATTAACAAGGATAGGCTAGAAGACAATGGAGCAATATGATACTTTCCAAGTTCTGAGAAAAAATGTTAAACCACTATTTTATACCTAGCCCAGCTATCAATCAAACATGAGACAAAACAAAGTTATTTTCAGACACACAGGCCTCAGAAAGTTTACACCCTCCCATCTTTTCTCAATAAATTTACTTAAGGATGTTCTCTAACAAAATGAAGGAAGAAACCAAGGAAAGGAAAACATGTGATCCAGGAGGAAACTGGGTTCAAATTAGGTAAATTTCTAGAATGTCAGCTGCACAGCATGCCTTAAGAGGAGAGAGTTCCAGGGAAGAAAGTAGTCTTATGTAATAGATATCTTCAAAGAGTTTGAAGATAATGCTGAAGACAAATTTTTCTTTAGTCAACAAAAAAATGAAAGGCTATTTAGGGACAAACTTGTGTAAGGGAAGTCAGAGTCGAAATAGGAAACAAAGTAAAACGTGGCATGTTTTGAACAACTGATGGCATGTTAGAAAAAAAAAAATGCATCTAATCCTAACAATACGAATACACTACAGACCTAAAAAAAACATAATCCCAGGACACTATTTGACACCTCAGAGAGTATTGTTTTCAATCGTCAATCCCTCAGACGTGCCTTCCTTAACCACACTACCCCTTCATCTTGCTTTATTTTCATTTCCCTAGCATCCGTTATTACATAACATTACATCACATAGTTTCATTGACTTTAATACAAACATTCTTCTCACGTTCATCCTACTGAAACCAGCAAGCATCTTACAATCCATACACAGCATTTTACAGCTACACTCAGGCAGGTGGCAGTCTTGTTACTGTGTGAAAAACCTTCAGCAGATACTTTCTGGAAAGATTATAAAAGCATCTGCGTCAAAATGCCTCAGATTAGATGAAATAAGAATATTTATTTGCTTGTTACTGTAACTCTCAGAAACAGAAGGGCAGTAATTTTTTTTTTTTAAATCTCTGTATCCTCCACACACAGAACAGTGACTGGCACGTAACAGATGTCACATTCTAACATCTGAAACCAGTACGGGTCCAACAGGATGATGGTCCTACATACTTGGTTCTGATGGTTTTTTCTTCTTAGTGGTACACATAATAATGGTGAGTCACACAAGCAACGGCACGAAAGATTTGAAGAAATTCAATAACAAAAAATTTGGAGGAAGACAGAGACAGTAGTGTGAGTGAATGGACCCATTTCAAAAGCTGACTCCAAAGGCTGGCAAATCCAAGAAATAGAAATATAAGCTTATTATTTGAGTTATGGAACTAAATACCCAAAGAAATAAAAACAAAAAGGGCTAAACGTGATTGCCTCCTGGAAAGAGGCAGGAGACTGTTAGCATTTTTCACTATAAGCCAGTTTAATAGTATTTTATTTTTACCAAGTGCACATACTTTTCTATGAACTGTTTTTCAAATGTTTAATAAGAGGGGGAAGTAGAGATTCACACATACAAAATCTGAGACTGAGACAGGGACATTCACACGGATACAGACAGAAAGACATCCAGGGGCAAAGTCAGAATCAGGCATCTCCAAAAACTTCAAGTGGCAATCGGGATGGAGACTGTGAATTCTGGGTGCAAATTCAGCAAATCTCTAAAGCGTGACAGCAACAGTAGTTGCCTACTAATGACGATTATGCCATTTCGCTCATCAGAAAGTCAAGTTAGGATCAGCAAGAGCTTGCAAGTTTACCCTTGCGACCTGGACTGAAAACTCAGACCCCCTTAAAGTAATTACAAGCTCTCTCTCGCCCCAACAACTCCTCATTTACACAACACCCTTTCACCTGCCCTGACCTGTCAGCACAATGACAGACACGGGGACTGTGCATGGTCTCTTCATTACCCGAAAGACGAACTATACTATGCGGGTGCAAAAGATGGTGGAGACTGCTGCCTGGGGGTAGGCGGTCCCCGGATCGGAGAACGGTGCCCATGACGTGCAAAACCTAGCTTGGGATTTCCGTGCACGGAAGCATCCAGGGTCCCGCGCCTGTCTCCGGAGAAAGGATGCCTTTTCCTTGAGAAAGCTACCGAGTTCGAAAACCTACCTTGCCCTGGGCCGGCAGTGGCGCGCAGTTGAGACCCCGCCCCTCCCTCCTCGCCTAAGGCAGGCGCAGAATGATCGCAAGATGTCACAGGGCCAAGACGAAGCGCGCCAAAGCGGGACCCACCCCCGGGAGACCGGGACGCTGGAGACAGGTCCCTCCCCTTCCTCCCTCCGCCCGCGCAGAGCTCATTCATTCTTGAGGCGGGCAGCCGGTCCTCCCTGGCCGGCCATCCCTGCACCGCAAACCCACCAGACGCTTTGTCTCGCGCCGGGCCGGAAACCAAGGCGCGCATTTGAGCGCGCGCCCGGGCGCCACCTCCCCGCACCTGGGGCCGGGGGCCTCCGCGCCAGAGAACCCTTCTGGATCTGGGGGTCGGAGGCCCGAAGCCAGGCTCTCCTCCATGGGGGCCCCAGAAGTGCGCTTCACCCGGTGCTGATAAGTATCCAAGATCGGGAACTGTGCATCCCGGTCCCACCATCACTACAACTCGAGCCCCCTCCGCGACCCCTGCCTCCGCTAAAAAACACCAGACTTTCTTCTTCCCGGAGACGGAAACCCTGTCCCTTCCGAAGGGCGTGGACGGCATGGCTCTCACTCTCCCTCCCCGGGGTGCTCGAGGCTGCCCCGGGCTAGGCCCCCAGTCTCTTGTGTGCATTAACGCGGCCGCCAGGCGAGCACTCACTTGAGGAGCAGCTGGTCGTGCTCGGCCTTGAACTTGCCCAGCTCGATCTGCAGCTTGGCGCGCTCGCGGGCCGTGTCGTCGAGCGCGCGTCGCGCGTCGGCCAGCTCGGTCTCGTAGAGCGCCTTGAGGCCGGTGAGCTCGCGGCCGCGCACCTCCTCGCGCTCCGTCACCTGCAGCTGCAGCGCGCTGTTCTCCGTCTCCAGGCTGCGCACCTTGTCGATGTACACGGCCAGCCGGTCGTTCAGCTCGCGCAGCTCCTCCTTCTCCTGCAGCCGCGACAGCCGCGTGGGGCTCAGCGGCGTGGCGGGGCCGCCGGCGCGGCTGCCCGTCCGCGGCGGCACGGGGGTCGCGGTCGCCATGGCGGGCGGCGGGGCGATCGGCGGGGAGAGCGGAGCGGGGAGGCCGCGGGCAGCCCCGGGACACGGAGGGGCTGCAGGGAGCGAAGCTGGGACCGATGGCACCAGCCGGCGACCCGCGCTCGCGCCGAGGGCGGCGTGGGGAAGGCAGAAGCACTTGGGATGGCGGGAGGGGGGTACAGCACAAAGAGCAAAGGGGGAGGACTACGAGTCAATCAATCGTAAAATGCCCTTTGTAAGAAAACACGCGCGCGCGCACACACACACACACACACACACACACGCGGGAAGATACGGGGGAGGGTGACCGGGAGGGCCGTGCAGGGTGCGCGCTCCGCCGCCGCCGCCGCCGAGTCTCCCGCCCGCAGCACTTTGTTTCCTCTCCGGCGGCGCGGAGCGGCGGGCGGGGGGAGGAGGGAGGCGAGGGGCGGGCTGGAGGCGAGCGGGGTGGGGGGGGGGGGTCGGAGGTGGCGCGGGCCCGGGCGCCGCGCTCCCCAACATGGCCGGCGCGCGCCCGCCCCTCCATGTGACGGCCGCCGGCCAATGGGGAGCCGGCGGCGCGCTCCTGCGGCTCGGGGGCCGGGCCTGGAAATTCAAACTCGGGCCCTCGGGCAACCGTCGGCGGGGCGCGCCAGGCCGGCCGGGGCGGGGCGGGGCGGGGGCAGAGCTGAGGGCTACGGGGAGGGGCGCCTGGGACTGCTCCTCCGGCGGCCGTGGGGCTCAGCGCCGGCCGTGCCTCCTTCCAGCCCGCGGGGACCCCTGGAGGGGCCGGGCCAGCGGGTGGCGGGAAGGAGCCCGGAGGTTTCCGGGGCGGGCCCGCGCCACCGCCCACACCCGGCGGTTCAGGGAAATTCAAATGTAAACGTCCAACAGCCACACGCAAACCCAAAAAGGCCCGGAGGGCCGCGGGCGTCGTAACGTTCTCCCCGCCCTGCCGAGGGGCTCAGAAACGGCCTGGAGGCCTGGCGGCTGTGAGTGAGGAGACTGGCGCTGGTGTCCGAGGTGCAAAATCCACTGCGTGTCGGTTCCAAGTGCAAGCCTTTCTTTTTCTCTGCGATGGAAAAGGGTGTATCAAACCTCCTCCCGGTCAAATTGATACGGTCCGCGGGTCTTGAAGACGACAGATAAAGACCACAGAAAAACCAGAAGCCCTGACTTTGGATCGTTTGCTGCCAATGCTGATGGGCGGTCCCTGATCCGTTTATTTAACAATTTAGAGATTTAGAAAATCAAAACCACCTCACAAGTGATATGATTAGCATGTGGCTGAGTAAACAGCACAAGCTTTTAATTGTCATGCTTCACTAAAATCCGATGCATGAAAATCTAAACCTGTGAAAATTTAAGTAGAAATGACTTTTGCTTTAAAAAGGGATCCCCTAAAATCTAATCGACAACTAGTCCTAACAGAATGCCCATTAATCCCGTTGAAAAGGTTTTTATTTAGGCTAACGTTTATTGGAATTTACTAGTGCCGTGCACTGGGCTTTTCGTGGCTTATCCGTTCACGCAGCCCCTCTGCGGTGTGGGAACTGGATTATTTCCATTTGAAAATTCATCCATTTTAAAGATGAATTTCCTTAAGGCCGCCCGGCAGGCGACAGGACTGCGTTTGAACGCAAGCGGTTTCAATTGACTCCAGAGCCTCGCCCTTAACTATAACCTAGAAGGCGGGCTCACAACATATTAGGAACGCGTATGTAGAGTAATTACAGGTTAGTTACCTTAATAATGGCAGAAATGAAGAGCAGGATGTTCTTTAAATAGTAATCAAGTCATGTACATAAGAATGAGTGCGTTAGTGAAGGGCACCGGCTCTAGCATCCTCTGTGAATTTCTGGGCACTCTTATGAGTGATGATACCCTCCTTGTTAATGTTCTGTTTCCTGCCCTGTTATCTAAAATAGCTCCTTCCTTAACCTCGCTGAGAATTAAAGACTTGAAAAGCTTCTATTTTGAAGTTGGTGTTAGGAATTTCTAAGTAAGTATTCAGATAATTTTAATAACTTAAAAGGATCTTGAAAATCCAAATTACTCGTGAAATGAGGCCTGAAGAAAGTGAGTGCTGGATCCAAGGGGATGGAATCGGGATTGGAATGTAAATCCGCTTTCCTTGATGCCCTTTCTGCTAGCTGATGGTTTGGTTTCCGTTCGGTACTCCCCTCACCACAGACTTTTAAAAAGTATTTGGAAATTTTCTTTTTAAATTATTTTGCGTCCATTTTTGAAGTTTTAAGACTGTATGTGAAGTGATTTTAGGCATGATCTCTACTGTTCTCAACCCCATGAAGCTTTCTCTTGATAGAGTCCTTCCATCTTGGATTCTTTTAGGAGACTCAGATTATATCCTATTATCTGAAACAACAAATACATTGAGTCGGGTAGTTGAGGATTGCCATTGCGAGCTGTGTAACTTTATGGAAGTTATTCCTTGGTTTCCTCATAGGAAAATGGGGATGATGATGATTCCTACCTTGCAGGGGGTTTGTAAAGATTAAATAAAATAATACATGTAATGTGTTAGACATATAATACGTGATGCTAAATAGTAATTCTTCCCTAGTAGTAATCACGGGTCTCCAATCAAAAGCAATGAAAACATGGAAAATCTCTTGGCCTTAGAATTAGGCAACTGTGCAAACTTTTTTTTTTTGAGGAAGATTAGCCTTGAACTAACTACTGCCAATTCTCCTCTTTTTGCTGAGGAAGACTGGCCCTGAGCTAACATCTGTGCCCATCTTCCTCTACTTTATATGTGGGACGCCTACCACAGCATGGGTGCCAACCCGTGCCATGTCTGCACCCAGGATCCGAACCAACGAACCCCAGGCTGCCAAAGCGGAACGTGCACACTTAACCACTGCACCACTGGGCTGGCCCCAACTGTGCAAATCTTCAGTCAGGTACCTTACCAAATGCACACTTCCCTTATTCTCTTGGCTTTTACCGTACCGAGTGCTCTGTACCTGGAGTAAAGCCTGTTTCTTCCCTGCTCTTTCATACTAGGTTTGTCCGGTCCTCTTCATTTAAATAAGTCCTGAAATCCTGTCACCACCGATGTTTCCCTCAATGATTTAGAAGAGAAGCGACAAATACTATTTAAGTTTGGTGACAATGCTTCTGCGTTTCTGAGGACAATCGTGATTTCAAATATCCTGTTTTTCCACAGACCTTCCCTTACTTGTCAAGGCACATGTCCTGATTCCTGGTTAGGCCGTCTAGATCCCCACCAAGCCTCCACTTGCCATGCCATCCTTTCCCCTTTGATGCTCCTCCCACAGCACCCTGCTACCTTGCTCGATCCGGGAGAGAACTTATTTGACATTTGCCCTACTTTCTGTATGTTATTTCCATCTGGGACAGAAAAATAACAAGATACCTATCAGATCTGGGTAGAAGGGGCCCAGACTCCGATGGGGGTGGGGAGGCAGAGAAGGGGAAGGAGAGACTGAAAGCTAGCAGTAAGCCACTTTTGTCCCAGGAGAGGGGAGTGACAGCTGGCAGCTAGCTGAGTATACAGTGCAAACAAATGAATAGCTAGGGCTGCGGTGCAAAACGAGGAAAAATATTGCTAAGTACTATCTCTTCAATAGATGTTTGCTGAATATATGAATGAAAAAATTAATCCATGGTTTTCTACTAGGCTAGGTTGTTTCTATTCAATACACTTTAATACTTTTCCCAGTTATCATAAAAGTGTAAGAATAAATTATGTTTCATAAGTTGCGAATCCCTTCCAGCTCTGATTTTGATTTTTGTGTTTTAAAAAGAGCTTAAGAGTTTTAAAGGCATATTTATCATCTCCAATAGGATTGTTCTCTTAGCATAGCCACATGAAGTTTATATACTGCTCAAAATTATTTTCCAAATTGCTTGTTAAGATCTGGATATTTGGCGGCAATAGGATTGGCAGAGTTATTTTAACTTAGTGGTTCCGTCTTACTGATGGCTTATGATTTAGTCAAAAAGAGGACCAATTTGCACTCTTACACTTTAGTTTTATTTTATGTCAAAATATGGTCATAACACTACAACACTTTTCTTCAAATTATTTTTAAAAGATATCTTTAAAGCATTTCTTAAACTAAGTATTTCTTAAACTAGTATTTTTGCATCTCATTTTAACAGGTTTTTTTTTTTTAATCTTACAGAGGTATGCCCCTTCATCCTTTATTCTGCATCTTTGCCTTGAGAGAGATAAAAGTAAAATAAGACTGGAGTCAAAGTGTAAGGTTTACACATAATTCAGCTCTTTCTGCTCTGATTGGCACTGGCCCTGCTCAAAGAGTTAAGGGCTTTCCCTTTTTGTGACCAGTCTTTGGTTAGCCACTTTATTTATCTTGATGTCTGGCTTATCCTTACCCAATAGCATTTTAATTTATTCGTTTACTTCTGAGACTATAGAGGTGAGACTTTTCTCGCCTAATCTATCTTCCCCGCAAGTCTCCCTCTCTCATTTTGCCTGAAATTTCCACACAAGACCTAGTCTTTGGGGTCAACACAGAAAAGTAAAGGCACTGTTTCCAGACCCCACAGCTGAATTCAAGAAAGCAGAGGAAAAAGGAAAATACAATATTTGCATAGTTGATATGGTAAAATAAAAGAATGAAGTTTCAACCAGGTGCCACTGTGTTCTTTTCTTCTTCCTCATTACTACAATTTTAGGATGCCATTCTTCCCAGGACGGCATTGTCAAATCAGGACTAAATACGTTCACACCACCCTCAGCTTTTAAGTTCAATCGCTTTGATATAAGTATAAGAAAAGATTTGAAAAGAAAGGCAATCTGGTGAACCGGTCGCCTCCATCCCATCTTCCCATCCCTACCACCCCAGTCCCAATAAAAGCCTTCTGACTGAGGAAGGAAGGAGAGTGTGAAACCAGATATACTATTACAGTCATGCTCCTTTGTCCTACCCCTGGACTAAGCTTAGGGTAGGGGTTGAGGATCCAAGAGTAGGGGTGGTTTGTGCCCCACAGCAATGTCCCCTGTTCCCTCCATCTTGGTGTAGTAGAACAGAATCCAAAAGCAGCCTTGTCTAGAACCATGGTAGTCAGCAGCCTCAAAAAAATGACAAAGGGTGTGAGGAGCAGAGTGTAGAACAGCCTAACCTTCTGTGATGGTTAATTTTATGTATCAACTTAGCTGGACCACAGTGATCACATATGTGGTCAAACACTACCTGGACATTTCTGTGAAAGTTTGTGGTTGAGATTAAAATTTAAATCAGTGGACTTTGAGTAAAGCTGATTGTCCTCCATAATCTAGGTGGGAATTGTCCAATCAGCTGAAGGTCTGACTAGAACAAAAGACCAACCTCCCCCCAGCAAGATGAAATTCTAATGGCAGACAGCCTTCAGACTTGAACTGTAACGTTGGCTTTTCCTGAGTCTTCAGCCTGCTGGCCTACCCTGCAGATTTTGGACTTGCCATCCTCCGTAATCACATGAGCAATTCCTTAAAATAAATCTCTCTCTATATACATACACATCCTACTGGATCTGTTTCTCTGGAAAACTCTGACTAATAAACCTTCCCTATGCCCATGAGAAGGATGTGGAGGGGTCAGGAAAGCCAGCAGACTGAAATGACTGAATGGGACAGGGAAGCTGCAGACTGACCTGCGTGAACTGGCCACTTGAGGCATGGTGGCACTGTAGACAACTCAGCAGAAGCGTTGAGGACAGACGTGACAGAGACCAACGTACTCAGGAGCCACAATGTCACATCTAGAGAAGACCAGCACAGAATGGAGTCAGAGCAAGACCAAGAAGCAGATAGCTCTCCCTCCAGTTGATAAGAATCTCCTTAGACTTAGAATCGACCTCAAGTAGGACAGAAAGAACAAAGAATCTGAGGGGTATTAAACTGATATGTAATTGAAGTATAAACATAACTGGTCCATGCCACTGGGAGAGGGCAATCCCAGCATCAGAATGGTCTCCGTCTATATCTCTTCACACTGTTTTTCCACACCAGTAGGTTTTATTCCAACATAGGCTGTCTCTACAAGTTAGAAAAAGCTGGCTTCTGGGCACCCTAAGCCTAAGTTCTAGCAGCTCACAATATGACAAATCTCAGGAAAACCGATTTGCTCATTTGGGTCACATGCTCAGCCCTGAACCAATTACTGTGTCCAGGGCTAGAATGTACTCTGATTGGCCAGGCCTAGGCCAAAACCCACCCCTTTGATAGGCAGAGACCAGGAAGAGTCAGGAGTAACACTGCCCTCACCAAACTACATGAGATGGGATTCCATCAAGAATGAGAAGTTCATCCCAAAAAGGGATGAAAGGATGTTGGACAAACAAAAACAACATATATCTACCTCATGGAAGGGGAGTGAGAGGATTAACCTACATAGTCCTTTTCTGGCCTAAAATTCTCCAGAGATTTGCATATTTAAGAAAATGTTAAAATAGAAACTCTTAAAGGTTTAGGATACCTAAAAAGTCCTATTCATTTGCTCACTCATTAATCCATGCATTTGTTCATCAAACATTTGTGCAGGACTTATTACATGCAGAGCGAGGATGACCGAGGAACATGATCCCTGCTCTGAGGAGCTCAACAGTTCAGCTGTGGTCACCGGCAAACATACCTATAAATAAATTCTGCCTCCAAGTGCCAGGTACTAAAAAGGAGGCATAAATAAAGTAGTGTAGGTACATCCAGGACCAGACAGGCCTCTGTGTCTAGGAGGAGGAAACACTCACAGACGGATAATCTCTGAGCTTCAAGACTATGAGCCTCCAGGGACTGGCAAATGGACCCAGTACTTTGTGGAGAACTGTAAATGGCAACTCACAGCCCTCAGAGAGAATTAGAGGGAAACCCCAGATGGAATCCCTAATCTCCTTATGGTGTGCTTTTTATTTCAAACCACAATGCCTAGGGGGGGCTTTAAACTGGGAAGTAGTAAAAGTGGTGAGGGAAGTAGATTTTAGTCAATCTTCACTTTAGGCCTGGCTTACATTAGTCAAGAAAAATGAAAATTGAAGAAATTATCATATAATAAAAACAAGTAAATTTCTTAAGCTGAGTCATAAAATAAGTTATGCCTTGCCGAAAGCAAAACAAAAATAGAAAACCAATTAAGCAGGAAATTTTATTGAGTAACTCCTGTGTGCAAGGCACTGCATTGCCTGCTATGAAAGAAATTTTCTTTAAGTATAAACTGCAGTTCGTTCCCTCAATAAAAGGATTGTATTGTGTGTGTGGAAATAAAATATATACTACAGGTGAATAAATAGGTTAAGCAATGAAGCCTTGAATAACAAAGGAGCAAAGGAGTGACACTGATGACCTGTCAAATCACTGGGGCTGCTAAAATTTAGAGAATGAAGAAATCCTTTCAGGCCAGGACAACATGAGACGACATCGTGGAAAAAGAAGATTTGAATTGGACATCGAACTAGGGAAAGATTTATCTCAGTAAACGATTTGGATTAAAATATTAGCTTTCGACGCAAGTTTTTCAGGAATAGAACTATTCCATAAAGTACTATGACTATATTTTGTTTGCTATATCTGTATTTGTGTATGTCAAATATGCATATTAGAAATGGAGCAAGAATTATCCATAATTTGGATACCCACATTTGTTGTTGTTAGTGCCGTGGAGTGGATTCCAACTCCTAGTGACCCTGTACTTGAAATCTCGGTGGCATAGGTTTCAGCATCACAGCAACACGCAGCCACCACAGTGTAACAACGAAGGTGGTGTGGATGACAGACAGGTGGTGTAGTTCCTTGACTGGGAAACAAATCTTGGCTGTGGCGGTAAAAGCACTGAATCTTAACCACTAGGCCCCCAGGGCTGGCTGGACACCCACATACCTGGGATTTAATGCTACCAAAACCACTCTGTTAAAGTCTCTGAAAAGAGATGACGTTGAAAAGTAATTAGGGGCCTCTCTGATTTACGGATATATTGAGTAAAGAGCAACTGGAACTTTCATATATTGCTGATGGGAGTGTAAAACAGCACAACCCCTTCAGAAAATTGTTTGACGGTTCCTTATAAGATTAGAAATGCACCTACCCTGTAGTCCAGCAATTCTACTCCCAAGACTAATGAAAGTGTATGTCTACCAAACGACTTGGACGAGAAGTTTATGGTGGCTTTATTTATAATAGCCCAAACTGGAAACAATCCAAATGCCCATCAACAGGATAATAGATAAATCATGGTATAAGTACTATTCAGCAATTAGAAAGAATGAACTATAGATACATGCAACAACATGGATGACTCTCACAACATTAGAGAGGATTTTTTGTTTTTGTTGAGGAAGATTCACTGTGAGCTAACATCTATGCCAGTCATCCTCTATTTTATATGTGGGCTGCTGCCTCAGCATGGCTTGATGAGTGGTATGTAGGTCCATGTCTGGGATCCGAATCTGCGAACCCAGGCCACTGAAGTGGAGTGCACTGGACTTAACCACTACACCACAGGGCTGGCACCTCACAACATTATGTTGAGCGATAGAAAGAGTACATTTTGTATGACTCATTTATATGAAATTCAAGAACAAGTGTGAACTACATGACAGAAATCAGAATAGTGGTTGTCCGTGGGGCGAGGATTGATTGGAAGGGAGCATCAAGGAACTTTCTGGAATGATAAGGTCATGGCTACATGCATGAATACAGTTATCAAAGCTCATTAAATTGTATGCTTAAGATCTGTACGTTTCACTATATGTAAATTTTACTATGTTAAAAAACATATTGTGATCTCATATATTAGATTTTATACACTTTGAAGCTTTTTTTTTGTAATAAAGTTTCCACCTTATTTACTGCTTGAATTCTAAATTTTCTGTGGACTCTTCATTTTTTACACCCATGCTATAAAAGGTGTGTGATTTCTTCAGGAGTCAGGAATTGTATACAACCGTTTCTTTTTTTAAAGGCTATGAACTGATTGGATTTGAAAGATGAATTTGAGGGGCCGGCCCCGTGGCCGAGTGGTTAAGTCCTCGCACTCCGCTTCGGCGGCCCAGGGCTTCACTGGTTAGAATCCTGGGTACGGATGTGGCACGGCTCCTTAGGCCATGCTGAGGTGGCATCCCACATGCTGCAACTAGAAGGACTCACAACTGAAATATACAACTATGTACTGGGGGAATTTGGGGAGAAAAAGCAGAAAAAAGAAAGACATCTTTGAGTAATGAAGACAGGTGTTAAGGGTGAAACTGGTGGTTGGAAGAGAGCTGCTGCCATTTTTGTCTCGAAAAGATTGGAATATGAATACTACAAAACTGAGAACTTAATAAAGAAAAAAAGACGATTATAAAACAATAGTTTCTACCTATGAAATTCTGTTTTTCACTACTATATTGACTAAATTTTATAAGATTATATATTTGGGCACTGATCATTCTATTGATCAGATACAGATACTGATCTCTAGTATTCAAGGGACCTAACTTCTTTTAATAATGTAGCGATTTTCTAAACAACCCAAGAACACGCCACAAATTAATTCAATGAGGGTAGAGAAGTAATTTTCTTTTTTTTTTTTTAAGATTGTCACCGGAGCTAACAACTGTTGCCAATCTTTTATTCTTTTCTGCTTTTTCTCCCCAAATCCCCCTGTACATAGTTGCGTATTTTTTCAGTTGCGAGTCCTTCTAGTTGTGGCATGTGGGACGCCGCCTCAGCATGGCCTGATGAGGGTGCCGCGTCCGTACCCAGGTCTGAACTGGTGAAACTCTGGGCTGCCGAAGCGGAGCATGCAAACTTAACCACTCTGCCATGGGGCCGACCCTGAGAAGTAATTTTCAAGGGGGATGGGGATGAGAAAGAAGGAAGGGGAAAGGGAGTTATCAGAATCTGGGGTAGCAAAAAAAAGTTACCTAATGTTGTAATAATACATATTTAAAAGTTTGACTAAATCTTGGTCAAACAGGCTTTGTAAAAGTTGTGATTCTCAACTGGATGTGGTGGGGAAAGACAGTTCTCTGTTCAGAAGGGGCTTCCGCAGATTTTGGGGGCTGATGAGATTTTTATGTTTATCAAAAGAGATCATGGGATGATAAAGTTAAGAGACACTACTATGGAGAACGTAGAGGACACACAGCACAAAGCTCCTGCCCTTAGCCTCGCTGGGGTTCTTGAGTTACATCCAGAACTATGTAAGTGTGTATCTGATTACATACCAGAAGTAACTAGGTAAGACAACTCACCATGAGAGCCGTGACTGCAGAGAAGTTATGTCACTGTGACATTCATTTGGAACAACCACTCTATAGTAACTTGAATCAACTCACTCCTTCACAGGGTTTCCAGAAACCTGTTGTCATTTAAAAGAAATTGGTTTCATTTCTCTAATCTTAACGTCTTAGTTTTTTTCACTGACTATATACTTCCTTTAAGGGATTTAAGTTGGGTTGACCTCAAAATGAGGGATGGAGAAATGAGGTCTCAATTGTCATAGGGAAAAAGGAAGTCACAGGGGTGAGTCCAGCATTTTCATTTTTTAAAGTAAAATGAATCCAAAATGTCTGCTTAACCCTAAAATAATTAAGCTGTCATTCCTCGTGTGAACCTCCATAGCACTATCATCTATAGCAGTCATTTGGAACAGAGCATATTGCTTTTTGGTCTTTCGTTTCAACCGAATCATAAGGCTCTTTCAGGCAGCAGAATTTCCCTGAGGGACTCGGCAAATGATGAAATGCTGTGCCTTTTCTGTCCACAGCACCCACATGGGAGTACAGCAGCATACCACAAAGGAGGATCTAACTACCCTGGCCTGTCACCAATCTGTCATTTCTCATAATGAGTCTATCTTCTCTAAGAGATACTTCTGCGTACTTCCTTTGAGCAAAGAACTCTCGTAGGCATGAGTCAGGAGATAGTCTTAGAACTTCTCAAAACAGTTATTTAAAGACTTTGTAAGAATTCCATTTGGAAAACTTATTTTCCATTATTCTTGTCTGAAAATAAGAGTCTGGTCTGTAATGTTTGTTTTAGTGACTATCTATTATTGATAAAATAGCACCAAATATAGTAAATAACGTATAATGTAAGACTTTTTCTCCTTAAATGCCAACAGCCTATTTCAGTTTCAGATTTACTATGTCATCTCTAATGCTTCCAGCAAACTTGGTCATATTATGAAGAAATTGGAGGAAATTAACCACTTGGTTAAAAATTCATATTTAAGAAATTGAGTGTGGCATGCTAAGCAATGAGAAAGAGAACCATAGGGCCAGCCCTGTGGCTGAGCAGTTAAGTTCACGAGCTCTGTTTTGGCGGCCTGGGGTTTCGCCGGTTTGGATCCTGGGTGCAGACTTGGCACCGTTCATCAAGCCATGCTGAGGTGGCGTCCCACATAGCACAACCAGAGGCACTCACAGCTAGAATATACAACTATGTATGGGGGGGCTTTGGGGAGAAGAAGAAAAAAAAAAGAAAGAGAACCATAGATGTAACACCTGCCCCAAATGGAATTTAGTTAACATTGGCCATGTTGCCAGATCTAAAAGATGTTCAGCCAATAAGATAAATATCAAACACAAGAATAAGATGCATACATTACATATTAGCAAGCACAAGGAGAATGTGAAGGTTGGAAATTTGGTAGAAGGGAATTACAGAATTGCAGGTTAAGATCACAAGTAACACTCTGTTCTGGATCACCAGCAATACCCTATTTCACTTCCCATTTGTCCTTTAAAGCTCCAAAAATGATTTGAGTGGAGGAGAGTTAAGTAGTTGAAGACCTGGGTGCCAGACCTCTTTCTGCCATTGGGACTGGGAGTGAGAAAGAACATGGAGAATGCTTTAGAGATAGAGTGCACTGATTTGACCAATCACTGGACAAATAAATCTGAGAATATGTGGGGCACAATGGTGACCTTGGGGTTCAGGTAGAATAACGGCAGGGCAGCGCAGGCTTTAGAGTCAGGCATACCCAAGTATGAATCCTGCCATTCACTCACTATGTGACCTCTAGCAATTTACTTCACATCTGTGAACCTCCATTTCCTCAACTGGAATCTCAGAGAAAGAACTACTTTATCAGGACGTTAAAAAGATTGAATACATTAATATATGCAAAGCGTATCTGGTATATAGTCAGCACCCAGTAAATATTTATTCCTTTCCCTTCCTCTCCAAAAATAGATATTAGGATCTTTACTTCCCAATTTTGAAAGCTACTATTTAATTTCACACATAAAGCATTATACCAGTACTGAGAAAAGTCAGTGCCTACTCCAATACTGCATTTTCATAATGATAACTGTTTCTTTTAAGTTGTCAAGCTCACTAATGTTTATCTTGGTATAAAGTCAATAATTTTAAAAATATTGAGTAGTACATGTCATGATTGACTTACTATAGCTTGATTTCATTTAAGAAAGTTTCAGTGAACACCATTCTGGCCAGCTCCAGAGAAATTACCATCAAGACAGAGTCCCCACCTCACAGAAACTGAAAGTGTGCAAGGAAAGGCCAATGCTAGGACCTCTGACATGTGGTCTGCTGAGTCTTACATCGATCTGTCAGCCAACACCTCTCCAAACACAAGATGCTATGGCTGTTGAGTTTGGACCTCATAGCCAGTTTTATCATTTTATCGATTATTTTTCAGATATCCTGGCACAGTTTGGTTAGTTTGGATTGATTTTTGTAACAGAAAGAACAGATCACTTTCCGTTGGTGTTGTCAAAATATGAATGGGCATCTAGTTATTGTAAAAGATGGAAAGAGATAACATCTATTTTTCTTAGATATAATATTTAAATCTAGATTTTCCCTTCGTATGTTCCTCCATCACTTCCACATTTCAAAAAAAGAAGAAAAGTCCATGCTTTCTTCATGACCACAAGATCAACCACTACTGCCAGCTGGACACAAAAAGGGTGGCATTAAGGATGCAGCCATCTGCTTGCCGCTGGCTCTTGGTGAGGTAAGAAAAGCTAATTAGCAGCCCCACCTTCCCCCTCACCTCCACCCTCCTTTCCTTGCCTCCACCATATGGCTGGCCTCCCCTTTCCTCCCACACCAGCTTCTTTCTGCACTGTCTGGCTTGGGGAGGTCAGAGAAGTTTGCCTGTCTTAGAAAAAGACAAGAACAGGCTTCAGCAGCACCCTGGGCCATGAATTTCTAAAATTTGAAAGGAAATTACACAAATGACCTTCCCACCTCCCACCAACAATGCTCTCTTTCACTAATGCCTGTTATCTCACTTAAAATATCTTTTTTTCCCTGTTCTGCAAAATTGGTAGTTCTGGAATCCAATCTATTTCATAATGGACAGTTGTCTAATGATAGGCAAGTACCTAATTCCTATACCGAGTCTCTCTCATCAATTTCATTAGGGTTTTGGGGGCAGAAGTGGGATTAAAAAATCATTAAGTAAATATATTTCACCAAAAAGCCATAAGAAATGGCGAGAGGGGGCATTTAATATGAAACGTCAGTGACAGCTCGAATGCCATTACTCATTTAAAAGATGTCAGATAAATAGAACATCAGCGAAGCAGACTAAGATTTTGAGACTTTGCAGAATAAACAGAGTAAACGTTCTCACTAGTAAACAAATACAGACTAGCTATTAACATACAAGAAATATGATTCTCCTGTTTACCTGAAAAATAACGCAATTTGGATAAAGTGATGTTTCACCAACAAGAATCCTTGTGAATCTCGGATCTGGTTACAAAAATAGGTATTTTTTTTCCTTACTTTGTTCTTCTTGACTTATTTTCTCTCTTTTTCTACCTTGTAGTAATACAAGCTATCTACTTTCTTAAAGAAAATCTAACAGTGCCAGTTTAAGGGAAGAAAGGCAACAGAAAACAAACTTTGAAAATTACCAAACTGTAAATATTAGCTCAGAGTAAGAATCTGATTAGAATCTTAGAGATAAGCTGTAGTTAAGATTACTATGAAAAGACTTGCTCCACAGTTATATTTCAAACACAGCAGTGTAAACTTGAAAAAGAAAAAAAATACTGTGAAGTTTTGATATCAGAATTTTTGCCTTACTAAAAGAACTTGCCAAAAGAGATTGCTCACGTATATCTTTTTATTTTAATAAGAGAAGGAAAGGAAGGCCAACAGACCAGTTTAGAGTATTTTTCTAAGTTGGATAAAATTAAGCTGTGACTCAGATCTGTACAGAACAGCAGATGCTTCCTACCTGTAGGGGACATCTATAAATTTTTTGGCTGTCACCCTCTGAACTGTCTTCCTATGTCTGGGGAATTCCACACCATTTGAGTCTTAGTAAGAGACAGGGCCTACTTCCCACTCTAGATGCTAAAAGAGCCAGTCAGCCATTTCTTTTGCAGGCGTGGGTTTAGCCAACCAGATGCACCAGCCCCACAATTTGACCCAAAGCAATGGAGGAGGGGTGAATCCATTTTAGCAGCAACATCCAATTTCCAAAGGCAGTAGGGACAGAGCACCGTCCTACATGCAATGTTGGTAGGGGTGGAAGCTACAAGGTCTACTCTTCCTTCGCAGCAGCAATGACCTTCCCAGACAAGTTCCGGGATCCCTGGTATATAGCCTCCTTTGACCTAGGACCTCTAGCCTTCCCATGATTCTGTGAGCTATCCAGTATATCTTCAGTCCTTTCCTTTTCTGAAGTCAGAATCAGCTTCCACTGCTTGCAGCCAAGAACCCTAAGGGACAGAGAGCCTTTGGAATAGTGACTTTTAGAATTAAAAAGAGAGAAAGCAGGGGATGGGCTATAGTTTCTCTCATAAGCTGCATACTGCTCATAAAGGACATCTAGTTGAAGATAAGATCATGAGGGAAGAGGTATGTGTGCATTTTTCCTTAATGGAAGTCAGGGAGCTGTGTCCATGAGGATATATGGGGGAAAGGACAGTTTCAGTGATAGTCTAGGGAAAATGAAGGGAAACCTTACCCCTTTATCTAGGTCTGGGCACAGAAACCTTATACAACTTAAAAATGGAGTACAAAATAACTGTATTCATTTGACAATAACAAAAAACAAAATAATGTACATTAAAAACAAGAAAATTGTCTATGGGAGTTGGAAATAGGAGTGGGGAATAGAGATAAAAGGGAATTTTGTGCAAAATGTGGGGCTTATATCTGCAGACCTCAGGCCCGTGTGCCTGGGTGCCACTTCCTCTGCCCCTGAGATCTCCAGAAGGCAAAGAAACTGCAGCTGTCCATCCTTTGGGCTTGGAGAGGAGCAGAGCAGAATGGAGCCTGCGGGTAATGATGGGATTCACCACAAGGCTGTGGCTCCCAGCTCAGGTACAATTAGGTAGCAGAAGGTTGTAAGAACACCTGGGATGGGGAACCACGGGCAGAGGGTGATGATATTAAACACCTTCTTTTATAAACAAAACTCTTTTAGTCTAAGCCTAATTATAGCATAGCAATGTTCTAAGAATTTTGTTTGGGGTGATGAAAAAGTTTGGAAATAGATCATGGTGATGGTTGCACAACATCGTGAAAGTAATTAATGGCCCTGAATTGTGCGCTTAAAATGGTGAAGCTGGCAAATTTTTTAATATATATTTTACCACAATTTGAAAATATTAATAATGTAATATATCAAAACCCATTGAATTGTTTATTTATTTATTTTTTTTTTGGTGAGGAAAATTGGCCCTGAGCTAACATCTGTTGCCAATCTTCCTCTTTTTGTTTGAGGAAGATTGTCACTGAGCTCACATCCATGCCAATCTTCCTCTATTTTGTATGTGGGACGCCATCACAGCATGGCTTGATGAGAAGTGTGTAGGTCCATGCCCAGGATCCAAACTCGCGAAACCTGGGCAACTGAAGCAGAGTGCACAAACTTAACCACTACACTACCAGGCCGGCCTCAAATTGTATACTTTAAATCGTTGAACTGTATGTGAATTATGTCTCAACAAAGCTGTTAAAAAATTATTCTAAGCATTTAGGATCCTCACTTCTTTTTTCTTTCTTTCTGTCTTTCTTTCTTTCTTTCTTTCTTTTTTTTTTGGTGAGGAAGATTGGCTCTGAGCTAACATATGTGCCAGTCTTCCTCTATTTTGTATGTGGGATGCCATCACAGCATGGCTTGATGAGCAGTGCGGGGTCTGCACCCAGGATCCGAACCTGAAAACCCTGGGTCACTGAAATGGAGCGTGTAAAATTAATCACTATGCTACCAGGCCAGCCCCAGGATCTTGACTTTTAAACATTTGGCACTTGATACTAAACATTATGAGCTTTTGGGAACTGAGAAATTGTTCCCCCATCTAATGGATAACTAGTCACTTTCCTTTCACAGCACATTAGATGTGTATATCTGGAACAATAGAAACACAAACATCCCAAGGTTTGGAATACATCAGGGGTTTATCATTGAAAAGAAATAGAAGGGAACAAATAAGAAGAATCTAGCAGAGGTGGACACCTTCACCTAGAAATAGGCAGCACTGCCACAGGGAAGTTAAGAATTATCAAGTGAAAATGAAAACCACACTGAGCTCTAATTGGCTTTTTTTTTTTTAATCTATGAGGTTTAAATGAGAAGCTGCTGGCTCCAGGACCACTTCATGTAAGACAGTGGGCTTGAAAGCTCCCGGAACTGCATCAACTGCAGCTGGAAGGGTCTGAGCTGCGACGGGATCCCAGGCCTGCCAAACATCGTAGCTGCAGAGTGCACTTTCTTCATTTCTAGACAGGTTCCTGTACTTGCTGCACATTCCCATCTCCATGCCATTAATCACGCTGTTCCCTACACCTGGAACGTCCTTTCCACTTATCAGCATATGTCTGAATCCTACTGACCACTCAAGGTTCAGCCCAAACAGCATTCTCTCCCTTTCCTAGCGCCAGCTGGAGAGTCACCTTCAAGACAAATCAAACTGACCTCCAAATGATGATTGCAGACACAGTTCTCTGATATTTTTGACCAGGCATGGCATGGTGGATGGAGAGCAGAAGTGTCTAACACGACCTCTTTGCCTGCAGGGGTAAGACCAGCAAAATAGTACTGATTAAGGGAAAAACCCTCCCTACTGCTCCCTACCATTCTCATATGGGGCGAGTCCTTCTACACATTTAGACTTCCTAGATCACCAAAGGATCTTCTTTCAGTATCAAAGAAGGCATTTTTAAAATAATTATTCATGTAATGCACCTAATGATTTTGACATCTTAATTCAAAGTAATGGCCGCTCTTCACAAATCATTGTTCTATAATTATTATGGGAAAAACATCTTGCAATATACAGTTTTTCTCTCCTAGTTTGACATTTAACTTTTGTTGAATTACTATTAGGTGCTACTTTGGGTGGCTTCCAAGGAAATATTTGAATTGCCTAAAACAGTTGCTTCCCAATCTTTTAAAAGTCGCACACATAGAAAATGATAATTTTTTATTTTGGAATACAGAACCAAAGAGCCAAATCAATCATATCCCCAATTCCTCTGCACAGCGCCCCAACTCCATTTATTTATTCATTCATCTATCTATCCATCTGTTCCCTTTTATCTTCATTCCAACTCCACTCCTGTTTCCAACTCCCATAGGCAATCATTTTCTTTTTTAATTTAATTTAATCTTCTTTTTTTGAGGAAGATTAGCCCTGAGCTCACTGCTGCCAATCCTCCTCTTTTTGCTGAGGAAGACTGGCCCTGACCTAATATCCATGCCTATCTTCCTCCACTTTATATGCGGGACACCTGCCAGAGCATGGCTTGCCAAGCGGTGCCATGTCCGCATCTGGGATCCGAACCAGCAAACCCCAGGCTGCTGAAGCAGAACATGTGAACTTAGCTGCTGCACCACTGGGCTGGCCCCTATTTTTTTTATTTTTTATTGCAGTAACATTGGTTTATAAGGCAACCATTTTGATGTGTTTAGTGTTCATTATTTTGTTTTCTGTGTTACTGTAAAATGTACAGTTATTTTGTACTCCTGCATTTTTAGTTTGTGTAAGTGATATCATGTTATAGATCTCATCTTGTTTCTTTATTTCCTCAGCATGGTTTTTGAGACCCACATGTTGCTGTGTGTACATCTAGTTTGTTACACAGGACTTCATGGTGGGCATCTCCTATGTCTAGCACCCGTTCCCATGGATGGGCACCTGGATTGCACCAGCTCCCTGCCTCCGCATACCCCACCATCATGAGCACCTTCGTACATGACCCCTTATGGACCTGAGAGGGAACTGTTGGGTCATAGGGTATACAGACATTCATTACGAGTAAGGACTCTCTACTGCTTTCTAAACTGCCTACACTAGTCTAAGAGGTGTGCATAAGGTTTCCTAGAGGCCTACAATCCCATTTGGCATGAAAGTGAGAATATTTGTACAGGACACTGCTGAGAAAAGATGAGGCTGCCATGGCTGGCTGGTGGTGCAGCAGTTAAGTGCACACATTTTGCTTTGGCAGCCTGGGGTCTGCCGGTTCGGATCCTGGGTGCGGACATGGCACCGCTCATCAAGCCATGCTGTGGTAGGCATCCCACGTATAAAGTAGAGGAAGATGGGCATGGATGTGAGCTCAGGGCCAGTCTTCCTCAGCAAAAGGAGGAGGATTGGCAAATGTTAGCTCAGGGCTGATCGTCCTCAAAAAAAAAAAAAAGATGAGGCTGCTGCCTAGAACAGGCCCCGGTCTCCTGTAGCCTCAGGCCCTCCAGCCTCCACAAGGGCAGGAGTATCAATGCCTCTGGGCCCGTAACCAACCCCTTTGAAGGCAGTTCTCTGTGCCTCAGCACAGAGGAAGAAATGCCAGAGTAGAATGCCCTCCTCATCTCACACCATCTTCTTAAAAAGATAAGTCAAATCTCAGGATTATGCAGAACGAGGAAAACTGCTGTTAACTTTCTTGGGGTGGCACTTATTGTACCAGGATCCCCAGAGGTCTGAAGGTGCCTTTGAGGAACAGAACACGGGGTCATCACTAGCGCTACCACCACTGTTCTTTCCTTTTACCACTGTGCTCGGTGCTGCAGCTATTGCCTACCATCCTGCCTCAGTCCTGGGACCAAATGTTATTATTTCCAGTTTAAGGAAGAGCCAAATAAGGACATAACTTAGTCAAGGCCTCATAGCTAGAGTCTGCGGGGCGATTGGGATGCAGGATACAACTTATTTGTATGTCCTCCTGGAAGATATTGCAAGAACAAAGGGCAGAAATAAGGCCTGCAGGAGAAATTAACCTTGCTTCCTTGGGAAACCTGGGAGTGCCACGTGCAGAGCTAAGGGCTCTACCACCGGGCTCTCCCTTGACCGCTGCAGATTCCAAGGAGAGCACAGGGCCCTTTCTTTTGCTTTGTTATCCCAGGTTTCTGGGATTTCAGTCTGACGGTTGAGATACAAACTCATAAACTGCATTTGGAAAAATGTGATGATCTAAGAATCCTGGAGATTGCTTGGTTAGATTTTGGTTTTTTTGTTTTTTTTTTTTTTGAGGAAGATTAGCCCTGAGCTAACATCTGCTGCCAATCCTCCTCTTTTTGTTGAGGAAGACTGGCCCCGAGCTAACATCCGTGCCCATCTTCCTCTACTTTCTATGTGGGACGCCTACCACAGCATGGCTTGCCAAGCAGTGCCATGTCCGCACCGAGGATCCGAACCAGCGAACCCCTGCTGCAGAAGGGGAAGGTGCGCATTTAACCGCTGCGCCACCAGGCCGGCCCTAGATTTTGTTTTCTGTTTAGTGTTTTGTTTTCCTTCAGAGGCGTAAATTGAGTGACTAATGTGTTTTCACAGCCTGTGGGGCTGGGGTTGACAGAGGGAGTGAAATAGACACCTTTTCCATTCCTAAATCGTGGAAAGAAGGAAAATATCCCCAAGAGTATATTTTTTGGAGAACTATAAAAAAAAAAATCCCAGCTGATGAGATGATAAGGAGATAAACAGTTCAAGAGACGACATCCTCCTTTATTCATATATTCAATATTTCTTGCAGTCTGGCGTGAGGATTTCCAGGAGTCTCATATTTATCAAGTTATGAAAGAGGGAGAAATATTTGCTTGTATGCTTCTCTAGAAATGAAGATAATCTATTAACCAGACAGGGGTCTGTCCATGCTTGGTCTACAATTCATAGTTTGTGATCACATCTAGAACCGAGGACTGAGAGGGGTTGACACAACCCCTTCCTAGTAATGAAGTGTTTGAATCTGGGGTCACTGCAGGCATGCTGAGTTGATCTCTGGATTTCTAGAAAAGCATTTCTGCAGTCTTTCCACCTCAGGACTTGCCCTAGATGTATCATGTCCAGTATATCACACAGCTATGGGAAATAGACTTAGGACATTGGTGTGAGACAAAGAAGTGGGACTTCAAACAAGGACAGGCTACTAAAATATGACTCCAACAGCTATATTTACATGTACATAATGTAGGCATTGTTAATTATGGTTTTCCATCTATATATTTAGAAAGACTGTGGATAGCATAGTTTTTGGATGTGATGAAGGACAAAGATATCAAAATGTATGTGCATGTGTCTATATACACAAATTCAAGACTAGAAGCCAATTAATATCCATGGGATAGGACAATAATGATACATTTTTGGACCTTTAAAATTTTTTAAATTCTATTTTAAAAGTTAATCAAATAAGAGATTCGTCCTTGATTGTATGTTCTAGTAATTGCAAGTTGTTTGCCTCTCACATACGTCCCATGCCATATCAAGATGCCAGACTCATCCTATATTTTCCACTGCTCACACCTCTGACTCATATCACTGCACTAGGCCTTAATTAATTTTTTAAAAAGTCTTGAAAATAAAATATTAGGAAAGAACACATAATTTAATGTGTTCATCACTCTACTATGGAAAATATAAACAAAGTTTGCCTTTAACTGTAATATGTAGCTATGGTATTAAAGTCGATGTGTGGTGGGCAATGGACTGCCCCCACTTTTCTGTGAGAACTTTCCACGGTCCCCAAACAATTGGATTCTTCTAAGTCTCATCTCTCTTGTGTGGTTCTACCCTATCATCATAGCTGACTAGTCCAGAGCTGAACCCTGAGCAAAGAGGGGACCATCAGTTTCTCTCTACCAGGAAGTGGACACTTTGACCGAGAAGTGTTTGAGGCAGCAAGCACTCTAAGGAGAAAATCTCTGAATGTGTTCTTGCTCACCTAGGGACCCAGAGATGCCCTGGTTCTGCCCTCTCAAGGCCTGGTGCCCGCTCTGCCCTGCCTTCTAGGAGATGCTCCAGTATTCTCCCACAAGAGTCTCCACCCCTCAATTTTTTTGCTTAAGCTTTCTTTTTTTAGTTACTTGTAACCAGAGAAAACTCAATTTCACATAACACAACACACATGTTTACCAAGATATTATTTCAGTGCTAACATGGAATTTATGGTTTATGGTAAAATGAAGATCATATAGTCATCTTCCACCTAACACTGTCCTCTCTGAAGAACTCCAAACAGCCACAGCTGACGTGTTTACAATTATTTGAAGGTAAGTGAAAGCATTGTGTTAGAAAATGATTTAAGGAATTTGTGGGGAAATGTGGGGCTTGTTAACTGCAACACTTTTTTTTTTTTTGAGGAAGATTAGCCCTGAGCTCACATCTGCCACTAATCCTCCTCTTTTTGCTAAGGAAGATTGGCCCTGAGCTAACGTCTGTGCCCATCTTCCTCTGTTTTTTTTATATGTGGGACGCCACCAGAGCATGGCTTGATAAGCTGTGCATAGGTCTGTGCCTGGGATCCAAACTGGTGAACCCCAGGCTGCCGAAGCTGAGCACACAAACTTATCCACTACACCACTGGGCCAGCCTCCTTTTTTGCGTGTGAGTAAAAAATGTCTGTTAGACTTCCTTTCAGAACCCCAGCATCACAAAGACTGTGAACCATCACCAAAAGCCATTCAGTTTCTTATAACCAAATGAGAGGCTTCTTCGTGGGTTAAGCACCAGATATGACTGTTCTTGCTGACCTATTCAGGATGTAAAAGTCCTAAGTCATTATATGACACTGAAGTTTCAAAAAAATTCAAACAGCAGGAAATAGAGCACAACTCTTACCAACACATGCATGCTACAGTAGCAGCCACAAAATATGTAGTATCCTGTTCTGCCACATTCATTGGGCTGGATTATATTGTTTCATAGACCCAGTTAACTCTGGAAGAACTTAATAGGTGCATATCATTTAGTGTGGGGGCGGGCAGCATAATTAAACTCACAGTCTCTAATTCTTTTCAAGTTCAGATGAAAGCAACAATTTCTAACATTCAGGGTGTGTTTCCAATTAAATAAAAATCATAGTAAGCACCTCTAGTTTCTTCTTCAGGATCTTTATCATGAAAACTAATTGTATGGTTCTGCCCCTTCCACCCCCTTCGCCCCCCACCTTTCTTCTGGAAGCAGCAATATCTTGCTGTACCTGAAAATCTCCATCCAGGGCACAGGTAGCCACCATAGAATGTGTCTGATCTCCTTTGTGCCCAAAAAGAAATGGCCTAAAAGTGGGGGCAGTGTTGGGTAAGACTAGATGTGGTAACTTGGATTAGCGTTCCAATCACTAGGACACACTTCCATTGGCTCCTGTCCCCTCCCACCAATTAACTAAGGCTCTTCATTGCTCAAGTAATTGTTTATAAGAGAAGATATTAAAAGAATTCTTAGGCCTACCTTTTCGTGAGGATGTCTTATAGGACCACACCTGCTCTAACTGAGGATTTCAGACTTCTCCTAGGTTAAGTTCAGTGAGTGAGGTTTATTGGCAGCCCACACTGACAATTCTCACCACACTGTGAGTCCTAGAGTGCTGGAACTTTGTCCAATTCATCTTTGCACCCCCAGCACCTGCCATCATGCCTGCTGTTAGGAAGTCACTAAATATTTGTCAAACGAGCATATCTTATTTATCTTTCCTACTAGAATTTAGTTCTCAGAAGGGAGGAAGAACCATGTGAACTTAAACTTTAGATTCAATACAGGTTGGACAAATTTCATGTACAGGGAAAGAACTTAAGCTATATCTTAATACACATTTATCAAATTAAAGAAAAAGTAGTAAGTTCAGTAAACACAAGGGGGTTTCAAATATAAAGTGTCTTCAGTCAAAGTGTAGAGCCTGAACAAGGTATGTGAAAAGACCACTCAGAACACTTGGGGCTTTGCGCTTGGAACCAGATGAGCAGCCCCCGAAGCAAAGCCCCACAAGGGGGAAAGCACGGTGGGCTGGGGGTTTCAGGGAAGGCCCAAAGTGAGAGGTGAAACCCACTGGGACTGCAAAGACTGGATGAGAGCCAGACAGAGCCCACCACTCCACCTCCACGGGCTTCCTAAATAGTCACCGCCCCCACCATTTTCAGTTGGATGATGAGTCAAACCAAAACTGTCATCAAAGCTGTTAGGCTTTTTCCTCCTGTTCTTTTTGCACCTAAGGCATACCAGGGAGAATAAAAAGACAACAAAACTTTTGCAGTAAAATAGTGAGTTTGAAGGAGTGACCTATTTATTGTCTTTGGCAAGCGTCCAGGACAGGGTTTCACTCAGCCCCTCCCCCTCCCCGGGGGGGGGGGGGTGTCTGTGGGGGAGGAGGGGGCCGAAGGAGGGCTGATTTCATCCCTTCTCTGTGCAAGCCCTCACTCCTTCTGCCTCTGAAAATAACTCTTTACCTGCAGTTTAAGTGGGACCAGGTCTAATGGGATCTCACATACGCAGAAAAAAAATTTTTAATAAGAAAACAAGAAACAAAAGCCTAGTACAGCAAATGCCACTGAATGGTACATTTTAAAATGGTTGCTAGTTGTTTATGTGAATTTTACCTCAATTTTTAAAAACCTGAATGGACCAACCTTAATTTGCCATCTGTTAAAGTCTTTCTAAAGTCATGAAATTTGTCCATCCTGCTGTGTGTTTATAAAGGGCTGGATCAGACCAAAAGGAATTCAGCACGGTGAGGAAGCCCTGGACTCCAGTCTGAGTTTTAGCCCAGCTCTCCTTCCTCTTGGGGATCCTTTAACTTCTCTATGCCTCCATTTCTTTTATAAAAATACCAGGATTGGAATATCTGTTAACCTAGGTCTCTTCCAGAAGTAAGCTGTTTGATTTAAAAGCAGGAGGCATTTACATCTTTATTGCTACCTTCCCAAAGAGCTTCTTTCACGTTAATCAGTAAGTCTGGGGCCCAGCGATGTGAGGAAAGCATCCAAACCTAAGCAAATCACTTTTCCTGGGTCTCTCCTTACCCACGCACTCGTTCATTGAAAAAAGCAACAATTTAACACATTCCGAGACACAAAAACAAACAAAACTCAACTCTACCCCTGCAAGCGTGTAGCCTACCGACTATTTTGAAACCATATACAAAAGGACAAATCACGACAGCCCAGGAAGTGTCGGAGCAGCGACCCGGCGAGCGCTGTGGGGCTGGGAAAGGAGGTGGCTCCCGAGGGCGGAGCTGCTGGGACGGCCCCGCCCGGCTGAGCGCAGGCCAAGGGGGGCGGGCGGAGGAGGGGTGACTCGAGCCAGCGTGCGCAACCCGTTAGGCACTGTCATTCCCGCCTGGCCCACGGGGAACTCGGGCTTGGCAGTTGGGACGAGTAGCTCCCCACAATGTCCTTCTTAATTACAAAGAGAAAAATAGGTACCTCACAGTGGAGAAAACTGGCAGACACCGTCTTATCCAGGCATCAAAGTTAAAATCACCAGATATGGAACAAATTGACATCATGTGCTTCCTGATAATACACTGAGAATTCTGCGGAATTTCTGTCAAAAGTACCTAATTTGATTTTAATCTTTTAAACATTTTAATCAAACACCAGGCAAACCCAAACTGAAGGATATTCTACAAAATAAACGAGGACTGTTCAAAAATATTGTCCTGAAAGATTAAAAAAAAAGAAGAACCATTCTCGATTAAGAGTCTAAAGAGACATAACAACTGAATGCAATACACGATCTGGGATTTTCTGTTGCTGTAAAGAACGTTATTCAAACAACTAGAACAATCTAAATAAGATCTATAGGTTAGATAATAACATCAATGATAATTTCTTTATTTTGTGTTTATGTAAAAGAATGCTCTTATTTTTAGGAAATACACACTGAAGTATTTAGCGGTAAAGGGACATCATGTCTGCAACTTATTCTCAAACAGTTCTGATAAAAAGCATGTGTGTATGTATACGCATAAATGGAGAGAAAGGGGACTAAAACAAATATGATAAAATGTTAACATTTGTGAAATCTGGGTGAAAGATATTTGGAAATTCTGTATGCTGTTGCGGCAACTTATTTGTAATTCTGATTTTATATCAAAATAAAAAGTTAAAAAAAGAAGGATTTGAGAAGTTGAACCTTTTGATGCTGGAATACAAACCAAGATTCGCCTGACCATGGTTTTGACCACTGGCTATTTACTGCCTCTCTATTCTAGATCAACAATATTGGACACATCGGATTTTTTTATTGAGATATACTTTAAATACTATAAAATTCTCTTTTTTTTCTTTTCTTTTTTTTTTTTTTGAGGAAGATTAGCCCTGAGCTAAAATCTGCTGTCAATTTTCCTTTTTGCTGAGGAAGACTGGCCCTGAGCTCACATCCGTGCCCATCTTCCTCCACTTTATATGTGGGACGCCTACCACAGCATGGCTTGATGAGCGGTGCCATGTCTGCACCCAGGATCCGAACCGGACAACCCTGGGCTGCTGAAGCGGAACGTGCGCACTTAACCGCTGCACCACCAGGCTGGCCCCAACTTTTTAAATGTACAATTTAGTAGTTTTTATTGGTGCAACCATCACTGCTATCTAACTCCAGAACATTTTCATCACCCCCAAAAGAAACCTCTGACACATTAGCAATCACTCTTCATTCCCTCCTATCCCTCACCCCTGGCAACCACTTTCTGTCTCTATCCATGTGCCTATTTTGGATATTTCGTTTAAATGGACTCATATAATCTGTGGCCTTTTGTGTCTGGCTCCTTTCTTTTAACATATTGTTTTCAGGATTCATCTATGTTGTGACATCTAACAGTACTCCATTCCTTTTAATTACTGGGCAATAGTTCGTTGTACGGATATGCCACAATTTATCTATTTGTCAGTTGATGGACATTTGAGGTTTTGGCTATTATGAATAATGCTGCTATGAACATTCCTGCAGATTTTTTGTGTGGTTGTATGTTTTAAATTCTCTTGGCCGTGTACCTAGGAGTGAAATTGCTGGAGCACATAGTGTATTAGTTCACTAGAGCTGCCGTAACGGAATACTGCAGCCTGGGTGACAAACAACAGAAATTTATTTTCTCACGGTTCTCCAGGTTAGAAGTCTGACATCAAGGTGTTGGCAGGTTTAGTTTCTTCTGAGGCCTCTCTCCTCGGCTTGCAAATGCATCCACAAGCAGAAAATTAACTTTTCTCTTGCAGAACTTGTTTACTTTTGACGACATAACTTGTAGCACTTTATCATGTTTAAAAAAATTGGGGGAGAGGAAAAGCCGGGGTGTGCGCACGGGACAGAATATGCCTTTCTTCCACATTTGGTTAATAAAGCTCGAAAACTTCTTTTCAGAATCTTTATGCCATTGGTGCTTTATAAGAGCCTGGTAAATTAAAAAAAAAAAGAAAGAAATTTGAAAAAATTTTGTTAGTTTCATCTGCATATGTTAAATGCCTTTTGGAATAGCCGTTAGCTCTTTTTGACACAATAAAAAGTATTTTAAAGAAATCTATGTTTAATTTGTTATTTTCGTATTAAATAGTGTGACTTCTTTGGCCTTACTTTTTAAAAGGTGAGGAGTGAGTCGTTCACTCACAGAGAGCCTGAAAATGTTAATTAGAAATAGCTCAGTGCAGAGGTGGAGCATCCAAAGGAGCCAGCAGTGGCTGGTTTTCTGGTCCTGCTGAACTGGGGGCTGGAGCATCTTTCACTCCAAGCTACAGTGGATGGATCCAATCTATCCAAGAGAGCACCATCCAGGGAAGTATGTCTAAAACAACTTGTCAGAAGGAGCACGTGGCCTGAGGCAGGTACTGGGAGAACGTGCAGAGCCAAGGGAATCGGATGCCAGTGAAGATAGGAATCAGGAACGTCCAACAGGGCAGAGGAACAAGAAGCTTCTGGAGCAATTTCAGAGCTTTAGTAGTTGCCTAAAGCTAAGCTTTACATTCTAATAGAATGTTGTTTTGTCAAGCTGGATGCTTTGGAATCTTCCCGAATGGAACACATGGGAGAAATAAGAAAATTTAAAAGAAGGTTGAAGTTGATGTCACAAAACATAGGATAGAACTGAGCAGAGGTAGGTGGCTCTGACAAACCAAGGATACTTAATTTGATTATTTGGGAGAGCTGATTGAGTCAGTAACTTGTAATAAATTTTGAAAAATAGTGTTTATGTAGGTTTAAAACTCTTGAACTCAGCTTGACAGCTAGTATATAGGATCAAAGAAGAGAGGATATTGGATATTTGTATTTAAAGCATAATTTTTTTTACCCTTAAAAATCTTTTAACTTTTCTTCGTCATCACCCTTGGTATTATGTGACTTTCTTAAGGTGTTTTAGAAGGGACTGACTTCTGTTTTATAATAGGACATACGTATATAAAATAATCTATAAGAAGAAATGTTGTTTTTATTTTCTTAGTTTGCATTCCTAAAGCTTTCCATACCCACATGGGAGTGCCTGCTACATTATTAAAAAGGTAGATGTATAATGAGAGGAGGAAAACAGCGTCTTTAGGACCTGCCAAAACCTCCCAGGTATGTGTCAGACACTTTGTTTTGGCAAGTTGGAACTTGTATATTTCCATAATAAACAATGTGATTCTGCTTATTTCTCAACACTTACAGGGAGGTGAAATTATTTCCCAAGACGCAAACAAAAGTTAAATCTGCAGAAACAGATCTATAGGGTTATCTTTTGTTCTAAAACAAAAGATACATGTCATCAAAGAAGTATATCAATTTGATTGTGTTGGTGTTACATTTACAAAAAGTCCCTCAGAGCCACTTGTATAATCTGAGTCAAGAAATTGGACCAACTCTGCAAATATTAGGGTCTATTATATGGACCATTACAGTTATGATGTCCAATGAAAATTCTAGAAGAATATTGGATAGGTGGAATATTTCTAAACATTCGGAATCCTTTTAGTTATGTAATCAAATCCACTTAGCATCAGAACTTTTGGATATTTGACGGAATTACCCAAAGGAAACGGAACAACAAAAGGAGACTATTTAAGGTGTTGACTTCGTGAAGGTATCAATTCCTCAAAATTCTTCAAAAACAGATTATTGACTCAAAACATGAGACATATTCTTTTCTGCTCTATGAATATCCAGAATGCCCAGAAAGGATTAGCGAACCACAGCTGGAATATACAAAAGTTGTAGTTTTATGGATTTTTTTCAAGGATTCATTCTTTCAAGTATGTGCTTTATGGACTCAGATAGCCAACGGATACTTACATTCGGAGGTTAAATAAATTTGCTTTTAGAAAAAAAAAATTATGAATCTGCCAGGAGAACTAATCGCTTTCTTCTGGTTTTAACAAGGCCAATTTCCAAAAAAGCCAGAGAAAACCACAACAACCTGAGAAGGGAATCTTTCTAGTACTCCAACTGGAATAAATAACTCTCTCTGAGCTTACTTTTCACTGGAATTTATATCTCATTAGGGATGAAATCTCAGCAGAGTAATGTGCTCAGCACCATTCAGGCTGGAATCTCACCAGCCATAAACATCTCAGAAATACACATCTAAGCCAGCCTCGGCCGGGAGCCAAGACAATACAGTAATCCACTTGGACAGCTGAGAGGGTGAAGCTGGGTCAGAGATAAGTAGCGCCGGCTGCTTGTTCGTAGCTCACCTCGCACCTGATAAGCCCAGACACAGGGCTGCGCAGCACAGGTGTTCCGGTTGTGTCTGCCTAAGACTTAAAGACTCCACCATCCAATCTCTGTTACTGTAACTATACTCGCCCCTGAGACTCAATATTTGCCAAAATGAATAAATTTCCTAAGTGCGTGGAGGCTGCTGAAATAAAATCCTCAGTCTTTTTTTGAATTGTAGTTTTGTTTCTCCTTGATTTTATTTCATTTATTCAATAAATATTCGAGTGCTTCCTACGTGTTAGGGGTTTCCTTATGGTTAAGCCAAGCAGAGGAGAGAGAGCTGCCAAAGTTTGCCCTGTTCAGTTTCCTTCCAAAGGAACAAACTCCCAAAGGAGCCGGCAGTTTACAATGATGTCTTCTATGGCGGCCGCCAGTGGTGGGGAAACAAAAGTGTCATAGCTTACTGGTGACAGATGGAAGTAATGGCTTGGGTTCAAAAAAAATGTGAGTTTATGGACCAACCACATAAAAAAACCAAATTACTTTAGTTACACAGTGTTTAGGGTATTAGGTAGTATAAAAGTGTAATTTAGATAAGCCCTTTGGTGTTGCCAAATCCTAGTAGATTTGAAAATTAAAATGCTGTGATTATGAAATAGATTAACACCCTCTGTATATTCCCTACCTCCAGTGTAGTAGCCAGCATGCTTTCTGTTGCAAGTGACAGAAAACCAGTGTGAGAATAAGAAAGCTTACTGGCTTGTGTAACCGGTCAATTCAGGGTGGGGCTGGTTTCAGGATGACAGATCCAGGGTCTCATGAGCTTGTCAGGTCTTTTTCTCAACTTTGCTTTTTCAGTGTTCTGGACCTATTCTCTTCTATACAGATGGGTTTTTTCCACACGGCTGGGAAATTATCAGACAATATCCCCCAGTTAACATCTGCCCCACCTCCATACTGCCAAAGGCGAAGCACCTTCTCCTTCAACTCTAAATGTAAAATCCCAGAGGGATTTTCATTGGCCTGACTTGGGTTGCATGTCCTTGCCTGCTAAAGCCAGGTAAGTGGGATGTTGGGAATGTCTGGAATGTTCCGTGCCCACTCCAGTGCAGGGTCTTGATTTAGCAGCCCCACCAAAATCCCACAATGGCATTGCTGTAGGAGAGAGCCAATTCCTGAAAGGAAGAAGAGCAATGCAAACAAAGCACAAAGACATTCCTGAAGATTCCAATCCTCAACTTTAAATCTGCCCTCATCTCTTGGTTTGCCTGTGTTCCGCTGAATCTTTGGCTAATATGGTTACAGTTCTGGCTCATTGGTTCTTAAACCTTAACATGCATCAGAAACATCTGGAGGGCTTGTTGAAACACAGATCAGTGGGAACCACCCTGCATTTCTGACTCAGTGGGTCTCTTTCCAAGTGATGCTGATGCTGCCAGATCAAGGATCACACATTGAGAAGAAGTGTTCTAGGATTTTATTTTTTTAATTGTCGAAGAGCTTCTTATCCAAATAAATACCATTCCTGGATGAATTTTGCAAATCTTTCTAATCTTCAAGGAACACATTATTCTGATGCAGATTAACATTATGGTCTTGGGCAAGTTACTTAACCACTCTGCCAATTTTCTCTTGTGTAAAATGGAAATGGTACTTACCTTATATGGTTGTTGTAGAGATTAAATGAATTAATATACGTAACACACTTAGAAGTACATCGTATGTAATATACAAGTGTTTGCAAGTATTTAAAATGCTACAGAGAATAGAGAGGGAAATCATCCAAAGTATTTTATAATGGAATCAAAATATCAATATCAAATCGTGAAAAAGATTAAGCACATAGAATGCACCTGTACATTAAAGAATACAATATTACAACCAAATTGGTTTTCATTCCATCTTCTCATTCTTGGGAAGAAAAGCTAGACCCACACTTTTCCTGGCCCTGGGACTCTGAGTCAGGAGTGGGTAATGCAAAGAAGCAGGAGTGAATGAGAACCCCGTCTGGTGGCAGCATTCGGGATCTGCAGGGGAGGCATCTCAACCTGGCTCTTCTGGGCATAATTGTGGCGGAAGTCTGGCTTCCCAGCCTTTTTCTTTTTTTTTTAGAAGAGATAAAATTTGATTTTATTTTTAAAAGATCAGTATTATTGTGTCTTATAAAGCTGGGAAAAAAAGTATTTTAGGCAGAGAGATCAGAATGCCTTAAGTTTGTTCTGTTGACCCAAGGGATGAAACTAGTAACAGGTAAATGCTACAGGAAGTTAAAGAACATTGGCAAGACCATTACCGGCATTGGACAGAGACTGATGAGTCTTCACGTGGTAGGAACGTTGCAGTGAAGACTCAGATATCAGATGGGTACTCGGACCAGAAGAATTCATATTTGCAAACTTGAGATTTATTACTGGATGCTTCTGAATCAAGGAACAAGCAAAATCCCAAACTTCAAGGGAACCCTCAATTCCATGATTCTCCATCTTTCTTGTTCTTAAAGACTGAGTTTGACCTTCAGCCTTCCCAGAGATTCCAAGAACAATCAAATATCTTTCCAAAATCTTCTTCCCTTAAGTTGCTCAGCTTCTGTTTGGTATGTTTGAAGCAAGAATTTTGACTAGTGCTAGATGAATAGCTTCTTGACCTGATCTTAAAAGTGTATATCTCAAACTAAAAGCCAATATTGTATTTAACGGTGAAACACCAGAACCATTCCCATTAATGCCAGCAATAAGACAAGGTCATCTCTTACATCATCTACCATAGGAGTCTCTAGATTTTTCTAGGGAGAGGGTGGCAGGGAACAACGTTGATTTCACCAAAATCTGTGAACACAAGTGTAGGCGAGGGAAGCTGAGCGGCCAGTAGGATGCATGAATCAAGTCAAGGAGAGATTACCACAAACCAGACCAAGGAGCTGCAGCAGGAGAACTTGATAGTGTCTTAACATATTTTAAAAGGCTTAACAAATGTTCATACCCTTGTCTCAGCGGTTTACTTCTGGGGATTCGGCCTAAGAAAATAATCAGGGCCAACGACAAAGACTTGTGTGTAAAGGGAAGAAAATTTGCACCTGGACACAACAGACAATAAGCAGTCACTTGGGGCCAGTCCGGTGGTGCATCAGTTAAGTGCACACGTTCCGCTTTGGCGGCCCGGGTTCGCCAGTTCGGATCGCAGGTGGGGACATGGCACCGCCTGGCAAGCCATGTTATGGTAGGCATCCCACATATAAAGTAGAGGAAGATGGGCACGGATGTTAGCTCAGGGCCAGTCTTCCTCAGCAAAAACAAGAGGAGGAGTGGCAGCGGATGTTAGCTCAGGGCTAATCTTCCTCAAAAAATAAAAAAACAAGCAGTCTCTCTTTTAGGTGGAAACTGATTTCTTTTTCTTCTCCTTCTCCGTCCCCTTCTCGCCCTTCTTCCTTCTTATACTTTCGTGTCCTCCACCTTCCTCCTCCTCCTCTCCCTTCTCCTCCTCCTCCTTCTTAATCTTCTCCCCTTCCTCTTCCTCCTCTCTCTCTCTTTAATTTTGTCATAGCCTAATATGCCTTTTAGTCATAAGACAGAAGATCCTGGCTACTCTGAATGCGATAGGTTGAAAAAAAGTAAGATAAGTTCTTCTGAATATCAAATGGGAAATTTTCAGGTTTGACTTTAGAGCGCCAAGTGGAGGGGCCCTTGAACTAAGAATCAAGAGAAGATTTTGGGGAAAAGTCTCAGGATGAGGAGATGGGCCTTAGTACCCTGGAAGCTACTGAGAGCTTTGGGCAAGAAATGAAAAGTAAGAGGTTCTCTGTGGCTGAGAATGGTTAGTGAACTGGAGGGCCAGCAATGTCTGATCAGCTCGAATTTGTTTATTTTTTGCAAGTAATTAAACTCTAGTTTCGCTAGAATTTCGGTTAAAATCTATAAAACAAAAATATAAGATGGTGGTGTCTTGAGATTGTGTTCATGGGGAGCAAACAGGAGCACATAGAGATGAGCTAGAAATGACCTGAGAATGTAAGCAGAGAGGAGTCAGGACTGAGATGACGGGAAACCTCCAGGAGAATATAAATACCACCTCTCATCCAGGAGTTCTCACAACTACTGGGAGGGCACTGGGCATCCTGCATTTTTGTGGGATCAAGACACAGATATTTTCCTTGTATAGGGAAAAAAAGGGTAATCCAGAGGCAAGGGAATTTGGGGACATTCTGATTACATATGTGCAAGATTAGGGCAGCATTGTTTATACCTAGACATATCTACCTTCAGAACAACATGAAACTCTAGATATCAATTAGAATTCTCAAATTTACTGTCTACCCCAGCTTGAGGAGGCAGGAAGAGCTGGTCCAGCCCCAGTTCTGGGCCTCTCATGGCCCATCCACTTTCTCTTCCCACTCCCAGCTCTACTCCGGCCATGAGGGGGCTTGTGTGCACCCGTGAGAACACTTGTCCTCATATCTACGGTCCATCCACATTCTTGCCCACCCCTCGGGACTAGGAGCAAGCAAACGAGTGGTGTAGTCCATTCTTGGGATAATGGACCAGGAAAGGGGCCCAGTCAGGTCTCAAAAATGAACTCCTCAAGGCAGTTTGGGCAGAGAATTCCAGAGTACCCAGAGCACACTTGAAGGAGGAACTGCGACAGGTATGACAGGTCTGGTTCAAGTGCTGGCTCAAATCCAAAAGAGCTTTCAAAGATGATCTTAAGCTTGGTTTACCCTGTGATTTCAGCAATCTTGTTATGGTACAAGGGTATTTGAGGACAGGTATACTGAAGATAAGTATGAGGAAAAAACACAATCATAAAGATGTTAATAAAGAGAAAGGAGATAACTAGATAGCAGAGAAGACTGCCCCCTAAATTACTAATGTAGGTGTTTAGCATAAAGCCTTCTGTTCAGATAGTCCCATGTCACACCTGGGAATCTTAGGATTCCCAACACCACAGACCTTCTCGAGAGGCATCTGATCTATAGCCGGAATTTACTTAATTCTATTTTCTAAACCTTGTTTTTATAAGGATAATTTCATTTAATTATCACAACTGCTCAGTGAGGTAGATGCCAATCTAATCTGTAATGCAAGGATGAGGAAGCAGAGCCTTCGAGAAGTAATGTGACTGGGATGTGAACCCGGGCAGACCAGCTCCAGAACCCTCACTCCTGACACTAAACGGCAATTTCCCAATTGGCTAGTAAATCCAGAATAAACCTGAAAACTAGTCACTGGGTCAAAGTGGCTCCTGTTCTCCTAACTTGGTTTGGTAACGTGATGTGGGAACCCTAGTCCTTTTTACTGGCAACCTTTGTGGAGATGCATCGTCTTTCCACGTTTCCCGATTCTCTCTCTCCTGGCAGCCGGTGTAGAGGAAAGAGATTAAGCCTCGAGGATATGTAGACCAGAACTCAGCTTGCACTCTGGGAACTGGCTGCACGACTGAGTCTAAGGGCTGTCCAACTGGGGGCCAGGCCCTGTGACTGACCAGAGTGAGTATTGCTCCTCTTTGCTCTTTGAAACACCTTGCAGAACTGAGAAGGGTGTGTGTTCGTGACACACAGCTTCAGCCATGTTTCTTTGGACATGAGGTGCAATAGCGTGTGCTGGGAACAGAGATGAGTAGAGAATCTCTTTGGTTATCCAGGTTTCGGCTGGGAGACCAGGCCTCCTCTCTCTGGCTAGGGCAATGGCAGCATGGAAGTTCCCTCTGCTCTGGAGCAACTGTCTTTCGATGTGGACGCCCCTAAGGTGCGAGTGAGGGGGTGGAGAGTGGGCATCTGAGTTTTGGCTCCAGCAGTGAGACACAAGCAAGGAGGACTCCCCTTGAAATGAAGGAGCACCTTGGGAGACTCCTAAACATGTTGGGGTGGGGATGCCAGGGGAGAGAAATTGAACTTGCTGATAATCCGAGGATATATGCAAGTGGGAGGCATTGCCTGCACCCCAAGTTATCATGTGGGATACCTCAGTTACATTTTGAAGAGAAGTGAACATTTATACTGTTGCTCTAAAGTCCTGGGATCTTCACTTTGGACAGTGGAGAGGACTTTACAGATTGTCTTATTAACGACACACTCGATATTTAAATCTCCTTGCCGAGAGTTGTACAGCCTATTTCAACACATCTTTTTCCTTTTTCTTTTTTTTTTGAGGAAGATTAGCCCTGAGCTAACTACTGCCAACCCTCCTCTTTTTGGTGAGGAAGACTGGCCCTCGGCTATCATCCGTGCCCATCTTCCTCTACTTTATACATGGGACGCCTGCCACAGCACCGCGTGCCAAGTGGTGCCATGTCCGCACCCGGGATCCGAACCTGCGAACCCCGGGCTGCCAAGAAGTGGAATGTGAGAACTTAACCGCTGCGCCACCCAGCCGGCCCTCTACACATCTTGAGACTGGGATTCACTGTTTTCCAAAGCACCTCCTTCTATGTTTGGAAACATTAATAAAATGATATTTTGAAAATTAAGCCTAAATTTGTCTCTGTGTCATGTTCACTCTTTGGTCTAGGTTCTATACCCTGAAGCAATATGGGCTAAATCTAATCCATCTTCCACAAAATACCCTTCAAAAATTTAAAGGCAAGGGGCCAGCCTGGTGGAGTAGTGGTTAAGTTCATGCTCTCTGCTTTGGCAGCCCCGGTTCACGGGTTTGGATCCCGAGCTCGGACCTACACACAGCTCGTCAGGCCATGCTGTGGCAGTATCCCACATACAAAGTGGAGGAAGACTGGCACAGATGTTAGCACAGGGACAATCTTCCTCCAGCAAAAAGAGGAAGCTTAGCAACAGATGTTAGCTCAGGGCCAATCTTCCTCATCAAAAAAATAATAAAATAAAAAATGTAAAGGCAGCTTGCCAGCCTGAGACATCTCTTTTCAAAGCTAAACATGCTCAGGTTTGGTTGTGCAAACTGCTCCTTGTGTAACATATGGCCCTTCACGCTCCTGATTTCTCTCTATGAGTACTTTGCAGTTGTCGCTTTTCTTTTTAAGACACAGCATCCATGAATTGAATGTCACACTTCTGGAGTAGAGAGAGGGAGCAATTGTCATCTATGTTTTTCTATTAATGCAGACCAAGATCATAGTGGCTTTTTTTTTTTTTTTTTTTTGGTGGAAGCCACCAAATGGGTGTATCCTGATATAACTGTTGGTCACATTCCCTAAGTCATTTTCACATGAGCTGTTGCCAAACTCTGCTTTTGCTTTGCTCAAGGCAGCTGCTGTGCTCTTGTGAGACTCAAACGCCCTGAGGGGTAAGTTCAAGACCATCTAATGTTTGCAGTCACAAGTGGTATCTTTTCATAAAAGAATGATAAAGTATCTTTTAAAATCCCAGAGCGGGTACCAGATTCTCCAATGTTTTAGCAATTATGCTTTGCTCTGCAAATGTAGAAACAGTGTCAGGGTTATACATAGGTTTTGGTTTTCACATAAAATTTAAGTTCAATTTAGAAATATCTTTATTATTTCATTTCTGAAAACAATGGGTTCTTGGGCAAATGTAGTCGAGTATTTGTATTAAGCTTAAAGACTAATTTTTGAAAGACAAAGGGAAATAGCTACTTTTATCCACACAAAGTCTAATTCTTAAAATAAAAAATTATAATTCACTTTTTAATCTTTAAGGGTTTGAAAAAAGATTGAAATGAACGTGTTAGCAATGTTTAGGAAAACTTATAGGATTTTTCAAAGCACTCCATTGCTGCCAGATTTAGCTTGGATAAGTACTTAAAAATCTCAGTAATCAATGTTCCACAAGCAGAGTGTCAGTGCTAAACTTGCAGGGCTCAGTACTGCCAGCACTTGCATATCTGTCTATCATAGGAAGTGGAATGTGCCAAGTTCTTACAAGTATGCTAGTTTCTAGGGTTTTTAAAAACATATTTGGGTCATTTAAAAATCTTACAAATAATTCAGCTCAAGCTGGTTTATTAGTTCAAAACAAATTACTTCATGCTTCATCATTCTCTGGAATTCTATGTATTTTAAATCACATTTGGCCTCAAGCTGATTGTAACCTTATCTAACACGTAATGCTGTAAAGGGAAGGGTCCGGAATCATTTTTGGCAAACGTTGGTGTTTATAGACTTGAAATACTTCATTTTTCTAAAAGTAAAGAAAGGCAATGGGTTTCATTTGAAAACTCATTGAAAAAAATACTGCATAGGGGCTGGCCCGGTGGTGTAGTGGTTAAGTTCACACGCTTCACTTCGGTGGCCCAGGGTTCGCAGGTTCAGATCCCAGGTGTGGGCCTACACGCCACTGATCCAGCCATGCTGAAGCTGCATCCCACATACAAAATAGTGGAGGTTGGCATAGATGTTAGCTCAGCAACAGTCTTCCTCACCAAAAAAAAGCAAAAACAAAAGCAAAAACTGAACAATAGAACACAACTATTGATACTAACATAGTCACTCTGCAAAAGACAGCTGTCTTACTCATCAGCATGCAGATGGACAGGGTCATCCAGGACGGGCTGATCCTCTCCACTTTACCCAGAGTCCAGGTTTTGGGGTAGAATTTCTGGAGGTGGAGATTGCAGAGTTAGGTGATGTTCCTTCAAATATGAACTAAGAAGTAAAGGCAGGCCCCCTCCATCCTTCTCTGCCCTAAGTTCTGCCTCCTCCTAATGGCCTAACCCAGTCGTGAATGCAATGAAGGGTGTGTTTCCACACCACCCCACTCAGTAGGAGATGGCTCCTGGCTTTTATCAGGTCCAGTCTTGCTCAGATGATGACTATCAAGCCACAGAAAGGTCAGCTGAGCACATGGAGCCTCTGTTGGGAAAGGGGCTTGTCATTCCTGAGCAGCGTGTGGTATGCTGACTGCTCCGGGTGTTGGAGGGGGAGGGAGAGTGACCAGACGAGGATAATTAACACGGCAGCACAGCAGAGCAGTGAACCATCTCTCTTGCTTGGAGACTGGATGGCCTCTGAGAGCTGACCTGCCAGTGACGCTGGGCCTCCTTATTCAGGCTGAACACTGACGCCTGTCTCCGCCCACTTCTTCCTGTGTGGTCTCTCCGCCCTTTCTCTCCTTTCCTCCAGTGGAATCTTAATCTGGTCAGAAGGTCAGAAGGAGTGGGTGGGGAGATGGGGCGGGGAACTCTGAATGTGTATCTGAATTTTTCAGTCTTCACCTAGATTAGTGGTTTTATAACTTCAACGTGCCAATAATGGAACCCATCACGTAAAGCAAAGAATGACTCATATCTAGCTCACTGGAGAGGCCCTCAAGGTGCAAGTGAAGAATTTCAGCAAGTGCAGGGTGGGCGGGCAGGGCTGGACATTATACATTATTTATCCTTTGAAGTTTACAACCAAATGACTTCAGAGAGAATGGCAGCAGATAACCTGTAATTCGTAACAAACTAAAATATTTATATGAGTAGTTCCTCTGGCCTCTATACATAAATAAGACGAGAGGAAACCAATAAAAATGAAAATAACGCTTAATTTAACTATGTGCAATCCTTGGGAAAATTAATGTTGGCTAAGTGTTATTAATACTTTTCACTATCGATTTTTAATTTCTGTTTAGTGGAATGAAATTGTTCTTTTCAAGAGTCGTCAATGGGCCCATGTTGCCAACTGTAATAATCGCTTTTATCCTGTTTTTCTTGGTGGCATTCAACACACTTAACCATACATTCTTACTTGATTTTTACCAAAAATTATATGCACACAGTGTAAAAAGTCAAGTAATTCTGTAAGGTTTATTATTAAAAAAAAAAAATGCCAGCTGTTCCCCACCCCCCAACCTGTCACCCCACTTCCATTTCCCATTTTCAAGAGCAGTGCTTTTAACTATTTTTGCTTATTCTTTTGATACTTACCTCCATGTCGCTAAATAATATACTTATAATTCCACTGCTTGAATTTCCAGTTTTAGGCATTATCTATTGATTTCACACTATAGGAGATGAGGAATTAAAACGAACTCTGTCTGTCTCTTCCTCTCTCTCTCTCTGTCTCTCTCTGTCTCTCTCTCACACACACAGACACACACACACACACACAGAGGCATATTTCTCATCCCTTTGTCTCTGAATAGAGTTAGATTGTAAGAGTGCTTAGATAAATACTCAGTCTTGCATTATTATGACCATGTGAACGTGATTCTCCACTGAGGCAGGCAGTATTCTTGAATGTTCTCCCTTTCCTGCATAGCATTCCTCTCTGCCCTACCTCTTCTCCGCTACCCTAGATTTAATAATGACTTTTTTCCCCATTTGCTTCATTTTGTCTGAATAGCATTTCTTACCAGTTCAATTTATCTTAATCCATTTGGGTTGCAATAACAAAATACCACAGACTAGGTGGCTCATAAACAACAGAAATTTCTCTCTCACAGTTTTGGAGGCTGGAAGTCAGATCAGGGTGCCAACGCGGTCGGGTGAGTGCCTTCTTCCTGACTGCAGACTTCTTGTTGCATCCTCTCGTAGCCAGCTGGAAGGGGCCGAGGGCCTCTGTGCGGTCTCTTTTATAATGGCACTAATCATATTCATGAGGGCTCCCCCCTTACGATCTAAGCACCTCTCAAATGCCCCACCTACTAACACCATCGCCCTTATGGGTTAGGATTTCAACATATGAATTTTGAAGGAACACAAACATTCAGACCATAGCAAACCCCAAACTTTACCCCAGTTTTGAAATTCTCTTCTCAAGAAGGTCAGATCCATGAGGTATTCAGTCAGTTGCTTCTTTGTGAAGAAACCCCTCCTGGAGCTTCCCAGTGAGCTCTGGCCAGGATACGTGGCCCTCCAGGCGTGCTGAGTAGCTCTTGCTCTGCAATCCCCTTTCATCATCTTTCTGGAGAATCCTTTTTTTCTTTTTTTTGAGGAAGATTAGCCCTGAGCTAGCATCTGCCCCCAATCTTCCTCTTTTTGCTAAGGAAGACTGGCCCTGAGCTCACATCTGTGCCCATCTTCCTCTACTTTCTATGTGGGACGCCTACCACAGCATGGCTTGCCAAGCCGTGCCGTGTTCGCAGCCGGGATCCGAACCAGCGAACCCTGGGCCGCTGAAACGGAACAGGCGCACTTAACGGCACGCCACCGGGCTGGCCTCTGGAGAATCCTTATGTCTCTCTATTGTGTTGGATCCTTGGTTTCTCAGAATATACACAGTATCTTCCTCTATCTTGGTTTACTCCCTTATGGAAGGCCACTTCCTCTGGCAGCCTCCTGAGAAAGGTACGTGAGTGGTTCATCTTTTTTATTCCTCTGTGTTGGTCCATTGTGTGACTATATCACAGTTGGTTCTTTCATTTTGTCGTTGCTGGGCTTTTGGATTGTTTCCAGTTTGGGGCTATTACAAGTAGTGCCGCCATGAAAATTCTAGTTCACGTCTTCTGGTGATGTATGTAAGAAGTTTTGTTGGGTGTATACTTAGGAGTGAAATTTCTGATGTAGGAGATTAATATGCTCAGATTTAATAGATATTGCCGAAAAATTTTCCAAAGTTGTTGAACTGAGTTACACTCTCACCAGGAATGTTCAAGAATCCCAGTTCCTCTATGGCCTTGTCAACCCTTGGTTTCCTTTCTTGTTAATATTAGCCATTTTTGTGGGTATCTAACTATGATTTAATTTTCATTTCCCTGACTACTAGTAAAGTCAGACATCTTTTCAAATGCTTATTGGCTATTTGGATATCCTTTTTTGAGGAGTTACTGTTTAAATCATGTCCCTATTTTTCTGTTAGGATTGTCTGTCTTTTTCTTACTAATTTGTAAGAGTTATTATATATTCAGGATACAAGTCCTCTATCAGCTAGATGTACAATGAACATCTCTCATTCTGTGAATTGCTTTCATCATCTCTTAACAGTATCTTTTGATGAATAGGAGCTTTAGGAATTAATCGTCTATTTTATAAGTTTTTCTTTTATGGTTAGTGTATTTTATGTCCTGTTTCAGAGATCTTTCTCTCTTCCAAGATCAAGAACATATTCTCCTATGTTTTCTTTCTTTTTTTTGAGGAAGATCAGCCCTGAGCTAACATCTGCTGGCAATCCTCTGCTCTTTTTGCTGAGGAAGACTGGCCCTGAGCTAACATCCGTGCCCATCTTCCTCTACGTTCTATGTTGGACACCTACCACAGCATGGCAGAGCCAAGAGGTGCCATGTCTGCACCTGGGATCGGAAACAGAGAACCCTGGGCCGTGGAAGCAGAACACGCGAACTTAACCGCTGTGCCACCGGGCCGGCCCCCTCCTTTCTTATTAATCTCTCCTACATCTATACTGAAAGGATGTCTCTTTTTTCATTCATAATGTTGTTTATTTGTGTTTTCCTTCTTTTTTTTCTTTATCTATCCTGCAGAGGGTAGCAAATTTTTGTTCTTTTCAAATAATCGTCTTTGAGATTTAATTTTTTAATTTAAAAATTTATTATTTTTTAAAATATGGAGTTAGAATTTATATGTGTTACAGACAGAGATTGTGGTCTTTTTTTGGACAGTTTTTGAGTTTTATTTTGTGGCTTAGCACATATAAAAATCTTTAAAATGTTCCGTATGTGCTTGAGAAGAATTTGTCTGGTTTTATGCCCGTTAGATCAGGCTTATTAATTGTGTTACTTAAACCTTTTATACTCCTGCTGAATTTTTCTGCTTTTAGGGTCATTTACTGAGAAAGGTGTATTAAAATCTCTTTCTCAGATGGGTGGATTATCCCGTTTTCCCTCATAGTGCTAATGAATTTTGCTTTATGTATTTGGTGCAACCTTAATAAGTGTATAAAAGTTTAGAACTTGTACGTTTTCTACCTGAATTGAGCCATTTATTAATATATAGTGATCCTTTTTAAGCCTAGTAATGCGTTTTTCCTTGTAGTCTTTTCTATCTGATATTATTATAGCCCCGTCAGTTTTACATATTATTTATAATATTTTTCCATGTTTGAAAGTTATAGAAATTTAAATTATGTTTTTCATTAGGAAAAAAAATCTATTTTCTTTTCTTTTTGGTTTCCAACAGTTTTCTTGAGATATAATTTACATACTATAACGGTCACCCACTTAAAGTATACAATTCAGCGTTTTTCACAGAGCGGTGCCACCATCACCACAATGGAATTTTGGAACATTTCTGTCACTCAGAAAAGACCAAATCCATTAGCAGTCACTCCTTATTTCCCTCTCCCCCACAGCTCCTGGTAACCACTATTTTACTTTCTTTCTCTGAATTTGGCTATTCTAGGTATCTCATATTAGGAGAATCATACAATATTTGTCCTTTTGTGTCTGTCTTATTTCACTCAGCATAATGTTTTCACACTTCATCTAGGTTGTAGCACGTACCAGTACTTCATTCCTTTTCAATAATGAATGGTATTTTATTGTCTGGATATACCACATTTTGTTTATCCATTCATCCATTGATGAACATTTGAGTTATTTCCACTTTTTAGCTATTAGGAATAATGCTGCTATGAACATTCATGTACAAGTTTTTGTGTGAACATATATTTTCCACACCTACGATTCCCTTGAGTAGGTGCCTAGGAGTAGAATTGCTGGGTCATATAGGAAGTCTATGTTTAACATTTTGAGGAACTGAAAGGCTGTTTTCTAAAGTGGTTGCATCATTTTGCAGTCCCACCAGCAAGGTTTGAGGGTTTTAATTCTCCACATCTTCAACAACACCCATTATTATGTCTTTTTGATTATAGCTATTCAGGAGTGTATTAGTTCAACTTGCCAAACAAAATACCATAGACCGAATGGCTGCAATAACAGAAAATCTCTCTTAGATCTAGAAGCTGGGCAGTCCAAGCCCAAGATACCAGCACATTTATTTCCTGGGAGACTCTCTTCCTGACTTGCAGGCGGGCACCATCACTCTGTGTGCTCACATGACCTCTTCTTTGTGTGTGCAGAGAGGGAGCGGTCTGGTCTCTCTTCCTCTTCTTATAAAGACATTAATCTTATCAGATCAGGGCCCTGGGCTTATGACCTCATTTAATCTTAATTACTTCCATAAAGCTTCTATCTCCAAATATAGTCACACAGGAGGTTAGGGTTTCAACATACAAATTTGAGGGGATCATAAACATTCAGTCCATAACATAGGGGCTATAAAGTAGTATCTTATTATGTGTTTCACTTGCGTTTCCCTAATACTAATGCTATTGGGCATCTTTTCATGTATTTATTAGCCATTCATGTCTTCTTTGGGGAAATGTCTATTCAAATCCTTTTTCCATTTTGTTGTTGTTGAGGAAGATTCACCCTAAGCCAACATCTGTTGCTAATCTTCCTCTTTTTGCTTGAGGAATATTTGCCCTGAGCTAACATCTGTGCCAGTCTTCCTCGATTTTGCATGTGGGTCACCACCACAGCATGGCTGATGAGTGATGTGGGTCTGCGCCTGGGATCGAAACCTGCAAATCCCAGGCCGCCAACACAGAGCATGCGAACTTAACCACTGCGCCACCAGGCTGGCCCCAAGTATTTTTGTCTTTTAATGATTGAAATGTAAGAGTCTTTTATATATTCTGGATACAATTCCTTTATTTCATATATAATTTGCAAAATCATATGTTTTCTAAAGTAACCATTTTTTATTATAAAGTCACAAAAACACAAACTTCTCCAAATATCAGAATTATTGGAAAAGCAAAGAAAACAAATTACATCAGGAAAGAATTCGAAAATTATAAAAACAGAAAATATAAAAGAAAATGACAGAAAAAAGACCAAGTATGTCTGTCACATCAAAAAATGAAAATGTGCTTATTTATCTTTTAGAAATAAACAGATTTTCAGAGTAGGTCACAAAGTAAAAACCCAAATTCTATAGCATGTGAAAGAAACACACTTAAAAATTGACTCCCAAAGGTTGAAAATAAAAGGAAGGACAAAAGTAAACCAGACAAGTGCAAATAAAAAGAAAGCGAGAGTTGCAATCGTAATATCAAGCAAAAGGAATTTATAGGAAAAAAGCATGAAATGAGACTAAATAAGCCTACTTATAATATTAAATGATACGATTTACATTGATGATATAATAGTTACAAATATATATGCACTTAAAGCATGGTAGCAATATTCGAAGAGCAGAAATAACAGGAGATACAAGAGGAAGTAGATGTTAGCAGTAATATTTACTAGATAGAAGTAGTAATGTCTCCTATATTAGAAGACTTTAATTTGCATCTCCGGGTCTAGAACAGATCAAATAAATTTTTTAAAAGGATGTGAAGATAGAGACAACAGAAATCACATAATAGGGTAGAGCTGGACAATATATCACATTTCATTGAATGGAAGATGCAGTCAATCGCAAAACATATCTTTTTTTAAGTAGCACTGAGAAAATAAATGCTATCAGTTAACCTATGACACAATGTCTTAATTATAACCCTGCAAAGTGCCTGAAGAAGTCTCACTATCCTCTGGTTGTTATTAAATTTATTTCATCTATTTTGAGGGATTTGGCAATTTCTCCTAAATTCAGTTGCTTTGTTTGGTGTACAACAGGTATCCTCTTGAGCATATCTCAGGAAGAAAACATCACACAGATTCATCTGCTCATAGTTACTGTCCTTTATTGTTTTAAGGTTCTCTAAAGTCTTTGGTTGTTTTTTGCAAGAAACTGTGGAATTATAGTAGTTCTTCCATCAACAATACTTGCCTTACTAACATCAAATTTACACCTTTCTGTTTTATTTTCCAAGCCTTTCTGTGTATCCAATAACTTTTAGTTTCAATGCCAAAACATACTGTAATCTTTTCAACCACATTTAAAACGGTAACGAAAGCCAACGTGTATAGAACCAGCAATGTAAACACAACAGGGTTGAAGTGTCGATGATATAAACAGCTGTGGCCAAGGTTGTGCGTGTGCCAGCAAAAACAACCGCTCTGTGAATGCCATCTGGCCAAAAGTAATTATAAGAAGCCAGAATCGAAAAATGAATCTCAATCAGGGATTTTAAAATGTAAGAGAAAGAAAATAGTGGCTTAGATTTAATGAAACATGGTATATTATGTTCCCTTAAAATAGATAACACACCTTCATTTCAAGTGCCCATTGAAAACTGACCATATGTTGGTCAAGAAAAAACCCTGAATATCAGCCACGTTCTTTAATCACACTACACTGAAACTAGACTCTCTAATGTTATCACAGAATAAAGGCCCTTCTACCCAAATATGTAAAGAAAACAAATCCTCTTACATAACTCTTGGATCAAGAGGGATGTACTAAAACACTAGGCAGCCATAACGTGTAAAGATGGGCGTGCACCCGAGTTCTCGAATTGTTCAGGAGGAGAACAAAAGCATCCGTTTTTGGCTTTGTCAAATAATATATGAATATTTAAATTTTAGGGATTACCTGTGAGAAAAATAAATCGCATGTATGCTTTCTAAATCAGTAGAAGGGAAAGGAGCAATAAGAACCAATGTGAAGGAACTTACCCTCTCTGTTTTCTTCTAGGAGTTTTATGGTTTCAGGTCTTATATTCATGTCTTTAATCCATTCTGAGTTGATTTTTGTGTGTGGTGTAGGATAGGAGTCCAGCTTCATTCTTTTGTTTGTGGCTGTCCAGTTTTCCCAACATCACTTACTGAAGAGACTGTCTTTCCCCATTATATATTCTTGGCTCCTTTGTCATCAATTAACTGACCGTGTAGGTGTGGGTTTATTTCTGGGCTTTCTATTCTGTCAGAGTGGATTAAGTCCCTCCCTAAGGGCCTCATTTTAACCTACTCACCTCTGTAAAGGCCATGTCTCCAAATACAGTCACATTCTGAGAGACTAGGGGTCAGAGTTTCAACATGTGAACTTGAGGGGACACAACTCAGCCCATAACACAATTTATTATAAAATATTATGTAATTTTTCAATATTTCAATGCGTGAACCATAGGGCATGGCTACGTTATCACAGTGCCTCTCAAACTTTAGTTGTAGATGTGAATACTCTGGCAATCTTGTCAAAAATGCAGATCCTGATTCGGTAGTCCTGGAGGGGCAGAGATTCGGCAGTTCTGATAAGCTTACAGAGGGGCGTTTGAGCAGTAGTGAAACACTGAAACATATGAGGTGCTCGGATCCTTGCAACTTCTTGTAATCGATAGGATTGGATTGAAGAGAAGTAAGAGGATTGGAGATATTTCATGCAAGAAAAACAGCAAGATGAAATAGCAGGGGAACAAATGTGATTCATATTTGTAGATGATAAGAGAAAGAAATTTAAATGAAGTTAGGATAATGTGCCAAGACGACATACTGTCTTAGTGGAGAAAATGAGGTATAGTACTCCTGCAAATGCATAAGTTGGTAATGTTAATAGACCCCATCAAGACAGTCAGAGTTCCAAAACTACAGATTTACAAAACACTTTTTCATGCCACTGCATAATTTCAACACTGCTACAAGTGGCACATTGGGATGCCCGCCATGTGTCATCAGTAATAACAAATGCAATGTTTTTAAAAAGGAAATTATTCAATCAGTACTAATAGCTCCCTTTCCAGTTTATTTACATACATATTTTTTAGACTTATAATCATACATCACATAAGAAGGAAGCTGCGAGTTAGTAAATTATTCAAAGTCTATGTCTTTAATCCATTTGTGTTTCCTTCTCCATACCACCTTCTCCGAAACTACAGGGGTTTCTTGTAACTTCTTATAAAAGCAACAAACTCTTCATTGTTAAAGTCTACCAAATTACCACTGACTTATATTTACAGTGGGTGTATTCTGGTGGAACACTGGAAAATTGTGCAAAATGAAGATAATTCTTTGCTGTGTGAGACATTTCCACACGCTGCAGGTAGTTTAACATTCCTGGTCCCCATGCATTAAATGCTAGTGTAGCATCCTCCAGTCATTATGAGGGATACAAAGATCCCTACAAATTTCCAAAACACACTTTAGGATGGGGATTTATCCCTTTTGACCATCACTGTATAGATTCATCAACTAGACTAGACTAAACTTTACACCTTGAAGATTTAACGCAACTTCCAAATGTCTGACTTAAACCAGACATTTAATATACCAAAGCAGCAAATGCTTCATAGTTGTCTTGTCTGGTAATCCAAAAGTTTCATGCGGAAAGTTCAGGCCCTAGAAAAATCTGAAATATTCCCTTGGCATCTATCACTAAAAACCTCATGTAGCTGGATAGTCGGTGAGTTCTGGAAGGTCTTCTCTTACTAACTGGAAATACAGGAACAACAGCTTCTGTTCTTGTAACCTGTTTTACCCAGCATGGGCCTCTTCCACTCTCTGTTTTAAGCACAACATACCTGAAGACACTTTGTTTAAATCCACTCCTTCCGCAGGATTTTGTAGCATTTCTTATGGAAGACAGGACCATGTTTCGTATCCTAATTTTCAAGCTTAATTACCCTATCCTGAATGAGGTAACTTCAGGGGACCATCTGTTCAGAGAATGACAGGATGAACACTTCAGAGAAAATATATGAAAAGGATAATTAATGTGGTAAGCTAAACAAGGAGACAAACAAGAACATAGCTGGTTAATTTGGAAGGTCTCATCAGACACTTCTTTTAGCACAGCATCTGTATAAAATTATGTGATCTGTGTATCAGACCCTATAATTTGCAAAGCTACAGACTTGCCAACAAATTGGTAAACTCTGGCTTATTTTTCCATTACAGTGAATTTGACGTTGAGAGCAAAGTTTAGATGGATTAATAGCACCAATAAATTAACTCTTGATAGCCTTAGTAAATTATGAAAAAAAATATTCTAACAGTAAGTTCCTAGATTCATAAGATGGTTTTGTTTTTTTGCTGGGAAAGATTCACCCTGAGCTAACATCTGTTGCCAATCTTCCTCTCTCTTTTTCTTTTCCTCTCCCCAAAGCCCCAGTACACATCTGCATGTTCCAGTCACAAGTCCTTCCGGTTCTTCCAGGTGATCTGCCACCACAGCAAGGCCACTGACAGACGAGCAGTGTGGTTCCATGCCCGGGAGCTGAACTCCAGCTGCCGAAGCTGAGCACGCCAAACCCCAACCACAGGCCATGAGCGCTGGCTCAAGATGCTCTTTTAATGTAAGCTAAAGCCATGTATTTTTGTAATGTCTGTCACCATCACACCTCAGTTTACTCCAAACATTAAAGCAAAGGGGTTGCATTTTAATTGTTTGCTACAACTGATTCTAAGACACCTATCTGTGTACTGTGATACGCAGAATAAAATCTGGAGGACTAGACCACGAAATATTGACAGTGGTTGTCTCCGGAAGCTGGGATTATATGTAATCTTCATTTTGTTATTTACATTTTTCTGGATGTTTTTTCTTTTTTTTCCCTAAATTTTTTTCAGTAAGTAGCTTTCACTTTTATAATCGAAGTAAATAAAGCTATTTTTTAAAATATAATGCATTACTAGCAGAATGTTAACCATAGCTTGTTGTTTAAACATCTCTTACTGCGTGGAAATAAATACTACCCATAACAAGCAGTATGCAGAAAATAATGCATCGAGAAAATTAAAACCACAAGCTGTGCCAAGCACTACCTGGGAAAATGAAAGCTTTTAATGTTGGGCAGATAAAATATCTGGCAACGAAAGCCATAATGGAGTCCATAAACAAACATTTTACTATTAAGCATTAAGTTTAAAGGTAATTTCCTTTTCTTTCAGAAAAGTTTGAGTCATGAGAGCACTTTAAATCTGTTTAAAAACCTTCTTAAACTCTGGTTAGAATATTTTTTAGGTAAGGTCCATAGACTGAATGTCTGTGTCCCCCTCAAATTCAGATGTTAAGTGTACATCACCCAAGGTGGAGGGTATGTGGAGGTGGGCCTTTGGGAGGTGGTTAGGTCCTGAGGGTGGAGCCGTCATGAATGACATTAGTGCCCTTATAAAAGAGACCCCAGAGAGCTCCTTGCTCCTTCTCCGGTGTGAGGACACAGTGAAAAGACCACAAGTCTGATCTGAACCGGGAAGCGGGCCCTCGCAGACGCCAATCTGCCAGCACCTTGATCTTGGCCTTCCCAGCCTCCAGAGCTGTGAGAAATTTCTCACGTTTGTAAACCAGCCAGTCTACAGTAGTCTGTTACAGCAGCCCAAACAGACTACAACAACAAGGGTTTTTCTCTTAAGATTTGTTTCTGAGGAGTTCTTTTCTCGGGAGTTTTAAGTTGTGGGTTGTGGTGATGGCCAGTGACCTGAGATCGCTGGGTCTCCATGGGTGTCGGAGTCAGGTGGGTCCACTCTCTAACTGTGACATGTGGGCAAACTTTCCTAAATACACACGCGTTATCTAGCAGCAGTTCACAAAGTGTGACCCTGAGGGCTCCTGAGACCTTTAGGGGAGGGTCCAATGATCTGCATAGTAATAAGACGTTATTTGCCTTTTTCATTCTCATTTTTACACCAGCGCACAGTGGAGTTCTCTGAGGGCTGCGTGACAGGTGACACCGCAGTAGGGTGAGTGCAGAAGCAGATCTGAGACTCTGGTGCCCTCAGTTAAAGATGACATTAAAGAGATGTACAAATTCGGTCACTCTTCTCATGAAATTGTTTTTCATTTTGGGAAATATAGTTAATTTCTTAAAAACGTCATGTTAACATGTGAGTTTCTTAATTAATTAATTTTTCATTTTGGTTTTAGTCTCTAATATAATAAATATCAATAGATAGAATCCACATAAATGAAAACTCTTTTGAGGTCCTCAATAATTTTTAAGAATGAAAAGGGTTCCAAAGACCAAAATGCCTGAGAAGCACCATTTAATAGTATAATTAATCTGAACTCTGAAAGCACAGAAAGCTTAATATAGGAGCATAATTATTTTTAGAAATGAGCTTCAAGTAAGGTTTTGTTTTATTCATGGAAGAAACAGAAATGTATAGAATGAGCATACATTCCCGCAGCCTCAACTTGCCCAAATTAATTAATAAATTAATAAACTAATTTAGTGGGACAAGTTGATATGCCAATACATGGGACTCTACCACTGATTAAAAAATATATGATGTGGCTTCACTCTGACAAGTACTGGAAAACACTAGAATTCCTTTTGTCTTATTTTTCATAGCTGCAATTCTTAGCCTAGACTGTCATCTCTGAAAGTCTCGTGTGTAGAAAATTGCATTGGTAGGATGTCAGGTTATGGAGCAACACAGCCAGTGATGCGTGAGCAATTAGAGGCCTGATCTAATTAGAGGCCTGATTGACCCCACCAATTATATCAAGCCAAAGGAGAATTATGGTTTGAATGGGTGTGGGTTTTCTTTTTTTTAATGATACAATTTAAGGAGGTGACAGAGTTAATATACGTCTTTAGATACATGAATTTTTGACATTTCATTATGGAAAATTTCAAATATAACAAAATTAGCTAGTGCAGCAGTTTAAGCCCCATGTGTCCATCCTCAACTTGAACAATTAGCAACATTTTACCAATATTGTTTCAACTATCCCATCACTCCTCTGCCCCTCTTTTTAGCCACAGTATTTAAAACAGATCAGAGACATATTATTTCACTGATAAATAATTCGACATGAATTGGTAACAAAGACTTTTGAAATCATATTTAATAAAATAGTCAATAATTTCTTGGTGTAATCTAACACTCAGTCCATGCGCAAATTTCCCTGTCTCAAAACTATTCATTTGCTCTGGTCTTTTTCTTTCTTTTTTTTTTTTTTTGAGGAAGATTAGCCCTGAGCTAACTGCTACCAATCTCCCTCTTTTTGCTGAGGAAGACTGGCCCTGAGCTAACGTCTGTGCCCATCTTCCTCTACTTTTTATGTGGGACGCCTACCACAGCATGGCATGCCAAGTGGTACCATGTCCACACTTGAGATCCGAACCGGTGAACCCCAGGCCACCAAAGTGGAACGTGTGCACTTAACTGCTGTGCCACCCGGCTGGCCCCTGGTCTTTTTCCTCTTTTCCTCAGGATGCAAATAAGTTCCACTGATTGTCTTTGTCTCTTAAATCTCTCTTAATCTCATTTGTTTACTGAAGAAGCTAGGTTGTATATGAACATTTTAATTTTATAATCAAGAAAAGAGGCACAAGGAAAAGATAAGAATGCCAAACATTTTAAAATTTAATGGATTCAAATTAGATGTAACCAAGAATCTCTAGCTAAAATTAGACAGGGAGATAAAATACGACATTTTTCATTTGAAATAGAGTACTAAATTGCTTTCTCAAGTCACAATTACTTTGCTTACTTCTCTTTCCCCTTCTGTCACCTGAAGGAAAATAGGGACATTAAAAGAACGTAAGGAGGGGCTGGCCTGGTGACCAAGTGGTTAAGTTCACGTGCTCCGCTTGGGCGGCCCGGGGTTTCACCGGTTTGAATCCTGGGCGCGGACACGGCACCGCTCATCAAGCCATGCTGAGGCGGCATCCCACATACCACAACTAGAAGGACCCACAACTAAAATATACAACTATGTACCAGGGTGCTTTGGGGAGAAAAAAGGAAAAATAAAATAAAATCTTTAAAAAAAAAAAAGAACGTAAGGACTCTGCTGGATGAGACGGGGGCGCCAGGAGGTCAAACAGCAATGTCAGAGTAGGCTATCAAAAAAGAGTGCTCCCAGCCTCCAAAGACACATTCAGATGGGGGCTTTGGTCCAAGTCTCTTAAAATTTCAGAGTAGCTTACTAGCTCCTTGCCCGCCCCACCCAAATTATTATATTTAGTCATTTTGGAATACATTCTAAGGTATTCCGCCTTGATCCCCTCTTTAGGGCTCAGGAAACCATAGCTGCTTTTAGGAACTTTGGTGGGAATGGCATTAGCTCCTGGGAGCTGTCTCCCCCAAGATTACGTCCCTCCCAGAGGGCAGCCCCAGGCCAACGACTGGCTGAGGCAGGGATACAAAGTCCTGGTTTCCTGGCCTCATCTGGGACGATGCTGAAGGACCGTCCCAGTTCCGGAGCTCACCACAGGACTGTAGGACAGGCCGAGGCTCAGCTGCATCTACATCATGGGTCAATGTCTCCCTCTACCCATGCTGCCTTCTTCACTCCCTTGCAGGTGCATCTCCTAAGAGCCCTCCCCAGTAAACCGTCTGCAGTCCTTTTCGTCTCAGTGTCTGTTTCCAGCAAACTCGATCTAAAACAGCTGATTTCAAAAGTAAGTTTCTTCCCATCCTTATTCTCCAGCCACCCATTTACTTTCCAGAGGCAATCATGTTTATCAGTTTGCCACATATGCTCGCAGAGATGGTCCATGCAGGTATAAACATACGTGCAGGTATTCTGTCCATCTCTTGTGTTTTTTTTTTAAACATGATAGCTTACTACACAAATCATTCTTTACTTGGCTTTTTTCTTTTAATAACATATTTATCTCTTAATAATACGTTTTGCAAAGCTGTCATTATTTTTAATGGATGTTTACAATGGATATACCACAATTTATTTAACCATTACTCTATTATGATTGTATATGTAAGTTGTGTCCAATCTTTTTTTAGTACATACCATGCTGTAATACATAACCTTGTGTGTGTGTGAGTTTTCAGAAATGTGTAACTACATCTCTAGAACACACAGCTAGAAGTCAAATTGTTTGGTCAGAGGGTATGCATTTAAAATATTGATAGATGTTGCTAAATTGCAAATTGATGTATGAGAATGCTTATTTCTCTTTACTCTAGCCAATGTCCTGAGTTATTAACCTTTTTGATCTTGATCAATCTGTTAGGGAGGGAATTATCTAATTATAGCTTTAACTTGCTATTATGAATGACATTGAGTGTCTTGTGTTTAAAAGGCATTCAGAGTGCATTTTTTTCCCATGAACTATCAGTACATGTTCATTGTTTATTTTTTCATTGGGTTGTTGTATCTTATCTATTTGTAGGAGCTCTTTATATATTAGGAAATCTAGTATTTTAATATGAGCTACAAATATTTTTTTCACAATTTGTCATTTGTATTTAGACTTTGCTTTTGGTAGTTTTTGTCATGCTAATTTCTAGAATGTAGTTTAGTTTATCAGCCATACTTGGTTTCTAGGATTTGTCTTATAAGAACACTAGGAGAAAAAGACTTTTAGATAAAATCCAGGGTATACTAGAAAAGAATATTTTAATGAGAATTTTGGATGAAACCAGGACTATCAAATTATCGCTGGTAACAATAAAAATCTTAATCTTCCCCCGATCCCACCCACTAAAACTTGCTGCTCTCATTGTCTACCCCATCTCGGTAAGTGCCAACTTTATTCTTCTGCTTGCTCGAGGATAACCTTGGAATGGTCCTTGGCTCTCTCTTTCTCTCACATCCCACATTCAATCCATCAGCAGTTCTTATCAGCTCTACTTTTTAAATATCTCTAGAATCTGACCTCTTTGCATAACCTTCACCACCAGCCTGGTCCAAGTCATCATTGCAGATTATCATAGAAGCTTCAGAATGGTTTCCCTGCTTCTACCCTGGCCTACACAGTTTACTCTCAAGCAGTCAGAGAGATCTTTTAAAAATGTAAAACAGATCATTGAACGCTCTGCTCAGTGCCCTGCAGAGTCTCCCTATCTGGTTCAGGGAAAAAGTCAAAGTCCTCACAATGGCTTATTGTCCACTGAGACCCTCCCACCTCATCTGCTACCGTACACTGGCTGGCTCATCCTGCTCTCCTTGCTACTTATTAGTAGAAGATCAAAAGTTCCTGGCTCAGGGCTGTTGCACGTCTTCTGCCTATCTTTAGAATGCTCTTCCCTCAGTAGCCACAAGTTCATTCCCTCGCCAATTCCAGTATTTTCCTCAAATGGCACTTTCTCAGTGGGACGCCCTGTGATGACCCTTTGAAAATTTCACCCCCATCTCAACCACTTCTGGTACTCCCTGTCCTCCTTCCCACTCTACTTTTCTCTGCAGCTCACATCCCATATGGCATTCTATATGTCTCTTATTTATTTGTTTAATGTCTTCCTCCCGTACCCCTGCCCCATGAGGGCAAGGATTTATTCCTGGAATGTTCACTTTTGTATCCCTAGCCCAGTGCCTGTCACATAACTATGATGGAATGGATCTTGAATTGTACCCAAGGGAATTTATTTTCTAATTCAGTTCCACAAAAGTGTACTGAAAACTAGCTACATGAATGGCTCTGCACTTAGACCAGTGGAGGTTGCAAAGAAAAATCAAAACCAGACCCTATTCACGTGGAAAAAGTTTCAAAGGAGAATCAAGGCATAGTATGAAAAAAGGCACAGATGTAAGAAAGCTTCAGCTTTTCCAGATACTTGTATTAGAGTTAGATGTGTGAAATAGGTACTAGGAAATTAATGCTGGAAAATGCAAATTTGAGCTTAGTTTTAAGAGATGTGAGGGCAAGCTTACACTTAATTATGTATGCACTGAGACGAAATGAGCAGAAATTAATATGATGGGAAATGGATTTTAAATGCTTAGTCTACTAGCATGTCGAAGTTGCACTGGGGCTGGAAAGGCAGTTTAGAGTTGAGTGCTGCAGTGTCAGTGGAGGAGCCTGAAGATGGGGACGGTGGCCTTAGAAAGAATTGATATGAAAAACGTTGATTAACATAAATTGGCAAGTGATTGGTCGTAAAAAGGAAAAGAGAGGGGGCAGATGGCACTGAGATTTTAAGTCGAGGTGATCCTCAATAGCATGCTGCGGACGCCTTGTGGAACCAGGTCTCAGATCCTTCAACTTGTCCTCTGGTGGTTTGATGTATTTGTATGAAAGGAGATTTTGAGATTATTCCATAGATCCTCAGCAGAGAAAACCAGCAACGCCTCAGCTCTCGGTGCTTAAGCAAAGAGCTGGTCTCTTTATGCAGGAATATAAGGAATAAACAGCCCAACATCGGGGAGCCGGGGCTGTGAGGAGGCGAAAGGAGCCCGATGCTTGGTAAAAAGGCTGAAGAGATTATCTGCCTTTTCTGTCCCTTGAAATGCTTTACAGGATGTCATTGCTAGAATTTGCTGAAGCCCCAGAATTTGACAAACGTTTTCATGGCTGTTCAGGAAGGCGTAATCCTACAGCCTAAACTGAATCCAGCAGCTCCTCCAACCTCTGAGGATTGCTCATCAGCCCAATGAAAATATGCGTATTATACAAGGGGTGAGACAAAGGCAGCACAGAAAAAGGACAGAGAGAGCCCAGACACTTTCCAGTCCCTTCCGTATTACACTCAGCCTAGGTTTCTCACACAAATATTGAGATCAAATGCCCCGGGCCAGTATAGAAAAAGAAAGTCTATGTGATTCAGAGACATAGAATTTCAGACTTATTTATCAGAGAAACAGATTTATCTGTAGTAGCTTGTGGAATTTTTTCTTTAATAATTTTGTGCCTTCTAAACGACTCTCTTTAGGTTTGTTAATTTTTAAAAGATAATTACTGAAACCAGTAAACAAAGTTTTATTGGAACATAACCATGCCTATTGACTTATACAGGAAATGAAACTTTAATCAGCCTATAGTTTAATGTTGTATTCATTCTCAGTGTGGGCTGTGTGTCACTGACATGGTCATGGCCAGGTGCCCTGGAGCATTTCTTGGCATTGCAAACACAGCCATTTCCCACTGGACTCACTTGGCACCATTTCCCACTCCTCTGAAACAAATCATCCTCGATTACGGTCTTAATTGAATGGAGTATCTGTGCTGTTTGAGACAACTTGACTACGTCTAGAGCCAAAAGCAACAAACCTAGTGTCTTTGACTCTTCTCCAAATTTTGAAGTCCAATAATAAAAGATATCCTGTGATTAAAGGGTTTGTTATAGGTTAAGTTTAGTGCAACATTTAAGGCACTAAAGTTCTGTGCTCCCATTTCTCCCAGTCTATAAAGACTTGTTGCTGTACATTTTTTTTTCTTTTTTCTTTAAATGGGAACTTAATTTTATTTTTTTGAGGAAGATTAGCCCTGAGCTAACATCTGCTGCCAATCCTCCTCTTTTTGCTGAGGAAGACTGGCCTTGAGCTCACATCCATGCACATCTTCCTCAGGTGACCTTTATATGTGGGACGCCTACCACAGCATGGCTTGCCAATGGGTGCCATGTCTGCACCCGGGATCCAAACTGGCGAACCCTGGGCTGCGGAAGCGAAACACGCAAACCTAACCGCTACACCACCGGGCCGGACTCTGTACATTTCTTGAAGAGATTTTATTTTAATATAACACAGAGAGTCACTAAATACAAGAGCAAAGAAGGACCTTAGAGGCCATGTTGCCCTCTCTCACATTGCATTTCATTTGTGTTTTACGGTTGATGAAGCTGAAACTCAGAAAGGTAAAGCTATACTTTACTAGAGTCTATAACAGGCTGGTGGAGGAAGCAGAACTGGGATCCACTTGTTCTGATCCAGTGGTTTTGAACTCTGTTATGTTTACTATAGGATAATAAAGTGACTCTATGTAACAATGCAAACTTCAAGTACAATAACTCATAAATAATTCAGTCATTTTTCAGAGGAAATGTACCAGAGAATCTGTGTCAGAAGGGACCTTCAGAAGCATCCAGTTCAACTTCCTAGTATGTCAGGAATCCCATTAGAGTTCACAGATAGAGAGTATACTAGTTATGGTAATGTCAGCTGCTGTAACAAAACAACCCACAAACTTCAGTGACTAAACACTATCACAGTTTATTTCTCACTCATTTAACAGTACAAGTGTTCCTGATTGGTAGCAGTCTTCCCCATGGTGACCCAGGAACCCAGGCTCCTTTTATCTAGTGGACTACCTTCCCGGATTTCCACGTCCTCTGCATGCAGGAGAAGGACGGGGGAAAGAACAAGTAGAGCAGGCTTCTTAATCTTGGTCTGGAGAGAATACACCTCACCCCTCCCAAACTCTATTGGTGAGAACTATTTACATGGTCCCATTTAGTTGCAAGAGGGGCTGGGAAATGCAGTCTGTGGCTGGACAGTTGCCTCTGTACTCTGTGGAAGGAGAACTACAAATGTTTAGTGAACCCTCCCAGAAGCAAGGGCACTGGGCCTATACTCCTGCATCAGTCAGTCAGTCACTGACCCCAGCCTATCCCTGGGGTGGGAAGTGCCTTAGCCTCCCAGTTGTCTCTGACTTAGGTACCTCCCTTCAGCCAAATGTAAGCCTCTGGGTAAGAGCACAGATGTGAGCCATTAGCAGCCAGCTCTGGCACACCAGCCTTTAAAGGGGATTTAGGAAGACACTAATATCACCTACTACAGTCTATCCTTTGTACCGCTCAGAGCCAACTGTTTCTCACGTTAATGTGACTTCATCTGATCGCAGGTTCTCCAGGATTCTGCCTGGTGCAATTTCTGGGTTGTTATACGAGGAAGATTACTAGAACAAACTCCAACCTTGATTGTCGCAGATGGTCCTCAGGTTATGATAAATACAGTCATGTCCAGGGTGATCAGTCGTTGCTCTTTCCAGCATGAAGGGAATCTGATATAATCATTTTACCACCAAGTAGCTGTTGGTTCTCTCAAGGGGTTGCACTGTGAGGAGGACTCAGCGTTGCTCTTCGTTACTGGTGTTTGGATGGGCAGCAGTAGCAGTACCTAGATCAGCTTTGAGGAGAGGAAACCCACACTATTGAACTCATGCATAACTCCCATTGCTGCCACCAAGGCTATTCTGTTCATAAGCCAACTGTGCAAGGGCCGGTGTGGCTGAGGATAGGAGCTAGTTGGCATCTGCTGGGTGACTCTTCCTGTCCCTTGGTTGGTTGTGCCTGATCTGCAGTAGCTATCCTCTGGTGGACATTAACCAGTGCTTCTTGCCCACTCCTATTGATCTATGCACATGCGTCTTCTCCAGACCTACTTCTTCATGATTTTCTAGTCTTGCTCTTTCCCAGCCAGGCCATTTGCCACTGCCCATGAATCTGTGTATCACATTTTCTGAGGGCCGTTTTCTCTCCACAAAGAGTAGATAACCAGGAGCACCATCTGAAGCTCTACCCACCAGGAGAATTTTCCTCTATCACCATTTTTCAGCCCAAGTGGGCTGGAGTAAGCAGCAATCTATTTTCAACCTATATTAACACACCAAGATGAGGATTTTTCCTCCTCCATCAGCTGATCTTAGGGAAACTTCTAGAAGCTATAGATATGAACTGAAGGGAAAGTGTTGATGTAAGAGTGGCAGCAGATATGTCATCCTGAACTACTTGTTTGTGCAGCTTAGTTACGCTTTTAGGCCCCGCTTGAGCCCAGTTTCAGATGTACTGTTTCCACCTTGTGTTGGAATGCTGCTGGTGAACCCAATCCTATGACTTGGTAGGTCTGACCAAACCCAGCTCCTGGTGGGTAGCTCTAGTATCATAATCACTTGATGTGTCATAATCAGATGGTCACTTCTAGGTCTCAATAGTGTGTCAGAAGCTGTTTTTTGAATGGTGTATCGTTCTCTGCTGCAGGTGGCATGGCCTTGCCCAAGAACTCTAGGAGTCTGCCCTACAACTCTCATATTTGGGCTTCCCAAGTATTTCACACAGCATCTTTATTTACCACAGATACATCTAGTGTGCTAGAATCTTTTGGGTCACATGGCCTAAGTGGCAGTGTTCCTATACTGCAACCTGGATTCACCACAGAGCCCTTTTCTGCTCTGAGTGCCACTTAAACTGGTAACCTTCCTCATCCCCCAATAAACAGGTCAGAGCCGTCCCCAAATGTGATAAATACTGTCTCCAAAATACCTACCATGCTCTGTGCTTCTTTTCTCAGTGGTAGGAGGCACAAGGTGCAATAACTTGTCCTTTACCAGAAAGGAGATGTCCTGGTATGCCCCAGAACCCTGTGCCTCTAAAAATGTCACCAATGTGGTAGGCTCCTTCATCATTTTAGGATTTACCTTCCGCCTTCTGAAGTGCATGTTTCTTACCAGAATCCCAGAGCATTTGCCATTTCCTTCTTATCAGGTTTGATTAACATCATGGTATCAATATTGCTGACCAATATGAGATTCTGTGGGATGTCCATATGATCCAGATCCCCTTAGACTACATTATGACAGAGAGTGGCAGAGTTAAAGCAGCCCTGGGGAGAAGTCGGGAATGTATACTATTATCCATTCTTTGTGAATGCAAGCTGTTTCTGATTCACTTTTCTGATAGGTATAGAAAAGAATCTATTTGCCAGTTATAGCTGCACACCAGATACCAAAGACTATGCTAATCTGTTCTAGTAAAGATACCAAAGTCAGTCAAGCAGCTTCAATTGGGGCTACTGTTTGGCTGAGTGTCTGGTAGTCCTTGTCATCTGCCATAATTCATTTGGTTTTTGTAGAGATTGAGCTATTGAATTAAATGGAGATATGTGGAAACTATTGTCTCTGAATCCCTTAAGTGCTCGAGGATGGTACTAATGTCTACCATTCCACGTAGGATACAGTATTTTTTTCACATTAGTGCCATTTATTTGTTTTTATTTTTAACTTTTTATTTTGAAGCAACTACAGACTCACAAGAAATTGCAAAAATAGCACAAGTTGTCCTGTGTACCAAGCTGCCCCTTGTTTTCCCCATACATGTTAAATGCCAGAGCCATTGCAGCATTTAACGCAGCCTCTTCTACCTATATTTCGTCCCAGTTCACTGCAGGTAAAAATCTTAGCAACCGAACCACTACAGCAAGTCAAGGACTAATCAGTTCACCCACCACCAATGACCAGGTTCCCATTGCCATCTAGTGGATGAGTTATCCAATGCCAACATCTAGATCTAGTCAGCTTCCTAGGACCACTTCTGTCACCAGCTGTCTTAGGTCATGTTCTCTGTGAGCAGAGCCTGAGCAGGGAATTCCTGCTTCAGTGATCTTGAGGATAAACCTATCAGGGAGTGAAAAAAGTAGGAGAGAGCAGGGGAGGAAGTTCAGCCAAGATGGCTTTAGAAGAAGTCTAGTCTCAGCCTGATCCCATGGGAAGCCCTGAATTGTGAATGGCACCACAGAAGTTGTCCCACCCAGAGGTGAGGAGGCAGCTACATCCCTTCATCACTTAGTCTCTGTCCAGGGCCCTCCCTTGGGTGGAGGACATGACTTTCAGCCATTATCTCCAGGACCAGTGCCAGGTGAGGAGGCTCTTGTCAGCTAAGGGCAATGTTCCATAAAAGGACAAAGGCCTGAGCCGTGAGCAGCCAACACCCACAGCATCTGGGGATGAATATGCAGCCTGTTAAGGGGAACGTGGGCAGGGCTGCCAGCAGCATCTGCTATACCTCCCTGGGGAGAAGATATTCATTTAAAAAACTGAATGATGAGAAGGAGGCAGCCATGTGAAAATCTCGGAAAGAGCATTCCAGGTAGTTTTGAAATGGGGACTCACTTAGCATGTTTGAAGTGCAGAAAGAAGGCCAATGTGAGTGGAATGTGGCGAAGGAGGCGGGGAAGGGAGACACTGTGCTTGGGAATCTGACAGAGCAGCATGACATCCCCAGTAGCTGGCTTTTACTCTGACTACCGCTTCCTCGTGGCCCTTTATATCCTTAAAGCACGGTGATAAAGTTATTTGTTTTCTAAATAAATAATTCACTCTGGAATTACTTCTTTTTAATTATTGGAGAAACAAGCTATAGTGTTAATTTGATTTGCACTGAGAAATTTGAGTTAGTGACACAATGAGAAATGTTATTCCTGCTTTTGTTAAAAATAAATCATGGCTATGATTTATTACAACAGAAGGACATGGAACAAAATCAACAAAGGGAAAAGGCAGATGGGGTGAAGTCCAGGGGACAGCCGGCTGAGTTCCCCAGAGTCCTCTCCAGCGGAGTCACACAGGACATGCTTAATTCCCCCAAGCAATGAGTTGCGACAACACCCACGCATCAGCTCATAGCTCATTATGAACATATCAGATCTTAGATATGAATGTATCAGATCTTAGATATCATAGCTATCATGGATTTTTATAAGGTAACGAGAAACAGGTCCAATCTTGACCTTGAGTGCCTTATCTATTCCTTCCTAATTCGGCTGTATTTAAATGAATTATCTTTGAAAGGGAAAACAGATTAGTCACCTAAATGGCTTTCTTAAAATACCTCACCACAAAAGAAAGTTCTGCGCCGCTTGCTATTTCCTACACCACACATTGATTCCCACCCCCGCCCCCCCGCAACTGTTTTACCATCTTTCTAGCAGAAAGTGTTTTATAACTTTCCTTGAAGGTTAAAATGGCTCTCCCTAATAGTGCCTCACTGACCTCATTTATAAATCTAACTACCGAGTGGAAGTACCACCACGAATCACGGATAGGTCGATCCTGCCTCCATGCGCTCAGGCCTCTCCTGTGCACTTCATTCACACCAATAGAAATTGTCATGAGAGCCCCCTATTCTCCATTCACGTAGCTTTGGAGAATCTGGGGATTCTCACCTGGATTGGTTTCTAAACAATTGTTCCTATCTCTTAATCTTCAGTCTATCCTTTGAACTATTGCCAGGTTTATTTTTCTCAAACCCTGTTCTGATCATTAACATAACCTTCCATAGTAATTTATTTCAATTACTCGTTTTGGAGATTCAAAGTCCTCCGCAAGCTGGATCCCTTTTCCTGCCCATGATTACCTTCTTTTATTCCCCACAGAAAACTGCTCTGCCTGGGATATTCTCACCATACTGTATGCACTGTTTTTCTTCCTTCCTCATTGCCTCTGTGCTTTCCCCACATGTAGAAAGTCCTCACCTCCTCACGTCTTAGCCATCGTTCAAATCCTGCATCCTCCTGGGATTGGCCCTGACTCCTTTGACTCTCTAAGACTTATCTCTTCTCTGAAAGGTAACACCCGTCCAGGACTGGTCATCCAGTAATCACTTAGAATAAAATGCATGTGCAGTTGCTTAAGAAAAGGACAATGCAACCATGATCTTTGTCTTCCAAAGCCACTATAACAATGAACCTTGCCGTACTTGCAAAGAATTCTTTTTTTTTTTTTTTTAAAGATTTTATTTTTTCCTTTTTCTCCCCAAAGCCCCCCGGTACATAGTTGTATATTCTTTGTTGTGGGTCCTTCTAGTTGTGGCATGTGGGACGCTGCCTCAGCGTGATTTGATGAGCAGTGTCATGTCCGCGCCCAGGATTCGAACCAACGAAACACTGGGCCGCCTGCAGCGGAGCGCGCGAACTTAACCGCTGGGCCACGGGGCCAGCCCCCGCAAAGAATTCTTTTAATTCTCCAGAAAGAGCAAAGGATGAACAAGTTTATTATCCTGACCAAAGAAAGAACAGAGTTGTCAGGACTGATTGCTAGGGGAATTAAGCATGTCCTGTGTGAATCCACTGGGAGAGACTCTGGGAAACTCTCCCTGCTGTCTCCTGGACTTCACCCCATCTGCCTTTTCCATTTGTCGATTTTGTTCTGTGTCCTTTTGTTGCAATAAATCATAGCCATGACCATGACTATATGCTGAGTCTTGTGAGTCCTCCTAGTAAATTATTGAAACTGGAGGTGGTCTTGAGGCCTCTCCAACACACAAGCCAAATGGCCTTCAGTGGCAAATAGATAAGCAAATTGTGGTACATCCAAACAATGAAAGACTACTCAGCAATCAAAAGGAATGAACTACTGATAATAAACTGGGTGGATCTCAAAGGCACTATAATTAGTGAGAAAAGCCAATCTCAAAGAGTTGCATACTGTATGATTCCATTGATACGACATTCATGAAGTGACAAAATTATAGTGATGGGAAACTCATCAGTCGTAGTTGGGGAAAAGATGTGACTATCAAGGGGTGACGTGAGGGAGCTTCTCTTGATTACGAAACAGTTCTGCATGCTGATAGTGGTACTGGTTAGTTGAATCTATACTTGTGATAAAATTTCATAGAATGATATGCCAAAAAAAAAAGAAATCCAAAAGACAACAGTGCATGTAAAAACTAGTGAAATCCAACTAAATTCTTTACCTCTGTACCTGAATTAATACTGTTTTACCAAAATCAATTTCCTGGTTTCGACACTTCACTATGGTTATGTAAGATATCGTCAGTGGGGGAAGCTGGGTAGAGAATACATGGGAGGTCTCTGTACTATTTTTACAACTTCTCATGAGTCTTAAATTATTTCAAAATATAAAGGTATTAAAAGAAATGTGTGTGTGTTTGTGTGTGCGTGTGTACATGCGAGGGGAGAAAGAAAGAGAGAGAAAATTAAAACATTCCAGTAGATTCCTAGTCTACTTATACCGAGCAGAGGACAATACATTTTTCTCTTTCTGGTGATCTTCAGGAAAAACACTGATTTCAAAGTCTCTGCCAATTCTTCATGCTGCTGATGGGAAAAATTAGGTATAAATCGCTATTTTGTATTGTTTTGTTAAGTAAAGCACCTTAAAGAATTTTCTTGGTGGTGCAAAAGACTAGAGAGCCTAAGTTACTTTCTCTATTGTGGGCAGGAGTCATGTATGATATTATTTTTGCATTTAGAAAAATGTTTGTCTCCCTTAATTTGGATTTAAACTGCATCATCTCTGAGAATTATGGCTTGTCTGTCCTTGGGGCGCGCATTTGCGTGCGTGATTTGCCCGAAACTTGCCCACAGGGGACAAGAAGCACATAGAGAGAAGAAAGAGACCCATTTTCTCCTCACACTGTCAGAGAGCAGAGAGGGCTCTCTTTTGTTTACTATTTGACTGTCTTTTGTCCATCTTAAAAATCGAATTGCTAATGAAGGGTTAAATATATGCCACCCCAAAATACGCTGCTTTGGCATAAGAATTATTTTAAGATGAAGGCAATTGAGAAGAAGCAGATATACGGAAAGCACTCTGCCCTCCCACTATTTGCCTGAAAGCAGGATATAAATTTATAAAGGTGGGGTCCACCCTGTGGCGTAGTGGTTGAGTTCAGTGCGCTCCACCTCGGCAGCCTGGGTTTGGTTCCACTCATCAGTGGCCATGTGGCAGTAGCCCACATACAAAATAGAGGAAGATTGGCATGGATGTTAGTTCAGGGCGAATCTTCCTCAGCAAAAAAATAAAAAACAATTGTGAAGGTGTCCTCCACTCTACCAGGAAGGACAAAAGTCAATCACCAGAGACAACTCTAGACCCTTATCAGCCCAGAGACAGCACCAGAGGAACCTACGTAATAAACTGTGCTAAAACTAGTCCTTATCTGCCATTAGTTTCTCCATATATTTGCCTTCCCACAATTTGCCGGCCCCTAGAAGCTCAAAGTCCTTTCATTTATCTTGCCAGTTCTCTACAAAATTATTGTTCTTTTGTTAAGATCTACATAAGCCTAAGTGCTAACTACCATTTTGAGTTACTCGTCACTGGGTACTCCCACTTGTATGCATGATGTTGGTGTTAACAAACTTCTGTTTGTTTTTCTCTTATTAATCCGTCTTTTGTCAGTCTAGTTTACAGGGCCCCATAAGGAGAACCTAGGAGAGTAAATGAAAAACGTTAAAAATTTCCTCCCCTCCACTCATCTTTTTCTTATTGGTTTGAAAGAGTTCTTTGTGTATTTTGAATGGAAGTCTCTGGATTTACATGTTTCGTGTATCTTCCACCAGCCTGTGGCTCTCTCCTTTTCCACTCTCTTAATGGAAACTTACGATGAAAGTTAATAAGATTAATTTTAATGAAGTCCAAAATTTCAATCTTTTCTTTCTTCTTAGTGCTTTTATACTTAGTTTAAGCAATCTTTGCCTACCTCAAGTCCTTTATATCAAAGCTGTCTCTATTTGCCCCAGAATATTCTCTCTACAACTAGCCTTTGGTCCAGCCCTGAAGACTCAGCACTCTGCATTTGGGGGTGGAGAGTGGTTTTTCTCGCACAGTTTCTAGTCCATTCTGTTTTCAAAGATAGGTCTGAAAGCTTTCAGGAAGGCATTGTAATCATGATAATTAACACGCTGTGCAGCACTAACGTCCATCCATCAGGATGTACGCTGAGGGTGAACAGTCTGAAATGTGAAACAGCAACAGCGCGAACGCTGTTTGTGAAATGAAAACCGTTTAGCTGCGATCCAAAAGTCTCCAAATGTGTATCAGCTCTGTGGGCTGTGGCTCTGATGACTTTTGGACAAACTACAGTGTTTAAGGACATGCTGTCTGCGGTAGGCTTCTCACATAGCAGCACTTCTTACATAAATGCAGGGCCACTCCGAGTGCCGGCCTCACAGGAACCTCACCTGGAAGCTTATTAAAAAGGCAAATTCTTGGCCCCCATCCTGGACCTAATGAATCAGAATCTGTGGAGGTGGGGCCCGTAAATCAGTGTTTTAATAAAATTTCCAGGTGATTCTGATGTACACTAAATTTTGAGAACTACTGCAGACCAAAATTTCTTTTGTTTTTTTTAAAGATTGGCACCTGAGCTAACATCTGTTGCCAATCTTCTTTTTTTTCCCCCTTCTTCTTCTTCTTCCCAAAGCCCCCTGTGCATAGTTGTATGTTCTAGTTGTGAGGGCCTCTGGTTGCACTGTGTGGGACGCTGCCTCAGCGTGGCCTGATGAGTCGTGCCATGTCCGCGCCCAGGATCTGAACCAGCGAAACGCTGGGCCACTGAAGAAGAGCATGCAAACTTAACCACTCGGCCATGGGGCCGGCCCCAGAACAAAATTTCCAATTGAAATAAACAGGAAACTTAATATTAGTCCCTCAAATTAAGCTTCTGGCACCCAGCATACTCTCAATAAATTATGATGAGCAAGAATATGAGTGCACGAATGAAGTTGGGAGCACGAATAGACGCCAACCACACCTGGTCCTACTGCCATTCATGTATATTCAGATGCCAACATGTGTCCCACGTCCTCCAGTCATTAAAGTTTAAAGTGAAGGTCTGTGAAAAAAAAGCAAGTTCACTTTCACATAGTCGACCCAATACTTAAAAATGAGACACAGATGTAAAGTGTGATAATTGGTTGGACTGTTACAAGGTCTTTGTGAGAAGACTGCTGTTTCCTGAAATAAAGAATTTACATTTATATTACAGGGGTCCAGTCCTCAGGTCAAAGCTCCTTGTTTTTTTATTTTGTTTTCTTGTTGTTTGAGTTAAAATTTTCTCCAATGTAAAAATGGCCTTCTTTTCCCTCTGGTTAAGAAGTCCAGAGTCCATTGTTAACCCAGACAAATAATTTACAATGAAGTTCCATCTTTATAACGGAGACATTGACACAATATTAACTTCTGGCAATGCTGGAGGCAAACTTACATCACTCTTCCAAGATTGCTTCCCTGGAAGGTAAAATAGTGCTCAGCAACAGTTCGTTCAGAAGATAATGGTGCATAAACATGTACAATTTTATCACGATTAATTCATTATCTTTGAAATTATGCCATCAGACCATCCAATAGCAAAACGCTCCAAGGGCACCCAGTAAACAGGTGGAATTAGAGATACAGAATATTCCCTTCCTACAGGTTGTTATGGGAATCTAAGGAAGATGGACTGTGAATCTGTTAACTTTTGGTCCCACAATTAACATAAAATTTTATAGTTTGGAATTTAGTGGATAATGAAATGGAGAAAGCCAGAATACTAATATTTCCCCCAAACCAGCAAAATAAAACACACTACATCAAAGCACATAGCACACTTGAAATACTTGTGTGGGTGGGTTGAGGGTTGGGGGTTTGGAGTGAGGTGTGGTGCAAAGCGCCCTGAGGGTCCCAGCTAAGCTTCCCAGCTCCTCCTTCTGTCTTTCACTTCAGCCATTCACTAGACACTCATGGCAGGTCTGCTCAGCGCAGAGCACCGAAGTAAAAGCCAGGGAAAAGAGCAGGAGGATTATGGCATGGTCTTGGTCCTTCAGAAGATTTGTACAGGCAGAATCATGATATCAAGTGCCATCAAAGCCCAGAGAAAGGAGGATTATTTCCAACATGAGAGAGATAAGTGTGAAAGCTCCATGGACAAAACACAGCGGAGCCAGGCTTTGAACGGCTAGAAGGTTGGCGTATGGTTATATTAGACAGGTTGGAAAAATCAAGAAGGCTAAATGTGGGACAAAGCGCAGGCTATGGGCAGCGACTTTGGGAGGAAATGACTACAGAGAAAGGAATGGGAGCGCAAGGACGTGGGGTGGCGATGGCACGTGTGTCATGGGCAGTACTACAACCATTTGTGCATCCTTTCACTGTCCAGTATGCCAGACACTGTGCTAACGAACACTGATTGGGCGTGGGTGGCAATGGTCCTTTTTTTTTCTCTCAAGATTGGCACCTGAGCTAACATCTGTTGCCAATCTTGTTTGTTTCTTCTTCTTCTCCCCAAAGCCCGCAGTCCATAGTTGTATATTCTAGTTGTGAGTCCCTCTGGTTGTGACAGTGGTCCTTATATAACAGTAGACTCTGGGTGTTTGGATCATTAATGGTTTTTTGTGTCTGTGGTAAAATACACGCAACATAAAATTTACCGTTTTAACCCTTTCTAAGTGTATAGTTCAGCGGCATAAGTACATTCACACTGTTTTGCAACCATCACCACCATCCATTTCCAGAACTTTTCAATGATTTTGGAGCAGGAGGGTGAAGGGATCACAGGTGACTTTAGCAAGATTATTCTAGGGGCTAGCCGGTGGCGCAGCGGTAAAGTGCCCATGTTCTGCTTCCGCAGCCCGGGGTTCACCGGTTGGGATCCCGGGTGCGGACATGGCACCGCTTGGCATGCCATGCTGTGGCAGGCATCCCACGTATAAAGTAGAGGAAGATGGGCATGGATCTTAGCTCAGGGCCAGCCTTTCTCAGAAAAAAGAGGAGGATTGGCAGCAGTTAGCTCAGGGCTAATCTTCCTCAAAAAAAAAAAAAAAGATTATTCTAGTAGCACTACGCAGGATTGCCTGAGCTGTCCCCACATTTTCACGGGAAAGGTGAGAGAAGAGGCGGGGAACAAATTAGGAGATTAATGTAAGAAACTTGGCTCTCAAGGAGGAGACTAGCTCCTCAGGGAGAAGGAAAGAAGGGAAAGCTATTGAAGATGCCACCATCTACCTACAAGGAACAGAGGAGATGGTATTGCTTTGGTGGGGAGAGGGGAGGGGAGCAGAAGGAGTCTAAAGTGGTTTCTAAGACCCAGAGAACTGAGAACAGGAGATGCTGTTAGGTGATAGTATTTATCAATATTAGATAACTTTTAGGAATAGGTAAGTCAGGAGAAAAGAATAGGTCTGAAAAGAAGAAAAGAGTAGGGAAAATAAGGAGATCATCTGAGGAATTTGAGACTTTGGTGAGACAATGATTTGAAACATGTAGCTTGGGCCAGCCCGGTGACACAGTGGTTAAGTTTGCACGTTCTGCTTCTGCGGCCTGGGGCTGGCCAGTTCAGATCCCTGGGACAGACATGGCACAACTTGGCAAGCCATGCTGCGGTAGGCGTCCCACATATAAAGTGGAGGAAGATGGGCACGGATGTTAGTTCAGGGCCAGTCTTCCTCAGAAAAAAGAGGAGGATTGGCAGTTGATATTAGCTCAGGGCTAATCTTCCTCAAAAAAAAAAAAAAAAAGAAAAAGAAACATGTAGCTTGGAGTAGAAATTCCAGCCTAGCCCATAAAAGAGATTAGAGATGTGGATTTTTTGGTTTTTTGTTAGTGGTGGTATTTGAAGCCAAGATGGTGGATGCAAAATATTCCTCTTCCCATTTTGGGAGGACTTACCGTTTTCTGCATTCACTATATTCTTCCTCTTGGAAAAAACTACTTTATGACTAAGTCAGCCATGGTATGGCTATAACCTAACTCACAACCCAATCCATTTGCCTATCTACAGACCTAATAATAGGTACATTGTATTTAGTGTCATGCTAAGCACTTTATATATTAGCTAATACACTATTTGCAAGAACTGTGTGCATTAGCTATCAGTAGCCCCATTTTCCAGATGAGAAACTGAGGGGGAGGCATATGGTGTATGTAGCTTACTTGAAGCCACACAGTAAGTGGTGGAGTCAGAATTTGAATCCAGGTCGGTCCAGTTTCAAAGTCCTTGTTCTCTGAAGCATTTTACTGATGGTTATTAATTAGTCCCTAGAAAAGATACGTTTTCCTGTTTAAATGTGTTCTCCCTTGTTTTCTCTTCTCCTACTTTCAAATTTTTACACATCAGATAAAATTCCTCTGTGGCTCAGTAAAGTACTGGGTACCAATGAGGGTAGTCTAAGAGTTTAAGCTCCCTTTGTTGATAAAATACTCTATTTGAAAATTTCTTACAGAAGCACTGAAGAGTTTTTACCTCTAACGTCTATTATGTTACAATATCTTTAATAAGTAAAGACAGTTTTCCCATAATAAAAAAGAGCAAACAAACAAAACGTTTTACAAAAAAAAAAAAAAAAAAACAGAAGAAAAGCTTTGTTTTCCTGGAGTGATGCAACAGAGACCTCTTCTGGTTGAGAACCAGAAGTCTTAGGCAGAGAACCAACTTGGAAAGATTTGGGCTGGAGGGAACTAGTAAAGGAGGAAATCGAAAAGGAAATAGGTTCCACAGAAGAGTTGACATTTGCATTGGATTCAGCACTCTGACAAGCAGAACAGAGAGAGGAGTTTATTCCATTTCTGGGAAGCAGTGTGTGCAAGAGCAAAAGTGTTCCTTCTTTTCTGATGATAAAATAAATGCTTGCTGTAGATAATTTGTAAAGATACAAGGACATAAATAGGAATCCTTCAGAACTCCACTGTCCAGAAATAATACTGTGAACATTTTGATGCACTGGCTTCCTGCATTGTTTTATGGTCATATACATTCTTTTTTTCCACAAAACTAGGTAAATCCTGACTCTTTTCATTCAGTGTTCTAGCACATGTATTTTTCCACATTTTTTTTTCCTCCCCAAAGTCCCACTGCATGATTGTATATCCTAGTTGTAAGTCATTCTAGTTCTTCTATGTGAGCTGCTGCCACAGCATGGCAACTGATGGACGGGTGGTGTGGTTCCGTGACTGGGAAGTGAACCTGGGCTGCCAAAGCAGTAAGCAGTGAACTTTAATTACTAGACCATCAGGGCTGCCTCTCCACGTTCTTAAAAGAAGAAAAAGATGTTTTCTGATAGCCAAGCTTCTATGGGTAAACCATGTTAAAGCCAGAGAGTTTTCAATGAATACTTTCATATGGTCCCCATGTTGCCAGGCCCCCTGTTAACACATTGAGATTTACACAGCTTGGTCAGTGAAGTGCTAGCTACTTTCCAGCTACTGCTCACCTTCTCTGCCAGACTCCCCTCTGTGGGGTACACCTATATAGCTACTCTTGGTGGCCCCTCAGCCTGCCAGGAAGCTAATTAGTAATGGTCAATTATGATCACCAATATTCTCAGTATATGAAAAATACATCCATTGGCCTTTTTGGCTTTGGACATCCCAGAGATATCACAATCACTAGGACTAACCCACTTGGGTTAAGATGCAGCGTTGTATTCAGCTCTCTTGCAAGGAAATAGACAGCTTCAAAACAACCCATGTGAGGGAGGGGGGCTCTGAAAGGTGCAGGCCAAATGTACACAGTAATTAGAGTCTGCATTTAGGAGCATGAAGTTAGATGAGGAACAATCTGAAAGAGGATCATTTACTGGGAAGTAACTCGGGGGTCACAGAAACTTGGGGAAAATTAAGTAGGACAGAATAATTGATATGGTAGGGTGATAAGACTATCACTGAGCCAGACCTCACAGAAGGGTGAATGGGTTGGCACCACTGGATGTGAACAGTATATTCAGAGGTTTTCATGAGGCAAGAACCGAGCACTGTGCACTGTTCACTTTGACAATTCTGTTCAAGACTTTTTTCAGTTTATTCCTAGAGATGCATAAAGATCCTGCTTAAATCAGCTCCTGCAGCTCAAGGCACCCCTTCCTGGAGGGCTTCGCGTCTTCAGGATGTCCTGCAGCACTCCCATTCCTCCTCCCTGCGAAGTTGGGCCCGAGGTGTCGCCTGGGATTTTAATTCTAGGTGGGTGGTATAAACACAAGGAAGTGTCTCAAATTTTAACTTTAAGACCTTCCTAAAAACGATCCCATTATCAGCCAAATTTGTGTTTGTTTCCAATGAAAGAGGAAAAATAACAAAGAAATACTTAATAGGCACAGAGTCTAGTCAATGCTTACTCTTGAGAATTGGTTAATTAGCTCAGGTCTGTTTTGGAGGTAAGGTAGTATTAGGGGATTATAGGAAGTAAAAGTCTTCTACTTGTCCTAAATAGCTTTTAGAAATTCAGAACCACCTGCTTTTTGTTTATTAAATTAGATGTATGAAGTAACTCCTTTGTGGGGCACTCCCAGCTATTTCTCAAGTCTGTACTGAATTAGGGGGTAGAATGACATGATTATATAAATCATATTTCACTGTTTTTCTCCCTCACATACCTTTACTTAGTACTCATTAGATCACGAGATAGAATGATTCTAGTATCTCTTTTAATTCTTCTGACTGGGGTTTATGTTTTCTAGAGATCTTGGATCTAAAAGACCACAGGATTCCTTAGAACTACTTTTAAAAGCAAAAGGCAGGAGTTCCATTTCCAGCATGACAATGTGAAGAGCTCTACAGATCGGCTCCCCAGTAAAATTAGTGAAAATTATAAAAAGATATTCATTTCAAGTCTCTGGAAATGGTCCTGGGTGCATACAGCAAATGAACAAATATTTGAGAAAATCTACTAAAGCTCAGTGAACAGTGAGGGGTTTGAGCCAGGACCTGCTGCTTCCCTCTCCCCTCCCAGGTCAATGGAAATGGAAACTTTACTCCAGATGGGTGCAGGCAGGGTTCCTCTCCCCAAAGCCTCCAGTTGGAGAGCCATCTTCCCAGAGGGGCAAGACATCAACATTTCTCATCCTTCCCCCAGCTACCTGTTTCTGAAGCTAAATTCCAGAGATGTGTGGTCAAGAGGTGGAGGATCTCTTCTGCCAGCCCCAGTTTGTGGGATGGAAGCTCTACCTTGGGCAAAGAGCCACTGAGAATACTGGGGCCCCAGTTGCCCTTGCCCCAGATCATAGTGGTGGTTCCACGCTGGGAGAGGCAGGCTGAGAAGACCTGAGGCTACTCTTCTCCTCCTCCACTGAGTGCTCAGTTCCTAGAGTGGGGATGTCACTTGGAAAGAAGTGTGCATTGTTTCACTCACAGTTCCACGGCTTAGAGATTTTGCCTGGGAAGAAAAGCAGGCCATAAAACAGATAGACCCTAATTTCTTCCCAGAGGAATTGACTTCATTTGCAACTATGTATGGAGAAGTTCAAGCCTAACATTACTCTCAAAAACAAAGGAGGTTGTGGTGAAAGTCAATTGGGATGAGATTGGTAGACTCTCTGGAGATATAAGGTCAAGTGTAGGTTATCTAGTTTACCTGAATCAGGGAAAGGACAGCTCAGGGGAACCCTCCTGAGGCCAGAACAAATCACAGTGACACTGGGAACTGTCCCTTCAAAAGAGCCGAAATTTGATGGACTTGGTCTTTGGAGAAATTCATTCCCTAGGGCATTGTTGAAACCAATAGAGCAATCAGTCTGCAATCAGTAGAGCTTAACAGCTGAGTGTGGTCAGGGTAGGAGACAGAGCCCTGTCCAAACTATTGTCATCAGTGGGTGACTGTAGGCACACTCAGGGCTAAGGCTTCACGCTCGGGAGAGTGGCGGGAAGGGGAAGAGGAGAAGAGAGATTTGACTTCACTAAAATAATCCAGCCAGTCTCTAAACAAATAACCAAGCAAATAGAAACATCCCCCCAGGGGTGGGAAGAGAGACCAGTATCCAGAGTTGCTACAATATATTTTCCAAAATATCCAATTTCCAACAAAATATTTGTGAGACATGCAAAGAAACAGGAAGCTATGACCCAGACACAAGAAAAAAAGCTGGCAACAGAAACTGCCAGCTGTTAGTTTTAACAGACAAGGCCTTCAAAATAGCCATTACAAATACATTCAAAGAACTACAGGAAATGACCGTTAAAGAAGTAAGGTAAGGTAAGATGACAACATTGTATCGAATAGAGAATATTAATAAAGAGATAGAAATTATAAAAAAAGGAAATTCTGGAGTTGAAAAGTACACTAACTGAAATGAAAAATTCACTAGGGGCCTCAACAGTATATATTTAAACTGGCAGAAGGAAAAAATATTCGAAGAAAAGAGCATTTGAAGAAAGATCAGTAGGCATTATGGCAGACATAAATCCAACTATATCAAAAACAACATTAAATATAAATTGATGAAACAATCCAATCAAAAGGCAGAGATTATCAAATTGGATGAAAAAACAAGGTCCCATGATATCCTTTCTACAGGAGACTTTAAAGATACAAAATAGATTGAAAGTAAAAAGATGGAAAAAATATATCATGCAAGTGACAACCACAAAAAAGATGGAGTGGCTATACTAATATTAGACAAAATAGACTTTAAAACAAAAAATATTACTAGAGATAAAAGGAGACATTTTATAATGATAAAAGGGTCGATCAATCAGGAAGATATAACAACTGCGTATACGCATCTAATAACAGAGCACCAAAATACGTGAAACAAAAACTGACAGAAATAAAAGAAATAGACAATTCAGCAATAGCTAGTGATGACTTCAATACCTTACTTTCAATAGTAGACCGCTAGTGTTGAAATAAATTTCTAAGCCCAAGATGGAGTCACTCCTGCCCAGGGTGCCACATCAACAAACCAAAACTTAGATTTTCATGTCCCCGTAAACATTCCACTTAACCAGAAAGGCAGTATATCCCGTCAATCCTCAAACGCCAAGCTAGCTCTGGGCTCTCTACTTACTTCCTTGTTTCTTATCCTTTATTCTATAAAAGCTTCCTGCCTTATGCCCCATTTTGCAGTTCTCCAAACGGAGGCTGTCCGTTGCATTAAGTGTTAGCTTGTATCACCTAAATTGTCTTCTTTAATCATTTTTTAACACCCTGTAAATACGTTACTTTTACTTTATTTACAGATCTTTAAGTTGATGTTAGATGGACATCTGTATCTTTTTTTATAATAGTTTCCTTGGTGCTATTATCAGAGAGGAACACAGCTAGATGAAGCATAACTTAGATCTACTGTGATCTTTTTTTAAAAATTGTGGTAAAATATACATTACATAAAATTTACTATTTTAACCCCTTTTGAGTGTACAATTCAATGAAGTAAATCTCCTTGTTGTGCAACCATCCATTTCCAGAACTTCTTCATCATGTGAAACTGAAACTCTGTACCCATTAAACAATAATTCCCCATTCTCTCTCTCCCCGGCAGGCCTCGGTAACTACCATTCTACCTTCTTCTCTAGGAATTAGACTGTTCTAGGTATCTCATATGAGGTATCTAAGTGAAATCATACAATATTTGACCTTTTGAGTCTGACTGACTCACTTAATGTTTTCAAGGTCTGTGCATGTTGTAGCATGTATCAGAACTTCATTACATTTTATAGCCGAATAATATTCCATTGCATGCGTATATCACATTTTGTTTATCTATTCATCTGTTGATGGACATTTGAGTTGTTCCCACCTTTTGGCTATTGTGAATAATGCTACAAGATTGGTGTACAAATATCTGTTCAAGTCCCTGCTTTCAATTCTTCTGGGCACATATCTAGAAGTGGATCAGAAGGTGATTCTACGTTTGTTTGAGAAACCACCATACTGTCTTCCATAGTGGTGCACCTCTATGCATATGGTCCTTTTTATGTTGTTAAATTATGTGAATCCACTGTTTGCTGTAGGAATTGACACTCGGATACACGGAACCCATACAGAAAGTACAACTCAGCTAAAATTGTATGATGTATCATAGAGTGGCCTGCCAAACACTTCTAATTAGCATGTTGATTAGTTACCAGTGTCCAGAGCTTTAGGGGTATGTGTGTTAGTGGAGTGGGGCAGAAAAACGGGTGTTGGGGCAGTCAGAAAAGTAGCAAAAATAATTCTACATCCTGCAATGCTATTTCAGTTTGGCTCATCTGACGCCGAGTTTTGGAGGCAACGAATAATAAAGATGCAGTGAGGAGGAGAGAAAGGTAGAGGAGTGTGGTAAGGTTAGACACAGGACTCGATCAGTCTGCTTCTTAACTATTTGGTGTAACATTAATTTCAGTGAGTTTTCCTTGCTCCCCCACTTTATCTCACATATTCTCGGAGCCTCTTTCCTGTCTAAAGTTTTTATAATGTACAACGCATGCAACTGACTTATAGCTTTTAAACAAATTGAACCTGTCGGTGAAATACAAATGTACAATGGACTTAAACATCTCTGGGAGGGTAGAGAGAAAGAGACAGATTGAAGCACTTCATTACTTTATTCTTCCTCCCTCAGACCAGTCGCCTCCGGTAGCCGTGGGAAATCACCGTGCTTTGGTATCTGGAGAGAGGAGAGTGCAAAGGCATGTCTGCAACTTTTGCTTCTGGTGGGCCTTTCTTCAAGACAACTTTACGGTCTTCCCCATGGCAAAGCCTTTCGCTGTGATTCAAAAACAAAGAGTCTTCTAAAGGGCCAGCATAGATCCCACACGCCTCCGCATGCTAAGAGAAAAAAAAAAAGTCTGCTGAATATCACACCAGACACCACTTTATTAGATTAAGATGGAAGTTGGCCAGTAGTTTTCTAACTGTCCCTGTCGAGAAGGAAGGTCTAGTGGACAGAGCAACATCCCTTTTTTAAAGCCACGCTCTCTCGCCGGAGTCTTCCGACCGCCAGGAGGCGCGGCGGTGTGGACCGCAGACTATGAAGATGAACTTGGAGCCAGATCATAGAACGTTAGCTTCACAACTTACGTGACCTTGTACAGGTCATTTACTCCCCCACCCCTGCCCACCAAGAGACTGAGTTTTCTCAAATATAAAATGGGAATTATCAAAGGATTCTTTGAGTGTTGAATAAAACATTATATGTGAATGAAAAACCTTTTGCCAACTACTAGGTATTAAATAGATATAAAGTATGCTGCTGCTGCAGCTGCTGCTGGATAAACAACAGCTACTTGAGGTTACTGCCTTCAGTACACATTCACTTCTGACTGTTCAATAGGGCTGAATAACATTCTGGCCTGGTCTTGGGGCGCAGCCCCATCTCTTCTATGCTGTGTTCTCCTTTTTATCTTGTTAAGTGGTCTGTCATCTCCTTCAGGAAAAATGGTGAGAATAAATAGAAGGAAGGAAAGCATAGTTAGCATTTACTCAGTGTACATCCACTCCATTTAATTCTCATTTAATTTTCACTTTTTCTCTGTAAGGTAAAATGTTCCATATACCAGTCACTGATTATATTTTATTTATTTTTGCTGAGGAAGATTAGCCCTGAGCTAACATCTGTTGCCAGTCTTCCTCTTTTTTTACTTGAGGAAGGTTAGCCATGAGCTAATGTCTGTGCCAATCTTTCCTCTATTTTACATGTGGGTTGCTGCCACAGCATGACTGACAAGTTGTGTAGGTCCATGCCCAGGATCTGAACCTGCAAACTGGGGCCACCAAAGCGGAGCATGACGAACTTAAACACTACGCCACAGGGCCAGCCTACTATTTATATTTTAAAAATTGTTAGGAACATTGTCAACTAAATTGCAAAAGTGAAATAGCTTATGAAAAAATTATGCTGAATTATAACTCTAAAGAATAAGGTCAAGAATAAAAGTGACGTTGTGATGCATTCAAAACAGTTTTTCATTATTGACTTCAACTCAAAGTTTACACCCTATAGTTCTAGTAAACGAAAAAGATAAAGTCAGTATAATATTGTCACCGTGCTAAAGCTATTTAGGACTTTGAAAATGACTTGATAAGCCACTACATTACATGAAATACAGCCCAATATTAAGATTATAGAAAGTCTTAACAACTATATAAATTTGATATTTAAGTCCGTTAGCTAAGTCTTGATTTCCTTGGTTTTATCTTTGTTTTCAAAATATCAGATAAAAATACATATAAAATAATCATCTCAGGGAAAATGGCAGCTTCATTTATTACATCACATATGTGTATTTTATAAGAAAATAATTATGCCATATTTTTGTGATTTATTTTACATATAATATTCATATTTTGTAATATCATCTGTCTTGGCAAAGTATATTCTTATTCAACATTAATTGCTTATCCATTATAAATTTGCAAATTAAACACATTTCTTTCTAGGAATTCTAACTTGAAATCTTCTCTTGTAGTCTGATTATTACATTATATTCTATTCTCCTTTAGAGAAACAACTTACCTTTTCACAAGTGAATGGTCAATCTGAATTTGGATAATGTTTTGAAACTACTAACTGAATGGGCAACCAGTCTCATCTGTAAATCTAGCAAAGTGGTCCCATAGCTCTCAGGCTGAATGTGCAATACAACTTTAAAAATGCTGTAGGTTTTTGGGGTTTTTTTGGCTGAGGAAGATTCACCCTGAACTAACATTCACTGCTAATCTTCCTCTTTTTGTATGAGCCGCCGCCACAGCATGGCCACTAACAGACAAGTGGTATAGGTCTGCACCTGGGAACTAAACCCAGGCCATCAAAGTGGAATGCACTGATTTAACCACTAGGCCACTGGGGCTGGCCTACTGTACTGTAGCTTTACTATTCATGGCACCTACTTCTGATGAGCTTCTTAACAACTATGAGTTAGCATTATGTAGAGGAAAAGGTAGACATATGGTCCTGAAATCTTTCGGTCTACATCTATTTTAAGTTCATAACTGGGTTATTTGAATAGGTATTGCTATTTGACTTTTGCTTGCAAGTTTATGTGAAAGCGCATCAAATAGGTTTTTGTCAGAGAATAGAATGGTGGCTGCCAGGCCCTGGGGGGAGGGGACATGGAGAGATACAAGTCAAAGGGTACAAACTTTCAGTCATAAGAAGAATAAGCTCTGAGGATCTAATGTTCAGCATGGTGACTATAGTTAATAATATGGTAATAGATACTTGAAAGTTGCTGAGAGCAGATCTTAAGCATTCTCACCACAAAAAAAGAAAGTTAACCATGTGAGGTGATGAATATGTTAATTATCTTGATCTTGGTAATTATTCCACAATGTATATCACATTATCACATTGTACACTTTAAATATATACAATATTTGTCTATTATTCCTCAATAAAGCTGGAAAAAATTAAAAATAGCTTTTGTACAGTTATATATGTCTATTCATAGATATATTAAATAGTGTAGGCTTTTTATTATGGATGTTTATAGGAAAATACCTTCAGATTCACATTCCTGAATTTCATGTTTTCTTTCCAAGGCATAACGTAACGTCCCGGGATCAGCCTTTGCTTAAATGAAAACCGTGGCAAATGAACCTCACTATACCTGAAGATTAAGAAAGCAAGAAGGGTATCTTGTGAGTTAAATAGAATAATTTTAGCATCCTCTAGGGAATGCAGGCAGTTGTGCTGTGTCCATGAGGTCTGGACCGCCACAGCTGGACAGTGCTGTGCCATGGTTTGAGGCTCACTTAACGATAATCAACCCACTAAATCCCCAAGTATCACCAAGATCAAGAGTCTGGACTTGATGCCTGGACAGCCAACTGCATACTGTCCTTTACAATTTGACCCTGATGTTCATTTCAATCTGATTTTAAGGGAGAAGGCAGCGCACCATGATCTGCCTCAGGCCTACCCACTGCCTAAAGGAATCTCTAGCCAGTCAAAAAAACCAGTAATTTATTTAGCTTCTGAATTTAGTACATGCTCTACACTCAGGTCAAACTTGCCTTCCCTGCACATACATTGTTTCCCTCTGGAACATAAAGTTTGCTATATAGATGCCAAGGGGAAGCACAAAATTGTCCTCATCAGTGTAGCACCTGGATTGCAAAAAAGACCCCCAAAACCCAGAACCCTTAAGTCCTCACTTAGTAGCAGGCTTATATGAATTTTCATCAGAACAGTTGTTGACAAGTTTAGGTAAGACAGGACAAGTGTCTTTTCCTAAAGCCATCACTGCCAGTAGTCACAGGAATTCTCATCTAGAACTTCACTCACTAGTCTAATGATGACGACATTGCTGCCTCAGATGTAACAATGTTTTGCTAACTTCATAGCAACCCATTGCAGTTACATTAGCATTTTGATTTCAAGAGTGCAGAGCTTAGAGCTATTTTCAGTGTTTTTTTTCTTTTTACCCCTTCTTAACACATCCTTATCATGAACAATTAAAAGGTGAGGATGCTTGCAGTCTTGACATAGCAGAAAATGTAGAGGACTAAACAATTATTCACAAATAATCACTTCATATTAAGATCCTGAATTTGCCCTTAGCTGATTTCCCTCTAAATACTCCGTATGGTTGATATATGTCCCATTTATGCTTCGCCACTTATTATTTAGACACACACTTTAAGAGTGTAAATCAGGGGCCGGCCCTGTGGCTGAGTGGTTGGGTTTGTATGCTCCACTTTGGTGGCCCAGGGTTTCAGCAGTTCAGATCCTGGGTGCAGGCCTAGCACTGCTCATCAAGCCATGCTGAGGCAGCATCTCTCATAGCAGAGCCAGAAGGACCTACAACTAGAATATACAACTATGTACTGCGGGCTTTGGGGAGAAGGAAAAAAGAAAAAGATTGGCAACAGATGTTGGCTTAGGTGCCAATCTTTAAAAAAAAAAAAGTGTAAATCAAATTTGCTTAAACCCAAACCAATTCAACCCACTTTATCCCCTAAGATTTGAGTCATATTGCAGGTGATTTCAGATTACAAAAATTCATTTTAATAAGGCAAGATTATGAGTGAGGATGAGCACCTGAACTATTTAAGGACAGAGAGGTGGAGTGTTTTTGTTGTCAATCCTACTAGCCAACAAGTAGGATAATGTTAGGCTGAGCAGGAATTACTGCAAGATGTACTGGTTTGGTGAGACTATTAACTGAACACAAGTTTGGATAGGCATTCCTAGATCTGGACAGCCAGAAAGGTTTAGAGCAGAATAATTTTAATAGACAAAATTCTTTTTAATTAATTAACTCGTTTTCGAGGAAGATCAGCCTTGGGCTAACTACTGCCAATCCTCCTTTTTTTTGCTGAAAAAGACTGGCCCTGAGCTAACATCCATTCCCATCTTCCTCTACTTTATACGTAGGATGCCTACCACAGCATGGCTTTTTGCCAAGCGGTGCCATGTCCGCACCCAGGATCCGAACGGGCGAACCCCAGGCTGCCGAGAAGCAGAAGGTGCGAACTTAACCGCTGCGCCATTGGGCCGGCCCCAATAGACAAAATTTTAAAGAACTTTAAAAATTGAAGTGTCAGTTTCTATACACAACATTAGGATGCAGTATGAACCAGAAATCTGTGTGGTTTCCAAATGTTAAGGAAGCACTATTGATCAAAATGAACCAGGAAGGTGGGGGATGGTGCAATTCATTTAACGAAAATAAAGTAGCCTCAGGCATTAATACCCTTCAAAACCCAATATTTTCACTAGAAAAACAAGCAGTATTTACATGAATACGTGGCATTTATAGTTCTACATGTTGATTATTTTTCGAATGTACTATAACTTTAAAATCACTTCTCATAAATAATGAGGAACAATATTCAGTTAGCTATTTAAAATATTTTTTTCCTTGGTTATAGCAATTTTTATGAAAGAATATTTGAGATTAAAAGATAAAATCACTTGAAACTCATTAAGGACTGCCAAAATTCTAATTTTATTTTTGTAGTCTTTTATGAATAAAAAGCAACCGATAACCATTTTCCTTTTCTTTTCCCACTTAGATCCTCAGATCCCACTTCAATGACCACTTTAGGGACTATGGAAGATTTCAAGTACACCGTCGGCAAAGAACAGCCTATAATTGCTTCCTACATATTTTTTCTTAATCTTTTTTATAAACTATAGTCAACTCTTGGAACATCGTAAGTAAACTACTTATTTCCTTCAATAAAAATGCATAACTTCAAACTTCATGCAGATGTGACATTTTTAATATCTAACTTCCTTAACATAAGGTAAAACAGGCTTAGGCAGGCTGCCACTGGGAATTTTTTAAATGTCCATGGTAATTACACAGGTATGGATCACATTCAGAATTTAGTATATGACCAAGTTAATTAAGAAGTCAAAACAAAGTTAAAGTTAAGAATCAATACTTCTTTGAAAAACTTCTGATGTTTATTTACTTCTGGACATAAGTGGGAAAAGCCATCGGTATAAACCTATTTTAAAATTGCCTAAAAGTGCTTAGAGCACAGAAAACGTAAATTTGAATACACTTGTAATAGCTGAACGATCTATGTCTTCTTAGGATCTTTTAATGGAATGTTTTGAAACCGATCATAACTCACTGCAAAGACAAATCAGAAAAAGAAAACAAACTTTTAAATGGCATGTTATAATGACCTGGACTAAACTGATTATCAACTAGTAATTATTAGCACATGCAACAGAATGAGAAACTAAATCCTCCACTGTATACTTTTCAGTATTTTCTCAGACATAAGACATTTTTACATGTTTCTACCAATCGCATTCACCTCCCCACATATTCGATTTTATTTAAAACAAGAAAATGGTTCTTTTCAGATTTTTATGTTGATCAGTGCAAAGTAAAATGAAGCAACCTCAGTAGAAATGGTTTATTACAATGTTATTTTAGAAAGACATTTCTCAAAATGTACTAAAAGATATCCAAATCATGAGAATGATCAACTTCAATGGCTTCCTCCGCATCCAACTTTGTCTCTCCATGTCCTTCCTGCGATTCATCAAGAGAGGCCAGGGCCTCATTTGTGTCACTTGCGAAAGTTTCTCGTGATGTATCATCTTCTTCTTGAAAATTTAGACTTTTAATGGCTTGTTTCATCTTTTTCCCCAACACCTGTGTTCTCCTCTTCCTAGCAGCTTTTTTATTTTCATATTCTTTTTGATTTTCAACGTAGAAAATGTCCTACAATAAAGGAATAACTTGGGTAAATAAGAACTATCATTTATTAGAAGTTATAAGTTTGTTTCTTTAAATTCCACTTCTCACAAAAACAAAGTAAATATTATTGTTAGACTCATAATTAGAGACAGAGTCCAAGACATTAAATAAGTCCCCACTGCAAGCAGAGGATGAAGCTATGATTCAAATTCACCATAGTGTTAGGTCTAGGGCCCATGCTTATTCTACCACTCTGTAGTTAAAATTTTCTAAATGGAAAGATACAGTAGGAAAATCATGTTGTTTAGGATTTAAATAAAATATAATCTATCATTAAAAAACAGAAGTCTTTGGAATAAAGATATACTAACTTTGAAATGTCACCACAATCATACGTGATTGCCCGTACTGAGAACCTGAGCCATGCCTGAATTGTGACTGAGCATGATCACGTAATCTACACAATGCAAGAAAATTCCACCCCTTAAAAAACATTACTGTCATTAATGTGTGAGAATGTAAATCTTTGTCAAAAACTTTTATCACAAGGCATAAAAATAATATAGCCAGCACTGCAACACATTCCAGAATGCCTGAAATGGGATTTTAAAGCATGAAAGTAAGAGATTCTTCTAATATAGGGTTTCTCAACCTTGGCACTACTGAAATTCCAAGCTCTGTAGTTCTCTGTGGCGGCCGTCTGCTGCGTGCACTGGAGGGCACCTGGTCTCTACCCACTAGCACATACCAACCTCACCCCCAAACTGTGAAAGTCAAAAACATCTCCAGACAAGGCCAAACGTCCCGTGAGAGGCAAAACCGCCAGCAAATGAGAACTGTTCAAGTAGAAAATACATTTGCATTGAACTATTAAATGGAAAAACATAAAATAACATCTGGGACCCTGACAGAGCAGATAAATATAGTTTCCGAGGGTACAAAAGAGTAGGTCAGGGATCTAAAGAGAAGGCTAAATGACTCTGCTACGACAGAGAAGGTTCAAAGGTTTAAAAGAGAAGCTAGTATAGGCAGGACACACTTCCGACATCCTATTCTCTCTCTTTTCTTTTCTTTTTTTTTTAAGGAAGATTAGCCCTGAGCTAACAGCCGTGCCCATCTTCCGCTATTTTTTTTTTTTTTAAAGATTTTTATTTTTTCCCTTTTTCTCCCCAAAGCCCCCCAGTACATAGTTGTATATTCTTCGTTGTGGGTCCTTCTAGTTGTGGCATGTGGGATGCTGCCTCAGCGTGGTTTGATGAGCAGTGCCATGTCCGCGCCCAGGATTCGAACCAATGAAACACTGGGCCACCTGCAGCGGAGCGTGCGAACTTAACCACTCGGCCACGGGGCCAGCCCCCATCTTCCTCTATTTTATTTGTGGGATGCCTACCACAGCATGGCTTGCCAAGTGGTGCCATGTCCACACCCGGGATCTGAACCAGCGAACCCCGGGCCCCCAAAGCGGAATGTGTGCACTTAACCTCTGTGCCACTGGGTCGGCCTCTTGACACCCTATTCTCTTCTGGGAAGGGACTCTTAAAAGCTGAATTAAGCCAGTGCCTATTATATTCTTAATGTGCACCTCTCTTCTTGTTTATAAACAGCACTGTGAAGGATGGTGAGATAAAAGGGGCCCTCTCCTTCTAAAATTCATGCTAAATAGTTATACGCAGCACACAGAATTAGCAGAGGAAGCAGTAAGGACCCCTGAAATTACGGGAATAAGGCAAAGCTTCAGATTTTTTTGGTGAAGAAGAGGAATAAAAGTATTTGCTACAGAAATAAGGAGGGGCTGGGAGCGGAGGAGGAGGGCACATATGTGAGAATAAAGTGCAGGAAGGACAAAAAAGGTGAATTCAGAGGAAAATGAGGCTGGCTACCATCTACTGAACGAGCACTTTTCTGTGCCAGGGATTATGCTAAGAACTTGACACACACGTTAACTCTTTTCATTCTCACAAGAACCTTACGAGGTAAGTATACTACCCTTGTTTTCAGATGAGGAAAGGAGGGCACAAGATTACAGAGCTAACATGAGAGGGTATAAAGTCTAAACTCATTTATGATTTCTCCAAATCCATACTCTTAAACCCTATTATGTTGCCTTCACAAAAGTATAATAATTCACAAGTGTTTCAAGAGCCTACTTACCTTTGAGTGGAAAGATAAAAAGAAGCTGTAAGTAGACAGCAGCATTTTCATTTTATGTGGACGTACATCCTAGCATCTTGATAAAAACAATCCTATGAAGTACAATGCTTGACAACACTAAGCAAAATTATGAAGTTTCCCCTTTCCTTCCAAATACGGCAAGCCTCATTAAAAAGGAACGTTACTCCCATGGGTTAAACAGAACAAACTGGGGAAAGGCCCAAAGAAATGTTGTAGCATGTTGTTAATGTAGCAACAACAAAAGCAGACAACAGATAATCTGAGAGCAATTCTTTCGCCCCATCCACATCTATGTACAATGAACTCTACAAGTTAAAAAAACTGAACTATAAACTACCTGCAGAGGAAGATCTTGATAGCTGAGCTTTTTAAAAATATAGCAAATTGAGTGATGTCAGGATCATGGCAGAGTGAGTTGTTCCCTCTGTCTCCCCCCTCTAAGTTACAACCGACTGGACACTAATTGACCAACAAAGGATTCCTGGGGTCAGCCCAGTGGCACAGTGGTTAAGTTCGCACGTTCCGCTTCTCGGTGGCCCGGGGTTCACCAGTTCGGATCCCAGGTGTGGACACGGCACCACCTGGCAAAAGCCATGCTGTGGTAGGCATTCCACGTATAAAGTAGAGGAAGATAGGCAGGGTTGTTAGCTCAGAGCCAGTCTTCCTCAGCAAAAAGAGGAGGATTGGCAGTAGTTAATCCAGGGCTAATCTTCCTCAAAAAAAAAAAAAGAGACACCCTACACAGCACAACAGGGCACATAAGAGATCCACGCATCTATACATCCAGAGGTGGGTGGACTGGCCCCTGGGGAGGCAGTGGACCTAGGGGAGTAGTCCCCTACCCCTTCCCTGGCAGCAGCCATTCAGAGGGTGGATCCTCACACTGATGGGTGCACCTACTAGAGGTTGCTGCAGCTCATGCCACTACAAGGGGACTTGGTAGGAGCAGAAAAAAACCGATGCAGCTTGCTTCCCACCTGGTCTCCCAGTGGATCCAGCCCACACATCTGTGAGCAGTCACTGTGCGGGCATAAAAAAGGGGTACAGCTTGCTCCCTGCCCATCTCCCAGTGGATCCAGTGTGTGCACCTCCTCGCCCTCCCCTGGCAGTGGCCAGGTCTTTCCAAAAGTGGGACAGTATACAAAACTTGGCTTTTCCTGGCTGGCGAAGGGTGTCCTGAGCTGAGTTTTCAAAACACACTGGCTAATGCCAGAGACCAGAGGCTGCTGAGTGAGCAGCAACAACAACCTCTCTCTGCCTAGCCCCTGCTCCCCACAGGTGGTGGCAGGGAGAACCTGCAACCAGAGGCTTCAGGAACCACAGTATAACTGGTGACGCAACCCCCAGTGGTGGCACCCCCGACACTAGCTCCACCAGCAGCTGGGGCTGCATACAAATCCCTGGGTCCCTGGGCCACCAGCAGTGACAGCAACACCAGTGAACCCAGCAACCCTGGCAGTGGTGCAACCAGCACCCCTAGACAACCTGGGAGCAGCAGCATCCTAGCCCATGGAAAACCTGCAGAGAACCAGTGGAGGAACACAAGACCCAGGCAACCCCAGAAGCATCAGAAGTGCCTGCAGCCTAGTGACCCCAGCGGTGACACCTGAAACTGCAGTAATGTTGTAAGCAGCAAGGCACCAGCAACCTCAGAGGCACAAGCGACACAAGGAGGGCAATGATGACACCTCTAGCAAAGGCAGTGGAGGGTGTAAAGTATAAGCTCTCAAATACAACTAGAAGCAGCTCAGAACCAAAGTAACCAAAGCTGTACCAAAATAAGAAAGGTGGTTACTAACACAAATGTGCCAGCAGAGCATCAGCTCATCAAACACCACGAGAACTACAGTAACACAGACCAGAAAGAGAATGATAACTCTCCAGAAACTAAACTTCAAGTCACAGAAGATTACAATCTAACTGACAGAGAATTCAAAATAGCTGTCATAAAGAAACTCAGTGAGTTATAAGGAAACTCAGAAAGACAGTTCAATGAGCTCAGGAATAAAATTAATGAACAGAACGATATCATCACCAAAGAGACTGAAACTCTAAAAAAAACCAAACAGAAATTCTGGAGATGAAGAATACAATTAATGAGATGAAAAATAATGTAGAAAGCATTAAAAACTGAGCAGACCATATGGAGGAGAGAATTAGTGAGCTCAAAGACAGAGACTTAGAAATGATTCCGGTGGAAGAGAGAATTAAGATTTTAAAAAAACGAAAAAATTCTCCAAGAAAATCCAACTCAATTAGGAAAAGTAAGATAAGCAATATAGGTACCCCAGAAGGAGAAGAGATGGAGAAAGGAGCAGAAAGCCTATTTAAAGAAATAATAACTAAGGACTTCCCAAACCTGGGGACGGAATTGGACATGCAAGTACCTGAAGCTAATAGAACTCCTGATTACATCAATGCAAAAAGACCTCCAAGGCATATACTATTAAAACTGTCAAAAGTCAATGACAAAAGAAAAAATACTAAGACCAGCAAAAGAGAAGAAAATAACCTACAAAGGAACCCCCATCAGGCATTCAGGGGATTTCTTAGCAGAAACCCTATGGGCTAGGAGAGAGTGGAATGATAAATTCAAAATACTGAAAGACTGGGGCTGGCCTGGTGGCGCAGCGGTTAAGTTTGCATGTTCCGCTTCTTGGGATTCGCCGGTTCAGATCCCGGGTGCGGATATGGCACCGCTTGGCACGCCATGCTGTGGTAGGCATCCCACATATAAAGTAGAGGAAAATGGGCACGATGTTAGCTCAGGGCCAGGCTTCCTCAGCAAAAAGAGGAGGACTGGCAGGAGTTAGCTCAGGGCTAATCTTCCTCAAAAAAAAAAAAAAAAATACTGAAAGATAAAAACTATCAGCCAAGAATACTCTATCCAATGAAATTACCCTTCAAATATGATGGAGAAATAAAAGCTTTCCCAGACAAACAAAAGCTAAGGGAGTTCATCAGCACAAGACCTGCTTTACAAGAAATGTTGACAGGAGCCCTCCTACCTGAAATGAAAAGGCAAAGGTATACAAAGCTTTGAGAATGGAGATACACAGAATCAGAAAATTGCAGCTCTCTATCAGAATAGGTAAATAAACAATCATAACATAAAGGATAAAGGGAAAGAAAGCATCAAAAATAACTACAACCACTTGAATTTGGTCACAAACTCACAACACAAAAAAGAATTTGTGAACACAAAAAATAGACGGGGAGAGGAAAAGGATGGAACCCGCATAGACTAATGGAGATAAGAGGTTATCAGAAAAAGGACTATCTCATCTATGACATCTTTCATACGAAGCTCATGGTAACCACAAAATGAAAAAAATCAGAGCAGAATCACAAATCATAAAACAGCAAATTAACTTTTTCTATTCATAAACTTTGTATTTTCTAAAACAAAACTTAAATAATTCCCAAGTCATATACCAAAACAAAATCAAATGAAAAAAAGGAAAACAAGCCCACTCAGTTCAGTTCTGGCTTTCAAGTTTTACAGACTGTGATTCCTAGTGATATAGCAATGAAAAGAATACCTATAACATCACCATTTGGATGGCATATAAAATTACCTATAATAAAATCCTATTTGCCTTCAGGTTTTTTCCTCTAACAGTAAAGGTACTCAATCTACGCACATGCAGAAAATTTGGAAACACAGAGAAAAATCTTTAAAGCCAAAACATTTATAACCTCTCACAACAGACCAAATCATTGGCAACATTTTAGAGTTTTACACACCAATCTATTGTCTCGTGCCTCTTTTCCTTTATAAATTTGTACTTTGTCTTTTAAAAAAATTCAGTGTTAACTGCATTTTCTTAAAATTATTTCACAAAAATGGGGGCTACAGGATAGTCTGTTAAAAAATGTCCCTATAGGGGCTGGCCCCGTGGCCGAGTGGTTAAGTTCACGTGCTCCGCTGCAGGCGGCCCAGTGTTTCGTTGGTTCGAATCCTGGGCGCGGACATGGCACTGCTCATCAAACCACGCTGAGGCAGCGTCCCACATGCCACAACTAGAAGGACCCACAACCAAGAATATACAACTATGTACCGGGGGGCTTTAGGGAGAAAAAGGAAAAAATTAAAATCTTAAAAAAAAAAAAAAATTCTAAACAACAACAACAAAAAATGTCCCATAAGTCAACTTCCCCCTATTATTAGATATTTCAAATGTTTGTTACACTGCAAGGTTTCTGGTAGACTAACATAAAAAAAACCCCTACAAACATCAAAATCCCATTCTCCACAATGAATTAGGAGAGCTGAATTTCAAGACATGTGATTCAATGAAAACAGGGGTTTGAAGTCACTGTTCCACGTAATCCCAAGCATATCATTTTTATTTCTCTTCACTGGCATAACAGGCTAACACACACTTTGATAGACTGTGGTAAACATTAAGTCATATAAATATTTGGCCTAGTGCCAGGCACACAGTGACTAAATGTTATTTCCTTCTCTCCTGCTTCTCGAAATTATTTGTCCAAGGCTTAGTTAATTACAAAAAGCTTTTCTAGATACTACTTTATTTAATCTTTTTATAGCTCTATTAAATAGGCAGGGCACATATTAAAACCTCCACTTTATGAGAAAATTGAGGCTGAGGGAGAGTAAGTGATCTGCTCACAGTTATATAATCACTAAACGGCAAAAATAAGATTAAACTCAGATTTTGAATCTTAGAGAATTAGAATTCTTTTCATCACATCATGCTATTTCTCTGAAAAGAGTGACATTTTGCTATCAAACAAAAACCAACAAAGAATGTTCTTTCTAAATATACACTTTTTGTCAGGGTTTACTTTGGAGGGGAGGAGGAATGTTAAGGTATAAGTTCTGTTCTACCATTCAACAGTTGTGTTCCTATGGAAATTTATATTGTTACAGATTTGTGTTATCAAAATAATTGTTCCAATGAGGAATAAAAGCAGTTATGAACTAGAGACTTCAAATGCGCAATAACAGTTACATTTCCTGTAGGAATTTCAATAACAGATTAAAAAAAAAATGACTGGAAGTGCATAGTCAGAAAAGAAACAACATTGAGCAGAATATGATTACATGGAGCATCAGCTCAAGAGAAATGGCTTTATTGACCTGTCATCATTAGCATTATAGTCAGTACAGCTCAAACACGGTCCTATCACCTTTACCGCCCACTGTTATTCTAAAGAGAATACAAAAGCTTCACACAGAGCAGCTGTGCTGCACGTGCACCAGCTCTTTCCTATGCAAGAAGCTGGCTCTCTATCTCGATCATATCTGCTAAATGCAAATGTTTCTTAATTAAAAAATTAAAACATATCAAATATTGAGTTGAGAAAGACCCACACTGTTGAAAAGTTCCCATACAAGAAATCCTAGTAACACAAAAATGATTAAGAATACTGATAAGCCTAGCTTCTAGTTTATAAGAAATATCAGAGATAGAGAAGTGAATGAAATAAATTCTTGAGTAGACACCACAATGTGGTACCTTCTATAAGATAACCATCTTAGACTCTTGAAAAGGTCTAAATCATAAAGGAAAATGTGGGATTAAAAAGATCAAAAGAGATATAACAAATGGAATGTGGAAATCTAGATAGGATCCTGGTTTGGGGGAGAAAAAAGAAATAAAATACATTCTCGGGACAATTCAAGAAATTGGAATAAGGTCAAGATACTGGATGATACTGTGAAATTGTTTTTATTTCTCTGAGGTGTGGCCGTGTAGGATATTGTCCTTATTATTGGGGGATGCGTGTTGAAGTAACTAAGGCTGAGTATCATGATGTTTGCAACTTATTTCCAAATGGTATGGAAAAAAATTGTACAGGTAAAACAGGAATGTCAAAATATTAACAACCCCTGAATGTAGGTGGAGGATATATGGGTATTCGTCCTATTATTCTTTCATCTCTTCTGCATGTCTGAAATTCTTCATTAATAAAAAGTTGTAGGAAGATTAAAAAATAACTACATGCTAAGAGACTAGGAAAAACTGCCATAAAAGAAATCTTATCTTGGCTCTGAACGGGAAGAAAAAGAGGAGGCAGAGCTTTACAAAAGGCACAAGTTTTACTTGAAATGAGACAATGACAAAATTAGTCAATTTAAAGCAGAGCAGGTGACAGATTAATAGAAAATGAAGCTGGAAGCTGAGTAGAAGTCAAATTACGAAGGATCTTAAAAGTTAAGGACATTATCATTTTTACCTTAATTTGTTCCTCGCTGATACTAGGAGTGTTTTTCAGGAGATTCAGAAAAACTCCACCCGGTGTTCTTCTTCGACTACCATTCTACAAAAAGGAACAGAGAAATTATCCTGTATAGACTCTTCCCATGAATGGCCAGAGCATTTTTTAAACAGAGAAGTGCCCAAGGAGATGATAAAGTCTACCCTGACCACTGCAGTTTATCTGCAATGTCTTCCTCTCCCCTCCTCTCTATATCTCCATTTGATTTACTTCTTTTCCCAGAGCATTTATCACTTTCTAACATACTTGAAGATATTATATTTATTCTTTTTTTTTTTTGGTGAGGAAGATTGGCCCTGAGCTAACCTCTGTGCTAATCTTCCTCTATTTTTTATATGCAGAACACCACCAGACTATGACTTGATGAGTGGTGTGTAGGTCCACGCCTGGGATCTGAACCCGTGAACCCTGGGCCACCAAAGCAGAATGCATGAACTTAACCACTAAGCCACTGGGCCAGCCCCTATATTTATTCTTTAGAGACTGTCTTCCTCCCACCCCCAACTACAACATAAGCTTCTGTCTAGAGCAGTGCCTGGCACATAGTTAACATTCAGCAGATCTTCATTAGCTCTCTGGAATATCAAGTTTAATTACTACAGTATTAAAACATTGATGAATCCATAACTTTATGCTGAGCTAAACAAAAATCAAAGTACCTCAACAGTGACACAAACAAGGGTGCCCGTACATTCACGATTATTATAATCGTTTTGTTGCTAACTTCTCTTTTGACTTCTGTAATCTACGTTCATAGGCTGTTTCCTCAGCCAATGGTCTCAATTCTAACTGGTTTCTTTTCTCTCCATGTCCACAGCATAATACTGATTTATTCTCTTGTGATGTGACCATTCAGATTCAGGAGGAGCAAATAAGAAGGAAGCCACTCAAACGTCATCCTCACTGTGTGGGGAAACTGAGTTAAATGAGACCTGCAAAACCACTCTGTGGGATCCATTGCCACTGCCTGAGAGCCAGCCCGAGCCAAGACTGCTCTTCCTGCCACTCAGCCAGCAAAGGGTTCTCAACCTTGTTTTTTCATTAGTGCTTCCCCTACCCCAGGAGCCTTTTCAGACAATTTTTCTCCTACTCCCCCCCCACCACCCATGAAATTTAATACTCACAGATACACTGTGTATCTACCTGTGCTCTATACATAACAAGAATAAGATTCCCGCCCCCACCCCCCCCCGAAGAACCAAATGTCAAGAATGCATGAATAAATCAAAAGCAACACCACTCTGTTCACCATCACTAAGCGCTGGGCATTGTGAGAAGCACTTTATGTGCATCATCTCTGATCCTTATGACATAAGATTAATGCCCATTTTACAGTTGGGAGACTGAGGCTCTGAGAAGCCAAATAATTTAGCCAAATCTCACACCTAATAAGTTGCAGACCCATAATTCAAAACAAGGCACCCCAAATTCCAAAACCCATATTCTCAAATCTGAGCTTCGAGGTTCCCCCTGGACTCTTAAAATTTTAGCCCTTACTCTTAATAAATCCTATAAGAGATGTGTTGTTGACTGCAGATTAACAGGCTACAATTTATGTACGTTTTTTGTAAGGAAAGGATTAATTGCAAAAACCAATTATACTGCATTTTTAAATTCAGTCTTCATTATTAAAGAAGTTTTTAAACATCTTAAACACACCGAAATATGTTATGATACATAAGAGATCCAATGATCAGAGAGGTTTATTCTGTAAAAAATCACATAAGTGGCTGGCCCGGTGGTGCAGCAGTTAAGTTCAGGTGTTCTGCTTCGGCAGCCCAGGGTTCACTGGTCTGGATCCTGAGCGTGGACCTACGCACCGCTTGTCAAGCCATGCTGTGGCAGGCATCCCACATATAAAGTAGAGGAAGATGGGCAAGGATGTTAGCTCATGGCCAGTCTTCCTCAGCAAAAAGAGGATTGGCAGCAGATGTTAACTCAGGGCTAATCTTCCTCAAAAAAAAAAAAACAAAAAACACATGAAACACAACACAAAACCAGAAACAATGAAGCAGTTAGACTTACCATTATAAAAAGGCCACCATTTTGTTCAACTTCAGCAGTTTCCATGAGAAGTTCAATTGCCTTTTTATTCCCAATTATCCTCACCACTCGGGCTATTAGATCTTTCTTTGGTTCCTGCAACCTAATAAGGAAGAAATAAAGTAATATTAACCTCTTTAATTGTTGTATAAAGTTGAAGAAATCTACCTTAGTCTCTAGGTTAGTCCTCAACAAGAATTAAAATCCTATTTTAACATTTGCTTTTCGAAATCTTCAATATTTAACCTTGGAATCACTGACATAGAAACATTCCTATCTTGGATCACTCAAGGAGACAGTAACCACCTCCAGTCCCGTAACTGGCCTCTTCATTTTCCCTTCCTGGATTATGGTGGATTTCAAAATAAATGTGCACATACAGCAAGGGGAATGCAAGGCTAAAAGCAAAAGCACATAAAACCAGTCCTCTCCTGTCAAAACAAATAACAAACATACACTCTGCTTTCAATTATTATGACTAAAAGTTAGCTCTCCTAACTCCAGAGATGTCTGGGAGCTTTCAAATGAACAGAATATGGGGGCCGGCCCCACGGCTGAGTGGTTAGGTTTGTACACTCTGCTTTGGTGGCCCAGGGTTTCGCTGGTTCAGATCCTGGGAGTGGACGTGGCACCACTCATCAGGTCACGCTGAGGTGGTGTCCCACACAGCAGAGCCAGGAGGACCTACAACCTGAATATACAACTATGTACTGGGGGACTTTGGGGAGAAGAAGAAGAAGAAAAAAAAAAGAAGACTGGCAAGAGATGTTAGCTCAGGTGTCAATCTTTAAAAACAAACAAACAAATGGATAGAATCTTTCCCTCACAGGTTCCCTGCCTCAGAACAAAGGATATAGCTAATACCTACTGACAGCTTATTATGGGATATGCACAATCCTAAGAACTCTATATACATCATCTCAGTTAATTCTCTCAACAACCTTATGATGCAGGTACGATTATTTTCATTTCATCATCGAGAGGTAAAAATACAGGGAGCCTAAGTAACACTTCTAACGTTGGAGCCCACACTCCACAGAGATGAAGAGGACCAATATTGCTGAAGTCCTACCCGTTCCCTAACGAGACCCGGCTTCCTGTTTCTCCTCAAGAGGAGGCAGTACATTACTGTGGAAAGAGCACTAGACCAGGAACAAAGGGACCAGAGTTTGGTTCCAGGCCTGACACTTAAGTTTGTGACCTTGGGCAAGCCACCTAACTATTGGGCCTCAGTTTCCTTATCTGTAAAGTGAAGGCTTTGGTTTACAAAATCTCTAAGTTCTTATTCGGCACTCAATTCCAAACTCACTCGGTATTTCAAAAAGCCAGTACTAGTGTTGACAGGCTTGCCTGGAAAGTAAATACTTGTTTTCCTACCAGCTATATTACTCTTGAACCATATCTGTTTTCAAATTTGTGTCAGTATTCATCAGTCATTTAGAGCTAACGAAGTTAAAATTTGAACTTGTTAAAAATACATGAAATATAAATTTACAAGATATCAAGTAATTCTACTCCCAGGTAGCTACCCAAGAGAAATTAAAATACATGTCCAAAGACCTGCATGTGAAAGTTTGTAATAGCATTATTCACTATAGCCAAATGGTGGAATAGCAATTCAATATGGATGTGTGTATATGTGTGCGTGCACACATAAGTAAATAGTTGATTCCTGCTACAACATGAACCAGTCTCAAAAACATTACACTAAGTGAAGGAAGCCAGGCACAAGAGACCACACACTCTAAGATTCCATTAATACGAAACGTCCAGAAAATGAAAATTTATACTAACAAAGTAGATTACCAGTTATCTGGGGACGGGAACAGGATTAACTTTAAATGGGCTTATGGGTAAGAGGAATCTTACTGGGGTTACAGAAATGTTTAAAAAGTGGTTTATGGTAATGGTTGTACAACTGATAAATTTACTAAAAAAAATCAACACTTGAAAAGAGTAAATTTTATCATATGTACAATTTGCCTCAATTAAGCTGTAAAAAAAAAAGTCATGAGTATTTGAAAACTTAAAAAAACACATGATTAAAAAGATGTTTGTATCTAAAGAGCTCTATAGCACTAAATGGAAAGAGCTGCTTAAAAGTTTATAAAAGTCTCCAAAAATTATTCTATCAGGCCTGTCCAAATGTTAGAAAATCCAAATATATTCACATAACCAAGTAAGCCCAGAGTTTGTTCCTTCAATTAAAAAATCTCAAAAAGGATCATCATTAATGTATCTGGAATCTATTTCATTTCCGATAAACAGAAGATAGTTGGTTAAATGCTCATCTGTAGGACAAATTTAAATGCTCACCTGAAAGAAATTTCATCAGCCACTTTCTCTTGAGAATCATCCTCTGTGATCTCATACCGGCCTTTATAGTTCATTTCTACTCTGTCCCCTAGTCTGTCTTTGACAGGTCGTTTCCGTTTGAGATGACCTTGCCCATTTTCCTCTTCCTTTGATCCCGTTTTTTTGCCACCATGCATATATTCATCTAGCTCTTTGTCTAATTCTTTTGTGTGTTCTTGAGATTCCCTCTTCAGTTTCTTAGCAAGCAAATAATTGTAGGTCTCAGATTGCCTGCTTTTGTCAATAGTGCCCTCCATTCCCAAGATCCCAAGTTCAGTGGCCACCGCATCTTGATTCTGTTCTTGCAGCACAGCACCCCATATGTTGTTAACCTTCTTTCCTCCGGCAACAGGGGGTTTCTGGCTGCTCTGGCCAAACTGAAAAGGCTCTGGTTTGGGAGGAGGGTTAAAACATTTCTGTCGCTTGCGTTTCCAAAGAGAGCTATCATCATCTGAATCGGAAAAACTCTCTTCACTCGAATCCACGCTTTTAACAGTCCGGTAATGTGATACTGGTGCACATGCCGCGGCAGGATCCTGGAAGGGCCTTGCTGCACTGTCCCTATCTAGCACTTTCTGCAAGTGAAAGGAAATACAGTCAACTCCGCAAAACACATTAACTCCACCTACCAACTGCTATTTAAAAAAAATTACTTAGGGATTCAGCTGGACCATTCTGAAACAGAACTGATCTTCAAAGACATCTCTGAAACCAATCTAGTCTCTACTTTTTCTAAAGTTCCACATGGAATTTGCCAATATTAAAGCCACAAATTCTTTTTTTTTAAATTATCTTATTGAGGTCACATTGGTTTATAACACTGTGTGAATTTCAGATGTACATCATATTATGGATTCTATATCGACTGCATTGTGTTCACCACCAAAAGTCTAGTTTCATCTGTCATTCTACCTTTGTACTCTTTTAACCCTTTCACTCTCTCCCATCCCCTTACCCTGTGGTAATTACCAATCTTTTCTCCGTATCTGTGTGTGTTTATCTTCCGCATTCGAGCAAAACCATATGGCATTTGAATTTGACTTATTTCGCTTAGCATAATACTCTCAAAGTCCAGCCGCATCACAAATAAAGCCACAAATTCTTATTTCTATAGCTAAATGCAGTACTTAATTCTAAGACCTCCTTTTAAAAAATTACCGAAGCTCTTAATTCTCACTTTTAGAAGATTTCAAATCTTTTTGTTATTGTCAGAATGTTTGAAAATGACATACACAATAACTGTTACTAGCAGTTAAAACAATTTGTTTTCTTTCTTTCCAAAGACCCCTGTCTTGCATTTGGACACATCAACTTCACTTGGTTTTGTGATTACACTCCTCTTAGAATCCCTGAAATATTACTTGTAAAACTGGAGAGTCCATAGCATTAAGTTTACCAAGTCATGGGACAATCTAAGTAAAACAGCCTGAAAGAGACCGAAACACAAAACATCTTGGTACCAATTTCCTAAGACATTTATATCTAAAAGGGATCACCTTTGTTTTTTGTATTAAACACTAAACCAAGGATTTATTGAGATCCTATTATGTGCTAGGAATGGGGGTGGGCTGACTTAAGTCAATAAGAAGACAGTCTTCCTATCCTCAAATAATAATGGCAGCTAACGTTTGCCAGGCATTACCGTGTGCTGTATGCTCCAGTGAGTCCTCACAACCGCGCTATCAGTGGCGTACTATTATCATTCCTACTGTACACCTGGGCCACGAGGCTAAATAACCTGCCACAGGTCACAGAGTGGCGGCGCCAGAATTCGAAGGCGGGCAGCCCGGCACCAAAGCCCTCTAAAAGAGCTTGCTACCGAGTACCGCAGTCAAGACAAATTCCCATTCAGAAAACTGGGATGCTAATACAAAACCTAGTGCCACCTTAGCGCGTGACGAAGCTAGGTTCGATGGGAATATGGCAGACCAGGCCCCTGAGCAAGTGATGAACTTCATTCCTGGTCCTCAGTCTCCCTCTCTGCTCTGGGCGAAAATGAGCGCCATGGGCCGTTTCGGGGCGACGTTCCCAGATTCTGTATTTTCGGCAACAGATGCCCTTCCGGGACAACTCGGCCCGATGGAGGGGGGACTCAGGTTCAGAAAACGAACGGCGGCGCATGCGAAGCGGAGAGGAGGCGGCCGCACGCCGGGCTCCGGGAGGCCGCGAGGCCCGCGAGCCCCCCCTCGCCGCGAACGCCGGCCCGGCTGCCTCCCCGCCGCCGCTGCCCCCGCCCGCGCCGCCCGCGCGCCTCGCCCTCCCCGCCGCCGCCTCCCGCGGCCCGGGCTCCGCGCGCCCTCCCCACTCACCGGCACCTGCAGCGGCCTGTCGCTCGGTGCGACCGTCATGTCGGAATCCGAGTCGGAAAGCTGCCCATCTTCCATGTCGCCGGCCTCCTGCGCCATCTTCCCGCGGCGCGGCGCTCGGGAGAGCACTTCCGGCGGGGGGCGGGCACGGCGGGCCGGCGGCGGCTGCGCGGGCGCCCCCGCGAGGAGCTGCTGCCACCCGCCGGCGTGCGGCTCCCCGGCGCCTGGGTCAGGACTGAGCGGGAGGCGCCGTCTTTGCGAACCACTCGTTCGAGCGACGCCGGGAAGACGACTCCGGTTTCCGCAGCACTTGGGCGCGTTTTCTTCCAGACTTGATTTTCGTGCAAGGCCACGTTTGTGCACGGACAGCGGCCACCGGGGACTCCCTTGGCCTCACACGCCTCACCGGGATGCTCCGGGCAGGCCTCCCTGCTTCCATTCTTGCTTCTGCGCACTCCACTCTATACCTAGCCTTTCTGACAGTACCTGAGGGCCCTGCCTTGCTCAGACCTTCCAGGGCCTTCCCTCCACACAATAAGGCCGGAGTTCTCAGCATGGCGCACACGGCCCCTGGCTTGTCTGCGCCCCTCTCCTGCTCTCCAGCTGCACGGGTGCTGCTCAAGTTGTTGTTCCTCAAGCACCATTTGTTCTTTCGGAGCTCAAGGCCTTGGCAGTTGCTGTTCCCTCTGCTTCACCGACCCTTCCAACACCCTCAGCACCCATTCTTTGCACAGATTGTTCTCTCACATGATTCAGGTTTCTGATTAAATGCCACCATTTCGGAGAGGCCTTCTTGGACCACCCTGATTAAAACAGGATCCTCTACTGTCACTGTCAAACTCTTGTTTTCTTCATGGCATCAATAGTCATGTGTATTCATTTTATTTTTTGTCTTTCTAAACTAAAATGTCTGTTTTATTCACCGTTTCCCCCAGTGTCCAACCCAGTGACTTCTTGTATTATTATAATTATTGACCTAGTATTATATATTCTTGACCTATTATAATAGGTGATCAAGAAATATTTATTAAATTTTTTTACATAAAAGGAATCTTATTATTTATACCTTTTACTATTCTGTAATCTGCTTTTAAAAAAAGGATATAGCAATTTATCCTGGACACCTTTGTATACCAAAATATAAAGACCTACCTCCTTCTTTTTAATGACTCCCTAGCATTCCATAGCATGGAGGTACCATTATTTATTTAGTCTCTGATGACATATAGGCTGTAGCCAATTTTGCAATTAGTATGTATTTTTACAAACTTGTTTTATAATTTCCTTAGGAAACGTTTTTAGACTGCATGGAAAAGAATGAATATGCATTTTTTGATATGTGAATTTAAGACCCATAAAGGAATTTAGAAATCACCTTGTCCATTCTCTTATTTTGACAAATGAAAAGAGATGTCACAGCTAAGCTACTGAACAGCTGTCTTAACTCCAGGTCTCCTGACTCTTAGACAACTTTATTGTCTTACCTTTCCTACATAGAATTACAATGCCCCTGGAATTGATTTTTCTGTATGGTGTGAGGTAGGAGTCAAATTTCATGCTATAATTAACATTTTACTATGTTAAAATATAGTAAATGGGATGCAGCTAAATATCATATAATGCATAGACCAGCCCCTCACACTAAAGATTTTCTCCAATGTTTTCCTCTGGAAGTTTTAGAGTTTTAGTTCTTATCTTTAGGTCTATGGTCCATTTTGAGTTAATTATTGCATATAGTGTGAAGTAAAAGTCAAGTTTCATTTTTTTTGCAAGTGAATATCTAATTAATATAGCACCATTTGTTGAAAAGACTATCCTTTCCCCACTGAATTTCCTTTTTTTTTTTAAACATTTTATTTTTCCTTTTTCTCCCTAAAGCCCCCCAGTACATAGTTATATATATACTTTTTAGTTGTGGGTCCTTCTAGTTGTGGCATGTGGGATGCTGCTTCAGCATGGCTTGATGAGTGGTGCCATGTCCAAGCCCAGGAGTCCAACTGGCGAAACCCTGGGCCATCAAAGCCAAGTGTGTGAACTTAACCACTCCACCATGGGGCCAGACCCCACACTGAATTTTCTTGACACCTTCATTGAAAATTGACTATATAGAAGAGTCTGTTTCTGGGTTCTCTAGCCTGTTCCATCAATCTTTAGGATATTTATGTCTATCTTTACTCCTATTTTACACTCTTTGTTCATTACTGTAGCTTTATAATAACTGTAAAATTGTTATAATAACTGTCAAAATTAAGTAATGTAACTTTGTTCTCTTTTTTTCCAAAATTGTTTTGGCTATCCTGGATCCTTTGCATTCCTGTTTAAACTTTAGAATTTGCTTGCCAATTCTGGTATTTTGATTGGGATTGCATTGAATCTATAGATTAAATCAGACATTGGGGAGACTTATCTTAGCCTGATGCCATTAAACGCTAGAATGATATATTGTTAATTAACAACTCTTCTTCTGATTCTGGGCTCATTAAACAACCAGATAGGTAGTTTGCATCCTGGGAAAGAATGCAGTGATTAAAGGATGTAAATGGTTGGTCCTTTCTGAAGATAATTTCCCTATAAAATAATAAGCCAGCATTCTAGTTGTGGCATCATTTTTTGTGAACTTGATTAATGGGTCTGCCCAGAGCAATAGTGTCACTCACCCATGCTTTGACAAATCAGGCTTTGATTTTGCAATAATGAAATTGTATCCTGGGTGGTGGTGATTTCTCCAATTTACTGCTGCCTTGGGGCAAGCATGCACGTTCAGGTCACATCCCTCTGCCTCTTGGCCAGGTATCTTTGAAGAATGAAGACAGCTAGCATTCATTGAGGACATCCTAAGCACAGGTCCTTTCTACCTATGCTGTAACTCCAGAGTCCTTGCTTTAACCATCACCCTATGATGCCTTTGATAAGTCATTTGTTTTTGGTTTTTTTGGTGAGGAAGATTGGCCCTGAGCTGACATCTGTGCCAACCTTCCTCCACTTTGTATGTGGGTTGCCACTACAGTATGGCTTGACCAGTGGTGTAGGTCTGAGCCTGGGATCCGAACCTGTCAATATGGGTAGGGGTGGGAGGGCCAAAGCAGAGTGCACTGAACTTAACCACTACGCCACCAGACTGGCCCCTGATAAGTCATTTGAAGAGCAGAACTGGCTGTTTGCAAACTCTGCAACTTTTAGTACAGAATTGGTTCAAGGCGTCCTGAGTTCAGTCAGTACATTTAAATTTCTATAGTGCTTTGCAGTTCCTATATATGGTTTTATATGTGATTAATTTAAGCGTCTTTCATATATGAAATGTGATTTCATATAATTCATTTAATTCTATCTTTTCTTGCTCTGCCCCATCAAAATTCATTGTTTATGATTTTTCTGACCTCCTGTTGGACAGGGCTAAGTGAGTTTTTAAAAAAGGAGGTGGAGGGGCTGGCCTGGTGCCTGAGTGGTTAAGTTCACATGCTCCGCTTCAGTGGCCCAGGGTTTCACTGGTTCGATCCTGGGTGCGGACATGGCACTGCTCACAAGGCCACGCTGGAGTGGCGTCCCACATGCCACAACTAGAAGGACCCACAACTAAAATATACAACTATGTACTAGGGGACTTGGGGAGAAAAAGCAAAAAAAAAAAAAAAGAAGATTGGCAACAGTTGTTAGCTCAGATGCCAATCTTTAAAAAAAAGGAGGTGGAGGAGAGATGCAATCACTGTTTTCAATGTGGGTAGTTGCTGGTGTCCATCGTTGCAGAACTACTTTAGAGAGACAGTCATGAACCTCTCCTTGACTTAATGAAGAGAAAGAAGCTAACATTCCTTGAGGGCATTGTGTGTTGCTCCTAAAATTTGGTGCAACTGTAAATGTCTTTTCATTTTTTGAATCAAACGGAGGAGAAGAGAAGGAAAGGCATGGTGTTGGGATATATGGAATAAAGAATCTTGCTGGCAGCCAGAAAGTGAGGAGAATCAAATTCTCAGTTAAAAAGTCTGAGAATGAAAGGAAGGAAATTAATGCCTCAGTCCTAGGGGTAGACAGAAGACAGTAGCTGGGGTGTTGACAGAGATCACTGATGCTGGACAGGGTGTCCATGCTTATTACTCCTGAGGTGTATTCATAGGTTCATTTGTTCATTCATTCATGTAAGGGGACATGAGCCCTGTATAATACTGGGAGTTGTGGAACCATGCAAGGATGAGTCAGAGATGGTCCTTGCCTTAACAGGGAAAAACGTAATGTTTACAAATGGAAGCATCATTCATGCATCTCCAACACTTACTACAATTTCTGATAGGTGCTTGATACATGCTGACTATATGTTGAAATAATTTGTGCCATAAGCGTGGAACAGACAAAGCTCAAGCTTCAATGCAGAGATGGAAGGAAGGGTTTTACAGGTGGAAAGAACAGCGAGGGCAAAGACACGGTGGGAGGAAAAAAACATAAAGTGACTTTGGCTGCAGCGTGGAAGGCCTCAAGGCAAGTAGTGAGACAACTAATACTTTGGAAAAGTAGGTCGGGAATCACTGAGACATCTATTAATTCAATTGATTTGAGGGTGCGTGTATATTTTTAACTGACGTCCAAATCATGCTGATTGAGATGTTAGTATTTCTCTTCTATAGGGTAGGCCTAGTTGTGGAATTAATGGGAGATGGGATGGAAAAGGAGGTTGGGCGGAAAGGATATTGCAGGAACATAGAAGAAACGGAGAATGAAGGAAATTAATCAAAGCTATCTTTGTTCTTCAAAAGCAAGAATATACCCAGGCAGGATATTTAGAAGGAAGTACCATAATTTAACGTTTTTCATTAATTATAAAACTCTGATTTGTAATTTAACAAAGCCATGAAAACAAAATACCCTCTCCCTCCCTCTACCAAAAAACCCCTCCATGGCTACTGCACGGAACAGCAGCGTGACCATCACTTGGGAGCTGGTTAGAAATGCCGACTCTCAGAGTCCAGCGCGGACCCACTGAATCAGAAAGTGCATTTAACATGATGGCCAGGTGATTACAAGCACATTATAGTCTGAGAACCCCTGCTCTAACCTACTGTACTTTACAGACAATATTTTGCTGAGAAGAATTTCTAGCTGCTGCCGCGGTTCCCGGCGTTTCTCACCAGATGGCAGCAGCCCTTGCGCTTCCTCATTGGTCCAGGCCAGGGTTAACTAAGCTCCTGGCTCCTCCGGAAGACCCGGGCGGGCGGGGCAGTGGTAGGGGGTGTGCACCGAGGGCAGGGAGGGGCGGGGCGGGGCGGGGCCGGGGCTGCCCAATGGGCTGTCCTGGGCGGGGGGCGGGGCTCTATTTCCGCGGCTCCTCGGGCCGCAGGCGCGTTGTGCGCCCTGGGCTCAGTATGTGGCGCGTTGGTCGCCAGCTGTGTGTGCAAGCTGCAGGAGGCATCCGGCTCTCCGGACTTTGGAACAGGCCTGCCGCCTTCATGTCCACTCTGCTCATCAATCAGCCCCAGTATGCCTGGCTCAAGGAGCTGGAGCTCCGCGAGGAGAACGAGGGCGTGTATAATGGAAGCTGGGGCGGCCGGGGAGAGGTATGCGGGCGTCCCGGGAAATCTCAGCTGCCTCAGTTCGCCCGGGAGCCCGGGCGGGCCCTGCCCGGTCCCACTCCCCGCTGGCGCTCTAGGGGTTATCCTGGATGGGAAGTTTTGAAACTCTACAATAAAACTTCTCTTGGAGGGTGCCTTAAAAAAAATCTCTTAGATTTTAGGCCCTTGTGTGCTGTGGAGAACCGAGGTCATTTTGGAGCTAGTAGGGGTTAAACTAACCACGCGTATGTAAAACATTATGGCAGAGTCCTGCTATCTGGAGAGAGGAATGCTGCAGGCTTAGCAGTGGAAATTACTTTTGAGCTTGACTGGTGGCTCCTGAGATGTGTCATGCACCACAGGGCATGCTCTAAAGTGTAGTTTTATGTTGTCGCCTTTCCTGAAATCCTTTGAAGTTTGCAGCCTCGGACTTGCTGCACTCGTGTCATGTTTTCCTTGGGCTCTGACCGTTCTTGAGGACCGGGTTTTCAGCATTTCTCTATTGCCCGGAGCCTAACACCATGCCTGGCACCCGGTTAATGCTCAATAAGATATTTTACAAAATACAATGGAAAGGTAAGGTTATTATCGCCCAGAGTTTTTGAAAGCTGCAAAAGAAAGCTTTTATAAGAAAATGTTATTGTTCAATATATTGTTATATATTGAACCTGGTTTTTTAGAGGAAACACATCTTCCTGTTGGTTCCCTGTGACTGCAGGAGAGGGAGGTGGTTTTACTCATCCCCAAGTCACTCCCCCACCCCCTTTTCCCCGTTGGTAGTCGTTCTGTTTTTCCTGCGGCGTCTAATCATTAGGTTGTGGATAGAACACCCTCCCCTGAAGGCCTTTTTTTTTTTGGCTAGTCCTTGATTTTTTTTCTTTCTAATTGATCTCTCCAGGTTGTGTGGACACAGGCCTTTCCCACTTGTCCAGCTTTGGCCATTTCACCCTCTGACCCCGGGGTGGGCAGGGTGAGGGAGAGAAGGAATAAGTAAAACTCAGTTTGGTCTGTTAATGGAAATAGAGGTGAAACAACAGGTTACATTTAGGCTTTTGTTTATATACTTCATATTTAGATGACGCCAGTGAGTTTTGCAGAAATGTGGTTCTGAATACTAGCTTTGTAGAGTATTGTTAGTAACAGAAGTTAAAATAAAGGTTCTGAGTTTAGATATTGTATCTTAGTCCTTTTTTTCCTCCTGTTTTTCTTCCCCCATTTGGTCAGTTCTCACAATTTGGAAGGGATTACATTTTCTACATATGGTGGTTCTTTTTGTTTTAAGGTTATCACGACCTATTGTCCAGCTAACAATGAGCCAATAGCAAGAGTCCGACAGGTAAGTGCTTTGCTTTTTAATGCAAATTGCCCACAGGGAGTTTATGGGACTGATAGAACAATACAAAATTACAAAGTCAAAGGCTAGTGTGTTTCTTTTTCACTTGATGTTTAGAATGTCTGGGATAGACTGTCCACTCTTTGAGGGGGAGGGGGGGTGTGCCCTAGAAATGGTGAACCATAGCGAGAACTAGGGAGGGGGTCTGTTTAAGGCCATGCTTCTGAATCACCTGAGAACTTCATTAGAGTGAAAGTTCTGACCTCTTAAATCTGGTTTGGAGCCCAAGGTTCTAAATTTCTAATACAGAATTTCTAACAACATCTCAGGTGTTGTTCCCCGTGGAGGCTAACAGATTGTGCTTTGAGAAGCCAAGTTTTAGAAGCACGGTTAGAGGGGCCGACCAGGTGGCATAGTGGTTAAGTTTGCACTCTGCTTCGGTGGCCCGGGGTTCATGGGTTGGGATCCCAGGCACGGACCTACACAGTGCCCATGCTGTGGCAGTGTCCCACGTACAAAATAGAGGAAGTTTGGCACAGATGTTAGCTCAGGGTCAATCTTCCTCAAGCAAAAAGAGGAAGATTGGCAACAGATGTTAGCTCAGGGCCAAACTTCCTCACCAAAAAAAATATAAAAGCACAGTGAGATTCTAACGTCTTACTGGGTTCTTAAGAGGTTTTGGAAGTGTAGGCTGTGAAAATCATTCTAAACCAAAAATCTTAGGATCACCCAGAGATTTTCCATTTCTTTTCCAAAACTGGTCTGTGTGTTCTTAGGAGGAGATTGTCACTTCCTTCTCCTTTTCCCTTTGTCTCCCTCTAATCCTTAATTTAGGCCAGTGTGGCCGACTATGAAGAGACCGTAAAGAAAGCACAAGAAGCATGGAGAATCTGGGCGGATGTAAGTATGGAGGCCGTGGTAGGATTACCTACTGTAATTGCAATGAGATAATGAAACAGCTGCTGATGAGCGGGTCAGTGCTGCCTTGCCGAGAGGGGAGCTCCTTGGGGGCTGTGATAATCTCTGCTGTAGTCCAAGGATAGTGTTGTTTCCATATTTGGCCTTCAGTAAATGGGTAATTTTAAATGGATTAAAACTCTGTACTGATAGATCATAAATTCAAGCTGTGAACACTCTTTGTTCTCCAATTGAAGTTACCTGCATTTATAGTTGAGCAAAGAGAAAGGAATATCTGTGCTAAAAATACCTGTTTGCTCCTCTCCTCCCTCCCCTGCCGGCTTTATGGTGGGGGAGTACCTCAGCAATGGGTCAATATTCCTTGTTCAAAGATCAGCAGCTCTTTCAAAGGGCAGGGGCTTGAGTTCACCTGACCGTCCGTCTCCACCAGGGGTGATATGAGCAAGGGTAGGAGCTGGAACTGGGCTGGCCACAGTGAGCTGCCTCTAGATGAGGGCCAGGCTCTGGGGGAGGGGAGAGTACAGAACTGGGGTAGCTTGAATTTCCCCGTCCCCCCTCCCTGAATATCCCTTTTAGTCTCCCAGCAAAGATTCTAGGCCTGAGGCTGTAGGAATATCCTGGATGGTTAATTCAGCTCTATCCCTGGGTAAATTACTTCACCTCAGTGTACTTTGTCTTGTAGAAAGGGGAGACCTGGTGTGCCTATCTCCCATAGTTATCCTGAGGGTTAAATGAGTCAATCATGACGAGTGCCTATGGGCCACGAGGCAAACCTCAGCACCTGCTAGTTCTGGAACCAAGGACAGCTGGGTCTGGGACTGCCGAGCCGCCCTTTTCTCTGAATCAGTGATGGCTAGTGGACTTGGGGAGGGGCAGACTCCTGGAGAGCCCTGGGTTGGATGCAGCTTTCTTATCAGCCAAGAGACCACCTCTGTGCAAAGCATGAAGAACATCTTTCCTCTACTTTAACTAATTTTGGCTTAAGGCCTCTGCACCTAACATCCTTTTTCATACTTCTCATGCCTTTTAGACCTCTCAGTAGAGTAGGGGTGCTAAATGGGAACAGGTTGCTTTCCTGGGTGATGGTAGAGTCACTTGGGGATCACACTTGTTAGAATTTGAGTTAAGCTATTGAATTCAAGTTTAGAGACGAGGCAGAGCCTTTTCTTAACGTGCCTCTGGGGTTCCTGCCAATGGGGCGATGACTTACGAGCAACTAAGGCCTCAACAGAGAACACACCAAAGCTTGATCCCCTCCTGGTCTACATGCTCCGCCCTGGGTCCTCACTCATGTGGGGCTGCTACTGCTCGGCCCTGATCCTTTTGACTGGCTTGGCCTGTGTGAGGACAAACCAGTGTTTCACTTAGTTCATTTGTGGTAATTCTGGAATTTTTCAAAGGGAACGTTTTTCTTTAAGGGAAAAGGAAATAGAATAAAAATATGCAAAAGTAGTTTATAAAAACTAATTTCCTCCTCCTCATTAAAACTAACTGCAGAGGGGGCCAGCCCGGTGGCCGAGTGGTTAAGTTTGCACGCTCTGCTTCTTCCGCCCAGGGTTTCGCTGGTTGGGATCCCTGGCGCGGTCACGACACCACTCATCAGGCCATGCTGAGGAGGCGTTCCACATAGCAGAGCCAGAGGCACTCACAACTAGAATATACAACTATGTACTGGGGGGCTTTTGGGAGAAGAAGGAAAAAAAGATTGGCAACAGTTGTTAGCTCAGGTGCCAATCTTTAAAAAAAAACCAAACCAAAAACGAACTGCAGAGAACCTGGTGGGGACACTGGCTCTGCTGCTTTCTTCTTTGAACTAGTTTCAGCCCCCCTGCATCCCCTACGTGTCCTCATTTTTCCTCTCCCTCTCTAGTGAGGAAGGCCCAGAGTGTCTTCCCTCTCTTCAGGACGGGAACCGTTAATGGGCTGTCTCTAACTGAATAAAGGAATATGTGATACCGGGTAGCACTTTAACATGAGGATCTTTGTATTATTTCCCCAGAGGCTCAGCTAATAGTTCCCTCGATGCTCTAGTTCCCTCCTCATGGCTGTCTTTGATGCTCCTTTGAAATGTGACTTCAAGGGTGAAGTGTGCGGAGACGAGGACTCTCGTTGCCCATCTCAGGAGAGTTTGAGGTTGTTGACACCCTGCAAGCTGGGACCAGTGAGCAAGCACAGGAAATGAGGCTGTCTTCCTTGTTTCCTACTCCTCCCTCATTTCCCTCTCCCCAAACCTAATCCCAGCTTTCTCAGCTTTTGCTGCTCCTTAAAATCATCTGAGAAGCTGGAAAATAAATGAAGATGCCGGATTTGAGTGGTCTGGGATGGAATCGAGCCTAAAAGTTCCATAGGTGGCAATTCTAATGTATAGCCAGGGTTGAGAATCGATCAGTTACCAAGTGTTGAACATTTTAAATTACATTTATCTCTTCTGCCACTTTTGTTGTCCAGACATCCACCATCTCTCATCTAGCCTAATGGTCTTCCTACCCGAGACTTTTTTCTCTCTGAGCCATTTTCTACGTCACAACTAGAGTGATATCTTAAAATGCACTGTGATTTCCCCCTCATCGTTTAATACCCTCCAGTAATTTCCCCACTGTTTTTTGGATCCTTTACATGGCCTTTAGCAGTGTGGCCCTTACTTTCCTCCCCTGCCTCTTTGAACTCCTTGTGATTTTCCAAAACCACCCTATTCTATTCTCTCTTGCCTTTGCCTTTACATATGCTGTGTTCTTCGTCTCCCATCATTTTTTTCTACTTTTTCTATCTCTTCACTTGGAGAACACCAATCATGCTTTAGGTCTTGGGTCTTAATTCTCAACTTCTTTAAAAAGCCTCTTTCCTCCCCACTTCCTTACCCCAAGTGACACTAAATTAACACTCCTACGTGCTCCAATTGGACAGTGTAGCTCCTCCATCATGGCGCCTACCACATGAGATTGTAATCGCATGTTTCTTATCTCTGTCACCTCCACTGGACTGTTGGCTCTACTGGGCATGATTTGTAGCTGCCTTGTTTCCCTAGTATCCCCAAGGATTAGCACAGAATCTGGCACACAGAAGGTATGCAATAATTGGTTGAAAGACTGATTGAATAAATATGTGCAGAATGGGAGGTAAAAGGCCATGTGTACTGGCCATTCTGAGTTAAAATGAACCAATTTGCTAAACTTGTGTGTGGGTTAAGCTCAATTGAAACATTATTAAACTCATTCCATGGGCTAGGAAATGTATAGGATCTGGGCTGATTCATTTAACATGACAATTTTGTTCCCTGTTTCTGAAAGAGTACAGGTATCGTAAGAATGGCAAACATTGTAGACGTAAAATGTGGGGAATGAAAGTCTATTATAATTCCATTCCCCAGAAATTACCACTGTTGACATCTTGTATATTCCTTAAAATTCAAGCAACTTTATGCATTATTTTGCTGTTTTCTATTATCCTGTTTCAGCAAATGTTTTTTGTTATAAATGTACCTTATTCTTTTTAGACAGTGTGAAGTATTCCATTTTATGGCTGCCCCATAATTAACCAGTCATGTGCTGGTGGACATTTAGATGGTTTCTGTTTTTCTCTACTAGAAACAGCACTGCAATGAATGTTGTACCCATACATTCGTACGCTTATATATGCTCCATTTCCAGAGGTGGCATTGCCTAGTCAAAGGGTAGGAACGTTTTAAATGTTAATAGAATGCCAAGTTATCCTCCAGAAAAGCTGTACTAAGACATGGTGATACATTTGAGAAGAAGAGAGCAAAGAAGAGCCCTGAACTCATGGTCAGGCACTGGGAGGTGGAACATGAGCAGTGCTGTGATGGCCCTCTCTGTGAGGTGGGGTGGGAAGGTTCCATGGAGGGGAATGGTCCTTTTAGTTGTAATTTACTAATTTAGAGGTAGCATTAATCTGGAAGACCTGGAGGGGAGAGCAGGGTGCTGATCACAGTTGGTGAAAGTATGTCTCCATTCATGAATTACATCTCAGACTTAATATGGCACAACCCCTTCTCTTCACCTCTAAAAAACCCTGAGACTTCTTCTGAGTCATCTTCATCCCTGTAATTGTACTTCCATCTACCTAACTATTCAAGCCAGAGACGTAGGAGTCATCCTTAGATCTTCCATTTCCCTCGTTTCATGCACCTATTCCGTTAGTGTGTCTTGCCCACTCTACTTCCAAAGTAGATCCTGAGTCCACTTTTTGTCTCCTTTCAGTCTTAAAACTAAGTTACCATAATCTTTTGCCTTGGCTTCAAGGGTATGTTCTTCGTTGGTCTCCCTGCTTCTCCTCTTTTCTCCACCCCTCTGATAGTGATCTTGATACTGAGCAAGGGCTTGATCTGCTCCCCGCAAGATAACAGGCCAAACAGGCAGTGGTGGAGAAAGAACTTTAATAAGCAATAAGCTGGCAAATCGGAAGATGGTGGACTATTGTCCTAAAAAAAACCCATCTTAGATGGAACTGATTTGGAAATGACTTATATAAGGCAAACGGGGTTGGGGAGGGGGCTCAGAAACATCAGGTGATGAGTGACCATAGGACGTTGGGCACGTCTCTGTAGCAGATCTGCTGAACACAACATTCCTGAGGAATCTAGGAAAACCTTAGTTACTTCCTAATCTGAGACAGAAGGAACAGTTTGGCAGAGGATATAAATTTTTTGCTAATGTGTTATTCTTTCTACTGGTCACAGACTAGCTTGCCTATGTGCAGTTCTAAGCATTTTTCCAAAGCATATTGTGAGAATAAGATGGGGAGAGGGAGCATGTGGCCTGGGGGCTGAAGTTCTAAGAGTCCTCTGCACAAGGACGCTGTCTTTCATTTTTCTTCATGGGCTGCATGTGTACATTCGGGGGGTTCTATGTGTTGTATGCGGTGGATCTTTAGTCTATGGCATGCGAAGCTTACAGTCGGTCATTTTAGCTTCTCAGTGCTTTTGCGCGATGCTTCGGCAGGCAGAGGGCTGTCAGCCAGCTGCTTTGTTGGTCCTCCTGCTGTTCTGCAAGGCAAACTCAGAAACTTTGGTTACTTTGTCTCCCACGTTAACCTTGTGGGTACAAGCACAATTTCATCCTAATCCAGGGACCCTTTAACTCACTTCTAGGTTTCAATCTTAAAAGGTAAAGCAAGTCATCTTATTCTGCTCCTTAAAAACCATTAAGGACCTCCCATTGCACCTGGAGTAAGATTCCAACTCCTTAGAATCTTCTAGCTCTAGGGGTGCTGGCCTTTCCCAGTCAGCCCGTCGAATACAACAAGCTTTTATTTTCCATGGATCTCTTACGTGTTTTTCTTTTCCCTGGGAAGAATATTGCTGTGGTTGACTTTTCCCAACCTTAGCTTTCAACTTAAATCTCACCTCCTTGGAGATTTTGCCTTAGAACATCTTAGGTAAAATAATTTACCCATTTATGCTCCAAACCTGCTATTTTCTGTCTCAGCATGCTGTTTATTTCCTTTGTCTTTATAGAACTTGCAGCAATTTGTAATTACTTGTTGCCTGTTTTCCTCTGTTATGGGCTCCATGAATGCTGCTAGATACTAATTAGCTCCATGCGTGCCTCACTTATTTTAGCCCCAGTGCCTAGCATTACTCTTGTCACATAGTAGGTGCTCAGAAAATACTTGATGAGTGAATGGTGTGATTTGAATGGGTTATGGAATACCAGTTTATAAGCCGAATCAAGGGTTTGGGCATGCAATCAGTTTGAGCCATAGGAAAACATCACTGGGACTCATAAAGGCCTGTAGGTATTTAAGGTATTTTAAGTTTTCTGGAGTCATCCCAAAAGGTTCTGTTCAATCTCTGAATTTCTCTCAATACTTGGCACAGTCCTTTGCTCACCGTGAATCTATCATCTGGATATTTTCTGGCGTTCTGGTATCGGTTTTGGGGCCTGCCATATCACAGTCTTGAGGTGATTAAAGGAAAAAGCTGTCTTTGAGGCTAACCTGGTGGTGTAGCGATTAAGTTTGCGTGCTTTGCTTTGGTGGCCTGGGGTTCGACAGTCTGGATCCCGGCTGCGGACGTAAGCACCACCTATCAAACTATGCTGTGGTAGGCGTCCCACATATAAAGTAGAGGAAAATGGGCATGGATGTTAGCTCAGGGCCAGTCTTCCTCAAAAAACAGTTGCCATTGATGGGCTTATGCTTTGGTATCTTACAGCACATTTATTTAATACTGTCTCATAGACACGTGTTTACACTTTGAATTAGACACTAAAATTCTGTTCTTTTCTTAGGTTCCTGCTCCAAAGCGAGGAGAAGTAGTGAGACAGATTGGTGATGCCCTGCGGGAGAAGATCCAAGTACTAGGAAGCTTGGTAAAGTATTTCCGTAGTAAATATACAATTCTTGGGAGAAAAAGGCCATCATGCATCTCTGTATATGAGGTTGTGATTTTTTTTTTTTTGAGGATGATTAGCCCTGAGCTAACTGCTGCCAACCGTCCTCTTTTTGCTGAGGAAGACTGGCCCTGAGCTAACATCCGTGCCCATCTTCCTTTACTTTATATGTGGGACGCCTGCCACAGCATGCTCTGCCAAGCAGTGCCATGTCCACACCCAGCATCCGAACTGGCGAACCCCGGGCCGCCAAAGTGGAACCTGCGAACTTAATCGCTGCGCCACTGGGCCTGCCTGAAGATTGTGATTTTAAGAAAAGCAATTTATACATTTCAAAAGTCTTCTCTTTAGAGGAAAGATGACCAAGATGGACAGGAAAAAGTGAAGACTATTCTTGGGTTTTAAAATTTTTGGGAAAATAAGAACAGACTTTCTGAGGTTTATTACCTTCACAAAACAGACACAAAATATTTTGCTTTTTTCCCCCTCATCAATTTAATGTTTAAAACATGAATTCTGTTGGAAAAATGCTACTTGGCTTTTTGTATTTTTAGGTGTCTTTGGAGATGGGGAAGATCTTAGTGGAAGGTGTGGGAGAAGTCCAGGAGTACGTGGATATTTGTGATTATGCTGTTGGCTTGTCACGGATGATTGGGGGACCCATCTTGCCTTCGGAAAGTAAGCAATAAGCCTTCTGAAGTCAGTCAAGCTAAGGGTTTTGTCTCTATTACAGAAAGCTCCAAAAAATGCTTTAGCTGTGAACGGTTTGCAAAAGGAATTCTAAGTGGCCTATAAATACATGAGAATATCTTTGATTTCTCTACTAAGAAATGCAGATTAAAACAGGTGAAAACATCAGGTCGAGACACTTTTTAAATTTTTTTATTTTTAAAGGTGAGACTCAGTGTTAGCACATCCATGGATAAGACAAACAGTTTTTATAGGGACTTGTGGCAAAGTGAATTGCCAGTCCACCTGGAAAACATTTTGGAAATAATCCGAAGAGCCTTACATGTAATACCAGCTTCAAGAATCTAAGTAAATAATCTGAAATGTCACAAAGGTTTATGTGTAAAGATACTCATTGCAGCATTAGTAGGAAACATTAGAAATGACCTAGAAGTCAAATTATAAGACAAAGGTTAAGCTAATTTTGGTAGTCTCTTAGCAGATACTAAAAAGAATATTTATGAAGATTGTCTTCCCAACCCCACACTTTCATGGGAAAGTTGTTTTTACTTATTCTTAAATTGTTTTAGTTTTTTTTTTAGGAGGTGGTGTATTCATATCACAAAATTAGAAAGGGCCAAGGATGAGAAGCTTCCCTCATTACGCCCCTGGGTAACCCATAGTATCCTCATGGAAGCAGAGAATGTGTCTGGTTTCTTGTGTATCTCTTTAGAGTTTTTACTCACTTTCAGGCAAATATGTGTCTTTTTGGGACAAAAACATTAGCAAACTATACGTTCTGTTCTATACTTTTCCCTACTTAATATGTCCTAGAAATTGTTTCATATTATTACAGTAAGAGACTTCATCTTTTTTTCTGGCTGTCTCTTTGCAGTAAAGGTATTATTAATTAATTTAGCCAGTTCCCAAATGATGGATATTTAGGATGTTTTTAGTCTTTCACTATTAGACTATGTTGTGAGGACCAACCTGGTACTCTGAGGAGGTTTCATTGATGAGGCTAAGGGCTTATGTGATTTGTAATGTTCTCAGTATTAATGGAGCAAACCAGGTGACCTTGTGTATCTGCACTGAAAATTCAAGTGGTGGAGCTGTGCCAAAGTGGTAACAGCGGGTATGTGTGTGTGACAGAATTATTGCTTGTTGTTACTGTCCTTCTATTTTTCTATACTTGGCCAGATTTCCTTGATGGGGAGTTATGTTACATTTATAATTAGGAAAAGAAAGGACTTTTTTTTGATGTTCATGTTTTTCTATTTTTCTTGGAATGTTGGGCAAATTCCCTACTCATAGGAAGAATTGAGGGGCCCTTTTTAAATATCTAATGTACTTAGATATGTAACAACAATTCCTGTTATTCAAAATTAATTTTGTATCACTGAACACTTGTAGTAGGTTTTTTCAGTTGAAAAAGTTAGTAAACTGCCCATTTGAGGAAGTATACCTGTGCAAGCAAGTGATTTCTTTGATTTATACCTATATAATGTCTGCCTTACCAATTAAAATGTTTTTCAGTTGTTTATACATTTTTGAAAAAGAGTAGATTATTCATCAATGCAGAGGCTTGGGTGTCACTTTGACTACATTAATGCAATAAATGGTCGTTAAGTGTCTACCAGGTGATCTAATAATGATATATGATCGATAGGGCATAGTCCTTGTTCTCAAGGAATTTTTTTTTTTAAGGATTTTATTTTTCCTTTTTTTCCCCAAAGCCCCTTGTTACATAGTTGTGCATTTCTAGTTGTGGGTCCTTCAAGTTGTGGCATGTGGGACACTGCCTCAGCATGGCTCGATGACCGGTGCTATGTCCGTGCCCAGGTTCCGAACTGGCGAAACCCTGGGTCGCTGAAGCGGAGCGTGCGAACTTAACCACTTGGCCACGGGGCCGGCCCCCTCAAGGAATTTATAAGCATATAGATTCCCTACATTTTAGAGTGGGGGACAAGTTAAAGGGTAATTAGTAGGGTGTAGTGAGCTCTGTGATGGGGTGGAGGATAGGATGGTGAGCCAGCCTTGTGGTGGCAGTCAGGAAAGGCCTCCCAGAGAACGTGATCTAAGTGAAGTCCTCAAGGAAGAATACGGTGGAGTGCTGGGCCATGGCTGGTTTGAAACAGGGAAAAAGCCCATGTGAAAGCTTAAAATGGGAGAATGTGGCTTATTTGGGAAACTATCCCTTCAGGGGGAGGGCACAGTATGAGGGGAGGGATGGGTGGAGCAGGAGCCTCCAGAGGGTCTTTCCTGTCAGGAAGTGTGCACTTTATCCTGAGGGCAGCTGCAGTAGTGGTCCAGACACCAAAGAGTTGTAAGCAAGGGAGTGATGTCATCAGATCTGCACTGGGCTCCTTGGGGAGAAGGAGAGAGAGGGGAGGGCAGGAGAGGAGGCAGGTGCTGCCAGGTTGGCACATCATCTCAACAGAGATTAGGATACCTAGGCTAAAGGAGGGCCTGGGAATGAGGCACAGCATTGGGCGGGTTCCCCGTTTCTAGCTCGCAGTGTGAGCATGGCCACAAAGATGGAGGGGTGGGAGAGCTGCCTTTTGGTTGGTCTGTGGTTTTAACCAGGGTTTGTGAACCGTCACAGTCCTTGCTGCGTTTGTTCACTGCTCCAGCTGCCTATGATTAAAATAAACCCCTTGCGGGATTGTGAGTGTCTTTAAAGTTTTATTTTCAGTTTTCCTATAGTGAATGTAAAGATTTGTGCAATTCATTCAATATACATGTAATTATTAGAACTTTTTTTTTCCCCCCATAAATGAGCCGCCTTGTCTTGCATTTGGAGAAGTTAGCTGAGGGCTTGTCAGGCAATGTAAATAACCCGGGCCTGAGAGTCACAACTGCTGTGTCCTGGATGTTTGGCCCTTTGCAGTCACATCACTGGGGCACCTCTCATCCCCTCTCTGAAGTTTCCTTGTCTCCCAGCTGGGATGAATACTGCCCTGATCCACACAGTTCCTCTGAGGGTCAGAGGCATAAATAGGTATCATTATGGTTTATAAGGTAGTGTAGTAATAACAGCTCTGTGTGCTAATTAATGTACCGATATCCCACAGCTGTGTAGAGTGATCCGCTACAAGGCATCTAAAATCCCCACTTGGTCCAGTGCACCTTTGTTCTGGAAATGGAAGATTTCAGACTTTGTTCTTATTAATTTGACATGCATTAAATTAGCATGCTTAAGCATGTTCCATGCCTCTCCCTGTCCTCAGGACCTGGCCATGCACTCATTGAACAGTGGAATCCTGTAGGTCTGGTTGGAATCATCACTGCGTTCAACTTCCCTGTGGCAGTGTATGGCTGGAACAATGCCATTGCAATGATCTGTGGGAATGTCTGCCTTTGGTAAGACCTGCTCACTTTCTTATCTCTTATCTTATCTCTTATCTCTTTCTTATCTCACTTATCATCTTAGTAAGATGATAAAAGTAGCCATTTTCAGGAACTGCAAAAACTATTTTAAATGTGTTGAATGTTTTCTACTACTCTACTCTTTCATTTAACATATTAAGTCACACTGCTAGTTGTGAAATGCTGATTTTTAATTATTACATAATTTTATCATTGGCAAAATTTTTTTTGACATAGCCTTGTCCCCTGTCCCCCTATTCCTCCCAACTGTTTCCACCCCAAGCGTGTGTACTGTAATTGAATTCTGATACTACCTGGATTTAGTGTCTGACTCCACATATTTTAGGGCTCAGTTCTCCGTGGGACTTCCCCCACTTTAGATGCAAGCCACAAGTGTCTCCAGGTCCCCAGGACATCTGCACTCTCACCAGCCATCTACAAATTTCGGAGGTTCCCATGATCACTCGGTTTCAACAATTCATTAGAATGACCCACAGAACTCAAGAAAGCACAATACTTAATGATCACAGTTTTATTATAAAGGATGCACGAAGGGCAAGGTCCAGAAGTGTCCCAGAAGCAGAACTGCCATGCCCTCTCCCTGTTAAGTGAGGACGTGACACCTTTCCAGCCAGGAGACTCCACTGAGCTTTGGTGTCCAGAGTTTTTAATGGAGTTTTGTTACATAGGCATGATTGATTAAATCACTGGACCTGTGGTTGACTCAATCTCCATTCCTCTTCCCCTCTCCCTGGTTGGTCTTTCTGGTGACCAGTGACCAGCCCCCATCCTGAAGCTATCTAGGGACCCCCACAGGTCACCTCGTTAGCATAACAAAGACACTTCTATCACTCAGGAAATTCCAAGGGATTTTGAAGCTTTGTGCCAGAAACTAGGGACAAAGACCAGATATATTCTTTGTTATACTACACTCCCCAAATAGCAAACTAAATAAACAACTGAAAGAAAAAAAAAAGAACTTGTGATAAGTCACAACCTTCTTTTTAGAGTTTGACTTTTTTTTTTCCTTGAATAAAAATTTGGTAGTGAATTCCCAAGTGATTCTGAGGCACTGGGCCAATGTTCCCATTGATGGATTAAGTTTTACATTTCTCTAAAATATTTGATAGTAAAAGTTAGCTGTGAAAATGTCACTCTTTTATAGATGACAGAATATTGCTTGTTTTTAGGTTTCGTGTTCAGTGAAAGAACTTAGGCCAGGAAAACCAGGAGCTGTCCTTGCCTGTTTTGCACCTGTCCCACTAGTTTTGTAGGGATCTTGATGTCGTGTATGCAATTGAATGTGCTCAAAGACTGTCTACAAAAGCAAGGCATCGTGGGAGGATGAGGATTTGACACCGTGTTGCCAAAGGCTACCATGTAGGTTTTCTCAGCTCTTGAGCCTGCCAACAAGAGTTCATGTTGATTGATCTCTGTTTCACTCAGTTCTCAAAATTGGCAGCAGTAACGTAACAGTTCATGTGATCAGTGCAGCAGCAGGTTCAAAACTGCTTGGTGTCATTTTTATATTCATGAGAGTTTTTTCGTCCCTTAGGCCCCAGAGACAACAAGCTCAAGGACAGATTTCTTGTTTTAGTTATTAGACTCAATTGTCTAATTGGACAGAACTTTGTATCACAACTTTTGCTTCTGCTTGATAATAAAAGGTATTTATGATTTCCAGCAAATTAAGTTGCCTTTTTTCCCCTCTCTCAAGGAAAGGAGCTCCAACAACTTCCCTCATTAGTGTGGCTGTTACAAAGTAAGTATGCGTGGCTTCCTTTTTCCTGGGTATGAAATAATTGTGAAAGGCACTCATAGGCACTGAATTTAATCTGACGTGAAAGTGTCATTTATTTAAGCATGGCATTTGGATAACCTCTTTCTCCTTTGGTTATAATAATATTTTTGTATCATTTTGCAGTTGATAGAGCTCTTTCAGAGCCACATCATTTAACTCTTTGGAAACATGTCAGATATTGATATATGTTGAACTTGAGCTATTATAAACATTTTTGTCACTTGCAAAATAAAAACAAATGCAGTGGAAAGGAAATATCCTTGCAATTTATGGTTTTTTTTTCCCCTAAGGAAGATTCGGCCTGAGCTAACCTCTGTTGCCAATTCTTCTCTTTTTGCTTGAGAAAGATTGAGCCTGAGCTAACGTCTGTGCCAGTCTTCCTCTATTTTGTATCTGGGTTGCCGCCACATAGGTCTGTGCCTGGGAACTGACCCCAGGCTGCTGACGCGGAGCATGCCAAACTTAACCACTAGGCCACCAGACTGGCCCCTATGGGCTATATTTTATAACTATTCAACATGTTAATGGTTTTTGTCCTACCCAGCTAATACTTTTATTGCTTTTGTTTGATAGGCTGTTAGCCAAACAGAAAGAAATGGTTATACTATTCCACTGATTCTTCTATCTAAAATATATTTCATCTTTTGATTAAGACATTATTGATGTTTTATTTATTCACATTTGAGAACTTGAAAACTCTGATTAGGTCATAAATTCAGTGTTACTAATTTTTCATTCAGAATTTAGAGAATGTATGGAAGAGGGCACCTTCTCACGTAGGGTGAGGGTGCACCCGTGATGCTCCATTGTTGCCTGGTCTGCATTCTCTTATTTAAGGATTGTCGGTAGAAAGCTGTGGTGGAAACCATATGTAAGAGGGTCCTTAGTGTTGGAAGATCATTTAGGAACACTGGCTTAGGAATTGAAACGGGGGCTAAGAAAGAGTAGTGTGTGTGAGTGTTTGCTTGAAAGAAATATGTGATATTGAGGAAACGATATTCTCCAAGGCAGGGGTGTTCAAATTAAATATTAAATAGAACTTTGCTATACAAAACACATAAAATTGATGAGTTTCTTCAGGAAGTTTTCAAGAATAAAAAACTCTTAAAACAGTTAATGTAAACATAGTGAACTAACTTGCCAATTATTGTTAAGCAGCTGGTTAAAATATTAATTTTAATATTAGTTTCAAATGTTCTAAGTTATTGTGGCTCTGAGCTTTTTTATATTTATTTGCTTTAAGCCGTTTGAAGGGTTTGAAATGTTCATATAGCAACATGGCTGATTTTTTAGATAATTGAGAATATTATCTGATTTTGTAATGGAAGACAATAAGCAAAATGATGCTGAATTTTGCTGGAATTAATCAAGGGTACAACAGTGTCTACCAGGAGTTCTTAAATTCAGCTAAACATTCAGACTCAGAAGACGAGCATGGGCCACTTCTGGTACATCTGCCTATTCGGAAGGATGTGGGACAGGAACAAAGTTTGCTGAGAGGATAGCATCAGACATTCCTCTTTAGTCAGCGTCTTTGTAGCAGTTTATGCAGGGGTAAGGAGATGAGATCTGCGTTGGGCAGATGGGGGGTGGCCCTGGCTTAAAAGCCTAATGCCCCACAGGAGCCAAACTGGCATGTAAGAAATCTATAGGTGTAGCTTTCAGCGCCCACAGGGACATGCAGTTACAGGAGTCACTGCACTCAGGCCAGGCCTAGAAGCATGAGGTTCCCATTTCTAGTTCTCAGGTGGTTATCGCAGTCCAGATGCAGATGGCTAGGAGGGTCATTTTTACCATAAGCCATGTTGTCTGTGTAGCATTGTTGACATTCTGATGTTTATCAGGTAACTTGTGGAACAGAACTAGAGAGTTAACCCAAGGTCAGATTCTCATGCATTAGGGGAAGGGTGTTTGTTAATCTTTACTCACAGGTCCAAAGCAAAATCCCACCCCTTCCAGAGCAGTCAGTCCACTTGTGCAGACAGTAGATGCACCCTAAGTCCCTGGAAGAATTGTACTACCCAACACCAGGTCTCAGATGTGCAACTGCCATGTGTGATCCTTGATCGGATGGAAAAAAAAAAACTGCTGTAGTGGACATTTTTGGTGACGATTGGAAAATTTACTTACGTATGACAATGGTGTCTTTTTTATGGCAGTGAGTGTAGGGTTTGGATCTTTTTAAAATTAAACAAATTTGAAAGTCTCCAGCAAGTTGGGGTGATTGATGAAAAGAACCTGTGCTTATTTAGATCCATACTCCTCAAAAAGTTCAAAATGAATGGAAGAACTCTGTTTCAGAGAAACCAGACTTACTGGAGGCTTTTTTTTTTTTTTTTTTTGGTGAGGAGGGTTGGCCCTGAGCTAACATCTGTCGCCATTCCTTCTCTTTTTGCTTGAGGAAGATTGTTGCTGAACTAACATCTGTACCAATCCTCCTATTTCGTATGTGGGATGCTGCCACAGTGTGGCTTGGCGAGTGGTAGGTAGGTTCACACTCAGGATCCGAACCCGTGAACCCTGGGCTGCTGAAGCGGAGCGCACAAATTTAACCACCACGCCACCAGGCCAGACCCACTAGAGCCATTTTATACAACTTGAAATCAGATTTAAGTAGCATTGAACTGTATTTATCATCTTAACTCTAATAGCATAAGTTGTGGGAGACTAATTAACAAAAAACTGTGTTTATCCACAGTACTTTAGCCTGGAGGGTGCTCATGTTTCCTGACCAGGAGGTTTGGTGTGGAGCCAGTGGACGCTAGTCCTGAACTTCTTGAGGGTTCTGTGGGCAGGTCCAGCTCCCTCTGCTGTATCTCCTCAGCATCTACTCTAGGTTGTGGGGAATCTCTTTTCCTTTTCATTCTCACTTTTCTGGCTGGCTCTGCTTTGCAGAGATGTGTTGAAGGCTCTCGTTTCCTTCTTTTTCTTCATCTTTCTAGATTTTATTCCATATTATTTCTTTTTTTATTTCTTTGCCATCATTTTAATGGATTTGTGGTCTGCAAAAAAAAAAAAAATGCCCTGCAGTCAGTCTACCATCTTGAACCGGATATATCTTCATAGTTTGGCAGAAAATACTTGAGAACAATGATCATTTGAGCTGCCTAACCGTTGCTTTATGTCTTTTATTCATTTTGTTTGTGTTTTTCTTCTTAAGATTCTTTTAGGAAAAAAAAGAGTTCTGCTTTTAAGTGTTTGAAAACCATATCTCTAATATGTCAGGAGAACTTGAGGCCTGGATGTTTGAGGGCTGGGAGAGAGAGTTGAAAAAGGAAAGTCAGGTGGTTGGAATTTATTCCTAGTTTTTCAAAAAATCCTAAGAAATTAAATTATTTCCTTACTTAGTAATTGCTTTTTCTTTCTAGGATAATAGCCAAGGTTCTGGAGGACAACAAGCTGCCTGGTGCGATTTGTTCCTTGACTTGTGGTGGAGCAGATCTTGGGTAGGTTAACAGCCCGAGGGTGTCTTTCTGTAGAAGGATGCTGGATGACTGACTAGATCCATCTTTATTAGAGTAGTGAAATCCAGTACCCCAGAGGAGGTGAGAATGACTTTTTGGAATCATCATTATTATGGACCTCACTGGGCTCTTACTTTATTAATGCATAGCCTCTGATGGAAGATGAGTAAGAATTGGCTTTTTCATTGCCCAGAGCTACTACTGGAAGGTGTTTAAATCCTAAGATAACAAACTGCTCTCCCGGTGGACAGTCCAGGGCTTCCTGACGCTTGATTTATAAAGGTCATAAAGGTGCTTGCTTACAGAGCAAAGCTGTGAGACTGTAGTCTAGGGTTTCACTCCCCGCTGGAAACCTATCCAATTGGCTGGGTTCTTCGGCTGACCAAAAAAGGGAGCTCTGGGAGTATAACTTCTTTTAAAAAATTTACCGTTTTTTGGAAATCGCCATATCATTCACATGCCATAAAATTCTCTGTTTAGAAATGTGTAATTCAGTGGTTTTTAGAAGATTCACCATGTTGTGCAACCATCACCATTATCTTATTCCAGAACATTTGTATTACCCTCAAAAGGAGCCTCATACCCATTGGCAGTCACTGCCCATCGCCCCTGCCCCAGCCTCTGGCAACCACTTATCTACTTTCTGTCTCTGGCTTTGCCTATTTTGGACATTTCATGTAAATAGAATCATACAATATGTGCCCTTTTGTATCTGGCTTCTTTTAGCATAATGCCATAGCCTCTTTTTAAGCTGGAACTGATGATAATTGCTCTGAACCATGCTGAGGTTGTTTTATTACTGGCTTAGTCTTTGATTAGGTGAGGTTTTATAGGAGTCAGGTCTCATAAACCCGTACTGGTGTAGTTAAAATGTTAGTTTCCCTCCATTGCTTTGACGGTACTACTGTACTTAATAGGTAATCTCAAAAAGAAGTAATAAATTACTCCTTTTTTCATATAAATGAGAAAATATTAGAAAATACAACTCCCATATATAGAATGCATAGTCAAGTACTATCTAAATGTCATTTAAAACATGATTAGCCTATCCTTTGACCCACTCTGTTCTTGTACTTTGGGCAGCCAGTCCCTCGTGTTGACCTTGGAATAGCTCAAATAATTACAGTAGTGCATGCAGGAGTGCATGAAGCAGCAGCCACCCTGAGTATCAGTGCTCATGTTTGCTGGGCTGAACTTGGGGAAGCCTACGTGTTTAATCTCGTCAAGCTGTTCCAGCCCTACATTACCCTGATGCTGTAACTGCCCTGCTTGGCCCAATGCCTTTGAAGCACTAAACTATGAGGAAAGGGGTTCAAATCCTTAGTTTCTCGTCTACATTCCTTAGAAGCAGCTGGAAATCCCAGCACAGCCTTTATAAGTCAGCTTCCGTGAGGGATACTTAGGATGTTTCCTTACAGTCTTTAGACTTTTAATTCTTAAGGGAATTAGTAGTTTAAGAGTCTGCAGAATAACTGGGATGCTCATCAAGGAAGTGCTAAGGTCGCGTTGTCTAGTCACCCACTCAGTACAGGAGGGACTTAATTCCTTAACAACGTCCTCGAGGTGATTTCTGTTTACAGAAAGCTCACAGAGCAGGTTAGCTTGTTCTGTTGTACGGTTGTCCTTGTGAGAATCTAGTTCATTTTCATGAACACCTTCCCTTGCTCCCCTGGGATAGGCTTCCTTGTGTCTTTGACTGACTTTCGATGACGAGACCCCAGGTCAGAGTTGTCTAGTCTGTCAGGTGCCACCGTTGCTGGGTTTCTCTGCTTGGGTGACCGTGTCTGTTCCCCTGCAGCACAGCAATGGCCAAAGATGAGCGAGTGAACCTGCTGTCCTTCACTGGGAGCACTCAGGTGGGAAAACAGGTGGCCCTTATGGTGCAGGAGAGGTTTGGTAAGTGTTGGCTTTCTAATGAGGATTTTAATTCCCTCTGGTGTGGATGTGAAATCTAAAAGTTGAGGTTTTTTTCCTTGACCCTTTCCATGGAGACATCAGCCATTTATCTCAAAGTCCAAATGAAAGAAAGAGTATTGTTATTAGTGGGTTGATATTAGAGAGGTCCTGAATTTAATAGCATAATTTGGAAAAGGATGTCATTATCCTCCTAAATGACTATAGTAGAATCGTATCAAATATATTTATCAATTTCTATCAGGCCTGATTAACAAATTAAAAAAAGAGAACTCACAATTTATGCAGGATGAGTGGGTGTACAGGACCTAGAGCGAATGTGGAACAGAAGACTTACCTGTTCTTCTATCGTTTATATTTCATGTATATATGACTGAAAAGGGTTGTATAGACAGAGCTTTGTATGCTCCACTTTGTGGCTCATTAAAGTGGTTTCCAAGGATAATATTGACTTTCAATTTTTGGCTATTATGCTGAATTTAGACTCTAACCCTAGCATAAGAGGAGACTTGACTAGTTAATCTGCCAGCCATTTTGCTGTATGAGCATTGCTTTTAAAACGCAAGTTTACTAACTATTAGAGCTGATAAACAAGGTCAGCAGGGTTCAATATTCGAAAGTCAATTGTATTTCTTTAAAAAAATTTTTTTTTATTGCAGTAACTGGTTTTTATAACATAAATTGCAGGTGTACCTCGTTATGTATTTCGATTTCTGTGTAGATTACATCATGTCCACCACCCAAAGACTAGTTACAATCCATCACCACACACATGTGAGCCTAATCACCCCTTTCACCCTCCTTCCTCCCCGCTTCCCATTAGGTAACCACCAATTCAGTCTCTTTTTCTATGTGTTTGTGTGTCGTCGTTTTTATCTTCTACTTATGAGTGAGATCATATGGTATTTGACTTTCTCCCTCTGACTTCAATTGTATTTCTATATATTAACAATGAACCATCTGAAAATGAAATTCAGAAAACAATTTCATTTACAGTAGCATCAAAAAGAATAAAATACTTAGGAATAAGTTTAACAAAGGAAGTATAAGTCTTTCACACAGAGTACTACAAAGCACCATTGAAAGAAATTAAAGAAGACCTAAATACATATAAAGATATCCCACTTTCACTTTTTGGAGAACTTAATATTGTTACTGTCCAAGATCAATACAGTCCAAGTGCTCCACAAACTCAGTACAGGCCCTTTCAGAATGTCATCTGGCTTCTTTGTAGAAACTGACAAGCTGATCCTAAAATTCATATGAATTGCAAAGGACCCCAAATAGCCAAAACAATCTTCAAAAAGAAGAACAAAGTCAGAGGACTCATACTTCCCAATTTCAAAACTTACGGTAAAAGTACAGTAATTAAGACTGTGTACTGGCATAAGGATAGATGTAAAGATCAGAGGAATAGACTTCAGATCCCAGAAATACACCTTTACATTTATGGTCAATTGAGTTTTGACAAGGGTCCCAAAACATCTCAATGGGAAACAATGGTCTTTTCAACAAATGGTGCTGGGATAACCAGGTATCCACATAGGTATGTGTGAAGTTGACCCCTACCTCATCATATACACAAAAACTAACTCACAATGTATCAGACCTAAATGTAAGAGCTAGAACTATAAAACTCTTAGAAGGCGGCATAGGAATAGATTTTTGTGACCTTGGATGAGGCAATGGTTTCTTAGATGTGACTCCTAAAGCACAAGCAGCACACGAAAAAACAGATAATTTAGACTTCATCAAAATCCAACATTTTTGTTGTTTCAAAAAACCCCATCAAAGAAATGAAAAGAACAGTCTACAGAGTGGGAGAAAATATTTGCAAATCCTTTAGGTGATCAAGGATTTGTATCTAAAATATATAAAGACCTCTTACAATTCAACAATATAAAAAACCCAATTAAAAAATGGGACAGCATTCTAATGAATAGGTATTTCTTCAGAGATATACAAATGGCCGATAAGCATGTGCAAATAAAGGTGCTCAAGATGATTAGTCCTGCTTCTTTCACTAGGAGATTTCATCTTCTCCTTCTCCCTTCCCCTTCTTACTCAAAGCAGTGGTTTGTTCTCTCTTAAGTAGTACCATTAGTAGGATTACAATTTTTAAAAAATGTATCTGCCTGTTGTAAGTTACAGCTGCTTTCTTGGAGGGGGTTGGCGGTTCTGAGTGTGGTTAGGGAGCACATAGAGAACTGGAAGGATATAGAAAGTATAAGTCCCTCCTCTTCTGCCGCATATCACTTGAAGCCAGGCAGGAGGAGCCCATGTTAGGTGTAGAATTTTCTGTTTCCTTCCTTTTCTTAGCACCTAGGATAGTGCTCTGCTGCAACCAGCAAGCTGTCGTTAAATTAACTGTTGCAGTGGAGACAAGCTGAGGTAGTGCTCAGTGGCTTTTGGTAGTAACAGCCCTACCCCTTATAATTAATAACCACCTGAGGCTTAATTGTTTCAGAGTGGCAGAGGTGAGAACATAGTCTCCTGCTGTCACGTAAGCTCCTCATATCCAAAATAAATAAAAGTTACTCATGTGGAAGCTGATTTTAAAGTGCATTTAAGGAAAAATAAATTTATGTTTTAAAGATCAGTAGTAAATACAGCTCTAAAATTGAGGCAGGGGCCAGCCCTGTGGCCTAGTGGTGGAGTTCAGTGCACTCCACTTTGGCAGCCCAGGTTCACTCCCCAGGCGTGGACCTATGCCACTCATCAGTGGCCATGCTGTGGTGGCAACCCACATACAAAACAGACGAGGCTTGGCACGTAGCTCAGGGCAAATCTTCCTCAAGCAAAAAGGGGAAGATTGGCAATAGATGTTAGCTCAGGGCCAATCTTCCTGAGGGGGAAAAAAAAATTTGAGGCAAACAAATCTCAAATCTTCATGCTGGGGAGTATAAAGTAAGAATGGCATTCATAGCCTGCTGTATAACTTTCCTAGAATGTAGGTTGGCATTGTATATCAGGAGCTCTCACATTTATACCCTTTGGCCCTGACCTAAGTTGATAACCAAGTTAATAATCAGTACCCAACATATTCAACACTAGAGAAGTAGCTAAATAAAATTTGGTACATCATCATGATGGAATACTATGCAGTGATTTTTTTTTTTAAACAGCTCTTAATAAGTTAGGGAAAAGGTATATTAATCGGAAAATAAAGCAAAATTAATTAGATAGTATGATCTCAACTAAATATAAATGCACAGAAGAGAGCTTGGAAGACACTATACCAAATTATGAAGAGAGATTTTGTGGTGACCTATGGCCCATAGCTTTTTGCCTGCTTGATGCTTGCTTCTTTTTAAAAATAATTTTCTAGAATAAGCATGTTATTCAACTTTTTTGTGTGTGGTAGTAAATATATATATAACATAAAACTTACCTTTTTAATCACTTTGAAGTGTACGGTTCTGTGGCACTAAGTATATTTACATTGTCGTGCAACCATCACCACTGTCCATCTCCAGAACTTTTTTGTTTTCCCAACTCTGTACCCATTAAAACTAACTCCCCATTACTGCCTTCTCCCAACCGTCGGCAACCACCATTTTACTTTCTGTCTCTGTGGATTTGACTACTCTAAGAACCTTATATAAGTAGAATCACACAATATTTGTCTTTTCATGTCTGACTTACTTCACTTGGCATAATGTCTTCAAGGTTGGTCCATATTATGTGTCATAATTTCCTTCCTTTTTAAAGCTGTATGTAGACATCACGTTTTGTTTATCCATTCATTTGTCGATAGACACTTGGGTTGCTCCCACCTTTTAGCTATTGTGAATAATGCTCTTATGATCATGAGTGTACAAGTATCTGTTCAAGTCCTTGCTTTCATGTCTTTTGGTTAGGTACCCAGAAGTGGGATTGCTAGATCGTTGGTAATTCTGTGTTTAATTTCTTGGGAAATTGTCGTATGATTTCCCACAGTGACTGTACCATTTTGCACTATTTGGAGTTTTTTGGGATGTAATTTCAAACTTAGGGAAAAGTTACAAGACTAATGCAAGGAATTCCTGTATACCCTTTAATGAGGTTCACCATTTGCTTACATTTTGCCCCATTTGGTTATCATTTTCTCCCTCTCCAACATACACACACACACATTTTGGGTGCATATTACTTTTGAACCTTTGAGAAAGTTGCAGACATTGTGTTCCTTTACCATTACATATTTTGGTGTATTTCCTAAGAACAAGGACATTCTGTCATATAACCATGGTGCAATTATTAAAATTAGGAAATTGGACATTGATGCAAAATCATGCTATGTTTTAAATAGGAAAATAAAACTTAATTAGGATACGCTATGATTTGACACCATATAGCAGTGTGCATTAAATACTAAAATAGGCATTAATTTGCATTTATATATTTTTAAAGGGAGAAGTTTGTTAGAGCTTGGAGGAAACAATGCCATTATTGGTAAGGCTGCCCTTTATTTTTCGGTTTGCTTGTTTTTCGGTTCAGAATAGCTCCAACAGCCATCCTGAATATATAGAACTTGTTTGTGTAGGAACTCGTCCCTTCTATACTATGTGTGTCTGTGACCTAATTCCCATGTTAGGAGCTTTACTTGTGAGCGGGACACACTGGTTTGAAGGCAGAGATAACTAGGAAGGAAAGGGGTTCACGTTTGGAAAATGTTACCTGGGGCTTAGAACCTGTGTTTGAGACTTCCTAGTGTGGCATTGTTTCTTGTTTTTCCTTCTCCTATTTTCTGGAAACTGGCCACATGTTTCTCTAGAATAAGTGAGTGACTGTTCTGTCACTTGCTGATTCCTTTTGATTTCAAACATCAATTTGTCTTTAGAAGAATATTAAGTGCTTTTTTATTGGAAAGCAACACTTCCTTAAGGCATCTCATCGCTTACCTATAGGATTGGGTATTACTTCTTTTTTTCAACTGTTTGGCGCAAAAGGAGTCTACCAGCGTAACTTCTGGATACTGTAATGAGCATCAGTATGCTGAGACTTAGTAGAAGCATGGATTTTGTGATAGAAAGCAAAACTTGCTAATTGTTATGTTGCCATCATTATCATCGTGTTTAAATGCCTGGATCTTAGTGGTGTGTACCAGAAGTTTAAGAAGTGCATGCTGAAGGGTTTGTTCTGGGTGAACTTCTAACCTAGTTAGAGGGAGAGTTCGTTTCCATGTATAGTTAGCATTTAGTGGGCACTGGCGTTTGCCAGGTACTGTGCTCAGCTGTTTCCTATGCATCATTTTATCTAATGCCCACAATAATCCCATGAGGTAGATACCATTATTAATCTCATTCGGAGGTTACACTCTGAGGCTTCAGATGATTATGTGCCTGAAGTGACAGGCTCACCAGTGACAGAGCCAGCGATTGTATCCTGATAATCAGACCCCAGAGCACAGCTCTTTCCTTAACTCCTTACTATCATTTGTCAGCACCTCAGACATCATTATCCATTTTACGGATGAGGAAACTGAGGCTCAAAAAGGTAAAATAACACAATTAAAAAGTGGTGAAGGGGCTGGCCCTGTGGTGTAGTGGTTAAGTGCACGTGGTCTGCTTCGGTGGCCCAGGGTTCAAAGGTTCGGATCCTGGTACAGACCTATTCACCACTTATCAAGCCAGGCTGTGGTGGCATCCCACATAAAATAGAGGAAGATTGCCACAGATGTTAGCTCAGGGCAAATCTTCCTCGAGCAAAAAGAGGTAAATTGGCAACAGATATTAGCTCAGGGCCAATATTCCTCACCAAAAAAAAAAAAGTGGAGGAGATAGACAAGAACCCTGGTCTGTTTGGTTACACAGGCCACCTTCTTAACCATCTGCTATTTGAGAATGCTATTAAATTGGACAGGGAAAAGTTGAAGATATAAGAGGAAATTGAGACTGTAAATTTCTGGAAGGGATGAGAAGGAAGAAATTACAAATAACATAAATAGAAAGGTTAACCTTGTAAAGACTAGTTTTTCTTTCAAGGCAGAAGAGGAAGGAATAGACAAAAGTAGAGAGGAATTTGAAAGTGATTTTGTATTCATTTCTTCAGAGGAAGCTGAAAAAGGCCTTTTGTGTAAACACTTGGACAGGGGCTGACCCCGTGGCCGAGTGGTTGGGTTTGCCTGCTTTGCTTCGGTGGCCCAGGGTTTTTCTGGTTTGGATCCTGGGCATGGACATGGCACTGCTCATTAGGCCATGCTAAGGCGGCGTCCCACATGGCACAACCAGAGACACTCACAACTAGAATATACAGCTATGTACTGGCAGGCTTTGGGGAGAAGATGAAGAAGAAGAAAAAAAGAAGATTGGCAACAGTTGTTAGCTCAGGTGCCGATCTTTATAAAAAACAAACCAAAAACACTTGGACATTTTCCATGAAGTAGGGGGTGAGGTCCTTTGGTGCAGGAGTAAAAAGCTTGAGGGGTTTCAGAGACTTGGAAAAGCTGTAGAGGGGCAACGAGAGGAATTTAAGGGCATGGACTGCTGCAGGTGAGGGTGTAGATGTTGCTGGAGAGCATGGTTAGATGGTGATGATAATCAGAAGAATCCTCTTGCCCTCTCTGGTCCCAGGGAAGCCAGCATCAAGATGGGCCCTAGGCTGGAGACTGAAGGTAAGTCACTGACAAAGAAGATGGTGGGCTTAGAGAAGAGACCACATAATGAGGGGACAGAGGAGACTTAGTATCAGAAACTTTGCGAGATGAAAGATGAAGAAGTAGGAGCCTCAATTTACATCTGTACTTGGGTGAAGACCATAGAGCTCATTGCTCTATTCTCATATCATCTTCCTTGGAAGAAAAGTTGCCTCTGCAATGTGAACATGCTTATTTTACAGGGAAGTTCTGATGTTCTCTTATTGCGCTTTCTCAAGACATCATTTTATACCAGTTACAAGTACCTTGTCTGCCTACTTCGAGACACTGATGAGTGTGTGTTTGTGCTTCTTTAAGCTTTTGAGGATGCAGACCTCAGTTTAGTTGTTCCATCAGCTCTCTTTGCGGCCGTGGGGACAGCTGGCCAGAGGTGTACCACCGCAAGGCGCCTGGTGAGTGTGTCTGCATAGGCACGTGAGATTGTCCTATCTTCAAACAGTTTAACAAATTGTACTGTTAGGGAGGTGTCATAGAAGTACTGCTAGAAAAATGTATTCTCTAGATGTGGTTGGCAAACGTGTGGCCCTGCTGTCTTCTGTGCTCATGGCAGATGTTGCTAATCAACGAGAGACTCTGCCTTACCGCCCTCCCCCCAAGCTAAAAATAGTCTCACGCCAATTGATTGAAGTTGGACTGGGAGATGAGACCTATTTTCAGTCCTACATGTAGAATGATGTGGACAAAGTCCAGTGTCACTTGGAGAATCAAACAAGCTAAAAGTTTGAAAAATTCAAAAACTAAATCTGTAAGTCGAAGTCTTAGATTTGACTTGATGCGACGTGGTTTATTGAAAAGCAAATGACTCTGTCTGTGTGTTCTCTTTATATAGTCTGACCACATAGGTATAGGACACGTTAATACTAAGTATATATAACGAGATGTTGTTTAGCTTCAGTGTATGGGGTTTGGGAAGTTTAATGTTCACACTTAGACTTGAGCTGGATTTCAGTCTTATGTGGGATACAACCATGATTTTCATGACTCTTATGATACTGAAAAACTGTGTATATTGCAACCAAACAAGTTTTGGTTGGGTACAAAGTTGGGGTACATTTGCCATTTTTTTATTGTTGTTGAGTTTTCCTCGTAATTTAAAAAGAAGTCGTTTACAATTAAATTACAGAGGAATTCGTTTTGAGTTTTTAATGTCACCCATCATGAATATGATCAAAATCTTTATAAGGCGGACATAATCTAAATTAATTAGAATAAAAGATATGTGAAAGTTAAGTCTTTACTTTTCCCATGACTTTTCTTTTTTTTTTAAAGATTTTTTTTTTAATTTTTCCTTTTTCTCCCAAAGTCTCCTGGTATATAGCTGCGTATCCTTAGTTGTGGGTCCTTCTAGTTGTGGCATGTGGGATGCTGCCTCAGCATGGCTTGATGAGCGGTGGCATGTGCGCACCTAGGATTTGAACTGGCGAAACACTGGGCCGCCAAAGCAGAGTGCACGAACTTAACCACTCAGCCATGGGGCTGGCTCCCCCCATGACTTTTCATTTTCATCTTTTCCTGTATTTTACAACAAATGAATATCAATCTTTCCTTTGTTTTTATATTATTCATTTGAAAGTTCTCAAAAAAGTCTAAGGTACGATATACTTATCTTGTAAGTACTTACTTACAATTTGTTAAATTTGTTCAGCTTAATCATTTATTACATTAATGCTAAGAAGGAAGCAGGGATGCTCGAAAAGATGGTAACCTTCATTACACGGTCAAACAAGAAATGACATAAAGGCAAGCATGTCTCTATTCAGCCAACTTTCATTTTTCCCTTGTGTCTTAGAGCAAATATACATAGCCATGCTTTATACTTAGTGCTAAATATTAGAAGATGCTATTAGTCATGCCCATATTGATTTCCATAGGGACAATTAGTGGTTTGTAGGAAAAACCATTCTGGTACTACAGACCTCTCCCTGACTAGTTCTCATAACGTTGGTCCATTCATCACATGGAGACCAACCCAGAGAATGGATGGTTTGACAAGTTCACCTCTGCCACTGGGAATGTAGCATGAAGCTCACATCCTACCCAGAATGAGTCCGAGGGCTGACCTCACCTGATTAAGGCCTCACTCTGGAGACCTGCTCAGCCTGAGGCTCAGGGCATGCGGTTACTTAGCAGAGGGAGGCTGACCAGACTGTTGTGGTGTGTGTTCACTAAGACTCGAACGGGTACCCTGGGAGACGGGTGTACTCTGAGGTTCCCTGCTAATTAACACTTCGAATTCTCTGGAACAGAAACAGACAGCATTGATTTGTGAACTTTGGCCAAGTAAGTCCTTAGAAACTTGATAAAGACATGGTTCTTGATTTTATTCTAACATTCACCTATGGGAAACTATTGTCTTCATGTAGTTAATATTAAAATTAGAAATTAAAAAATTTATTAAAATAATGATTATTTTAATATTTAAAAATTATTAAAATAAAAAACATACTTCTATTTTCAGAGATCACAATATTTCAAAAACTAATAATATTAAGAAAAATGGTACGTTAATGGATTTGTACATTTATTTTACTATTCCCATGACTGTTTCTTTTTTCACTTAGTTTTTACATGAAAGCATCCACGACGAAGTTGTAAATAGACTCAAAAAGGCCTATGCACAGGTTCGCGTCGGGAACCCCTGGGACTGTGAGTACTGATTTCAAAGATGCTCCTTTCGGACAGCTGGTGTTATAAGTGTTCTCATCTACTTTTTTTTTTTTCTCCTTTTCTGAGTTGATGGCATATGAAGCAGGTTCTTTGGCATTTGGAGGGACTTGTCTGCCCCTAGGTTAGGATCCTGAGTGCTTGATGTGGGCTGGTGGGTGAGCCTGGGCGCTGGTGTTTAGACGGGATGAGTTTGATGAGCTTTTCTCCCTTCACCACTGTTACCTTGACTGAGTCACCACCATCCTCTCTCGTGGAAGAATGCAAGTTGCTAAACTGACTTGCCTGCTTCCCCTTCTGCCTTCGACAGTAACCAGAGTGATTTTTAAAAATGTAATTAGATAATTCACTCTCCTGCTTAAAACTCTCCAGGGACTTCTCATTGCTTTTACACTAAAACCTAAATTCCTCCTGAGTCCCTCCTGTGCAGGCTTACAGTCTTTGGTGATCTGACCCTGCCTCCTCGCCTGCCCAGCTTCTGATCCCGTGTGTACCATTTGCCCCCTTGTCCCTGAGCCCCAGCTTCTCCCAGTGCTTCAGGAATTCCAGGCTCTGTCTTACTGCTCTCTGCTGGAAATGTTCTTCCCGTGACTGGCTCTGCTCAAATGCCACCTCCTGACTGAGGCCTCTCTAAATCTTCCTTCTCCCTCTGTGCCTGGGGTCATCTCTAATGCTCTGGTTTCCGGCAGCCATACCTAGGGCAGCATCAGTCTCTCCCCCTTGAGTTGCACACCACCTGCTGAGCCTGAGTTGATCCCATTGAGAGTGATCACACTGGAATGAATAAACAAGTCCTGTATTTTTAATGCAGTGCTTTCATTTAACTGATAACCAGTACTCTAAACCAGGGGTTGACAGCCAGATTTGCCCTACCACCCATTTTTGTAAAGAAAGTTTATCAGGACAAAGCCACACCCACTTGTTTACATATCTTCCATGCCTGTTTTCACAGTACAGTGGCAGAGTTGAGTGGTTGTGGCAGAGACCACATAGGTCATGCAAAGCATTAAATATTTACTATCTGACCCTTGATAGGAAAAGGTTGCTGACTCCTGCTGTAAACTGAGAGGATGTGTGAAGCGATTGGTCTGTTCATTGGGAAAGCTGTTACAATAATAAAATGATGCCATTTAGGGTGAAATGAAGAGCATTCCTTTTTTCTCTCCAGCTAATGTGCTCTATGGGCCACTCCATACCAAGCAGGCAGTGAGCATGTTTCTTGGAGCAGTGGAAGAAGCAAAGAAAGAAGGTGGCACCGTGGTCTATGGTGGCAAGGTAATGAAAACTGAGATCGCTAGTGACAAACTTTTACTTCCTTTCCCTTAGGCACAAGCAGGGCTCTGGGCAAATTGTTGAAGGGTCCCCGATGGCCATCTTTCTTTTTTCCATCCCTTTTGTAAGGAGGAAATATATGTGTTAAAGAATGACGGCATAAAACGCATAGAATATTTCTGGAAGGACATCAAAGAAACTCAGAGCCATGGTTGCCTTTGAATTGAGTCCCTGGGAATTTGTATGGAAAGGAGACCTCATTTTCATGGTACGGCAGAAGACTTTGTATACAGAGCAATTAGAATCCATATTTACTGGTTATTTCTAAAAGTCAGGTAAAGCAGGGAATCAAAAATACATACCAAAAACATTTTATTTTAATTTAACACATATAATTGCATTTGTTTGATTCTTCTTATGTAGAACCAAGGTGTTTTCTTCATGTGTCGTAGGAATTTGTCTTCATCCTTACATAAGCTATGCCGATAATTTATTATCTATAATTTAGTTTCACTTTCTTTAAAATTTACTGAGAAACTGAGTCTCTTGCAAAGCAATCTGAGAGCAGAATCCTTTCCCTCAGTCATCTTATCAGTGACACACCCATATCTTATCGGACAGAGGTGTGTATGGATATTTGTGTATTTTTTTGGTTACTCACTAATATTGAGTTTTTTCTGAATCATTCAACTTAATCTTTAGAAATAGCTCTTTTTTTCCTTAGTGTAATATTTAAGTTATGTAATGTAATATGGCATTACAATAACAAATACAGCTGCCATGCACAGGATTGGGAGTAAATGCAGCTGACTCTTGGTAAATAACACAGCTCAGGGTGAAAGCGGAAAAACACAGGCCTCTGGAGAGTTAACCACCAGCCCGAGCAGCTCGCTGTGGGCATCGGGATATTTTATAGATGGAAAAGAGAGCATTAGTTGAATGGACGTGAACTAGTAATTTGGTTACATGGGGGTTGGTTAAAAGAGTGTCTGCAGTATCCCCTTTGGGAGTGTCTGACTTCTGTACAATGTGTATTAGTTTGCTAGGGCTGCCATCACAAAATACTGCAGACTGGGTGTCTTAAACAACGGAAGTGTTTCTTACAGTTCTGGCGGTTGAGTCTAAAATCAGGGTGCTGGCAGGGTTGGTTTCTGGTGACGCCTCTGTTCCTGGCGTGCAGACGACCACCTTCTCGCAGTGTCCTCGCGTGGCCTTTCCTCCATGCCTGGAGAGAGGAGGTCTCTGGTGTGTCTTCTTCCCCTTAGCAGGGCATCAGTTCTGTTAGATTAGGACCCCACCCATATGACCTCATTTACCTTTAATTACCTCCTTAAAGGTCCTGTCTGCAAATTCAGTCACACTAGGGGGTTAAGGCTTCAGCAGAGGAATTTGGAGGTGGGAGGCACGATACAGTCCATAACACAGTGGGTATAGATTACCTATTTTTAAGTGATAGAAATTTTAAAATAACCACCTGTAACCGTGTTTTTTTCCGTGTAACTTGGTCATGACACATGCACAGCTCTCTATCCTTGTCTCCTATTTTCTATTTTTCTCTGATCAACTAAGTTAGAACCAATGGAAGGCAGAGAAAATTCTCATTCATGATGGGAAGTTATTTTGGAGAAATAATTCACTTATAAAGGGTGTTTATTTTTTTCTTGTAAGTATAGGCAAAGATTGTATCCTCTGACAACAAAATGCTTTTATTCTTTTTACTTCATTCCTCTACTGAAGGTTATGGATCGCCCTGGAAATTACGTAGAACCGACGATTGTGACAGGTCTTGCCCACAACGCGTCCATTGCACACACAGAGACTTTTGCTCCGATTCTTTATGTCTTTAAATTCAAGGTAAAATGAGTTCTGTCTCTCTTTTCTCTAAGTTTGAAACAAATGCGAAGACTAGGAGAAAATGAAGGTGTATTAAATTTCACTCAATTCGTAATTAGGGAGATTTTAGAAAGTCATTCTGGTTGGTAGAAATTTGAAGGTTAAGGATAAACTATGATGAGATGAACACTTTAAGCCGTAGAGCCTGTCACGCCAGCTACCAGGGAAACCAGGACGAGCAGAGGACCAATGTGGGACCCTATGGAGAATGGGGCCCTCGTCTCATGTCACCAGATTCTGAACTGTGTGGGCCGTCAAGTCAGCTTCTACCCAGCATGAGACAGGCCCTAGGCACGCTAGCAAATATTTAGAGACTGATTCAAGGTTTGAATATGCCATGATTAATAGAATAATGAGAATTGCACCTTGTTGTAATTATATGATTGCATTTTTAAAAATCTTGCTTTGAATTGTCTATCATTGTTGCACATAACGTGACTGGACAGTATAATTTCATGTTTTGTAGTGTGTGTGTGTTTGACTATGAGTTCTTGAGCAAATTATTTAGCCTCTCTTGCCTAATCTGTAAATTGAGGGTAATATAAAACTGTGTCATAGGGTGAGTTAAGTAACTCAGTGCATGCTAAGTGCTTAGGTCAGTGTGTTGCGCACAATAAGAGCTCAATGAATATTAGCTATTATGTATATGTAGTAGCTTGGTTGGAAGAACATACTCATCCGTGTGTTTCTCAAAGTACAATTAAGAGGAAAACCCCACAAAGCACTGTATAAGAGAAACATAAAATTAGTAAGATGCTGATTCTTGAGTTTCCTTTTGTGCACTAAAATTAGACTGGTACATGTCATGAAATGAGTGTACCATCAGTGAACTTTGACCTGAACACTGCATGTCATCTAACAGCTGCCAACATCTGTCTTTTTAGAATGAAGAAGAGGTCTTTGCATGGAATAATGAAGTAAAACAGGGGCTTTCAAGTAGCATCTTCACCAAGGATTTGGGCAGAATCTTCCGCTGGCTTGGGTATAACTTTGTCTATTTTCAAAACGTATCTAAGTCTGATTTGTGTGGCGAATGGACTTTAAAAAAAAGAAAATGAAATCATCGTAGTTGACAATCCGTTTTTCATCATTGAGAGTCTTAGAGGTTTTGTTTGGATTTTTTATTTATTTACTTTGTTTTTTACTTTCCTATCCATTGCTCTCACCGTGCCTCCCTTTTTACACACAGACCGAAAGGATCAGACTGCGGCATTGTAAACGTCAATATTCCAACGAGCGGGGCTGAGATTGGAGGTGCATTTGGTATGTAGAGAGTCGTTTCTCCTTTTCCGTGTTGGGCAGTGTATTCGTTCGCTGGAGCTGCCATAGCAAAATTCCACAGACTAGGCGACTTAAACAGCAGAAGTTGGTTTCTCACAGTTCTGGAGGCTGGGAGTCGGAAGTCAAGGTGTTTTTAGGTTTGGTTTCTCCCGAGGCCTCTCTTCCTGGCTTACAGACACCCACCTTCTTCTGCTGTCCTCACGAGGCTTTGTCTCTGTGCACACGCATCCCTGGTGTCCCTCCGTCTTCTTAGAAGGATACTGGGCCTGTTGGTTTAGGGCTCCATCCTTATGACTTCATTTAGCTTTACCTCCTTAAAAGCCCTGTTGCCACGTACAGCCACATTCTAAGGTATTGGAGATTAGGGCTTCAACAAATAAATTTTGAGAGGGGACACAACTCAGTCCATAGCAGGTGGCAAAGCAAAAGCAATAGTAGCTTTTAAAAAACTTTGACCAAGAAACTGAAATAATAATCTTATCTGGTCTAACATGCTTGAGAGAGCTTATGTTCCATATTTGGACTTATTGTCCAAGGTCCTGCGTTTTATTCTGAGATGCAGCATCACGTTAGGGTAGGGGCCCTTAACTCGAGATATGTGGAGCCCTGAAATGGTGGCATCTGTTTTGTGGGGAAAGGATCCTAACCCAAAAAAGAGTAAGAACCCCTGCTTTAGAGCCAGAAAATTTTACACAAAAAACTCTGGTGTTTATTTGCAAAGTGGGCATAGTAAATGTTAAACGTTATTTTTTATCTTAGATAAAATACCAAGTTATTTCTTTTCACTGGGACCTGCCCCTATTTTCTCTTAATAAGCGTTGAGTTCTTAGTGCTTAAACTTATTAATCCTAATAGTTAAAAAAAAAAAAAACCCTCCCACCAATCATATATTAAGTTTACTTATTAAAAATGATACAAAGTATAGTAAAAACAGATTGCCTTGGATTTTTTTTAAATATATGTAGAAGCAAAACAAACATGCGTTAATACCTGTAAAAGTTTAAATAATTAGTGGCATTCTTTTGTCTATTTTTGACCAAACACATAATTATTATTTAATGTGCAGAATTTGGACAAAGGTTCCCATTTTCATTTCAGCCCTTCACCCCTGCCCTCCACTATTTAGTGGCCTGAATATGTGTCTGCGTGCCCCTTCTCTGGGCCTTTAATCCCCGTTTCCAGCCCGTGCCTTCTCTCTCCAGTTGACTCTTCTTCATTTGAGCTTTCACTATCAATTTTTAAAGTTTTTTAAAAGTCTTAAAATGGAAAAAGCTGTTCTGCCCACACTTTTCTCTTCCTCCTTCTGTCCCATAGGCAACTACTTTGAGATACTTACTAAAAGAAAAAAAGTAAATTTACCTTTGAACGAACTTCAGCTTTTCTAAGTGGTGTGCTTTCACTCCTCTCTTTCACAACTTTAGACGTTATGGACTGACCCTCTGTTATGATAGATTAATCTTCTTAAACCCTGCCTCTTTTTCCCTGTGCATGATATGACATTATTGCATGGGATGAGGTGAAGAGGAAACCAGGTACAAGCTCCTGAGAGTCTTCTCCCGGTGGAGTCACATAAGATGTGCTTAATTCTACCAGCAATGGATTGTGACAAGACACGTGAAATGTTGTCTACCAGGAGAGCTCACGAGAGACTCGGCGCCCAAGGCTTTCATTGGGGGCTGGTCATATAGGCGCCTACTGCCAAGCACACACCAAAATTCCAAACTCCAGAAGGAAAGCAGGGGTTTATAGACCACACTGTTTGTACAAAAACAGTTTAAGCCCAGTGTGATGCCCTTGTCATTTGGGGAAAGTTTTATATCAGCGTAGGGACCTGTTTTCCAGCCAAGTTCCCAGATGCCAGCAACACTGCAAGCAGACCTGCAATGCCTTTTATGCTATTTCTGCACAATTTGTGGTAATTTTTTCCTCAGAATTTTAAATATATTACTCATTTGTCATCTCATTTCCAGTATTGCAGTTGAAAAGCCCAATCTACTTTGATTTCTGATTTCTTTTTTCCCTATTTCAAAATCTTTTAGGTTTGCCATTTCTGTCTGATATTCTGAAATTTCACAGCAATACGCCCCAGTGTAGATCTTTGTAAAAATTTCTGTTGGACAGTCAGTGAGCCAGTGATTGGCCTTAGAATATTGGGGCTCATAATTTTCAGTTCTAAGAAGTTTTTGCTAGTTTTCTTTTATTTTCATAGTATTTCTTCGACAACTTTTTCCTGTCTATTTTAAGTTCTAGAGCTCTATTATTTGAATGTTATCTCTTGAAGAATTGATTGTCTAATTTTATCTTTTCCCTCCTGTATTCCATCTCTTTATTCTTTTTTGCTTTTCATATGGGAGATTTCCTCAATTTTTTCTTCTAATCCTTCTATTAAGTTTTTTCTCCTCTGCTGTTTTTAAAACGACACTAGGTGCAGGCCCGGTGATGTAGCGGTTAAGTTCACGTGCCCCACTTCAGCAGGCCGGGGTTCACAGTTTCAGATCCCGAGCGTGGACATGCACACCACTCACCAAGCCACGCTGGGCAGCATCCCATATACAAAATAGAGGAAGATTGGCACAGAAATTAGCTCAGCAACGATCCACCTCAAGCAAAAAGAGGAGGATTGGCAATGGATGTTAGCTCAGGGCCAATCTTCCTCACCAAAAAAACAACCAAAATAACCCAACACCAAGAACTTATTTTCTTATGCTTTGATGGCATACTTTTAAATAGTATCCTTTTCTTGTTTTATGGAATCATTATCTTCTTGTAATCTAAGGATATCAGTATAACTTTTAAAAATATTTTATTATAAAAGCAGATTATGTTGTACAAAATTATGTATAGATAAGCATAAATGAGAAAATAAAATTATATTTCCACCTTCAAGAGGTTTCCACTCAACACCTTGGTCTAATGGTAAAGTTTTTTTAAAGGTTTTTTTGCTGCTTCCCAAGGCAGTTGTTTCTCTTAATTCCTTTTATTTTATTTCCCTCTTGGTTCTGTTTGCCTGTTTGTTTTGGTCTGTCTTGTATTGACGTGTTTGCAGAGGAGACAGTCTGGGCTTCATGTGAAGTCACTGGTCGGGTAGCTCTGGTCTCCTTGTGGTCTCCTCATCTCAGTGCGACTGAGGGGGCGTCCGCACAGAGAGAGACTGGGACCTGTTTTTGTGTTTCTCTAGGAGGAGAAAAGCACACTGGTGGTGGCAGGGAGTCCGGTAGCGATGCCTGGAAGCAATACATGCGAAGATCTACTTGGTGAGGAAGGCTGTGGGGAGACGGGTTTGGGCTTCAAGAGACTGGAATGTGCTTTTACTTCTCCTTTCTGCTCTTCGTGCAGTTTCACTTGAGTTCATTTGTCTAACCTCCCACAGCTCTCCCCTCCTCCAGGAGCATCCATTTTGTACCGTTATCTTTCTACTCTTCTCCAGCTTCAGCTGGTGCCCAACCCCCGACTGTGAAACTGTCTCCTTGGTGGTTTCTATCTAGAGAGAGCGTAGGAGCCAGACACGGGGTCAACCAGCAGCAGAAGCTGTCTGTTTAGCTCTCCCTGAGTGCAGTTTCCACCCTTGCAGATTGTAAAAGCAGTGGGAGATGGAGGTGGGTGGGGGCTGTGGGCCTGGCTGGCAAGCTGGGGGACGCCAGCTCTCGGAATAGAGAGCATGACCCTTGAAAAGTGGATTAGCTTGTTCGCCCAGCCCGTAGGCAGCTGGCGAAGGAGCCTGCTTCTGGGGGCTTTTGACTAGGAGTTATTTCTTTTACTTGTGTTCTGTTTTCCTCCCCCTTGGGTAGAAATAGCTTCTTCCAAGTGCAATAAAGCAGAGTATGTGGGGTCAGGCCCATGTGGTGTTACGTTGTGGAAGGCACGGGGTGAGGCACCAAGGACACTCATCTTGGTCCCATTTACTGCCTCTCACTAGCTCTGTGACCTCGCCTGGGCGCCCCAACCTTGGCTCCTTAGCGCCTCAGTGACTTAGTCTGTCAGGAATTCCTGAGGTGCCTTTGGCTGTGGCTGGTTAAGTCTCACACACGCACACTCTACCTGATTCCCATTCTTTGAAGTCAGTCGTGTTCCTTTTAACTTTTCTTGTGCACCTGAGATCCAGAATGGCAAACGTTGAGCTACAGCCTTTTTGGAACTGATTTAATGGGGGTACCATTCCTCTCAGGAGAAAAACCAGGTGATTAGTTAACAGGGAAGCTTTTATTTTCTGAATTATTATAGTTTCCTATTTTATTTATTTATTATTTATTCCCTTCAGAATGAGAACATCTATGTTTTTCCTGCTAATTCAATGCAAGTTACTGAGAGAGATAAAGAAGAAAGTCACAATCCCCATATTCTTGTGCCCTGAAAACTAAATAGCGTGTATGATAGGCACCTTTCTAGACTTTTGTGTTTTTCTCCTCTTTTTTCTTTATTTTATAAAACTGAATCTATCTTAACATTGTTTTGTATCCTAATTTTTTTCTTCACCAGCTTGTAACTTGGACATTTCACCCTGGTGCTAGATGTTTTTTCATTAATGGCATAAGTATATTCTATATTATATATGTACTATCATTCATATAACTTGTTCGTTTTTTCCCCCAGTACCATCAACTACAGTAAGGACCTTCCTCTGGCTCAAGGAATCAAGTTTCAGTAAAGGTGACAGTAAACTGATGACTTCAATCTTTTAGCCGTTCTTGCAGCTCGTGCTTCTGAAGAAGACACAGTTAAGATTTGCCCTCAATAAATGCATCATTTTGAATATGACAGTGGCTAATCCTTTAGCTCCCGAGGCCCTGATTAAATCAAGAGACTCATTTTTTTTTTTAAAACTAAAATTGTCACAACATAGCCATATTTAGTAAAAGATTAGATGGACTTTTATGTCATTTGTAGTTCTTGATTTTTTAAAAGTTTATGATGATGATTATAATTTAGAAAAAATAGTACATGCCATAGTAGGATTTTGCAAAACACAGAACAGAATGGAGAAGACAGTAGATGCAGGATCACCTCCTGAGGAAGTCCAGAATTCTGCAGCGAGTATTCATTCCCGTGACCCTCCTCTAGCGTGTATCGGAAAGGGTGTGATTGCAAGGGAGTTGTACCCCTTACGTGTAGAGGACCGGAGCACGACATCCGTGTGGAGTGACTCGCTCTGTTTAAGATAACTAAGGGTATTCATCACCATTACACCTTCTCTTACTCATGATGGCTTTTGTCACCATGGAAGAGATTTGCTGGGTGGACATATGTTTCGCTCCTGCCCCAGAGCCTGCACCTGCCAAGGATGCCAAGTGCGCCTGCGCATAATTCTGTTGAAAGCACATCTGGATTTCTTAGGCAACCTTAGACCATTTTCTTTTCTTTTCTTTCTTTTTTTTTTTTTAAAGATTGGCACCTGGGCTGACAACTGTTGCCAATCTTTTTTTTTTTTTTCCTGCTTTAACTCCCCAAACCCCCCCGTACACAGTTGTATATCTTAGTTGCAGGTCCTTCTAGTTGTGGGTTTTACCATTTTCTTTAGCTGTTAGGCTTCTGCAGTTGCCCTTGGATTTGTTTGTGGGGAATAGCCAGTATGTGTGTGGCCGCGTGTATTAGCGGTGAACTGGGGAAAGTGCACTGTCTTTGCTGAGACTCTGCCTCCTTCTCTTGAGAAGCTATGCAGGAGCTTTAGGAAGTAGTTCTGCCTGGGGCTTCTGTGGAGCCCACACTGGCTCCTGCAGTTCTCTTGTCTTCCTGGCAGTCTGCACTCCCACACTGGGTAGCAGCCGCCACTCCCTTGACTCCTGCCAGCTGGGCCCCGGGCAGAAGCCTTTTGAAGAAGGTGACATTTGTAGATGACCTGATGCACTAGGATGTGTGGAGAGATTGGACGACTGGCAAAGAGTATGGGATTGACTTAGGACACAGAAATAAGCAAATGAGAAAACTAAGCGATTGTAAATTTATCAGGGAAGGAAAGGCATTCCCGATAGCTCCACCGCCCACCTAAGTATGCCGTTGTCAACCCTGAATATAAATCAAGGCAAATACCGACAATGTGCCTATTTGAGAGCATGTTGGCAGAAAGAAGGGGCGGGTAGGTCAGAAGGCAGATTGCTCTTCACGGTCTGTAGCGGAAAATCAGGAATGCTGAAATCACAAAAGCAAGAAATAGGAACAGAGGCTTGTGAAGATGGGGAGGTAAATTCTGAAAAAGCATCGCCTCAAGGGAAGGCAGATTGGTGGGCACGGGGACAGGAGGGATTGCTCTTTTTCATAACAAGCTTTGAGAGATTGGACTCTCTAAATCAAGAGAATGTATAATTCTGATAAAAATTAAAGGCAGCAGAAATGACCATGATGTTGAAGAATCAGATGCTTGGAGTCCTGCATTTCCAGCCTCCTCTCCTCCACCCCCCTCCCCAGCACACACGTGCACACTTGTCTGCTCCCCATTATTGACCTAGAGGCCCTCTAAGTATCTCATGAAACGATCCTACCAAAAGCCAAAATTTGCTCCCTATTTGAAAGTTCAAAATAGACTAGATTAGATTGTATTTGAGATACATATACTTTTTAAAATAGGTGGTTGCTTAAGAGAATCATGCAATTTGGGCATTAACTTTAAAAGTCTTGCTATGGTTTTTCTTTTTAGGTCACAGTCTTATTTAGTGACTATAATACTGTCTGAGGAAAGTAAAGCACAGTTTAAAACATTTTTAGGAGTCATGTAATAATAGGCCATTTCCATTTTGTGAAATTGTGCAAGATTGTTTTTTGATTGAAATATTTTCTTATATCCTGTTTTTTTCCAGCATATTATTTTGAAACAAATGTTCAAAAATACAGGCTGTATCAGTGTTTAATTTTAAAATTATTACATTTATATTTTCTCTCCAATTAGATATTTAAGGAGGCTCTCCATCTCCCTATTGTCTGTCTGCTAAAGCCATGACGTTGTGGCCAATTTGGAATAATAGTTTCTAGTATGCTGGTTAGAGGGGTGACCAGCAGCTCTAATATTAGGTATAGAGTTGCGTAAAACTGAGTCTGAAAGCTTTTTTTTGAAACTAATTCATAATTTTTCTATAATTTCTAGCAACAACAAAATTGTAACCTTTTTTTGTCATAACATTTAATAAAAATTTTGCCTTTAAATTGGTATTCTGTTCTTTTTTTACTGATTTGACAAATAAAAGTATGTTATTAGGGGCCAGCCCAATGGTGTAGTGGTTAAGTTTGTGTGCTCTGCTTCAGCAGCCCAGGGTTTGTGAGTTCGGATCCTGGGCACTGACCTACACACCACTCGTCAAGCCATGCTGAGGTGGCTTCCCACATACAACCTAGAGGACGATTGGCATGGATGTTAGCTTGGTGACAATCTTCCTCCAGCAAAAAGGAAGATTGGCAATAGATGTTAGCGCAGGGCCAATCTTCCTCACCAAAAAAACCCCACAGAAAAGTATGTTATTAGTATTAACCATGAAAGTTAAAATGTACATTTGTATGTGTTGTCACTGGCCGTGTATTTTAAGGTGCCAGGAGTCCTGTATTGCTGAGCCCCTCGTGACTGTCCTGCACCTACTGCCTGCATCCTGTGTTGTAGCTACTTTGCCATTCCCAGCCCCCATTGTGGACATGAGGAGCTGTGGTTAGCATGCCGACTTGTGCCACTGCCGTGAACCCTAAGTTTCTTAGGCTCTTGCTGTACTTCTCCAGTACCTGGAGAGAGCATCCAGTCAGCTGAGCCTGGGATCTGGCTCTCGTGGTTCCATAGGAAGGGGATGGAAGCCTTGGTCTTCTGGCTTCCATTCTGGGAGGCAGGCTCTCCTGATGATGGCACCACATGATGGAGACGAGGCAGGGTTCTGGAAGGAAATTGAGTTGCTATTCTTTCACTCCTCTCCCTCCGCTTCAGCCTCCTCCCTCTCTTGCTCTGCAACCACAGAACATTCTCAGTGGCATCTCTGTCCGTGGCAATGCTGAAGGGACCAGCAGGGGTCATTGTCGTAGCTCTTCTGCTCATCCCTGGAGCCTCCAGACCTTTCTCCTGTTGTCTCCAGTCTAACTAGATTGCCACTGGGGCAGCTGGTTTGGAATGTTTTAAAATGTTTTCAGTTTCGCTATTTCCAGACAGGGGCAGGTGCACTTCAGTGCCTATGGTCCCCGACACCCCCCTTGTCTTACTCCTGGTTTGATCCCTTGTTCACCCTCTTTGAACTTCATTTTCTTATCTGTAACGGGGGCTGTGTCAGTTTGGCTGCTTTGTCACAAGCTGAACCAGCTCTGCCTTTAGCAACAACTGGAAAGCATGTTGGTCAGACTCCGTTTGTGCAGCAGGTCCATTCTCTGACATTGTCTCCTGCAGCGTATCCTTCGGGGCTGACTCTGGGCGTTTCGTCTTCCGGCTTTTGATTGTGTTTGTCCAGGGGTAGAAAATTGAAGCAGAGAGGTCAGGGTACTAATTTCCCCAGTCCCTCCTTGCCAGCCCTTGGTAGTTACTACCAGTGGTTTCATTCCTTTTCCTATGACCAAAGACCCTGTGGCCCCTCTGCTCTGGCTGCGTGGGATTCTGGGCACGCCACTCCCTTGCCCTTGAGGCTGCTGTTGGAAATGGCGTTCTCTTGATGCTTCCTGGTTCCTCACCTTCCCTCCTTGATTCCTTCCCTCCAGGGGTCCAGCTAGAGAGAAGGTAATAATCAACTGCCTCGTCAGCACACTACTGCCAGAATGAGTGAACTTCAACTATTTTTAGGCTTTTTACTTCTTTACTCGAAATTAAAGTTTTGAAGCTGCAGGCAGGGATCACATGCCTGTGAGGTAATTTGCCTGCCCCTTGGGGAGAGCAGGACAGCTGGATCAATAGTCAATGCTGAAATCAAGGGAATGCAATTCCCCCAGGGAAATTGGAGCGACATTAGGAAAGAAACACAGATGCTCATCAGCTAACAATACACTTCCACTCTGTGGGATGGTAATAATACGCAGCCCACACAATTGTAAAGATTAAAGAGAAAAGTTACAGAAGTAATGCAGGGCCTGGCACGTGGTAAGGGTTCATGAGTGTTGGCTGTGGTTATTAGGATGTTTCCCATATTTTGCAGTTTTGGGTTTTTTTTTTATCTTCCTTAAATGTAGAAGTTTTTCAGGTTTTGGAAAAGGAAATTTCCTTAAGATTTTTATTGGAATCACATTAGATTTATAAATAAATTAGGAAAGAACCAATTTATAGCACTCAGGTTTTTAAAATCTAGGTATATGGTATGCATGCTGATTTGTTCAAATATTTATGATTAGCAGAATTTTAAGTTTATTCCTATATATTTTATGACTTTACTGTAAATTGGATTTCTCCCTCCTTCTGCATAATTATTGCAGAGGCCATGTACTTTCCAAGGTAGAGTAGGTTTGAAAACACAAACATGGATCCAATAACTGCTCAACGTTTGCTGTTTGCTGGTTGAAGGTCTGGTCAGTGTGGCGATGCCATGGTCTAGAAATCTGGCCGGGGTTCAGATACGATCAAATTGTCTTTACGGCGTTGACCTGCAGGTGGCAGTGTTGGTCAGAGCAGACGCCTCCATTTGGCTGGGAAGTGAGTCGTGTTGACGTTGGTATCCATGGAAAAGGCACTGCGTTCAGCAGACAGATGTGCTCAGCTCAGTGCCCCCGTTTTATGAGCTGCTTTTCATTCCGGCACCGTCGGTAACCCGCCTTCCCTCCCTCCCGTCCCGTAACGACACGGATCGCCTGAGCCTCCGTTGATTACTCTTGGCTAAAACAAGCCCCAAAACGTCAGCGAGAAGACTATGTTTGGCTGTAATTGCAGAGTAGTGTCTTTTCTCTTAAATTAAGAAACGTAATTGTCTATTTTCCATCCACTCCCCCTTCCCCGCCGTGAGCATGTGTGAGGTTGCTCCATTTTGAACAACTGCAGGGGACATTTTGTTTCTTTTACTTACACTTACATGGTAATATGTTCCAGGCACTTTTCAAAGCACTTAACAAATCTAAAGCCATTTAATTCTCATAACTCTCCAAGTAGGTAATATTATGATCCTTGTTAATGAGGAAACGGAGGAACAGAGAGGTTAAGTAACTTTCCCCAAGTCACACAGCTGGTAAACAGTGGGGCTGAAATTTGAATGCAAGCAGTCTGGCTGCAGAGTTAGTGCTCTGGTAATGTGAATTGCACCCCCAGAAATTGTACAGCTCTTACAACGCCCTCCTCCCCTGCCCGCCTCTCTAATTGCTGACCTTTCCTTTTTTCTTTTGTAATATTCTTTATTTTTGTTTTTATTTTGACATAATCACAAACTTAAAAATTGGATGTACAGTGCAAAAACTTTTTTCCCTTAAACTGACGCCACATCAACTCCAAATACTTTAGAGTATGTGTCCCACAAATAAGGACATTTTCCTATGTAATTTCAATACTACGACCAAAATCAGAAAATTTTCGTATGTTAACATTCTAATTCTTTGATCCTATTCAGCTTTTGTCACTTGTGCCAGTAATGTCCTTTATAGGCAAAGCAGCTGTGTCGTATCTGCTTAGTTTCCTTTAGTTTTCTCCTGACTTTTATAACCTTGATACTTTGGAAATTACAGGTCACTTATTTGGTAGAATGTCCGTCCACGTGGTGATTCCTCATGATTAGGTTCAGGTTGTACATTTTCGCAGTGCAGTGGCAAGAGATGCTGTGTTCCCCTCGCTGCCTGCTAGAGGTGGTGTGTGATTGGGATTCGTTCATTACTGATGATGGTGACCTTGATCTCTTGATTAGTGTGGTGTCTCAGCTTTCTCCAGGGTGAAGTATTTCTTTTCCCCTTTGTAAATTAATGTTTTTGTGGGGAAGCACTTTGAAACTACCTATGTGTCCTGTCCTCCATCAAACTTTCCATTCATTCACTTATTTATATTTGTACCTTATGTTTTCCTATTTTATCCAGTGTTATAATCTATTTATTACATTACTTATTCCGATGCTCAGAATACATGTTGATGTCCCTGTTGCCCAGCAGTATTCCCTTTAAGCTGGCTTCTGTGTTCTTTTGATCTGTCCCCATTCTTCTTTGAGCACTTCCTTGTTTTTCAGAACAAGATGTCCCAGGTTCTTCCTGTGCTTTCCCCCCTGCAGCCCAGAAATCAGTCATTTCTCCAAGGAGAATCATAATTCGAAGCCCGGATCTGGCATAGGTATGTCTGTTGACATGAAGATGTCACTGCTCCCAGGTCCTCACAGTGGACGGAGCTGGGAAGCACATGTACACACAAGTACATATATATTTCTAAATCCATTTATATTGATAACCATGAGTTCACATCAAAACTTGATGTCCAACCCAACATCACAGGGTTCATTTTAGTTTTTCCCTTTCAGTATTTACAACTATCTCTGACAGTAAGAAAGCTGCCTCCTGTTACCTGTCATGCTTTCTCTTGTTGGTATAACCAAGCTCCCATCCTCCTGAGGATGCCTTCCTCATCTTATTCTGGTTCTGAGGGTGCTGGTCTCGTCCCCCACATGATGTCCTCCTCACCCAACTCGGGCACCCCATGCACAGCTGCCCTGACATGGGGACGTCATTCTCACCCATCTAATGACTTTAGGACTGAACTGTTCTGAAAGAAGAGAGGCAGAGAAAGAGGAACTGACCTTTTCTTAAATGCAGAATTTTGAGGCAGAATCAAAATGGTACCTGACTTCCCCCCACCCTGCCCGCCTGCCAGGGAGCTGGAGATGCCTGGGGGGCTTCAGCCGGGGATATGGGGTGGCACAGGTCTGGGAGGCGGAACACCTGTGTTCTAGGAACAGTACTGATTCTAAGGGGCTGAAGGCTCTGAGAGAGGAAATCTGGCCTCTCTGTGCCCTAGCTCTCTCATCTGTAAAACGAATTGGACCAAATCTGAAGTAAAAAACTGATGCCCCATGGGCCAAAATTGGCCTAAGGGTTTTGTTTGGGAGTGAGCTTTCCAAAAAATCAAATGTAAGTTTCTTTAGGTGGAGGCTGTGCACTCCAGTTAGCCACAGCTGGGCCAAGCTCAGATTCTTTCCCAGCTTCACACATTTTCTTTCCATGGCTTTATTCTCTAGGCTCTGATGAATTAGGCTTGCCTCAAACTACCCCTTCTTGGCTAAGGGCAGTGTTTCTACCAAGAAGAGTGAAACAGTTTACAGACTTCCAGACAGGGCCCTGGTATCATTTAGGATATTAGCTGCTCTAACAGAGACTGCAAAGAATAAAGGGTCAACAAGATCGTCTCTCTCTCTCATTTAATAGTCCAGGTGTAAATAGTCCAGGGTGGATTGGTGAGTCCTGGTGTCCAGGCCTTAGGCTTCTTCTATGTTGTTGTTCCGTGTAGTGAAAGATGGCTCATAGCCACCACACATTTCAGCCTGTGTCTAGTTAGAGGAGGGCCCCCTTCCGTTTAAGGGTGTGACCCAGAAGTTGCACCTTTCCACTCACATCGCTTTGGCAGAACTTAGTCACGTAGCATATACAGCCTAATGAGAGGTTGAGAAACCTTTATTCTTAGGAGCCAGGTATCCAGTCAAAAGTTGGGTGTTCTGTTATGTTAAGAGAGGACAGAATGGATGTTGGGAGGAAATTAGCCTCTCCCACAACAGTATTTGTTAAAAATACTCCCCTCCGCCCACTGTCTGGAATATCCTCTGTCACATGCCATTTTACTTCTTTATGCCATCTGATAACCTGCCAATTAAGAATTCATTTAGAGTCTACTATCATTTCCATGGTTATTCGTCACTCATTCCTTAGTAAAAGATAGAAGTAAGCAGCTTCCAAAAGCAGCCAATCAGGGAAATTTCAAAGTTGGTTAGGAAAGAGAGGGAAGTGGAAGAGAGAAGTTTGGACAAACAGTTGGAGGTCGGGTTGGTCAAGATGGGTAGGAAGCCCAGTGGCGGGCCGATAGGCTGAGTGGAAAGAATGGGCACCTGGGAAAGGTAAGAGAAGCGGAAACGGAAGTGAGACCAGGAACCAGACGTGAGCTTCCTTCAGCATGGCCTCTGCTCCATTTTCTCTGCTCTGGCTCAGTGGATTCTTACTCTATGACATCAGGGCTGTCAGAAGACCTGGGTTCACTTCCCAACTGGGAAAGTCACATCTCTTCTAAGACCCAGTGTCCTCCTCTGTAACTTGAGCATAATCTGCCTGCCATTCTCCTCTTCCCAACACTCTTATAAAATTCAAAGGTAACGTTGACTGTGCAGACTTTCCGCGTGGAGTACGATAGAGAGACGGTGTTCCTGTTAGAGGCAGTAGAGCTCCCTGTGTTCTGGGTGGAGCTGGCCTGGGCCTGGGCCATCCAGGGGCACTGATTTAGTTGAGAGGCTCAGAGGTCTGGACTGATGGAATCACCCCCGATTCAAAGGTCATTCCTTCGGCAAACAGGGTCTGGGGGCTTAGGACCCTGTTAGGCAGATCCAGGACCTGGGCTTTCTGAGTAAACACCTGTCTGGAGAGGTGGAGAAGAAGGAGATGGGCACGTCTCAGGGGTAGAGTCAGAAACAACTTGGGCTGGGCTACTGGAGGTGTGGTGGGGTCTCCAGGCTGCCTCTGGTGGGCGTGGAGTCCTGTAAGGAAGTCCTAGCCCAGGCCTTTTTTTTTTTTTTAAGATTTTATTTTTTTCCTTTTGCCCCCCAAAGCCCCCCGGTACATAGTTGTATATTCTTCGTTGTGGGTCCTTCTAGTTGTGGCATGTGGGACGCGGCCTCAGCGTGGCTTGATGAGCAGTGCCATGTCCGTGCCCAGGATTTGAACCAACGAAACACTGGGCCGCCTGCAGCGCAGTGCGCAAACTTAACCACTCGGCCACGGATCCAGCCCCCTAGCCCAGGACTTTTGACAAGGACCCAGGAACTGTGGCTAGAACTGGTTTGATCTTGGTTGCAGCCAGCCAAGTAGCTGTACAACTGACTCGTTCTCTGTTTTCGACCTGGTTTGAGCTGGTGAATTCAGATTCAAATTGTTTGGCTTTCAGCTGTGAAAGTCCCCTGAGTGGAAGGAGGAGACATTTTCTCCTGTTTAGGGGGTCATTTGAGTAGGCTGCCAACACGAGGACATTCAGCTGTGAAGGTGAGAGTGCTCATGGTCTCAAACAGTACCCGTGAGAGAAGCTTTGCCTGTGCCCTTTTTTGGGGCTGAAATGACACACTGCCTTATTTTTTCAGGGGATAGTGTGAGGGGACAGTGTCTCAAGGATGTATCTCACTCTATTTTGTACTGCAACTTGGAGAAGCAGATGTTAGTTTTGTACCACACCCCTCAGTAGTAACAGCTTTCATTTAAAAACATAGCAGGGGGCCCACCCTGTGGCTGAGTGGTTGTTTGCGCGCTCCACTTCGGTGGCCCAGGGTTTCGCTGGTTCGGATCCTGGGTGTGGACATGGCACCACTCATCAGGCCACGTTGAGGCAGCATCCCACATAGCACAACCAGAGGGACCTACAACTAGAATACAGAATTATGTACTGGGGGTCTTTGGGAGAAGAAGAAGAAAAAAAGATTGGCAACAGATGTTAGCTCAGGTGACAATCTTTAAAAAAATTTTAAAAAATAGCAAACCGTTATATGATTCATCAAGATGATTCATTGAAGATTTTTCTCTCTTGTCTTGAAGTAATGATGTGCTCCAACTTAAAAAATTATGCATAATCATAGCAATGTTTCCCTCATGTTTTAAATCTAGACTCCAGATAGTCACAGGGGAATGATCAAATAATTTTAGCCTCTTGAAATGGAAAAGAACCTCCAACGAAAAAGTGAGAAAATTTTCTACAGCTTCTGGACTATAGACCCTGCAGCAATGACTCAATGAATTTCTACTCTCGTAGTTTGCCCTGTGCAAAGAGTCAGACAAAGATAAGACATTTTCTCACCTCTGCCTTCCTCTGCCATCGCCTCAGCTGCCAAATAAATAGCAAATCATTCTAGTATTTCCTGTGAGTGCAGGTAAGCCAAGTGCCTCTGGCCTCATTCTCCGTTTGTACTTTTTGACCCCTACACATTTATGACTTTCTCGTGATCACACCACCTCCGTTCCTTCTTGAGGGATTTCGTGTTATTCTTGCTCACAGGAAGCGCAGAACCACACCAGCTGCGGCTGGTTTGGCCTTCCCAGGAACTCTCTCCCCTGGGGCCTCTCAGAACCTGCACCCCCGACGCAGCGTGCCCCACAGTTGAGACCTCACAGCCTCCCTGCCTCTCGGGCTGAGTGGCTAGAGTCATCGCATCCTCTCAGTCCTGCATCTTTATAAATAACCTAGTCAGTGTGCCACCCTCTCTTCCCCCAGCAGGACTCATCTCTGTAAACTGCTTTCTCTGAAGTAGGCAAATGCCTGATTGTTTCCTCAGAGTTTCCTAAACCACTTGAAGGGCTTGGGTTTTTAGTAGCATTCAGAAACAAAACGGCCTTTTCACTGGAAAAACTGTTCCTTCCAGCGCAGCCTCCCTGGCTGACCTGTGTTTACCAGCGAGCTGCACTGTGCCGCTGCACTGTGGCTCATAGTCAAATGATCACTGTGGGAAATTTGCTTCAGGGTTATTATTGAGCTTACAAGATCTGCTTCTGGTTTGTTATTTCTTTTTTTGTGTCTGACCCTTAACAACAGTAAGGAAGGTTACAGAAAGTTTTTTCTGACTATCCTCACCCCAAAGTGAAATTGACTTCTCCCTCTTTTTGCCCCCGACAGCTACAATGCACCCTTATTATTTTTTTATTTTATTGCAGTCATACTGGCTTATAATATTGTATAAATTTCAGATGTACATTATTATATTTCAGTTTCTGTATAGACTGCATCATGACCTTTATTTTTTTAAAGATTGGCACCTGGGCTAACAAGTGTTGCCAATCTTACTCCCCCCCCCCCAAAGATTGGCACCTGGGATAACAAGTGTTGCCAATCTTACTCCCCCCCCCAAAGATTGGCACCTGGGATAACAAGTGTTGCCAATCTTACTCCCCCCCCCCAAAGATTGGCACCTGGGCTAAAAAGTGTTGCCAATCTTCCTTTTTTTTTTTTTTTTAAAGATTTTATTTTTTCCTTTTTCTCCCCAAAGCCCCCCCGGTACATAGTTGTGTATTCTTCGTTGTGGGTTCTTCTAGTTGTGGCATGTGGGACGCTGCCTCAGCGTGGTCTGATGAGCAGTGCCATGTCCGCGCCCAGGATTCGAACTAACGAAGCACTGGGCCGCCTGCAGCGGAGCGTGCGAACTTAACCACTCGGCCACGGGGCCAGCCCCTCATCTTCCTTTTTTTTCCCCAAAGATTGGCACCTGGGCTAACAACTGCTGCCAATCTTTTTTTTTTTCTGCCTTTATCTCCCCAAACCCCACTCCCGCCCCCCCCCCCCCACACACACAGTTGTATATCTTGGTTGCACGTCCTTCTAGTTGTGGGATGTGGGACGCCGCCTCAACGTGGCCTGACGAGCGGTGCCATGTCTGCACCCAGGATCCGAACCCTGGGCCGCCGCAGCGGAGCGTGTGAACTTAACCACTCGGCCGCAGAGCCAGCCCCATGACCTTTATTTTTTAATGTCTATTTCCCTCACTAAAGGAGAGCTCTCTGAGGGCAGGACTTTGTCTAGCTTATTCAAGCTTCCTGTCTCTCCTGCATCCAGTGAGATGCCTGGCACCTAGTATGGAATCAGTATTGTTGAATAAGCAAATAAATGGATGCCCTGTGGAGGTTTTGTCTTCTTTTTGTATGTGTGGGGGAGGAAAAAAAAATTTCCTCTACCCTTTTAGGTTCTTTCACTGGAACCAGTGAAGTAAACTGAAAAAAGGTTAACAGGAGAAAAGGAATACAAATTTTATTTGATATTACTATTATAATTTGTATGTGCACAGAGGCCTTCGTAAAAATGAAGTGAAGACCCAGAGAAGTGGTTGAGTGTGGGGGCTTACATACTATTTTAACAAAGGATGATAAATTGTCTCACAAGACAAAGGAAAAGGGATTTGGGCTTCCAGAGGCGGTAAATTGTGGGAAGGTAAGTGTATGGGAGACTCATGGAAGAGAAGGTTTGTGTAAGAGGGTTTAGTTTCTGTATCCTCACCTTCCCCCTCTCCCGCCCTGAGAAGTGTTGTTCTTCCCTTTCAGCTAAGAGAGGAGGGGGCAGCTTCGCAAGGGAAGGGAAGGTTTTAGGCAGATGGAGGATGGGCAGAGAGCTCTTCCTGTGTCTGATTCTTTTCAATTGCCATCAGTGCAAAATAATCCTTATGCCAAAGTAGCATATTTGGGGGTGGCATATTCTGATCCCTTTCTGTGTTTGGTAGAATTTGGTTGTGCTAGAGACAGGTCGTTACCGTCTCCAGCATCCATCCTCTCCCTCTTACAGTGGGTGCATGGCTGCCTGGACTAAAGACAGCATCTTGCAGTCTCTTTGCAGCAAGGGGCAGCCATGTGTAAAAGTAGGCTGGCTTCCTGAGGGCTTCTGGGCGCAGACACACCAGCTCTAGACTGCGGACCTGGGCTCTTCTGAGATGGAGGGAGAACCTTCTATCTCGTTCATGCTGTTGTAATTTTGGTGTTTTGTTTCTTACTTGCAGGCAAACCTAATCGTAACAGGTATGTTGGTTTAACATTTGCATTTCTGAGGACCAAGGAGAGATTGGGATTGAAAAATCTAAATCTACCTGGGATGACCAAAGAAAACCATGCCAGTTAGAGGTGCACAGAATCTTATGACAGCCTAAGCTGAAGTTATTTTCTTTGCTAAATTATTTCACATTTATCCACTCACAAGTGTGGAGCGTGTCTCCTCTTTCCCTCTTACCCCTTGGCTTAGAAATGTTAGTAACAAATTAGTACATTAAAATGTTGATGTATTTGATGTGTCCTATTAGGCTGAAAATATCTGTGCACTTGCAACCGGCAACAAGCCAGGAAGTTTGATGTTCCCGACGCCTTCCACCTGGGTATTTTTTTCGCTCTTAGACGTAAGGAGAAGGCAACCAATTGCTTTTTCTTTTTTAAAGATTTCCTCCTATTATTGTGTTACTCGAACCAATTTCTTGTTCTTGGTTTCCTTTACAGAATTTGAATTTCTTTATTACCTAGTTTGACAGCTCAAACGAATGAGAACTTCCTTGACAGTGGCATGTTTTCTTATTTCTTAAACTAGTTCTTTCCTATATACACTGGCTGTCTAACCGTGTTGCGCTTACCTTCTTAACCATAAAGGAACAAGGAAATTCTGTCTTTTTAAAGGGGAGTGTCTGTGGGTGACATGCATACAGTGGGGAGGGGGCAGTCTATGAGCTATACCTCAAGACGAACAGCTTTATGAGAAAATTCTTTCCCTTCATTTTCAAGTACATAATACTTTCTTTTTTTCTATGGGAATTCCCATTAAGCCCAGACAATTATGGAATTGGGAACTTTATCAATGGAATTGGAGTCATGGGTCTTTAAAATAAGAGTGATAGTCTGCATGCCTCCGGACCCTGAACTAGCAGGGACCAAAAAGCAGACTGGGCCAACAGGTTGAGCCGTATTGGAAATTTTCATTGGTTTGGACGATGCCTGGGCTGGCTGCGGAGTCCAAATCGTTAGGCTTCCTACTGAACCCCCAGGTAGAAAAACACCAGTTATGTTGAATCATATCAAATTGCCATTTTGTTTTTAAGTTTAAAAAATTGTTAGGGGGCTGACCCCAGGGCCAAGGGGTTAAGTTCGTGCTTAGGTGGCCCAGGGTCTGCTGGTTCCGATCCTGGGTGCAGGCCTAGCACTGCTTGCTCATCAAGCCATGATGTGGTGGCATTGCTGCGGTGGCATTGCTGCATGGAAGAACTAGAATGACTTACAGCTAGGATATACAACTGTGAGCTGAGGCTTTAGAGAGAAAAAAGAAAAAGAGGAAGATTGGCAACAGATGTTAGCTCAGGGCCAATCTTCCTCACCCAAAAAACAACTTTGAAAACAAAAAAAGGTCAAATATTGGCAGTTTATTTGGTTCAACCTACAGATGAGGTTTTAGTTTGCGTACTTTTTTCAAGAAGAATTGACTTAAAATAGCAGGCATGAATATTACCAGGAACAAAATATTATATATAAAACAATGCTGAAAATGGATTTTTTTTGTTTGTTTTGGTGAGGAAGATTGGCCCTGGGCTAACATCTATTGCCAATCTTTCTCTTTTTGCTTGGGGAAGGTTGGTGTTGAGCTAACATCTGTGCCAGTCTTCCTCCAATTTGTATGTGGCATGCTGCCACAGCATGGCTTGATGAGTGGTGTGTAGGTCCACACCCAGGATCTGAACCTATGAAGTGTGGGCTGCCGAAGTGGAGTGTGCAAACTAAACCACTACACCTCTGGGCTGGCCCCAGAAAATGCATATTTTTTAAATGAGTAACTTATAGATAAGGAAAATAAGGCTCAGAGAGTTGAGGTTCTTTGCCCAAGTGTACAGAGCTGGGAACTGGAAGAGTCATTATGGAAACCTGGATCTGGCTGAACCTGAAACCCATGATCTTTTCATCAAGGCTCACTGCCCCTTCCTTGTATTCAATGTCGTAGTCTCCCTGGTCAAGTTTAGAAGAGAGAAATCACTGCAGAAATGTTCTGAAGCTATTGAAAAGCCTTGGGCTTGTATACAACTAAGTTACATGACTGCTTAAAATGAAAGCATTTCATCATGTTGTTCATGTTAATCATCTTTTTTAAATGTACAAATAACTTATTTTCTTATGAAAGTAGAGTGTTGAAGAAAAACATCCAGAAAGTACAGGTAGGCAAGAGAGAAGACGTTTGGCAGTCACGACCTCACCAGCCAGAGACAAACACAGTTAACATGTGGATGTGTGTCCTTGTCTCTGGTGCGCGTTTACTTAACATATGTTTATGGAGCTCCCACTCTGTGCCAGGCACTGTCCTCAGAGCTGGGAGACCTCACAGAACAAGAAGGCGTAGTCTTGGCCCCTGGGTCTAGAGGAGGGCAAAGTCAATAAACAAGTCAGTCAACGAACACATTGACTACAAATTGAGATATTTGAAACCAAGTGTGATACAGAATGATGAGGTGAGAGAGGAGCAGGGAACATCCTAACTTAGACGAGGGGGTCAGAAAAGGCCTTCTTGAGAAGGAGACATTTCTGCTGAGAGCGGTCAATAGTGACGCCAAGAGCTGACTGTCCAGGCAAACATACAGCTGGGGCAGTGAAGCGGATCAGAACACCCCGCTCCAGACGAGCCCTCTTTGGCATACTGATTATTTTGAGCTGAAGGCACTTGAGAAACAGCAGATGCAGGAAGGGCTGTCTTCCTTCTGCTTTCTCCCTCAAAGCAGGGCATATCTTTCCTGTGGGAAAAGTGCCCCCCTTCCCCACCCTCTCCGCCCTGTGCCAGGAAGGGGAGAACATTCCTATTATCAGAGACAGGCAGTCGACGCAAGATGAGTCTGCACAAACAAACCTTGTGAAAATGACCCTGTTTTCCATTAGTTTCCCCCATGTATTTCCTAGTCACTTGCCTACAATTTACTGCTCTTAGCACAAACCCACTTTTCCTTTGTCTTCATGTCTCTACAATTGACCACTCTTTGTTAAAGTGGTGTATAAGCCCTTGGGTCTAACTGCCTCTTTGGGGTTTCCACTTCTCTAGGAAGCCCCTCCTGCCGTGGGAGAATATTAACATCAAATACAATTTGCACGCTTTTTCTCCTGTCTGTCTGTCTTTTGTCAGTTCAGTTCATAGGCCCAGGCGCAGAAGCTGAGAGGTAGAAGAGAAGGCTCTCTTCCCCTCCAGCTTGAAGGAGGCTGGCACAGTTGACAGACTTCCCAGGAGGAGGAAGAGGAGGCCAGTGTGGGAGTGAGGCCTGGAGTGAGGCAGGGGACGTGGGCCAGGACCTGTGGTCCACACTTGCGCAGGGCTTGGAAGAGAGCTGGAATTCTGTCCCATGGGGACAATAATTTTCTATGTCATTTAAAAAACAAAAATGGAATAATTCTGTGTACATGATCGTTTGTAACTTGTTTCTCTTCATCATCAATATGTCCATGTTGGGTCCATAGTCTTTGATGCACGAGCGTCCTTACCCGGGTGACCCTGTCTCTTTGTTGCTCTCTCACTGCCTTTGCAAGAGAGAGAACTAGACTGCCTATTTCTACCAATAAAATATAAATTAGGAAAGAGAAAAACTGCCACTTCGCTGTATGTGCGTCTATGAACGTAGTTCCCCTAGGACCGAGGAAAAACCCACTTACCGGGTTTTCCCGTCAGGAAAAGTTTCTTCTTCTTGCTGGCTTGTCTCCTGCCCTCTCTGAAGCCCAGGCAGAGGATAAAATTGAATTTGTACACAATGTTAATATCATTAATTAAGTTGTAAGACCTCAAAATCACGTTATCTATCTGCTCTTATTTTCTTCTGAATCTCACATGACAAAACTCAGAGTTTAGCCAGAGCGATTCTCTGATTTCTCCAAGACGTTTGCCCACCTGTCTGCCGTTCAGCTGGCGGATCCGTGGGGCAGCTGGGGAGATGGTTTGCTTCGCATCACTGTGCTCTTTTTGGTCACTGTCACTGTTTTCAGTTGATAATCACTGAACAGCCACAGGCCAAATGGCTCCTGCCAGGGCTGGGACATGAGTTGCTTTTAGAGTTTCAGCATTGACAATCACCATATCCAGTGCTACCAAGACGAACTTCATAGGCTCAAGTGAAAAAGACAACGTTTTGAGCGACAAGTACAGCAAAAGTGATTTGGTGTATTTTGGGTGGTACTCGGTGACAGGCTTACCCAAGACAAAGCAAACAAACAAAACAGGCCAGGGACCATTTTATACCCGGTGGGTAATTTCCCGGGGCTGACACAGGTGTCAGAGAAGAGAAATTCTTTCTGGTTTGTGCACTGGAAAGCTGTGCTCATTTGCGAGAAAAGGCACCTCCCCATTCTCACAGACCCAATCTGAGGGAAAAACCACCCTTGGTCCCCACCCAGCTGGAATTCCCCTCTTGGCCCACTTTTCAGTAAAACCTGGATCTGAGATGTGACAGCTGGCTGTAGCTGTAGTCCTATGAGCCCAGAACATTCCATGACTGGTGTGTGTGTGTGCGTTGCCGGGGGTGGCCACACACACTGCAGATCCAGACCAGTCTGAGATTTAGAAGATTTGGGACCTTTACACCTGGCAGTTGTTTTCCTGAGTTATCATAAGGAAACAAAATCAAATTAACCCAAATAAGTTATTGCTTTTAATGGCTTTTTTTTCAAATAAAACCTAAGTTTCCTGGCCATCTGTCACATGTGGAGAGAGGAAGACTCATGGAATATTTTTTATTAAGCAAGTCTGAGGCCCAGAAAGAGGACAAGAAAACTGCCATGTATGATGCAGGATCTAGGGAAGCTGGAAGATTCCAAAATGGGTGATCTCAGGTGCAGCATTGAATGGGGAGGGAAGTCAGTATGTGGATTTTCTCTGCTGCATGGCTTCCCAAAACACAGGAGACCCTATTTAGTTGGGATCATTTAGAAGCAATGCCCCATACTACTGAAGTCGTCATTAGAAAAATGCAGGGAGTTTTCATTGGCCTTAGGAATCTTGAACAATTTAATAGATTTACTCCCAGGAATTATTAAGAAATGGGAAGTTTGGGCCTCTGTGCAAGGTTGAAATGAGAAGTGACTTTGGTCCCTCATGTCTTTGGTTCCCTGGCAATGGGTGCTGGCTGTAGGAGTTGCGGCCTCATGGAGAATTAGATGAGGGTGGCTGTGCTGCTGCAGGGCTGAGAGAGCCCGTACTGGCTGCAGGAGCTGGGCTGGAGGCAGCAGCCGTGAGACGTGGCTCAGCCTCCGGGCCCCGTGGGGAGGCCCCGGCAGCCCGTGTGCAGCTTTGGTTCCCAGGGCTTTCATTTCTCTAGTCCCTTCTCTGAAAAGGAAACTTTTTCTGGAAATGTTTATTTTTAGGACATAAACCATGGTGTTGAGACATGTTTTCGAGCCTATTAAGAAAAACCTCATGCCGTGATACAGGATTATTTACCTGGTTTCCCATTCACATTTTGCCCTCATGTGTTCCTAGACAATGGAAACTTAATTCCAGTATTCTAAGATTTGAGGGACCTAGTGAAATAGTAGAGTTTTCTGATGTCATTGTGCTATTAAAAATAAATAGCAATAATCTCAATTATCCCATATTATGGGCTCAAGAGTCACTCTGGATATGTCACTTTTCCAGATTGCTCTGTAGTTATCTAGGCTTGGGAATTGATCTCCTGATTTTGGTGGTTTGTAAACATATTAGCTGTTTATATGGACATCTATTTGAACTATTACAGACTTCCTTTTCTTTTTTTTTCTGGGAAAGATTTGCCCTGAGCTAACGTCTGTTGCCAATCTTCCTCTCTGTTTTTTCCTCCCCAAAGCCCCAGTACATAGTTGTATATTCTAGTTATAAGTCCTAATTCTTCTATGCGAGTTGCTGCCACATCATGGCTACCAACAGACAAGTGGTGTGGTTCCAGGACAGGGAATTGAACTTAGGATGCTGAAGTGGAGCGCACCGAATTTTAAACACTAGGCCATCAGGGATGGCTCTAGACTTCCTTTTCTTGATCACTGCAGAACAAGTGAAATGCTTGTGATTGTTTGTTAAAGACACTGATGTGAACTTCAGACAGTTTCTGCAGGTGCAGAAAGTGTGGACTTAGATAGGAGATAGTCTAGCATAATGGTCACCAGCAAGCCTTCTGGGACCAGAGCATCAAATTCTGGCTCCTCTGCTAACCAGCTCTGACTTTTGGTAAGTTACTTCTCTGTGACTTAATTTCACTACCTATAAAATGGGGTGGGAGAGTGTGGTGGCCATTAGGATACGCTTTGCAAACCTCCAACTGCAGGGAGTGTAACTGACCAAGAGCCCAGCCGCGGTGCACTGACATCTGTCACCAGGGTTCACTGAGGCCAGGCCCCGACGGCTGCTCCTAGCCTACTGAGTGTGGCAGAGATATTAAGGCACACCCAATTCTGGGACAAATGAAGCTCTTTTGTTGAAGGAAACAGTTGCTTAAACTTCAGGTCTCAGTAAAGTCATAGGATTGTAGCACTATATGCATTTTGAGAGGCTACCAAGCCCAACACTTTGCCCTTAAGCAAAGGTGAGTTGTCCCAACAAGATCAAAATCAAACTCGTTTCAAAGTTTCTGGAGAAGGTTTGCATAACTCGAGGCAAAATGTAAATTCTTGAGCTACTGTTACATTTAACAAAAAATGCAAACTGAGTCAGTTATTTAAACAATGGTTGTATTAATCCGGTCCATGTAATAGCTTGCTGGTGATGTTTGATGGTTAATGAGATGTGATAGAACATGTAGTTGACAATAATTTTAATTTTGGAAGTCTTTTGGAATTAGGTTTTTTTTTTTCCAACTAGTTATGACATTTTTCAAAGCTTTACCCTCTGGATTTCGGACAAACCCCTGAGGCGTAGAGTGTGGTAGAAAGAGGCTGGGCTTTTGGACCAGAACACCTGGATCCAAGTGCTTTTCCCTGCAGTTGAGTCTCTTGGCAACTCATTTAGCTTCTTGGAATTCAGCTTCCTCATCTATAAAATGTTAACACTAATGTGTTCCTGAACTTTTTTTCATTTTTAAAGCTTGGCACCTGAGCTAACAACTGTTGCCAATCTTCTTTTTTTTTTTTTTCTGCTTTTTCTCCCGAAATCCCCCCAGTAGATAGTTGTATATTTTAGTTGTGGGTCCTTCTAGTTGTGGCATGTGGGACGCTGCCTCAGCCTGGCCTGATGAGCAGAGCCATGTCTGCGCCCGGGATCCGAACCAGAGAAAACCCTGGGCCACCAAAGTGGAGCATGCGAACTTAACCACTCGGCCATGTGGCCGACCCCCATGAACATTTTTTTTTTACCAGATTTTTCTGTGACTTGAGGGCAGATTGTATAAAAAAGGACTTTGTAACAAGTTCCTATTACTGTTTGTTTGAGGAAGACAATGTTCATCTAATTTGTCACTCAGAAAGAGAAACGACAGGTTTGTTGTTAATTCCATTCAATCACAAGGCACTCGTCTCTAACACAAGTGATTCTTAACCAAGTTAAAAAAAAAAAGAAAACCATAAAGGGGAGGTATGCATACAACATTCCTGGTAGGTGAGGCCTAGCTCTCTTCCCAAGATGCCAGCAACAGCAGCAGCACTGAGCACGTGGTGACCCCATTGCTGCATCACTGTGCTCATTACCTCATTGAATGCTTCCAACAGACCTGCAGAATTGTGAGTCATTATCCCCATGTGATGTGACAGTGCGTAAAAAGATAGGGTACTTTGCCAAACCTCACCATTAGGAAGTCACAGAAGAAAAATTTGAATCTAGAGGTTTGGGTTCTAGAATCCATACTCTCAACGCTTGATAACTTTGCCTTTGAGCTCACAAGTCACTGGGTTTAGGAATATTGTCTTCACTGGCGCATCTCTTCTTCCAGAACTCTTGGAAATATCAAGGTCCTTTGGCTGGGCCAGGTCTGATCTAAAAATGCAGAATTTTTCTCGTTGTTCTAGTGGATGAATGGCACAAATTTCCATGAACTTTACTTGATATTGGGCCAGGTCTTTTTTTTTTTTAAATGTGTATCTTTTTTTGGGGGGAAGATTAGCTCTGAGCTAACATCTGTGCCCATCTTCCTCTATTTTATATGTGGGACACCTGCCACAGTGTGGCTTGATAAGCGGTTCATAGGTCCATGCTCGGAATCCGAACAGGTGAACCTCAGGCCACTGGAGGGGAGCATGCGAACTTAACTGCTGCACCACCGGGCCAGCCCCTGGCTGGGCCAGGTCTGATCTAAAAATGCAGAATTTTTCTTGTTGTTCTAATAGATAAGTGGCACGCACAAATTTCCATGAACTTTATTTGATATTGTAGGGGAGGAAAAACTTTTCTTCTACTCTGTTACTCTCGTTTTTGGGGGCCTGTGAATTAAATTGACAAAAGGCAGATTAACAGGAGTAAAGGTGTACAGATTTTACTGATGTTAATAATTTTACACGTATGAAGGACTTCACAGAAAAGAAGTGAAAACCCCAAGAAGTAGTTAGACTTGGAGGCTTATCTACCTAACTTAGTGGGAGAAGGGGAGAGGGAGAAGAGGCAGTTATGGGGAAACAAATGACTTTGGAGAGATAAGTGGACACTCAGGAGACTAGATGGAGATATGCTAGTCTTGTGACAATGTCTGTTTGGGTGTGATTAGATTAGAGTTCTTCTCAGGGAAGGGATTTATGACAGTTAAGTTCTTTTGGGAGGTTCTGCTTTTAGGTAGATAAGAGATTTCAGCGACTTAAATGCCTTCAGCTCAAAATAATCCTTATGCCCAAATGGCATATTTTGGGATGGCATATTGTGATCCCTTTTAGTATGTTGGGCTGAGAACTAAGTTCTCAAGTTACCTAATAAATGTGATATTTAGAATTACTATCACTTGGTGCAACCTATGGAGATGATCATATTCCCTTTGCAGCTGGTAAACAAATCATTGTAGGGAGGGCTCCATCTCTGGGGAGGCAATATAGGCAGAAGCCCTGTCGGGGACAGAAGGTAGCCCTCCAGGTGGGGAGGCTGGCTGGCTGGAGGGGCCGCTGCCTGTGGTACATGCTCAGGGAAGGTCACATGGTGTGAGCAAGGACCCTGGCAAAGGGCAGACTGAGAGATGGGGGAGGGGGGAGGGAGAGCAGTGTGGTAGCAGAGGCTGGACAGTGCATGATGAACGCTCTCCCCGGGACCTCTCAAATCACCAGGAAAGTTATACACGCAGGAACTTGTGCTGGATCTTTTGGGGAAACTGATGAAGACAGTGGTGTCCAAGTCAACAGCATCCACAGACACACAAGTGGCACCACGAGGAAGTAAAAAATGGGAGACCTGTCAAACAGAAAAATACATTCATTTTGAGCATAAACGAAATATTTTAAAAAGAGTAAACCACACATTTGATGGTTAATTTTATGTGTCAAATTGACTGGGCAGAGGGATGCCCAGACACCTGGTAAAACATTCTTTCGGGGTGTGTCTGTGAGGGCATCTTGGGAAGCGACTAGTATTTGAATCAGTAGACTGAATAAAAAGATTGCCCTCACCAATGTAGGTGGGCATTTAATCCTTTGGGGCCCAAATAGATTGAAAAGGCAAGGAAGGGTGAATTTGCTCTCTTTTTGAGCTGTGACATCTGTCTTCTCCGGCCCTTGGACATCGGAGCTCCTGGTTCTCAGGCCTTGGGACACAGACTGAATTATACCACCAGCTTTTCAGGGTCTCCAGCTTGCAGATGGCATGTTATGGGACTTTTCAACCTCCATAATTGCGTGAGCCAATTCCCATAATAAATCTCCTCATATAACAATATATAGCCTATTGATACCGTTTCCCTGGAAAACTCCAACTAATATAACGCACTAGGCCATATAGGATACCTTAATATATTCCAAAAGGAACAATATCATCCTGACTATCTTATCTGACCATAATGGTCAATATAATTAGAAATTAGTAACAGAAGAATAGCTTAAACATCTCATGTGTTGGAACCAAATAACATTACTAAAGAACTCTTAGATTTAAAAGGAACTCATACATTTAAGAAGAACCCCAAATTAAGAAATATTTGGAACTGAATGACATGAGAGTTGAGGGGGTTGTGGATATGGACCCTGTGGACTGGAGTCAGGCTGACCTAAATCTCTGAGGTGCAAGAAGGCCAAAACTGTCATGAGTATTTGCCACTAGAATCAGCCTGTTGCTAGAGAATTCCGAAGCCTTGCTTTCAGTGTTTTACCACCAATAATGTTGCAAAGTCTTCACTGAGCAAGTGCACATCTAGATGCTTGGAATACCCACACTCTTGTGGAAAGATATGTTGTTTGTGAATTATTAGTTAGGTGACCATGACCCCTGGATCTCCTGGGGCAGTTCTGGTGTATGCCTGCTGTCCTGTTGAAATTATTCATAGCACCACTTTTTACTTTCACAAGTGTCATGGTGTGGATGACAAATTATGCCATCACCCTAAAAATCAGTCATCACTTAAGTTGGCTGTGCTCTGGAGGTGTTGATGTTTTTGTATTAAATAATGTATTTGTAAAATTATTATTGTGGTTTTCTTTTGGTAATTGTTTTTGTTCTTATGTAATTGCTCCATTATTACCATTTTGATTGATTTGTTCCTCTCTTGTAATTGTTTGTTATCAAGCCTTTATTTTCCCCATGGGAAAGTTGGAATGGATGAGGTGGGCAAGCTATGGGGGACTTTGTCCCCCTAAATGGAATATGTTCAAAAAGGTTTAAGTTATATTTCTCTGAGGTTCCTCCCCTTTGTGAGGCTGACTTCCTGTTTCAGTGCATTCTCATTTCTGAGACAGAAGAGCACACATCTCAGAATTCTTAACATTTAAAGTCCACCGAGGAATTTATTTTCTTTGATGCGGATGAAATCTATTTAAATTTCACCACCGGTGCAGAAAAACAGTGAGAAATACAAAGCAGAACAAATGGACCTGATTCGTCATTTAGGGCATGAGAGCGCCCCATTCTGGGAGCCAACAATGTGGTATTTTCAAGGACCTCTGCCTCTGATTTGGGAACACAAACATTTCCTTTTCTCCGGAGATGCTCTTGTTTATGATCTGCTTTAGACATGCACTCCTGAGTTTACGTCAATGGAAATTTCTGGTTGAAATGTGCTCTGGCATCTCTCAATGAACATTTTTATTCATGCTCTGTATTGACAGTGGTTTAGACCTACTCTTGCCATTAATGAATCTGGAATAGGCATAACCAGTGTATTGTGCATAGGTAAAGACAAGTCCTAGGCCACATCCTCAGGGCTAAAAAGGAATCTGGGATGGCCTAAAGGAATTCAGGGCCTAACCTGAGCTGAACGCAATGTTGCTTTCTTCCTCTTTCCCGCAGCTCCTGGACTTGGATTTTGCTTGCAAAGGATGTTCCTTTACGTTCCTAAAGGACCTCATGGTTTACAACCAGAGCCAATTTGGATTGAACCGTTTTTCTCTATTGTAAGTGGGTGGCCCTGGATTCCCAAACCCACCACCAGAGACTGTAATTCAGGAGATCTGATGAGGGGTCTCAGGATCTGTTTGTTTTTAAAGATTGGCACCTGAGCTAACCACTGTTGCCAATCTTCTCCCCGAAGCCCCCCCATTACGTAGCTGTATATTGTAGTTGTGGTCCTTCTGGTTGTGCTGTGTGGGACGCTGTCTCAACATGGCCTGATGAGAAGTGCCACGTCCGCGCCCAGGATCCAAACCGATGAAACCCTGGCCCCCGAAGCGGGGCGCACCAACTTAACCACTTGGCCATGGGGCAGGTGCTTTGGGATCTGTTTTAACAAACATGTCCCTCCCTAGGATTCTGTGGTAGGCATTCCTTGGATCACATTGTTTTGGCGGGAGGACCTTTAATCTCATTGCCAGTAAATCCCTGGGGAAGCAGAGTTGCAAACTAAAACAGCCCAACCGAAGAATTCCTCCGCAGACTTGGCTCACAGCCTCAGAATCATCAGATTCAGAAAGAGGGGCAGAACATGGCGATTTTGTTTTGGCGGCCTGTGTTTTCTGCAGGCCCAGAGTAAGTTAGGAGAGCCGTGTGCCTGTGACAGCTTGAAAGATAGGGAGATTTAAATACCTAGGAAAATGAGCAGCTAAAGCTTCAAGTGTTTCAACCTTGGGCAGTGCTTGTGTCCTAGCTGAATAAATTAGAATCTCATCAGGGAATTACAGTGTCTAGTTATATTGTTTGGTGCTGTATTCATTATTGGTGCCAAGTGCCAAAAAAGAAAAATATTATCAAACATGAAATAAGAAAGTGTTTATGGGATCCTAAATACTTAATGAAAACCAAATTCGTGGGAGGAAAAACTAAGTTCCATGCTTGTTCATTTCTTTAAATCAGGGTCTAGATGGTACAAATGTTATAAGTAAAAATATCCACCTGATGAGCTCCCAGATTTGAAAGAAAGCAGAATTGTCTACAGCAAGTCCCCTTTGGTTAGTCCTGGTTGCTTGGCCTCCAGAGAATTATTTAATCTTACTGTCTCAGGTCCTGTTTGTGAAGTTGGAAGCAGAGGATGGGAGTGACAGATTTTGTCCTTTATAATCGTCATGGGTTGATTTATTAATATTTACCCTAATGTCAGCAAGTCTCCACATGTAAAAAACCTGACGGTACCCAAACAAAAGACTATAACAATATTGATTTAGAAACAGATACACCTCCTATTTTTCCAGGAAGACAGTGTTCCTCGTTTTAGGTATCCACCTCAGCGGCAGGTGTGGTCATGTGCGAATATTTACTTGCAGCAGAACCAAATAGAAAGCTCATGGCCTTTCCCACAGTTTTATGCTATTTTATAGCTTCAAGGGCTTTACAAGTGTCCTTATCTCATATTCCTCACCTCTTCCCTGTATAACATTTAGCAAACTTTTAACCTTCATTAGGCTCCATGTAAAAACGGAAGAAGACTCTAGTTCTGATTGGACCCGGTCATGTCCTTTCCTTCTCTGGCTAGATCACGGGAGGGCGTATTTCCAAAATCTTTCTGGAGACTACAACTTGACGTAGAGTTTGGATTCCCACCCAATTTAATACTCTTCCCTTCAAAAAGAGACAGGAATCAATTGCTCAGAAAGGTTTACTGTTGCTCCAAATGACCACCACATTCATCGCACTTTGAGAGATCTGTTTTCATATCACTTGTGCTTTGAAATTATTGATTATTCCTGGGGCCGGCCTGGTGGCACAGCAGTTAAGTTCACATGTTCCACTTTGGCGGCCCGGGATTCGCTAGTTTGGATCCCGGGTGCAGACACGGCACAGCTTGGCAAACCATGCTGTGGTAGGCGTCCCACGTATAAAGTAGAGGAAGATGGGCATGGATGTTAGCTTAGTGCCAGCCTTCCTCAGCAGAAAGTGGAGGATTGGCGGTGGGTGTTAGCTCAAGGCTAATCTTCCTCAAAAAAAAAAAAAAAAGAAAAAGAAATTAATGATTATTTTTGACATTGAAAGTACAAGGAAGAATATCAGGAGCCTTGAGGGGGCTCAAGCCCCACAAAGAGTCCACATACAGTGTTATTTTCTTGTAAAATTCATTTAAAAATCCATTCGGGCAGTAGGATCAATACAGTCACAAGCCTGCAAGACAGGCCTGCCTTAAGCTGAATTTCATGTTGTGGCCTTAGAGAAAATAGTGTTAGAGGAAGCATCAATATCTAGTACTACTCACTGGTCATACAACAAGATGTAAAATACAGTGGAAAATCTAAGTTTTCCTAAAAGTTAAAAAACAGTGATAGCAAATGGATATGTTTGTTGACCCAAAGCTTATTCACTTCTTTTACCAAGGTTGCCTATAGAATTCTGCTCCTGGGGAGGCATTTGAACCAGGATGGAGTCAAATTTACTGGGCTTTGTTCACTAGGTCACTGTTGGATGGGGTGACGCAGGTAGAAATCACCTGGCATTTGTTGTGAGTTAATCCCTCTTCCTCCTTGCTGTTTAATTTTCTTTACTCCAGGGTGACTTCTGGATTCACACAACATTTTATTCAGTTCTGCAGCCACTCGGCTTTGATTGCGCAGTCAGTAATCTGCCTTCAATTTTCTTCTGTCAGTAAACTACCTCTCTGGAACAACTGCCTGGCAAACAAATTGGGTCACAATATGCTTATCTGTAAAGCTGACAGCACATTGCATCCTCCATGCCACGTTACACAGATCAACCGTGTCAGAGCCCCAATGTTATCATGTGACTGTTGTTCTTACTTCTTAATTTAGCAAGAAATGGCTTAATTTCCCATGAGTGAGTTTAACCCTTGAGTGAAACTTTGCCACATTTAAAAATGAGGCAAAGTGCAGTGGCAGAAAGGCAGATTGTTCGTTCACCACTGTTCTCTCCTGAAATATTTAGCAGAACCATTTAACGCCAAGCAGTCTAGGAAATTTTTTCACACCTCCCTGACAGCTCATGGGCTCTGACTGACTTCCTCACAGAGCACTCACTGAATAAATAGCATTTTAACCAGTCCAGTGCTGATGGGGAGGAAGACTGGAACCTGTGAATATCTCTTTTGTTTTTTGGAAGTGCCGCTGTAAGGGCAAGAGTCCATGCTCTGCCTTCAATCTAAAATAACCCATTGAAATGTTAATCTTTAAATTGAGAATATATATCACTTATCATGATGTTTTCTTCTGGGTTCAACCACATGGACTTCCCCTCCCCAAAGCCGACCTGGCTGAGTGCCTGCCTTGGCAACAGCAGAGACAGTCACTGAACCTTCAATAGAGCATCATTCGCCTGCGGACCAGCCGGCCACTTGGTGGCTAGACTATTACATTGGACCTCTTCCAGCATGGAGTGGGAAGAGATTTGTCTTCTTTGGATTAGGTATGTGTTCTCAATATTGATCTGCCTTCATTACCCATAATGTTTCTGTCTTATTCACCAGCGTGGTGACTTCATTCCACACTCCACACCATATTGCTTCTGATCAAGAAGCTCATTTCATGGCAAAAGCATTTCAGCAGAGGAGACGTGCCCATTGAATCCACTGGTTTTCACCACATCCTCCAACACTCAGAAGCTGCTGGTTAACAGGACAGGATCATGGCCTATTGAAGCCCCCTGTTAGCTGCCAGTTAGGAGAGACACCCTGAAAGCAGGTGGTTCTGTCACACAGGATGCAGTAGATGCTGTGAAGCAGAAGCCAATATCCGTGTGCCTCTCCTATAGCCATGGGTCCAAGAGTCAAGGTTGGGAGCAGCAATGGCTCCTTTCATGATTACAACTAATAACCTACTTGTAGAATTCTTGCTTCCCATCTGCTGCAGGAGATCATAGCAGCATTCTTGCTAGGCTTTAAGCCTAAGGAAAAAGAAATTCCAAATGGGTGACTGGTGGGGTATGTGATCTGCTGATCCTCATAGTCATTATACCAGATTGCTTGTGCTTTGGACTCTCAGGCCAGAGGGGAATATGTTATTGGGAATGAAGGCAAGGGACTTAGGAACGCCTGGCCCTTGCAGGAACAGAACGCTGCCTGCATACCTTGCTGATTGTCCTTAAGATACTCCCCAAGGGAATGACCTGGGATGGTCTGGTGTGCTTCAGGGGATGAAGAATAGAACCTTTGGACTCTGGCCTGCGTGTCCCTGCAGGCATGAGTTTCTGCTGTTGTAATTGCTTGTGATTCTTTACCCAAATTTATTCTTTACGCAAATAAATATGTGGCAAACTGAGGGACCTCACCTCAGTCCTTGAGGCTGATGGTCCCCTGTCCCATTGAATAATATAGATTGTGTTCTGTCTATTAGTTCTGTCCACCCCTTCGGCTGGCTGCCTAGCTGGTCTTGGCCGCAAGTGGTGCCCAATGTGGGGCACGAAGGAAGAGCCGCCAAAGAGCGACGGTGGAGTTTCAGCGGTGCGGAAGCTGGAAGCGGTGTGAGGCCTCAAAAGATTCCCCGTGTCGGTAAGTGCTTCCAGAAGTTTCAACAGGGTAAATGGGTAATTTTGAAAGTACAGAACGGTATCGCCCTTACATCTGCTTACTCAGGCAATTGCTGAGGGCAGTGGGGGCTAAGGTCAGTAAAAATCAATTGTTTGAGTTGTTGCAAATCATAGAGAACCATTGTACTTGATTTCCTACTCTAGGTACGTTAGATTTACAATCATGGGAAAAGGTGGGAACTGAATTAAAGAAAGAATATCAGACAGGCATTCTGATGCCTGTGACTATATGGAACACTTGATCATTAATTCGTTCCGTACTAGAGCCCCTCCAAACCCAGGACTCCTCAAAGGGGAGCGAAGGAGAGACAGACAGCGAAGGTGGGGCCTCCTTTACTGATCACATAAAGAGCCCTGATTATGCAGTCCTTGAAGAGACGGCTACTAAAAGGAAGAGCACATGTGGCCGTCAGCACCTGAGCCTGATGATATATTTCCACCACCCGCTCCGGTCCCATTCCCTCCTCCACTCATTCTGGAGTTTGTTGGCGGCGCCATAGCTAAGCGTCCTCCGGCTCCCACACTTTCACCTTTACAAATGGGAATTAGACGAGCAGTAAAGGAGGGAGATCTGGAAGCCCTTCACGTGGCATTCCCCGTAACCGTTCATGAGAGAGGGGCTCCTGGTGTTGATCCTCAAAATCTCAATGGCATATGTAAGGCGGTTCATGATCCTTTCCCTTTTAAGATCTTAAAAGAGTTAAAACAGGCCGTTGAGAATTATGGAGTTAACTCTCCCTTCACAGTCGGGATAGTTCAGGGGATTGCTGAGGGCAATACACTGATCCCTGCAGACTGGTCAACTTTGGCAAAGACTGTCTTAGCCCCTGGGGAGTTTTTACAATTTCATACCTGGTGGCAAGATCACGCGGAGACAGCAGCCGCGCATAATCAGGCCGGACAGATTCCGATATCTTTAGAACAATTGATGGGCATCGGACCTTGGGCTGACGACAAAATCAGCTAAGGACGGAGGATCAAGCTGTAGAACCATTAAGACGCTGCTGCCTGAGAGCGTGGGAAAAGATTGAGACGAAAAGTATTGCCACGGTCTCATTTCAGAGAATCAGTCAAGGGCCTAAAGAACCATACACAGAATTTATTGCTAGACTACAAGAAGCTATTAAATGACAGATAACTAATGGAGAGGCAGCAGACACTATTTTACAATTACTGGCTTATGAGAATGCTAATTCTGATTGTAAGAAGGTGCTTGGGCCATTTAAGGGAAAGGGTAATTTGACTGATTATATAAAAATGTGCCAGGGAGTGGGAACTGAGACTTTGAAGGCGGAGATGTTAGCACAAGCCATGGCAGGTCTGCGAGTGGGCAAATTTCCCGGAGTATGTTTTAGTTGTGGGAAATCGGGCCACACTTGAAAGGAATGCAGGATAAAAAGGCAGAAAAGTGATAATGGCTCTAACCAAAAAGTGAGGAAAACACCTGCCATCTCTGGGCTGTGTCCTCGTTGCCAGAAAGGGAATCACTGGGCTAGTCAATGCCAATCTAAATGTTATAAGAATGGGAATGTACTATCAGGAAACTACCGGAGGGGCGGGCTCCCAGCCCCGACAGACGAGGGGGCCTTCCCTGCTTAGAAGCAGGAAAACGACACCAATAATTACACGGCCGTGCCTTGGATTTATCCCACCCCACAGCAGAGGTGCTGCAGTAGGCCTAACCAGCAGTGAGAATTGTATAGTCACTCCTGCTGAAACGCCTCCTCAGATTAACACTGGGATATCTGGTCGCTTACTTAAAGGCACGGTTGGACTACTTTTAGGGAGGTCAGGATTGACTTCACAAGGGGTTAGGGTGCATACTGGGTTTATAGATAGTGATTATCAAGGAGAAATAAAGGTTATGGTGTCTACATCAATTCCCTGGCAGATACAAAAGGGAGATAGCATTGCTTAACTTTTAATCTTGCCCTATATTGCTATAGGAAACTCACAACAAACTAGAGGGCAACGAGGATTTGGCAGTACGGGGCAAGCGGGGGTTTTCCTTACTGAAAAAAATTTAGAACCTCACCCAACCTGCAAAATGAACACCAATGGAAAAACATTTGATGGCTTAATTGATAGCGGGGCAGATGTCTCCATCATCAGCTCTAAACACTGACCTTATCACTGGCCTACCACTCCTCCCCTGATTTCTATTATCGGCCTTGGGGCAGCACAGGCGTTGAGGCAGAGTTCAAATATATTACATTGCACGAGGCCAAATGGACAAAAGGCTACCTTACAGCCTTATGTCACTGATCTTCCCATTAATCTATGGGGATGAGACTTGTTAGAACAATAGAAAGCAGAAATATATATTCCTCCTCAGGTATTCTTATAGTGAGCGATCACAAAAAATTATGGAAAAACAACAATATGTCCCAGGTTTAGGACTAGGAAAGCAATTACAGGAAACAGTAAACCCTGTAGCCCCTAATGGGAAACAGAATAAGCATGGGTTAAGATACTCGCCTTTTTAATGGAGGCCACCGCTCATATAAAGCTTCCCCCACCGACGCCTATAGCATTGGCGTGGAAATCTGACAAACCTGTGTGGGTGGAGCAGTGGCCTTTGAAAAAGGAGAAATTGGAAGCTCTTAAAGAATTAGTTAATGAACAGCTCGAAAAGGGGCATATCAAGAGACGCTTAGCCCCTGGAATTCTCCTGTTTTTGTAATTAAAAAGAAAACAGAAAAATGGAGAATGTTAACCGATTTGAGGGCTATTAATGCTACTATAATTCCTATGGGTGCCTTACAACCTGGATTACTGAGTCCTAATATGATACCAAAGGTCTGGAAAATTTTAGTCATAGATCTGAAAGATTGTTTCTTTACCATCCCCCTACATGAAAAGGATCAAATGCGCTTTGCTTTCTCTGTGCCCTCCATTAATTTGGCCGAGCCATACAAGAGGTTTCATTGGACTGTTCTACCACAAGGGATGTTGAATAGCCCTACTATATGTCAAAATTGTGTTGCTAAAGCTGTAGACCCCGTGAGGGCAAAGTACCCACAAGCGTATATTATTCATTATATGGATGACATCCTTTGTGCAGCCCCAGACACTAATTTATTGTCTACTGTCTTCCAAGAATTACAACTTCATTTGAATCATGCGGGGCTAAAAATAGCCCCAGAAAGGGTTCAACTCACCAAACCTTATCTCTACTTAGTCACAATAGTAGGAAAAACCACTATCTGACCTCAAAAGGTTCAAATTCAGAGGGACTCAATCACTACTTTAAATGATTTACAAAAATTGCTTGGTGACATTAACTGGCTAAGACCAAAATTAGGAATACCTACGTGTGCTTTATCACATTTATTCTCTCTTCTGAGAAGAAATTCCGATTTAAATAGCCCTAGAAGCTTGACAAAAGAAGCAAATCAAGAGTTCGAACTAATTGAGCAATATATTCAAACTGCCCAAACGCATAGAGTCAACCTTCGTATTCCAATTTCATTATATATTATTTCTACACCCCATTCACCAACAGGAATCCTAATGCAGCAAAATAATTTAATAGAATGGATATTCTTACTTAATAATATGTCTAAATCCATTCCCCCATACCTAGATCTTATTGTTGAAGTACTAAGTCGGGGAGGAGAAAGAACTAAACAACTTTCTGGAAATGACCTGGATACTCTTTGCTTGATGTTATCCCACAAAGAAGTATCACAATGTTTTCAAAATCATATGAAATGGCAATTGGCTTTTGCTGATTATGTGTGAAAAATAGATAATCATTTTCCCAAAATACCTGTATTAGAATTTTTACAAAGGACTCAGTGGATCATTCCAAAGATCACTAAATTGACTCCTATGTCCGGTGCCAATGTTATATTTACAGATGGCTCTAGTAATCATAAGGCTGGTTACACCGGAGCATATACCTGTGTCATAGATATCCCCGGATTATCAGCTCAGCAGGCTGAGTTAAAAGCGATCGCTCATGCTTTGCAAAATATCCAGGAACCTATTAATATTTTATCTGATTCCCAATATGCTGTTCAAGTAACACATTTGATTGAAACAGCACTTATCAAACTAAATCTTCCTGATTCTTTGTATGTTCTTTTCAATGTTCTACAAACCACCATTCGTAACTGGCACCACATATTTTACATAACCCGTATCAGAGCCCATACTTCTCTTCCAGGTCCTCTCACAGAGGGAAACGCCTGAGCAGATGTATTACTATTCCCAATTTTTTCTGATGCTCAACAATTTCATGCTTTAACTCACTGTAATGCTAAAGGTTTAAAGATGCAATATGACTTAACATGGGCCCAAGCTAATCAAATTGTACGAACTTGTCCCCCTTGTCAAGAAGTAAACATAGTCCCTGAAACTCATACAGGAGTTAATCCTAGAGGTTTAAAGCCTAATGACCTCTGGCAAATGGATGATACTCATATTCCCTCCTTTGGGAAGATGTCATTTGTACACATTTGTATTGATACTTTTTCTCATTATATTTGGGCAACTGCCACTACGGGAGAGACAGCCAAACATGTGATAATGCACCTTCGTAGTTGTATGGCAGTAATGGGCCGACCTAAAGCCATAAAGACAGATAACGGTCCGGCCTACACCAGCATCTCTCTTGCTAAATTCTTAACAGATTGGGCTATCCGCCATTCTACAGGCATTCCATATAATCCTCAGGGACAGCCCATAGTAGAACGAGCAAATCGAACTCTGAAAGCCATGCTACAAAAACAAAAAGGGGGAGATGCCACTATCTCCCCTCCACAAAGAATTTACAAAGCATTATTCACTTTGAATTTTTTGCAACCATATGAGGAAGGAACCCCAGCAGAAAAGCATTATGCACAAGAGCAGACGAAGAAAAACAAACCATCTATCTGTTGGTTCGATCCTGGGAGTAATACATGGAATAGGGGGTCACTAATAACAGGGGGACGAGGTTTTGCTTGTGTTTCACCAGGAGATTTAGAAAAGCCGATCTGGGTTCCTTCTAGACATCTTAAGCCATATCATGGGCACCTCGCCAAGAAAACATCGATTAATGTAGGACGTCCACCGCGAATGGACGTTTTCTTGGCGGGGTGCTCATGAACCACTGGTGATGCGTTTTCAGGGTTTAAGCCTGAAGACTACTAAAATCACATTCCCACTGCCACAGACACATCGTACATCAATTCCAACCTGGGGACAAATAAATAAATTGGCTCAACAAGCAGAGAAGGTGTTTGAACAAGAAAAGAAACCCGTCACTCCAAATAACTTGGCTCTGGCGATGTTCGCCCTGGTGTTGGTGGCCGTAAGTATATCCGGGGCCATAGCCCAGCCGAATAACAGTACTTATACATATTGGGCTTACATTCCTAACCCCCCATTGATCAGAGTAGTGAACTGGGGAGAAAATTCTGTCCCTGTATATGTTAATGATTCATCCTGGGTCTTGGGGCCCGAGGATGTCCGTCTACCTATATTTGAAAAGGAAGAAGGTACCCCATATGAAACAACTCATTTTGGTTTCGACCCTTGGCCTATTTGCATAAGAAGAGGAAGAGGCTGTTTAAATTTCACTACACAGGCTTGGCTATCTGCTTACATGCTCGATAGAAATCATAGCCAAGCACAGTTACATATGTTATCGGGTTACAGTTTCCACTATTCTATTGCCCCCCCAAACAATCTTACGGCTCCAAATCGTCCAGTGTGTGCTGGTCAAAGATTATGTGTGGATAAAATTGATCGAATACATTGGGATGTTTGTCGCGGGACGGAGGGGGTAATTTTGATTACCTATGGAACAGTATGGGACTGGTCCCCCAAAAGGTATACAGTCTCAAATTGCTCCCATACAGACTCTGCCTGCAATCCCTATAAAAGGTTAAGATGGCAAATTTCAGGGTGTAAGCACACCAGTATTACAACACATAGAGTATATCCCATTTTATGGCACGGGGAAGGATTTTCTCCTCTGCAACCTCAATTTAATATGGGTAGACCACAGATTGACTTATGGAAACTAGCCTTTAGTCTAAGGCGATTCAGAATTTAGGATGGAAACTATGAGAACACAAAATTGTCTTTCAACACATCCGCCAATTGGACTTTTTACATCAAAGCCTGAGTCCGAGATCCATATGTATTGGCCATAGGTACAGTATCTATTAATGAAGCAGATAAAACTGTGGATTGTAAGGACTGCAAATTATACACTTGTCTCAATAGCTCCTTATACAATGATTCTCACTCATATATGCTATTGAGGCGACGTTTGGGCGTTTGGCTTCCAGTAGGTCAAAATAGGCCGTGGGAAGGATCTCCGGATACCCACGCCTTACTACAAATAATTCAGAAAGTCTTAAAAAGATCTAAAAGATTTATAGGATTATTAATTGCTGCTATATCAGGCATTATAGCAATAGCATCCACTGCCGCTGTTGCTGGGATGGCACTGCATCAAACAATTCAAACCACTACCTTTGTTCAACAATGGCCCGAAAATGCCTGTGAAGCATGGAACAGTAGGATAAGAATTGATCAGGGAGTCAATGAACAGCTAGTGGATCTGCAAAATGCTGTATTAATATTGGGAGCTGAAGTACATAACTTAAAAAAGCTAGTCAGACTGCAATGTGATTGGAATGTTACTGAGTTCTGTATTACACCACATCCTTAGGATGATAGTGAGCATGCCTGGAGCACTATAAGGTGGCATTTAAAGAGCCACCTCAAGGACAATCTCACATTAGATATAGATTTATTGCAAGTTAAAGTAAAACATATGCAAGATGCTAAATTATCCTTGCTACCTGAATCTGAACTGTTTGATGGTATACATACTGTCTTATCAAAGATGTTTCCTACTGATTGGATAAAAACCATTGGCAGTGGCCTTATTGGAATTGTTATATCAGGATGTATATTTTTCATTATTTTCTGCTTAGTCCTCAGATACACGAGAAAAACCTTCTGAGACCTGACTAAGAGAGAAGCTGCCCGGATCGCCTACCTCCTCTTACAAAAACAAAAAGGGGGAAATGCTGCAGGAGATTATAGCAGCATTCTTGCTAGGCTTTAAGCCTAAGGAAAAAGAAATTCCAAATGGGTGACTGGGGGGGTATGTGATCTGCTGATCCTCATAATCATTATACCAGATTGCTTGTGCTTTGGACTCTCAGGCCAGAGGGGAATATGTTATTGGGAATGAAGGCAAGGGACTTAGGAACGCCTGGCCCTTGCAGGAACAGAACGCTGCCTGCATACCTTGCTGATTGTCCTTAAGATACTCCCCAAGGGAATGACCTGGGATGGTCTGGTGTGCTTCAGGGGATGAAGAATAGAACCTTTGGACTCTGGCCTGCGTGTCCCTGCAGGCATGAGTTTCTGCTATTGTGATTGCTTGTGATTCTTTACCCGAAAATAAATATGTGGCGAACCGAGGGACCTCACCTCAGTCCTTGAGGCTGATGGTCCCCTGTCCCATTGAATAATATAGTTTGTATTCTGTCTATTAATTCTGTCCGCCCCTTTGGCAGGCTGCCTAGCTGGTCTCGGCGGCACCCATCCTTGCAGTTTTGAGCTCTGCTGGTTTGACGATTTTGGCTCCTGACGGGACAAATGTTTCCGTTGAGTTGGAAGCTAAGACTGCCAAATATTCCTTTTAATCTACTACTGCCATTGAACTAACAGCCCCAAACTACAGCAGCAACAACAAAAAACGAGAGAAAGAAAAGAAAGGCTCTGAGAATGCAGACCCTTCGGGAATAAAGATTTGGGTCACCTCACCAGGTAAAGAATCATGACCAGCTGAAGTTCTTTCTGAGGGCAAAGAAAAGATGAAATGGGTAGGGTAAGAAAGAAGATGGTGGGGCTGGCCCCGTGGCTGAGTGGTTAAGTTCGTGCGCTCCACGGCAAGCCACCCAGTGTTTCGTTGGTTTGAATCCTGGGCATGGACCTGGCACTGCTCATCAAACCACGCTGAGGCAGCGTCCCACGTGCCACAACTAGAAGGACCACAACTAAGAATATGCAACTATGTACCGGGGGGCTTTGGGGAGAAAAAGGAAAAAAGATAAAATCATTAAAAAAAAAAAAGAAGGAAGATGGTTATAAATATATCTTTGTGATTAGTTACAGAAATGAAGGCTATAGCGGCTATGCATATTTTTCTCCCTTGCTTTGTGTGTGTGTGTGCATGTGTATCACGTGGTTTATGGTATATATATAATAAATGTATCTATAGTGACAATTTTGTTTTCTCTCTTCCACGTTTTGTCAGAAGCAAACTTTACAATTTAGTCATCAGAAAACAGAGTATTCAGATGGCACTGTGACCCAATTTGAGGAATAATTAAGATAATTAATTTTATTAATTTTTAGTTATTTTATTTTTAAATTTAGTAATTTGGGGGGAGTTGAGAATTCTTTGTTTATCTCATTCTTGGTCCCGTTACATACAGAAGCATCCCCTGGAGTTTCAAGACCAGGAGGAAGGGCCAGCGCCAGGGAGAGAAAAGGGTGGCTGGCAGTGCTGGCGCTGGAGTCCTGGGGAGGGTCCCCTTCCTCTCAGGGTGCGACTGGACAGGTGCAGCTGCAGGATTTCCTCCACTAGCTTCAGGTACTCAGCTGTCTGCTTCACACCCTCCCAGCGGGCAGGGGATGGGTCACTGGGAACTCCCTGAAGCAGGGTGTGCAGCCATCCTAGTAGCCCTGCGGAGCTGCAGGGTAGGCCCCTGCCTTCGTCAAGCAGGGCCTGGGTGATGAGCTTGGTGGCTGCCTCAGATAGGCAGGAGGCAGGGCCTCCGTCCTCTTCCTCCTCCTCCTCCTGCCCTCCTGGCTCCTGAGGTTCCTGGTCTGGCCTTCCGGGCTCTGCCTGCATCACTGCCAGCCCACCTATGTGGGTAGGAGTGGGCCCTGCATCTTCCTCCTTGGAGAAGGGGTCGAAGAGAGCAAGCTCAGCCTCAGTGACGGGGGCCTGCAGTAGGGGCCTGCATATCCGCTCCGGGCTCCCACAGTTCAAAAGCAGATGCAGGGCTGGATGGCGGGGGTCCGCTGGCACCTCCAACTCCTCGAGGCCCCTCCTTTCTGCCAGGAGTGGTTGGTGCAACCAGGGTCATCAGGCAGCTGCAGGGGCTTGTCAGAAGGCAGTGTGGGGATCAGAGGGAGTGACAGGATGTGCAGGTCCCTGGACACCTTAGAGGGCGGTGTCACCTCCCCACGCCAGAAGAACTCCTTGAGTTGGGGGCTGTTGTTGGGGGCGGGGATGTGCATGGTGAGTGAAGTCCTCAGTCCCCTGTCACCGCTCCCGCATCACTGAGGTTTCCCACCAGCCAAAGCCTGGGGTGTAGGGGACCAGAGAGCTCCTGGAGGTGAGGAAGAGAAAGCGGGGGTGTGGGTCAGGTCTCCACGCAGCTTGTGGAAGTGTCTGTACCGCAGACAGCGTTAGGACTTTGCATCTCATCCTTTTCAGATAAGGGTGAGAATGAATATCTTCCTTTGTATGAACTATAGTTGCCTTTCGTTAGACGGAAACATAGAGTTCTATTTCTTGTGTGAGCATTCAGATATGTACAGAAGGGTGTGTATGGCTGCTGAGTAGCCAACGGAGTTACTACTAGCTAGTTACTAAGCTATTATCTCTTAGCTCTAAGCCCTCTCTTCTAGTCTCTGCTTTGTGATGCTAATTTTGAGACTTTTCAAACCGTGTTTCTGTTTGCCAGCTGCTCCCCGCTCCGTTCTGCTAATAGGGGGCACTACTGAAAGCCTGTGAGGCTGGAAGGGAAGAAGGGCTTGCTCCTTCCTGTTTGCCCCCGAGAACTTCTTGACTTCTTCCTGTGCCAGTGAGTGTCCCCTTATTCTCGCCTCTTCACCCTGGCAAGGCAGTTTACATGTGTAGCAGCAGCTGAATCCAGTTTGCAGTTTCCCCGCTATTTGCAGAGCCAGCCTCTTCATGCCCGCTCTGAGACATTCCTGCCATCTGGTAGGCCCCTTCCTCAGAAGGCTGGGTTTCAGCTCCAGGGAGCCCCTCCTGAGCTTCCAAGCTCTAACAGTTTCGACCACTTCTCTCTTGTTCCCTGAACATTGGTTTGCTAGCTCCGTGCTATCTTAGTCTACTGTTTCCCTTTTCTGTCACCAAGTTAACAGTTCTTCCTTCCTGGTTTCCAGTCCTTGATGTCAATTTCTTTCTGGTGTGGGACTTCCCTTTCTATCCAAGATGGACCAACAGAGCCTCGCTTTCACTTCTCAACTGTGTCAAAAGTTCAGCAATAGCCAAAACAAAATCAATGAACCACTGCAGTAGTAATTAGTAAAAGTTTGTTGTGCACATACCAAAAAGACTGTTCTTGAACGGGGAGCACTCCAACCAAACATGGAATGACACTCAGGGTTATATTGTTGTAAAGCAGCTTATATAGCGAGGAGGCATTTACTGCTTATTCAGTAACAGATGTCAGAAGGCTGTAACAAGGATTGGTTATAATTTTAGAACTTTCTTAAATGATGGGGAATTGGTCAATGGTTACCTTCTGTCAACCTTGGAAAACAGTTTAAGTTTTGCTTAGGATTTCCAGAGGCTAAACAAGACATTACTCAGGTCAGATTAGTCTTGCATAATAAGCTAAATTAAGCTTTGTTTGTATGACTAAACTGTTTTGTCTGCTCAGGGAATTTTCAAAGCTGCTGTCCATTTGTGCTTGATTTTAACACCTGAAACAATCAAAAAAATCCAGACAAGATATATGAACAATGGTTTTCCAGACACTAAAAATCCAGGAACGCAGGACAGTTATGGCTGAGAGAAGGGAAACGGTGGAGGCAAGCCGTGAGACGGCCCTGCTCATGGCCTGGAGAAGGTTTTCAGGCTGTGGGGCAGGGCGAGGAACCCAGGCAGAAATAAGCTGCAGAAATGAGCTTCAGGAATGGAGTTGAGGGTAAGCCCAGGTGGCTACAGGTGGCAGAGCAGAGCACTGGCGAGGAGAGAACACTTCTTTAAAAGGCATACAGAGAAGGGCTGGCCCCGTGGCCGAGTGGTTAAGTTCGTGCACTTGGCTGCAGGCGGCCCAGGCTTTCGTCGGTTCGAATCCTGGGCGCGGACATGGCACTGCTCATCAGGCCATGCTGAGGCGGCGTCCCACATACCACAACTACAAGGACCCACAACGAAGAATATACAACTGTGTACCAGGGGGCTTTGGGGAGAAAAAGGAAAAAAAATAAAATCTTTAAGGAAAAAAAAGAGACATACAGAGAATGAAAAGCCATGGTCTGGGAGAAAATGTTTGCAAATCCTGTATCTGATCAAGGACTTATAAAGAATATGCAATGAACTCTCAAAGCTCAATAATAAGAAAACAGTCCAAGAAAAAATAGGCAAAAGATTTGAACAGGGGCCGGCCTGTGGCCGAGTGGTTAAGTTTGTGCACTCCGCTTCGGTGGCCCAGGGTTTCGCCGGTTGGGATCCCGGGCACAGATATGTCACCACTCATCAGGCCATGCTGGGGTAGCGTTCCACATAGCACAACCAGAGGCACTCACAACTAGAATATACAGCTATGTAGCGGGGGGCTTTGGGGAGAAGACGGAGGAAAAAAAAAAGATTTGAACAGACATTTCACCAAAAAATAGATACAGATGATGTCAAACAGCATGTGAAACGATGCTCAACATCAGCAGTCATTCAGGAAAGGCAAATTGGAAGTACGGTGAGATACCATAACGCACCTATATTAGAAACTCTAAAATTTAAAAACTGATCATACTAAGGTTGGTGAGGATGCAGCGGAACTGGCCCTCTCATACTCTGCTGGTGGGAATGTCAAGTGGTACTTTGGAAAAACAGTTTGGCAGTTTAACACGTTAAACATTTATCTCCCATGTGACCCAGGCATCCCACCACTAGGTGTTTACCCAAGAGAAATCAAAGTGTATTTCCATACAGAGGCTCACACAGGAATGTTCGTAGCAGCTTTATTTGTAATAAACAAAAGCTAGAAACAACCCAAGTGTCCATCCACAGGCTGACGAATAAACAATATGTGGTATATACATAGAATGGAACACTATTCAGAAATAAAAAGGAATGAATTATTGAAACAAGCAAAAAGTAGATAAAGTTTAAAATAATTATTCTGAATGAAAGAATCCAGACAAAAAAGGAGTACATACTGTATGTTATCATTTATTTAAAATTCTAGAAAATGCAAACTAATATATAGGGATAGAAAGCAGATCTGCAGTTGCTTGGAGAAGGGAGACGTCAAGAAGGGCACAGGAGAGGGATTGCAAACGGATTACTTTTGGGGGGTGATAGCTATGTTTATTATCTTGATTGTGGTGATGGTTTCATAAGTATATACTTGTCAAAACTTAAATTGTATACTTTAAACGTGTAATTTACTGTATATGTTATACCTCAATAAAAGTGTTAAAAATTAGAATGTGTTAGGGTGAGGCTGGTAAGACAAAACTGCACAGACATTCCTTTTGGCAGCTAATAAACATATTTCTCTCCTACTTCTCCTGCCTTGGAATCACTCTCACTGGAGTAGCTCTCACCCTGAGGCAAGCCGTGGCCAGCTCTGACTCCTGGGGAAGATTGTTACTTCCTACTGTGGCTCATATATGTGTAGACAAGAAGGAGTAGAGTTGAGAGTCACCATCTTGAAATGGAGAAAGAGCAAAGGAGTAATGGGATCACTGCCTGGCCAGGGCCCAAGAGTGAGTGAGATTACTGGCTATTCTCTCACTCCATTATCATATGAGGAGGGGGGAATGAAAAAAAATATGGCTAACAAGACTTGGAAGCAACCTAGGTGCCCATCAAGGGAAGAATGGATAAAGATGATGTGGTATATATACACAATGGAATACCACTCAGCCACAAAAAAAGGATGAAATCCGGCCATTTGTAACGACATAGATGGAGCTTGAGGGTATTATGTTGAGTGAAATAAGTCACAGGGAGAAAGTAAAATACCATATGATCTCACTCATAAGTAGAAGATAATGACAAGCAAACACATAGGGACAAAGATTGGAGTGGTGGTTACCTGAGGGGAAGGGGGGAGTGAGGAGGGTGAAAGGGGTCACTAGGCGCATGTGTATGGTGATAGATGGTAATTAGTCTTTGGGTGGTGAACATGATTTAATCTACACAGAAACTGAAATATAATGATGTACACCTGAAATTTGCATAATGTTATAAACCAATGTTACCACAATAAAAAATCCCCCACAAAATTTAGATGCATGCAGAAATCAGAAAAAAAAATATACAGCTGAAATTTATGCACATGTAGCTTGGGAACAATCAGAAACAGAACAAGTGACATGCTGAAAAAGGCATAATTGTAGCCTTGTGGAGACAGAAGGAGGTATGCTAACATGCCCCAGCATCGGTGCAGTGGTGGCAGGACAGAGGGACACATGCTTCCTTGTATGACTCTTTCACTTCCATGTATCAGAAGTCTTCTTATAATCAAGGTCAATTTCATAAAGAACAGTGCAAGTGAGAATTTCTGGTGGAATATTTAAAGACCTAAGGAGAATGGGCTTCATGGTTCACCAAGACCCATTGAGACAGTGGTTTTGTCTATGGAAAGCAAGGACCATCTTGTCCTCCCACTTGTCATTACCACATGCTGGGATTATTGGTATGGGGGATGCTGTATGTGTGTGTGTGTGTGTGTGTGTGTGTGAAGAGAGACTATATAAAGGGGTTAGAAACATAAAGAGATAAGAGAAATTACGAGAAGTAAAGTGACAACAGTCAGGTCTCTGTTTTTTTTTCAAATTAGAAAAAGCCTTACCATTTTAAAAAATTATCTTTTTTGTCAAATAATAGCAATATTAAAGGAAAACAATTTTGTAATTCACAATTTCACCACCTTAACAAGTATTTTCACTACTTTGCATCCTCTTCCAGGGATTTGTCCATATGGCTGAATATTTTTACCTAGAAGTTGTGATATAATTTTGCACTCAGACTTTTTCACTGAACATCTTAACGTCGAACATATCTTTGCTGCTTTTTAAAATATTCTTTGAGAAAATACACTTCCTTAGAAGACAGAATTAGACCTATAACAGCCACTTAGGAGATTAAAAGCAGACACTGAAAAGAATTTCACCTTAGCAAGAGTAGCTAAAAACAGAAATTCTTATTTTTTTTTTAAATTGACATATTATATTCGTTTCAGGTGTACAACATAATGATTCAGTATTTGTATATATTGCAAAACGCTCACTACAATAGCCTAGTGAACATCTGTCACCATACATAGTTACAAAAATTTTTTTCTTGTGACGAGGACTTTTAAGATTTACTCTTAGCAACTTTCAAATAGGCAATACAGTATTATTAACTATAGTCACCATGCTGTAAATTACATCACCGTGACTTATTATTTTATAACTAGCAGTTTGTACCTTTTGACCCCCTTCACCCATTTTATTTTACCCATCTCCCAACTCCTGCCTCTGGCAACCACCAATCTGTTCTCTAAATCTATGAGCTTTTTTCCTTTTTTAAGATTTTGCATTATAAGTGAGACCATACAATATTTGTCTTTCTCTATCTGACTTAATGCACTGAACAAAATGCCCTCAAGGTCCATCCACGTTGTCGCAAATGGCAAGATTTTATTTATTTTTATGGCTGAATAATATCCCATTGTATATATATACTCCACATTTTCTTTCTCCATTCATCCATAGATAGACATTTAGATTGTTTGCATATCTTGGCTATTGTAAATAATGTTGCAATGAACACGGGGGTGCAGATAATTTTTGAGTTAGTGTTTTCTTTTTCTTGAGATAAATACCCAGAAGTGGAATTGCTAGATCACATCGTAGTTCTATTTTTAGTTCTTGAGGAACCTCCATACTGTTTTCCATAGTGGTTGCACCAATTTACTTTCCCACCAACAATGCCCGAGTTCCCTTTTCTCCACATCCCGGCCAACACTTGTTATTTCTTGTCTTTTCGGTAATAGCCATTCTAACACGTGTGAGGTGATACCTCATTGTTGTTTTGATTTGCATTTCCCTGGTGATAAGTGATGTTGAGTACCTTTGCATGTACCTATTGGCCATCTGTATGCCTTTGGAAAAATGTCTATTCAGATCTCTTGACCATTTTTTAATGGGATTTTTTTTGTTATTGAGTTCTATGAGTTCTTTATATATTTTGGATATTAGCCCCTTATCAGATATATGATTTGCAAATATTTTCTCCCATTCAGTAGGTTGCCTTTTCACTTTGTTGATGGTTTCTTTGCTGTGCAGAAGCTTTTTAGTTTGATGTAGTCCTATTTGTTTATTTTTGCTTTTGTTGTCTTTGCTTTTGGAGTCAGATAAAAAACATCCTCACCAAGACCAATGTCAAGGAGCTTACTGCTTCTGTTTTCTTCTAGTTTTATGATTTCAGGCCTTACATTCAAGTCTTTCATCCGTTTCTGAGTTAATTTTTGTTTATGGTGTAAGATAACGATCTACTTTCATTCTTTTGCGTGTGGCCATTCAGTTTTCCTAACACCATTTATTGAAGAGACTGTCCTTTCCCCATGGTATAGTCTTGTCTTCTTTGTTGTAAATTAATTGACCATATATGCATGGGTTTATTTCTGGGCTCTCAATTTTTTCCAACTGATCTGTGTGTCTGTTTTATGCCAATACCATACTGCTTTGATTACTATAGCTTTGTAGCATAGTTGGATATCAGGGAGTGTGATGCCTCCAGCTTTGTTCTTCTTTCTCAAGATTGCTTTGGCTATTTAGCGTCTTTTGTGGTTCCATACAAATTTTAGGATTGTTTGTTTTATTTTTGTGAAAAATGGTATTGAAATTTTGATAGGGATCACATTGAATCTGCTGATTGCTTTGGGTAAGGCTTAGCATTTGGAAAGAATAATGAAGTACTGGAAATTCAGTGGTCAGAGATGCTTCATTTACTGTCTCTGATTTTTTTTTTTGGTCAAGAACTGGTAATATCATTATTAGCAGGGATAGACTTTAAAAAGTCACATGAAAAGAATATTATATCATTGGACTCCTTTGTGAGAAGATCAGGTTATGAATCCCAAACGACAGCACAACTATTACTGATGTGTAGAATTTTGACTTTTAAAAAAATGCTTGAGAGCAAAATCACCTGCGCTATCTATACCATGTTAGTGTCCATGACCAGAAACAAACAGATGAACAATGAAAGCATCATCAAAATTTCACTAATAGGATACATAAATCAAAACAGCATATGAGACAATCCACATTTAAGTTGGAAATTTTTTGGTCTGACTCCATGAATTTATGAATTGGGATGAGTTGTGGAAGGCAAGGAGAAGACATCTTAAAAAATGTGTCTGGGATGGTTTCAAAGACTTGCATAAATTAACACCTGGGAAATGCCTTGGAGTGTTGCAGAGTATAAGTAGGAAAGTATCTATATATTCACAAAGCTTGAAAGGTTGGTAATTATAGCATTTCCACTTTATGTGAGATGGGTAATTTCTGTTCATCAAAATAGTATATATTTAATCATAGATTAAAATATCAGAATGCATAGAAATAGCATTTTAACCAATAATCTCATTTCACTTTTTTTCTTTTTTCTGATTATAGAGAGGAAATACTCAAGTTTTAAAGGGCAAGGTATATGGTGGACATTTCCTATTATTTTGGCCACTCAGTATGTGAAATCACTTCCTATGTTAGAATTCCTTACTTTTGTATCAAGGTGCTGGAGGCTGAAAAATCCCAGATGCTTGTTGTCCCCGCTTCTTTGTAGTTAATATGCACACATATGACCTGGGCGCCACCGTTCAGATCCACCTGCACCAGATTTTGACTTAGAAGATAGTAACAGAAAAGAGAACAAGCAACAACATCCCCAAAGCAAAAATAACTAACTCTAGAAATGAAGTGCTTTTTCTCTCTTTGGAAGAATCAACTGTAGTTGTTGTTGGAAAAACCACTAAAAAAGTGGCTTCTGGTGTAGAACTAGCAGCAGTGTTATGTGAGGGGGGGCACAGCTTTAAGATCTGACTCCTTGCTGAGGGCTACTTAATACTTTTAATCAACTTATCTAATTAAAAAAAGCTAGTAACTGCTCATTATGCAAAACTTAAAGAATACAGAAAAGGTCAATGTGTGTGTGCTTCCATATGTATGTACATATGTGTATACATGCACACATACACGTAGCAGTTTCTTCATAAAATTGGGATCATACCATAAAGTTTTGTTCCTACTCTTTTAATGCTATTTTCTATGCTATTCTTTTTTTTTTTTTGGGTACCAAATTACTTTATTTGAAGGAATGGTACAAATCCAAGAACTTAAGTAGATGTTTTGGTACAACTTATAGAAAAGGTAAAGGTAACCCCAACATGCATGCACGGCCTCAGTGGATCAGGGAAGTCACCTGGTGGCTGGGGGAAGCTGGCTTGAGACTTAGCTCTCGTCACACTCTCCCAGGGTGTGCTTGTCAAAGATATACTCTGCCATGCCAGATTCGGGGGCCCCCATCCTGCGCAGGTTGGTTTACGTGGTCACCCAATTCTTTGATGGCTTTCACCTGCTCATTCAGGTAATGAGTCTCGAGGAAGTCACACAAGTGGGGGTCATTTTTGTCAGTGGCCAGTTTGTGCAGTTCCAATAGTGACTCATTCACATTTTCTTCCAAGTGTAATGCACACTCCATTGCCTTCAGCCCATTCTCCCAGTCATCCTGGTCTGGTTTCTTGATGTCCTGAAGGAAGACCCGGCCGCCTCGTTGGTTCTGCAGCTTCATCAGTTTCTCAGCATGTTCCCTCTCCTCATGAGATTGGTGAAGAAAATATTTGGCAAAGTTCTTCAAAGCCACATCATCGCGATCAAAACAGAAAGACATGGACAGGTACACACAGGAGGCGTGGAGCTCCAGGTTGATCTGATGGTTGATGGCGGCCTCCTAGTCCTGGTGGTAGTTCTGGCCCACCTGCGAGGGGAACGCGGTCGTCATGGCGGACGGCTGAGGAGAGGAGAAGACGGCGGCGGGGCGGCGCTGGAGCGGCGGCGGGAGCCTTGCGGCCGGCCGAGGGCGCTGTGAGGAGGTGAAGGAGGGCTGACTCTGGGTGGCCGGCCGGGGCGGGGAGCGAGCGCCGGGTTCCCGTTCAAGCACTGTCGAAGCAGGAAACCGCGGCAACTCCAACGAAGACCGTTTCTATGCTATTCTTTAACAATACAATTCTAAATAGCTACATCATTTAACTGTTCTTCTGTTGAATATTTGAGTCTACACTATTTTGCTTCATAATGCTTCAAAGAATATTCCTGTATATAAATTTTGACTAGATCTCTGCTTATTGCTTTAGGATAAATTCCTAGATAGCAGGTTACTAATTCAGTGAAATTTGAATGTTTTAAAGGCTCTTCATACAGTTGTAAAATTTCTCTCCAGAGGTGGCTGACCCACTTGAATCTCTAATGGGTCTTGACTATAAAGCATTGACATATAACTTTTATAAAAGTAGAATGTCAGGCCTGAAAACATTTTTTGTAACAATGAATATAGTACCTGTTATAAGAGTGTATGCTACTTGCCTTGACACGGTGATAAGCATTAGAGACATTATCACATTTAATCCCCACAATGACAGTTTTTGTTGGTACTTTCAGCCTCATCAATAAAATGGGGGACAATGGCCAAATACCTTACTTAAGGTCACACAACTCATAAAATAGGGACCTAGGAATCAAGCATTGGTTCTGTGATTTCAAAGTTCATTTTCTTTCCCCTATATCATTGCAGCCCAAGAATTCAAATCATTTTTGAGTTTTGAAATGAACACTCGGGAGGAAGTAAGTACGGGTAAGTCGGAAGTAGTAGAAAGGAGGCGAGAAGCAGTTAAAAAACATATTGTCTTAGTTAAGAGAATTCACAAACTTACAAAATACAGTGTTAGCAGGGCATTGTAACCACTGAGTATTTATTAAAAGCTGGGGTGCACCAGGCACAATTCTTGTCTAGTAGGCTAACAAATACAAATGATGTAACCAATTCATTTATTAGCTTATTTGATTAAACAAAATACATTTCATAGAAATGATTATAAAATGCATTGCAGATAGAAATGGAGTATCTTTTGTATTACAGATCTTATGGTACCTAAGTAATTATTAATAAAAACCAGCCAATCCATATGGTAAATAGAAGTTAGCAAACCACCAGTTATTTATTTTAGTCAGCAAAAGAGAAAGGCATGCCATCATCATGCTGACATGGGTTTCAGCACTTAATAGAGACATCTTGTTTCAAAACTAACATTGTCCACCTATAATCTTAAAAATTCAGTGTTTTTCATCTTGTATCAAATCACCAGTATACTTTTTTGGTTTAAAGATTAGTTTTGCTTTCAAAGTAAGTTTAATTTAGTACTTTGTCCCATGTCTCAACAGATTTTTGACCTGGGGTGGGTGAGAATCAGTCCAATTAAGTATTAGTTGGAGGAACAACACAAAACATAAATGGGGCAGTTTAATCCACTTTGCCTGATATTCTTGCCAGTACTCAATTGAGAAGTTAAGATACATAGCTGATTTAAACCAAAACATAACAGCAGAAGAAAGAAAGGAAAAAAAAACAATAGACAAAATGTTGGTGTTAAATGTTTGAAGCAAGTCTGTCCATTAGAGCTATTTATGGCCTTTTTGGAGAGTCATGGCCAATTCTTTAAAGGACCACATCAAGCTGGTTGGCACATGATATATCCCTTAGTTTGAACGCTGGTTAAGAGGAGAGTAAAGGAGAGAAAAGGAGGGTGGGGAGGACTAAAAAAGCATGAAGTGGAGTGTGTTTGCTGACATGGTCACAATAACCATCCAACCACAATTATCCAAGAGAGAGTCCACCAGGCCCTTCCCGAGACCTCCAGAGATGGGTCTGTTTTCTTCGGGCAGCAGCACTGAAACTTCCTCAGAGAGCCAAGGTCAACTTTTATTGCACAGGAACCAAAATTATTCCCCTTCCCCCCATTCCTGAGCCGGAGACCTCGGAGCACAAACATGGCTGGGCATGCCCGTCCACTCGCTCCTCTGGCCAGCAGGGAACGCTCCATCGCAACACCTTGGAGCACCTTCTTTAAAGGGAAGCGCGAGGTATTGTGTTGGCCCAAGCAATCTGGTGTATCAGTCACCGTTCTCAAGCAGCTTTTGTAAGTTGTTTTGTATCTTGAAATAATAAGAGAGAAGCTCCTGTTATTAAATAGAATGGAGTGTATTAAGGGCATGTTTGCTACGGCCTATATAATGCTTGAGGTTAATCTATTCTACCTTGAATAAAAAGCTACACGTGTTAAATTTAGATCAGGCAAGTAAATGCTTTTTAATGGACTAGAACTCGGTTTGACAATCCACTTTAAAATGAAAAAAGATAAGGCTAAAAAAGAAAGAGGGGTGCGAAGTTGAAAATGTCAGTAGAGACCAAGAGAAATCAGATGGAAGAAAAAGAACGAGAGCATGAACTCCAGGTGTAACCCAAATGCATTCAGAGACGATGGGAAACTGGTCTTTATGAGCCCATGTGATGGTCCGAATCAGACAAACACCACATAATAATGTTTAACCCTCCTCTTAGATACAATACAACATTTCCCAGAGGATTGAATTTCACAGAGACAGGGGCCATGCCCTGTCTCTGGCTCTCAAGACTACAGTGCAGTGTTGGACATAAAACGTGCTCAGTACGTGTTTGTTGAGTAAATGAACTTTAAAGAATTCAGAGCAAGGAATTCTCAACAGCCAATACTGTGATGAGAGCATAGAGCCCTGTGGAACAAAAGAGACAGACTATATTCTTCTTTTGGAAGAACAGTCTGTGATGTCTTACAGGCACACACAGGGTAAGCGAAGAGGAGGGATCCAGTGTCTCTGCCAGGAACTTCCCACGTGCTCACCTTAACCACACACCACCACACAGAGGCACGTTTCACATGCGAGACTGAGGGCCAGAGAGGCTATATGACAAGACTAGTTACACAGATAGTAAGTGGCAGAGTAGGGATAAGAAGAGAGGTTTGACTCCAAAATTTATGCTCTTTCTTCTACACTGCTCCACCATTAATGCCATTTCCAGTACTAAGAAAAAGTGTTCACTTCTTTACCCATAAAAAGCATTGCCTTCATTCCCACATTCCTACTTCATGTCTTCCCTACCTATCCCCCAGGACCAAAGATAAATGGAAAAGTAGGAGTCAGAAGGTAGAAAAAAAATGAAACAAAGGACTGATATCGGAAAAATAATAAAACACATCTACAAAGACAAAAAAACCCAAAAGGAAAACAAAGGAGGTAAATGGGCAATTTACGGAAGAAAATCCAAATGGCCAATAAGTATATGAAAAGATGTTCAAATGCAGCAGTAACTGGGAAAATGCAAATACAGACCATAATGGGACCTGATTTCATGCTCTTAGACTGGCAGTAGGAGGCCAGAAGGGACTAAGTTGGGGTCAGTGGAAAGAGAACTTGAGGAGCCATTTGAAGACAGATTGCATAGGACTTGTCAACTAATTAGGCAGTGACAAGTGAGGAAGGAGTTAAACATTCTTCTTAGATTTCCACCAAGGATGCCTGAAAGGGCAGTGATGCCATGAACAGAAATCAGGGAGTCACAGTAGGGAGGATCAGGAGGCTTAGACATGGCCAGTCCCTGAAGGAGAGTGGGAAGGAATTGCCGGTACTGAGTAAAAAGAGCTGAGACATGGCTCCAACCTTCCCACAGCATGTAGCTGCTATTCCACCACCAGGCTGTGCTGCATTATCGCCGGCTGCCTCTGAGGGGGCAGAGCAATCACGAGGAATCTGGGTGTGGCCTGGTAACTGCTTTTATGCTTAGGCTCCTTCGACCAATGTGTGCAGCTTATAACATTTTAGAACTTCAATAAATGCATTTTGACCCTATGTCCACTTTTTACTGCCTCTGCTTTGGGACATGGCTTTCTATCGGTACTTTAGGCCTCCTAGCTGAGTAGCTGGGCTCTATCTGAAGCCCTGTACCAGATACGGCCAGCTGTCCGCCTCTTGTGGACAAGCGTGCTATTTCTCTGTCCCTCATTACAGAAAGTGGTGTCTTAGCCAGGGCTGGCAGGAGAGTGGGAAGAAATGCACAAGAGGGCAGTGGGATTCTGTGTGATTCTAGTCCAAAGAAGACTACTATATGCCAGAGTGAACAAAACAGAAAACAAATACCACCCCATTCTCTACGTCAGCGTGGAAGCCAAACATCTGTAAGCATTTCATTACAAAAAAAATTAATAATAATAATTTATCTTCAATTGTCAGTGACTAACATTTAGGAAGGAAAACAATTCTGGTTGCTACACCAGACCATCTCTAGGTTGATTTTGGATTTAAAAGAGAAAGTTTCCAAGTTTGCCCATAGATACAATGATTCAATAGTAATTATCTGTCATGCCTTGGCGTAGACCAGAAGTTTGGAAACTCTTTTGCTCTCAATACTTCCTTCAGTGGTTAAATGCTAGATAACGTTTAGTATAGCAAAATGAACAGAATTTGACTACTTTGTATTTCATGTTTCTTTCCAAGTAAGCACCAGTGCCCAATTATGGAAAGCCGCCGGATACTGGGCGTTTGTGGTAGCAGTTTGAATTGGACACTTCACTCCAAACCTATCCTTAAGGATTAGGGTAAAAGCAAAGTATCAGATGGGAGCGGATAGACATGTTGAAAGGAGAAGTAAGAAATATTAACCAGGTTTCACTTTGGGCTATTTCTGGCGTGCCTACCTTCTTCTCCTTGTTCATCCTTCTATTGACTTCTACATAAACCACAAGCCTAAGGACATATTTGCCCTAAAGTTGCCCCACAGGAAGATACTTTTAGAGGTAAAGAACATCAGCGGCCTTGTCAGCAAAGCTGAAGGTTGGGTTCTGAGGAGCAGGAAGGCAAAGGGCTCCTACGCACACCTTTGGAGTCAGATAGACCGGCTTTAAATTCCAGGTCTGCCAACTTTCTAGGTGTGTCTCCTTGAGCAAGTTAATTTGAAACTTTGATTCTTCGTCTGTCCGATGGAAACAATGACATCTATCTCCCAGGGCTGTAATAGACACTGAATGCAATATTGTATGTCTGGCAACAATCAGCCTGGGTGGAGCTGGGCTCTATTCTCTGGTCGGGACACTCCCTACAGTGTCCCTCCACTGAGCCCCGTGTCAGTGGGCACTTAGCATTGGGCCCTATGGTACAGGCATATTTCTAACCGAGGTGGAAAACCAGAAGACAGAGCAACAAGGAAAATAAGATTAAAATCTATTTCTTTGTGGAAATAAAAAACATCCTTTCACATTTACAATGCAATCCCCTGGCTGGGCCTGGTCACTGAGGTTGCCTGCTGCACGCCGAAGGTGTTTTAGTGTGTAACCCCGATCATGGCGACTCACAAGCACTACTTTGACTGCCCCCAAACACGGGAAAGAAGTCAGTCACCTTTTCCAACTTCATTATGTTAGCCGTAAGCTCTTGGCAGAGGACTTCCACGTTTAATTGTACTTGTGACCCCAGGCCGGATGGTGCCGTCTGTCTGTAAGAGCAAAGAGAAAAATTATTGTGGGCTGGAATGGCAAAGATAGAAGTGGAATGAACATGTTTTAAATCTACTTGAACAGAAAACTAGGTTATAACAGAAGAGAGGGAGCATTTAACTTGTTAACCTCAGCATGGCCCTCCAGTAATCCACAGCCCCAGACTAAGATGTGTACGGGACTAATTCTTAACAGCTCAGCTGGAAATCTCTTAAGCTATTTTTGTTTAAGTGGCTGTGTCGTGCCTCAGCTTTCAAACAAAAGTGAGACAATTCTTCTCAAGCACACGGTTTCTTCTATTAACCCCTAATGTCCCCTGTCCCCACTACTGCATAAATTTGTGAGAATTATTGCTCTTCTCCGTCACATACATATTCTTTATGGGAGAAGGAACCATTTACACTAGAACTTTCAGAATGATTAGGAATGTCTTTGACCAAATTTCAGTTGAAATGTGAGACTTCTGTGGTTTTCTTTGAGTCTTGCCATACAAATGTAACTGCTCTTGTCTTAAAATGTAACAGATGTAGTCAGTATTTATTTGACTATTGCAGTCACTAAATATTTGACTATTTACAGCATGGGCTCTTACTCTGGAGTGCACTGGGGCCCTATACCAGCTAAAACTGTAGGAAATTTAGAGATGTATGTACACTTTGCTGGAGAGCTGGTCTAAAACTGTTTATGAGAGTTTCATGTTAAGTTTAAGAACCATAGCTTTGTGTCTCCTCAATAGCTCTTGGCTGTAATTTAATTTTAACCATTAAGTTTTTAGATGGCAATGACTGTTCTAATTTATTTTATGTAGGATTCATTTTTGAGATGTAGGCACTGGGTTAAGTATTGATGATTATCTAAATATTAAGAAAGCAATCAGATGTTTTTCATTTACTAGTACCAAAAGATTATTTTTAATTGAGGTCACATTGGTTTATAACGTTATATAAATTTCAGGTGTACATCATTATATTTCAACTTCTGTATAGACTACATTGCGTTCACCACCAAGAGTCTAGTTTTTATCCGTCACCATACATATGTGCCCCTTCACATCTTTTGCCCTCCCCTCTTATCTTCCCCTCGGGTAACCACCAATCTGTTCTCCTTATCTTATGTCCTTGCTTGTTTGTTTATATTCCAAACATGAGTGAAATCATACAGTATTTAGCTTTGTCCATCTGACATATTTCGTTTGGCCTAAGACCCTCAAGGTCCATCCACGTTGTTACAAATGGCAAGATTTCATCTTTTTCTTTTGGTGAGGAAGATTGGCCCTGAGCTAACATCTGTTGCTAACTTCCCCTTTTTGCTTGAAGAAGATTGTCCCCAAGCTGACATCTATGCTAATCTTCCTCCACTTTGTATGTGGGATGCCGTCACAGCATGGCTTGACAAGTGGTGTGTATGTCCGAGCCTGGGATCTGAACCTGTGAATCCCAGACAGCCGAAGTGGAGCACATGAACTTAGCCACTATGCCACTGGGTCAGCCCCAAGATTCTATCTTTTTTATGGCTGAGTAGTATTCCATTGTGTATATATACCATATCTTCTTTATCCATTCATCCATAGATGGGCACTTAGGTTGTTTCCAAGTCTTGGCTATTGTGAATAATGCTGCAATGAAGACAGGGAGGATATATCTTTTTGAATTAGTATTTTTGTGTTCTTTGGATAAATACCCATAAGTGGAATTGCTGGATCATAGGGTGCTTCTAGTCTTAATTTTTTGAGGAATCTCTATACTGTTTTCCATAGTGGCTATACGAATTTACATTCTCATCAGCAATGTATAAAAGTTCCCTTTTTTCCATATCTTCTCCAACACTTGTTATTCCTTGTCTTTTTAATAATAGCCATTCTGATGGGTGTAAGATAACATCACATTGTAGTTTTGATTTGCATTTCCCTAATAATTAGTGATGCTGAAGATCTTTTCATGTGCCTGTTTGCCATCTGTATATCTTCTTTGGAAAAATGACTGTTTATATCCTCTGCCCATTTTTTAATTGGGTTGTTTGCTTTTTTGTTGTTGACTGTATGATTTCTTTAGATATTTTGGATATTAACCCCTTATCAGATATATGACTTGCAAATATCTTCTTCTAATCAGTAGGTTTTTTGGTTTTGTTGATGGTTTCCTTTGTTTTGCAGAAGCTTTTTTAGTTTGATGCAGTCCCATTTATTTTTTCTTTTGTTTCCCTTGCCTGAGTAGACGTGGTATTTGAAAAGATACTGCTAAGTTTGATGTCCTAGAATCTACTGCCTATAATTTCTTCTAGGAGTTTTATGATTTCAGGTCTTACCTGCAAGTCTTTAATCCATTTTCAGTTAATTTTTGTGTATGGTATAAGTTAATGGTCTACTTTCATTCTTTTGCATGTGGCTGTCCAGTTTTCCCAACACCATTTATTGAAGAGACTTTCTTTTTCTCCATTGCATGTTCTTGGCTCCTTTGTTGAAGATTAGCTGTCTGTAGATGAGTGGGTTTATTTCTGGGATTTCAATTATGTTCCATTGATCTCTGTGTCTGTTTTTCTGCCAGTACCATGTTGTATTGATTACTATAGTTTTGTAGTGTACTTTGAAATCAGGTAATACGATATCTCCAGCTATGTTCCTTTTTCTCAGGATTGCTTTGGCTATTTGGGGTGTTTTGCTGTTCCATATAAATTTTAGGATTCTTTGTTCTATTTCTGAAAAATGTCACTGGGATTTTGATAAGGATCGCATTGAACCTGTAGATTGTTTTACGTAATATGGACATTTTAATTATGTTAGTTCTTCCAATCCAGGAGCATGGAATATCTTTCCATTTCTTTATGTCTTCTTCAATTTCTTTCAGCAATGTCTTATAGTTTTCAGTGTATAGGTCTTTCACCTCCTTGCTTAAGTTTATTCCTAGGTATTTTATTCTTTTTGTTGTGATTGTAAATGGGACTGTATTCTTGATTTCTCTTTCTGCTAGTTTGTTGATAGTATACAGAAACACAACTGTTTTTGTATGTTCATTTTTGAACCCTGTAACTTTACTGTATTCATTTATTATTTCTAATAGTTTTCTGGCAGATTCTTTAGGGTTTTCTGCATACAAAATCATGTCATCACAAATAGTAACAGTTTTATTGTTAGAATGAATATTCCATTTGCCTTCTGTTAGTGGAATTTTCCCTTCATCATCACCAAGTTAATTAAATGATAACAGGCTAAGAGGTACATTTTCCTGATAAAATCAGCCCCTTCTACAATAGTTAACAATAACAGTTTGCAACAATGTAGAGTCACCTGCTAGTTCTAAGTATATTAACATTTTGAGCAAGATGGGAGAGTAAGGGCATAAAATCTATTCCAAACCATTCATTAGGCTCATGTATTATTGGTTCAAATGTTTATTTATGGTTCAAAAATAATCTGTATGCCAGCATATGCATAAGCCACAGAATAAGACTTTTTTTTTAATTAAGGTTATAAAAGTTAACATCCTTGTGAAATTACAGTTGTACATTATTATTAGTCATGTTGTAGGTACACCACTTCACCCCTAGTGCCCTCCCCCACCCCCCTTCCCCCTGCCAACCACTGATCAGTTCTCTTTGTCCATAGGTTAACTACCACCTATGAGTGGAGTCATGCCGAGTTCGTCTTTCTCTGTCTGGCTTATTTCACTCAACATAATATTCTCAAGGTCTATCCATGTTGTTGTGAATGGGACAACTTTGTCCTTTTTTATGGCTGAGTAGTATTCCATTGTATAAATATACCACAACTTCTTTATCCAATCATCAGTTGCTGGGCACTTAGGTTGGTTCCATGACTTGGCTATTGTGAATAATGCTGCAATGAAGATAGGGGTGCATAGAGCTTCTGAAATTGCTGATTTCAGGTTCTTAGGATATATAACCAGTAGTGGGATGGCTGGGTCATAAGGTATTTCTATTCTTAACTTTTTGAGGAATCTCCATACTGTTTTCCATAGTGGCTGCACCAGTTTGCATTCCCACCAGCAGTGTATGAGGGTTCCCTTTTCTCCACAGCCTCTCCAACATTTGTCACTCTTGGTTTTGGATATTTTTGCCATTCTAACAGGTGTAAGATGATATCTTAGTGTAGTTTTGATTTGCATTTCCCTGATGATTAGTGATGATGAGCACCTTTTCATGTGTCTATTGGCCATCCGTATATCTTCTTTGGAGAAATGTCTGTTCATGTCCCCTGCCCATTTTGTAATTGGGTTATTTGATTTTTTATTGTTGAGTTGTGTGAGTTCTTTGTATATTATGGAGATTAACCCTTTGTCAGATAAATAACTTGTGAATATTTTTTCCCACTTAGTGGGCTGTTTTTTTGTTTCAATCCTGTTTTCCCTTGCCCTGAAGAAGCTCTTTAGCCTGATGAAGTCCCATTTGTTTATTCTTTCTATTGTTTCCCTCATGTGAGGGGTTATGGTGTCTGAAAAAATTCTTTTGAAGCTGATGTCAAAGTGTGTGCTGTCTCTTCTAGCAGACATATTGTTTCAGGCCTAATCTTTAGGTCTTTGATCCATTTTGAGTTTATTTTAGTAAATGGTGAAAAAGAATGGTTGATTTTCATTCTTTTACATGTGGCTGTCCAGTTTTCCCAGCACCATTTGTTGAAAAGACTTTCTTTCCTCCATTGTAGGCCCTCAGCTCCTTTGTCAAAGATTAGCTGTCCATAGATGTGTGGTTTTATTTCTGGGCTTTCAATTCTGTTCCATTGATCTGTGCATCTGTTTTTGTACCAGTACCATGCTGTTTTGATTACTGTGGCTTTGTAGTATGTTTTGAAGTCAGGGATTGTGATGCCTCCAGCTTTGTTCTTCTTTCTCAGGATTGCTTTAGCAATTCGGGGTCTTTTGTTCCCCCATATGAATTTTTGGATTCTTTGTTCGATTTCTGTAAAGAATGACATTGGAATTCTGATTGGGATAGAGTTGAATCTGTATATTGCTTTAGGTAGTATGGACATTTTAACTATGTTTATTCTTCCAATCCATGTGCATGGAATGTCTTTCCATCTCTTTATGTCGTCGTCAATTTCTTTCAAGAAGGTCTTGTAGTTTTCGTTGTATAGATCTTTCACTTCCTTGGTTAAATTTATCCCAAGGTATTTTATTCTTTTTGTTGCTATCGTGAATGGGATTGAGTTCTTGAGATCTTTTTCTGTTAGTTCATTGTTAGCATATAGAAATGCTACTGATTTATGTATGTTGATTTTATACCGTGCAACTTTGCTGTAGTTGTTGATTGTTTCTAATAGTTTTTGTATGGATTCTTTGGGGTTTTCTATATATAAGATCATATCGTCTGCAAACAGCGAGAGTTTTACTTCTTCGTTGCCTATTTGGATTCCTTTTATTTCTTTTTCCTGCCGAATAGCTCTGGCCAACACCTCCAGTACTATGTTGAATAGGAGTGGTGAAAGTGGGCACCCTTGTCTTGTTCCTGTTCTGAGAGGGATGGGTTTCAGTTTTTGTCCATTGAGTATGATCTTGGCTGTGGGTTTGTCATATATGGCCTGTATTATGTTGAGGTACTTTCCTTCTACACCTATTTTATTGAGGGTTTTTATCATAAATGGATGTTGGATCTTGTCGAATGCTTTCTCTGCATCTATTGAGATGATCATGTGGTTTTTGTTTCTCATATTGTTAATGTAGTGAATCACGTTGATTGACTTGCGGATGTTGAACCATCCCTGTGTCCCTGGTATAAATCCCACTTGATCATGGTGTATAATCTTTTTGATATATTGCTATATTCGGTCCACAGAATAAGACTTTTAGGTAGTTGTTAGAGCACAAAGAAAGGCCCTAGAATGGTATAGCAGAATAGTTCTCAAAGTGTGGACCTCAGGCCAACACCACCACCATCACCTGGGCAACTGATAGAAATGCAAATTCTCAGGCCCTACTCCAGATCTATAGTGTCAGAACCTCTGGGGATGGGCCCACAGTCTGTGTTAACAAGCCTTCCAGATGATTCCGATGCACACTGAAAATAGCCTGACCCAATTCCAGGCTTTTCCTCACAACCAAGGGAATCACTGGTAGAATGGGAAGCCTTTGGTCTTTGTAGTCATGTAGACCTGAATTTGAATCCTGAATCTGTTACAAACTGTAAGACATTAAGCTAATTATTTCTCTGAGTCTCAGTTTTCTCATCTGTAAAACAGGAATAATAGCCAACTTATAAGGTTATGGTGAAGATACAATGACAGAAAATTGTTTGTATTTGTGCATGTATGTATCTATTCTAGTAGAGTCTCTAGCATGTGGTATGTACTCTGTAAAGGAATATCTCTACTTTTAAAACTTGGGCTAGGGGGCTGGCCCCGTGGCCGAGTGGTTAAGTTTGCATGCTCTGCTGCCGAGGCCCAGGGTTTTGCCAGTTCGGATCATGGGCGTGGACATGGCACCGCTCATCAGGCCATGTCGAGGTGGCGTCCCACATGCCACAACTAGAAGGACCTGCAACTAGAATATACAATTATGTACTGGGGGCTTTGAAGAAAAAAAAGAAAAAAGAAAATCTTTAAAACTTGGGCTAAAAGTATGCTTTTAACATGGAATAATTTATTTTATTTTACTTTTCAGGCAATGTGTCAAAATCTTCACGTAAATAGGTTTAAAGGAAAGACGTCTATATCAATAGATTTCAATAGGTCAGGTATGTTAAAAATGACAATGATGGAAAATCACAGACACATTCAACTAATTACTAGTCATATGGATCTTTATAGTTGTCAGGAGTTTTGTAAATAAATGAATTAATTTAAAGAGTTATACATAATGAAATGTGCCAATTTATTTTAATTGCTTCTTTTCTATGAATGTCTTGACTCACTACCATTATACAAAGATAAACTTGAATATTTTATTAAATGGGCCAAGGTCATAACTGGGTCTTAGGATAACAGAACAAGACAATGTAAAATTAGGCTTGTTTCTTGCCTTATCCCTGGTGACACTATAGCAACTCAAGAAGGTGCAGAGTCAGGTCATTCAGTTCTAGGACTTTCCTCCTCTTTCCTTCCCATATAGACACTTAACAAAATTTCTCATCCAGAATGTGTCCTCAATTAACGTTTGCTACGAAGGATGCTAAGCTCAGGTCAAACATACTAATCTGAAGAGCAAGCAGATGATAGCACTGGAGGGAACTGTCTTACTCAGTATGATGGGTGTCCACGACGGAGGTTAGTGACCCCAGCCGCTCCTCCAGAGTATTAATTCTGTATCTCATGTAGAAGGTCGAGATGATTAGTGCACAGACACTGGAAAGGGATAAAAGAGAAATTCTCAGTGGGTTAATAGCCAGGACCGGATGTTCATAAATAAACTCAGAGGCAATGCTGTACGTATGAGGCAAGGTATTTTCCAAAATAACTTGGTTCAAGAGACTTTAGAAAGTGTTTTTTTCAACAGGCTGATGCTTGTCACAAAACTTTAGAACTGGAAGGATATTTAAAGTCCTCTAGCCCAAGTCCCTCAATTTACAAACAATGGCCATTCTAATAGGATCACTCAAGGCCAGCCAAGGTAGATTACCAAGCCAGTGCTTCTCCTCCCACGAGCTACTGTCTCCCTGGTTAGAAGGGCCTTGCCAGGGAGCGTCCAGTCTTGTTCTCTGGTGACTCACAAATTCCCTGCTTTATCTGGAAACCAAACTGGGCACATCCTCCTTGGTTGTGAGGAACAGCCTAGAACTGGGTCAGGCTATTTTCAGAAGAATAACTGGTTACAGACTGGAAGCTGAGGGGAGGAGTTAAAAAAGTCAATGCCTAAGTTTTCAGCAAAGGAGATGACATTTTAAAGTTGTTTTGGTCTCTATCCAGAGAACATGGGAGAGATGGAAAAATAAACAAGGACAAAGATGCTTCAAATTCACAGAACAATTTCCCAAGTAAGAGTATCCACTCAGAACTTAGTCCTCTGCTAGATCTGGCACAGTTTGCTTTTCCTTCGTCCCTTCTCACTATTTATTTAAATAAGAAGGGGATGAATGTGAAAATATAAACTAAGTCTAAGAAAAAAACGTTGAAGTAGGAGACAAAAATTGTCAAAGAAAAGACTTGGGTTACATTAGAGACCACTCAGATTTACAGTGCCTCTTTGCAACACGAAGACATCATTCCTTTGGTGAACTGAGTCATTTTCTTAAGTCTCTCATAGTAAATTCATTTACTTACACAATTGCATAGAATATAAGAATATGGTGGAGAGTCGGATATTTCTGAGACTTTACTTTGTTTACAATTCCAATGGTTTCTGACTGACCTGTTGGGTGGAAAACAAAAAGTGACTCTTTTGAAACCACAACACACCTCCTTCATCCAGCAATATTCCTATGGAGAAGAAGTACTTGAGAGAGAGAATTATTCCCAGGTAATATAAGTCAGACAAAATACCAAATGAAGTCTTCAGGTTGCAGCTACAATTCCTTCCAACATGTTTCATTCAATATGTATTTGCTGAGAGCCTTCTCTGTGTCAAGCACTGCGAAGGACTGAATGGTGAACAATACAGACACCTACCTTGATCTCATACCAGTTATTAGATTAGTAAATAAGATATAATTAAATAATGACCTCCACTGGTAATTTTTGAATCATAATCTCAAAGTAGTCTGAATAATGAAGGGACCTCCATGAAGGCTATTCACCTTTCTATCCCCCACAGTAAAGGAGAGAACTGGGTACTGTTTGATGAATGACTAAATGAATTAATATGCAAAGACCTACTGCAGAAAGGAAGGGGAGGGAACATGAAAGGCAGTCATAAAGTGAAACGCGAGGATCCTTAAAAAGTTACGAACAGATGTAAAATAGTCCATTTGTTACCATGTGCCGGGAGACTCTTGGCTTTTCCTTCCGGCACTCTGTTCACGTGGGCATCCGCCCGGGCTGGTTTTGCTTCTCCCTTGGAGACATTCAGCACCGTCTGGGATTCTGTCACGTGGAAATCTATCAAGCCACAACAGGACTGGGTAAGTTTTCTCCCCACTGCATTTAAAAACATAGGAGTCACCAAAGCAAACCAATCCCTTAATAGGCCTAATGTCCAAGAATATACATGGATCGTCCCCCAAGCTGGTTGAGTGGTCAGGGATTGAAATCCAGTGCTCAAGCAAATAACTAATAAAATGCTATAAGGACAGTCTGTCCTTAGCCCACTGACTCATGGGGACAATTGAGCTATAACAATGAATAATATTACTGAAAGAAGAAGTAAGAAAATATTACATGTTTCTCTCTTTTATCCACCCCAATATTACGCCTATTTAAGAGACATTTGTTAAATGCGTATAAAGGGAAATGGATTTTCACCACGTACGTAATTCCCTTTCCTTGAACTTTCAAACTACCCTTTCTTCAGAGTCCCTTCTTAATTGTTAACTAGGAAGACAAGGTGGGGTTTTTTGTTGTTGTTGTTGTTGTTTTGAGGGATAAGGATATTTTGTGGAAAATGAAATTTTAGTACAGATACAAAAATTTCCCAGACCTCGAGAGTTCTCAGATTCAGGAGTCTGAGAACCAGAACTGCTGTATCCTTCCATGTCTTGCTGTCGATGTCGAACCACTCCATCCAGGTCTGAGAATTCATCGTTGAAATCCTGAAGGGAAATCATGAAATGAAGAGAGGTCAATTTTCCCTTATTAAACAGGCAGGCCTTGTTACCCCCTGCCCTTTCGCTCAGGCCTGATCTATAAAATATGGAGAAGGAGGAAGGATTACCCCACACTTCTGGGATTTTCCCAGCAGATCACACAGTATCTGGTTATTGAAACACATTTTTCTGGGCAGCTAGAATTCTTTCAACAGTGGCCAACTTGTTTGAAACAACGAACATCTAGAAAAAAACTGGAATGCTGATGATTGAAAAGCTTCCAGGGTAAAGCTGGAGAAGCCTCATCGTTATCACTTCGTAATTAGAAAAAGTGACTGAAATTGGACCCATGTGAGAGAAAAAAGTAGATAGAAAGTTCTAAATGCAGAGAGGAAGGTATTCTTACATTATAGTTTAAAAAAAGGTATTGGAAACAGAAAAGGGAAAATGGGTTTGGCAAATGAGACACTGAAGGGAAAGTTTTGGCTTTTTTCCTTCCCTCGACCAAATCAAAATAGGGTCAGTGATAAAACATTTAAATTACAGAAGGAGGATAGGAGTGAGAATTAGGGAAAAAGCTGGGATGTTTTATTTTGTATCCCACTTGTTCTCCCAAAGTGCTTAAGAACTGAAGAGACAAGAGGTGTCATTAAAATGCCCAGGCAAAGGTCCAATTAGGCTGAGCTTCTCACAATTTAGTTAGCTGCCAAATGAAGAGGCTTGTCTTGTAAGCAAATTACCAATCTTTCACCTTAAGCTAGCTGTCTTTTGGTCACTTCAACACTCATTTCAGTTTCATGCAAGAATTTATAGGGGAAGGAAAATTGAAAAATTCAAGTCTCTTTGACTTAATAATTCTTTATTGAATGCCTATCATGTATCAGGCAGTATGCAAAGCTCCTCACACACAGGATCGCACTTAATCTTCACAGCCACCTTGTGAGGCTGGCATTTTACTGGATGAAGACACCGAGTGATAGCAGTTACAGCTTCTCCCACGACATAGTTCAGCTGGGTGGAACCAGATTTGAAACCAGGTTTGTTGGATTCCAAAGCATATCTGTTTCATTCTACTTTTTTTTTTTTTTTTTTTTTTTTTTTTTTAAAGATTTTATTTTTTCCTTTTTCTCCCCAAAGCCCCCCGGTACATAGTTGTGTATTCTCCGTTGTGGGTTCCTCTAGTTGTGGCATGTGGGACGCTGCCTCAGCGTGGTCTGACGAGCAGTGCCATGTCCGCGCCCAGGATTCGAACCGACGAAACACTGGGCCGCCTGCAGCGGAGCGCACGAACTTAACCACTCGGCCACGGGGCCAGCCCTGTTTCATTCTACTTTGTACTATTCGCACCACTTTTTTTTTTTTTTTAAAGACTGGCACCTGAGATAACAACTGTTGCCAACCTTTTTTTTTTTTTTTTCCTGCTTTTTCTCCCCCAACCCCCCTCATACATAGCTGTATATTTTAGTTGTAGGTCCTTCTAGTTGTGGCACGTGGGACGTCACCTCAGCATGGCCTGACGAGTGGTGCCATGTCTGCGCCCAGGATCCAAACCAGCAAAACCCCCGGCCGCCAAAGTGGAGTGCGCAAACTTAACCACTCGGCCACGGGGCTGGCCCCCAACTACCTTTTGTTTAAGGTAGATTTTTCTTAAATTGAGATAAAATTCACACAACATAAAATTCACCATTGTAAGCATACAATTTAGTAGTTTTTAGAATAACCACAATATTGTGCAACCATCACTGTTTTATTTCAGAACATTTCCATCACCCCCAGAAAGAAACCCTTTACCCATTAGCAGTCACTCCCAATTTCTCCCTCCCCCATCCTTTGGCAACCACTAATCTACTTTCTGTCCCTATGGATTTGTCTTCTTGGGACATTTGATATAAATGGCATCAAACAATATGTGGCCTTTTGTGTCTGGCTTCTTTCAGTTAGCATGTTTTTAAGATTCATCCATGTTGTGTATGTATCAGTACTTCTCCCTTTTTATGGTCAAATAATATTCCATTGTATGGATATATTCCATTTTATTTATCCATTCACCAGTTGATGGTTGTTTCCACTTTTTGGCTGCTATGAATAATGCAGCTATGAACATTCTTGTACAAGTTTTTGTGTGAATATGTTTTTAATCCCTCTACCTTCTAACAGTTCTCAAAAAAAGATCTGTAGATGTTGAAACCATGGGTTCACAGTGCTTCGCCAAAGGCCTTTCACTATTTAATAATAATCAATTTAGGAATAATTACTCGAATAATCTGCCTAGAACTCTCTCAGGCCAACATTCTACCATTATAGGTACAAATAGTGTACAAATGGGGGCAGCTACTTCCCAGTGGCGATTTACTCTGCAGTCAACAACACCTAAAGGAATCAAAGAATCTCTATCTTTCACCTGGGCATTATAACTTTCTTTACAGTTATTTCTGGGTATTCCTCATCTTCTCTACTAAGCTATAAAGTCTGTGAAGGCAAGAACTAGTTTTGATTTTTCCTGATGTTCTTAAAGGGTACACTAGCATAGCGCATTGAACGTAGAAGACATTCAACGATTTGTGGGATGAATCATGCCCTACCCCAAGTAGACTGTGAATCCCTCTAAAACAACATTGACAAGCAAATGCGGCAAAACTATCAATACCTTCGGCAACCAGTAAACTTGCCAAGATAGCCCACGATGTTTCTTTTCTTTTGCAGGGCAATTCTTCAATTACTTGAAAAAAATTTATGGCCTCCTACGGTCCCCACTTCTTCAGGACAGAAATGCCCTGTTTTTTTCAACTTTGCCTCAAATATTATGGTCCTAAGTTCCCCCTGCACCCTGGTCATGGTGTAAGGAGAAGTGTAATTGTGGGACATAGTCTCTTTCTTTTGCATTTAGATAGTTACATAGGGAACTCACCAGAGGCAAAGATGAAGGACGATCTGCCCCGAAACTGTTTACAAGAGAAGACGGACTGGGACTGTTACCAACACTCGTATTCTGAAATTATTAAAACAAAATGAAAAACCAGATCAACTATGAAACCGTAAGAAATACAGAGGAGAGACAGCAACGGAGGCTCAGGGATGTTGTACTCACTTCTAAGTGTCCACATACGGATTTTAGTAGTTTGTAAGTTGAATCTCTGGAGAGTAAGGAGACAAATATGTACTGAAAAACAAACATGAAATTATGAACAGATACCGCCTGATGAGAAGCGAGGGCTCAGAGCTCAAAAATTTGTCTGTATATGTTTTTGTCATTTTCAAACAATATAGACTGTTCTCTGGTCTATATTCTCATTCTGCTCATCCACACATTCAGTTTTATTCCATGCCTGGAGTAAAGCTAATATATTCCCGCACAATAGCAACAAAACCCCCAAACTCAATTTAATAAAGAAATGCAGAACAAAACCAAGGCTGCAACACCCTGACATCGGTGCCCCAAACAAGAACAGACAGGAAAAGGCCTGGACATTAAAAAGAGGCTAATGATATTTGCTAGGTCCTCTTTAAAGTCTCTCTCTCTCCTTTTTTAAAAAGGTATTTAACAATTCCCGAGGGTCCACTTTCTCTGCCCTGACCTAGATTTCCATTGAAACTTTCCCAGCAGCTCTAACAGGCTCATTCTTTTTCAAACCGCTTCCAGATTATTCCTTGTACAAATATGGAGATTTTCTAATGGATTCTTATAAGTAAGCTATGGGAAAGGAGTAAAATCAGAGCTAGTCAAGTAATTTGGAGACAAATGACATAAGGAAAAATGATTGTACCAAAAACAGTACATTGTGAAAAAACAAAAACTCACTCTTTCTGCATCTATTTTAGCCACAGAATCTTTCTAGATCCCCTTTCCAAAGTTTGTGATTACCCCTCTCACTCACCCATGAGAGAACTTGATATAATTTCCAAGCAAGTATTGTATTCCAAAGTAGCTAACATTGTGGGGTCTGGCTTTAGACAGACCCAGTTGCAAATTTTGGCTTTAACACTTATTAAGTGGCTGACGTTGAGCAAACTGCTTACTTAATCCCTCTTAGCTTCAGTTTTCTTTTTCTTTTTCTTTCCTTTCTCCCCAAAGCACTCCAGTACATAGTTGTATATTTTAGTTGTGGGTCCTTCTTGTTGTGGCATGTGGGACGCCACCTCAGCATGGCCTGATGAGCAGTGCCATGTCCGCGCCTAGGATCCGAACCAGCGAAACCCTGAGCCGCCAAAGTGGAGCTCATGAATTTAACCACTTAGCCACAGGGCCAGCCCCAAGTTTTCTTAACGATAGGGTGGTAGTGTGGAATAAATGTGAAAATACAAGGAAAGCATTCAGCGTATGCCTGGCAAGCAGTAAGTGAAGCTTGTTAGCCACTAGTATTTAAAAAGAAATTCTCAAAAATAGCTATTAACATATTTCCTAGCTCATCAGAATAGCCTCTTTTATCTTTCTTTCTCCCTTCTTCCCTCTTCAAGTTATCCAGTATGGTTAGAAATGGATGTTGTTTTTAGGCTTTCATAGAAATAGTAGGTAAAATATTAAAACAATAATTTCACGTGAAAAATGAGTAACCAAACTATTATGTTTCCCCTCTCTTGCCAAGCTAAAATACACACTACTCTCAATGCAAATATTTCCGGTTGCACATGGCTGGGGTAGCCCAAAGTCAACAACAGCTTGAGCGTTTCTGTGTAGAAAAGGGAGAGTTAAGGCAACCTGGAAGCAAAGACGGGCTGGAAACCCGTCCTGAAGCTGCACTCGCATAGCAAGCACGAGCTTGATGTATTGGGGATGGCAATGGAGAGGTACCAACTGAGGTTATGGGGAGGCTGGCCATGCCACCCCAGGGGCACCTCACTGTCACCCTGCCTCACCCTGTCAACAAGGTGGTGGCAGTGGTGGTGGTTTCAAATATTATTGAAGAAACTGAATATATCAGTTTAGCCTGACCTAACAGATGTTAGGGAAAGAATTTTATCTTTTGACCTTGGTCAAGCAAGTGTAATTAAATCAGCAGGAAATTCAAAATTGGCAACAGTTATGAGAATAAATCAGCTTGTGAGGGGAAACAACACTCCACAGGCTGTGATTTTACCAATTAGTCTTAGAGCACATCTCCTGATTCACCATAGGAGATTACGATATTTATGGTTCAGGCTCTTGGTCCTTGTCTTGGCCCCAAGACAACAGAGCCCAGGGTGGAACAGAGTACAGGTGCCCCCGCTCCACTATGTACTCACCCTGTCTGTGACTGTTGCTATAATCAGGGCATTTGGCACCAGAAGAGCAGTTTTGGTTTTCTTTATTAGCGTTACCGAGAAAGCCGGAATAGAGATCTGAAACAGAATCACCGAGTTAACACTGGTTCAGGCTTCACAGAACAGCGCTTCAAATCTTCATGTTAAATGAAAAATTAAAAAAAAAAGACTGACAACGAAATCAAAACCACCAGCAAGCTCTCCAGCGTCCTTGAAGAAAATAAAATCTTACAGAGTGGCATGGGAGTGTCCCTGGCCTCCTCAAAGTGGTGTTTACAAAGCCATAGGACTAATCTGGATCATCAATTCTACTGAAGGGCTTGCTGGGAAATCTGTATCCTTAGACTTGAGAATAGAATGCAAAATTTACAATCATTTTACAGATAAGCCCAAGGCTCTAAATAAGTTCTGAGTTTGTGGTCATCCACTTGAGGCTGGTCCCCATGTACCCCACTATCCTCTGACCACAGGTGCCTGTGGGTGGGGAGAATGTTGAAAAGCACCAGTGTGGTAGAACCAATAGTGGACAGAAAGTCTGGGCCCTGAATTCTCGGCTCAGTTCTGTTACCATCTACATGACCTACTCAACCTGACAAACTATCCTTTCTAGGCCTCAGTTTCCTGATTTGTAAAATGGAGATAGTCTTACCCACGTCCCAGGATTTTCTGTGGATTAAATGAGAAAATATATGGAAAATGCCTAGCACTTGTTTAAAATGTCATTCATTTCCTCATTTGTCTCATAAAAAAAGGAGAGGTGAAAGGGGTGATTAGGCACACATGTGTAGTGATGATTATAATAAGACTGTGTTTGGTGAATATGATGTAATCTACACAGAATTAAAAATATATTACAATGAACGTGAAAAAAATAAAGTTAAATATATATATATACATAAAAAGAAAAGGATGGGTGAAATAAAAGAACTTTAAGTTTCTTTCTGGTTCAAACAATAGAAAACAACCACAATGACAAATGTAGCAGCTACTATCATTGGTTCCTATTTGCCAGATGAGAATGTCATTGAATTATGACAATCCTATAAAGTAGGTATTCTAAGAGGCAAGGACATTTGTTTAGAGGGGTGTATGACTTGTGCAAGGTCATAAATATAATGTTACAAGATGGAACGTGAACCAATCTGACCCAAAATGCAGGTTCTTTTTCATACAACGTACTACAAGAATGTATCAGATGCCACAGAGAATAGTAGTTGTTCCTGATACTTTCATGTTATATCCCTCCAACCAGGTTTGTTCTCAAAGAAAAATGGATCACATCACTTTGATCCCTAGAAACAATCACACACAGTAAAAAAAAAAAAATGACCTGACTCCCTCCATAGGTACACACACTCACTCAAACATCTATTTTGTAAAAATGCTTCACATATTCTGAAAGAGATCAACAAGGTCAGTGGGGAAGATGAGGGCCTTTCTATTAGAACTGCCAGCTTGAAGGAAGAACAGCGAGCTTTTAATTCTGAATATTTCCATCCATATTTATGTTTATGAGATAAAGTTGTTCTATTGCCTCTCAAAGTTCCAGATAGGAAGACTGTGCAAGAATAAGGGGCTAATCTGAATGAGACATTTTCGAAAAACTGTTTTGCCAAAGATAGTTTCCCACAAAACTTTTGAAGTGTGGGAGATAATTCAGAAGTTATAAGTTGGGATAACTTTGGAAAAAAAGAATTTACATCATCTATCTATCAAGATAGATGATGATATAAAAACGAGTCTAATTTTGTTTCTGAGCAACAACACAAACACACAGTGACAAGGGGCTATAAATTTGGATTTTTGCATAATCTAAAGCATGGAACATCCGTAAGAAGGAGTTTTCAATCAATTGCTTCATGAGTGTAAAATGACAACAATGCTATTTGAGAAATAAAGCATAAATCACTTTTCAGTTTGAGCCTTGATGGAATGTGATACATGCACTTAATTTTACTAGCATCTGAGAATAGCGACGGGCTGACTAAAATGACCTGATTAAATTAAGGCTGCACTTTATTAATGTTTTTTTTCAGGCTAGGATGCTTAGAAAATTCTCCCTCCTAGAGCAGACTGTTTGGTTGCCTTTGTTGACATTGGATCCTGCGGGACCAAGGTCTGTTGGCAGTGAGGACGTTCTGCCACAGAGCTGAAGCCCAAATCTCCTTGACACCATCCTTGGTAGGGAAGAAACGTACATGTCACTATTATAATCTTATGTTCCCACCCCCTGCTAATTTTCCATCTCTTGTCTCTTGGATTAGATACAGCACATGCAAAAGCAATTCCAGTGTATTATGTCTTTAAAAAACCAGGGCCACTCCTTTTACCTTTTCTTTGTCAGTTCTCTCTTAGGTAGAAGTACGATTTTGAAACCATTGCTAGAATCATATTAACTTGAAACTGTACTTACTGGCTTTGTGAATTCCCCCATCCCTTAACAAAGACTACTTCTTTAATTATTTGCTCATTAATGTCTTCAACCCCTGCTGCTTTGAGGTGCTGGCTCTCTCTGTATTCCTCAGAATTATCTTTGTCACATTGAACTGGAGATCAGTACTTCCCAATCCCCTTCCCCACTCCATAAGCAAGTTCTTAGAATCCAGAAATCTAGAAATATGGTGAAATATTGCTTAATCTTGCTTTGCATTATACTGATCCAGATAATACTGTGAATCTAAAACGTTTATCTAAACATAACTCTATATAATAAAGGAATAATATAAAAACAACATGTTTGACCAAAAGAATAATATACTAGTCTGCTGACCAAACACCAACAAAATAAAGAATTTCCATTATGTTTGTTAAGATTACCAGTGGCTTTCGGGAGAATATTTAAATAAAACTTATCTACCAGTCAAAACAAAAGTTTTTAATGAGCTACTTCATGAGTATAAAGGCTGCTTATTCATAATCATGAATCAGAATGACTGAAGGCTCATTCATGTCACGCAAATCTAAGGTGTTTCTCTGACGCCTTATTCTGGTGGCCTGAATGAATTTGTATGATGTGACATTACAGCTCAAAGGGAAAGAATGTCAACAGGAGGAAATTATCTTTTCCCTTATGACACAGTCTCAAGGTCCTTGTTTAAGGCGGTGCCTTGGGAAAAATGCCACTTCCTTCAGGCTATTCTCCTTAATGGCCCAGGGGTCACAGCTCCCCCAAATCTGTGTTTAATGAGAATGAAAAAACGTCAGTCAGCGTCCACCGGGGATTGTGGGTATGAGACTCTGCCAGACTTAGGCTTTAGACACTCCAGTTCCTGCTCATTTTGTGCTGGTGATGATACCAAGTAAGCTCTAATAAATACCTCATTTACAGGCCTGTTTGCCTAGACGTCTCTGATGGTAACTGGTATGAATATGGTGCAAAGATTGGTTTGGGTTTAAAAAAATTGTTTTGGGTTTAATATATGTCTTTGAACAAATCATGGCACACTCTTCATATGAACAACTTTGAGAGTTTGCTGGTGACATCTGGGTAAAAAGAATTTACGATAGAGTTGTAGGAAAAATACATGTATATAAGGAAATGAATGAGAGTGGTGTTTAGGGGAAGAGAAAAGTTGGCGTCATCTAGAGGCATTTAGAACCCGTAATCTTTAGAACTACAGTAAAGGAAACTTGGTATAAAGGTATAATAAATACACCTTTATTTATATTTATAAATATTATAATAAATATAATTAATATAATATAAATATTAATAGCAATATTTATAAATATTGCTATATTTAAAACAATTAATGTTCACAATATATAACAAAGAGCAGGGTTAGCTTTCCTTTAAAAAAATTATACCAACCTTAGTGTCTTTTCCAAACACCTTGGAATGAAAACAAATCCAGTTTTCTGATACAAAGAGCTTCCCTTGGTACAGTATTTCTTTCTGTAGAGCACAGGTAAAACCTGAGAAAATATGTACAGGTATGACACCATTGAGAATTTCCACCATTGAAAACTGTGTATATATGTTGGTGACTCAGGGACGGGCAGCGATAATACACTCACATACTCAAAAGATCTATCCCCTCTTTTTCAGTCATCTTTAGTGGGATAAAGCTACAGAGACGAGAGTTTGTTTTTTAATTCAAAGTCTTACAAGCTTTAGTATAAAAATAAAAATGGAAAGGCAAGTCTATCATTGCAAATGAAAGATCAAGAATGGTGTTGCAAACATCTCCTCTATTTAGGAAGGTGTGTCACCCTAGTGCTAATGTTAGCACCCCGCCCTCCTTCCCTGGGAATATCACTAACAACTCCTCTTCCCACTGCAGGAGGAGCAGACTTCCTGTCTGGAGAGCACGGTGGGAATCCAGCATCTGAGGGAGGCTAGCATGGAACCCTGGGCCCCTTGATGAACCACAGAGGAGCAGGGTAGGTGCTTAACTGGTGTGCGAGGCAAGATGTTTAGGTGTGATTATCATGCCCTGCACAGAACCGGCATCAACACTTGTCTGTGCACTTAAATCTAGGTTGCCTTTTAGCATCCTTCTAGCGGCCTCTCTTACTCCAGTCCTGTTATCCTAAAACTCATGACAGTCCAATCACAATGCATCTTGGCAGTGAATGTGGAAGGCAAGGATAGCATTCTGTGATCCTCTTGGATGATTCCATATCATGGAAAGATTCAGTTTCCCATTCTACTCTCATATCTTTCAAGGTGCTTGGTGAAAGCTGAATGAAGCTGGCATGATTGTTACACCATGACTTTCAGAAACCTATTCCCCTTGGTGATTCAGCCCCGAGACCGTGCCCTCTCTCTTCCGCCAAACCAATTCGCATCTTTTCAAATATGTAGCTAGGAGGTCAAACAGGTCACAACTTACTTTGCCTCAGTGGTTCCTCAGTTGGGACATCAAGAAACAGCTTGTGAAAGTGCATATTTGCCTTGTACTATAATGAGAACAAAACATAGGGATTACTGCTCTCGCTTTTTTGTGAAACATCAACAAATTTTAACTTCAATTTAAATTACATAACAAATTTTCCCTCCCCTAATATAGCAACCTTAGAGATTCCTCCTCCCTGATCTATAGTCTCCAAGACAACACTTCAGTGAAAAAAACAGTGGAAGGCAGGGCACAAAGGTTTCACTTTCCAAGAAGATTAGTGACCTGTTGGTTGGACATGCATCTACAATCATGATGCGGCTCGTGGTCAGCCTGCTGCCAAGGAGGCCGGACAAGGATGTGCTTAATAAGAAATGAGTAGATTCTAAGGAACCTCACCAGGGAAGGCAGCGGATCCCAGGACATTAAAGAAAAGTGAGCACTCTTAGCAGAGGGCAAGGGCTAAAGGCTTTGTAGTCAGATAAACCTAAGTCTACGTCTTGGCTGCACCTCTCCTTTGGTATATGATGGTGGCCGAGTCACTTAATTTCTCTGGCCTCAGTTTCTTCTTCTGTGCCAGACGCAAAAACAGTAACTGTCTCAGAAGGATGCCATAAGGCTTAAATGGGATAGTACATCTAAGGGACCTACTATCTGGTATTGTCACTAACACTATCATTGTCGTGAAGGCATTTCCTTAGCTAGTGTTGGGGGTGGGGAGATGACAAGGAGGATTTCACACAAAAGACCTAACTCTCCAGGGCGGCAGACCCCCCAAGAGTCTGAAATGCTCCATCACTTCACTTTCAACACATCTGTTTCCACGACTGTGACAACAACATTATATAGACAGCAATTTACAGTTTGTCAAATGCTTTCACAAACACCATCCCCACAATAACCTGGGAACTGATGTCCCCATTCCATGAGTCAGGACACTGTGCCTCAGGGATACTGAGCGACTGAACTGGTACCACACAGCTACTAAGAGGAACAGCTGTGTCCTCCTTCCACAGGACCACTCTGCCTGATAGGATGTTTTGATGAAAAAGTCTTATGAACAGAACAGAGAGATCTACAAGGAGGCCCTCGATGCTTTCTTATCCAAAGTAGGAGTGGTCTCAATGGCAGAACTGGCCCTAGTATTGCCATAAAAAAGAACTTTATGCAGCTATGCAGACAACAGATTGTCCTGCAAGTCACTATTTTATAGATAAATACCACATATAAAGTAGGTTACCTCACGCAGCTTCCTGGGAGAACACTATACATGCAGAGAGTAACCTAGACTAAAGCTAGGTGATCTATACGGGCTTCACTAACATTTTGTTTTTAATGGCTACAATGAACACTGGGTGCACACTTGATTTCAAAATGTCTTAGGCCATAGAGTCTTCAAAAATATGAATGTAGGGGCCAGCCCGGTGGCGCAGCAGTTAAGTTCACACATCTGCTTTAGCGGCCCGGAGTTCGCAGGTTCAGATCCCGGGTGCGGACATGGCACCGCTTGGCATGCCATGCTGTGGTAGGCGTCCCACATATAAAGCAGAGGAAGACGGGCATGGATGTTAGCTCAGGGACAGTCTTCCTCAGCAAAAAGAGGAGGATTGGCAGCAGTTAGCTCAGGGCTAATCTTCCTCAAAAAAAAAAAAAAAAGGCAAAAAGCCAAAAAATGTACTGGGACTGATCTAAATTAAAAGCGACATGACAAATAAATGCAATACATGGCTCTTGATTGGATTCTAGAGAAAGGGGAAGAAAAAACCTTTATAAAGGACATTTACTATTGGGACAATTCTGGAAATTCCAAAATGGATTTTATATTAATAATATTTTTGTATATTTACTATTCAGTTAAATTTCTTGGGTGTGCCAACAGTTTTTTGTTCTAGTTCTTAGGAGATACATATTTAAGTAGTTAGGGGTGACGTCCAAAAAAAACACCTAAAACTGTTGACTGAGTAAGTGTGTCACACTCTGACACAGAACTGGGCTTTGTTACCTATCTGGGTATATTTTAGATCAGAATCAAAATTACTGCTGGATGAGAATCATGACCCTGTTCACAGGTTTTCCTCCTCTGTGGACAGGTGGGTCACCTTCTATTCGCACACGTGCCTTATCAGACTTTTCTTTTTGGCAGGGAGGAAGAAGATTGGCCCTGAGCTAACATCTGTGCCAATCTTCTTCTTTTTGCTTGAGGAAGATTGTCACTGAGATAACATCTATGCCAATCCTCCTCTATTTTGTATGTGGGACACCACCACAGCATGGCTTGATGAGTGGTATGTAGGTCTCTGCCTGGGATCTGAACCTGCGAACCCTCAGGCTGCCAAAGCAGAGCTCATGAACTTGACTACTACGCCACTGGGCCGGCCCCCAGACTCTTTACTTTTAATGCAAGGATGTTATACCTCTCCTGGTTCTGGCTAATTATTAGACAGGCACATGACTCTGTGCTGGTCCTTGCTCTCTGGGCACTTGTCAGAGTTTGGTGTCACGGTGTAGGACTCACTACCACTCAGCCTGTGTTGGAAGGTCAGCTGTGAAATACAGCATCAAATTAACTGAAGGAAGTGTAGCCCGTCCTTTCTTCTAGATTCTCTACAATCTATACCTACGTTAGTCCTGACTAGCAGGAAGCTACCCACTGGGGTTCTTTCTTCCCATTGGCTTTAATGCTTCTGTCACCCTCTGAGACAGCACATGTCTCATTCCCAGATTACCTGGCTGGAAGATGAAGACTTTTTCCTTTCAGATTTAGAGTCATTTTTGCTTTCTGTTTTACAGTCATTCTTGTCACTTGCTAAAGAGGCACCGTCAAAACTGGATTTTGACCTGAGGAAAGAAAGCCCAGGGAGTCTATAAGATGAATTTTTTATGCTACTCATTAATTTTATTATAATAAATCTTGATTATTATACCACCTCACAAGAGAACATGACATTCGTTTTTCTCTTCTAGACATCAAGAATCACTCAGAAGCCTCTACGAGCATTTACACAGCCCGAGCTGGAGGAGACTAGCGGATTTCAGCAGGCTGTAATCTCAAACTGCAGACATGGTAACTTACAGAAGGGAGAAGTCACAATCGAGTTGTGAAAGTAATTGTATCAAAAGTATTTTAATCAGTGTATAGAGGAGTACTGGAGGCAAATTACCCAAGAAAACTGCAGCTAGAGTTCAATCAAAGAAGATTTTTGTTTTAGAATTCTATTTGACAAGTGTTAATTGAGTGGGGCACAGTGTTAAATGCCCTGGGGCACAGGAAACAGTCTTTGTCCTTAAGGAGTCTGTGCAGGCATCAAACATCTTTTAAAAAGGCAGCACATGATTTAGCAGCCAAACAAGACATATCATAGGCGTTGAGATAATAAGTCCAACAGGAGGTAAGAGAAGAGACCAATAGGATGAGGTGGGTTTAATACACTGGGCCTAACAGGATGAACAGGAGTTGGATCTGAGGAAAAGAGAAACAGAACATCCCAGGGTGGGAAAATGGTAGAAGTGAAGTCAGGATAAAAAAGACGAACATGTTTGGAAGTCAAGTCTTCCTTCGTTCTTGTCAAGGCAGAAGTCAGAGCTCTAGGACTTGTCTCTAAGGTGTTCCAGTCCTGGCTCTCCATTTCAGTGGACGTGTGAATCTGCACATATCTGCAAACCTAGAGCTGAACACAGTCATTTCAAAGAGGAATGCGGGTATGATTTTTAGAGGTATTTATACAAACAAGTTTGATGATACAATTATGTAGGTTTTTTTTGTTTATTGGAGGAAAATAGCTCATGAGATCCATGATTCTACAATATGATTTCTTAGAATGAGGCTCAGTTAAAACAATATTTGGTTCAAAGTGGATTTAAGAAGAATCTTAAGCAATTCAAGTGGTATGGGGTGTGACAGAGGGACAGAAATGACTGACGTTAGAGAGATACTAGGCTCTGGTTTTCTCAGCTGGGAAAAGAAGGACTATGTGACGTCCTAGGCCATGTCCTGCCCCAACAGTTCAACTGCGTGATGCTCAAACCACAGGTGGAAATACCTCTCAGCAATTCAAGGTACACAGATTCGGATTGAGCTAGCAGCCAATGAATCTATTCATGGATATAAATTCCTTTGGAATTCTAGGGATCACTTTTTTTTTTTTTGAAATTATGAGAAAACATCTATACTCTACTTGAAAATAAAATTATTTTTACAAATGTCAACTTTACCTATTATTTGTACCATCCACTAATTTGAATTTATCACCTCCACTGATTCAAATTAATAAATGCTACTGGAATCACCAAGGCAACGATTAGACCTTTTGAAGAACTATGGCCTGGAAGCACACGTGACAAGCAGGGCAGCTCCCCCCTTGCTAATTTTAAGAGGCAGAGCTGAAGGGGCTGCTGCATAGTATTGGCCTCTGTGGTGGGAGTGGGAGGGGTGCCTATTTACACAGTATTGATTTCTTTGGGTCTTCTCAACCATGTTATTCTCACTTCCTACAGATGATGATGAGCAGGACCGGACGCTGAGTGCAAAGGAACATGTGGGCCTCTTATTCAAAACTTCCCGACAGCAAGAGGAGAGCATTAAACTAAGCATGGGCTCTTTGCAAATCCACAGATCACATGCCCACGAAATTTAACACACATGCCCTGATGATGAATGTATTATTCTCTGAAGCCTGGGGAAGTTGGAGTAAAACCAACAGTGTTTTAAAAATGCCTGCAGTAGCCAGTCAGCAGTGGTGAAAAATACAAGAAACGACATGCTTGGTGCCTCTGCGGAGAGACTCATTTGGTGAGTGAGGCAGGATGCTCTGACAGGAAACAGCTCTAGAAAGAATGGTTAAAAGTGAGATGTGTTAAAACAGGCATGCAGAAAAGATGGAGAGATAATTGGGAGTGATAGGAAGAAAAATTGGGGGGAAGAGTGAAAACTTACACTTGGTCTTGAGTGAAGTATAGATTTGGAGAGAAGGTATGGGCTGGGTAGCCAGAAAGAAAGGGAAAAGCAGGATTTAATCATCCCTTAGCAGAGGCCAAAAGCATAGAAGATAGCAGTTCTGACAGTTCTAATAATAGGGAGGGAGCAATCACTCCTCCACTTGGATGGATAAGTGGCCACATTGACCTGAAATTGACCACTGGCTTAACCATTTTCTTTTAAGGGCTGAAAAGCAACTTTAAGTGCCTATTTCTTCCTTCTTTGTGAAAGAAGGCACATAATTGGTGCCTCTGAGAGTGATGGGGACCACAGCTCCACATCTTAAAACCAGCTGTCCCCTCACAGCCCCACGATCCGACAGACTCTGGCCCCAGGAAACGGGCAACCCCCTAAGACGTGTACACCCTGCATGGAGATCCCAGATGGTGTTCCCCTCTGCTCTTTTTTATGGCTACTAGATAAGTGTGACCGCACTTATGCACACCCACAGGCTGAGCGGACACTCCAACCCGGGCAGGCCTCATTAGCAACCTGGCCAACCTTTCCAGGTGCTTTATAAATCTGTGCCAGAGCCTGGGCCACTCTGGCTTTACTGGTTAGCAAAATCAGTGCTTTAAGAAAGGGGCAGACAGTCCACAGAAGGCTGGGGCAGGAAGGAGAAAAGATGCTCCTGGGAAGAGATGAGGGGAAGAGATGAGAGAAAGCGGCGAGCGCCAGTGCCTGGAGGTCAAGGAAAAGCACCCCCCTTCTTTGTTTGCCTACAGAAGACTCTCAGTCTTTTAACAACCACCCTAAAACTAGAAACACCAGCTCCTCTCAGCAGCCCCTCTTCCCCAAAAGGTCAAAAAGCAAGCAGAGAGTCAATGGGTGGACTCACCACAGGGAGATGAGCCTCTTCGGGTCTGGGGACTCGGCCTCGCTGCACGGGGCAGGAGACTGGGCTGTTGGGGACCTGCAGACCTTCTTTTTCTCCTCCACACCATTCTCAGCCTCTGAGCTGGAGAAGAGAGAAAAACGCTTCACCTTAGACATCCAGAGCGGGGTGGACGGAAAAGCGAAGCAGCTGCTTGGCTTTCTGGGGGGGCAGAATGATCTTCAGTCTCCACCAACAGGCTGAAGTCAACTAGGACAGCTGTGCCCTCTCCAAATCTCCATTATAATAACCCCTCTCGGCTGGCGCCTCAAGCACACTAGCTGCAGGTCACGCCTGCTCCAGCAGGTAAAAGTCCAGGTTTACGGTCAGGTAACAGCATGACTTTGCGGAAACCTGCTGCCTCCCAGCTCTGCGCCCTGTGGGCCGGGCACTGCCCAGCTCTGCCCTGCCAACCCAGGAGCAAGGCGGCAGGTCACCTGGCGGCTGGGAGGTACCCTGAGCACACCTGTATGCTCATGCTCATGCTGACGTGTGGCCTCCTGCTGGGAAGCCACACTGCCCTCTGTTTGCACTTCCTTTATGTCACCTATCACCTTTTGTTGTAGTTACATACGTCCCACTTTGGGCTGCTGCTATTTTAACCAACCACGTCTCTAAGCAATTTACAGTGTCTAATCTGCACAGCCTAGGCAGGAATTATTACCCCTATCTCACAGATGAGGCACCTGAGGCTCTCAGATATTGACTATCTTGCCCAAGTTCACAGAACTACCGTCTGAGCTGGTATTCAACCTCAGGTCTGTCCATCAGGGAGGCCTTTGTGTACACACATTCTCCTTCTTGCTTTCTCTCTCTCTCTCCCCCCTCCCCAATACACTCATCCCCCCAACCATACATCTGTCCGTTTAGCCCCTTATTAGCTCTTCAGTGTGAGAGCTCTAGGGTGGGGTGAGAATCCTTATTGATTTTTCTATTGACCATAGGGTCTAGGATGGTGTTAGTACATAAGCACGATAACAGGCTCTTGGAAAACTGATCTAGTTTTCCAAGAGCCTGTTATCGTGCTTATGTATGACCTTGGTCAAAGAGGGAATGGAGAGAACAAACGGAGGCCAGCCAGGGTGGTGGACGCAGAAGTGAGCTCCCTCAAACTCGGGAACAGGGGAAAGCATTTCCAGTGTGGGAAGGAGCAGGGGAAGGGACGTGGTAAGGGAGAATACATGCTGTTGTCCATGGATCAGACCTTCTCTGGTGTCAGCCTGCACAGCAAAAACCTGCTTCTAAGGATGTGAGAACTCCACGGTGGCTGAGCATCAAAGAAGACATAAGATAGCACCGCTATGACAGTTTAGCTAATTTTAATCCTAATTTACCACCCATTTGGTATCTTCACCTGCAAATGACCGCTCAGGCAGGAAATGTTATTGGTTAATTTAAACTTTGTGGTTGCTTGCTTACCACTTTTCACAGCATATGAAAATTCCAGCCCACACTAGGGGTCCTAGTGTAGTGTCAAAATCAAGACCAAGTGTATCTGACAAAGTATCCAATTAATAATCCCTACGAATGGTTGATGCTCACTTTGTAATTAGCATTTATCTTTTCCTAAGTAGATAAATATTCGAGGACAGAGCCCCCACCTGCTACTTCTTCAATTCTTCTCAAAGCACTGAAAACACTTATGTACACTAAAAGGGCTCAGTCCACAACTGAACTGCATTATGTGACAAAGGGTACATAGAAGGCCTTCAAATGTTAACAGGAAAACACTGCTTTGACTTAAAATAGAAGATTTTATTTAAATCTAGCATCATGTTTAATTTATGGACTCAGAGAATTTTAGAACTGTTAAGGGGCCTTCGAGCATGTCTCTGCCTTTTCCTTCTACCCCCCAAGACACACACATTACTTCTATTCTTCAAAACCATCAGGCAGAAATATACTTGAGTGTCCCTCTTAAAGTAGAGAGATGAAGTGTGTGTGGAACTTCAATAATCCATCTCAGCATCCCTTCAAATATTTGCTGAATCTTAAGCGGGGTCAGATTCAGACTTGGGGGCAGAGCTGTAGCTGTCCTGTACAGCACCTTTGTGTACCAGGACCACTCCACTAGGATGCATTCATAAGAAGGGGCCCCTCAACAACGACAAACAAACACAGAGCATTGGAGATTGGATTGGTGGTTACCACAGGAGAAGGGGGGAGGGCAAAAGGGGTGATTAGGCTCACATGTAAGGGGATGCACTATAACTAGTTTTTGGGTGGTCAACATGATGTAATTTACACAGAACTCGAAATAATAATGATGTACATCCGAAAGCTATATAATCTTATAATCCAATGTTACTGCAATTAAAAAAATAAATAATAAAATTAAAAAAAAAATAAGAAGGTGCCCCTCATTCGGGACATAGCCCTACTGACACATGGCCTGGCAGAGACAAGGTGCCCCTTGCTCTGGGCAGAAACAGCCCAGCACCAAGGTGCACAGGAAGCAGAGCTCGGCTAGAGTCTGCCCGTCCTTGCCCCTTGCCCCTTCCTGGTCAGGCACTTTCTGCAGTGTGGGGCACTGGGAGCTTCACCACGTGTGGTGGTCCTCTTTCAGGGCCCCTAGCTTAGCACTGAAAAGATACAGTGTGCACCTCTATATCAACCCCCTCAGCAATGTCATTTAATGACAGCACATACCTGTATGCTCAAGTGAAAATGGCTTCTTTCTAGACAGTCTCCACCCCACTGTGCCTTCCACTTGTGCTTAGTCTCCAGCACTGGTTCTCTCCTTGAAGGCACAGGCTCCACAAAGCCTTCCAACCAAGTGGTCTGGGCAATGCTGCTGCTGGCTGTATAACGACGAGGCCCCTAATCAATTACTGCCTTGCTCTGTTCACTTTTTTCCCAAATGTCTTATTTATCCAACTACTGGACTAAGTTCCTTAAAAGCAGGGAACTTCTTTTTTTCCACAGCACCAGATCAGCCTTCTGCTCACAGTGGTCATTTGCATGTGGTGTTGGATGTGGGATTAATTCTGCAGTGTCTCAGAGAGGAAGTGAAATTCATCTATGGGCCAATTCAATTTTAGGTTTTTGTTTACTTAAAGATGCTATGGAAACTCAAGCAAGTGAATTCTGAACACGGGAGAGATTATTCTGGCAGGCAACCCTTCCCTCGGAGGTCTCAGCAGCAGCAGATGAAAACTATGTGGAATCCAAATGGCGGAGACGGGCCGCGTTTGGGTGAGCAGAGTGTGGGAGGGGAAATGGCAGGCTTCCTCCGGGCCTCTCAGTAACTCTAAAGTTACTGTCGGTGAAGCTGAACTCTCACTGACAAGGGAGGTGAAACTACAGGTCTCATTTAAATCACGAAAATAAAGAAATCGGTTCTTTGTTTTTTTAAAACAAGAAGACAAGGCTCTTTCAAGATACTGACTAAACGAGTCAACTAAAAAAACAAAACCAAACCCCAAAAACAATCCTCCTTTTTCAACAAATGTTTATTGAAGGGTCCCTGCTGGCAGGGCAGGATGCTCAGAGGTGGGTGGGCGAGACAGAGGAGTGAGTGACAGTTGTAAGTATCCATAGAAACGGAAACAGCAGAACGTGCTGGGACACAGGATCAACCTTCACCTGGCCTTGGCAGGTTATTTCTTCTCCCATCTCCAACCCAACTCCAGCATCAGCTATGGGCCCTGACAACTTTTCAGTAGGAATTTCAGAGCAGTGAGACAGATAGTCATGCGTATGCCAACCAAGCCTGACTTCACCTATTTGGGGACGGCATTTTTATTTTTTTTTTAAAGATTGGCACCTGAGCTAACATCTGTTGCCAATCTTCTTTTTTTTCTTCTTCTTCTGCTCCCCAAAGACCCCCAGTACATAGTTGTGTATTTTTAGTTGTGGCTCCTTCTAGTTGTGGCATGTGGGATGCCACCTCAGCATGGCTTGATGAGCGGTGCCATGTCCGTGCCCAGGATTTGAACCGGCGAAACCCTGGGCCACTGAAGCAGAGCATGCGAACTTAACCACTCAGCCATGGGGCCGGCCCCTGGGGACAGCATTTTTATTATGAGCTAGGAAGTGCTGGTTTCAATAAGACACTGCCACACACTGTTACACAATCTACAAAAAAATAAAAAACAGGTGGACAATCCCTAGCAACAGTCCAATATTTGTCAATTTCCAGACCTCATTAGTCTGATGATGACCTGACTCAGATTTCACAACTTTTCAGAATTAGAATTCTTACATGGGGTCAACTATCATTCCTCCCAGAGACAGTCTCTGTGAATTTAAGGAAAACCGAGCACTCCTTTCTCCCGTCACTTCAATGCACGTATTCAGGCAGCAGCACATGCAAGTCAAGTGAGCAGATACGCGGTAGAATGATGATGAAGTTGCATCTCAGATGAGTGATTAAGCCGCCTCTCAGGTACGTGAAAACAAGTGCCTCACTAGGGTTTAGTCCAGGAAGCTGTGTTCCTTTCTAGTTACAGTGACAAACCCTTTATTTGAGTCTACCTTCAAGTTAAATTCGTATAAGCTAAGGCATAAAAAATGTCACTAAACTCCCTTAGGGTGATATGGGTGAGGGCAGTTTGACCCCACTATCATTAAAAAAAAATCCCTGATCACCGTTTCTTAAAACCACAGTCTTGACCAACAAAGGCTTAGAAGTGACTTGAAGGTAGGGTATGTTTCACTAGAGGATCTGATGGGATAAAATCGTAGAAATGGGATTGTTGTGATTAAGGCTAGGTCTGCGAACATAGAGTGCTGCTGAAGCCCTGTACTGAAAACTAGGCTGCACCTGGAACTGCCAAGACCTGGGGCCTCACAGACTCTTGTTTTTGGTATGCTGCCTGCTCAGTGGCCCCATGGCCGGCAGCAGGGGCGGCAACACTTGGGAAGCAGATGGGCAACAGGGAGAGAGGAGGGCTCTGGGGACCGCTGGGCAGTAGCCGTCGTGCAGAGAGAGACATCACAGTAACCAAAAGAAGGAAGCAGAATGGGGTGCAGAATGGTGCAGGAGGTGGTGAGGGAGAGCAGGACCCCTCCAAGACCCCTCAGCCTCTCCAACTGCAAAGTAAACCCAGAATCTCCCAAACCAGATTTTTATGTCAGGAAGAAGAGTCTTTCACTTACAATTCTGATATCTTTGCTAGAAACTTTACATTTCATCTATCTGTCTATCTACACATTTATTTCTGAATAGGCACTAGAAGCACAAGTACAAATTCATAAGTTACAAATGGAAAAAGAAATCTCCCTTCTACCTCTGTTTCACGGTGGTCCTGCTTTTGTCCAGAAAGGTGCCTACTGTCCCAGCTCCTGTGTGTCCTTCTAGGGAGAATCTGTGTGCATGACTGTGTGTATTTTTTAAGCACAAATGATAGCATGCTACTTCACATCTTGCTGGGTTTCTTTTTACTACTACATCTTGGTGCTTTTTCCGTATCATTACACGTAGAGCTTCCTCATTCTTTTTAATGACTGCATAGAGTTCCACTGTCATGGGTGAATTATAATTTAACCAGTTCCTTATTGATGGGCATTTAGGTGGATGTCAGTCTTATGACAAATACAAACAACATTGCAACAAATGTCCTTGTATATTTATGGTGTGTAAATATCAAAGGATACTTTCCTGGAAATGTAACCACTGTCTCAAAACGTAAATAAAATAATTTAAAACTTTTATTGCCAGATAATTTAAAACTTTTATAGTTATTGCCAAACTACTCTCAGTAGAGGTTTTGTGACCCATGCCCACAATATATAGCAGTTTACACACTCTCATTAACTAAGTATTAAATAAAAAAAAAAAAAGTGCCTAGTAGAACACATGGCACATATAATAACAATAATTTTAATGATGATTAGTATTAAACGTTTTTATCTTTGTAAATGTGAGAGGTGGAAAAAAAAGAAATCCCAGCATGGTTTTGATTTACATTTCTCTTACGGGTAAGATTGAGTGTATTTTCATGCATTTAAGAGTGTTTTTTTAATTTCCTGTTTTGTGAATTAGCTGTTGGTATGTACATTTTGTCAAGTTTTCTAGGGGGTTGTTGATTAAAACATTCAGGGAAAACAATTATCATCAAACCTGCATCACCAATTCTTGGCAATAATCTAGAATTGACTTTCTAAATAAATAATCTTAAACATTTAGAAAAGTTAAGTAGATATTAGAGGTCAGTAACGTTAAAATAAAATGTTAATGATAAAGTAACTATTTTTTTCCTTGACAGTCTATGGCAGATAGAAAAAAAGGCATCCCCAAAACATAATATTCTTTTGTTTCAGCAAAACCTTTAATGAAACCTGACAGGCTTCCAGTTCAGGGGGCAGCACAGGAGCACAAATGTTTGTCTCTCCTTTCTGAGGCCTGTTAAAATGATTATGTACAAAAGAAGTAATAATCCTGCTTACAACGATGGAGGAAACTATCAACAGGAGAGCGATTTCCCAAAATTTCTGGAAAATGGAAAGTAGAAAGTAAAGTACAATATTAACTAGTGCAGCAAAGTAGAGGAAGCTGTAGTTTCAGAAATAATGGGCATCAATGGAAGCTAAGAGAATAGTGATCTGTTTGTCAGAGTCCAGTGAGGTGCTAGAGGAGGAGGACGTAAGAAGTTGTCAAAAATGTTAGATTAAACTACAGGTGTTGGGGCCATCCCCATGGCCGAGTGGTTAAGTTTGCACACTCCGCTTCGGTGGCCCAGGGTTTCGCTGGGTCGGATCCTGGGCACGGACATGGCACCGCTCATCAGGCCATGCTGCGGCGGCATCCCACACGCCACAACTAGAAGGACTCACAATTAAAAATACAAAACTATGTACCGGGGCACTTTGGGAGAAAAAGGAACAATAAAATCTTTAAAAAAAAAAAAAAAAAAGAATGGTGAGAAGGTGAAAGAAGGGCAGAGGTTACCAATTTCTTATCCTGAAAAGTGGAGAGTCAAATTGATTTAACATGAGAGTTACGCTGATGTATTATTTAAAGAGATAAATGTGTGAAAATAGGAACTAGAAAGTGATATGCCTATTTAACACTGGGAGTAGGAAGAGAGGGAGGCAGAGAATGAGTGTAAGTGGGCTAACTCTTATGTTCCATCAAAACAGGAAGTTGAGAGATAAGGACTAAAATTAAGAAAGCGAGGGATATACACATGTATAAAGAAGTAACCACTACAACCAAAATTGGTACAGTTAAAAGAAGCTACTGGGGAGGCAGATAGAGAATAGGAGAGGTGGGAAGATGTAAAGAAGATGTAGAAAAGATGTAAAATACCGTAAAGATCAGAAAATAGGTGGATTTACAATCTTCAAATGCTTGAGTTCCTACTATGTGTAAAACATACTGCCAGACGCTGTACTCTCAAAGGACTCAGCCTGTGCTGAGAATTTGAGTTTAGCACATAAATAAAGCATAAGGGATATCTGCCAGAAAGATAGTGTCTTGGGAATTCAGAAATCTCTTCTAATTGTAAAGAAGAGAATCAGGGAAGTTTTGTGGGGGAAATAACCATGACGTTGTGTGAGGGTGGGACACTATATTTTTCTAACTTAGCAGACAAATATTATAAGTGTCAGAAATACAATTCAGTAGAAGAAACCAGAGTGTAAATTATATTTCCATTTGTCTTACAAAACAATAAAAATAAAACAGTTTCTTTGGATGGAAAAAATCAAAACCTTCCATTATCACATGGTAGTCATCTGTGCCACTTCTCTACCCAAAGAAACAATGTATTTGCAGCAAAACTTATTGTGGAAGGATTGACATTTGAGCTGGGTACATATAACTTGGACTTGTGAAGATACCAAAAAAGGGCATGAGAAATACAAGGAAAGGCAGAAGCGAAAACATGCAGACAAGGGAGAGTCACACATGCACAAGGAATCTAACAGTTTGGTTTTCTCTGGAGTATAGACACCAGAAAGCAGCAGCAATTAGGTGGTTGTGAAGTTTGATTCCTGATAAGGGAGGGCTGCTTTCTGACTTCATTTGGTTGGCAGTAGGGATTAAGTGAAGATATTTAAACCGAAGGAATGAAAAGACGAGATATCAAGTGCCCACCTTTTCCCACATATACATCATGAGGGGCCTGACGAGATGTGTGCTTCTGGAGGACTATATGCATCAGTGTACAAGAACAGGGCGTTGGGGAGTGTGGAGGCTGGAGGCAGATAGGGGGACAAGTTTGAAGGCAAGAAGCAGAGACTGCACTGGAGAGATAACCCAGAGAGAACACAAGAACAAGTGCAGAAAGCAAGCAATGGAAAAGAACATCCAAGATAACCTCGAGGTTATCTGGGGGATGGAGAAGATAGCATTGCCACAAACGGTTACAGGGAACACAAAAGGAAATGTAGTCTGGTGGGAGGGATCATGCGAATCTAGTTTTAGATATGATAGACAAATATTGTTAGCAGATAGAAAGCTGTAGCTAAAAAACCAAAAGAGCCCAAAAGAACAAGAAAAAGAGTATCTGACTCTGCAGAGGAAGGATTCCGCCAATTGGAAACTCTTTCTGTTGAGTCCCAAGCACATTGCCATGGCAATGAGTAATACCTGAAGCTCAGCTGCCACCCTAGGGCCGGAGGAATGGCATAGCACAGCCACCAACGGGCCCCCAGAGACCTCTTTAAAATGGTCTCACAGAGCTCCCCTCTGTTCCCATTAAACTGGACAAGTCATTGTCCCAGAACAATCATGTGAATCACTTCCTTCTTTACACCTGCTCCTAATTCTGTTTTCCTAAATCAGTGCTTTTCTTTCAAAGCCTAAGGCAAAGCACATAACTCCAAAAAGCATTTAATCGTCAGGATTCTAATACTGAAGGGACAGAAACCCAACTCAAACTAGCTTTTTTTTAAAAAAAAACCCAACAACCCAGAAGGGCTTTTGTCTCTGTTTTAAGATGAAGTCAACAGTAGAGAATAGCTGCAGCTGCAGACGATCCCCGTCAACCTCTGGAACACACAGCCGCGATCTCCAGGGTCTCCCTCTCCAAGTCTTCTGGGACATCAATGCTCAATTCATTCTCCTGAGACATCGCCTCCATTATGTCATGCCACTGCTCCAGAACCAACAATGACTTTCTATTGAGCATCAGACTGCAGCATCTGGATACAAGCCAAGACCCTCTACAGTTTTGCAGTCTCCCTCTACTTTTCTAAAAGAATTCTCCATTCCAGCCATGTTGGTCTTCTCACCATGGCCTCGCTTACATCATGTTCCACTCTCCCTCTGTGCTTTGGCTCTTGGTTCTTCTAACCTGGAATACTTTCTCTGCTCCTTCCTAAGTACCTACAGCTATCCATTGTTCCATGCCCAGGACATGTCCCATTACATACCCTTTTGATACTGGCCCCCGTTTCTTTACTTCCAGTGGCTAGATACAAGAAATTGTGCCACTAATACTTTTTGACTGGACAACTTTGAGTATATCTGCAGTATAGGACAACAATTAGCATTCAAAAGAGTGCTTAGGCTTAAATTTTATCTCAACACCTACGTAGTAAACTCCTTCCCAAGTGCGATTTACAAGTTCCGCTGGAAGAGGGCCATGTTGTATGTGGGAGAAGGGAGAAAAAGGCTGTTTTTTCACTTTCACTGAATCAGCATTGTGTGCAAACTTAGTTTTCAAACTGATTATTAGTTAGGTGAGTAATAATTGGAAACCATATGGAAACTTGAACAGACTATCTTCACTTTTAGAGGAAACAATTGTAAGCAAAATCATAATCAAACTAAATAACTTAGCAGTGGTATTTTGAGGCCAAGCACAAGTGGAAAACAACAAAGGAAAATGACAAGAAAATGCATCAAGGAGGCAGCAAGTGACTTTTCCAATTTCCAGGAAAGATAGATTGATGCTGCAGATAGTAAGTGCCTTTTTGTTATTTACACCCTCAGCATGTAAACAGTATTTTGTATGTTGCATTGCTCAGAGCTAACAAAACATCTAAAAATACGTTATTTATTATATCGCCTTCAAACTAGAATATAATCTTCTTAGGGGCAGGGACTTTAAATATTTTTTGTATTTCTATCTCTACTCCTTTTTTGAAGTTGTTCTTCACCAGCAATTGCTGAACGTGAGAATAAACTCCTTTTCATACACCTAAGATATATTAGAGGACGTCTATTTAGTTAAGGCTTTTGGCCTGAAGGGTGTGTGTGGGGAAGAATTAGATTTTAAAAGTGGAATGAAAAACATACCAAAACAGAATTATAGGAATGCAAGATATGGCATTAAATCCAGGAAAAAACATTTAGAGAAAGTACAATATTAACAAATCTTCAGCTATTATGGCAAATATTCAAAATATCATAAATACCAAATAAGATTGAAAAGAACCTCAGGTATTTAGAAATAACTACAAATTAGATAACTGTATCTAATATCTATAGATAAGCTATAAACTAGATTATGGAGAGCAATTGGGTCATTGGGACTATTTTCTTGAGAGGTAATACAGAAAAAGAATATGCCATGTGGTAAATCAAAAAAGCCATTTGGAATTAAAGACAATTCTGAATGACAAAATGAAGCGAAGCTGTTTACATGCACTGGACTTGCAACTGGTCAAATTCACAAGTATGCCTATTCCTCAGAGCAGGGATTGTAAAAATTAAGGATAATTAAGAAGTTCTTTCACTTAGCTTTGGGTAGGGCTACAACTAAAAATTTCAAATAGGAATCTGGTCTATTTCTAAGCACCTCTACACCAAAAGAGATCCTATACCTGTGATAAATCGAAACACACATAGTTTTGAGGAAGAACCAACATCTAAGGACTGTCCCTAATCTCAATAGATTTACAGTTGAAATGAAGAGATTAAGCACACACGTTAAAAACAAAACCCACTCTGATATCAACCCCATTAAAACCCCAAATAAAAAATGTTAATGCCTCTATTTTGGAGTTTCCAGAATTAAGTGGGGTCCATCACAAAGAATATCAACTTGGAACCCCATTTTAAAGGAAGAGAGGACCAAAGATTATACAAAATTGGGAGCATGAGGAGTTCAGGCAAGTCATGAAAAGTTACAGTACACAAAGAAGAAGAAAGGAAAGAACAAGTAAGCTGTATATGAGGAACGCCAGAGAGAAGGTGTTTGTAGTATAAGAACCTGATAGGTGAGCAGAATGATGAGGACTCGGGCAGCTGAGGCGCTGAACTTAGAGATGGAGGGGTGAGCAGAGGAGTTCCGAATTTATGAGAGAACAGACCCTGCCAGGGTTTCCTGAGATGAGGCACAGCTTTATGAAAACGGTACTCCTGAGAAAATAGTGTATCTTCTGATACATGGGTACTGGAAGAGAGTAATGGTACGGAGACCTGATTTGAAGGACTCTTCTAGCAAAGACAAGGAATGAGGAACAGGCATAGTGAGGCGGGGAAAAGGGAGGAGGTAGAGAGGCCCCACAGCGAGACAGCATAGTCAACTTCGTGGGCAGAACATTCTTTTCCGTGAGTACAAATTCCTCTTGAATTACATTTCATTTCTCTTCTTACTATACCTATGATAATAAGTTTTATTCGGGGGGGCGGAGAATGGATCATGCCAGAAATACATGTATTTAGCCAGAAGAGAATATTTTACCTGTTAATAGCACAGTAACATTTAAAGGTTAAAAAAGAAAACCACAAAAAACCCAGGGCCATTAGAAGCAGACTTGGGAAGAGAGAATGTCTGCTTTTGTTTTTGAGGACCCACCTCCCGGCCCCGTGGAAACGCGGGGCGCTCCTTGGCCCTGAGCTGCTGGAGAAGGCATTGGACCTGAAGCATCAGAGATGAGCGACCTCCTGCCTCCCTGGCTGTCATCTGTCTTCACTGAAGAGCTTTCTTTCCTCTCATACCCTTCATTTCCTGGAACTCTGTCTATCTGTTCCATGTAGGGGAAAAAAAAAAAAGATAAAAAGCAAGAGAGCTAAAAGACTGAGATTGCGGGCACTGCAGCACAGTTAAAAGTTGCCACAAGAATCCAAGATAGCACCAGAGAGCGCTCTAGAAACCTGTCCCTCTTTTGCTTCCCCGCCTCGGCATGACCACTTCCTCAATCTCCTGTGCTCAGATGCCATAGTTCAGAATTGTCTGCATATGAGGCTCAGGACGTTCACAGGGCTGTGCTCTGTAGGAACTTCCCAGAGGCCAGTTTCAGAGCTCATGCCACATCACCCCCAGGAATCAAAACGGGCATGGGACATTATGGACGTCATTAGCACACTTGAAAATTTTCTTTGCTTAAATGCTGTGTATTATGAAAATTTGGGATTCCTTTTTTTCCAACGAAAAATTAACCGGCCTCAACTTCTAGATGAGACAAGTACTGTCACTTTTTAAAAATGGGCTATCTATACATTAGAGCAAACAGTTTTCTGTAAAAGCCTTGGTTTAACCAAAAGACCTCCAAACTAGATAGATTTCCTTAAGGAAAGAATAGTTCATGCTATCCCATGGAAAAAAATTTAAAAAGTACATTTTTAGTTATTTCAAGTTGTGAGTTTCAAAAGCGTTAATGTAACTTACTAATGAAAGTAAACCTATTAACTGTCTCTTCTCTGTATTTGTTTTGCCCCAGAACCCATCCCTGTGTTTTACACACACTAGTGTCAACGACATGGAATTATTCCACATGGTCATTATTTATATTATAATTATATTATAATTATCATATATATCAAAACATGGAATAATTAGAGAACTAATAACTCCTCACTGCTGTTGAAAAGAAATGTTTATCCCCATATTTTAAAGATAACTAACTGGCATATGATAGAAGAATTAGAATTAATGTAATTTATAAATGACAATTAGTACCTCTTCCAAGGAAATAAGCAGTAAGTCTAAACAGATTTTTTATTAAATCTTAAATCTGACATCCTTATTCCCTGCCCTTAATTTCTCCCACCACAAATAAGCATTTTTTTCTACCTGTCCTAAAATATATTGTTTTGGAAAATATCTGTTCTCTGCCTCTTCCCTCTTCCTCACTACTCCTTCCTACTGGATTTTTCAGGGGACTTTACATTTGCATTGCTGTTCTCAAAGAGCATTCACACCCACACCACAATACCATACTAGCCCTCCTGCCAACCTTATGAGGCAAGTATGTAGGACAGGCGTTACTCATATTTCACAAATAAGGAAACCAAGATGAGAGTGTTGAGGGACCACACTGGAACCTCCATTACTCTCATACTCTGACTATCTATCTCCCACCAAATCAAGTCAGACACTAAGACCTGTGGATTTCATTGTCAGTGCTCTTGAGTCAATTCCCATTCCTAGTGACCCTGTGTACAGCAGAGTGGAAGCCTGCCCATTCTTTTTGCACCATTCTCTCACCTTCTGGCACTATATCGACAATGCTCCACTGCTACTCACAGGGTTTCTTTGTTTTTGTTTTTTTGCTGAGGAAGATTCACCTGAGCTAACATCTGTTGTCAATCTTCCTCTCTTTTTTTCTTTGTATGTGGGTTGCAGCCACAGCATAGCTGCTAGCAGATGAGTGGTGGAGGTCCGCACCTGGGATCTGAACCCCAGCTGCCGAAGCAGAGCGTGCCAAACTTAACCACTAGGCCATGGGGCTGGCCCTCATAGGGTTTTCGTGGGCAATTTTTTGGAAAGTGAGTGGCCAGGTCCTTCTTCCTAGTCCGTCAGTCTAGAAGTTCCACTGAAACCTGTCCACTATGGTGACCCTGCTGCTATTTGAAATACCAGTGGCATAGCTTTCAGCATCACAGTAACATGCAGCCACCACATTATGACAACCGACGACTGGTGTGGTTCCCTGACCGGGAAACAAACCCAGGCTGCGGTGGTGAGAGTGCTGAATCTTAACCCCTAGACCACCAGGGCTGGCTGTAGATTGTGCCTCTTTAATATTTTCCAGCAATGCCCGCTTCTGTTCTTTCCAGTTCTGTTGGCTTAGGGAGGCTCCTCAGTGCCTCCTGCCTGGACTATACCTTCCTCCCTCATTTAAGCTGTATGTGACACTTGCTTCTTCCGTCTCACACCTCCTTCCATCTACATGGAAGATACTTTGCCCTGTTATCTTTGAAAAGCCCAAATATGATATGATATTCACATCATCTCCCCACCCCCACCCCATTTAAAACCCTTTTGGATCTCTACTGCCTACAAGATAAAGCTGAAGATAAGTACAGGAGGCCCTCTGCAATCTGGAGCCTCCCTCACTGGCTTTTAACCTCCTGCCATGTTTCCCCAACCCTGGCTTGGGCTGCCTAACCGCGCCCCCCGCCCCCTGCCCCAAGCACTGCTCATCTTCCAAGATTTAGCTCCGGCGGGGGTCTCCTCCTATAGGAAGCCTACCCCAACCCCTCTGTGCTCTGAGGACTGACATTCCTTTTTTCAATGTTCCTCCCCAGTACCCTACAAGGTATGACTGCCACAACAATTGTATGCTTTAACATGGGGTTTGTTTAAAGTTATGAATGGGCTGCTGTTTACTTGTCTTTCCCCTTCTTAGACCATAAGCCTCTGGAGGGCAGGGTCTGAGGCTGGGATGTCTAAGTATTCCTAGGGGGAAGGTGCTCCACTTATTTCCCTTAAGTTACTTCATGTTTCTTAAACTTGCACTAGAGGCTAGGTGCTCTGATTTCTAGCACAGAGGCCTCTTTGGCTACACCAGACAGTATAAATAGCAAGAGGAAGGGATGGACTTCACTCGGAATTCCTGGACTTGGGAAAACTGGCATGGGAAAGGCCAGAGAAGTTTTCTGCTGGGGGCTGGATCGTGTTCTGGCAAACTTAGACCAAACCAGTCAGGGGCAGTTTTAGTGAGGCAATGGCCGCCCTTCCAATTCTTCCAACCAAAGATTTGACAAATCCATCCTGCAGAGGTTGTGGGCAAAGAAGAAACATTTCCATTGAGGAAGCTTTACTGTTTCTTCCCGTGAAACTGGGTGAAAGGTAGCGCAGTCTGCCTTCCTAAGGCCAAATGAGCTGTCCTTATGGCTGCGAGTGGCCATCATGCCTTAGTTGACTTTACTTTGTTAAGAGTTTAAAGGGCAATGCTTAGATAGTGCACATTCCAAGAAACTGGAAGAAAATAGGATTGCTTTTCTTCATTTTACACCTCTGAAATGGGTAAGGCTCAAGGAAAAGAATCTATTCCATGATCTGTGGCTTCCTCAGAGTAGCCCAATGCAGTTTCTGGGAGTGGCATCTTCAGAAGGGATGTTTATCATATTTCAGCGTCTGAATAAGAGCCCAACCTTCTCGCCTCCACACCAGGTCCTCCCCCCACAGCAAGCGCTACACGTACACAGCTGCACTACACAGAGCAGCTCTCTGTCACATCAAACTTGAATTTAGGAAACACATGCTTTTTTTTTTTTCCTCAATTTAAAAAATTCTGGGTAAAGGCACTTACAGGAGTGTATGCATTTTCTATAGGACCAAAGAAGCTAGGCGGCATCGACAAAAGGAACAGTGGCAATGGCTGAGGATCAGTCATAGATTTCATTAGAAAAACTCAGACTGGTCTACTTTTTGAGATTAATAGTTAAGTTACATCATAGTTGACTGAGTAATTAAAGGTGCCCATGTGTTTTTGTAAGTGATTAGAAAACTTTCCAACCACCTACTATGAAAATTTTATGACATATACAAAGTAGACAGAAGAATGATTATCAACTCATGGCTAGTCTTGTCTCAGTCATATCCCTGCCCACTCCTCCCACCTCTGATTTATTTTGAAGCAAATCCCAACATTATCTTTGCATCTGTAACCATTGCAGTACGTAGCTTTAGAAGATAAGAATTCCTTTTTTTACAAAAGATAAACACAATACCAATATCAAACCCAAAAAAGATTAACAATTGTAATTGATTAAAAAAAATAAGTGAAATCTGGGGCTGGCCCCGTGGCCGAGTGGCTAAGTTCGCGTGCTCTGCTGCAGGCGGCCCAGTGTTTCGTTGGTTCGAATCCTGGGTGCGGACATGGCACTGTTCACTGAACCACGCTGAGGCGGCGTCCCACATACTACAACTAGAAGGACCCACAACGAAAAATATACAACTATGTACCAGGGGACTTTGGGGAGAAAAAGGAAAAAAAATAAAATAAAATAAGTGAAATCTAGCTGCTCTTCAGGGAAAATAGCATTATGTATTATTATTGAAGAGTAGCAGGAGATGCCCACCCAAACGATGCCACTTCAGCAGACTGATTATTTAGAGCCATAGGCACCTGTGGAACAGCAAATGCAGGGAGAGGCTTTCTCTAACTCCCCTTATCTGCCATAGACAGACCCTCTAAAAGGAACTCAGTTGTCCTAAATCTCCTCTCAAGAGTTTCATCAACCAGGGAGCACTGACTCATCACGAGAGGAGACTAGAAGTCGACATCACACCCAGACAAACTTTGTCACACACTATCATACTTCCTGTCTATTCTTCTATGGGCCCTTTATCTTTCCTAAAAATTCCTGACTCTCTCCTGAAAGGCCTACACCCGCCTCCCTTTCCCTCATAAGATGGTATTTACTCCTAAATTCTAAGCCATCTGGGAAGTGACTCATTTTTCCCTGGGCATGTCCCATGTATACATGACGTATACATGTTAATAAACTTCTGTTTGCTTTTCTCTTCTTAATCTATCTTTCATTATAGGAATCTCAGCTAAGAAGTCAGACGGGGAGAGGGAAAATTACTTTTCCTCCTCTCCAGAATTTAGGATTGCAGTGGACTAAGTCATCTCTAGGCACATTGCTGGATATTTGAGTACCCAGAATGGGACCTGGGAGAGTTCACATTCCCTGCATTCGTCTACATGGCTGTCGCCAGCTTGGCAACAGGAGCTACTCACTTTGATATCTCCACGTGCTGTGGTCCTTTTTCTCTTGGGGCCTAGCAGCTCGGGTTACTCTGGGGAGAGGCAGAAATAGAAATGACATTCCCTAATCTCAACACCTGGGCCACATTAGGTTTTCTTGGGGATGGAGGAAAAGAGATTTGCAATTACATAGGTCAACAAGAAGCTAGTTGTAATTGTGAGCAGAATGTAGCTAACTGCATGAGCTATCATGACTCTAGGTGGGGGGATGGAGCCACACCCGTATCCTGCCTGGCCTCATGCTGCAGCTGCTCCTCTCCGATCCCCCAACCCCATCCAAGGGACACTCTTGAGAGAAACCTGAGCAGCAGGAGACACAGGTGGTGATGTGATAGCTCAGTGTCTATTTCCTCTGCCCATCCATACTGTGTGTCACTGAGGCCTTGGGCTGTGACATTGTCTGGGCTTTCCCAAAGATATGCTCATTTGCCTTTGAGAAACTGCAGGGTTAGATCAGACTTCCAGAGCACAGAAAACTGACAATTCTGCATCCATCTCAAAAGCAAGCAGTATGGAGTTCTACGGGCAAAGATCTGCTCTCTCAAAAGTATTAGATTCTCAGAAGTTGTCAATCATAAATTTATGCCACAAATAATACCTCCCCCTTATCTTTGCAAGAGGTTCTTGCCAATTTTTTTCTTTTTTTTGGTGGTGAGGAAGACTGGCCCTGAGCTAACATCCGTTGCCAATCTTCCTCTATTCTATACGTGGGATGCTGCCATAGCATGGCTTGATGAGTGGTGTGTAGGTCCACCCCCAGGATCTGAACCAGCAAACCCCAGGCCACTGAAGCAGAGTGCACAAACTGAACCACTACACCACCAGGCCAGACCCAAGGTTCTTGCCAATTCTTAGAACAAAAACTTATATAAATCTGTTTATGAAAAACAGCTCTTACATGTAACAATAATTCCTACCCTCTCCTTGACTGGTTTCAGATACCAAATACCAGGTTAGCTTAGAAAAGACACTGAAGAAATATCTTCTAAGCTGGAAGGCCAGCTTCTTTTTAAGGCAGCTAGCTGCATAGTATGGTTTGCTCAATAGTGAGAGATGATGGGAAGGGCTCCTCTTTTGTATTGTCCCTGAATTGCCTTACCACTGTACGGGGTATGCATGCCCCTCCAGCCCCCACCCCATGTGCCTCACCTATATTTCTTTGGAATAATCTTTGAAAATGTAAGCCAGGATAGGGTGGGGGGTGGGGGATGGGGGATGGGAAGGTGGGTGTTAGAAGGCATCTCTATCTTTTACTGTTATGAACCTAACAACACAAACATGTGAAGTCACTGATGGCGTCTTTCCATCACAGCTGAGAGAAAGCCGGTTTTACGGAGGGGAGAGAGCAAAGGTCCTGTGCAGGAAAGTCATCAACTGTGTCAACATCTCACTGGGACAACAGTAGGTGTCCGGGTACAAAGTGTCCTTGGAGGCAACTGGAACGATGTGAAAGAGGATGTGGGCAGGCCCTGCAGTCTCACCGTTTTGCGTGGAGGGGACAGCTGTCTTTTACCTAATTAATAGGACCCTGGTGGAGGACACAAATACACAGACTGAAACCACACTTACCTAAACCAGGACTGAGAATACAAACAAGGCCGAAGAACTTTTCTCTCCTCCATGACAGGTCATTTTAGGTGTGCTTGAGCCATACGGTTTCTGGTAAGATCAGTCTGTGAACCCCACAAATTAGTAGTTCTCAAAGTGGGGCCTAAGGAACTTCTATGTGAGGAACACCTGGGGGTTGGGGGTGGGAGGCTTGTAAAATGCACATTCTTAGCCCTACTTAAAGACTTAAATCTTATACTCACTAAAATCTTGGAACTACTGAGTGTCAACCAAGCCAAGACTATTGGGCCAAGTGGGAAGGGAATCAATTACTTTTGTTTCTTTCACCCAGCATTCCCATAAGGGGGGTTGGGACAGAGTGGTAAATTATCAGCACAAACTCATAGTTTGGAAAAATAATCCCCATTAATAATGAATATGTAATGCTACCCTCAGGAATGAAGTTTCTATATTAGTTAAATGCACCATCCAAAACCAAATACAAACCACGCTTCAGTTTTCTTCGGGAGATACAATTACTGGCGATTTTTGTTTTATTTTTTGCTATGATCTGTGGTTGTCACGGTTACTATAATGAGCCTCTTATAATCAAAGATGATAATTTCTTTCAAAGTTCTGTTCAAAAGAGAAGAAGGAAAAGGGACCACATTGGATTTTGAGACACCAGTTATGCTCAATACCTTAAACTAGAGCAGTATGGGAATAATCATTTTTAGGGATTTAGAGAGGAATTTTAAACAGGAGGCTCACAGGAAAGTTCAGAAATTTTATAATGCGTAATTTGAATGTACCCTGGAAAATGCACTTTAACTAGGGTTTTGAATGAGTTTGTTCCAAAATTACGACTGATGTAAATATTCAGGTAAAGAAGTTTGTTGATGATGAGATTAGGAGTTAATGGGTTAATGTGCTAAATTTAAATCCTATAGCTTGAGAATACACCATGACAAGCCAGGAATCTATCTTCTATCACTTAGGTTTAGCCTGGATACTCTTACATGCTTTTTCTTTCAGAAGAATGTTAGAATCATTCTGTAATGTTTTCTCAAGAAAGTCATTGAGATTTTGTTTGGTTGCATTGAACTTATAAATGTAAGGAACACAGCTATCTTTATAATGTTAAGTTTTCCTTTTAAAGAAGGTAAATCTCTCCATTTAAGTCACTTCCTTTAGCAGGTCTATTGTTTCACCTTAAGTCCTATTAAACTTATTTCTGGGTATTCCATATTTTTTATTGCTTGCCTGTGCCTTTTCCTCCAATTTACTTTTTTACTTTGTTACTGTTGGCAAGAAAGGTAATTAATTTAAAAAATTCTTCTGGTAATTTATCAACTTATTCAATACTCTTGTTTCTAATTGTTTTTGTGTTAGTTCACTTGAGTTTAAAAAATAAAATCAATTTTCACCTATACTCAGCATACAGAAGTCCAACTCCTGTGGGTTACCCTTGCTGTTCCTTATTGCCTTCATCCTCTAACACACTGATCACTCCTTTTTGCCTTCATCCTCCAACACACTGATCACTCCTTTTCTTGAGAACTCTGGCACCTGGATCCTTCAATGTCCATGAGGGATGGCATCCAACAGCTTGGCATTAACTCCACTGACCTTTACTTTCAGTTTGTCAATGCCTGGCTTTCATCATTGCTCTGGCTGCTCCATACAGAAATCCTCTGTCAATATGACATCTCTAACCTCCCACTGTCTGCCCAGAATCTTCTATCCTTCCAATTCTCACTCCTACCACATGTATTTCTCAGCCTCAGCGACAGACAACAGTCCTTGATACTTCCATGTTCTTCTAGTCTATCAATCCATTTTGGACTTATTTCCTCAAGCAGCTCAGACCGTATACGTGATTGATCACCTTCAGTTTCCAATTATGCCAGTCCGTCTGCACCCACTCACCACAAACACCCCACGATCAGCTCAAAATTAGCCTTTTTAACTTTTAGTCCCCGGATCGGAGCACTGCTGAAGAGAGAAAAACTAGCCCTTATTGTGGATTGGTGCCTTTTCTGTCACAGCTGGGCCCTCAGCAGTCCTTGGACATCGTCCTCTCCTGTTCCCTCAACTCATATTCCAAACACTTGCTGTGGTCCTCAAGCCCCTAACCAAACACAACCCATTCCTCTGGATGAAAAGGGCCATGTCACAACTTTGCTAAGAAAACTGAAAATTGAAGTATTCAGACGAGTGCAGTCACATGTTGTCCCCGATCTAAAATTACCTATGTCTGCATCTACTGCATCTGTATGTGCCTCCAGTTTGAGAAGACAAGGTCTCTCTCCTCTCGATGTTCAAGCCCATTTTCTGATACCCCTGGGCTTATTCCATCGGTTATTTATTCCATCTTTGTGCGACATCTTCGTCTTTTCCCTCTCTGCTGGCTCCTTCTCCTAGTCTACGTACAGGCTCACAAGGCTCTCCCATCTAAAAACCAAAACCTTCCTTCGACCTCACTTCCTCTAGTTACCTTCCTCTCTGTCCTTCACTTCTGAGACAAGTTTCAAAGCCATAGTCTACCCACAATGTGTCTGCTTCCTCGCTTCCCACTAACCCAGTTCACTATAGTCTGGCCTCCATTCCCATTGCTCCACCAAAATTTCTCTGGCAGAGTTTACCAGTGACCTTTGTATTGCTAAATGCCAACGGCATTTCAGGTGTTCTCTTAATGCTGCTATTGGTAGCCCCTGCCACTGTTGACGATCTTGAGAGTCTCCTCCCCTTGTTTATGTTTCTATTCTATTTTGTTTAATTTTATTTTTGTTTTGTTTTCTGTTGTGCTATTTACTCTCCATCACCTTTGTGGCTTCTTCTTTTGACCTTTATCCCAAAATAGGATCATTCCTAGGTTCTCTCTTTAGTCCTCTAGTCTTCTCTCCCTTGGAAAATTACATCCACTCTCATGATTTTAACTATCACCTATATGCTGACAATGCTCAAATCTATCTCCCAGCTCTGACCTTCTGGAGTGTTTTCTGACACCAACAACCAATTCTCTGAGTTCTCCAGACACCAACTGGGTATCCAACAATTCAATTCAATTCTGACACTAACTACCTGGAGTCAGCACAGATCCACAGGTTAAGGGCTCAGTCCCACAAGACTGCCACCGCTTCAGACACCAGTTCCAAGTCCCAGGCCAACCAGCTGTAAATCAGGGGTTCCCATGACCCCCTCATCAGGTTCAATCATTTGCTAGAATGGCTCACAGAACTCAGGGAAATGCTTAATTTACATTTATCAATTTATTATAAAGGATACAACTCAAGACCAGCCAGATGGAAGAGATGCATAGGGCAAGGTATGGGGGCCTGTGGAGCTTCCAAGCCCTCTCTGGGTGCACCACCCTCCCAGCACCTTGACGTATTCACCAATCTGGAAGCTCACCAAATAGTGCTGGTCAAGAGTTTTTACAGCACTTAATCTCCAGGCCCCCTCCCCTTCCAGGAGGTTGGGGATCGGGCTGAAAGCTGCCAACCTCTAATCACTTGGCCTTTCAGGTGACCAGCCTCATCCCGAGGCTATCTAGGGGCCCTATCCTAAGTCATCTCATTAGCATAAACTCAGTTGTGATCAAAAGGGTCTCGGGGCCGGCCCCGTGGCCGACTGGTTAAGTTCGCACGCTCCGCTGTGGAGGCCCAGGGTTCAGATCCTGGGCGCAGACGTGGCACTGCTCGTCAGGTCACATTGAGGTGGCGTTCCACATGCCACAACTGGAAGGACCCACAAGTAAGATATACAACTATGTACGGGCTGGGGGGTTGGGGAGATAAAGCAGAAAAAAAAAGGGTCTCATTATGAAGAATAAGACATTCCTATCACTCAGAAAATTCCAATGTTTAGGGTCTCTGTGCCAAGAATTGGGGACAAAGACAAAATATATTTCTTATTATAGCATAGACCTCCATCCCAATCTTGACTCATCATCTTAATACCCCACATCTCCTTTTCCTTCTATGTTCCATGGCTTAATTAACGGCACCACAATCCATGCCACCTTCCTGGAGAGAGAAACTAAGAGTCATTCTAGCTTCCTATCTCTTTCAAGCCAATCCATCACCTGGTCCTTCCAAATTTTATGCCCTTGACATTTCTCAAGCCTATTCTCCCCTCCATTTTTCCTACTAAAACTATCTCACCTGGATTGTTTCACAGCCAGCTAATCCCTGCCTCTTGTTTCGTTCTCCATCAAATCTATCTTAAACCTTACTACTGAAGTCATTTCTAAAAATCCCTGCTGTACCACATCTCTAGGTAAACCCTTCAGTGGCTCTCTCTGTCTTACAGGTAAGTCCAAGCGCCTTCTCATAACATAAAAGGTCATCCTCTGTGACCTTCCTCCAGTCTACTGCTCCTGCCTCATGGATTGCCACCGACTATTCCACATCTTACGTTCTAGTATTCTGAGTTCTCCATAGCCACCAGATTGTTTCATATCATTGTGTCTTCATTTAGGCCATTCTTTCTGGATAGAATGATCTCTCTCTCTCCTTTCTTTTTTTTTTTGGCTAACTCCTATTCCTCCTTCAAAACTTAGGTATCATCATTTCCTCTAAGTCATCTTTACTCAATCCCCACACTGGGCTAGATTCTTCTCCACTGTTCTCTTAAAATGCCTGTACATATTCTTATTTATCACAATAGACTGAAGTTCATATTCAATGTCATATTAAAATATTGCTCTAATGTTCTTGAGGGCAAGGTCCATGTCTAACATATTCTGATGTGGAAGCCGGTACCTGAGGGTTACTGTAAATATTCAGTAAGATTACCTTTTGAACTTGTTATGAAAAGAAGTTAATCTTGTCAATTTGCTGTTTTTCTTCTTTAACCTGAGGGGTAACTCAAGGGTCACAAGGATTTATGAGCTTGTTTTACAGAAGAAAAAGAATGCCTTCAAGGAAGTTATGATCACCAGATAACGAGCCCCTAGCTGCCACTGATGCCCAGAAGTCAGATTGCCCAGGGCCTTATCTGGAGTGAAAGAAATATGGATTACCCCTTTGTTTCTCTGGAATTCCTCCTGCCAAGCCCCTTAGCTCTATAAACGCCCCTGCTTCCTCCTCTTGTTAAGGTCTATTTGAGAGAACCTACCCTCCTGCCTTCTTGTTTTGCCCAGTTTGAATAAACCTTTCTCCATCTCCAAGAACCAGTGTCTCAGTGATTGGCTTACTGCACATGGGGCACATGAACTTGAGACTAAGAGGTTCAGTATCAATATCCCTATAACATAGTATAGTGCCTAACAATTGTAGGTTCTCAAAAAAATGTGTGTTAAATTCCAACTACTGATGTAAGTAAAAGTACTTTAAAGATTAGAAAGTATATTATAATATACTAAAAATGCCATCATACTTATGAAGTTGAAGTGGTAAGCTAGTTTCCCTCACTTCATTTCTGAGGAAAAGGGCTTTTTAACCTTAAATTGTATTCTCTATTCAAGTGCAGTATGATTATTTTCAGACCTGAAGTATACCAGGTCTGAAGTATAATTCTACTGATAACAAATTTGGTCCCCATTTGTGCTATAGGTTTTATGTTAAATTACCTGATTAGACATTTCTATTATGACTGCTCCAGAAGGCACTGTGGCTCTGTCACCTGTAGCCAGAGGGCAAAACAGGGCTGTCTGAATGCAATGTGAATGCTGATGCGTATCTACAAATTTGTAAGAGGATAGTTTAGGTATGTTCCAGTGGCAGTCTTGCCTTAACCAGGTATAAGTTTACCCAGGGGGAGAAATAGAAGAAAAAAAATAAAAGAGGCCAAACCAAGTAAGAAAGCAAGGATTCTATTCATATTCAAAAAGCTTTCCTCAGTTTGTTCAGTCTGATAGAATTCTTGGCACAAAGGCTATGGAAGAGTACAGAAAAGTAGGGCAGTTTCTTCAAAGACTCATACTCTTCAGGTTGGAAGGGATCTAACAAATCAGGCCATTCAGCCCTCTCTCTTTACAGAAGAGGAAACTGCAGACCAGAGAGAATGACTTCAAAGCATCAGTAGTGGCGCCAAAGCCGGAAGTGAAGCAAAGAGAACAAAGCAATGAGGAGAATTCTAATTGGGGACTCCAAGTTCTTCCCTGTTCTGCCCCTCCTCCTCCTGGCCCCAGCCCGTCTAGCCACGGCAGACCCCTAGGCGTTCATCAAAAACACCACTGAGAACTTTCAAGTATCCTTCCTTCGCCTGGAATAATTTTCTCCCTCCAGCTGAGGCCAAATTTTTTCTTATCCATCAACCTCACTCAAACATCACCTCTTAGGTCAGCTCAGCTCAAAATAAATAAATAAATAAATAAAACCCAAAGTGTCTACATCTCTGTTCCCACTAGGATCTGATAACTACTGGGGAATTCTTATCACAAAGTACTAGTTGTAGGTATGTGTGTGTCCCGCCCTGCTCTCTCCAGACTGGGAGCTCCTAAAGGGCATCACAGCCATCTCATTTAGCCTTCTCTTCCCAGCATAGAGAGTAAGTGGTAGGGAAGTACTTGTTGAGTTACGCTGGATTAAAGAGTGGAGACATACCACATAAAATTTACGGAACAATGAAGTATTAAAATCAGATCTCAGATAAAGCTGCTATGCTAACAAATCCATTCTGACCAAAGATCAACAACAGGGAACAGGAAAATATGCCTGTCCTTAAGTATGCTCAAAGACATACCGGGGAGCAGACCAATCAGCTCACAGATATTAATGAGCAGGCAACGCTGAGAGAAAAATGGAAGGCTTTGTGCTGATAACTGATAGCTGTCATGTGGGAAAGTCAGGAGTAGTGCCTTGCTTGCAGTGAAAAAAGTCCATTTGGTGTAAAACTATGATATGGGGAGAGGACCTGAAAAAATGTCATTTGTACACAAATTCTCATAACGTGTAATGAAGTAAGATAGTACAAGAAGATTGTGATAGTTGAACTTTCACTATTTCACTGTCTAAACTCATGGAAATTTTTTCAAAAATTATGTTTTCCATAATACATAGGGTATACTCTTCAAGAAAAAGACATCACATGTTACATTTGCATCCTCAAAGTATTTCTTAATGCTTATGATATGCCCAACACCTATGTGGATATATTATAAATACTGAAAAATGATTTCAGGACAGAATAATAACTATAAGATTTCACTGTTTTCAGAATGAAGTAATGAAATAATAAACCTAAATTTGGAAGTATAGAAACTGGATTAGAAGTATCACCAGAAACTCGGTCTTATGATTTTATAGTCACATCTTGTTTTGAATCAAAAATGATTCCATCCAGAGTGGTTTAAAGGTATTTAAACTGTCCTTATCCACTGTATTCACCAAATTTGGCTTCAGTCTGTCTCCAAAAATTGAATTCATTCTCAAAGGAAGAGGACTTGCCAACTGTATGACTATTCAAAGAATGGGCTCCAGGCTTTGAAAGCAACTCTGCAAAAAGAATTTCAAAAAGATTTTGTGCAACTGCAGCATTTTTGGAAAAGTTCTCGGGTTCCTTGGGTGACTACTTTTAAAGAACACTGCATGTTTTTAAAACAAATCAGTCACATTACTTTACAGAAACACTGTACTCGTGCAAAGAAGAACCCAACTATGGTTTTAAGAATTGGAATCTATGGATAACTGCTGTCGGTGGAAAGCTGCAACTGAAACCATTAAGTTCCCTAAGGTCAGGTCTGAACACTGATGAATACAAAGTATCCAGAGGTACCTGTGTTTGACAATACATAAAGTACCAGTGCCCCACTGACAGCTAACGGTGCTCCCTCTACCCTCTCCTTCAGAACATTAGAAATCCTTTCAATGTTTAGAAAGGTAGAATCGAAATGAGTCTCAGTTTCATAGTTGAGAAAACAGACCTATAAAAGTGAAGAGATCTACTCAGGAATGCAGAGACACTTAATGGGAGGCACTTGTCCTCCTACATCTTTGCTCTTCCTAAGTCAAGTGAGCTTCTATAATGAATGATTTTAGGAGGCAGGTTCAGATTATACCACCTGCATTTGAATTTTGGGTCCAACACGTCAACAGCTGTTAGGACCTTGGGCAAGTAAGTCACTGTGTCTCTGTTATGCATAAATGTGATGATAATAGTACCTACATCATTATATGCATATATGTAAAAGTACTTTGAACAGTGTCTAGGACATAGAAATGATATTATCTCATCTTTTCTAAGCTTTGATATATTTTCTGGAGTTACCTAGTCTCTTCTTTGAAAGAAGATCAAATCTCAAAACAAACTATTCCTTTTGTCTACTCTATTTTCCTTATGGGCAAAGGCCTTATCTTCTGCGTCTTGGTGATTGCCATGACACTCAGCATTGTGCCCAACACACAGAACCTTTTAGTAAATGCCAGTTGTGAGAACATGAGGGAATCTCTCTGGTCATTATCAATGGTTAAACACTGCCTTTCTCCTAGCTCATATGCCATTTATTATTCTCTCATCTCATAGGTTCTGATGAAAAGTCTGATATTTTATGATTTTAGAATTTGAGTTCAGAAAAGATGTTGTGATGCTTTGTAAAATTTTCAGAGAAGATTCTGATCAAATCAAGAACAAGCGTTAAGGGGCAGGCCTGGTGGCACAGCGGTTAAGTGCACACGTTCTGCTTTGGCAGCCCTGGGTTCGCCAGTTCGAATCCTGGGTGCAGACATGGCACTGCTTGGCACACCATGCTGTGGTAGGCATCCCACGTATAAAGTAGAGGAAGGTGGGTGTGGATGTTAGCTCAGGGCCAGTCTTCCTCAGTGAAAAGAGGAGGATTGGCAGCAGTTAACTCAGGGCTAATCTTCCTCAAAAAAAAAAGAACAAGCGTTAAGAAATCTACCAACTGCATGTCAAAACAAGTCCAACCTTATATACCACAGAACTTGATTATTGAGAGAGGAAGGGAAAGAAATATATTCTTTACAGTTCATAACAGGCTCTCAGAGCACCACATTATATGTTATATAAAGCATCCAGCACAATATTTAAGTTGTTAGGATCAAATGAGGAGTTGTTTCCTAATGAATTATAGAAAAAAAATGGTGATAATAAAAGTTGTCATGATAAGTTAGTTTTTCATCACTGTCGATAAACAGCAACTCAATTCACAATACACCTTTTACAGCACTACTCACTAGGGGCTTCAAGACAATCTGCGGGATCACAAGATAACTGTTTTCAGATAACAATCCTTCATAGTCAGACACCAAAATTAGCCTATTTCTGAGGTTCTGCACAGTTTTTAACTCAGTGCATAGGACAGAAGACATAATTTGAAAAATCCAGAAGATAACAAATATGGATATCTGATATAAATGGGGAAACATATATAAGAAACATATATAAGAAAATACCAAGATTGGGGCTGGCCTGGTGGTGCAGCAGTTGTGTGCACTTTCCGTTTCGGGGGCCCAGGGTTTGCTGGTTCAGATCTGGGGTGTGGACATGGCACCGCTTGGCAAGCTGTGCTGTGGTAGGGGTCCCATGTATAAAGCAGAGGAAGATGGGGGGCACAGATGTTAGCTCAGAGCAAGTCTTCCTCAGCAAAAAAAAAAAAAAGAGGCTTGGCAGCAGATGTTAGCTCAGGGCTAATCTTCCTCAAAAAAAAAAAAAAGAAAGAAAGAAAGAAAACATCAACATTTATACACAAATCAATATCTCCATTAAGGAAGAAGGGGCATATGAGCCACCCATGTCAGTGCCTGAGACCTCACTGACAGAACACAGACGTACAGGGAGAGCCAAGGAGGTGCATCTGCCAGGAGAGAAGCAGAAGTTCACACAGGATGATGGTAAATTGGCACTTTTTTCTTTCTCTTTTAATATACCTCACTATTTTCCCTTCTCTTTTTCTAACTCTCTTCTATTTTCTCCCCATCTCCTTACTCATTGTCTCCAACTTCACATTTTCATTTCTCCACGTTGGCCTCTTCTCCTTCTAAACAGGTCTCACCACTGTTGTGACCTCTTCATAGGGTGGCCCAGATATTGCCACCTCATCTGATTAGGGGCCTATCTGGGATCATCCAGTTAGAAGAGGGGAACAGATGAGATAAGAAGATGAATGGATTGCTTGAGGACGGCTCAGTCAGAAACCAATCCCTCCATTTAACACCATGAGTCCACTTCGCTAAGGTCATCTTAAAAAAGTTGTGTTCTGATGCATTTATTTATCCATTAATGTTAAACCTGTGTAGGTCACTTTATTGGTAGATAGCTATTCTGCAAAGAAGTTTGGAAAAAATGTGGTTTATGAGAATAATGTCTTCCATTCATGGAGCTCTCGTAGGGTGTGCAGTCAAGTACCGTACGATCACGCTCAACCCTCATTACAGCGTCATGAGGTGCTTCATTTCGCCACATCCAACACACTTATATAGTATGTGTATTACAAGGAGAGTAATCTAAGGAAAAACAAATCAATGAAAAACTTGATTCTTGCCTTAAATGACAATAGCCTAAGAACAAAGCCCCAAACCTTGGCAAGTGGTTACCTTTGAGACAAGGAAGTGTAAGGTGGGAGACAGGAAGAAGGCCCTCACTCTTCATTTTGTACATATCTATACTATTTTAATTTTTTAACCTTATACATGTATTGCTTTAAAATATATCGACATGGATGGAGAAGATTATGGTCCAATTTTTAAAATTTCTTCTTTGTATTACTCTGTCATAAAAAAACAGTAATAAACATTACATGCGAAATTTTAAGAGGGTGTAAAAAAAAGTACCCAATTATGACAGGCTGAGTTTCTTTGAGATTGCAGTTGGGAAGAGTTTTCAAAATCCTAAATAAAACTTAGTCAACATTCAACGGATATTTATTATGTTATAAAGCGTGAGGCACTGACCTACCTTTATGTGTTTACAATCTTCCAGCCCTGCCATATGAAAGCCGTTTCTCTTAAATCTACACCAGGGGCCCTAATACATTGCTGGGGGAATATGAAATGATGTATCTCCTTTGGAAAACAGTTTGCCACTTCCCCAAAAAGTTAAACACAGAATTACCATATGACCCAGCAATTCCATTTCCAGGTATATACTCAAGAGAAATGAAAGTATTTGTTCGCACAAAGACTTGCACATAAATATTCATAGCAGCATTATTCATAACAACCAACAAGTGGAAACAACCCAAATGTTCATGGACAGGTGAATAGACAGACAAAATGTGTGTGTGTGTGTGTGTGTGTGTGTATCTCCACACAATGGAATACCATTCAGTATCAAAAAGAAATGAACTATTGACATATGCTACTTTGTGGATGAATCTCAAAAACATGATGTTAAGTGAAAGAAGCCAGATACGGGACCAACTGTTACATGATTCCATTTATACGAAAGGCAAATAAATAGAGATAGAAAGTAGATTAGTGACTACCTGGGGCTGAAGATGGAGGTAAATGGGTGGGAATGAGGATTAAGTATAAATGGGCCCAAGGGATCTTATTAGGGGGGTGAAAATTTTCTAAAACTGGGTACAGTGATGGTGCACCACTCAGTAAAGCTACTAAAAATCATTGAATTGTACACGTGAAATGGGTAAATTTTATGACATGTAAAACATATCACAATAAACCTCTTAAAAATAATCTGCATCTTGGGACATCATGTCCCATTATGAAGGTAGGAACCTCTGGCACAGTGGAGTGACCAGTGAGAGAGTGAGTGCATATAAACTGGTTTACTTTATGCAATGCAGTTTAACTTGGCTCTGCTTATCTTCTAAGGGTAAATAATCAAACATGAGGTTGGATAAAAACACTCGCATTTCTTTAAGGAGAAGGAGTAATTACTAAGGTAGCTGTGGAGAAGTCTCTCTCCAGGACCTGTGCTTTATGCCATTTGAAAATGTGTGAAGTGCCTAAAGCTGAGCATTTAAAGAATTAGAAAGATTCTGAAGGAGGGTTCTGCCGGAGATTAGCAAAAGGAAAAAATTCAGCAGTTTAAAGATGTAGAGCCACGAGAGAAAAGCTCAGCGTCAGGAAGCAGGGTGTGGAAATGAATGCATCATAGGTAAAAGTATTGGATGACAGATGTGGTAATACCAAATCAGTAAGTAATATTTCAATAAGCTGGCAGGTCACTAAATAGTAATGGCATGAGATTCTTTTAGCATAAACTAAAAACAAGATGCCACATTGGATTCATGGGAATGCTCACGACTGTCAGAAATATCCTCACAGTGGAGCTGATGGAATGAAAGCTCATCTAACAGAACACTACTGTGTGCTACTGTAAGAGTTTAAGCCTTTTGAGTTTTTTTTTTTAAAGATTGGCACCTGAGCTAACAACTGTTGCCAATCTTCTTTTTATCTTCTGCTTTTTCTCCCCAAATCCCCCCAGTACATAGTTGTATATTTTAGCTGTGGGTCCTTCTAGTTGTGGCATGTGGGACACCGCCTCAGCATGGCCTGATGAGCGGTGCCATGTCCACACCCAGGATCTGAACTGGTAAAATCCCCGGCCACCAACTCGGAGCACAGGAACTTAACCACTCGGCCACGGGGCCAGCCCCCTTCTGAGTTTTGACTTTTTAGTTTAATTACATTTTATCCTGCTCCCACCCCTACCCCATAGCATGTCCCAGACCCTCAACGGTGAGGACTAACAAAGCTATGATTTATGGAGAGCTGACAATATCAGGCACTAGGTGAAGTACATTTCTTTTTTTTTTTTTTTCCTGCTCCCTAAAGCCCCCCAGTACATAGCTGTATATTATAGTTGCAGGTCCTTCTAGTCGAGCCATGTGGGATGCCACCTCAGCATGGACTGATGAGCGGTGCCATGTCTGCGCCCAGGATCCAAACTGGCAAAACTCTGGGCCACTGAAGTGGAGGGTGCGAACTTAACAACTCGGCCACGGGGCCGGCCCCTGAAGTGCCTTTCTTACATTTTCCATTTAAACTTCCAAGCAACACTATATGAAACAGATGACTTAAGAACTCCCCCCTACAGATGACAAAACTGAGAACTAGAGGTGCTAAGCCACTTGCTAGGGTCACAATTCTGGGAAAAAAGGAAAGTCAGATTTCAAATCCTAGTTTCCTAGAATCTGCATTCTTTTTTTTTTTTGTAATTATGTCAAAGAATATTTATTGAGGGTCATAGTGCCATAGATTATCTTTTTTAAAAAAATTATTTGAGGGGCTGGCCCGTGGCTGAGGGGTTAAGTTCGCACGCTGTGCTTCTACGGCCCAGGGTTTTGCCAGTTTGGGTCCTGGACATGGACATGGCACCGCTTATCAAGCCATGCTGAGGCCGCGTCCCACATAGCTCAACCAGAAGGACCTACAACTAGAATATACAGCTATGTACTGGAGGGCTTTGGGGAGACAAAGAGGAAGAAAACAAATTATTTTACTGAGGTCATATTGGTTTATAACATTGTGTAACGTCAGGTATACAGCATCACATATCAGCCCCTGTATAGGCTGCATTGTCGACCACCAATAGCCTAGCTTTGACCCGTCACCATACCTATGTGCTCCTTTACCACTTTTGCCCACCCTCTACCCTTTTCCCCTCTTGTAACCACTACTCTGTTCTCCTAATCCATGTGTTTATCTTCCACATACGCTAAATCATACAGCGATTGTCTTTTTTTATCTGGCTTGTTTTGCTTAATATAGCACCCTCCAGGTCCATCCACGTTGTTGCAAATCGGACAACTTTGTCCTTTTTTATGGCTGAGTAGTATCCATTGTATATATACCATATCGTCTTTATCCATTATCACTGATGGGCACTTGGGTTGCTTCTACCTTGGCTATTGTGAATAATGCTACAAGGCACATACAGGTGCACAAATCTCTTTGTATTGTAGATTTAATGTTCTTTGGATAAACAGTGGGCTAGCTGGATCATATGGTATTTCTATTTTTAATTTTTTGAGAAATCTCCATACTGTTTTCCATCGTGGCGGCACCAGTTTGCATGCGCACCAGCAGTGTATGAGGGTTCCATTTTCGCCACATCCTCTCCAACATTTGTTATTTTTTGTCTTCTTAATTACAGCTGTTCTGACAGATGCGAGGTGATATCTCATTGTAGTTTTGACTTGCATTTCCCTAATAATTAGTGATGCTGAACATCTTTTCATGTGCCTGTTGGCCTTCTGCATATCCTCTTTGGAAAAACGGCTGTTCATATCTTCTGCCCATTTTTTGATCTGGTTGTTCTTTTGTTCTTGAGTTGTATGAAGAACCTGCATTCTTACCCACTTTACGTACTGCCTTGACAAATCAGCAATTTCATGTGATATTAACCTCTAGTCTTACAGCCAATTTGGTTCATTAAATTTTCTTCCAAAACATTTAAATCAGAACACACTGTTTATTTCTCTCCATCTTTTCAAACCTCTCCATTGTTTTAATTTTTATATTTTCTAACACATTATAATTTTTTCTTCCTATTCCAAAAATTTATATGGAAAAATGCACTAGGCAATCTGTCAGATTTAGTAACCTGGACATTAAAATTACAAAAGAAAAAAATATGGGGGCCAGCCTGGTGGCGCAGTGGTTAAGTGTGCACATTCCGCTTTGGCGGCCCGGGGTTTGCCGGTTTGGATCCTGGGTGAGGACATGGCACCATTTGGCAAGCCATGCTGTGGCAGGCATCCCACATATAAAATGGAGGAAGATGGGCACGGATGTTAGCTCAGGGCCAGTTTTCCTCAGCAAAAAGAGGAGGATTGGTAGCAGATGTTGGCTCAGGGCTAATCTTCCTCAAAAAAAAAAAAAACAACAAAAAACGAAAAAGTATGTGTACATACAAACATATGGAAAGATAATACATATGCAATATAGAGATTCTCTTGCTAAACGGAAACTTTCAAAGTTAGGAGTTAAGCAAGCACTAAGAAATCAAGTTATGTTCAATAAATATTTGTCTTTGCTCCTCTTGCTTCCAATCCAAGATCAATTCCCAACTTCAGCTCTTATTCTGCTTGTCAAGTATCCCCAATACGCCATGCACAAAGACATATAGTTGAATGATAAATGTTTTCACTGCAGGCAATCTATTTTTTCTTGCCGTCACCATTTAAAGTCAAAATATGTCCCTAAAATCATTATTATTTCTTGATACTACTAGAGAGCTCCCTTTTAAGGTAAATGTTTATATTGCCCACATTCACCCTCTTTTTCTCCACATACAGAGTTGAATAAATTTCTAGAAATTTTATGTCCCAAGTAATTAAAAGTTAAATGTTAAAAATTCAAATTGCATTATAAATAAATCTATGTCACATGTGATGTAATTATATGAAATATGAATCAAGATAACTTTTGCCCAGAAATAGTTTTAGATACTTTTTGAAATTCATTAAAAGTAACGTGGCCATTACTAAATTAGATCCACAAGAGACTTTAAGAAAAAAAGTGTATCTCATAAAATGTGTGCCAAAAAGTGAAGCTATGTTAGAACTGTCTATATTGGGAACATAAAATTCAGAATGAAAAAGGTACTGAGAGTGGGGGAAAACCAGGATCTCAAAAGGAAACACAGAGCTAAATTACCAGTTCTTGGTTAGGAAAGGAGTAGGTTGTATTTTTTAATCAAATATGCACTTTGGTAATGAATAAATCTGCAGCCTCACTTCTAGCATAAAGATGAATACGTAAACCTCAGCTTTCAGGCAAGTAAATGCACCTAAAAATTCTAACTGCTACTGATAGCAAATTTGATTAAGAAATTTTAAAAGAGTAGAATTTCCCCTGAGAATGAATGTCAGCTATAAGCATATTATATACCTTAATTAGAGGGATTGGGGTCTCAGATCACCAACAGATGGTTATTGAAAGTGACTGTTGGGCGCTTTGAGAATTTCAATGAGGAAAGTTGTGATTGCAGTTTGCAATCTACTTAGGGGAAAGTTAACTAATATACACAGGACTAGTGTGTGAGTTAATATACATTAACAACTTAAAACAGCAATTTGTATATATTAAACATTCAATAAAAGTTATTAATTAATAGTAATAATGGCAGCAGCTAAATTCTATGGGGCTGACCCATACATACAAGGCGAGCACTGATAAGGAAGAGATGAGCACGGCCGGTGATGAGGGAAGACTTTAAATGAAGGAAAACCTGAGCTGATTTTTAGAAATACACTAAGAGAAATGAGAGAGGGAACTGCTTAAGCAAAGTAATAGAGATGAGGAGGGAAGAATGAAGGGAACTTCATTTAGTCCTATGTTTGGCACACCTGTTCCTTATTCATCCGTATTATCACCTCTTGGGTCTAGGGCTGCTAGTATGATTGGTTGGCTATAAAAGATGCCCATGCTGGCTAGGATTAGGAAATGAGGTTGAAATGGTCCATGTGTGTCCAGATCATTAAAAGTTTCAAGTTCTTGGCAGAGAGGCCTGTTTTTTAGAGTAGGTCATGAAGGGGCAATCATAGATTATGGAGTAGAGGAGTAAAGATGAAGTATTCGCGCCCAGGCTCTAGAGTTAAGAGTCCTGGACTTGAACTTGAGCTGTTCTCTTATTAACTGTATCTCTGCCTAGTTGCTTAACTTCTCTGAGCTTCAATGTTCTTATTTGTAAAATGGAGATCATGACAGAATCTACCTCATTCTGTAGAGTAATTGTAAAGTATTGAGCACACTGCCTGTCACATAACAAGCATTCTCAATAAATGCCAGCCCTTATTAATGAGGAGTCCAGCTTCTGGGGGTGACGCCTATGTGGGTGTAGTTACAGACCCAGGGAAATGGGGAGGAGCAAGCCATTCTAATACTCAGAAGAAGGGACACCTGGACTTCAACAACTTGGAGCGTGGTGATAATTAATCTAAGTTACAAAGTTCAAAACAGAGGTTAGACTGGGTTTCTAAGCATAAAAATTTTGCTACTCAAAATGATTTCAAATATGGAATTATCACACTAATATATCACTGTGATAATTACCTCCGTCTTAAAATTACTCTTATTCTGTTATCAAAGCAATAGTTTAAGAGCCCAGAAGAAGAGAGTTTCTAAAATCTCAGCCAGAATCAGAGGTGACTTCCGTAGGCCCGGAAATTACCACTTTGTAGGGAAAAACAAACAACCCAATAAACCAAGAGATATTTACCAAAGACTGCCAAATGGATAAACATCCTGATTGTGGAGAAGATTCAGTTACAGGCCAAACTTTTTATAATATCTTGTTTGTGTGTTTAATATGGCAATGGCTACCAATGTCCCCTGAAACACAGTAATATACACGTGCCTCCTCTTAACACCGCTCTTAGAGCTCCAGAAGGGCAGACACCAAATCACACTCATTCTTGTATTCCCCACTATTACTAACAAATAGGAGGTTTTCCAATATTTGTTGAACCAAAATAAATTTGTGAAACTGGCTGTTCCAAATGAAGGGCTGGGGCCTTGAGCCTCAATGTTGTTACGCTTATATTCTACAAAACTATTTCCCCAACATCTAGAGTTTTAAGTTAATAGAATTAGTCTAAAAGCCCTAGCAGACTTTTCCACTCAATGAAAACAATCTCCTTAACCAAGGAGATTAGACCACCGAGAATGTGAAGATTTAAAATTGAGTAGCTATAGGGTGGATTTGAATCATTCAGCTTTGTGTAAATGGAACTAAATATTGCCTCTGGATCAGTTCTGTCCTAGGAGTTTCAAGTTTTCCTGTCACCTCCAACATCTATGAAACGGTGGTAAGACCATCCACAAAACATCTTCCTCAGAGAAGTAAAGTATATGCAAGAATGATCAAGTGCAAAGGAAATAGATGTCATTTGCTAGTTCTTTTTCTTGGGTTTGAATTACCAGTATAGAGTTAGGATTTTATTTTTGGGTGAGAAAACAAAAACATTTGTGAGGGTTATACCTCGAGCAACTTTTTCTGTCATCTTTGATCTCTCATAGAGGAAAGAACATCAGCTTAAGTCGACCATGCTGGGAGGGCAAAGGAAAGAGCAGCCAAGGAAAGCAGACACTGGAACACAACAGGACCAAAGCCTTTGAAACAACAAATCAAAGCAGCTAATAAAGCTCTTCTTCTTCCAAAACTTTAGCTTAAACTTCAACAGAGATACAGATGGAATATGCTTTTATGAACACAAGTCACTATGTGGAACCAGGCTGGGTTTTAAAAAACGAGTAAACGCTGAAATAATGAATGATGGAGATTGAATCTTCACTATTTAAAATTTTATCATCTGTTTATACTAGTATAACTACAGCATCTTAAGCACCCCCAACAGCTTGGTAACACAAAAAATACATCTGGGCATATTTAAACATTTATTATTACTTAATGTTATAGGGATATAGCAAATAAGCAAATACTGAAAGATTCTTTTCCTTTCTAAAAGAAGAATGTTTGGGACTAATAACCATGTAAATAGTCATTCTGGATTAAAAAAAAAAAAAACCAAAGTAGTACAGGGGAAGATAAATAAGTTTCATTACAGGAAACTAATCCTTGTGACCAAAATATTTGCGTTTTCAGTTTCTTAAACCATAAGAGTTTACAGGTCAAACAATGTGAAAATCCTATTATGCACATGAATCTTATACGAGGATAGTCATCACCAATATTTGAAGTGTTTTAATCCATATTAGTTGTGCTCCCCCACTCCACCCTTACACCCTCTCTCAAAAATAAGTGTGTAACAAGTTTGTGTTAAGTACCCAACCAAAGGCAGGCAGTCTTTGAGGCGAAAGATAAAGCCTATTTTTTCCACTACTTTTCCTCTCTCTTGAGGGGAACAGCGAAGGGAACGGAGGAAAGATACTCCCAAGCTCGGAATCCAATGACAAAATACACATCACTGTGAAGCTAATGACCAGAGGACATCTACCAGACAACAGCATCTAGCCACACGTCATTAAGAAGTAGGACAACTGAAATAAATGTGAGCGCTGTTTCTTGACACGGCTTCGAGATCCGCACACCTCCCTCGGGTATTATAAAACACCCATCGTGCTTTCAGCTCAAATAATTCACATCCCCACCGGACTGCAAGCTACAGGACATTCCTGAAATGCTCCGGTGCTTTTTCTTTACTACAGAATCTGAGAAGAAAAGAGACCCGGCGCCACGGAAAAGAGTTCAAGCCTCAGGGCTGTCCATGTTAAAGTTCCAGAAAACCGTTTCCACTCCAAACTCGTCCCTGGCAGAAAAGTTTGAGCAGCGCACTTTCCGCCGCCCCGGCTGGGTCCCAGCGGAGCCTACTTACTGGGCTGAGCCAACTTTGCTCTCTTTCTTCCCGAGCACTTTGGCAGGCTTTGTGTCGTCCACATCTTGCTGTAGCTCAGTCATCAGGGCCGCGTCTGCAGGGCACCTTCAGCCCCCCGCGCGCCTGCAGTCCGCTCCCCCTCCTCCCGCTCGGGTCTCCCCGTCCGGGCGCAGGCCCGGGAGCCACGCCGCGCCGTCCCCTGCGCCCCCGGCGATCGGCGCATCCAGGCCGGCCGAGCGCGACGCCTGCCGACCTGGACACGTTCGAGCCCGAGCGCTTGGGCCGAGCGAGCGTGGAAGAGCCGGGAGGGAGGGAAGGGGAGGGTCGAAGCGAAGTGACAGCCTCTTGCCCCAACCCAGGAGGCAGAGGAAGAGAAAAAGGAAACCTGTTGAACGAGTCTTTCTGGGAGAGGAAGCTAATTGGCCGAGCAGGTGAAACATTTGCCTAACAAGGCACCATATATTTAGCCTCCTCGTAAACTGGAGGGTTTTTTCTACCCGGACTTAACTAGGGGATTTTAAAAATGGGCAGCCGGCTGCAGATACAGGAAATGGAAACGACCGAGGGAGGCTCTCTCTCAACAGATGCTCTGTGTGGGCTGGCCTCTGCTCCTGCCTAAATTATTCAGACAGGATGTTGCCTCATTGAGGACGGCCTGGTCAGGGCTTAAAGTTCAATAACAAAGGTACTAAAAGGTGGTTGCTTTTAGGGGGTCACCTGGTTAACCCTTCCTAGTTCTGTCGGGGGAGAAGCATTCATCAAAACCTCATTAGCAACTTAGTTACAATGCACTCAACCAATAAAATGAATGCCTCGTCTTCCCGCCTTTGGGTGAGGTATTAACTTGCTGGTTCTGTCTGAAGTTTTGCATTTGAAGCATCTATGAACTCATTTAACAAAGTTTTGAGAGCTACCATGTTGCAGGCATTATTGTAAAGATTCACTTCGTATAGCAAATAATGTATGTGTTGGTGGTTTTCTGATTTGTTACAGAGTCGTTGAGAATAAGAAAAACCTTATTGTTGGAAGCCTAACTTTGCTTTAAAACAATTACAAGCGCAACGGTGGAGCATGACATGGCTGGGGAAAAATTACTAAGGCTATGCTCTGGGGCTGTAAGTCCTTCATTTTTTCTTTAAAAATTAATTTTAGATTTAGGGATAATCACAAAGAATATACAACCACAGTATTTATATATATGTGTGTGTGTTTGTGTGTGTGTGTGTGTGTAAAAGAAAACACCTGCCTACCCTTCTAAATAACCTCAAACATTTTAGAGATGAAAGTGCTTTCCAAAGTTTTCTTGTTCCCACTCCATTTATGAGCTTCTATCATTAGGCCGAGAGAACAAAGGCATCTTTTTGTAGCCTGCTTGCTCCAAAATTGACTCTCGTGACACTTGACAAATAAGCCAAAGGGAAAAAGTTTACATAAATTCTGTGAGAGTTGACCTGGTCAGGGCTCTGTCTCTTTATTCCTGACCACTGACCCTCCTTACTGGGGGAGCCTGGCTTGGCGGAGTCGGGAAGGCTCTGGGTGACCTGGAAGCTTGGAAGCTGTCTCTTCAGTGTCCATAACTGGCTCTTCCTGCAGACATCACCAACACTTTCACCTTCGAGTCCCTCCTGGAGCTCCCCATCTTACTTGGGCTGGAGTGGGATTTGATGAAGTCGTCACTCTCCTGAACTCTGGGTAATGACTCTTTCCTTAAATCTCAGGTGTCCTCCAACCCGCCCCCACTCAGAGCTCAGAGCCGAACTGACCTTTTGTGCTCCCCCAAGTAATTTTTTTTATTTCAGGAAAATATAAATAACATAATATTTATCATTTTAACCATTGGTAAGTGTACAATTCAGTGACATTAAATACATTCGCAGTATCTATAACCGTCACCACTATCTATACCCAAAACATTTTTTATCATCCCCAACGTAAACTCTGTACCCGTTCAACAATAAGTCCTTCTTCCTCCCTCCTCCAAGCCCATCATAACCTCTATTTTACTTTCTGTCTCTATAAATTTGTCTATTCCAGGTACCTCATATAAGTGAAATCATACGATGTTTTTCCTTCTGTGTCTGGCTTATCTCCTGAAGCATAATGTTTTCAAGGTCCATCCAAGTTGTAGCATGTATCAGACTTCGTTCTTTTTTATGGCTGAATACTATTCCATTGTATGTATATTCCATATTTGTTTATCCCTTCATCTATTGGTGAACACTTGGGTTGTTTCCACCTTTTGGCTGTTGTGAGTAATGCTGCTATGAACGTTGATGTGCAAATATCTGTTCAAGTCCCTGCTCTCAGTTCTTTTGGGTTTCTACCTACGAGGGGGATTGCTGGGTCATATGGTAGTTCTGTGTTAAACCTTTTTAGAAACCATGGTCAGACCTCTTTTGATGCATGAGTAAGGTCAAGTGTTCAGAGCTTCCCCAGCATGGATTTACAGCTCAATTAACAAGCACGCAGTTGCCCTGAAACTTGTTCTTTAGTGTATGGGTTGAAGACTTCCAATAGTGTGGTCTTAAATGAGAAAGGAGGGGAGGGGCTGAGGGTAGTGGTGGGTGGGGAAAATAGCGGATAGTGCTTTCCTAGAGTGGGGAGGAATTCAAAAGGAGCAAGAAAACTGCATTATTTTACCTGGTGGCGTTCGCTTAGGTTTAAAAGATGTTGTCAAACAGCTTCCTCATTCGTTTATCCTTGGGGCTAGTATACAATAAAATGGAATGCAGTATTTAAAAAGCAGCAGCAGATAAACAATAGGGGAAATTTCATTGTAGTGTGACAAAATTGAGACATAAGATTATGGCTAAAATATATTTTAAGGGGCTCCTTGACTTTGCTCCAATAAAAGACCCTTTACGGGGCTGGCCCCGTGGCCGAGCGGTTAAGTTCGCGCGCTCCGCTGCAGGCGGCCCAGTGTTTCGTCGGTTCGAATCCTGGGCGCGGACATGGCACTGCTCCTCAGACCACGCTGAGGCAGCGTCCCACATGCCACAACTAGAGGAACCCACAACGAAGAATACACAACTATGTACCGGGGGGCTTTGGGGAGAAAAAGGAAAAAATAAAATCTTAAAAAAAAAAAAAAAAAAAAGACCCTTTACTTTTCTTCCTCTAAGCTTCTGGGAACATAATTTCTTGTTTCTAATATCAAAGAAGAGTTCTAGCCGATACTCAAGCAGGTACAGTAGAAAATGGCTAACTCGCGCCTTTCAGTAGATAAGGGCTTCTACTCAACAGCTTAGACTACTGATGAAATGTTGGTCTCTTTTTTTTTTTTTTTTTTTTCTTAAAGATTTTATTTTTTCCTTTTTCTCCCCAAAGCCCCCCCGGTGCATAGTTGTGCATTCTTCGTTGTGGGTTCCTCTAGTTGTGGCATGTGGGACGCTGCCTCAGCGTGGTCTGATGAGCAGTGCCATGTCCGCGCCCAGGATTCGAACCGACGAAACACTGGGCCGCCTGCAGCAGAGTGCGCGAACTTAACCGCTCGGCCACGGGGCCAGCCCCTGTTGGTCTCTTTTTAACTGATCAGATACACTGCACTTCTGTCCATAGTCTCTGGGACAGAGTTTGGAGATGTGAGTGGAGATAAGGTTCCAATGTATGTTCAGGTAGTTTCCTACTTTATAGCACGTGTCAGGGGATGTATTTATTAGCCAATATAAGTACATGTAAAGTGTTGTCACATTCCTGTAATTTTATGCATGTTGTCTGATGACATGTTTTAGATGTTGATTCTCTTATCAAGATGTAACCTGGAAGCTCTGTAATAATTTAACTGTGCGTAATATTTAATATATCAATGTCATAAGTCAGAGGATTCTAGGAACATTCATCAGACCATTCCTATTTTCAATTGAAAGTCAATATCCAAAGGAGAATTAAATGGGAAAAAATTGAGAGAGTTCAGAAGAAAGCCATACAGTGACTCCGAAGAATTTAATTATCAAACTTCATAAAAAAGTTGTAAGATAGGCTGGCCCGGTGGCCTAGCGGTTAAGCTCATGTGCTGCGCTTCCGTGGCCTGAGGTTCACTGGTTCAGATCCCGGGGGGCCGACCTATGCATCCCTTATCAAGCCATGCTGTGTCAGGCATCCCACATATAAAGTAGAGAAAGATGGGCATGGATGTTAGCTCAGGGACAATCTTCCTCAGTAAAAAGAGGAGGATTGGCGGCGGATGTTAGCTCAGAGCTAATGTTCCTCAAAAAAAAAAAAAAAAAAACTGTTAAAAAAAAGTCATAAGAATGAGGGTTGAGGAGCATTACATGAATGGGACCTTTATTAAATAATTTCTGTCAAAAATGAAGGAAAGTTTCCTGATGAATGCAGCCATTAAACATTGGAATGGGAATCTATCGTAGGCTATGCAATCTCCTTCTATAGAGGCCTTTGAAAATAATATTTTAAAAAAAATAGAATTTTCTTTTTGTTTTGAGGAAGATTAGCCCTGAGCTAACATCTGCCTCCAATCCTCCTTTTTTTGCTGAGGAAGACTGGCCCTGAGCTAACATCCGTGCCCATCTTCCTCTACCTTATATGTGGGACAGCTACCACAGCACGGCTTGCCAAGGGGTGCCATGTCCGCACCCGGGATCAGAACCAGCAAACCCCGGGCTGTCGAAGTGGGACATGCGAACTTAACCACTGTGACACCGGGCTGGCCCCAAATAGAATGGTTTTGAACCAGCATTTCCCAAGCCAAGTTATACTGCAGATGGGGAAATCTGAAATACTCTCTTTCTCTCTTGAGGGATGAGGCAAGAACTAAGCTTAGCACCTGTGTTAAGAGGAATGTATTTGCGTTCTGTGTGAGTTTCTATCTGAGGGAAGGGGAAAAGATTGCCTGCCACACACTAAACAAAATTTAAAAATCAAATCCCCACCATAATTTTTCAGAGAAGAGCCTATGCTTCAGAGAGTATCTTGGCCAAAATTACAGTGATCCCATGAGGACGAAGACTCAGCTCCCCTGACTTCCAGGGGGGTAGTTGTTGGGGTGTAGGAGAGTGAACAGTGCAAAACAGAGTTTGTTGATGGCAGAGACACGTGCCTTATAAGAGAGTGTGTGTTGGGGGAGCCCAAGGACCCTTCAACACATGTAATGTTTGTGGGGAAAGAAATGTATGAATCTGGAGCTATCTGTGGTGGCCGCATTTTGTAGTTATCTATTGCTGCATAACTAACCACCTCAAAGCTTGGTGGCTTAAACCAATAATGTATTATTTTCTCTCATGCCACAGTGGATTGACAGGGCTCAGCTGGATGGTTCTCACTTGGGGTCTCTCATGCAGCTGCAGTCAGATGGGACCCAGGGCTGGAGTCATTTGAAGACAATACTGAACTGGATGTGCAATTCCCCAGTCTGATGCTTCAGCTGGGATGGCTGCAACAGCCAGGGACCAGCTGAGCATTTTAATTTCTCTACATGGCCCTGCACATGGCTAGCTTGGGCTTCCTTACATCATGGCAGTCTCAGGATAGTTGGACATTTTACTTAGTGGCTGGCTTCCTCCAGAGCACGTGTTCCGTGATACCAAGGATTCCTGTGAGATAGCCTTGGACGTCAGTCACCTCTGCTGCATTCTATTGGTCAAAGGTGAGCCACAGGGCCAGCCCAGGTTCAAGGCAAGAGAACTACACAAGGTGTGAATACTAGGAGTGTATTTCACCGGAGACTGTCTTTGGAGACCAGCTACCACAGTGCAGATCTTAGATTAGGCCCTCTGACTATAGATACTTTGTCACTGGGCATGTGTGCAAATGGGCCTTTCTAACATCACTGTTCTAAACGCGTGAGATACAGAGGTGAACAAAATTGGCAAAACCCTGGTGCCATGGTTCTTACATTCTAGTGGGAGAGACTGAAAATAAAAAAAGTAAGCACATGAATAACAGTTTCAACAGATAAGAGATAGAAAGAAAATAAAGCAGAAAGTCACGGAGAGGAAGGGAGGTCTATTCTCCATGGGAAGATCAGGGAAGCCTCTTTGAGGTGACGTCTCAGCAGAGACTTGGGGAAGTGGGGGTGGGGGGGGAGAAAGCTGTGTGAGGCCTCAGTGCAAAGTCTTGCGTCAGCGGGAGGGAAGAGCGTGGATAAAGGCCTCGAGGCAGGACCAAATTTGGCATATTCAAGGAACAGCAGGAAGGCGCTATTCTCCACTGTGCCTGGAATATAACGAGGGAAGACAAGTTTGGTGGGAGATGATCTCATAAAGATATTATCTTCTCTGTCCGTTTGTTTATTATCTGCCCTCTCCCACAAGAATGGAATCTTCTCAAAAACAAGGGACTTGTCTGTTGTGTTTGCCACTGGATCTACAGTGCCTGGTTCATGTTAGATGCTCAATAAATATGTGTTGAATGAATGAATGAATCATTGGGTGCTTGTTTCTATCCAGTGGTTCTCAAGCATACTCCTCTGGAACTCTACCTGACGTAAAATGTTAATGTTGAGTAATATTGGTCTTTTTTAAATTTGGAGGGGGGAAAAAGAGTGAATGAAGAAGAAATATAACTTAAATCCCTCCCATCCCCCAATTTAAAAAGGAACACCTTGGGCTCATGCGACTTATCACTTGTCAGCTGGTTGACAGCAAGTGCTTCAAACAGGTCAGAAAGGTCCCATGACTCCCAGATGGTCTGGCTCGGGAGCAAGTCCAAGAATCGCGGTTTACAATCCACAGGCAACAATTTCAACTTATGGAATCTCTCATATTTTCTTAGAGAAACATTCATCCAGCTACTTCCTTTCCTTGTTTTGGGAACTAATGAACACACGATCAGCAAGAGGCCTGGCCTTTCTCCTTCCTCGTACCCTGCTGGGGCGTGTTCTGTTTCCTCCCTGTGAAATGTTTTGACAGTGAGGTCCATGCAGTGCAATCAGTGCATCGCTTTGAAGCAGTTAATATTTATTATTAAAGTAGTTTCTGCAAGTTACATTTTTTCTTTATATCACCTATATGGCACACTTTTAATGGCTTTTTCTGAATTTTCATTCTTTTTTTACATACTTTCATTGTATTATTCTTTTTTGACAATTCCTGTTAGCATTTTGTTATCTTTTTCCAGTCTCTTCTCTATGTAGAACTATTCATCTGTTAAAATTATCTAATAAATAAGCTGGTAAAAAAAGAACAAGGGAGAAGGGAACATAGAAAATATTTCAGGCCAATAAGGAAGTTTTTCTATTTCTTTCAAGCAGATTTACTTTGCTTTTACTTTTTGGCTGAAACTTTATAAATAGACTCTTCATTTGAGGCAAATTGTGCAGTCTGTCTGTCTGTCTGTCCTTCCTTCCTTCTTTCCAACCATCAAAAAAATGATGCCTTTTGTGTGCCAGGCTATATTCTGGGTTACAGAAGTATGAAAATAAATAAGCATCTGCTTGCTATAAGTGAATTTTCAGTAGAGTGGGAAAGAATTCAATAAACAGATATTTACAAAACATACTTACACAGAACTTTAGTCAAAAACTATCACGTTCGTATATCATAACTAGACACCTGGACGAAGTAACATCATGATGTCACATGATGGACAGGGGTAGGAGATGGCCACATGATGCTTTGTGTTCTTCTGTTTTGGATCACACACAAGCCACCACCACTCCCCACCTTCACCCCTCGTCCCCCTCACTCCCACATACATCTGCACCACTTGTCAAAAAGGCTTAGGCTGGAAGTCAGGAGAACTGGGCTCTAGTCCGAGCACTGTGCTTTGTACCAGAATGTGAATCTAATAATGGAATACAGCATTGAAGTAACAGAATGCTGGCATCAAGGAAAGGACCCTGGATCTCATGGTTACAGCAATATCAGTTTCTGCCTTATATAGACTAACTATAAGAAAGAGGGGGGGACTTTTTACACAGAAATGTTGCATTTACTAATTGCAAAATGGCAACTTTAAATCAATTCCATGAGGCGAAAGCAATTATTGAAATCTATTCACTTGAGAAGCTAGGTGCATTTACCTTCTTCCTATAGGGCTTCTTTGTGTTAGTTTCTACTTTTAAAAGCACAGCAGATGAAAACGGAGTGTTTCCCTGTGTGTTAAGATCACTGACTAATTAAAATCAGAATTTAACTTTTATTTTTAGTAGTGTTCAAAGAAATGAAATTAAAGTTCCTCTTTCCTCCATATCAAAAAACATAAAATAAGCTCTTTAATAAGACACCTAGTAGAGGGAGATTCAGACCTTGGAAATGCTTGGTCCTATAGACTCCCAAACCCCTAGATTTTGCAAAAGTATTATATAAATTAGTAGTAGACACTACAAAGAAACAGATGATGAGAGCTGGTGGGAATGGTCTTGGTTGCTAGCCTCTCAGTTATACCCTCACCCAGGTGGTCCTGCCATATTTACTTTTCTGCCCTTGGTGTCCAGGGGATTGCCTGTGGTATCCTTTCAGTAAACAACTCTCTTGTTTGAGCTTGTTGAATGGGTGGTGCTGGCAGTAAAAGAGCCCTCACTGGGGAGGGGTGGGGCTGAGGGTTAGAATAAGGGAATAGTTAAGAGTCAGATTGATCTGAGAATCCTAATATGCATCTTTCTACCTTGGACGAGTGACTTACCGCCTCTAAGCCTCAGTTTCCTCATCTGTGGGGAAAAAAATGGGACTAGCAGTAGTATCTATTTTATAGGACCATTGGGGAATTTAAAGAGCTAATGTATATAAAGGAATTGGTACAGTATGCCAGGTGCACAGTAAGTACTCAATTCATATAAACTATTAATTACCATTGTCACATTGTTGACCAGATAATATTTTAACAAATTGAGGATATCGCTCTCCCTTAGTTCATCAGCATCATTATTTATGACAAGGCACAGTGTGTAGAGTATTATGTCATATGATAGAGGGAGTTACTAAAGCTAGAGAAGATGTCCCCTCTGTTCCCTTCTGAGTCCTCGACCCTCTTCAGGCTGATTTCTTTATGTCAGAAGCTAAGGCCGCATCCCTAGATCAGAGGCATTGATAGATTTAACTTGCTAGATCTCAGCTATGATCTCTCATGTGTCCTTGGATTTTTTCCTCTCTTAGATGTCTTTGCCACCGTAAAAGCTTTTGCTCAACTAGTAAAGGAATCATTGGAATTAAGAGTTAATCAATATGAACGCTTATGGAGTGGAGGCCTATGATAGCTAGAGTGACTGTATGTCCTGGTTTGCTAGGGATGGTCCTGATTTAGTCCTACTATTCTGAAATAATTATAAGAGAGTCCATTTCATTCTCAAAAGGTGTCCCTGTTTGGGAAATTTATTGATAACCATTCTATAGCATTGACCAAACTAAAATATTGTAATGGCTCACTTGTTTAGACAAAGCATCTAATGAGCCAAACTCTTGGATCTGATTGCCTTACTGCCCAGTACGCTACCCTCTGTCACTTAGTGTGCTCCCAACTTCTATTAAATAACCTGAAAGTTATCAGAACAGTGGGGTAAAAACAAATGTATGTTAGCATGTCAAATTATAACAATTACTTGAAGAACAACCTAAAGTTTGTGCTCCCTTGATCTCAAATCAGAGGCATCTCTTTGCACAGAGTTGATAGCTTCATGACCCAGTCAAGAGTTTGAGTCTAAGTGACTCATTGTTAATATTTCCCTTCACTTTGCTAACCATAAGGCAGAATTTTTGTTTAGACCTCATTGGTCACATTTATGTTGACCTTGAGATTGTAAACAATCTGGTTTAATTCTCCAGATGCTTTCTTTAATCACTTTGCTCTAGAAGGAAGAAATAGGTCATCTGACTCTACTACAAGTAAGAACCTGAAGGCTGATTCTCTTAAGCTCCAGGCTATGGTTTTCAGTTTATCACCCAGTGAGCTAATTCCTTAGAGCCTTGGTATCTAATGGTAACTAAACTGCCAATGAGTAAGCTTTGTAATGAAAGCCTCTAGCTCCCACCAGAAAACACATGTAAAGTAGAGGAAGACGTGCACGGATGTTAGCTCAGGGCCAATCTTCCTCAGCAAAAAGAGGAGGATTGGCAGCAGATGTTAGCTCAGGGCTAATCTTCCTCAAAAAAAAAAGGGGTGCTGGAAATTTTCTATATATATATTGAGCTGGGTGGTGATTACAAGAGTGTATGCATATATAAAAATTTATTGAGTGTACACTTAAGATTTGTTCATTTAAATATATTTAGATTAAACTTCAGTTTAAAAAAGTAAAAAGAGGGGCTGGCTGGGTGGCACAACGGTTAACTTTGCACGTTCTGCTTCAGCGGCCCGGGGTTCGCTGGTTCGATCCCGGGTGCAGACATGGCACCGCTTGGCAAGCCATGCTGTGGTAGGCGTCCCACATATAAAGTAGAGGAAGATGGGCACAGATGTTAGCTCAGGGCCAGCCTTCCTCAGGAGGATTGGTGGCAGGTGTTAGCTGAGGGCTAATCTTCCTCAAAAAAAAAAAAAAGTAAAAAGAAAAGAAAAGCCTCAAATCTCTTTAGCTAAAGCTGGTAAGAAAAAAAATCTATTCTTGTAAGTGAGCAAAAGTGAGGCCATCTTGTTATGCTAAATGGCCCTGGCCCCTCCTCTGTGTGACTATTCTCTTCTCTGCACATGCTCTAAAAAAATTCACATGCTCTCCTGATTTATGGCCTCTGCTTACATATGTACTCCCTGATAGCTTGATAAATTAAAACTTTGTTCTGTGAGTTTCCCTCCAGGAACAGGCCGACCACAGATGGGAAACACACCTACAAGGTATCCCTCACAACTGACAGAAGAATGGAATAATGTGATGCCTGGAGCCCATCCATGCCTGGGGACCGACATCCCTGGATCCTCTCCTCACCGCCCATTTTCCCTATGTGACTGCTTCAAGATTCTGTAATCCTTGAAGATGGGTTTTTGAGACATAAGTCACCCATCTTCCGATTAGCTGGCTAATCTAATTAAACTTCCTTTCTCAATCTCTAACTCGTTGTGATTAATTGGCTCAGATCGGGGCTAGCAGAGCAAGCCCATTGTTAGGTATCTTCTGAGTTAATAAAGTAACAGAAGAAAGAAAACACCTGCTTACATAAAGTTTTTAATCTCTTTTTTCTCTTGGATATCAATATGATCTTTGTCTCTTTACTCTTTTCTATAGATATATCTCTCATTATCTCTGTTGTTACTTGATCTTTGAGAATAAAACTTCACATTAGGCCAGAAGAACTTTTGGATAGGACTTTTTCTGCCCACTTCCATCCACATATTTATTTCAGTATGTAACATTACAAAGTTTTTAACTGCACACTTTTTGCATAACCTATGAAGCATCTCTCAAAAGCTTCCTAGGCCGTATCAGTCATGGCTTATGAATAGTATGTATCTTCACCTCGTGGTCTCGAGTTTATCGTGTGACTATTTAATAAGTTAGTTGAATTGTATAATCAAAAGGATCAAGAGAAGCAAACAGTATTTTAATATAAAATAGAGGTATTGCAAATTAGAACCTTCCAGATATTTTAGAAAATATTTGACACCCCCCAAATATCCTATTTTTCAATCTACCTCTAAAGGGTACTCTACTCATGTGTAGCCAGCTACACCATGATCTAAGATATAGGTGAATTCAAGAACTGAGATTATATACAATTAAAGAAAAAGGAAAGGGAATGGAAAGACTGAAATTAGTTAATTGCCTCCTATGTGCCAAGCCCTGTGACTAGCATAGATTATTTACTCTTTACAACAATCCTATGAGGATTGTCTCATTGCATCAGTGAAGAAACTAAGGTTCAGAAAGGGTAAACAACTCTCCCAAGATCACACAGCTAATAATTAAGTTGTGTTGTTTTCCAAAGCTTGCTCTTTGTGCTATCTCTCCTGATGTCAAAAGAGGTGAATTCCAAAGTGATTAAAAGATTCAAAGAGATTTTAGAGGTAATCTCATCAATCCCACTTGTTTGGAGATAAGGAAACTGAGGCAAGGGAGGTTATATTGTATCCATCTCATAACGCACATCTCAGTTATCATTTCCTCCTAGAAGCTTTCTATACTCAGCTCTCCATCTTCCCACCTCATCCTGCCCCGTAATCCACCATCATTAAAATCCTTTACATGCTATATCGAGTGGTGGGCAAGAGTAAGTGGCATCTGGAGCCTGAATTTAAATCTCTGATCTACCCCTTTGGGGTGTGTGACCTTGGATAAGTTACTCAACCTCTCTGAGCTTCAGTTTCCTCACTGTGAAAAAGGAGACAGTAAGAGTACCTATCTTATAGAGTGGTTGTGATAACTAAATGAATTAAAACATAGAAAGTTCTTTAGAATGGAATGTGGCGTGTGCTAAGTGTTTTTTGTGTGTTAGCGATTACTTTTTATTATTATGCTCCATAGTACTTCTCTTTCGGTTTACGGTTACATCTATACAGGCTTGTCTCCTCAATGAGATGGAGATGGTTTCTTGCACATTTTTGCAATTCTTCCCTCAGTGCCAAGATCAGTGCTTAACAATTCTAAACACTGAACAAAGTGCTGGTGGTTTGCTTTCATTTTCCTAATTAAGGACTTTTTCCAAATTTTCCACATTTTTTCAAATTTCCCCAGTTAATGACTCCATCAAGTACAGAATCCAAGCCTCCAAGACCTTATTCTGCTTCTCTTGAGGATCTTGATTATTGATTCCCAGGCTGGCAATTTCTCCCTGGATTCCTCCTTGCTGTTAGACATCTAAAAGCACAGGGGTAGTTACATATGCCCGTGATTCCATTTGGGAATTAGTTATTTCTTTTTTGTTCCTTTAGGGGATTAATATTAAGCATGGACTGACTTTTTATCCTTGGTATTATGGGGTTGATGCACTGGTCTAACGCAACCAGTAATCCTAGTATGTGTTTTCTACCCACAGCTTCCCATTTCCATTGATACTGGTACCTTGAACTCCACCTACGAGCAACCATGAGGAAAAGTAAGGCCTTTAACACTTTTTGTTTCCTTTCACATTCTCCTCTGTATCCAATATTGCCATCACAAAAAGGACCTGTGTAAATTAAGGCTTCATTGCCTTGAGGTAAGTTGAGACTGTGGAATCCTGAGATTTCCTGATTTCAGGAAAGGTAGCTATTGTTTTTTGATTTCCACTCAGAATATTTAACCTTGGCATCTCAACAGTACCAATCTATTGCTTTTAAAAGTATGGTATGTAAAAGGTTGTGACAAGCTTTCTGAAAGTGTGGACTCCGGCTATTGGACTTTAGCGTTCCATCCTCTTTTGGCAAAGTTGTGGATTTTCTTTTAATGACAAATTTTAGCTCTATAGTTTTAAGATTCAAATATTGTTCAATGTCTAATTTTTGGGAAAATGCTGCTGTCATTCCACTGTGAGCTTTATAAATTGTCCTTTTCCAGGTCGCCCCTTCCTGATTAGCAGAACTTGGGGGGTAAATATATGTATTAGAAAGTCTCCCTGACCTTTGTGAAGCTTTGGAGACTTGTATGTTACTCAAGGTGAATCTTTTAGTGTGTCAAACTCTGTATCAGGAAATATAAAGCTGCTTTGAAATAAAATGAAACTCATCATAGGAAAGTTCTGATGTGTAGAATTACAAGAAAAATGAAACTTTATCAAATCCTTAATTTTCCATTAAGATGAGTTCACTTTTACCTGTTACTTTTTTTTTCTTGCTGTCTCTACCCCTGGTGTCTAAACTCTGTGAGGACCGGTTCATAGTCTCTTGTCGAGCCCTTTCTTTCTAGTAGTACCTATTATAAATGGTCAATAACTATTTCTTGAACAATAAATGACAATTAGGGAAATACTACATGTTATGGGCAACATCCAACTTAGAAATGCGTTGTGTTCTAAATGGCATTTTGTATTTCATTATTTGGGATGCAGAATATATTTTCTCATATAAGGAGTAATGTGAAAAGAATTTAGATTCCTAGGTTCAGTCATAAAAGCAAGTTTACTTCGTATTGTAAATTCTATTGTTTTAGCTACTCCAGCGCAAACTTTTCCGTGTTAGCATGGGAATTGAAGCATCATTTAAAAACTGGTTTATATAGTGAAGGCACTTTTTATCCTACGGTGAACTCCCCACTGAAGTCAGGCATGAATTTTCCTCTATGTCATCTCCTTCCTGGGTAAACATTAGTCAAACGTATCCATAGACATGAGAAACTCGCCACTAAGGGGTCAATATTGTCTTCTCCAGGGCTTTGTGGGGGACTGTATAAGAGTCCTCTCCTTCCATTAAATTCTTCCCTAAATTATGAGGACTTCTCCTTTTAGCCACACATCCTGTATAATTACTTCAGCTTCCTAAGGAAAATTGTGAAGGAAAACTCTGGAACTAATTTTGAAGCCACTACAGATCCACAGGCCTTTATCCAAAACCTGTGGGGCCGGATGTGTTTTGGAATTCAGAGAGAGTTTTGGGTTTTAGAAAGGTAACATGACATATATGCTGCATGTTGCGTGATATATTGAGCTTGTAATTCAACACAATAATATTTCTTCAGCTAAAGGTGTGAATATTCCCACTAAGTGAAATGAATAGATATTGTTTAGAACCTGACATCACTTCAATTCAGGTTCTGCTGGCAAAGTTATCAGAGTCACTTTGTTTTCAGAGCTATTTCTTTTTCTTTCTTTCTTTCTTTTTGAGGAAGATTAGCCCTGAGCTAACATCTGCTGCCAATCCTCCTCTTTTTGCTGAGGAAGACTGGCTCTGAGCTAACATCCTTACCCATCTTCCTCTACTTTATATGTGGGACACTTGCCACAGCATGGCTTGCCAAGCAGCGCCATGTCCACACCTGGGATCTGAACGAGCAAACCCCGGGCCACCGAAGCGGAACGTGCAAACTTAACAGCTGCGCCACCGGGCCAGCCCTTCAGAGCTATTTCTATCTCAGAATTGCTGGTAGGGGATTGTGGATCTATATGCCAAAGAGATTATGTCTCAAAGAAGAAAATGATGAAGATTGTCCCATTTCCAGAACCCTGGACTGAGTTCTCAAGTGGCAGAGACCCTACCTGGAGATAGGGGAATCATCTCTTTTGAGGAGAATGCTGAGAATATTTTCCAAGGCAGTATTTCCCAAGGCCCCCTAGCTCAGCCACCCCTCCGACTCCTTACCGGTAAGTTTGTGATTAGAAGGCCTATTGCTTATGAAGCCAGGCCTCCTCAGTTGGCTGAAAGAACTGTCACACTTGGAGAAAAGACTTCTTTCCACTTGTGGTGGGGAAACAGGAAGGCACAGAGACAGCCTTGAGCCCCAGTGGGGATGTTGGCAGAAGCCCCACAGATACTTGAAAAGGCTGGATGCTATTGAAAGTGCTGGAGGGGAGTGCCAATACTGGAAGAGGGTGAGGCCTCAAACCTGATTCAGGGACCCCACCTACGCTTCTGATTTTCCCTATGACTAGTTCAGCAGTCATGAAATAGTGACCCTCAGCTAAATACGACCAACCAGTGTGTTTTGCTAGAATTTGAAAGCCTAACAATGAACTGTGAACTTTCTAATTTACTCTTGGCTCCATGGTCCGTCCTTACTTCTATCTTTCTTTGTATCTTACTTCTATGATTTACACATTTGTATCACCTGCTGGGGTAAGAATGTCTGACCCCGAGTATGACCCGGGGTCATAAAGGTTACTTTGGTATTTAACCAGTAGCAGAGATAATGGGCTACTCAAGACATATGGTTAGAAAACTGTAGGGACCTGCCCAGTGGCGCGGCAGTTAAGTTCGCACATTCCACTTCTTGGCGGCCCGGGGTTTACCGGGTCGGATCCTGGGTACAGAGATGGCACCGCTTGGCAAAAAGCTATGCTGTGGTAGGCGTCCCACATATAAAGTAGAGGAAGCTGGACATGGATGTTAGCTCAGGGCCAGTCTTCCTCAGCAAAAAGAGGAGGATTGGCAGTAGTTAGCTCAGGGCTAGTCTTCCCCCCCAAAAAAAGAAAACTGTATAATAATGTAAAGTATCATTGTTCTAGTTGATAGTAAACTTTTCTGTTTAAGTGCTAGGTAAAGCAGATTTTTATCCAGAAGTTTCCATAAAACATTCCTTTATGTTTTGGAAACTGAGTGCTGTAGCAGGTTCTCTCCTGCTGCTTTTGACTTTTCAGTCCCTGACGTTGTTCTTTTTTCTCTCTTAAATTTCTAGCATTGATTAACATGTAGCTTGCTAATAGATCTTTTTGGATTAGTCTTAGCAATAAAAAAAAGCTTAAAAAAAAAAGGAATGAAATAAGCTTTTGTTAATGGCAGTTTATGTTCCATGAAGCTGTGTTTATGAGTTCTGTGTTGCCTGGAGCCACGCTGGGAGGCCCAGGGAGGCTAACACCCTGGAATTTCCCAGAGCCCTCTCCTCTGCCTCCTGTCAAGCTCGGCACACTCCAAGGGGCCTGTGATTCAAGTCTAAGATCACAGTTGTTAAATTCAGATTAAGGTAACGTGATCATGTTTTGAAATGTGCTGATTATGAAAGTGGCTAGAAAGTGAACTTCATTAATTACAATTAATAGGCAAGAATAGATTGTACTTAATCAGCTTTGTGCATTAAGGAATTTAATTCTGAGACTAAATGCTAACCATTAAAAAAAAATCCTTTTTAGTATGTTTCTTCAATATATACCAGCCTTGTGTTTCTTTCTTAATTACAAAACACTGCTGTTCCATTTTTCCAAAGGAAAAATATCTTCTAGCCATAAAATATATATAACTCTAAGTTATAAGAACTGTAGCCAAGAGGAAAAGGTTGATTCTAAATAGCTCAATTTAGGAAAATGGGTTCATTCTTCTTCATTAATGTACTTTGGAGACTCACACTTACAACTTTAATGCCTTGATCCCAATACTATCCCAAGTATTCTTTAATCTAGCTGTAAGCTGTTTCATAGCTAAGGGTTATTAATTTGGCTGGCTCATTCTTGTTAAGAAAAAACATTTTAGGCTCTCCAAATGTAGAAAAACCCAGGGCTTTTATTTCATAGAATCAGTTTCTTGAGATTAGGAAAAACTTCACAGGTCCTTCCTGGGTGCATGTTTGAGTCCCCTCTGTACATCTCACCAAACCACCCGGGCCGACTCTAGGCTGGATGAGAGAAGGGACTATGACTATTTCTTTCACCTGTGTAGCCAGTGTCGGGCCTCCAGAGTAAATATTTGATAAAGGAATGCAGAATGTTGAATGAATCTATCAAAGACTTGAACACCTTTGGTGACAGGAAACTCCTTACCCTTCAAAGTAGCCCAGTTCATCCTTGAGAATTCTGGTTGTTTTGAGTTCTTTTTTATTATGATTGAACTGTTATTTCTTCCCACTCAGTTGTTCCATTTGAGCCCTTCAGGCCATGTAGATTTGCTCCACCACGTGACAAACCTTTCACTATCTGAGTTGACCCTCATGCCCTGCTCTCTCTACTTGGCCTCTGAGCTTTGCTTCCGCGGATTAATATCCCTGGTTCTTTCTCAGCTGACATAGATCTGAGTGTCCCCTCATACTCTCTGATGCTCACCTCTGAGATAATCACCTTTACATAGTACCCACCATGGTTGGGGGAAGGCCTCACCTGCATAGGATTGTTATTCTTTCTAGAGTCGATTTATGTTGTTTGATATCAAACTAATTTTTTAATTTTTTGAAAGAATTGATTTTTAAGCTTTTCAAAGAGAACTTCTATTTTAGTCTTAACAAAATCCGGTCTCAATGGAAGGCAAATTAAATGGAAGATAATTATCGTCTTGGAGGCAGGCTTAGCCTGCTAATGGTTCATCTGTTGTGCTTGTCTCTAAGTTGACTTACTTGGATTCAAGATAACCTGACTCTTTGTGAAGATTAAACCTGGAGAGTTAGATGAAAGGTCCCTCCCTGTGTGATCTCTGCCAGGAATGTTTCCTACATGGAAGCCAAGCCAATCAATGGGACTACTGAGTCTGATTCCGGGAAACTGTTTCCCCATGTGACTGCCTGATAGTTAAGGCAGAGCTTTGAAGATTTTGAAAGGCTGCTACTAAATAAGAATTTACTATCTATTTTTTCATAGGGCTAAAGGTACAATTTAGCAGAGAGAATTTATTGATGTTCCTGAATTGATATTTACTGAAGGTAATTTTGAAATCAAATTATTAATGTGCAAGATGCAGGTAAATGTATATGCAAACAGGTAGGAATTTTTATTAGAAGTAATCTGTTACTGAGATAATATCTTACATTTGGGTAATCAGAGAAATAAAATTGTAAAAGAAAACAGTTTTTTTGAGTTATTTGAATCCTTTGAAACTACAGTCAGTTTCTAATTGTTTGGGGAGATGGGAGCAATAGGAAGGAGGGAAAAGAAGGAGGAAGCTGATGGGTGAAAGTAGCGAAGAGAAAAGGAAGAAGGGAGGGTAAAAGGAAAGGGGCAGAGAAGGTAGGACGTCTCAGAAATTCCAAGTAGCCCCGGGGTCCTTAACTGTTTTCCCACGTGCACTTTGAGTCCTGTACTGTAAAGATATGTTTTATAACTCACTAGTCAAAGTTAAACAGTTCTTACATAACAGAAATGTTTTGTTCTGGGAAAAAAAGACATCCCTTCCACTCGTTTTTCAAATATGCTCTAGTTGATTTGTGGTGGTTACTGGTTCCAGAAAGAGCTGGGACAGCAAACAGATCCTTCCACCTTGCCATGAGATAGAAGGAAATTCTTACTAAGCGTTTGCAGTACAGAAAAGGACTAAATTAGGGTCTTCCTGCTTAGGGTTTATTTCTCAAGGTTACTTCTTTGACTATCACATCTGGGCTTATAATAAGAACAGCTGGGCTAGTAAGTATTTCAGGGGTATGTCATGAGCTCTGTTCTTGGTGTTGCCCATTTCAGTATCTGTTCATCTGTGAGGATTCTTTCTTGAATGCCAGGGGCAAAAGATAAAAGTCTAAGAACCTTTGTATTTCTTTTCTCCTTCCTTTTGCCTCTCCTCGAAAGACATGCTGATTCTAGCAAAGCATCAAGGGTTTACTTTCACTTGGAGGGCTGGAGAGTCCAAGGCCATGATGGTGGTAAAGCCAATGGTCCTGGGACCACTTCAGAGTGATCAGGCCTAACTGGCCCTAAGTCTGTTCCTTGAACCAGTCCAACTTGCCAGGGTCATGGGTATCAGTAGACTTCTGACTTGAGAACCAAACCTCCCAGTGTCCCCTTGATCCTGAAACCCTGCTGAGCCTTTTCCAGAGTCTCTTAGTCCTCTTCCTCTTTCCCCCAAGGATTTGTTTTCATCGGATGGTGGTTGTGAGATCTTCGTTTTTCACGCCTATGCAGAAAAGTTACCACAGCAGGCCTGAGACTGCTATTCTTAGAAATGCCTGTTTGCAAGGTTGACCCTTAGCTGGCATTTGGGAACTTGGATTTTGGGAGTGTTCCCACTGTTCCCTGACTGATAAAGGTGGCTCATTGGACCTAAACTATGCAAACAGTATGATTTATGCTGAACATCTGCTTTTCTTCTGGGAGCTGAAATTTGGGGTATGTGTTAAGGATGGGGTGCCTGTGTGACCAGCCTCCAATTAAACACCTTGGGTCTCAAGTCTTTGCTAGGCTTCTCTGGGCAGAAACATTGTGCATATGTTGCTACATTTTTGTTGCTAGGGGAAGAGTGTATTCTCTGTGACCTTTCATAAGAGAGAGAGAGACAGAGTGTAAGGAAGCCTATAATGGATTCCTCCAGACTCCACCTGCATCTTTTTCCCTTATGACCCAGCTTACTATATCACTGTAATAAATCTTAGCCATATGTACAACTATATGCTGAGTTGCATGTGTCCTTCTAGTAATTCTCTGAGTGTGGGGTGGTCTCGGGGACCCCTGACACAACTCCTCTTCTACACTACTCATCCTCTTACATCCCTATCTTAACCCTACATGATTTTAGTGATAGGATAAAAGAGAAGTGTTTCTGAAAAGTTAAGTGGCAAACAAAGAAAATATTGATCTAGAAGATCTAGTTTAATAAAAATGTGTTAATTCTCTTGAAAATCAGGAAGCCAATTTATAGTCATGAAAAAATTATTTATATACTTTGTATTTACAGAATATGAACTTTAAAAAAAAGGAATGATTTCTTAGGATCTCTCGTTACCTTTTTTTCTGATAATAGATTTGAGATATAATTCATACACTATGAAATTCACTCCTTTTTTTTTCTTCCCTGAGGAAGATTTGCCCTAAGCTAACATCTGTGCCAATCTTCCTTTATTTTGCATATGGGTCACCACCACAGCATGGCCGCTGATGAGTGATGTAGGTCTGTGCCCAGGAACTGAACTCAGGCTGCCGAAAGGGAGCACACTAAACTGAACCACTAGGCCATGAGGCTGGCCCCGAAATTCACTCTTTTAAAGCCTACAATTCATTGTTTTTAGTACCACTAAACAGAATTGTGTAACTATCACCACTTATTCTAGAACATTTTTATCACTACAAAAAGACACCCTGTAACCATTAAGTCAATCCTCATCATCCCTTCCCCCTAGCCCCTGGGAACCACTAACTCTGTTTTCTATCTCTATAGATTTTCCTGTTCTAGACATTTTATATAAATAGAATCATGTGGTCTTTTTTGACTAGCTTCTTTCATCCACGTTGAGGCATACAACAGTACTTCATTCCTTTTCATGGCCAAATAATGTTCTATTCTGTGAATATACCACATTTTATTCATCAGTAGATGGACATTTGGGTTGTTTCCACTTTTTAGCTATTATGAATAATACTGCTATGAATATCCTTGAACAGATTTTTGCATGGACATGTGTTTTCAGTTCTCTTGGATATATACTGAGGAGTGGAATTACTGGGTCATATGTAACTCTATGTTTAACTATTTGAGGAAGTGCCAAACTGTTTTCTAAAGTGGTTGCACCATTTTACATTCCCACCAACAATGTATGAGGGTTCCAATTCCTCTATGTGTGCACCAACACTTGTTATTGTCTGTCTTTTTGAATATAGTCATTCTAGTAGGTATGAAGTGTTATCTCACTGTGGTTTTCATTTGCATTTCCTTCCATTTGCATTTCATCATGTTAAGTACCACATTGCATCTTATTGGCCCTTTGTATATCTTCCTTGGAGAAAAAGCTATTCAAATCCTTTGCTCATTTTTAAATGTGTTGTCTTTTTATTGTTGAGTTGTAAGAATTCTTTATATATTCTGGATACTGAACCTTTATCAGATACCCAATTTGTAAATATTTTCTTCCGTTCTGTGGATGGTCTTCACTTTCTTGACAATGTTTTTCATATTTACTTTTGAAGAGATCCAATTTACTTATTATTTCTTTTGTAATTTGTGCTTTTGGTTACTCATATATAGCTCTCATGTCAGATTTTAATCACCCAACTTACTTTAGGAGGTCTATATCTGTTAGCCCAATTCTGCTACTCCATGATGGAAGGAGATTAAGGGCAGGGGGAGTTGGAGCACAGCGAGGTAGAAAAAGCATGGGTTTTAGAGTCTTGAGATGGAGTCCAGTTCTTCTGTCATGGAATTAGTATTTAATCTTTCCAAGCCTCAGTTTCCTACCTGGAAAATGGGGTAATAATAGTTCCTGTTTCATAAGTTATTGTGAATTTGAATTAGCTAATTTGTGAAAAGGGCTTGGTGTACTATCTGGCACACAGAAGACATCTAATAAATGTTAAGTTGTTGTCATTTTTATTAAGAGGCCGTGGAACGAAATTTGGACTTAATCAGGAATTACGGGACATAACTAAAGTTATTACTCTGCTCCTAGCCATGCATTTCTGAAAGGCTGCTGAAATTACATAAAACTATACCTTTGCTAATGGTTATATAGCCTTCAGGCACCATGGAAAAATCTGATAGGCAGACAGCAGAAGAATGTTATTTCTTTTGAATTCAGGAATAAACAATGCTATTTTTGCTCTTTGGGATCCAAAGGAGAACCCTAGACCAAAAAAACGGGCGTCAGCATATTGAATGTTTCATCATGATGTGTGCTTATTATTATTTATCATTAATTAAGGGCCATTTATATAACTACAGGGAAATTAACAAACAAAACTCCTTCCCCATCACTTAGCTAAAAGACTTTAAGAAAAGTCACAGTGATTTTTCTGTTACCTATTTACCATGTTTTACAGCATTACCTCAGAACTTTCATATTAACGAGCCAATCATTTTGCGTTCACAGGTACAGAGTGGTTTAGGCCCACAAGATCGCACACTCTGTTTTGTTATTATAAATCCAGACATCGGTGAAAGTTCAAAGTCAAATTGTCTCCTCAGCCTGCTCCTGCATGGCAGGTAGACTAATAAATGAGGCACCTTCCAACAGAGATGTGCTTATTCATATTTAATAGCAAGAGACCTTTTTTCTTTTTAAACTTTTGTTTAAACAACAGCCTAAAATTTTGCCACTTTATTCATCATCAAAAGTTAAACTCTTGGTGAGTAATTGCCATCATATATTTCCTAATGTGGACAATTTAGAAAATATTAAAAACACTTTTAAAAAAATAATAATCTTATGCCATGAAACATTTACTTTAAGTTAAACTACACGTTTTTCTATTTGAGTTATTCCTCTATTAACTCTCAATGCTAAAACAACACTTAAGGATTACTTTTGTTCTTACAAAGGACAGAGACTAAACAATACCCTGGGGGGTTACAAAGATGAATAACATAGTCTTTTCCACTAAAAATGTGGCAATTCAGTAGGTGATCTAGAAGCAAGGTGTTGTCACTAATGGAAAAATGACAGTGGGATAAAACAAAGTTTTCTTTTCTTTTTGAGGAAGATTAGCCCTGAGCTAACTACTGCCAATCCTCCTCTTTTTGCTGTGGAAGACTGGCCCTGAGCTAACATCCATGTCCATCTTCCTCTACTTTATATGTGGGACGCCTACCACAGCATGGCTTGCCAAGCAGTGTCATGTCCGCACCTGGGATCCGAACTGGTGAAACCTGGGCCGCCGAAGTGGAACGTGAGCACTTAATTGCTGCACCACGGGGCCAGCCCCCAAAGTTTTCAATCATTGCCCAGGTTGATAAGGCAGTACGTGAGATGACAGCCCAAGTTAGAAACCAGCCAAAGGTGTTTTAAGTAACTTACATCATGCTTGTATGTGCTAGGAGGTTTTCTAAGCACCTCACAGAGGGGTAACTCATTCAGTCCTTACAATAACCCTGTGCGGTAGGAGCCATCATTCCTCTTTTTAACGGAGAGGAAACTGGAGTACAGACATGCCAAGCCACTCAGACGAGATGGGAACCCCGGCCGCCTGGCTGAGCAGCTGCTGTACTGAACGACTCTTCTATGCTGCTTCTCAACTCAAATAGGAATTATTACTAGTAGAGTAGCGTTAGGATTTCCGAAATCTCTACTTCTTCAAAACCCCCAAAATGTGGCATATAATAATGTAGATAAATAAAAGATTCAATAACTTTTTCTCTCTTTTAGGAAAGAAGATAAAGATGCTATCACTTTTATCTATGTTTTACTCTAAAATTAAATTCTACATTAAATATATTTTATATACTCTAGTATACAATATGGTTTATGAATTATATGGTTTCTATAATGTCGTCATCTTATATGATGACAATATGCATGTTCCAAAAAAAAAAAATTATGTCTCTGTAAGGGATAAATTTCATTTCCATATTTTCCAGGAATCAATCATTTTGAAAATACCCTTTCATACCATAATAATAGTTTCTTGTGTAGAATTGTTAACTGTTAGTAAATAATATCCCATTTACTGGTATGAAACACTGATGATAATATTTACAAAATTGCTCTTGGTTGAAAAATGCATCTTTACGTTAACAATAGCAACTAGAGCAGATTCAGTTTGGTAGGGTACTTCTTTCAGAAAAAAATACAAAATTAGGTGCAAACAGTAAGTATTGAACTAGAAGAGGTTCATTCCAGTGGTAGGTGCTGACGTTACAGCTTCATCGGCTTCATGGTAAATCCACTACTGCAGATAGCAACTAAAATACATTTTTTAAAAATGCTGTAAGAATAAGAATAAAATAATACCTGAAAAGAATTCTTCACTTTTTTTTCCTCAGAAGGAGCTTGTAACTTTATAAAAATCCCCTCACTTGACCTTTTGCCTCCTTTTTATTTCTCCACTGTCTGGAAAATGCTGCTCACAATAGATCTCTGCATTTTGTGAGGTGAGGAAAAAGAGAGGGTCAGTGACTCGCTCCAGGTCACATAAGCCTGTCACGGCCCGGCCTGGGCTCTTTCCATGATACTTTCAGCATATGAATTTGGAGAAACAATTCCTATTTTGAGTCAGATATGAAGAAGCTTCTTCTCTTAGTGTCTTTATTCTTGTTTTACCAGAGAAGAAACTAAGTTTGGAGAAATTTACAACAAAGCAAAGCACTAACTCTCAAATTCCTGAGTATGGAACATTGTTTAACCTGTAAACCAGTAGCGCTGTTGGAAAAAAATGTTTCATTTTGACATGAGACAGAACTTTACCACTATGTCTTTTTTCTAGAAATAATCACTTTTTTTTTTTTTCCAGAAGAGCCGTAATTTTGAGAAAACTACTTTGCTCAGTACTGGCAGGGGTCTTTTCTCTACCTTATTTTCATGTTTCTTTAAAGTCGTCATAATATGGACTTCAGCCATATGGGGGAAAGGAAATAGCTCGACAGATGCTTGGCTCTTCAAGTTTGGATTTTAAAGTCTTCATGTTTCTACATGTATTCAAATGTATTTTTTTAGCTTTGTCTTCTTTCTTTCCCTGTGTTTATCTCTCACTAAATCGTTTATGTTATAAAAGAACGTATGGGGATAATAAAACAAATAGAAAACCCCTAGAGTTTGACACAGGGCTGTGTGCATTATCACTTCCAACTATGTTTCTATAGTAACACTTCACATACTTTTTTATTGTAATAACAGTAATTCTTGGTTGCTCCTACTTGCCAGCCACCATATATTATCCATACCCAATCCTCAAAACAGTCCTAAAGGGTAGGTATTATTTGTCCCATCTTACTAATGAGAAAAGCAGTGGTTTAGCAAGATTAGATAACTGGACTAAGATGGTTCAGTAAGTGTTGGAGCTGTGATTCAACACGGGTCTAAGTGCCTCCAAGGCTACTGCCCTTTCACCATATCCCACCTTTCAGATTAGAAATACATCATAGTTTTGGGGTCCCCCGCAGCTATTGTGGTGGCCAGCCTTGAGGATGGCCCCATACGACCCCCCTCTCTTGGTATTCCAACCCTTGTATTATTCCCTTCCACGCTGAATACACAGGGGGGACCTGTGTAACCAACAGGATATCGCAAAAATGCAAAATACTTGTTGATGCGGCACTGCTTCAGGGAAAGGGGATCCCAGGCCGAGAAAAAACAAGTGCAGGGGCGTGAAGATATCAAAGTGTGTGGCGTGTGGGAGGGCTTATTTATCAAATTAAAATTTGATGTTTATTAAGTTCTTACTTCTTTCAAATCTATTTTAATTCAATTTTACAATAGTTAAGTTAATTTTTTAATTGTATTTTTTGTGAGGAAGATTGGCCCTGAGCTAACAAGCGTTGCCAATCTTTCTCGTTTTTTGCTTAAGGAAGATTGTTGCTGGGCTAACATCTGTGCCAATCTTCCTCTATTTTGTATATGGGATGCCACCATGGCAGGGCTTGAAGAGCAGTGTGTAGGTCCGCACCAGGAATCTGAACCCGTGAACCCTGGGCCACTGAAGTGGAGCACTCAAACTTAACCACTACACCACCAGGCCAGCCCCAATTAAGTTTATTTTTAAACTTAGTGTGAAATTAAGTTTATATTTAATTTATGGAAACGGAAATTCCAGCCTATATTGCTGCTTGTAGCCTTTTAGTTCTGTAATTTTTTCCCTCTCTTTTCCCAATTGCAAGGATAAAACATTTGGGACGACAGTGAGGCAACCAGTTCAGATCTAATCACATCATTGTGGAGCAGTGAGACGGTCCTGGGCTGTGAGTCAGAAGGTCTGATACCTCATTTGACTTTGCCACTAGCTCTCCTCCCCGCATTGAGCAGATTCTTGACTTGTGTGCCCTGACTGTTCTGCTGAGCTTCAGCCTTCCTGGGATGGGGTCAGCAGTACCCCAGTAAGGGTCAGCCTTGCTTATCAACTCAGGGAGCTCTTTATTTACCCATCACACACCACCATTTATTTATCCATCTAACGTTTATTGTTTTCTACTTTGTGCTAGGACCTGTGCTGAGTGGCTAGTTAGAAAGCAAAGGCAGCAGAGTGAGGAAGAAAGACAAATATAACAGCAAGTGTGACTTGGTGTGTGATAAATACTCCAATGGAAGTAACCAAAAGGTATAGTGTGAGCACTGAGAGAGGGACCTAGGTGGCAGGGTAGGCTTTCTGAAAGCGTGAGACCTGCTCCAGTTTTGAAGGACAGCTCAGAATTCACTCTGCCAGCGTGTCATAGGCAGAGAGGAAGGGGCAAAGACCCAGAACTACTGTGCCTGGCTGGAGCAGGGTCTTCATGGCGCATGAAGACGGCAAGAGATGTGACTCGGGAGGCCCAGCGGGTCACAGAGGGTCGTTCTCAGAGTCCAGAGGACGACTCTGTGAGATAAAGGAACACACTTGTATGACTTCACTGTTCCTGCTTCCAGGTTTCTTTCTGCTTTTGCAGGAGCATGTTTGGAGTGAGGCTCGTTCACGGCACTTTGCTCTGCCCTGTGGGTTTATTGGAGAGAATAAAACGGAAGGTTTCTTTTTCTCCAGTATCATACTGGCAGCTGTTAGCTTTTCACATTAGGCAAAGTTTATTTTGTTCCACTAAGCTTTTGAAATGGGCGGTTTATTCCTAGATCTAAGTATTGCAACAAGGGGATTAACGGGAAACATGTTGTGGGAAATTATAGTTTGGAGAGTTGGGCTAATAATTTAACCTTCAAAGTGTGTCCGCATTGCCTGCCCTCTATATAGCGGGGGGATGTGCCTTTTGCCGAGAGATTGGAGCACCTGGAAGGAGGAGCTGGGGCTGAGGCATTTATTTACTTCACAAGAGTCTCTTCTTATAACAGAGTTTCTTCTATGTGCTAGGTGCTGGGGATAGAAAGGAGAGGATGTACTCCCAGCCTCTAAGAGCTCTAGGTGATAAATGATGTACCATTATTTTCCTGTGGCTCTCTCCCACTGTCTTACAATGATCACAGCTAGCAGTACAACATTTGCTGTGTGCCAAGCACTTCGTATATTACCTCATTTAATACTCTCCACCATCCTATGATTCTCCTCACTTCACAGTTGAGGAAAGTGAGGCACGGAGAGATTGCAGAGCTAGAAAGTGACAAAACTAGATGGATGCCAGGCAGTCCTCCCCATACAGAGCATCTGTGTGCAGATTATGGGAAGCAGTCCACGACTATTTGTTAAATGAAACTACTCATCATCCTGTTCTTTCCCCAATCCTCACAAGCACATGGTGTAAATACCATTGTCTCTTTACAGATAAATTTAACTGAAACCCACAGAATCACATAATGAGTCAGCACAGAATCAGAATCCCAGGTAGGTCTCCTTAACTTTCCTCTTTCAAACAGAGTAGTGTGCCTGCGTCTGAAACCAGTGACCTCTCTGGAGCTGAAAAAGTCACTCTGGGTGGGATGGAGAAACTGAATTACATGACCTTCGAAGATGGATTTGATTTTTGGAAATAGCCCAAATAATCGGAAGCCAAGCCAGGTGAAAAAACTGGTCAGCGACGTGTGATAGTGCCATTTTGGTCATGCACTACCTGAACTCATTTTAGCGGCTTAATTTTGCCACACAGCAACAACAGAAAACCTCTTTTCCTTTTCTGTTACTTGCTTTCCTCATCTAAGCAATATAGGGGATAACCATAATCCATCTATTATAGTGAAAGGCCACCAAGATTTATAGGGTCACGTCTGTAAAAAGTTCCCATGAGTAAGGCACTGCGCAAATAGAAGAGGCGGTTATTATTATTACTGCTGGGTTACACAGAAGCACTCATTCATCACTTATGTACTTCTTGGCAGGGCTTCCCAATTTGCCTTCGTGTAGCTCCACATAGTTACACACAGAAGCAACTCCCAGAACTTTCAATTTAATTACCCTTGCCTGGTTTTGTTTTGGTAAACACAGAGGTGAAAGAAAGAGAGAGAGCGATATGAAGTCGTGTAAATAAACCGGATTTTCTTTTTATCTGTTACAATAAAAAGCTTCTAATGAAAGTGGGGACTTTAGGTTGAACTCATCCAAAATAGATTTCCATGAGGTTTTAAAACTTCTTTTAAAAAACAAGTCAAGGATTAAAGCATAGGTTATTAAATTGTACTTTTGTAAAAAAAATTTTAGATGTTCTGGAAAATTGAATGTAGTGAACACTGATCAAAAACATTTTTGTAACATTAGTTTTTCTAGAAATATTTTCAAAATTGCCAAAAATGAGGGACTGATAACAAGCAGTAACAAGCCAACATGCATTCCACTCCTGAGTTCGTTCCCCCAGCTGGCAGAATCACATCCATTCCTTTGCTCAGCACTACAACGTACATGGCCTGGGTCAAGTTCTATAGATACAAAAAGCTCAGATCTGTCAGAGAGCACAGACACAGAATTAGAATCCGGGGCAGATCCAGGTTTTGTGGGCCTGAAGCCTATAGAAGTTTAGGATGTTCTTTAAGAAAAATTACGAATAAAAAATTAGGTACTAAAGTGAATATCTATTTAGAGTCAGGAAAGAAGTCAAATTATTAAATCGAAAAAGCTGACAAATTTCATAAACATCTCCAAATCTACAAAAGTAATGTAACACTCCTGTGAATTAACTGCGTGACATACGCTATGATATTGTCTTAGAACTTTTAGCTGATACTCATTCATCTCTTCATTTGGCAACAGTTTTGGAGTATTTTCGATAAAGAGATAATTTAGTCTTTTCTCTAGAAACAGCTTAGTTTTTGTTGATAGCTAGACATTTTCTTTCAGATTCAAACCTCTTCTTGATAATGTTGTGCTAAGATGTGATCTGCTATGTGACACACACAGGGGCAAGGACTGTTTTTAGTATTACCTTGTGTTTTGCCCCTAAACACAGGAATTCTGAGAAATTGTGCACTTAGCCTAAAGATGTTTGGTGTACTTATAATTATATCAGCTGCATTATCAAGTATGTAGTCCTGACAGGAGACAATTTCTGTTTTGACTTGGCATTAGTGAGACCAGAATCCACCACTTAAAATGTACACATCTGGGGGCTGGCCCCGTGGCCGAGTGGTTAAGTTCGCGCGCTCCGCTGCAGGCGGCCCAGTGTTTCGTTGGTTCGAGTCCTGGGCGCGGACATGACACTGCTCATCAAACCACGCTGAGGCGGCGTCCCACATGCCGCAACTGGAAGGACCCGCAACGAGGAATATACAACTATGTACCGGGGGTCTTTGGGGAGAAAAAGGAAAAAATAAAATCTTTAAAAAAAAAAAAAAAAATGTACACATCTGGTGACTGAAAGAATTTGCCAGAGACTAGCTTCTGGCTCAGTACATTTCCAACTTTGTTTCTCCTCTTTTACCCACGTACTTCTGATGCATGTCACCTTTAGGACGTGTTTATATCATGATCTCATCTCTGGCCCTGTACTTCTGTATCGCCAAGCAGGGTGAATTGGCTTAGTGGGTGGTGGGAGTATTCCTGGATGACCAGCAATAACTTATGTGCACAAGGAAATAATGGCAAATCACATAAATATATTCCACTAATCCCAAACTAAATGTAGCTCCAAACAACTTTCCCTTCGCTCAGAATGCCAAAAATGCGCCTGGCTACCTGACTGGAGAAGTTGAAAGAGGGAAAATTGGAGTGGAGAGAGAGAGCAATCATAACTGTGGTTAAAATACTGTCTGAAAAGTTTACAGAAATGTGTAACTATGTGAACATCTTGCTAGGGACACTCCCAGGGCCTCGGAAGGGGCCTGTATAACTGAAAGTAGAAGCTTATGCTTCACTGGCTTTATAATAAGCACTCCTCTGGTGGTAGCACATTCTGATAAGTCGTTAACATGGGAAATGGTGCCAATAAATAAGAAAAGGCTGCTAGTTCTGAGGGGTGGAAGTAGGAGGCTACGGGAAAGTCTCCCTGGATATTATTCTAGACCTTCAGGAGGTACATCTTGAAAGATGAATAGGAATTTTCAGGCTTCCAGGATGTTCAAAAGTCTGGTGACAAGAGAGAGGACATGTATTGAGAAAATATGAGTGCTTTATATAAACAGACAGTGGGGAAGTGACTGGCGAAGTTTGGGAAAGAATCTGTAGGTCTATTCTCACCTGGCAACTTTAGTTGCTGGGGAGTTCTATTCTCTCCTGCTTGTAAAATTCTAACTCTGCTATCAAAGAGGCCTTGTCCTCTGCACTTCACCTCTTCATTCTAACTTCTAAGGCCCCATTTCACTACATCCTGGTGCGCTTCCTTCTCTGTCTGCCTTCTGACTTACCACCCCTCACTCTTCTCTGAGGCTCGGCAGAGTTCATAGGTCCTGCTACCTCGACCTTACCTACTAAAAATAGATTTACTCCTTTCACTGAAATACCTCCGCCTGGCCACCAACATGCTCGGAACACTAATACTATTATATATTCCCTTAACCCAATTTTGGTTTCTTTGACTTCTACCTCATTATCCCTGCTCCTGCAGAAGAAAGCCCATTTCCCAGAACTCAGCTTCCTTCAGCTTCTAAATATTACTCTGATCTCTACAACTCCAGTGAACAGGAGCTGAGGCCATAGGCTTACTTCGTGAAAACGGGTCCTGCTCAGATGTCTACTGTGTTCTTGTTTTCAGGTACCAAATAGCACTCCTATCCTTTCCTTAACAGCAGGAGAAGTGGTGGTGCCATAGCTTCCCCTCTGTTCTCTGCCCCTTCTAATTTATCCTCCAGGCCACCCAGTGATCTTCTAAAGCGCAGCCCTGATCGTGTCACGCCCCTGCTTCGAGCCGCCTGCAGGCTGAGGTCCAGCATGAGCCCTGCTTCTTCTCTCCCACTCGCCTGTGTTCTAGACACACAGATGACCCCTCGTTTTCTGACACCTCGTGTCCTCCCTGTCTTCCTTGCCTTCCTACACTTGCCTTGCCTTCCACGGAACCCTTTCATACCCGTACACAGCCTCCTTATCTGAGAGATCACGGAATCACCTCCTGCAGGAAGCCTTCCCAGACTTCTTCTTCCACACGCAGAGGGAGCTGTTCTCTGCTTTGTTGCCTTATAGCATCTGTGACTTCCATTATAGGATTTAAGTTCATTTGCATTAAAATTATTTATTAGCCTACATCCCATGATTCATTGTGAAATAACATATTATTAACAACAACAATAACAACAAAAATAACAACAAGTAACACTCAGTTTCCTGGTCCATAAAGAGGGGGTCCTAATAAGAAGAGTTGCTGTGAGGGGTAAATTAAATTATGTAACATGCCGACAGAAGGTGCTAGATAAATGTTTGCTCCCTAAGCTATTACTAATAAACAGGACAGAATTTTGTGCAGTCATCCATAAGTTAGTATAATAACTATATGTAAAAATAGAGAATAGGTGAAAAAAGCAGAAGACAAAATTATATATCTATATCTACATACCATTGCTATAACTATGTAAATGCTCTATATTCAAATAGATACAGATAAAAAGGCAACAAAAAGTGAAAATAGTGTTGTAAGAGTTGTGAGGATATGGATGATTCTTAAACTTTTGATTTCTTCTAGCTGTTTCAAATAGATATGAAATAAAATTGAGGACTCTGAAAGAAAAAATAGCAGGAGAAGTGGGTTTGGCTAAGAAAAAGCAAGGCTCTTGGGAGAGGAGAGGGAAAGGAAGAAGGGCAGACATTTCCTCTTGCCCTCACTACTGGCAGCTGGAAGAGTAGAGGAGTAGAGGCAGAGTGGTTGGAGCCACTAAGCGGAGGCATGATGAGTGTGACGGCAAGGCTGCCTTGGACCTGCCAAGGTTATTGTTGACTGCAGCCTAGAGTGGTCCCCAACTCAGAGCACAGGAGTCTGAGCAGGCCTGGGCTGGTCCCACCCTGGTCCCACATTTCTGCTTAACGCTGCTTCATATTTGCCCTCCTTGGTTGCCATCTTGGACCTTGTTTGTATACCCAAGGCCCGTGGCAGCCCATTCTACACGTTAGCTCTGCTGGGCAACTTTCACCTTTGCCGGAAACTGAAATAGAGTGATACTCTAAAGAGAAATGTTTTGGGAAAACAAGTTTCTTGAAAGCAATAGATCTAATGGCTGATTTGCATAATAAATCTCCAAAAGCTAATTAATTCAATAGAAATTTCCGATTTTTACTTGCTAAATGACTAATTTGTGGAACTATTAATTCACCAGAGCCTTTTTCAGTCAAGTACTTATAAAGTTTACAGTAATTCATGTTTTTCAAAGCCTGCCCAATGTTCTGCATATTTTGGGAAATGATGATTTCTTGTGAATTTTGAATGTTGAGGTACTGTGCACATTGTGAATGTGAAAGATTTTCAAATGAGGAACATCTCAGCGGAGGCCAGGAAAGCACTCAATAGTTTCAATAACCTCTTAGAAACCTTAATTAGAAGGGAACCTTGTTAACCTAAGAAAGGCTTATGAAACCTGAAATGTGAAAACATTCTCTTTAAAATCAGGAACAAAACAAGAATGCCTGGAATTACTACCTATCTTCAACATTATAATGGAGTTCTTTGCTTGTATAATAAAATAAAGAAGGCTTAAAAGGAGTAAAGATCAGAAAAGTAGAAACAAAATTTGTATTACTTCAAATAGTAGTACCGTCTACAAAGAAAACCTCTTAGAGTCTACAGATTAATTATTAAAAATAAGATTTTGCAAGGATGTTGAATATAAGATCAATTTAGAAATTTAATTACATCAACAAAAAAAGGCAGTTAAAAAATAGACATGTTGAAAAAATCCTCCTCCTGTGTTAATAAGGGAAATGCACATTAAAACCACATCAATGTGCCATTTCTCATCTTTCCAATTGGAAAAAGTTAAAAGGTTAGACAATATAGATGTTGTTGAGACAGCAGAATAACTGCATAACTGCGTAATGATACGGAACTTTGGGACACAATTTAATATTAATGAGTAAAATTAATCGTGTGCATCACCTATGACACAGCAGTTTCTCTCCTAGGTACATACGTTAGAGGCAGTCTCACACAGGCCCACTGGGAGACATGGGCAAAGATGTAGCAGGGCTTGAATGAGCAAAAAACAGGAGATAATAATCTATGGGGGCCAGAATGCCCTCCTAAAGTGAGCATCACATCTTGATACTCTTCTACTCTAAACCTTCCAGTGGCTTCCTATCACCATTAGAATAGAATTCTAACTCCCTTCATCCTCTGCTTCTCTCTCCGATTGATTTCATCGTGCGTCCCTCTCCCCAGGTTCCTCAAGACACAAGATCTTCCCCACCTTGGGGCAACATGCTCCTTCCCTGGTATTCCATGGTTGGCTCTTTTTTCGTCCTCTAAGTTGGCCTAAATATCACTTCCTTAGAGAGTCCTTTACTTGCCCCTCCATCTAAATTAGTTTTCCTCATCTTATTCTCTATCTTAGCCTTGTATTTGTTTCCTATAGTAACATACATTAATATTCGAATTATGTATGTATGTGTGTATTCATTCATAATTTTTTTGTCCTGTCTTCGACATTAAACTAACAGCCTCAAGGAGCATAGGGAGTAAGTCCGTCTTGCTTATGATTGTATCCCCGGTGCCTTCCACACAGCCTGGCATAGAATAGTTACTCCGTAGGTCTTTGTTGAATTGAATGATTGAATAAAAACACTGCGTAAATTGTATCTGTGCCTACTTGAAGTAGTTTGTTGATCTGAGAGTACATTTTATTAGCTCTAGTTCATGGAAGGGATAATCGGATAGCACAACAGCCACATAAATTAATAATATTTATTTAGAAGGTAAAGGGAAGTGTTTATCTGGTCTTATTTTTGCCCTCAAATAATTAACCAACATGTACCTGAATGCGTCTACAAATTATTTTCAATAATTTTATATATAATACATTAAATAGATCTTTGAACTAGAATAAAACTCCTCCAATGCCAAAACTGTTTGGAGATATGTGTAATGTTTTTAGGTTGGTTCTAATACACATTGGGGGAAAAAAACCCACTTATAGATATTGATATTTAATATTCTAACATGCACATGAAATAGGCCTGGGCTTTTTTTGAAAGAGGCTTGAATTTAGGTTGATGCAGTTTTTAATTTTATTTTTATTTTCTATTTGTTTATCTATAATCATTTAAATTGTATGTATTACATTTATTTAAATTATACTTCATGGATTTTATATAATTTTAACGTTTATTTATGTCTATGCATTTTGATTTAATTTTATTTTTCTTGGTGAGAGCTTGAGCTCCAAAGAAGAGTTTGCCCTAGCGTTCACATTAGAGATGGATTAAGCAGAAAAAGCAATTTGAGAAACACGCAAAATCAGCAAAATATAGAAATAATGCAAGAGTTTTACATTTTCAATCACAGAAATTGTGCTCTTGTTCAAACAACCACATTGCATCATTTTAATGATGAGTGTAAATATTAAGCTAACTTTCAAAAAGATGTATTTAGCAACATTTTGCATAAATTCAGACTCAGTCTCTAAAACTTCTTCTTAAAATTATTTAATTTTGTATTTATAACCTGACATTCTGATATGTGAACACCATTATTTGAAATGGAACTTCTTTGTTTTCTATTTAACTTTTAAAAGCTATAATTTTGAGCACTTCTTTGTGTAAATGATTTAAAATAAAACAAATGATTGGCTTTCTGGATATGGTTCTATGTAAAAGTCAACTTCAGGAGTGGAGGTCATTCCTCTGCCTTCATTTGAGACGTTTACATGAAAGTTACATTAAAGTTTTCATCAAAGTTGGATGAGAAACTTTTTTTATAATTGATTTCCACTCCGCTTAATTTCTACCTTTTATATGTTGCTAGAGAATTATTATGAGACAAAATGAATAAAGAGTTAATAAATGAATTTTCATTAAAAATATGCAATTATCAGAATAGTATTGATACAGATATTCACATTTACAGCTAAAAAGGACATGTTCTGGATCTGGTCAAAGCTGTTGTAAATCACTGTATGTACAGTAAATAGTTGAACCAGAGCAGCTAGTGCTATTTTAATATTTAATCTAGAAGGCCAAAAAGTGGGCAATTATTTTAATATTTTAATAGCGACTATTTTAATAATAGCACAGGCTATTTTGACACCAGAGTAAGGTTTTTGGGTTAACTGTTTGCCTTTACTTCCTATGAACCTGAGAGTGAATCGGGAACTGAGGAGCTGCATAGCTGGCAAGTTATCCGGTACTAAAAAGTCCTAAAGAAGACACCAACAATTACTTTCCCTTAATAGTGGTAATAGTTCTGTTTGCTTAGCTGATCACATCTCTTGCCATGTCCCCCCTTCAAATCCACTGACCCAGATGTCTAGGCTGTGCCTTCTCTTTCCCCTTGGCAGATTGCTACCTCAGGGGCGAGGAAGGAGCTCTCCATGGAACACCCGTCAGGTGGCAGAGGCCATCAGCGGGGCAGACAGCATGTACCCACCTGAGAAACACCGAGCTGGGGCTGTCAGCAGAGCTGTGTGGGGCCTCGGCGTTGGGCTTCCTTGGGCTGCCCGGAATCTCAAACCGGAACACTATGTCGCTGGAAGACGATGTCTTTTTCTTCATCATTGTGTGCTTGTCGATCACTAAGTTAAGAAATAAGCTCAAAGGCTCATTTCTGAATTTCCCCAATAATGTGAAAATCTCTTGACTTTTAGCTCTGCTCAGTTCCCGCATTGCAGGAAGCTCTGTTTTCACATGACTCCTAATCTAGCCGAGGCTATTTTTTTTGAAGTCAGTTAATGAGTAACATGTAAGTATAACACAGAGTGGATTTCATCCTACCCACGTTTGCTCTAAAGGAAAAATAAACGTGTTTGGGAAATTTAGCTTTCAGTTTACTGGTACGAACACCACACAACCCTGTGGACTAAGGCAGAAAAGTCTATGGAAAAGTAAAGACTTAGACAAAACAAAACGATGAGGTGCAGAGATGGGTAACATCTAAGCATTAACGGCAGAGGTGCTTTTTCTAATCCCCTGGGCCTGACCAGCAGCGTGAAGAATGTGGATGTGCTTTATGTCTTTGCACATACATGAAATAACCAGCCCCCCAGCGTGTTGCAGCCAGTGCTTGGCAAGACGCGCGGGAGCTTGAAGGCTGTGCTGCTAGGGCCCCGGGGCCTGTGGAGTTCTGGAGTTCTTGGGAAAATGAAAGGTACAAAGTCAAAGGAACCTGAGCGTTATCTATTTTGCTGCGTTACAGGAAGCTGTGACCTGTACCCAAACAACAACAACGACAGCAAACAAATAAAAGACACTAGAAGGCAAGGGCTCCAGCTCCATCTCCGTTGTTTGCTGGTTGAGTAACCAAGCACGAGTGATCCCAACCCTGCTGAGCTTGGTATCTGCCATGCCTATCTCCCAGGATTAGGATGAAGTTATGTAGGAGAATATGCTGTGGAAATTTCCAAATCTGTTATATATTATCGTTGCTGTTATTTAGCACCCATTTAAGCAGAAAGTTCAGAAAATGAATTTCTTTATGTGACAATCTTCAGTCACTTAATGTTCATGCACAAGGAGAACATCGGTGTCTCTCCACCAGTGTTCCTAGGAGCAGTGAAGGATTTGGTCCCAAGCAGCTATGTTCTCTCTCTCCTTGTTCCCCTTGTGATTAGTCAATGACATTGGGGAATGACTGGCTTAAGTGAAGCACACAGATTCTGACTGTGGAAGAGAGCAAAGTTTCCTAGCAAATCAAACCTTTAGCCTTGGCCTCCTCAGCACTTTGCTCGAACCAGCTGATAACCAGCCAGGGACAGTTCTGTGCCGCTCTGTGTGCAGTACTGACTCTAAGCACACTTTTGAAGTCAGACGAAGGATTTCACCAGAGCCAAACAGAGCGAACAACTTATCCCAGTTTGTCGGAGGTTTTCCTGGTATTGCCGCTGAAGGCCCCGCATCCTAGGAATCCCTTAGTGCTGGGCAAACCGTGACAGGCGGCCACCCCAGTTCCCAGTACCACCATGCTGCAATTCTGGTGGTGCACTGCACCCAGCTCCCCTCCTTGTCCTTCCTGGATAAGCTAAGCTATACTAAAGTATTGGATTAAACAAACCAATCATACTACCTCATATAACAGCAGCAACCTGCAAGGTAGTTTCTGCTTCCTGTAAACAAAAAAGTCTAATAAGCACAGATATTCATAATAATGAAACATAATATGTTACTCTCTGAGGCGGGTTTGGAATTTAACTGGAGGCAATGCTTAACATAGAGCAAAATGTTTCTTAAGAAGGAAATTCCAATGTCAGCAGCCAGTCTTTGGATATATTTTTTAATAGAGAAGCCTTCTTTGTACTCATTCAATCAAGAATATTTTATTAGCAAGGCTCCATGCTAGCTGCCGTGAGTGGTACAAAAAGATTTTAAGAAACGGGTCCTTGCTTCAAAAATGTAGCTAGGAAGAGATAATATACAGAATTGAAAAGTTAACTAACAATAAAAGAGGGAGGAAGACAGTAAATCAGGCTATTTTTTCTTGACTCCCTGAACCACCTAATCTCTTTTGAGTCTATGTAGCATCTCTGCTAGATAATTTCATAATAACATCTTATTTAATCCTTGCCAAAACCACATTTTTACTGCTAATGAAACTTATCTTAAAAAGGTTAAGCAACTTGGCCACAACTAAGTAGTTATAAGAATGTGGTCATGCCAGAATTCATTCATTCAACAAATGTGTATTGAGCATTCACCTTTAAAAGGAGTTAAGATCATTTGAGACTGGGGTGATTTAGAAAAGCCTAATGGAAAATGTGGAGTCTGAGTTGAGCTCTGAAAAATGAGGAGACATTGGAAAAACAGACAGGGATGAGAGTAGAGCTCATGAACAAATAAATAGGCACGGACCAGGTGTGTGGGAGAATGGAGAGTTTGTGTTGGCCAGGTAGGGGAGGAGCCTTAAATATTTGGATGGACGCTGTATTATGAAAGACCCTGAATGCCAGTGGGCTGTTCAAGCTTTGTCTTGTAGGTAATGGGAATAAAATGATGAAAGATTGGTTTGATAGCCATGGGCATGATGCTTCAGAAGCAGAAAGAGATGAACTGGACCATTACTGCAATCATCTGGTGATATGGTTATTTCATTTAGGCAGCGACTGCCAGCCTATGGGAGCAGCTCCGAAGTAGTTCCAAGAGTATTCATTGAACTCTTATGTAAGATGTTGAGTTAATACCTTATCATAAGAAATTGTGTCAAAGATGAGGTTTGCTGAAAGTCTAGAGCAAGAGTCGCAAACTGAAATGCCTTCAAGTGCCAGAAAGGTAAGTAAAGCTATAAGGTGGCACTAGAAGCCAACAGAGTGGTAGAAAAACACAGGGCTTCTGCCTTCCCCAGGGGCATTCAAGTTTTAAATGTAACAGATCCTGGTGGGAGGGGCAACCTGAACCTGTCCGAGGGTGGGATTCAGCTGTGGCTTGCTCCCTGAAGGTTACTTCTTGATATGAGCTGCTTATGCTAAATCTTTCAAAATTTGCTAGTAGTTATGTTTGGACTTTATATTCAAACGGGAATAAGGTTCTGATGGCACACGACCCCTGAAAGAAAATGTGAATTCTGACTGCTTAATTTTTTAAGATTAATGGCAGTTGACTGCTGTGCCCCAATCCATATCAGCAGGCACACAGCTGCCACTGTCTGACCCCTTTGACTGGTTGGATGCAGCCTCTGCTCAAGGCACTCGTAGCCTTTGCCACAGCTTTCATTTTTGTGTGTGAAAATTAAAACAAAGACCAGGCAATCAAAGATAAACAACTGGAGTAGGACGTTTACGTCAATAGAACTATAAAAGGAGTTACACACTGGCAAAAAATGAATAATCTATGATGACTAGAATACAACTAAAATAAAGATAGCAGAGACTCTTTTATATCCATTCATGGAAATTGAAATTAAAAAACAAACCAAACAAGGCAAAAGCTGACAACTAGCAGACAATTTTAAGAAAGACCACCAGTGATTCAAGTATCTCATTTTTTTGATGCTCTCCAATAAGTCACAATATTATATCTTTATAAATAGAGATTGTAAGAGAGTCTGACATAGAAAAGAGAACAATGAATTTGAGTTCTGCCACTTGGTATGTTCAGTTAATGTTTCTGGACTTTTTTTTTCCCCTTCTACCAAAGGAAGACATATAATGCTGGACTTGGCCTGCTGACATGTTCTGTTTGGCATTTACTATATAAGTAGAAATTTCTTATACGTTTCATGTAAAACATGGTTATCTGGCCTTGCCTAGAAAATCAGATCTGGCAAGAGTATGGCAATAGTTGGGTGGCACTAAGTAGTAGTGCCCCCTTGTGACACGGCTGCACTTTGCACTTTGCTGCAGTCTCCACCCTTCCTCATTGTCTTACTCTGCCTGCTTTGAGTCACTGGTTCTCATAACCTGCATTTGAGTTTAAAACCCTGGGCCCAGATGATGTTAAAAATCTTCTCTACCTCTAGTTTTCCTTCCTTAAACCCTGCTCATTAAAGTTTTACTATAAGAATTTTTTCTTTCTTCACTGAAACAAGCTCCATAGTTCCAAGAATTTAGTCTTGTGCCATGATGATAATCTTTGGTTATTATATCCAGCCCTTCTCAAGTCCACAAATAGGGAACAAATATGCCTACTGGTGCTAGGCTAGATAGGGGGTGGGGAACACATGCCTGCATATGCTCCTCCTCCTCCTCAAGGTGTGGGAATTGGATGTTGAGGCACAAGACCAAACTGAAAACACCAGAGAAGCAAAGCTTCCAAACCAAGCTTTCCAGAGGCACACGGAATTTAAATTTCCATTTATAAATAAATAGATCTCCTCTACAAGTAAGCAACGTTACAAATATTTGTGCTTTAAGAGTTATCTGGTGGATTATGCTGTGTTCAGGGCAGGATTCATAAAATTAGTCTGTATACTCTAAGCACATACTGCTGCCATCTGGGCACAGAAGCGTGTGGTCTGGGGAAATTTCTGGCGATTCAGACTTCCTCATGGAGTAGCCATATATAGAAAACGAGTGTCTGGGTGTAGAGTGAATATACCCGCATTCCTGGAGTGGGCTGTGTGATGTCGTGGTTTGGAGTGTGGGCTTGGGGGTCAGGTTGTCTGCATTGAAGGCTGGCTCCATTATTTCCTTGCTGTGTTGCTTTAGAAAGGTGCTTAACCTCTCCGAGCCCCTGTCAAAAATGATAATAAGAATAGTATGTGCCTCAAAAGTCTATTTTGAGGGTTTGATGATAATGTAAAGTTTGAGCATGAAGCCTGCACATAGTAAACATTTAGAAAATACTATTGAGGAGGAGGAGGAGAAGATTATGATTTGAGCTGGTTATGCTTTCACTAAAGTTGAGTGGAGTCTTATTATAATAGAATTGAAAGATATGATTTCCTTTTCTGAATGTGACATCAACTGTGGCTGCATGTGACTGTGGATGACCTAATCCCAGAGGGAGAGTGAGTGTTAAAAACTTGGGCCTATGGGTGTTGACAGTGGTGTTAATGCCCTTGCCAGGCAGCCTGGAATATCCCAGTCTAACTAATGGACTAGATCATATCTAAAGCTCTTCCTCTTTCCTCTTTTTATTTTGCTGAGGAAGATCACCTGGAGCTAACATCTCTGCCAATCTTCCTCTGTTCTGATGTGAGCTGTCACCACAACATGGCCACCAATGAGTGGTGTAGGTCTGCGCCTGGAACTGAATGTGGCCACTGAAGTGGAGCGCACCAAACCTAACCACTAGGCCACGGGGTGGGGGTGGGGGGCCGGCCCCTCAAGCTCTTTTATTCTGTGGTTTCTATGATTATGATTGGAGAGGAGGTTAGCTCCTCCCCTAAGTCCTGAGCCCTTCTCTGAGAGGGTGCAGAGAGATGATATATGTTACCCTCGACGGAAAACTGTTACTACCTGAAGCAGCTGGTGACTTGAGAGGGAGGTATGCTCCCAGAAAGATCAGAGAGTTGATCTTGCAGTTCCAGGAAACATGGCAATGTCAGACTTAAGGCAAGCTTTCTTTTTGGCCTTTGGCTTGTGATATAAGAGAAAGAAATTTGAAAACGCAAGTTCTTGTTCCAGCCCTGCCACTCACTTGGGCAAGTCTTTGCACTGCTCTTAATTGCCCTTGCTTAAATTTATAAGATGAGTTGAGACCGTTGATTTTAAACATTCTGTTAGTGTAAATTTCTGTTGATTGGTGTATTTATTATTTAAACAGTAGTGTGCTGGTACACTGATTTTCCTTGGGGAAAAAAAGAGCTCTGATTTGTAGCATTTGCCAATTTCAAGAGTGTAAATACTCCCACCATGGCTGATTTTTAAGCTACCAGCATGATGCCACTGAACGGGACTTTGGGGAGAGATGCTGACAGTTAGCTTTTGTGAGCCAGTGGGATCTGACTCCCCAAACCACTGTAAACATTGAAACATTCCGACTTCACCGTTTGGTAAAATGTATGAATTTGGCTCAGATTTGACAGACTGTGTTCTCTGATTTAAATAGCATTATCATCTGACAAGTTGCATAGTAGTCATTGTATTTTCTGCCTTTGTTTGATTTTATACAAATTGGTAATTATTTCCAGGGCAATATTTATGAACATCATGTGATTTTTAATGTCCCCGTAAGGGATTATTTTTTGTGGTTAAATATATGTAACGTAAAATTTACCATCTTCATTGTTTTAAAGTGTACAGCCAGTGGCATTAACTACTTTCATAATGTTGTGCCATAAGGTGTTAAAAATACACATTTTTTGTTCATAAGACAAAATACACAAAATAAAAAAAGAAAATTAAAAAGTCATCTGTAATCCTCAGCCCCCAGAGATAATTACAGTGAACATTTTAGCATCATCAGAATTATGTTTTACTCTAAAGGGTTGTCAGAATAGTTTGGTAATCCTGAAAGTGTATCCAACATTTGCTAAACAGATTTTTATTCTTTTCAAAAGTCCCTAGCATGCAAAGTGAGGACCAAACAGACACATCTTCTCAGTTCCCTCTGCACGGCTGGAGTGTCAGGGGCTGGGGTAGTTGACATAGAGCCAGAAAAGACGTGTTTGGAGAATTCCAGGAAACAGATTTGAGGAAGATTTGTTTGGGAGTAAACATAACACTGGCTGAGATGTTTTTGAGATTAGTCTGGAAACTGGATGGTAGATGATGAGATTTTAGAACAAATGGGGACCATAGAAAGCATCTGCTAAAGATACTTCACGTTATGGATCTGTCATTTGTGCCCAGAGGGGTTAGATGACCTACGCAAGGTCACATGAATAATTTGTGGCAGAGCCAGGGCTGCTCTCCTTCGGTCCTGGCCTGGCAGTCTGGCTCCTGTTCGCACCACGCTGCTATACAGAATCCTCCTCCTGTAACTCATGGGCGAATGTAGGCGTGCCAGGGACTCCTGGCAACAGCCCACCTGCTTAATATTGTCTTTCTACAATACAAGAGAGGGACACCGTCACGTAACCTTCAGCCTTTCATTTTCCACTGCTGTTGTGAGAAGTAATAATAGCAAAATATATATATTTTTTACTCTTAGGCACTTTCTGAGGCTCTGCCATTAATTTTAATTTTAAACTTTCCCCCATTCTCTGAATTTCAGGGATTTCCTTCCCATATTTTGTGATTTGATTCCAGGGCCAGCACATATTTTGTTTAAAAACACAGACTCTGTGGGTTTGAATTCTTCTGATCACTTAATGGCTTTAGTTTTCTAATCTCTAAAATGAGAATAATAATAGTATTTACCTAATAGATTGGTTGGGAAAATAAATTAGTTAATACTTGTAAAGACTTTGAATATTTTCCTGGCACACAATAAGCACGCAGGAAGTTGTTATAATTATTATTACCAACATTTATAATTATTTTTACTAACATTTATAATAAAATCACAGGGCCTTGTTTAAAATAGCTATCCATTTTTGAAGGTTTTAAAAACAGTTTAGGATATAATTTACATAACATAAAGGCCACTTGTTTAAAGTGTATAGATTATAGTGTTTAGTATATTTACAAAGTTATGCAACCACCCCATCGTCTAATTTTAGAACATTTTCATCACTCCAAAAAGAAACTTTGTACCCGTTAGCGGTTACTCTCCATCCCTCTGCCTCCCGCTTCTCTGCCTTAGGCAACTGCTAATCTACTAACGTACTTTCTCTCTCTGACATTTCATATCTCATCTACAGAGAGAGAAAGTACCTCTTCTGGACGTTTCATATAAATGGGATCACATTATATGTAGTCTTTTGTGTTTGGCTTCTTTCACTAAGCATGTTATATTCAAGGTTCCTTCATGTTGTAACAAGTATCAGTACTTCACTCCATTTTATGAACAAATAATATTCTATTGTATGGATAGACCACATTTTATTTACCCGTTCTCCAGCTGATGGATATTTGGATTGTTTCCATATTTTGGCTACTATGAGTAACGCTGCTATGGAAATTTGCCTACAAGTTTTGTGTGGACATATATTTTCAATTATCTTGGTTATATACCTAGGAGTGAAATTGCTATGGTTAACTTTTTGAAGAGTTGCCAACTGTTTCCCGAAGTGGCTGCACCATTTTACATTCCAACTAGCAATGGATGAGTGTTTCGATTTCTCCATATGCTTGCCAACACTTATTATTTTTTTCTTTTTGATTATAGCCATTCTAGTGGATGTGAAATGATATTTAATTATGTTTTTGGTTTGCATTTTCCTAATAACTAATGATGTTGAGCATCTTTTCATGTGCTTTTTGGCCATTTATGTATCTTTTTTGGAGAAAAATCTATTCAAATCTTTTGCCCATTTTCAAATTGGGTTATTTGTCTTTTTATCATTGAGTTGTGTCCTATATATATTGTATATACAAGTCCCTTATCAGATATATAATTTGCAAGTATTTTCTCTCATTTCGTAGGTTGTCTCTTCATTTTCTTTTTTTTGGGGGGGGGGAAGGTTAACCTTGAGCTGACATCTGCCACCAGTCCTCCTCTTTTTGCTGAGGAAGATTGGCTCCAAGCTAACATCCATGCCCATCTTCCTCTGTTTTATGTGTGGGAAGCCTGCCACAGCACTCCTTGACGAGTGGTACATAGGTCCATTCCCAGAATCCGAACCGGTGAACCCTGGGCCGCTGAAGTGGAGCATGCCAACTTAACTGCTATGCCACCAGGCTGGCCCCTCTTTTCATTTTCTTCATGGAGTCTTTTGAAGCAGAAAAATTTTAATTTTGATAATGTCCAATTTATCAATCCTTTCTTTTATCACTTGTGCTTTTGGTATTATACCTAAGAAATAATTGCCTAACCAAATGTCATGGTGGTTTACTCCTATGTTTTCTTCTAAGAGTTTTATAGTTTTAGCATTTACAGAAGTCTAAAGTCTTTGACCCACTTTGAGTTAATTCTTGTGTGTGTTGTGAGGTAGGGATCCAGCTTTATTCCTTTGTGTGTTGTCCTGGCACTTTGCTCTTTAGTTCAGTCTTCCTGACACTATTGTTGAAAAGACTGTTCCTTTCCCGTTGAATTGTCTTATCTCCTTTGCTGAAACTGAGCTGACCATAAATATTAGGGTTTATTTCTGGCTAACCAATTATTTTTATCAATTTAGACACTTATTTACAATTGGTGAATTTGATTATCACAGTTCCTTTTGCAGACATGTGTTTTTATCTTTTTTTATGCATGTCTACATAAGTCTGGATTCAGGACTTTTGGTATTTTCCCTTTATCCTTCTTGATAATCCTAAAAATCCTGTGTTTTATGTGTTATTTCACCTGTTTGTATCAATGGTAATGACAAAGAACACTAACAATGATGACACTCTACTAAATCTTCAGGCATTTAGAAGAGCATGAACTATCATCTCTTAAAGACAGGCAAAGAGAAAGAGATTCACATACTAATACATATCTATGTGACTGATGATGACATCTCTTCAATTTAGCATTCATCCCACAATTTTTAAAAAACAGTGAAGTGCAGTGAGGCTGGGCCACATTCAGAACAGGTGACTGAGATGGTGCATCTGTGATAGTTTAGTCTTGAGAATTTAGCTCATAGGATCTTTTAAGATGCGAGTCAGGTCATAAGCATGCAATTTATGGGAGAAGAAATGCACATGGCTCATGAACAAATGAAAAATATTCTCTACTACTTCTCAAAAAATGTGGAAGACGACCCAATTGGGTAACAAGTTGGCAGAGTTTTTTAAAAAAAATCACCACATTTGTGGTGATGGTGGTAGGCTTCTTAACAGACTCATGTGCAATGCTGGAAATGATTCCATAAAGGAGTGATCATCCTCGTTTTGCTAAGGCTCAGAGAGTCTAATGAACTGATCTCATGTCTCACAGCTTGCGAGTGACAAAGCTGAGACTCAAACTCAGATAGAGATGCTTACCAACGCCTCCATAGCCACTGTGAGCCTTTAGCCCAGACAGATGAGATGTCACTTTGAGATTTCTGGTAAACTAGAGTTTGATTTCTACATCTGCCCTATGCACCTGTGAAAACTCTACAGTGTACAGTGGGGTTTGGTGACCAGGCTGGGCCCTAATGGGGGCTGCAGAGACACAGGCTGTTTTTCCAAGAGACTGTGTTCCAGTGTTTCCAGATTTTCTGAGAGGGAGGATAAAGAGTGGAAGGGAACTTAGTTATTGTGTAATTTCTATCTGTCTACCACTTTGCATATAGAAATTTATTTATTCCTCCTAACAACACAAGGAAATAGGTACATTTCTCACCATTTTGGAGATAAGATAACCAGACTCCAGAGAAATTGTCTGTTTTCCTAGTCTGCACATTCAGTTAAGCAGCAGCAGAGCTGGGATTCAAATGCGGGTTTGTAGGATCCAGAGTCCTGCGTCTTTCCACTATTACACACAATCTCCGGGAAGGAAAATAAAGCACATGATTCTTAGTCTCCTCAAGCCATTTGCATTTTATGTTTTCTGTTCCCATCATGCCTCACGGATGGTGTTTGCCTTCACAGTGTTCCTATGTATCCATGGTGAAGCCTTCAAACATCTTTCTGGAGGCTTCTCTTTATTGCCCCAGGTTAGGGCTGAACCTAATAATTTTCCCATAAAACACTTTCTTTTGAAGATAGGATTCTTTGAGGGATATTCAAGCAATTGCATTTGGAACTCTAGAGGAATTTTAAAAAATTAAATATGTTTACGTCTACTTGGTACTCTGCTAGCAGTTTTACAAAATTTAAACTAGAAAACAAAGCAAAAGCCAAAAAAGCCAAAAGCCTCGCCCAGAGTGTCTGCTCACAAGGAAGTCAAAGAAACCTAACCTAAAACCAAACTTATCTTTCTAGATGAAAAGGAACTTAAAACCAAAACCTACAGAGTTGACACGGCAAGGGTGACAGTGCAAGGGTGTTATAATCCTGTTTTCCTGTAACTGGGAAATGCTGAGTTCTCCCGAATAGATTGAGTCCTCAATTGCAGCCATACTTTTCAAGCCTTTCCTAGCATTGCTCGTTGTCCCCCTCGGCTCGAGTCCTCTTTTTCCAGCTTGAATAACATGAAAAACTTCAAACCTGCCAGTTCTTCTATCCAATAAACCTATATGCAAAATGCGCTTGTGTCACAGGTTCCTGAGTACTTTAAAACATGTGCGATCCCTCTTATTTTTACTTGAGCCCTTGATGATAACCAAGGAAAATACCCACAATGGGCGAGCAAAGACCTCCTCCATGTGGAGACTTTCTGTCATTGAGATACCAAAAAGACCTTTCATGGCAAAGAGGCAATACTCTACTCTCAACTGTTGTTTCCAGGTCTGAGACCTGTCACTTACAGTTCCAGGTCTGGATCCATTGGCTTCACTTCCTTCCCCTGGAGCATGCTCTTCCAGGGCAGGAGCTGTGCTCGGAATGTCTGCTGGATGCTCCTCTTTGCTGGTAGGGCCTGCTGTCTTCTCCACATCTTCTAGAGGCCAACTGATCTTCAAGAAACTCTGAGGAGTACCAGGAAGGAACTCTGAATTTTCTCCTGATCTGGCCAATGACAGCCCTTCCAGCCAGGTGGCCTGCTCATCCCTCACAAGTGCTATATCATCAGGTTTCTCTTTCAGAGTCTGCTCAGAGAGATGGGTCAGCCGCACCTGAAACCCACATCTGTGGGTCAGCAAATGACCACAGAGACATTCTATGTGACTCCTAAGATAATATTACCTTCTCGCCTAAGAACTTCCATCTTACCTTGATGCTGATGTGGGGTCACTTTCACGGACCCCTTCCTCATGATGACATAAGTCTTACTCCAATCCTGATGTCTTTCCTCACTTTAGAAGATAGTGAGTATGTGCTACCTCAGAGGTTCCACCCTAATTCTCCCCAAATGGTTTTCAATTTACTCCTATAAGTTCATGACTATACATTATTTAAATTAAACATACCCAATGTAAAAACTTTGATATTCATTATTAATTAATATTATCAACATTTTACCTCTCATGGCTCATCTGTGCTTTCTATAATCAGAATATACTTTTTTTTCCAGAACATGTTTTGTACGTGTGTTCATTATGGTTCTTTCCTCACTGTGGGGCTCAATATTTTCTGATGATCAAACTGTTATGCTAGCAGGCAAAGTCACAGAGAATTTGATCTTTTTTATTCTTCCTTCTTTTTAGCTCTTCCATCATGTCCCTAATGCAAACACTAAAGTTGCTCATTAATTTGAATAATAATAAAATGACATTAAAGTTTTTTTTTACTCTGTATTGAACAAAATCTAATGGGCTAAACGCAAATGGTTAGATATCTTTAAATATTTAATTAATTTTAATCTAAGACCATTGCAAAACAAAATGTCAGTGTAAGACAAATGATTTACTTGCATAGGAAATACTAAGATGAAGATTTACAAATAAGAAGGAAGAATACAGTTTGCTTGAGTTCAACACTAGATAATAGAACAAGAGATTTCCATGCCCGAGATTATTAAGAATGCAAATAATTTTTTTCTCTATCCTCCCTTTCCTACTCTTTTAATCAAAATTTGCCCTTCCTGGGGGCTGGCCCTGTGGCCAGGTGGTTAAGTTTGAGTGCTCCACTTCTGCGGCCCAGGGTTTCACAGGTTTGGATCCTGGGCACAGGCCTAGTGTCACTCATCAAGCCATGCTGAGGTACCATCCTACATAGCACAACCAGAAGGACCTACAACTAGAATATACAACTATGTACTGGGGGGCTTTGGGGAGAAGAAGAAGAAGAAGAAAAAAAAGAGTGGCAACACTTGTTAGCTCAGGTGCCAATCTAAAAAAAAAAGAGAAAGCAAGAAAAGAAAACAAAATTAGAAAAAAAACGTTTGCCCTTCCATCCTGTGTTAGATTGAAGGCACTGATGATCTCAATTAAATTAATGGCCTCTATGTATCCGTACCCTTTGCCTGGTAACCTCATAGGCCCTGCCCACTCTGACTTGGGCTGGTCTGTGACTTGCTTTGGCCAATACAATGTGGCAGAAGTGATATTGTGGTCGTTCTGAATAAAAACCTCAAGAAGCCTTGCGAGTTTTTGCTTTCTCTTCAGCTTCTCTGTGGTCACCATGATGGCATGCCTGAATTAGGGGTGTGCTCCATGTGAGACCAAAGGGAGTAGAGCTGAGTCATTCCAGCTATCATAGACCACTCAGCTCCCAGTTGACCTGCCATCTGACCACAGACACATGACTGAGCCCAGCCAAAGTCTGATTGGTCTAGATTAGTAGGACTACCCACAAACCTGTAGACTCATGAGAAATAATAAATCGTTGTTTTAAACCCATATGTTTTGAGATGATTTGTTTGCAGCAATAGCCTACTACCTCAGATCCTATATTCATACTACTAAGAGGGTAAGATGATAATAGCTCCTCCAGAGGCAATTACATTTTCACTACAGGCAACTGCTTGAGCCTAATGGATGTAACTTTGAGAGTGTCTTCAGTTTCAGTAAGCGAACAGGGAAACTTAGGGAGTACAGTGGAATCTTCCTGGGATAATAGCCTAATGTCCTTCAGAGGCCTATTATCATTAGAAATGAGGAAAAGTAGCTTTAAGGTGGGGTAGATGACATCTATTAAGGATTTCAAAATCCATTTTGGTAGACCTACAAACTGTTGCCACCCTGTCCCCAGATCCCCCTCCCCCCCAACCTCCCCTCTGGTCCTCCCGCCCCCATTCTTAGCCTCCCCATGCAAAGCTTACAGCAGTACCCACCACTCACTCTTCTCAGGTCTGTTAGGAAGTCCTTCTTCTTCTCACCCCTCTACTGAGGGCACTGCAGGTTTTTGCATCAAAGGGGTGGCACTCCTTCCATGTAAGACAAAGCGGGTGTCCAGTCCTGCCTCATGCCTCATGAGTTAGGAGCCCTCAGACGTGCTAAGTGTTTAGAGTCTGGGTACTCCAGTTTTCTTCTCTGCAAAATGGTGATGAGAAAAGGCCCTCGGTAAGGTTCTGTTCCTTCTCTCCACTGCTTAACCATACAGTTAAGGAAAGGAATTAGGAAAAAACAGAAGCTATTGCTTTTAAGAAAGTTAGTCCAAGGTTCTTTTGATCACTGGTAAAGATATTTTCTGCTGATTTAGAAACTTTGAGTTATGGGTCAAAGCTTTAGCAAATATTAACCCTCACTTTACTGCTCTTATTATTAACAACAGGAGAAATGAAAGTTTGGAGATTTTACACGATGTGGACGGATCCAAAGTCACCATATGATTGGAGGCAAAGTCATAAATATGGTAACAGTTTAATGATCTAATCTGTGCTTAAAAATTCTTTTAAAATCTACCTTCCACTCCGTGTTATAGATATGTAACACGGTCCTTCTTAGTTAGGCAACTCCTTGTAAGCCACATGAGTGCTATTTCACCCAAATAAAGGAACTCGAGGCCTTCTAGAGGCATCGCATTAACCCGAAAGCCTACCGTAGACACCTCATAAACTCAGCTTTTAGGAAAAGAGCAGGAACAGGCTACTGAGAGGGGAAGGCTGGCGGGAGAGGTGGGGTAACTTTAGTCACAATAAGCAGTATCATAATAATGGTGGATTAGAAAATAATGAGCTCCAAGCTAGGCGACTTCATCTCTCTCATCCTCAGCGTTTTCACCTGTAAAGCGTGGGTGTGGAGTAAACCAGTGTTTTCCTAAGCCGTGGGCTGTGGACAATTTCTCTAGCCTGTATGAAAGTTGGGAAATGCTGCACACAAGTTCAACCCTTAGACACCTTTGTGAAGGTCTCTATGGTCTCTATGGAATGTGTCTGTTCAACTTTATTAACTCAGGCTTAACTAAACAGAGGTCCTGGAAACTTACCTCCCTATGGGAAGAATCTTATCTTGTAAATGTGGAGACAGAGGATTCTTAAGACTTCCTTTGGCTGTAAAGACATCTGCGCTAATAAAGAGATTTTAGTTCTATTTCAATTTACTGCAGAGTCCACTTTTACCAAGGAAGGAAATAGGAAAAAATTCTTATTTTGTTGAGTGCCTACTCTGTCAGGCCGTGTCTTCGTATTTTATATATTCCTTATTTATTCCTTGCAGTAACCATATGGAGTATTATTATTCTCACTTTACTGATATTGGTCTTAGCTCATCATTTTTGTGATCACCACTCCACCCTTGTTGAGGAGAGAGTAACAATACAGCATTGATGCAGAGTCAATGGACTCAGTCCTTGATACTCTTCTCTTTCTACATCCATTCTCTGGGTGGTATTATCCAGCCCTGTAGCTTTAAATACTATCTATAAGCTGATAACTCCCTAATCTTATAATTCCCCTGAACTTTTCCCATATTAACTAAATATCTCAAACTTAGTATGAGATTTTTTTTAAGTTCACAGAATTAAAAAAAAAAATTTCACAGACTTTTTTGTCTTCAAAATGAAAAGCTAAAAAAAAGTTTTAAAAAATCACAGAATTTTTAATTCACAGCTCGCCTCTAAACTTTTTTGTCCCACTTTACCCTTTGTAAATGGCTTCCCCCGCCCCCTCATTGATCAAACAGCAGTGCAGGTGTTGTTGATTTCTCCCATCCCCTCATTCCCCACATGCAGTCCGTCAACAAGTCTTATTGGCTGTCCTTTCAGAACACGTCCAGAATTTGACCACTCTTCTCCATTTCCACTCCTATCAGTAGTCCAGGCTGCCATTATCTCTTGTCTAGACTATTACAGCAGTATGTCAATTGTTCTCTCTGCTTCCACTTGTGTCCCCTCTACAATCAAGAGCCAAAATGACCTTAAAAAAAAAAAATTTAGACCATATTTCTTTCCTCCTTAAAATCTTCTGATGATTTTCAATTTTGCTAAAAATAAAACCTAAATTGCAATCCAATCCAGACTCTCATTGTGTTTAAATAGCACATCTCCTTGGTCCCCAATCTGTGATGTTCTGTAATCTATCATTGTCTTTCAAAAATCTTGATTTGACTTTCTTGAAGTGTATTGAACAGTTGTTTTCAGAATGTCCTTCAATTTGGGTTTTTTGATGTTTCCTCTTGATTAAATTCAGGGTACATGTTTTTGACAAACCTGCCCCAAGATCCCCTCAGAACAAGACTGTCTGTTATAACAAAATAAATTCAAGGAGAATTTGTCAAACTGATAATGATATATTTATTTCAGTGTGATATAACCCTTTTCTAAAAGTTGGGGAGATGTGGAATAGAGAGGAAAAAACGAGACATGAATACACTGTCTATTCAAAGGGAAACGTGTACAATACTGGAAAGTTCCATCTTTGAAATTCTGGCACCACCTAGTGGTTAAGAATCTTGTTTTAAAGATCAGTCGTTTTCGTAAATGAGGGTTCTCAAACTTTTCTGTACAAATACCCTACTCCTATAGATTCTGATTCAACAGGTTTGGCGTAGGGCTGGGGCATCAGAGTTTTTGAAAACAAGTTTCCCAGATGATTCTGCTTTAGCTGATGGTTTTAAAATTCAGAACAACCTCCTGGAAATTAGCCTCTTGTTTGAATGAGTTTTCCTTTTTGTTCCTTTTTCCCTTGGAAAAAGTATTTAAACACAATATTTTACACTGTAAAATAAAAGTGAATTTTGAGCAATACTACTTTGAAAATTTCTGAGGGTTTTGTGACATATTCAACTCAAATAGAGATGAAAAGGTGTGTGTGTATGGGGGGTGGGATAGAGTGGTCCTAAACCAGGGTGCAAGTCATTACTCAGTCAATATCCAACTAAATACGACAGATGGCATCTGTAATCTGCCGAATTTCAAGGGTCTTCTTCAATTGTCCATCATCTTCTATCCTATTGACTTTTACAATTAAAAACTTGGTTTTAACTTTTCATTTTGAAGACTTAAAAAAGTCATTTCAGACTTACAAAATAGTTGCAAACATGCTAAGAATTTTCATATATCTTTAATTTGGATTCCCTAAGGGATAACACCTTATGTAACCATAGTATGATTATCAGAAAATTAACATTGATGCAATGCTATTACTTGATACATAGACTTTATCTCAATTTTCCAATTGTTCCATTACAGTTCTTTTTCTGTTCTGCAATCCAATGCAGAATCTCACATTCTGTTTAATTATCATGTCTCCTTATTCTCCAATCTGTGACATTCCTTATTCTTTATCTTTCAATAAACTGGATTTGACTCGTTTGAAGAGTATTAAACAATTATGTTTAGAATGTCCTTCAATTTGGATTTTCTGATGTTTCCTCTTGATTAAATTCAGATTATATGTTTTTGGCAAGAAGTGATGTTTATGTTCTTCTCACTGTATCAAATCAAGAAACACATCATATCCAATTATTCAAAAATATTTATGCATCCCTATGTTCATTGCAGCATTATTCATAATAGCCAAGGCGTGGAAGCAATCCAAGTGCCCAATAAATGGATGAATGGATAAAGATGTGGTATATACACATGGAATACTACTCAGCCATAAAAAAGACAAAATCGTGCCATTTACTGCAACATGGATGGACCTTGAGGGTATTATGCTAAGTGAAATAAGTCAGACAAAGACAAATACTGTATGATTTCACTCATATGTGGAAGACAAATGAACAAGTAGCCAAGGAGAATAGATTAGTGGTTACCAGAGGACAAGGGGGCAGGGGGAGAGTGAAAGAGGTAAAGGGTCACATACGTATGGTGATGGATGAAAACTGGACTGTTGGTGGTGAACACGATGCAGTCTATACAGAAACTGAAATATGCTGATGTACACCTGAAATTTATACAATGTTGTAAGCCGGTCTGACCTCAATAAAAATAATTAAAGGAAAACACACGATACCAGTTTATGCCATTTCTGATATTGTTAATTCTGATCACTTGGGGTTATGGAAGCTCCTTTGGTTGTTTGTTGTTCTAAAACATAACCACACATCAGGTGGCTCTAGAGATGTTTCTGATTGTCTTGTGTAAGTTTGTCTAGAAAGAACATTCTGGCCACAGATCAGTTTAATTGAGATAACATCATCTCAAAAGAGAACATCTAGTAATTCATGGAGATCCTGGGTTTGCATAACCACCTGAGGAGCTCCTGGCATTTCTCAGGAGACCATTTACATAAGGCCTCTCGAGGCTTCCCAAGGAAATGGATCTTCAGACATGACCTCAGACGCAGAACAGCAGGTACAGGTGGCACATTGATTCACATGTGGTTGGCTGCCCTCTGATTTCAACTGTGACTGTACTGGACAATTCTGTGCAGGCTTCTACTCATTTTAAAGTGACACTGTCTTTCTTCAAGTGCTTCCCCTAATGTCCTAGGGTTTCCTTTGGTGCTGCAGATGCTGTGAGGAACTTTCTAGGCTATGGCATATGCCCAGCTTGGAAGCACAGGAAAGGTTAATACTTCTGGGAGCAACACTTGATCAGTGGGGAAGAGGGCCAGTGGGTAAATACTCCTGCCTCTCCTATTTCAGGAAGGGCCTCATTACAAAGGGTCATCAACGATAGGCTCAGGATTTTATCCCATAGGTAGAAGTGGGTTTGAAGGGGGGAGTGGTGGCAAGGAAAATTTTAATTGGGATCCTAGATACTTTGGGGGTAACATGGAGAGGTTAAATTGGTATGCGAAGTAAATGAGGGCAGAGACAGATGTTGAGTTAATTGCAATTGTCCTGATTAGACATAAATTTGGCCTAAACTAGGCAGAGTGGTGCTGTAGAAATTTAAAGGTGGAGACTTAAGAGTAAAGCCTCAACTTTGCTAGCCCGTTTTCCTCACTGAATTGGTATGTCACATATTGAAATGGGCTCTGGGTGGCTGTCCCAGTAACCTCTTGATGTGTAACAAACCTAAATTTAATGGTTTAAATCAACAATTTATTTGTTCATGAATTTGGGCTGGGCTCTGCTAGGCGGTTCTGCTGCTCTTACTGCGGGTATTTTCAAGTAGTTGCCTTCTGGGAGTGTGCTGGCCGTATTAGTCAGAGTTCTCCAGAGAAACAAAGCTAACAGGATGTAGATAGATATACAGAAGAGGAGATTTATGATAGGAATTGGCTTATGCAGTTATAGAGGCCTGGAAGACCCACGATCTGCTGTCTGTAAGCTGAAGAACTAGGAAAGCTGGTGGTATAATTCATTCCCAGTCTGAACGCCTGAGAACCAGGGGGCTGCTGGTGTGACTCCTGGAGTACAACGGCGGGAGAACCAGGAGCTCCGATGCCCAAGGGCAGGAGAAGATGGATGTTCCAGCTCAAAAAGAGAGAATTCACCCTCCCTTCACCTTTTTGTTCCACTCAGACCCCCAACAGATTGAGCGATGCCTGCCCACGTTGGTGAGCCCAGACTCTTCACTCAGTCTATTGAATCAAACGCTAATCTCTTCCAGAAACATCCTCACAGACACACCCAGAAATCATGCTTTACCAACTAGCTGGTATCCCTTAGGCCAGTTAAGTTGACACATAAAGGTAACCAGCACAGACTGGGACTTCAGCAGAGACAGCCTGTCTTTGCTCCCCACGATGTCCTCCTGCAGCAGGCTAGCTCAGGCTTTCTCCCACGGAGGCCACAGGTCCAGGACGGTGACGGCAAAGTTGCAAGGTCTCTTGAAGTCTAAGCTCAGAAGTCATACAATGTCACTTCTGGCTCATGCTGTTAGTCAAAGCAGTCACAGTCTGCTTCAGATTCACGTGGTGGGGAAACAGACTCACTCTCTTGATGAAGGAGCTAAAATAGTTTATGACCACTTTTACTACAGTAGGTTTTGGTAGCCAAAGAAATGAACTTTGGGTGTCCTCTTCTATCTAGATTTGGTTTTAAAACTAGAATTTAAACTACTTGTGCTGGCAGATCACTCCTACCCTCTCTTACTAATACCCTGATAAATATTCCAATACCCCTATTTTTGCTCCTGATAAACATTTTAAGCCAAGACCCTTGTAATCTGTGACAGCTTTAGTTAACCTTCCAATAAGTAGAAGGAGGTAGAGGAAAACAGATTCTGAGAACAAATACTTTTCAGATTCACTGGACTCAATTAATTAATATCTCTTAAAACTTATATTAAATGTACTTCAAATGAGTTGATTTATAAAAAACAAAGTTTTTTGTGAATTTACTTTTTTTTAAGGGGAGAAAAGGATATTGTATTTTAGAATATGGTATCAATATTAATGAGACCATTTTGATAACTGCTCTAATAAACATTTTCATAACAGAATAAAAATGCCATGTTTTATATGCAGGTAATTTTATGAAGCACTAGTAAAAATGTCAGGATCTTAATTAGATTTAGCTGGTAACAACAGTTTAGTAACTTATAAACTTTCACTAAGTAGTAGTTCACTGTAATGGAAATATCGAAAACTTACAAAGAGAGCTTTTGATAACCTGTGTTTAAAATTGGCAGAAACAGAATGCAATTGCCTTTTTTTTTTTTAAAGATTTAAAAAATTTTTTTTCCTTTTTCTCCCCAAAGCCCCCCAGTACATAGTTGTATGTTCTTCGTTGTGGGCCCTTCTAGTTGTGGCATGTGGGACGCTGCCTCAGCATGGTTTGATGAGTAGTGCTATGTCCGCGCCCAGGATTCGAACCAACGAAACACTGGGCCACCTGCAGTGGAGCGCGTGAACTTAACCACTCGGCCACGGGGCCAGCCCCTGCAATTGCCTTTTTATGTGAAGGATTTTTTGATCAGATATCATACAATGTGTGAAAAACGTGTGGCCCAAGCTGATCCCTAACAGAGGCGCCGCCTTCAGAACAACTGGGGCTCTGAAGGCAGGAGTGGACAGGCAGAAAAAGAAAGATTTTGCTCAAGAGGTGAGAACAAAGACACCCTAAATCAAAACTTTGCAGAAAGGCATATGTTATTTTCTTTTGAACCAAGATCCCTGACTCAGTTCTTTCTTTCTAAGACTGCTTTACTGGCTTATCTCACAGAGCTCTCTTTATTTATTAAGGATTGGCCCTGAGCTAACATCTGTTGCGAATCTTTTTTTTTTTTCCTTCTTCTCCCCAAAGCCCCTCAGTACCTAGTTGTATATTCTAGTTGCAGGTCCTTCTAGTTGTGCTATTTGGGACGCTGCCTCAGCATAGCTTGATGAGCAGTGCTAGGTCCACGCCCAGGATCCGAACCTGTGAAACCCTGGGTCACCGAAGCGGAGCAGGCGAACTTAACCCCTCGACCATGGGGACGGCCCCTCGTGGGGCTCTTTTTACTCTTCCACTTCTCTCCTCGAATAGCTGTTTCTTAACAATTGACTTCAGGCTGTTTCAAAAGGTCATCTGATTCACTGCGTCTTCTTTTGATTGAAGCTTTTATATTCTAACACTGGGATCCACGTGTCTCAAAGTGTCACCCTCAGAACACTTGTTTGTTTAGATGCTCCTGAAACAAACGAAGAAAAAGAGAATTCTGTATAATGATGACAGTGAACAAACTGTTGCCACATGTGAAAATGAAGATGAATCTCACCAACATAATTTGGAGTAAAAGAAACCAGACACAGAAGAGTAAACAGTGGATGAGTCCATTTATGTAATGTCCGAACACAGGCAGAGCTAATCCACAGTGAGAACAGGATAGGGGCTCCTAGCGGGGTGGGCTGGGGAGCGGGCACGTGGGGCTTCTGGGGTGCTGCTGGTGATCTAAGTATGGGCACACTGGTGGGCTCCCTTTGTGAAAGTTTAATGCGCAGTACACTTCTGATTTATACACTTTTCTATTTCTTTGTTACAGTTCTTTAGAAAGTGGGACACTAAAGGAAGCGTGGTTCTCATTGACTCTCACGGGAAATCTGAGGTTGGGTGTCTCTAGTAGTTTGTTAGGAAAGAATCGTTAAGTTGGCAACATTTGTTTACTTTTTCAGACCCACTTCATTGCAGTCTTCATTTTGCTTTTACTGGGTTTCTGTCTCCATATAAACCACATTTAGGAGGTCAAACAGCCAATAAATCAGTGGAAATCAGAAACAGAACAAAACAATATAAAGCAAATCCAAACAGAACATGACTAGCATCGCAGTGCTGTAGGACCACATTTTATTGAGAAAAGAATCATCACGCTCACTAAGCCAAGAAACCCTAAGAGGAAACGGAAAACTAAACACTGATATCACTGAAGCCAATGCTATCTAGGCAACTTCTCCTTTTTCTCTGTTTCCTGGAAAAACCGTTTAGGCTATGTCATTTAGTATTTCTTAGTTGATTCTATTCAGCAGAAAAGTTGTGTATTCTTTCTTGGAAGGATAAAGGAAAAGGAAGTCCTATAGACTGGTAAAATTAATGAAATATTTCACCTTTGCCAAAATTCACACTTGAATGTTAGTTTTATGTTGTTGGCAGATTTTATTGCTTTCTATAACAGTACTGACTGCTCTCATGGTTGTCACCTCTTCCAGGAGGTTTGCAGACTGTCTAGAATGTTTCATGTAGGGTCCGAACTCATCATTCCCTTCTACCAGTAGAAAGAGTTGAAATCCTATCAGTGATACTATCCTTGAGACTCTATCCCCTGCATATCGAGGGTATTACTTTAAGCTGCAAGTTAGAGGAGGAAAAACAGATTAGCAATTTCAATCGCTGCTGATTTATCAGGGCTATAATTGGGATGGTGGAAATACACTTCACCCTTGGGACCTAGAATTTAAGCTGAACTAAATGCCCATCTTGTTGTAACCCTGGTCCACAGGTTGAGGGACTGAATTCACCTCAATAAACATTTATTGAGTGGCTTTTAGTGTACAAAACACTAGGGATAAAGCTAGAATTGTGAGAGAGAGAAACTTGTACGTGAAAAATTCTAACAGTATGATAGGCACCATTTTATAGGAATGTAGAAATGACTTCACATACGGAGAAAAAGCAACTAACTCTCCTGGTGACAGGAAGGCTACAGAGAAGAGGAGGATCTTAACAGAGGAGGGGGAACTTGCCAGGCAAAGAGGGGAATGACATTACAGGAAGCAGGCAAAGCTCAGAGGCTTCAATTTCTACGGATGAGCCGGAAATGGCGAGAAGTGGTTCTGTTAGTGGATTAGGAAATGGGGAGCAAGAAATGGCTGGGGGAGGCGGGAGCGGGGAATGGAGCCGGAAACCTAGGCTGGGCCCATATTTGGGGAGGATCTTCGATGCCTTCCCAGGAGTTCGGATTTAACCCAAAGTAGAAGGATTGTAAAATGGGGAGTAGCATGATCCTCCATGCGTTTTAGAAAGGAAAAGTCAGCAACCACGTGGATAGTAGGTTATAGAGGGGAAGGCAGACAGGAGGCCAGGGAGGAAACTGCCAGAAGAATCCACTCTAAACTAGACTGAGGAAGCCACTCCTGGAGGAGAACTTCATCTTGGATTTAAATGAGTTATTGCTACTTATGATGGAATACTATAAAAGCATTAAAACAATAATGTTGATCTATTTTAATGCTATAGAAAGATGTCCAAAAGATACTGTTGAATAAAAAAGTTTACAAAAACATGAGCAATAAGATTCCAAATCTAGGGGCTGGCCGGGTGGCGCAGTGGTTAAGGTCGTACATTCTACTTCAGCGGCCCGGAGTTCGCAGGTTTGGATCCCGGGTGTGGACATGGGACTGCTTGGCAAGCCATGCTGTGGCAGGCATCCCACGTATAAAGTAGAGGAAGATGGGCATGGATGTTAGCTCAGGGCTAGGCTTCCTCAGCAAAAAGAGGAGGATTGGCAGCAGATGTTAGCTCAGGGCTAATCTTTCTCAAAAAAAAAAAAAAAAAAGATTCCAAATCTATCTACCTGTCTATCTGTCCATCTATTTATCTATCCATCCATCCACGCATACTTCTACAGAGAAAAAAGACCAAGAGAATATATAGTATATTAAAATATTAATGTAATATTTAGTTGCTAGTAGGCTTTTGGGTAATTTGGGAAAAAGCAACTCAGATGTCCAGTTAAGAATATAGTACGTAGGAACTTAGAAAAATGGTCTTTTTCATATTCAGACAATTATTGAAACCTAGTGGATAGTCTGGCATTTCAAGATGAGAGGGAGATATGCAGAACCAAGAGGAATACAGAGGGGGTCAAAAGGTAACAAATAGAAAATAAAAATATGGGAACAGAGTGTAGAAATGAGGTTATTGAACTGAGAAGAGAAGGCAGGGGAACTATTTCACTTAAAGTGTCTGTTAAAGCTTATCTCTGGATGCTTTTCAAATTGTTTCTTAATGTCAGAATCTAACGATGTTGCTCTCTGAAGGTGGCGGTGATGGTTTGAATGGCCTCTTAAGGACCCTTCCAGTTTGTGATTCCTCATATCATCTGGTTCCATTGTACCAATATATGAATGGAACTCACAATCTTATATTATCTCTTGCATGATTTTAAGTATTCTTTCCTGAGTTTTTCACAAAATGAAATTGGCCACAGATGCAAGATTGAATTGACCCTGTTGGATAATACAACTTACATGCAATTGTGGGGAACCAAATTTATTTCAGTAATTCAGAATGAAACCTCTTATAAGGGTTGGGGTTTGAAGAGGTAGTCAAGGAAAAGAGGAGGATTTTAGAATTGAAAGAGAAGAAACAGAAAAGAATAAGATTAATTTGCAGGAGGATAAATGTATTTATGATGAAAGAGATCAGTGGTCATGCTCCTGTTCGTTACTTCACTGTTATAAGAAAATGATGCTCAGGGGCCTGCCTGGTGGTGTAGTGGTGTAGTGGTGAAGTGCTTTCGCTTTGGTGACTCCAGGGTTGCAGATCTGAGCATGGATCTATACACCGCTCATCAAGCCATGCTGTGAAAGCATCCCACGTATAAAATAGAGGAAGAATGGCATAGATGTTGGCTCAGGTATAATCTTCTTCAAGCAAAAAGAGAGAGATTGGCAATGGATGTTCGCTCAGGGCCAACTTTCCTCACCAAAAAAAAAAAAAAAAAAAAATGTGCAAATGATATTCAAAGGAAGAGGGACCAATATTAAGTCAATCAACAAAGTCCATCTTGGGTTTGTATTATGTGCTTATGAGGAATTCACTTCTCCTTCCCCTTTTTTTTTTGGTGAGGAAGATTGGCCTTGAGCTAAGATCTGTTGTCAATCTTCCTCTTTTTGCTTAAGGAAGATTGTCACTGAGCTAACATCTGTGCCAATCTTCCTCTATTTTGTATGTGGGATGCTGCCACAGCACGGCTTGATGAGTGGTGTTTAGGTCTGTGCCTGGGATCCAAACCCACAAACCCTGGGCTGCTGAAGTAGAGTGTGCGAACTTAACCACTATGCTACTGGGCTGGCTCAAAAGAATCATTTCTTGAAAGTGCTCATCCACCTGGATCCTAGGATAACCCAAGTTCCCCTCCTTTTCTTCTTTAGACCCCAGGCATTAGCTGCTTGCTTTACATATTGATTTTCACCAATTGTTCTTTTACCTGTACTTCTCTCCAGTTATTTAATTTCTCTTTGCTTCTGTTCCTTCATTTTCAAAGGGATAGGGTTTGTCTAGATTGTTAAAAAATATTTAAAAATCCTGGACCCCCTTAAGCAGTTAAGCTTAGCACTTCTCTTGTTGCAGTTGGGGTGGAAAGGCAGAGCTCCATCTGGCTCTTCTAACTCCTCCAGAGCGCTCTAAAGGGGCTCCACGGAACCGGGTTTGAAAACCACTGGACCTGAATCTGTGCTTCCTGCATTCAGGAGAGATTATTGTGGCTTGGAGTATCTTGAGGACAACAGAGACTCTTGTTAAGATGATATTTTGCTTTTCCGCATTATATTTTCAGCTAGTTCTCTTAAAAAGAAAAGCTTGTGTTACTTTGGTCATCTAGTAGTTGGACACCTAGGATCAATTCTTGGGTTGGAGAAAATGAAATGTAGCTATCAGAATCAGGAAAGCTGTTGTCCTCATCTTCCACTGCGTTGCTGAGAGCTCTTTTGAAAATCGCGCAGGATCTCCATACCTCGTTTCCCTCTCACTTTTCCATAAAGTTGCTGTGAAGCCCTCTGATTGGGATGTATACCACTGGGAGGTTCTGGGAGGAAAGAAGCAGCTGGTATCCGTCCTTCAAAGCTGTGTCTTTGTACTTGATTGAGTGGAGGTTTGAGCTCTTCTGGACCTTGATGTTTCTCGGAGTGCCTCCTTGTCTGGTGGAAAACTCTGAGCCACTTGCCTTCTAAGGGCTTGGGTAAAGAGAATTGTCATTCCACCTTTAGTGGAAAGCATTTTCTGCTGCTATTTTGGTCTTCTCCTCTGAGCATATTGTTTGAAAGATGTGTAAAATTATCCTCCCTTAAGGAAAAAAAATCATCTCATTGTTCTGTTGCTGTGTCAGACATGCAAGTCATTGCCAACGGATGGCCCTTCCTTGATCTTCCAAGGCTGCTGGGTAGCACAGGCTGCAGAGAGCTGGAAGGAACACTTTAAGGGATTGATTCAAGGCAGCAGAAACCTCTTATGCCTACAACCTGACTGACCTTTCTCGGGATTCACTCAAAAGCTGTATCGGGGCCTCTATTTTGTGGCTTTTGAAGTTATATATCTTCATTAGGATTTAGAAGTAAACATATTTTTTTAAAGCTCTAAGAAGGAAGCAATTTGTCTTGAACACAGTGGATGTGATCTTTAGAGAGAGATGAGCAGCTAACTTTTTTTCAGCAAAGCTAAGGATGATGAATGAAATGCTCAGGGCTAAGAAGGCCTCTTCACAGCAGGGAGAGTCATCTTTGGAAGGATTTTAAATCAACACACACATAGTTACTTGGCTAAGGAGCACTTGCTTGTCTCTGGTTGTGACTTTTTCATAGGAGATTTCAGAAGAAAAAACCCTAAGATTGAATCTTGCAAACCTGGAGGAGTCAGTATCCAAAATATCAAAGGAATATGTCTTGGGAATTATAATTCCTTAGGGTCTTTGTCAAAAGGGTAAGCCCTCCTCTTCTTCCTGGTAAAATCTATAGAAAATGCATGAGGATTGCCCTCTGGAGGTGTGCTGTTAAATGAAGACATGCACAATTATTTGACTTTTCCTTTTTTATATTTAGACATTCTTGGTACATATGGGCATTGCCATCTAGTGAGAGTGGATATTAGAGTAAGATTTTTTAAGATGGACTGTTACTTACCTACACAAACAGAGGTTTGGTTGGTGTACTAGTATGAAATTTGAGTCATATTACTATTTTGATTAATTACAAAGGCTTACATTTGCCCTATTTTTGTTTCCATAGAATTTTGCTGGTGTAGCCACTAGTCATTTGATGCCAGTCTTTATACAAACAAATAAAAACCCTCAAACGAAAAAAACTACCCAAGTGTGTAGTACTCTTGTAGAGTAGTGTAAGAAAACATGATTCTCTTTAGAATGATCTGTTTCATGACTTGATTTCATGGAAATCTTAAAAATGGCCTATATTTGTGCCATGTACTTTTCTATGTGCTTATGGTATACATTAAGTCATTTATTCCTTTAAACAACTCTATGTGATGGGAACCATTATTACCCTATTCTACAGAAGAGGAAACTAAAGCATAAAGAATACAGATAGTTTGCTCAAGATTACCCTGTTAATAAGGGGCAGAGCTGGTCCTTAAATCCAGCACTCAGAGTCCAGAGCCCACGCTCTTGATAGCATACTCTTATGTTGCCACTGTCATAAGGGAAATACAGGATGGCCTGCATTTGTTGAACACCTACTACAGTGGGGATTGACAGGAGAAAAGAGGCACAAAAACGCCCTATGAAGAGCATGGTGTTACCCTTGGGATAATACATTGTAGGGGAGGAAGACGATTCCTACCCTCTAGGTCCTTCTGGCTGGTTGAAGAACTAAATTGACAGGAGACAGAATAACAGGAGAAAAATCAAACAAGGTTTAAAAACATGTATACATGGGAGAAACCCAAGAAAACTGAGTAACTCAGCCAGAATGGCTAAAGCCACCATCTTAAATACCATTTTCAGCTAAAGACAAAGGAGGATTTTGTGGGCAATGGTTTGGGGTTTCAAAGAGGAGGAAGGCAATCATATGGAAATGGAAAGGCAACTTTTCGGTAGACAGAACTTTGATTAGAATGGGCTTAGCAAGGACCCTCACAGTCTACCAATACCTGGATTTATCTGTGGTGATGGCCTGTCCTGGGGTCAGGCCTTTCTATCTTAAATTCTTTTAGGTAGTTAGGGGGAAGGTCAAAGTTTCTTTCAGTCTTTTGTTCTTAAAAATAATCAAGGCAAAGAGACACATTTGGAGTGGCCAATCCTAATCCCCACAATATCTATTTGGGAAGATGGCGTACCTACCAGTATGAATTAAAGCCAGATCTGTACATGCTAAGTCTAAATTAGTTACACTCCATAGTGTGTAATTTAGAATCACTAAAGAGTAAAAAAAAATAAAAAATAAAAAATAAAAAAAAGAGAAGGAAAGGAAGATTTAAGAGAATTGAATAAAGATGAGTTATAATTAGATTTTTTTTTTTTTGAGGAAGATTAGCCCTGAGCTAACATCCGCTGCCAATCCTCCTCTTTTTGCTGAGGAAGATGGAGCGTGAGCTAACATCTGTGCCCATCTCCCGCTACTTTACATGTGGGACACCTACCACAGTGTGACTTGGCAAGCGGTGCATATGTCTGTGCCTGGGATCTGAACTGACGAACCCTGGGCCGCTGAAGTGGAGCTCACAAACTTAACTGCTATGCCATCAGGCTGGCCCCATAACTAGATTTTTGATACACAAAGACCTAGGAAAAATACTTGTATAAGGAAAATGTTAGATACTAGTTGTAGAATCTAGGGAATGATTTTTTTCCTGTGTAGAGCAGAGATTTTCTGACTCATGGAATTCATCAGACTTGGACACACCACTTAATGTTTGGTTTGAGAAAAAAAATTATTGGCACAAAGTTGGTGAACTTCCGCTAACTTTGACTCATTTTGTTAGGATTTCCAGGTATATGTTCAATCCACACAAAGGTGTGGATTGTCTCAGCCCTTGGGGCACCTGGGTGCCGCCTGGAGGACACCTTCAAGGATGATGACAAAAGAATGACGGAATACACCTCTCAAGCCCCTGACTTTATATAAACTCCCCAAACCATAGATACAACCAATGAAAAGGAAGGAACTCCAAATTAATGAAAATTGAGTTTTTACCATCTTAGCAAAATGGGAGCTCAAAATGTCAGTGAAATTACTATACCCATAACTTCGGCACTGAGTTTTTGATTCTAGTTAATGTTGTCAAAATAGATAGTCTTTAAGCCATGCAAATGAGGAATTCTTGAATTTTTTAAAAAGACAGTGTCATTGATGGGTTTATGGGTCCTCTCTGCAGAGATCCGTTCTTTGGAGATGGAGTCAGAGCACTTGAGTCCATTTGTGGAAAGGCGGACAAGACTAGAAACGCAGATCATAGGAGAAAAATCAGCGCAGGCTCACAAATCTAAGGAACCTATTCTGAGATTTTAACATGTGTCTGAGTTAAAAGGGCTCAGACTTACAAAGGAAGAAGTACAAGTGTTCTTACGTGAAACAAATTCCCTTTTTAAAAAGCACCATTGGCAGAAAAGCTAGAGCCTGCTATTAATCTTCTTTATCTAGGGGAGCACTGAGTTTTCTTTTCCACACATGTGGCAATTTTCTCTGGACTAGGAGAGGGCTGTGTATGTGAAAATAAAAATTTTCTTTTCCCCAGGCTAAGACTTTAGAAGCCACTTTTTGTAAAGCTATAGAAACTTGGATTTATTTCATTATCAGCTTTATATAAAGAGTTTATATATCAAGAATCGCTTTAGTAGAAGGAGAAAATAAAGGAATTGGGTGGGTGTCAACATCACCCCACTTGTTTTTTGTTTTATAACAATTTTTTTTTAAAGATTTTATTTTTCCTTTTTCTCCCAAAGGCCCCCGGTACATAGTTGTGTATTTTTAGTTGTGGGTCCTTCTAGTTGTGGCATGTGGGATGCAGCCTCAGCGTGGCTTGACGAGCGGTGCCATGTCTGTGCCCGGGATTCGAACTGGCGAAACTCTGGGCCGCTGAAGCAGAGCGTGAGAACCCAACCACTCGGCCATGGGGCCAGCCCCCAAAAATGAGTTGAATGAACCGAGAGAGACATAATCTAATATCAACTCAGATATCAAGGGAAACTTCTTCAGTCATTCATTCAATGTCATTTTTTTTTGTTTTTTTAGGAAAATTAGTTCTGAGCTAACTACTGCCAATCCTCCTCTTTTTGCTGGGGAAGATTGGCCCTGAGCTAACATCCGTGCACATCTTCCTCTACTTTATATGTGGGATGCCTAGCACAGCATGGCTTGCCAAGTGGTGGCATGTCCACACCTTGGATCCGAACCAGTGAACCCCAGGCCACTGAGAAGTGGAATGTGTGAACTTAACCGCTGCACCACTAGGCCAGCCCTCACCCCACTTGTTTACCTGTAGCATCACTGGTCCCTGAGATGACCTGTGGCCCATGGATTTCTCCTTCCTGGGGTAGGCCTCTACCTTGAAACCTTGCTATCTGGGATAGGTCTTGCTTGGTTTTTCAATCTCCTCATTGATGCTCATGCTTGACAGCTGTCTACCTCTCTCGATTTCCGAGTTGCCTGTCTCTTTCGGCCACTGACTTTAATGAGCAAGGATCCTCAGACCATACTCGTGTTTGGAAGCTACTCTTACTTGCTAATTCTTATTAATGGAGGCAAATCTGTCCTCCTTTTGGGAGGGAACCTTCAGGGTCAGACAGCTCAAGTCAAAACCTGCTCATTGGCCTTGACCTGCTTCTCCCAACAATGGATTCACAAGTCCAAATCTGACGACCTCAGCCAGATGTAATTGTGTAAGGGGTAGGTGCCAGGAAGAGTAAAAGGTATGTAAAATTGTTTTATTTTTTAAAGAATTGAGGACATTTATGAGACAATTGAAAATTATAACCCTTGCTGGATATTTGACGACATTAAGGAATTGTTACTTTTTAGGTAGAAAATGGCATTATGGATATGTTAGCACCTATAAACATAGGTTCCCTACCCGACACACAAGAGGGGCCAAATAAAAACTGGAACGCCAAGCTTATGGCAAGGAAACCATTTTTATTTCAGATGATATCAACTGGGAGAGGAGAGTGAGCCCTCAAATTCATTGTTTTGTCCCATCTACCGGAAAGATGAGAGGTTAGAGGTTTTAAATGTTTGTGAGGAATGTGGCTGTTTGTAGAGGGGTGGAGTCAGTGGTCTTGCTGGTCAGAGCTTTTCCACAAGCCTGTGTTTGGCCTTGGGACGCTGTTTGCAGGAAGGAGGAGGAGATGATAAGGAATCCAGGTGGCTATCCTTGGCTGTCTGTCTCCATGGTAGATGGTGGATTCTGGAGCCAGGGACCCAGAGAGTAAGCAGGGAAAGAGTGCTTTGGTTTTAACCCCATATACGCTGGGTTTAATGTAGGGGAACTGATATCAGGGCGGGCATCAGATACACGTGCACACGTAAACACACATGTAATTTTTTGTTGTGGTAAAATACATGTTTGAATTGTGAGGAGATGGCAGTTTCCTGTGGCAGACTGAAAACAAAGTTGAGGCATGAGTGAAGGAAAGGGGGTGGGTGAGAGAAGAGACTCTGATTCTCATTTGGTTGGAGACCAGGTTTTTAAGCATTACAACTGAGATTGAAATTTTATCTCTGGAGTACACAGAAGTGCAATTCCTAGATTTTGAAAGAGATTCTTTGCTCATTATCCAGGCTGTCTCCTGAGCTACTGTAGAGTACTTCTGGGATTGCAGAACACAAATCTTAACAATCCAGGATTTCTCTGGCAAAATGCAGCGTTCATCACTCCCAGGAGCCTATAACACAAATTTATGGTTGTTATTGTCGTTGAGTCAATTCCGACTTCTAGTGACCCTGTGTACAGCAGAGCAGAACCCTGCCTGGTCTTTCTGCGCCATCCTCTCATTTTCCGGAGTGATATCAGACAATGCTCTGCAGCTATTCACAGGGTTTTCACGGCCAATGTTTTTGGAAGTGGGTGGCCAGTTTCTTTTTCCTAGTTTGACCTAGTCTGGAAGCTCCACTGAAGCCTGCTGGTATTTGAAATATGAATGGTATAGCTTTCAGCATCACAGCAATGTGTGGCCACCACAGTATAGCAACCAGTAGACGGGTGGTGTGGTTCCCTGACTGCGGAACAGACCCAGGCTGCAGCCAGGGTGGTGAGAGTGCCAAATCTTAACCACTAGATCACCAGGGCTGGCTTATAACACAAATAGGTTAATAATAAACAAAGACCCTACTTAAAAAAAATTCATTAAAAAATTTCTTTTGTGCAGTTTTGCATTACTTAACCCTAAAGGTATTGGTAACTCTTAACATTCCAAGAATTTAAGGCCTATTTCAGAGTGAATGGCTTAGGTCACAATAATAATAGATTTCAAATAATAATAATAATAATTTATTAAAAGTAAATTCTAAAATTAATCAGCTAAGAAGAGACCTATAAGGCATGTAGATTGATTGGACGTTGCACCAAGACAATTCCTGTAAACGTACTTGAGTTTCTGAGTCTGAGCATCTTTGCTGATATAATGCTGCCACCTGGTGTTTATGCTCTTTTACTGCAGTAAGACTTGTGGAGTTGACAAGTAAGCATTGCGTCAAGGACAGGTTAGAATTTTCTATGCAGTAATTATTTGCGATTTTATATGAGAATAAGTAGAATGTATTTCCTGTAAAACACAATTTTATTGAGTCACAGAAGGCTTGAATTCCCTTTGTACTTGAATTTCCTTCGTGGCCTCACGAATGATAAGTGAGAGATGGGGCATCTGTCAATTATCTTTGGTATATTATGATAACTTTTCTCCCTGTTCCAGAGATTAGAAACAAAGCCAACTTCACAATCATGCTGGTGTCATGGCTTGATCTAACAACTGACATTTTAACATTTATCATGTTTGGAGCCCAGAAAAAGCAACTTGGAAATATAAATTTAAACAGACAACAATAATTTTTTTGCTCAAGTTAGCCAGAACCCGTTTTTGTTGCATTCAACCAAATAATCCAAACTAATATGATTTTACTTGGATGTCATGAGGGATGGAAATGAGGATGTCAGGCGGGAGAGAAAAAAGAGAGTCTTCCAGGAGCAAAACAACAGGAAAAGAGAACGAAGGAAACGTAACAACACAGTGACTTTGAGCAGGTCATGCAAGATTTGCACTTGGTGAGCTGTTGAGAGAGAGAGAAAGGCTTCATCTCAATCCACAATGTTCATATTTGGTTTCATGAACAGGGAAGCAAATGACTGCCCCACACTTTGCACTGTGTGGCTGAGATAGTCTCCCTGCCACTGGTACTGTTCTTTCAGTTTTTGTTGATCTCACTTTAGTTCAGGACCTTATCCCCTCATACACAGAGAGGTCCTGAGATGATCTGATTGCCTTCCTTTCAGTCTGACCTGTCTGCAAGTTAAATCTCTAATTACCTATTGGCCAACGTTTGCTTATTATTTTAAACCACATCCTCTCCCAGGTATTCTGGGAAGCTAGGTGTCCATAAGGCTACTTTGGAGCTTAAGTGAACCAGGTAATATAAAAGTAGGGTGGAGTCTGGGCCTGCAATTTTAAACAAAACCTGGATATAGAAAATGAGAAGCTGTTAACGAAAGCTCTGCATTCATGAATGGCCAATCCACTACTTGGCCAAGAATATTTTATTTATTTTCCCGAAGGCCTTCATGGTCTTTTCCAGATTCCTTAAGCTCTCCAAGTTTTACTGTATTTCTGTTGACTGCCAGCATATTTTCTTTTTCTTTTTTTTTTTTTTTGAGGAAGATTAGCCCTGAGCTAACTACTGCCAATCCTCCTCTTTTTGCTGAGGAAGACTGGCCCTGAGCTAACATCCGTGCCCATCTTCCTCTACTTTATACGTGGGATGCCTACCACAGCATGGTGTGCCAAGTCGTGCCATGTCCGCACCCAGGATCGGAACCCTCGAACCCCAGGCGGCCGAGAAGCTGAACTGGGAACTTAACCGCTGCTCCACCGGGCCGGCCCCTGCCAGCATATTTTCTAATGAGGGCAGAGGGGGTCTGCAGCAGCCTTGGCTGAACGTTTCCAGTGAGCTGTTAGTGGCGGCAGCAGATGTTTCTGCATTTACATCAAGTGCAGCAGAGGTTTCAATCAGGAGCTGGCACGCAGAGAGGGGAAACCTGCAAATTCATAGCACACCAGCACCAGAGAAGGACATTCATAGAGTTTACTTACGATGCTGCTCGATCAAACTGCAGTGAGTTTTAAGGCACATTGACAAGTATGAATGCATTCATAAGGAATTTTTTGGGTTAGAAATGTTGGATTGTCTACTGGAGTCTCACATTTAGTGACCTTCCAATTTTATAATTAGTAGCCCTTCCTTCTCTATCATGATTCCCATCAATCGCTACAAAAAAATATTGAAACAACAAAGATCCTGCAGATAAAGAAAGAGCCTCACCAATTTGAGCGTTAGTTTTTTTTTTTTTTTTTTTTTTTTTATTAATGTTATGATAGATTACAACCTTGTGAGATTTCAGTTGTACATTTTTGTTAGTCATGTTGTGGGTACACCACTTCCCCCTCCGTACCCTCCCCCCACCCCCCCTTTTCCCTGGTAACCACCAATCAGATCTCCTTCTCAATATACTAATTTCCACCTATGAGTGGAGTCATATAGAGTTCGTCTTTCTCTGACTGACTTATTTCGCTTAACATAATACCCTCGAGGTCCATCCACATTGTTGTGAATGGGCCAATTTCGTCTTTTTTTATGGCTGAGTAGTATTCCATTGTGTATATATACCACATCTTCTTTATCCAATCATTAGTTTCTGGGCATGTAGGCTGGTTCCACGTCTTGGCTATTGTAAATAATGCTGCAATGAACATAGGGGTGCAACGGACTCTTGAGATATCTGATATCAGGTTCTTAGGATAGATACCCAGTAATGGGATGGCTGGGTCATAGGGTATTTCTATTTTTAACTTTTTGAGAAATCTCCATACTGTTTTCCATAGTGGCTGTACCAGTTTGCATTCCCACCAACAGTGTATGAGGGTTCCTCTTTCTCCACAACCCCTCCAACATTTGTCGTTCTTGGTTTTGGATGTTTTTGCCAATCTAACGGGGGTAAGGTGATATCTTAGTGTAGTTTTGATTTGCATTTCCCTGATGATTAGCGATGATGAACATCTTTTCATGTGTCTATTGGCCATATTCATATCTTCTTTTGAGAAATGTCTGTTCATGTCCTCTGCCCATTTTTTGATCGGGTTGTTTGTTTTTTTGTTGTTAAGCAGTGTGAGTTCTTTGTATATTATGGAGATTAACCCTTTGTCGGATAAGTGGCTTGTAAATATTTTTTCCCAATTAGTGAGCTGTTTTTTTGTTTCAATCCTGTTTTCCCTTGCCTTGAAGAAGCTCTTTAGTCTGATGAAGTCCCATTTGTTTATTCTTTCTATTGTTTCCCTCAACTGAGGAGTTACAGTGTCCGAAAAGATTCTTTTGAAACTGATGTCAAAGAGTGTACTGCCTATATTCTCTTCCAAAAGACTTATTGTCTCAGGCCTAATCTTTAGGTCTTTGATCCATTTTGAGTTTATTTTGGTGTGTGGTGAAAAAGAATGGTCAATTTTCAATCTTTTGCATGTGGCTGTCCAGTTTTCCCAGCACCATTTGTTGAAGAGACTTTCTTTTCTCCATTGTAGGCCCTCTGCTCCTTTGTCGAAGATTAGCTGTCCATAGATGTGTGGTTTTATCTCTGGGCTTTCAATTCTGTTCCATTGATCTGTGGACCTGTTTTGGTACCAGTACCATGCTGTTTTGATCACTGTAGCTTTGTAGTATGTTTTGAAATCGGGGATTGTGATTCCGCCGGCTTTGTTTTTCTTGCTCAGGATTGCTTTAGCAATTCGCGGTCTTTTGTTGCCCCATATGAATTTTAGGATTGTTTGTTCAATTTCTGTGAAGAATGTTCTTGGGATTCTGATTGGGATAGCATTGAATCTGTATATTGCTTTAGGTAGTATGGACATTTTAACTATGTTTATTCTTCCGATCCATGTGCAAGGGATGTCTTTCCATCTCTTTATGTCATCGCCTATTTCTTTCAAGAGAGTCTTGTAGTTTTCATTGTATAGATCCTTCACTTCCTTGGTTAAGTTTATCCCAAGGTATTTTATTCTTTTCGTTGCTATTGTGAATGGGATAGAGTTCTTGAGTTCTTTTTCTGTTAGTTTATTGTTAGTGTATAGAAATGCTACTGATTTATGCACGTTAATTTTATACCCTGCTACTTTGCTGTAGTTGTTGATTATTTCTAATAGTTTTTCTGTGGATTCTTTGGGGTTTTCTATGTATAAGATCATGTCGTCTGCAAACAACGAGAGTTTTACTTCTTCGTTACCTATTTGGATTCCTTTTATTTCTTTTTCCTGCCGAATTGCTCTGGCCAGCACCTCCAGAACTATGTTGAATAGGAGTGGTGAAAGTGGGCACCCTTGTCTTGTTCCTGTCCTCAGAGGGATGGCTTTCAGCTTTTGTCCATTGAGTATGATGTTGGCTGTGGGTCTATCATATATGGCCTTTATTATGTTGAGGTACTTTCCTTCTATACCCATTTTACTGAGGGTTTTTATCATAAATGGGTGTTGGATCTTGTCGAATGCTTTCTCTGCATCTATTGAGATGATCATGTGGTTTTTGGTTTTCATTTTGTTAATGTAGTGTATCACGTTGATTGACTTGCGGATGTTGAACCATCCCTGTGTCCCTGGTATAAATCCCACTTGATCATGGTGTATAATCTTTTTGATGTATTGCTGTAATCGGTTTGCCAAAATTTTGTTGAGGATTTTTGCATCTATGTTCATCAGTGATATCGGCCTGTAGTTCTCCTTCTTTGTGTTGTCCTTGTCAGGTTTGGGGATCAGAGTGATGTTGGCTTCATAGAATGTGTTAGGGAGTTCTCCATCTTTCTCAATTTTCTGGAACAGTTTGAGGAGAATAGGTATTAAGTCTTCTTTGAATGTTTGGTAGAATTCTCCAGAGAAGCCGTCTGGTCCTGGACTCTTGTTTTTGGGGAGGTTTTTGATTACCGTTTCTATTTCCTTACTTGTGATTGGTCTATTCAGATTCTCCATTTCTTCCTGATTCAGTTTGGGGAGATTGTAGGAGTCTAGGAATTTGTCCATTTCTTCCAGGTTGTTCAATTTGTTGGCATATAGTTTTTCATAGTATTCTCTTATGATCTCTTGTATTTCATTGGTATCTGTTGTGATTTCTCCTCTGTCATTCCTGATTTTATTAATTTGCGATTTCTCTCTTCTTTTCTTGGTGAGTCTGGCTAGGGGTTTGTCAATTTTGTTAATTCTTTCGAAGAACCAACTCTTTGTTTCATTGATCCTTTCTATTGTCTTTTTTGTTTCAATATCGTTTATTTCTGCTCTTATTTTTATTATTTCCCTCCTTCTACTGACTCTGGGCCTTGTTTGTTCTTCTTTTTCTAGTTCTGTTAGGTGTCGTTTGAGGTTGCTTACGTGAGCTTTTTCTTGTTTAGTGAGGTGAGCCTGTATTGCGATGAATTTCCCTCTTAGGACTGCTTTTGCTGCATCCCAAATGATTTGGTATGTCGTGTTCTCATTTTCATTTGTCTCCAGATAATATTTGATTTCTTCTTTAATTTCTTCAATGATCCATTGTTTGTTGAGAAGCGTGTTGTTTAGTCTCCACATTTTTGCACCTTTCTCTGCTTTTTTCTTGTAGTTGATTTCTAGTTTAATAGCGTTATGATCAGAAAAGATGCTTGATATTATTTCAACTCTCTTGTATTTATTGATGTTTGCTTTGGTTCCCAAAATATGGTCAATCCTTGAGAATGTTCCATGTGCACTTGAGAAGAATGTGTAACCTGCTGTTTTTGGATGAAGTGTTCTATATATATCTATTAAGTCCATCTGGTCTAATTTTTCATTTAATTCTATTATTTCCTTGTTGATTTTCTGTCTGGATGTTCTGTCCATTGGTGTTAATGGTGTGTTGAGGTCCCCTACTATTATTGTATTGTTGTTGATGTCTTCTTTTAGTTCTATTAAGAGTTGCTTTACAAATTTTGGTGCTCCTGTGTTGGGTGCGTATATATTTATAAGTGTTATGTCTTCTTGGTGGAGAGTCCCTTTTATCATTATATACTGTCCCTCTTTGTCTTTCTTTATCTGTTTTGCTTTGAAATCTACCTTGTCTGATATTAGTATAGCGACACCTGCTTTCTTTTGTTCATTATTAGCTTGGAGTATTGTTCTCCATCCCTTCACTCTGAGTCTGTGTTTGTCTTTGGGGCTGAGGTGTGTTTCCTGGAGGCAGCATATTGTTGGATCTTGTTCTTTGATCCATCCTGCCACTCTGTGTCTTTTGATTGGGGAGTTCAATCCATTTACATTTAGAGTGATTATTGAGACGTGGGGGCCTACCACTACCATTTTGTGTCTTGTTTTCCGGTTTTCTTCAGTTTCCTTTGTTTCTCGTCCCATGGTTTAATCTGTTCTGATGTAGAGCTGCTACTCTCTGTTGTTGTCCTTCTACTTATCTCCTCTGCTCTTGGTTTTGTAGCCCCTTTCCTTTTTTGGATTTTTCAGGAATGAGGGTTTTCCTGAGGATTTCCTGAAGAGGAGGTTTTGTGGCAATGAACTCCCTTAATTTTTGTTTATCTGGGAAAGTTTTTATTTCTCCATCGTATTTGAAGGATATTTTCGCTGGGTAGAGAATTCTCGGCTGTAGGTTTTTGTCCTTCAGATTTTTGAATATATCATTCCACTCTCTTCTAGCCTGTAAAGTTTCTGCTGAGAAATCTGCTGATAGCCTGATGGGGGTTCCTTTGTAGGTTAGTTTCTTTTGCCTGGCTGTCCTTAATATTTTCTCCTTGTCGTTGACTTTTGCTAGCTTCACTACTATATGCCGTGGAGTTGGTCTTCTTGCATTGATAAAGTTTGGAGATCTATTGGCTTCTGTCACCTGAAGATCCATCTCCCTCACCAGATTTGGGAAGTTCTCAGCCATTATTTCTTTGAATAGGTTTTCTGCCCCTTTCTCCTTCTCTTCTCCCTCTGGTATACCTATAATCCTTACGTTGCATCTCCTAATTGTGTCTGATAATTCTCGGAGAGTTTCTTCATTTCTTTTAAGTCTTGCTTCTCTCTCCTCCTCTGCCTGCAACAATTCTATATTGCCATCTTCCAAATTGCTAATTCTTTCCTCCATATTATCGGCCCTACTGTTCAGAGCATCTAGATTTTTCTTAATCTCCTCTATTGTGTTCTTCATTTCCAGTATTTCTGTTTGGTTCTTCTTTATCGTATCAAACTCTTTTGTGACATAGCTCCTGAACTCGTTGAGTTGTCGGTCAGAATTCTCTCTTAACTCAGTGAGTATTTTAATGATGGCTGTTTTGAAGTCATCATCATTTAGGTTATATATCTCATTTTCTTTGGGATTGTTTTCTGTGTATTTGTTACTTTCTTTCTGTTCTGGAGATTTAATGTATTTTTTCATATTGCTTGATGATGTTGATTTGTGCCTCCGCATGGAGATAGAGTTTAGTTGCTCCTTTCACTTGTTTCAGCTGCTGCGGTGGGGGGAGCAGCTGTTTATACTTCACCAACCAGGAACCCTGTCCGTAGTTGCTAACTGGGCCTGGGCCCCTCTTCGTAGCCACAGTGGCCCTTTGGATTCCCTCCTCTGCCGTGGGGGCCGTCACGGGGGGCTTCAGACTGCAGGTGCCTACTGTTGTTGCCCACCTAGATGCGCTCTCTCCTTGGGGTCTGCAACGGTGTTATGGGCTTTTCCAGCAGCCAGGGGTGGGATCACTTTTATTTGTCGCTCGGTTGCTGTCGGCACCCACCAAATCTCACTTGTCCTCTATGGGTCGCAGGAGAGCTATTGGCATCTTCTACAGTCTGTGGTTAGTACACCTAGCTATGCTGCTTTTGCCCTGGGGTCTTCCAGCCTTGTGGCTGGCGGCTGGGTGCCTTCTACTGGTGCTGTGCAGAGGCTTTCCCTAAGGCTTCTGTGAGCCTGTAGGGTTTCCCCCTAGGCTACTAAGCTGGGTCTCTGGAACTCTCTCCAGCCCCAGTCCTCTCCGAGATCTCCGGCAATCCCTAGCCTCACCGGGTGGGCAACGGCAGCTGGGGGTCGCCCCGCCCTCTGGGCTTCTCTCCGGGCCTCTGCCGGGAGCTCTGAATGCTCAGCGTGGCCCCTCTGCTACCGGCAGACAGAGAGTTTTGTCTGCTGCCTGGCGGAGCTCCGGCGCTTCCCCTCCGGGTCGCCGGACCCGCCTTTGAAAGTTCCCCCGCCCCGGTCCTCTCCGAGATCTCCGGCAATCCCTAGTCCCACGGGGCGGGCAACGGCAGCTGGGGGACGCCCCGCCCTCTGGGCTTCTGTCCGAGCCTCTGCCGGGAGCCCTGAATGCTGGGCGTGGCCCCTCTGCTAATGGCAGACAGAGAGTTTTGTCTGCTGCCCGGGCGGAGCTCCGGCGCTTCTCCACCAGATCGCCGGACCCGCCTTTGAAAGTTCCCCCGCCCCGGTCCTCTCCGAGATCTCCGGCAATCCCTAGTCCCACGGGGCGGGCAACAGCAGCTGGGGGTCGCCCCGCCCTCTGGGCTTCTCTCCGGGCCTCTGCCGGGAGCCCTGACTGCTCAGCGTGGCCCCTCTGCTACCGGCAGACAGAGAGTTTTGTCTGCTGCCTGGGGGAGCTCCGGCACTTCCCCTCCGGGTCGCCGATCCGGCCTTTGAAAGTTCCCCCGCCCCGGTCCTCTCCGAGATCTCCGGCAATCCCTAGTCCCACGGGGCGGGCAACGGCAGCTGGGGGTCGCCCCGCCCTCTGGGCTTCTGTCCGGGCCTCTGCCGGGAGCCCTGAGTGCTCAGCGTGGCCCCTCTGCTACCGGCAGACAGAGAGTTTTGTCTGCTGCCTGGCGGAGCTCCGGCGCTTCCCCTCCGGGTCGCCGATCCGGCCTTTGAAAGTTCCCCCGCCCCGGTCCTCTCCGAGATCTCCGGCAATCCCTAGTCCCCCGGGGCGGGCAACGGCAGCTGGGGGTCGCCCCGCCCTCTGGGCTTCTCTCCGGCCCTCTGCCGGGAGCCCTGAGTGCTCAGCGTGGCCCCTCTGCTACCGGCAGACAGAGAGTTTTGTCTGCTGCCTGGTGGAGCTCCGGCGCTTCCCCACCGGGTCGCCGGACCCGCCTTTGAAAGATCCCCCGCCCCGGCCCTCTCCGAGATCTCCGGCAATCCCTAGTCCCACGGGGCGGGCAACGGCAGCTGGGAGACCTCCGTGCCCACCGTGTCTCTCTCTGGGACCCTCCGGGCGCCCCGAGCACCAGGCCGGGTCTCCCCGCCAATGGCGGGGAGAGACTCTCCCCGCAGGCTCAGGTGTGCAACTCCAAAGTTTCCCTCTGCGTTTAGGAGTAATTGCGGGGGGTTTAAGTAGGGTTCTGGTCACCTGTTTCCACCGTCGCTCCTCTGTTGTGTTCTCGCTCCTGCCCTAGATGTGTGTGGATCCTCTGGGGGCGTCCGTTGGAAGAAAGCCGCTTGCGGGTACTAGGCTGCCCGTCGGGGTCGGAGAGTTTTCACCTATTTCCACATCCTCCCGGAGGAAAGTCCGTCCGCCTTCCGATGTATAGTCGCGTGGGTGTCTCAGACGTCCTGAGATGCTGTCTGGATATCCTTTGTCAAGCGATAAGTGTCCAAATAATTGTAGACTCGAAGGGCGAGAGACAAAGAGGACTACTCACGGCGCCATCTTGGAATTCCTCCTCTGAGCGTTAGTTTTTAAGCCCAAGCCATACTGTCATGCTTTTGTTCCTGTATTCCTACTAAATTGTGACTCTCTTTTGCTTTACTAATTTCGAAGACTAAACCAGGCAAATGTATTTTAACTTATGCTTTGCGAACGAACAGGCAAGTTTAAATCAAAGTCAGGAACATAGGTAAATATATAAATCAATAAAAATGGGAGGATTACTTGTGTGGGGCCACTTTATGATGAGGAGGTGCTACTCATCATTATTAGAGATTTCCAGAAGGAAAGGATACCCCCAAATAATCTACATGGTAATATGCTGTTGTTTTAAAAGCCTAATATCAATACATGATTCAGTCCTAATCACTACTTGAATAAGAGAGGAAATAAAATTGATAAGCATAGTGTGAAGCAGAGGCCCTGATTCCCCGATAGAGAACCACCCCTTAGGACCGTGTTTTCATGTCATCAGATGAAGGCTATGGACTTCCAAGGCCCAAATCTTTACCTCTACTAGATTGTATTTCTTAGATGTCAAATCTGTGACTAGAAGACAGCTGATCATAGACTGTAGTTATATTAATTCTTGGTGCTGAGAACATCTAATGGCATTGGACAAGGGCAGCTGCAATATAATGTAATGTTCCTGTCCTCCATTTCATGCTGTACCTGATTTTTTCCTCTCCCTGTAACATTGATTGATTCGGTAACGTAGAATGTTTGCTTTCCAGCTGGCAGATCTAATTGTAAATAAACAGCTGCTAGCTGCATTTAGACAGTGGATGATGTTGGCAGGTACAAGAGCAGGGTGTACAGGATGATTTAAGGCCTGTGCAGTGGAGTGTGTGGGCGGCTGGGGAAAGAGACGCAGGAGGGAGGACTTCAGATCAAAGTCCTCTGTGGCTCAGTATAATCTCGAAGCGACGTATTTTAATTTTAATGTAAAATAAGGACTAGCATGTGGATTGTGAGGGCATGTGATGGTCAAGGTTATGGACTAAGTGTGTGAAAAATATAGACCCTTATTATCCAGGAGTCTTTCTTATTTTTGAAGAATGAAATCAGATATTGGACTAATTCATTGAGAATTGTTTTCCTGGACAAGGTAGGTTTGAACATTCTGAATGAAAACAGTAAGAAGATGAATGTGTGGAGGGGAATTCTTCCTGGTCTGTGAGATGCTGTGAGAACAGCAATAATGGCCAAAACAAAAATGCCAGGATCTCAGGCACATGTCATTGCCCTAGTTATTGCCATGTCATTGCTTAGTTCAACCCCAACATCCTCAGATATAGGACATTTAGCACAGGGGAAAAGAATGTTTCCAGAGATATTTAGTGTTTTAGAGTCTGAACAACAACCTCTGAAAGCCTAGGGAGGAACATTGCGAGTATCAGCCATGATCATTGGTGTTAGTCTAAGTTGTAGCATCACATGGCACCTGAGCCAAAGATCTACAGTGATTGTCCTTTTCTTTGCTCTCACGTGAGGATCTCATGTGGCCAGCACCTGCCTGTTACTATTGACATCAATTTGTGTCCTGTCTTCTTTGAGTGGCGACGCCCCTTCCCATGGCTTAGAACAATCTTAAGCATGCCTCATTTTACCTCCCCTTATTCCCAAAGGGGAAGTTGGGTCCTGGACAGTTACAAGGTGGATGTTGGTGTGGAGCAAATTCCCCTCCTACTCAAGGAGGGACCAAGGAGCAACTGAACGTGGCCTGGTCGAGTTGTCCCTCTGACCCAGGACAGTGGTGAGACACTCTTCCTTTAAAGAACTAAGGCTGTAAAATGTGCTTCAAACAAGGAAAATCTCAGCTATGTGACTGAACCAGCAGCAAGAATGAGTGAATGAGTGGAGAGGTGGGTAGGCACAAAGTGTCTGGTGGCATCAGAAAGGTTTGCAGCATCTCCCAATACCGACCTTCAGTGGCCCCCTGGTCCTGTGGTGTGAAGACAGGCTCTGGGCAGAGCAGTGCCAAAATCATGGACAAATATGGAGTGACTCAGAAGCTAGAAGGTGACCTAGGAGAGCTCCTGTTTTCTTTCTGGATTATCCTTGATTTGGGCATAGACTCTCCTAGATGTTGTGGCCCTCTTTCTTGCCCTTTTTACATCAGCATATTCTGGATGTTTTATGTTCTCTTTCTCTTCCTTCCTCCCTCTACTGTCTTTTCTGTTTATTTTGTTGTTGTTATAAACAACATTTAGGTCTTTACAACCTTTCCTCCAGTTTTTCTATTCTTACCTGTCTCAGGAGAAGCCCCTTCCTCCTCCAAGTCTGTTTTCCTGTTCATGTCCCCTCTCGGCCAGCCATTCACAAAACATATTTGCATGTTAAAAGTCAACCTACAGCTTTCCCTGGATGGAAATGGTTTTCTTCCCAAAACATTTTGTATGGAGGCAGGAAAAGGTGAGGGAGCTCACTGGTTATCTCATTTAATCATCACAATCCCCCAGTGGGGCATTTGCCTTTACCAGCATTCAACAGAGGGCCAATCTAGTCTAGGAGAGACTTAGTAATTTGCCAGTGGCCATAGAGCTAATAATAGAACAGCCTGGATTGATGCCAATCTGTTGGGCTCCAAAGGCCACATTCACTCTACTCCTCATGGGGGAGTGGTTCAGACAGTCTATAGAGGCAGGATATCTTGCCACATCCAGTCTTTTTGAGTCCAGAGAAGCAGTATCCGTAAGCATGGAAGAGAAGGATGGAGTAAACTGTAAACTGTATGTCATATTCCAGTTTATTAAAGGCTGTTGGCCTGGCCTCAATTTATTCTCCTTCTGAAACAGCCTGATGATCTGTAATGACGAGGATTTGAATATATAATCTGAATTTACTTAACAAGATAATTAAATATTTAAAGTCAGTTCATTTAGAGGCTAGAAGGGATTATAGATAGCACACTCGTAGATTTCCATTCCTATATTAGTATGCACAGCAGCACATTCTTAATTTTGGTTATAGCTGTTTTTCAGTTCTCATATCTCTGCATTTGCCACGGCAATTAGGACTGGAGGGAGCTCGTGGTGTCCTTGGAACTGAGAGAGAAGGGAAATTATGACACTAAATAATATAAAATGGGCCTAGTCCTCATTGCAGTAGAAACCACTCAGAAAAGTTAATTAAACTCAGGAAATAGGCTACAAGATAATTAAGTTTAGGCCTAATTTTACACTGCAGGCGTTCGGTATTGTTTTTGCAAGGGTCCAAAGGAACATGAGATAGAAAATCTCCAGGTTGTGGGCTTGATTCATAAAGGATCATTATCCATAGTTAAAGGGCCAGATAAAATGGTAATGTGTGAGCGGCAAATTGTATTATGTAAGGCAAAAGTGATAATTATGCTATACATAAAAGACATTTATAGTTTCTTTTAATTATCAGTAGAAGTGAGAGTTGTCAGTGTATCTGGTGTAGGAAATGACAAATGTATAAACCCCAAATCCAAGACATAAGATGTTATATTTTCTAAAATAATGTTTGATAATCAACTCTTTATTGTATTGTGTGAGCCTGAGAATATTTTAAACCCTAAGGCTGGAGGCAGCCTTGATCACTACCTTATTACCTTGTGTGTGACAGAATAAAATCACAAGTCAGGAGCAAATCCATCATCTCTCCTTGGTCTGTCCCCTCAGAGGAGGGGATGTTTGCATTCTGACTGGACTTGCTTTTCACAAAATCCTGCAGCCTGTTACTCAGTACCCTGTGGCCTTCACGGGCATTGACAAGTGATTAAAGTTTTGATTGTCTAGTCTTTATCTCAGTTTTCTTGTGCCTGATGTGAAGTCGGCACTGCTTTTGGACAAAGCAGAGAATTTACTTAAAAATTGACCTGGGGTCTGCCCTGTTCCTTTCATCTATTTTTTTCCTTTGCTTAAAAGAAACCCCATTATTCTGTAGGACAGGAAGAAAATAAACCAAACTCTATCTGTTACCTGCCAAAATGAATTGAGTCAATTTTATTTCTTATTTACTCTTTTTGGGAAGTTCTGAGTCAAGTCACCTTGCCTTGGTTAAACTTGATCAGTGGCCGTTTTTAATGCTCAGTGCTGTGCTATTTCCCATGCTGGCTGACCTCAAAAGGGACTCTTCAGAGTTCTTTCTTTCCTTGTGTATAGCTTTACTGACATTTTGCAGGTGACCTGGAGTTTCCAAATGCATTGGAAGGTAAAGAAGTTATAGGGCAAAATAAGTATAAATGTAACAGGATGTCAAATGGGATCTTTCCTGTTGTCTCATAATTTTGGTCTAAAAGCTCAAAGCTGAGGGCAGTTGGCCCTGGATGGCCTCATGTTCCATTGAGAGTGACAGGGAATAGCTGGATCCCCACCCCTTTCAGTACTTATTGAGAAGGGGTTTTGACTTGGCTGCCTAGCCAGGCTCTGGAAGTAAAGATCAGAGTTCAGAGTAGGAGGGAGTCTATTTGCATTATTTGTATAATGAGCTACCCCATCCATCCAAACTGCTGATCTGGATAATGGGAGCAAAGAGAGAGTGGCAGCCAGTTAGAGGAACGGTCAAATTTCTCCATTCCTAGAAAACCATCTCGAATGGAATTAGAGAAATTACTAAGGAGGAAATCCATGGTGTTGTATCATGCCTGGCCTACTGGGGTGGATAATTACACTCCCCATACCCACACAGCTCCTGCCTATTTTAAATGAGATCTACAAGATGGGGACCATACTATCTAAGCCAACAGACTTCATGGCATTAGCCCCTTAGAATGTCAGTGTGAATTGGAAAGCTTGTCCTGTGGCTTGGTCACCAGACTTTTAAGAACCAAAAGTAACATAATGATAGCTAATTGTACTTAATGCATTTATGTATTGAGTAGTTACTTTGTGCCAGGCACCGTTCCAAGCACTTTATATGTACAAATTCATTTAATGCTCAAAAAGAACTCATGATTTATCTATTATCCCCACTTTAACTGAGAAAATGGTGACTCCATCAAAATTACACAGCTGGTGGGCAGCCGAGCTCCTAACTGGGACACCATTCTACCTCTTGTTGGGCTAAAAGCATTCCGATTGCCTCAGCTGTACACTCTGCTGCCAAAGAGGCTACTCAATCACAGTGCCTTGGACACCAACTGATGAAAGGTCCACCATGTGCCTCTATTACTGATGAAGCAATGGCTTCAAGGTGACAGCAGTCTTGCCAGAGCCCTAAGGGGAGGGCGATGGGGAGTGCCTTGACTTGACTCCAGGTGACCTTGCACTTGCTCATCTTTGCCAGGACACTGACCTCACACCCATGTTTGAATCAACTGGATATGGAACAATTTAGCATGTTCTTCTTTGGAAAATTACTAACCATAGGATTAGAACCACTTGGAAATCACCAGGAAAGCCGGACAAATTCTGAAGGAAATATCACAGAATATTTTTCATTTGTGGGTTGGAGGGTGAGGCAATGAGCTCAGGAAAATAGGAACCTTTTTTTAAAAATTTTTTTTATTGCAGTAACATTGGTTTATAAAATTAAATAAATTTCAGGTGTACATAGTAATATATCTCAAATTCTGTGTAGATTACATCATGTTCACCACCCAAAGGCTAATTACAATCCATCACCACACACGTGTCTAATCACCCCTTTCACCCTCTTCCCTCCCCCCAGCCCCTCTGGTAAGCCCCTCTGAAATCAGAGAGTGTGATTCCTCCAGCTTTGTTCTTTTTTCTCAGGATTCCTTTGACAATTCGGGGTCTTTTCTTGTTCCATGTAAATTTTAGGATTCTTTGCTCTATTTCTGTGAAAAGTCTTGTTAGAACTTTGATAAGGATTGCATTGAATCTGTAGATTGCTTTAGGAAGTATGGGCATTTTAGCAATGTTAATTCTTCCAATCCAATTCTTCCAATTCCATAGCAATCCCTGTTGCTATGTGTTTGTTGTCGTATTTACCTTCTACTTATGAGTGAGATCATACGGTATTTGGCTTTCTTCTCCTGACTTATTCCACTTAGCATAATACCCTCAAGTTCCATCCATTTTGTCACAAATGGCCAGATTTCATCATTTCTTCTGGCTGAATAGTATTCCATTGTATATATATACCACATCTTCTTTATCTGTTCATGCCTTGATGGGCACCTAGGTTGCTTCCAAGTCTTGGCTATTGTGTATAATGCTGCCATGAACACAGGGGTGCATGTATCTTTATGCATTTGTGTTTTCAAGTTCTTTGGATAAATACCCAGCAGTGGAATAGCTGGATCATATGGTAGATCTATTCCTCATTTTCTGAGGATACTCCATACTGCTTTCCATTGTGGCTGCACCAGTTTTCACTCCCACCAGCAAGTGTATGAGGGTTCCCTTCTCTCCAAATCCTTTCCAACGCTTATTGTTTCCTGTCTTGTTAATTACAGCCATTCTGACAGGAGTGAGGTAATATCTCATTGTAGTTTTGATTTGCATTTCCCTGACAGTTAATGATGTTGAACATCTTTTCGTGTGCCTGTTTGCCATCTGTATATATTCTTTGGAGAAATCTCTGTTCAGATCTTTTGCTCAATTTTTAATTGAGTTGTTAGTTTTGTTGTTGTTGAGATGTATGAGTTCTTTGTATATTTTGGATATTAACCCCTTATCTGATATATGGTTTGCAAATAGCTTCTACCAATTGTTAGGTTGTCTTTTCATTTTGTTGATGGCTTCCTTTGCAGTGAAGAACCTTTTTAGTTTGATGTAGTCCCATTGTTTATATATCTTTCCATTTCTTTGCGTCTTCTTCAATTTCTTTCAACAATTTTTTATGGTTTTTGGTGTATAGATCTTTCACCTCTTTGGTCAAATTTAGTCCTAGGTATTTTATTCTTTTTGTTGCAATTGTAAATGGACCTGTATTCTTAATTTCTCTTTCTGCTACTTCGTTGTTAGTGTATAGAAACACAACTGATTTCTGTATGTTGACTTTGTATCCTGCAACTTGACTGCATTCATTTATCATTTCTAAAAGTTTTTCAGTGGATTCTTTAGGATTTTCAGTATATAAAATCATGTCATCTGCAAATTGTGACAGTTTCGCTTCTCCCTTTCCCTGGATTCCTTTTATTTCTTATTCTTGCCTGATTGCTCTGTCTAGGACTTCTAATACTATGTTAAATAAGAGCAGTGAAAGTGGGCATCCTTGTCTGGTTCCTGTTCTTAGAGGGTTAGCTTTCAGTTTTTCTGTTGAGAATGATATTAGCTGTGGGTTTGTCATATATGGCCTTTATTATGTTGATGTATTTTCCTTCTCTACCTATTTTATTCAGAGTTTTTGTCATAAATGGATGCTGCATCTTGTCAAATGCTTTCTCTGCGTCTATTGAGATGATCATGTGATTTTTATTCTTCATTTTGTTAATGTGGTGTATCACATTGATTGATTTGTGGATGATGAACCATTCCTGCATCCCTGGAATGAATCCCACTTGATCATGGCATATGATCTTTTTAATGTATTGTTGCTAGTATTTTGTTGAGGATTTTTGCATCTAGGTTCATCAGTGATATTGGCCTGTAATTTCCTTTTTTTGTGTTGTCCTTGTCTGCTTTTGGTATCAGGGTAATGTTGGCTTCACAGAGAGAGTTGGGAAGCTTCCCCTTCTCTTCAATTTTTTTGGATGAGTTTGAGAAGGATAAGTATTAAGTCTTGTTTGAATGTTTGGTAGAATTCACCAGGGAAGCTGTCTGATCCTGGACTTTTATTTTTTGGAAGGTTTTTGATTACTCTTTTGATCTCCTTACTGGTGATTGGTCTATTCAAATTCTCTAATTTTTCTTGATTTAGTTTTGGAACCTTGTATAATTTTAAGAATTTATCTATTTCTTCTAGATTATCCAATTTGTTGGTGTGTAGCTTTTCAGAGTATTCTCTTATAATCTTTTTTATTTCTGAGGTGTCTGTTGTAATTTCTCCTCTTTCATTTCTGATTTTATTTATTTGAGCCTTTTCTCTTCTTTTCTTGGTGAGTCTAGCTAAAGGTTTGTCAATTTTGTTTATCTTTCAAAGAATCAACTCTTGGTTTCATTGATTTTTTCTTTTTTTTTTTAAGTCTCTATTTCATTTATTTCTTCTGTGATTTTTATTATTTACTTCCTTGTGCTGATTTTGGGCTTTGTTCTTCTTTTTCCAGTTCCTTTAGGTGTACTGTTAGATTTTTTATTTGGGATTTTTCTTCTTTGTTGAGGTAGGTCTGAATTGCTATAAACTTCCCTCTTAGAACCACTTTTGCCGTATCCCATAGATTTTGGCATGTTGTATTTTATTTTCCTTTGTCTCCAGGTATTTTTTGATTTCTCCTTTGATTTCTTCATTGACCCAATTGTTGTTCACTAGCTTTTCATTTAATCTCCACATTTTTGTGGCTTTTCTGATTTTCTTCCTGTAGTTGATTTCTAGTTTCATGTTTTTGTGGTCAGAAAAGATACTTGGTATATTTCAGTCTTCTTAAATTCTTTGAGACTTGTTTTGAAGCCTAATATGTGATCAATCCTGGAAAATGTTCCATGTGCATTTGAAAAGAATGTGTATTCTGCAGTTTTTGGATGGAATGTTTTATGTATATCTACTAAGTCCATCTGGTCTAATGTGTTGTTTAAGGCCAATGTTTCCTTATTGATCTTCTGTTTGGATGATCTATCCATTGGTGTGAGTGGAGTGTAAAGTCCACTGCTATTATTGTGTTACTGTTTATTTCTCCTTTTATGTCTGTTAATAATTGCTTTATATGTTTAGGTATTCCTTTGTTGGATGCCTAGATATGTACAAGTGTTATATCCTCTTGTTGGGTTAAAATAGGTACTTGTAATTCCTGAAGTAGGAAAAACAGAGCCATTAGTTTCCCTGAAAAATTATCTTTTCATCTGTTAAAGTGATGGAGAATGCCAGCCTCCATACAAGAATGGACCCAGGTAATTTAAAAACACCTGTGGGTGGAAATTCTAAAAGGGCAGTACTAGAACTTACACTGTTTGCCATTATTTAGGCAGTTATCTGGAGAGTTAATACAAAGTAATACAGAGTGGTGAGGTAATCTGAGAGACTGCTAATATCATTAAAGATCTGGAAGATGCCATGTAGGCAACTATTTTGCCCTTTGGCTTCTTCATGTGGTCATTTTAAATGATTTTGAGAGACTAACTGTAGATTGCCATTGATATAATAAAATTGTTCCTACTATTGTTACACAAGACTTGGGATTGTTTCAATTCTAGAAGACATATCCAATATACCCTGTAGTATTTAGGAACAGATTTGGCCAGTGCATTTATTTCTATATGTGTATATAAAAAAATCACCAGTAGCAATTTGCATCTTCCTGCACAGGGCAGTAATATATTTTCACTGTCTTGCTCCAAGGGTGTGTAATTTTCTTGCTCTCTGTCACACTGTTGATAGAAGAGATTTTAAATCACAGGGAAACTTGAAGGCTTTGTTTTCACCTGTTGCAGAGATGATGTTTTAATTAGGGGAAACAGGGAGCTGTTTTCTGTGTTTTCTCCTTCTTTATTGAGTTATGACCTTCAGGGGATGGGTGATTAAATACAAGAAAGCTCATGAACCTTCCCTGCTAGTCACCTCCTTGGGCATTCCACTATATGGAGCCTATAAACAAACACCTACTCAGAGTAAAACCAAACTTTGCTGGGTTAAACATCCCTCTCATAACTACAAATTACTACTACAAATTACTGTACTTTTTATAAAGGGAGTTTTGTTGTTAGCAGTGGGCTTGGAAAAGGGGAAGAAATAGAGTTTCTCCTGTTTCCTTATTAGGAAGAGGCACTGACCCCAGCCCCTCATTGCAGTAAAGTGATTTGAACACTATATAGACAGTAGGGCATTCCCTCATTTTTGATTCGAAGCTGTTTCTGTCTTGCTTTGTATTCTTTCAGTAATACCTGAAAACATGTGTTGTTGTGTTAGTGGTGCTGTGATGGGATAAAGGAAGAGAGATGTCAGTTCTCGGGCTCTCGGCAGTGACCACCAGTAAGGGATGGAAGCTAATTGCAGCATGATTGAGTGCATGGCCAAAGGCAGAGAGGTAGCCTTCTATGTGGCCTGGCTTAGGGGTGGGTGCAAAGTAACTCCTGTTGTCTTAAGCACATTAGCAAAACGACCTTTGGAAAGAGGAAGAGGTGGGGAGGCTAGACCCTGTTATGACTTGGGGTAGGCACATGAACCATTTGACTTGGCTTTGCAGAAAATGGAGGCCCGCAAATGCTGCAGGGTTTGTGATCATCCAGGTAACTTGGGTCACATAATGGGTTTGGATTTTGAAAGGAAACTTAGATATTTCCTTAGTCCATCTTCTATAATGAAGGCCAAGAGAAATTAAAGTTACGGAAGAGTCAGGCTAGAATCTACACTTCCTGATTGCTGTTCTAGTGCATTTCTGCTGATTCCATTTGAAAGGCATCTGTAAAGTCTGTTAAGACAATATCACTGGAAAAAATCTCTTCTGTATTGATAATTATTGACTATTATGAAGAGTGAATAATTACAACTGTGTCTTCCAACAAAGTGTTGCTATTATCACCCTTTAGTTTCTAGGGATGGCGTAGCTTCTGGCCAAGATCTCCTGGTGTGATATTGTAGCCCCACCCCTGACCACTGGGGGGTCTTTGGCTTCTTCTTAGTCTTCCTGGACCTCGATGTCCTCATCTGTAAAGTATGTGAAAATTTAATCCATATGGTAGCATACTATACATAGTGTTCTGCTCCTGCTTTTTTTTTTCACTTAATAATATGTCTTTGAGCTTATATACACATATGTAAAGAGGTTCTTGTTCACCTAAATAGCTGCATCATACTACATAGAATGGATTTATCACAATTTATTTTACTTGACACCTGTTAATTGTCATTTAGGTTAATACCAACCATTCGCTATTATTAACTGTACTGCAACAAATAACCCTGGACATATGTTATTTGCATATGTCTGTAGGATAAATTTCTAGAAGTGGAATTGCTGGGTTAAAGGGTATGTGCATTTTAAATTTTAGTAGATATTTCCAAATGGGCCCCCATAAGGGTTATATCCATTTACAATATTTATGGCAAAGAATGAAAGTGACTCTTCCCCCTGCCAAGACAGTGTGTTATCAAACTTTAGGGTGTTTGCCAATCTGATAAGTAAAAAGTGGTGTCTTTACATTACTTCATTTACATTTCTATTATAAGTGAAGTTGAACATTTAAAAAAATATTTAAGAAGATGGGCCGGCCCGGTGGCGCAGCGGTTAAGTTCGCACGTTCCGCTTCTCGGCGGCCCGGGGTTCGCTGGTTTGGATCCCGGGTGGGGACATGGCACTGCTTGGCAGCCATGCTGTGGTAGCCGTCCCACGTATAAACTAGAGGAAGATGGGCACGGATGTTAGCTCAGAGCCAGGCTTCCTCAGCAAAAAGAGGAGGACTGGCAGTAGTTAGCTGAGGGCTAATCTTCCTCCAAAAAAAAAAAAAAAATTTAAGAAGCATTTTTACTCACGTTTTCTGAGAACTATTTTTTCGTATCTTTTGCTTATTTTTAATTTTCATTTATTTTCTTTAAACATTTAAAATTTGTAATTATAAAAATGAAAACATCTATATGTGAAATTCCAAAGTTATAGGAGGGAATATAAAGATAAATAAAACTGTTTTTCTCATCACAGCTTGACTGATTCTCCTTCCCAGAGATAACTATTCCTAAGAGTTTCTTTATAGTCTTACATAATTTTTAAATGTGTGTGTAAGCACATATGTTTGCATTCTTTACAAAGATGGGGTCAACATATACAAACTGGTTGGCATTTTGCTTCTCTTATTTGGACATCTTTTCTTGTCTGTATTCATAGAACCGCTTCATTTTTCAATGACAGCATATATTTCAGTGGTTTCTTAAATAAGTACATTCACCTCAAGGAGTCTCAACATTCGTGGAGGTGTGGGAAGAAATCATTAGCTCTTCCCTTTATGTTTATTTTTATCTCATTTAAATTTAAAACATTTTGTGTATATTTTGTAACATATGCAGTACGTTAGTCAAGTGTACGTGTATATAATTGGAATAGGAATATAATTCGTATTTTCATATTAGGAGTATGTACTTATAAATTTTTTTTCTTTACTGAAGGGGTGTGCTATAAAAAATATTTGGAGATAATGGTCATACTTCATTTAACCAGCTTTTCATTACTAGATATTTAAGTTTTTTCCTGTAGTGATTTAAAATATGTCCACCAATTCTTTGACATTCATTTTTTCAAAAGGTGGAGCCTACTTTCTGTCCCCTTGAGTCTGGGCCAGACTTAGTGATTCACTTCTAAATAATAGAATGTGGTGGAAATAGCAGTGTGTCACTTCTGAGACTAAGTCACACAAGACATTGTGGCTTTGCCCTTGATCTCCTGGATCACTTTCTATGCAGGATGTCAGCTGCCATGTTGCAAGGTCACTCAGTAAGCCCCCTGGAGGTAATTCTCTAACCAGAAGCCAGAACCAATGTGCCTCCCATGTGAGGGAGCCATGTTGGATGTGGATCCTTCAGCTCCAGTGACGTCTCAGATGACCGCAGCCCTGCAGCTCTTGACTGCAACCTCATGAAAGAACCTGAGCCAAACCATCCTGTTAGTTTCCCCCAATTCCTGACCCACAGAAACCATGCCAGATAATAAATATTTACCATGGTTTTAAGAGCTAAATTTTCAGGAATTTTGTTGTGACAACAGTAACTGTTGATCTGAGACTTTTTAAGTGTGGGAAAAATTGCTGTAGGGGTTATTTTATTTTATTTTTTTATGCAATTGTAAATGAGATTTTCTTATTTTCTTAATTGTTCTTTCTGATAGTTTGCTGTAGCGTATAGAAATGCAACTGATTTTTGTGTATTGATTTTAGATCCTGCAACTTTACTGAATTTATTTATCAGTTCTTATAGTTTTTTGGGGGGTCTTTTAGCATTTGCTATGTATAATATCATGTCATCTATAAATAGAGAGAGTTTCACTTCTTCTCTGATTTGGAAGAATTTTATTTCTTTTTCTTGCCAAATTGCTCTGGCTAGGACTTCCAGCACTATGTTGAATAGAAGTGACAAGAGTGGGCACTTTGTCTTGTTCCTGATCTTAGAGCAAAGACTTTCAGCTTTTCACCACTAAGTATGATGTTAGCTGTGGGCTTGTCATCTATGCCCTTTATTACGTTGAGGTACGTTCCCTCTATATTCTTTTACATTTTAATAGCTTTTTTGAGAAAATATTTTTGGGTTTTCACATATACAATCATATGTTTTGCATATAATTAGATACTGCTTCAAATAGTTTTCTAATATTAAACTATCCTTTTATTCCTGGTAAGGATCTTATTTGATCATGGTACAATATTCTTAATAAAACCTCTTGAGTCTATATTTATTTAGCACCTGTATATACATAATCATAAAAAGATTGGTTGGAAGTTTATTTTTTATGCTGTATTCATTAAGTTTAATATTCTTAATTACTCTTACAATGGTTCCATAAAAATTTTCTTTGTGGCCTAGAAAAGTATAAATAGAATCAAAATATCCATTTATTAAAGATGTGAAAAAATTCAGCCATGAAACCAACTGTTTTTGGATATCCCTTTAATCACTTTGTTCAGTTGTTTTTCAATGTTTACATTTCTGTTTTTATTTGTGTAGAATATAAGCTTTAATAAGGTTTATGCTTTTGCAAACTTATTTGATGAAGCCACATTATATTTTTAATATTGATTATCTAATAGAACTGAAATGCTAGTAATTGTTATTTATCAAATCTTGCTGTTGATTGAGGATGCCATTAAAAAAATAAGGAATTTGGGAGTGATGGCAGTGAGGACAATCTTTCTGACAGGTGCTATTTCCATTGATTGAAAACTAAAGACCATTAATAAAGTGAAATATTTGCTAGGCTTCTGAAAAGGTAGAACAATATTGGAACTAAATTAAAGGAAAAAGGTATTTGTTTATTTCCAAGGTGAAATAGGATTTGGTGTCAGATAGATCATGGGAAAATTATACTTTAAAAATGAAGAATTGCAGTTATATGTCAGTTATACTTAACTAAAAAAAGAACTGCAGAATTTCATTTAAATTACAAATGTAATTATTTTCCTCACTTAGTGTATTTTTAAAGCATATTGTTATTTTATTACAGGTTTTGTACTTTATAATGTAAACCCACTTTGAAGTCATTACTTGAACATTTGAAGTTGCTTCCAATTTCTTTCCCCTAATATAGTTAAAATGCTAACGTGAAGAAGATGGTGCATTTACTATTTTCTTTGGGGGAAATTTTCTTCATTTCTTTCTTTTTTTTTTATTGAGGCAACATTGGTTTATAACATTATTTCAAGTGTACATCATTACATTTCAGCTTCTGTATAGACCATATTGTCTTCACTGCAAAAAGTCTAGTTTCCACTTGTCACCATACAAATGTCCCCCTTTACTGCCTTCCACCTCACTTCCCCTTGGTAACCACTGATTTGTTCTCTATATCTATGTGTTGGTGGTTGTTTTCTTTATCTTCTATATATGAGTGAAATCATACTATATTTGTCTTTCTCTGTCTGACTTATTTTGCTTGGCATAATACTCTCAAGTTCCATCCATGTTGTTGCAAATGGCAAGATTTCATCTTTTTTATGGCTCAGTAGTATTCCATTGTGTATATATACCACATCTTCTTTACCCATTCATCTGTTGATGGGCACTTAGGTTGTTTCCAGGTCTTGGCTATTGTAAATCATGCTGCAATGTACATAGGGGTGCATGTGACTCAATGCACATAGCAGTCTTAAATGTATCAGTGCCCTGACATATGGCCAGATAATAATGAAAGAATGTGGTTTGATCTTTGTAAGTGGTTTCTATTATATTTGGAGAGCCCCTCAAATGACATATATGTGCATATACTCACAAACCAAGACTTTTTCTTTCCTTTTCTTTATTTTCTTAAAAACATGTAATTTCTTTGGAAAATAAGCTAGCCTCTAGCTGTTTTTATGGACCTCATAATATCTGTTTAGAAAACTAGAAAAACTGGAATCCTATTAGTTTATTATGAATGATAGGAGAACTAATAATAATAGAAAAAGATCTTTTGTTGTTTGTTCTGTTATTTTATTCTTTGATTTTAGGCAGCTATGTTAACCATAGGAAATCTTTTTGATACTTCTGCAATCTGCGATACATAATAAACCATTTATATCTTCCCCTGTTTCAGAACCCTAAAGCCTATACTTTGAAATTTTGAGTAGGCAATTTCTGCAATAGCAATATATATTTTTTTCTGGACTAGTTATATTGAAAGCTGACTTTTCTCTATCCTCCAAAGTATTGCTACTAAACTTTATGAATTAAATTTAATACTACAAGCCAAAATATCTGTGTTTTTCCACTTTCTGCAACCATGAAAATATTATTGTTGGAATTACTTTGTAAGTCAAGCCTTAGGCTCTCAATGTCACTGTGTTTCTCTAACTTGGAGATTTTTCATTTTCAATTAGACTGAAGTACATATAAATACAGGTGGAAGGGCTTATTCAGAAGTAAAAAAATCTACAACTTTTTCTTCAAGGTGGAAAACTGTCTTTGCTGAGCTCTTCTGTTAACATTGCTTTATACAACTAGTTGGAAAGGCTCTTCATTTTTCTGTTTCTTTTTAAATTTAGTTTAAATTAAAATATGTCCTATATATTCTATAAGGCACTCAATTCTCTGTGAACTAGTACGGTGTTCAACATATTAAGACACGTAACGTGCAAAAGCTTTGGGCTTTCTTTTGCTATTTGTCTTACTGCTATGGTGCTGCATGACGTAGGAAATGGAAATTTGTTTATTTCTCCTACATTCAAATCTCTGCTTTATAGAATGGGGAAATTCATCCCAGGGAAGAATTCTTCACAAAGAATGGTAATAGACGTGGTTTGAAAGAGCTTTGAATTCCCCTTATGTATGAGGGTGCATATGTGAGAATAGTAATTATAACTTTCTGTAATTCGTCATCAGGCACTCTGACCTTGAAATAAGAACTTTAGCAAGCTTAGTAGATTTAGTAAGTGAGTAAGTTAGTAAGAAGGCTAGGATATGAGGACAGTGGTGAAGGTAGATTAAACAGTGGTTTTACATTTTAAGTAGTAGGACAATAACGATCTTGACACAGCCTTGGTGTTGCTAATTGAGAAAATTTGGACTGTATCAGGTAACCTTTTCTTTTCCTTCTCTGTAGCTGTAATCTGATACATAGTCATTTTTCATATTTTCTAAAAGGAAGCGCATTATACATATTTTTTAAAAGGGGCTTTACCAAAATCAGTCTTGCCTCATGATACTAAATAAGAAAGCCATTTCAGTTGACAATTAAAAGAAGAGAACTGTGTTTTTCATGAATCTTAGCAGAGATATTTTGGTGGCTCAAAGCAATCAAATGAAATCAGGTGGAATATACCGAGGGCAGGGATACACCTGGTGCCAAGGGTACCTCGATGCTTAATATGAAATTGACAAATTACATTTCATTAAAAAAGTATATAAATTGTTTTCATATAATTAAAATAAGAGATTTGGTATGTGGACTAAATATAATATTTTACTTTATTCAGAATTGCCTTTCAATCATGACTGTGAAATTACTCAAAACTGGATACTATACTCAGGACGTGTAGAAGACACTCACATGGATTGTCCAAAATATGTTTACAGTTCTTTTTTTTCTGGATTGCTTGGATAGTATTCCCTTTTTTCAGTATGAATTTTCCCTTTTTACTTCTATTCTTATTTTTATTTTAAATTCGAATTGGTTGATATAAATTTTTTTCCTTAACAAATTATAAAATTGATAAATATCTCCAGCCCTTACTGAACAAGATGAAAAGCTTTTGCTGCCCTCCACAGGCCACTGGATGCCAATGCTGTATGGCTGATGGATAAAATTTAAGTTCCAACATTTAGAAAATTATATAATATTGTTCCTATTATTTTTTACATCAACCGTTATTTAATTTGCTAGTATGTTTTATCAATTTCTTTGCTTACTTTACTTATTTCTCATTTCTACTTCTAAATTTCTTCTTCCTCTTGCTGATAATAGCACTTTCCAATGAAAGTCTGTAGGTAATAAATTTTTTGAGCTCTTTTGAATCTGAAGTGTTATTTTTGCCCTCAGTTTAGAATGACAATTTGTTTATAGTTATTTTCTTATAAAACTTCAAAAATATCACTCTGTTGACTTCTGTTACTGAGATTTTTTCCAGTGTTGTTATTATAAGATGGCTACTATCAATCCAATTGTCGTTCTTTAGTAGACTATGCCTTTTCTCTTTGGAAGCTTTTAGGAATTTCACTTTATTTTTGATATATATTTTTTTGTTTTACTCACAATATGCTTAGGCATGGATTTTTAAAGTAAATTTATCCTGCCTGACACTCAGTGGTTTTTTTCCACCTAAGGTTTCATGTCTTTCTTCAGCTTTATGTAATTCTCTGTAATTATCTCCTTGAATGTTGTTTTTCTACCATTGTCTTCTTGTGGCATTTTTAGCTGTATGTTGGGACTTCTATATCTGTCTTCTGTATGTCCATATCTTATCTCCTTATGTCATGTTCTGGGTGATTTCCCCAATTTCATCTTCCACTTTAGCAATTTTCTCTTTGGCTGTGCCCAATACACTATATAGTCTATTTATTAAATGTTTAAATTTCAACAATTGCAAAGTTGATTTCTAGGATTCTCTTACTTTTATTTTATGAACTCTAATTCCACTTTTACATTTTTAAGGATCTTAGACACTTATTTTAAAGTTCTTTTCAGTGCCTTACCAACAATTATCTTTATTCTACCTTAATAGATAAAATATATATTTTTAACCTCAAATAAATCTTGTCCATTTGCTGAACAAGATAAAAAACTTATCAATGTAACATATCAAAAGTGTATTGTTTCAGAAGCTCTTTGATCAAATTTTTGTTTTAAGAATTGAAGACTACTAACCCTTCCCATACGTTTCCTTGTGGGAAGCAAATAGATGTAACAATTTGTTACAGTTGTTTCTTTTGCTGATGCTAATCCTGCTAAGATTTATATACACCTTTACCAGAAATAAAATTTTAAAATATTGCAGCAAAAGAAACATGTAGTGAGTTCAGAATTTCTGTTAAGAAATATTTCTTTCCAAAAATGGTTCCAGGTTGCTATTTAATTTTGATACTATAGAACGGAGAGAGTCATGCTCATAGAACATGCTGCACATGAGGATGTGGGTATCACTGAATTGTCACTACCTGGGGATGGATTAAAAATACAAGTTAGCACACCACCCCAGTTTGGAGCCATCTCTTGGTTGTGGGCAAAATCTTTTTTGTCTATTCTCTGTGAATGCGGGGTGGATATGGGGATGCACTTCTACTTTATTATCTGAAGCAAAATATACCTCACAAACAGAGGGCTACATGAGTGGATGATGTCTGATTATTGCTTAAATGTTGTTTGATGGTAGAGAATAAAGGGCAACTGAAGTACATTTGGATTAGTCTTTTGGTTTCCTCATATTCTGAAACTTTTGCCTCTTTCTTTGATTATCTAATTTTATGATTTATTCTTTATTTTGAAAGAATCAAAATAAGCTCTAGCTCAGTGAACAGAGCCACCTTGACTGTTAGCAAGTTCCTCAAACCCCTCCCTCCCAGCCCTATGGAATGGATCTTCTGTTGGCTGCTCAGTGTGGGATCTTGCTTTGTGCAGCTGGTGCGAACACAGCTCTGTACTCTGCATGGGAAAGGCCTGGGCTCTGTGTCCCGTACGAGATTCTGCTTCTTCCCCAGCCACAATTGTGCCCATGTGGGCACAGGTATTTTGGACAAACCAGCTTTAATAGCAGAGCCTGGTTTGAGCCCTCTGTCTTGTACGGGGGACATTTGATAGCAATCCCATGAGACCATTGAGGCCCTAGTCTCAATTTCCCACACCCAGATCCAAACTTCTTTGAGCCATGAGGCTGAAGTATTTGTTTATTACTGAGTTTCTCTCTATTTATAATACATGAAGATTTTGTTTTCTTCTCTTCAACTGTAAATATATCTATTTTCATATTTATATCTATATCCGTTGTATTTAATCTATTATTATAAGTGCTAGCTGTTGAAAGGAGGAGATTTTAACTTGCTCTCAAAATGTCATCTTGATCTAGACACTTTCTTTTAGTACTGGAAAAATGAGTTCCATTTTCTTGTAGTGCAGTTTACTTGTTAGATTTTTAAAAAGACTTTTTCTGATATAGGAGAACTTCTTAGGAGGCATAGAATTTAAAATTTAGATAATAAAATGAATCCATTTTTCTCTAGAGACATTCCTGTAGCACATGTCGTTTGAGTGTTGAAATTTTGCTTGGCCATAACTGCTGACTTCTGGAAACTATCAGCCGGCTGTTTTCAGGTTTGTCAAGAAATTGTAGGGCCCTAACCTTCCTGTATGTGTCCATTACAAAATGCTCAGTGGAAAGAGGTGAGCACTGGGACAGAGTATTTATATTTTTCATTAGAGGGAACTAATTCATTGGGAGTAGGACCGATTTATATTTTACCCATTATGTAAAGAGTTTCATGTGGAAACATGAATTAATTGGCACCATATTTCTGATGTCTTCCAGCCGTGTTTGAGGGCCCTTTATAGATTGGACCCCTAGCCGCTGGCCTGTGACTCATCTTTTAAATCTGGCTCTACTTTCTTCTTATGGTTTCAAGTCATTTTGCTATGAAGCCTACAGTTTAATGAAAGGAAAATATCATCAGTAACTTTTGCCAAAATGGATGTGAAGAGTCTTTGAACTGCTGGACTGTCCTTGTAGTTTTTTTTTCTGGGTAGCAGTTGGGGTAATGCAATCTTTTCATTCTATTAATAACATGTTATGCATGGTCACATCCCTGGTTAATTAGACTTGCAGTTTTCAATTAACAGCATTTTTTGATGATACATTATTATCCTTATTAGTAAGGTCGTAGACTATATTATAACAAAGACTGAAGACTCTATTGTCAGCATAATCTTGAAAGAACCATTTAACTTTATGAAATGTATCTGGCGAAGGAACTTCATACTTTATTTGATGTATAATTTGACCCCTATAAAGAACCAAATGATTCTTTTTCTCCCTCCCCTTCTTAGAATATAATGTCCAGCACTTTAGATGGTATGACTATTTCTCTCAGTTAAAATGAATAACATTGTCAGAAAATGAAATCTGAATTTTTAAAAATTGAGTAGATGAACAGTCAGATATTCTTATTCAGCAATTTATCACGTTTTTGGATGAAATTTATAGTTCTATGTGAAACTGATTAACTCCATTAGATTTTAATCATTGTTCTGAAATCAATACTCTGACGTGCTTCAGGCAATTCCATTCCCTCATCTGAATAAGGAGGTGGACGTAGGGGGGACGTGTTCTTTTCGTTGACATTAAAACACTCTATTTAGTTCAGATTGTTGTAGTTCATTGTTTTTTTCTACTGTTCAAATACAAAGAAGTTAAAACCCATAGGGATTAGAGGAGTTTCGTGATAGCTTTTTATCTAAACTGCCCAACAGCTATTGAAGGATTGATTTTTGCCTCCTTTTGTCTTCCCCCCTTGGGCGACTGTAATGAGATGCTCTGAGAGATGTGCCTGTGGCCTCTGTGGCGCGGTGGGGAGGGTGCAGTCAGGTGTGGGTGCTTCTCCACAGTTCTGCTTGCTTCATCCTTACTTACAAGTGACACGGTCAAGTTCAGAGAGAGTGATCAGCTGCACCATTGTTCTTCCAAGTTATGTTTCCCAAAATGTAACCACCATTCTGACTTCTATCACCACTTCTATCTGGCTTCTATTAATTTTGTTTGTACTTCAACTTTACTGAAACTGAATCATGACATGCATTCTTTTATGTCTGGCTTGTTTTCTCTGGGCTTCGTCTTGTTGTGCACAGCAGTAGTAGCATTGGTAGCATTAGTAGTAGTAGTAACAGCTGATTCTTTTTCTTTGCTGTATAGCAGAGGTTGGCGAACTTTTTCTATAAAGGTCCAGATAGTAAATATTTTCAGTTTTGTAGGCCATATAGTCTATGTTGCAACTACTGAACTCATCTGTTGCAGTGCAAATGCAGCCATACACAATACTGTAAATGGGCAGAGCTGGATTTGACCCCGAGGGCGCAGTTTGCTGACCCTGGTTGTGCAGTGTTCTATTGAAAGACTATACCACAACTTGTTTACCGTTCTACTGCTAAGACATGTTTGGGTTGTTTTTAGTTTGGGGAAATTATGCATAAGGCTGCTGTGAACACTCTCATCTGTGTCTTTTTTGCATATTTTTATGCTTTTGTGTTGTTATAATTGCTGGGTTATAGGGATGCGTATGTTCAACTTTGGCAGACACTGACAAAATGTTTTCTAAAGTGGTTTTGTTAGCTTATACTCCTAGTGATAGTGTTCCAGGTGATTTAAACTTTTACTAACACTTGGTTTTGTCATTAAAAAAAAAAAAAACGTTGTCCATTCTAGTGACTACGTATTGGTTTCTTGTTTTCTTTATGATGAATAATGTTTAACATCTTTTTATATACTTATTAGGCAATTTAAGTATTTTCTTTTTGCAAAATACCTGTTCAGGATTTTTTTGTCCAATTTTTGAAAATTGGGTTGTCTGTTTTTCTCTTATTGATATGTAATATTTCTTTATATATTCTGGAATTGAGTTCTTTGTTGGAAATATATATTGTAAACATCTTTTCCCACTTAGGGTCTTGCCTTTTTCACTCTTATAATGGTATCTTTTGATTTATAGACTTTCTTAATTGTAATGGTGTCCAATTTATCAATGTTTTTCTTCATGGTTAGCTCTTTCTGTGTCCTATATAAGAAATCTTTCCTAAGATCATAAATATATTCTCCTGTGTTAACTCTCGAAGCTTTATTATTTACCTTTCATATTCAGATTTATGATCCAACTGGAACTGATTTTCTTTTGGTATATGGTATAAAGTAGCAGGTCAATAGTAACTTTTTTTCCATATGGATAACCAATGATCCAACACTACTTATTCAAATGATTGTTCAAACTGCACTGCAATGCAATGGTACTTTTCTGACCATATATGTGTGCATCAGTTTCTGGACTCAGTTCTGTTGATCTGTTGTCTATTCTTGCGTCAATAATGCACTACTTTAATTATTCTAGTTTTATGTTGTCTTTATATTTCCTAGTATAAGTCCTCCTACCTTGTTCTTCTTCTCTAAAATTGTCTTTGCCACAATCAGACCATTGTTGTTTTTCTATATACATTTTAAAATATCTTATTAAATTTCCACAAAATGTCTTCCTGGAATTTTGAATATGATTGCCTTGAATCTATAGATTGCTTTGGAGACAAGTCACATCTTTGCAACACTGAGACTCTAATCCATGAACATTATGTGGCTTGTAATACCCTCTCATCTTTTTAAGTATCTGTAATATCTGTAGGAATATCTCCCATTTCATTTCTCATATTGGTAATTTGTGCCTTCAAATATTGCTTGTGTTTTATTCTTTCCCCTGTCCTTCTGAGATTCCAATTATATGTATGTTAGAACATTTAATCATGTGTCACTCTTAAGCTCTTTTCCGTGCTTTCCTTCCATTTTTCCATTCATGATTCAATCTGAACATTTCTACAGACCTATCTTCTAGTTTATCAAGGATCGTTTTTACTCTCTTTAATCTGCTACTAAATTCCTCTATGGAATCCTTAAATTCAGTTATCAATCAGTCAATCAATCATTTTCAGTGAGACTGCTGCAAGTTCTAGGTCACTGCTTTCAGTTTGGCTCTCTTCTTAGGCAGTGAGCCAGAAAATGGTGTAAGGTGAAAAGGGGGAGGCTAATGTCAAGATTACCCCCAATGCACATCTACTTTTTGTCTTCTCTCTGCGACTTGGTCCTTCAAGTTATGGCTAACTTATTTGATCTCTACTGACTTTGTTTCATGTATTTTATCTGTTTTATGTATTTTGTCCATCATTTATAGTGGTTTGCAGTTGGAAGGTTAGTGTGATACAAATTACTTTGACATATAAACCACATAGTTTGAAAACAAAACTTTTTGTTTCAATTTGTTATTGGATTTGGCAAATTCAGTTGATGGAATAGAAACCAAATCCAATACACCATATGTTAAAAAGCTTTTCATCTTTTTTCCCTTCTGTTGTAGAGAGAGAGTACAGGACAACTTTCACATGGATAAGACGGTTTTCAGGTTTTGGCATTGCCATTCCTGATTGAGATGGTGTTTGTTTTGCAGCTGTTTAGCTTTCTCTTGTTATTTTCTACTCATTCTATGATTTGAAGCCCATACTTGGGAGTGATAATAACTAATATTATGCAGTGTGTATCATTTACAAACCACCTTGTAATACATGATCTCATGTAGTCCTCACAACAATATCCTGTGACGTAGGTGGTATTATTAACTCTTCAGCTGTTGAGCAAATTCAGACTCAGACGGGTTAAGGGCTTGACTCCAGATCTTGTCGTTAGTAGGTAACAGATTAAGGGCTGAAATCCCTGCCTTCTACCCCATGCTTTCCCCATACTCTTCTCACCCTAATAATGACCAGGCAGTTGGATAGAAAACAAAGCTGCAAATATAATTAAAACAATGCTTACTCTCAGGGAATTTCAAATTTAGTGCACTCTATTACATTCCTTTCCAGGAAATAATTTTGTTATTTTTCAAAAATACCAAAGTTAAAATATCCTCAAGCTTTAGCAGCATCTGAAAAATAAAGATATGAGTAGAATGGATAAGAAAATTAATAAAATTTGGACAGTTTGGGGAAGGCAGACCCAGGATTTTCTCTATTTAAATCTTTATAGAATAATGATTTCTAGTTTGGCTTCCAGGGAAACAGGACTAGTAATGTACATTTCACATGAGAATCCGCTTCTGCACAACTCCTAGCAATTTATGGAAACGTATGTCATCCTGACATTTTTCAAGTTCTTTAATGCTTATGTGTCTTTTCCTGTTAACTTACGTGCCTTGGGAAAAAAAATTGTATTTAACTAAGAATTAGAGTCTCAGCATTTTCATTCGGTGAGATGCATCCCAGAAAAACATAGACAAGGTTAGAAACAGACCCAGACTTTGACCACAGCAGACCTGCTCACGTGCATCTGCAGATTGGCATGAGGTTCGTCTAAGTCTCCCTGAGGAAAAACTGTCTCCCTAAGTGTGTGGGCATGCTTTCCGTTGTCATAATCACCTGGATGTGGGTCATTCAGTCCCCAAGGGGCCTTGAAGTGGAGAGACTTAAACGCCGTAGGAAAGAGTTTTGTCTTTTATTCTGCCAGCAATGGCGAGTAATTGGAGGCTGAAATTCTTGTTGGGAGAAGATTAATCAGGTGGCGATTTAAGGCGACTTTCAGAGGTAGAGGCTGGAGGCTAGGCACCAGGTAAAAGATGTTTACAATAACTGACACAAGCAGAAACCAGGAGTTGTACTAGAATATGGGAATAGAGAGGGAGAGTTGGTTACATCTTCTTCAGATCCATCTCACAGCATTGGTGAGGGGGAAGAAAGGGGTGGGTTCCATATTTTGGGGAATGATAGGGGAGGAATGAAGCACTGAGATGAGGGAGAAACTAGCTAACAGCCGGCATAGTGCACAGAGAAGAGGTCTTCACTCCAACACTACCTAGTCTGTCTAATGCTCATTAGACTCTTGTTTTGACTGCACATGAAACATTCTGTTCTTTAATCAGGGTGTAAAACTGATCCAAATATTATTCAAATGCCTCCCTTCCCCAGGCCAAAGTAAATCCAATGTTGTTCCTCAGTGAAAGAGGGAAACTTATCAGTGACTGATCTGTAGGCAGAAGTGTAACAGAGTTACTCAGAGAAGACAAAAGGATGATTCAAAATGTCTTGGGAACTAATTTGGAGTTCAGATATTTTAGGTTGAAATATAAAAACACTACTTTTTTCTTGCTACACATATGACGCCTCTGTGAATTCTGGCAATTCAGTCAACAGCAGATGAGATGGAATAATTTGGAAACCGTAGTTCTTCTCTCAGGGATTTAGATAGATTAGTGAACAATTCGGCTTAATTTTAAGAACAAGCCTAGTAATATTTTCTTGACAGGCTGTCTTCTAGATAGTAATATCCTTCAGAGTAGTGGACTTGTCTTAATCATTTTGTATTACCTAGTGTCTATCCTTGTGGTTTGCTCATAGTAGGTACTCAATAAATATTTATTGATTGATTTGATGGGACATGCCAAATCTATCCAGAAGCAATAGTCTTCATTGTGGAATATAGTATATGTTATTCATGAACTGATATGTTTGCAATTCAGCCACATAAATCTCTCTTAATTACACAAAATGATCTCATTTTAATCTAGATTTTTTTGTTGTTTTAACAGGTGTGTTTCCTTAGGGCATATATTCCAGCAATTTAAATCACTACCATATTCAGCATTTGTGGCACGGGAAGCCTCAATTCTGACAAAGACTAGGGCTCCCAGTATTTGAGTTTTAAAATCTTTCTTAAAGAAGTATAATATACACAAAAGCCTTGCTTGTATTCCAACAGTGTGAGTGGAACTGGGACCACAGCCACGTACAACAGAAGCCCAGCATTTGCATGTCGGTTGATTTCTAATTGCAAAGCTTTCCATTCGCTTAGTGTTAATGTACATAGGTATATTTGGGTGTACAGCAGACATTGTTTGTTTGTAGCACTATCCATGCAATTACATAGGTGGTCAATATAGCTTAATAGTAATTTTGGGAATTATTTAGTTCTGTTATTGTTACTGCCTCACAATACTATCAATCACCAATTTCTAACTGGTGTTTCCAGTGTCCACAGTAGAAATTCACAAACTGAGCTTCAGTGCATTACAAAAAGCATCACTTTGGCTTTCTGTCAGTTTTTCTTCCTTGTGGTTAAACATTAAGGTCTGGAGCAGGTAGTGCCTGGGATGTAAATAACCAGGAAGCAGTGGTAGAGAATAGGAGATGGGGGGTGGGAACTCAAGTCCTCCCCTGGGCTTAGTGTCAGTGAGAGGTCAAGGCATTTTGATGACACTTCTGAATGATTTTTGTCCCTGTGAGGTGGACTTGCTTCTGAAGTTTTGATTTTCAACAGTGCTACTGAGAGCAGAGCTCAGCTTTAACTTTGGTTGGGTCTGTACAATCTTGGAACATTGATAATTCAGCTCCTGGGAAGTGTGGGTCTAAGAGCATGGACTTTAGAGTTTAAGTCTTGACTCCGCCAATGAGGAGCCTGTGATTTGGGCAAATTAAGTAACCTCTTTAAGCCTTGGTTTCCTCATCTGGAAACATGGGGTTAATAACATTAGCTGCCAGAAGGTTCAGTGCTTGGGGAGCACTTACCTTAGGATCTGGCAGTTAGTAATTACTCAGGAAATGCTAGCTTTTACTATCATTTCTAGTAAGTCTTTTGGCTCTTATGTTACTTATCTCCAATGGCAGAGATGTCAGATACTTTCCTAGATGGCATTTTCAAGAGATAAATTACATAGTATTTGCCCAACCTTAGAAATGCTATGTAAGACTTGAGTGGTCTCTGTTTTCAGCCAAGAACTAGCACAAACAAAGCATGTGACAGAAGCACACGTGGGATATCCAATGCTGTATTTCTCAATTAGAAGTTGAGGCCATTCTAAAGTGAGCAGAAAAGATAACCTGTGTGTTGATGAATTGACATTGATTCAGCACAGATTTGTGAACAGCGACTAAATGTAATCAGATCTTATGCAAATCAAACCTCTGGTGCAGCATTTTAATGACAACTCTCCTACCAGGAACACTTGCTTCAGGATCCTGTTTATTCTCATTAAATGAGCCCAAGGTTGTTTGCATTCCTCAGAAAGGGAAACTGTCAACAGGAACTCTGAGTCATGCTTCATGCAACATCTCACCTGTTTCTTTGATTTGATTGAATATATATATTTAAGGAACCAGAGAGATTTTGAGTTTCAGAAAAATGATTTAAATGCCCCTCCTTAAAAACTGCATGGGAATCACAGGTCAGGCTCGTCTGTAGAGAGAGCTTTAGAAGAGGTCAAGATGTTAGTGCTGATTTCTATGCAGAGCCTAGATTTTCATTTGGCAAAACTTTTTACAATCTGAAGGAAAAATATGGCAATAGATGTGCAATCAAAAGTCTTTTGATTTTGCTTTGGACGTGTGGTGGTGTGATAATTTTCTTACCATTCTTAGGGAACTTTAAACATTTAAGCTCTGATCCCTTAGTTTTATTTAATGGCCAGAAATTAGAATAAAGATATAAATGTCCACATTTCAGGCAGGAAGCTTCAGAAGTTATTTACGCGTGTCTCTTTCACTCTCAGCTCAGGCAGGTTCCATTTGCTACAGATGGATATTTGTTTGAGTTGAATGTTACATGAAGTGACATCAAGTACTGACTTCCCCGGAGAGCCTCCTTCTGCAAACACACTCTTCTCCAGTTTGGAAAAGTATATATTATTTTTGGCCACTTGAAATAAAACCAGTTATTTTGACTCAGAATTCTGAAATCTAAAGATTTATGCTTTGAGCAACCTTTTTGATATCCTCTTTTAAAAAGCTTACAAACTGCTTTGGAAAATGTGAATTTTTCAGTGGGAGGGGTGAGTATTCTGATTCAGAAGCCCTTATCCCAGTGCAGAAATCGTGCATTTCAGTAAGCGAAAAATGAGTGACACTTTCCATTTCTTGTGCGAGATTAGCCAAGGGTTAGTGTGAAAGATTGTTTCTGAGGAGTATTTTCGTGGGAAGCAGAACAACTTCGTTTCTGAATATTCAAGGTGAAATGCTGCAAAGGAAAAAAAATTCTACCCTTTCAGAGGAAATGTGTGAGGTCATTCTCTTAACCTTGGTGAACTCCAGCATATCAGGGGCAATGAAATAATTAAAAACTCATTTCACAGCAGCTGATTAAGCTTTGATTCACAATTACACTGTCTTTCAAAAGTGTCCTCTATCTGAGCATTTTGAAAATATGACGGCTTCATTGTTTGTTATATTTCGAAAGTCAGAGCTTCAAAGGAGCTGCAAAAACTTTCTCAATCATCTAGAAAGTCATGAATAAAACATCCACACCCAGAACTTTAGATTAAAGTAATTAGACCACATTAGAATCTTAAAAAAAAAGATTTAACGTCCATGTCAATGTGGAGAAAGATGCCCTTCATTAAATTACAGCCTCTTCCTGTCCAACAGTTTAAACTGCCACTTTTAATGTAACATTAGAAAAATAATTACTGTGATTAAGATAATTAAAAAAAGTAAATGTTAGAGAATTCAGACCACAAGAGTTTCAGAGTATCATTCCAATAGATTTTTTTCTATAAATTATTTAAAATGAACAAAGCAATATCCTGAAATTTATACCGACTTTCTGGGTCCAAATTAATGAGTGGAAGCAGCAGGCTGGTACTTAACCGAAGTCTGGGTAGCTCTGGCATGGGCAGCAGGTGAGTATGATCTTCAAACTAGCACTTAGATTGTGAGAGTAAAACATCTAAGGACAGAGTGTTGAACCAGTATAGCTTTATGAGAGGAAACTCTCCAGATAAAGGTGGGAAGCCAAATTTGACACCTGGGAGTGCTCATTAAAGAGACTTTCAAATTTAGGGAAAATGCTAGGAAATCAAGAAAGACTGGGTGGGTCCAATGAAGGAAAGTGGAGATAGGTAGAGAGGAACTCCTGTGACTTAAGTATCACAAAGTCATATTTCTATCTTATTTAAGCATCTTCCATATACATAGTCACTATATTAAATCTTTCTTGCCCAAACTCTGCCCCTTGGGCCATTTTCTCATGGCCAGAGACACCTCTATTGTTATACTGGAAGTCAAGGGAAATGCAGAATTAATTTTATTTTATAGCATAATTTTACCTGTTAGCATAAAAACAAACCAGCAATGATGCTGGTCCAGGCACAGCACTTGGAGGGGTAGTAGGCTGGAGCAGTGGGTTTAAGCCTGGCGGTACATTAGATTCCCCGGGGCCTCACTCTGGCCATTCTGGTTTAATTGTTCTGGGGTAAGGTCAGGTCATCAGTAGGTTTAAAATCTCCACAGGTGGTTCTAATGAGCAGACAGGCTTGGGAATCACTGAGTCTGAGTAATCACATCATAATCAGGCCCAAATGAACCATGGGGAAACCTACTCACTAGACTTGAAGCTAATGTCAGCCTGGCCTGCTTCTGCACAAGTTGGCTACCCAGGATGCTTCTGAGGGCTAGTCTGTTCCTCTGGAGCAGAAAGTCTTGGATGGCCAGTTTATGCCAAATGGCTGTTTGCTCTTGTCCGGTTGTACAGAATTGTCGGCATTGAGTCTATCAGTGTGTCTGGAACAGTCAGGGTTTCCAGAGGGGTTAGTTCTTCCTTTGATGTGTCCAAAGGGATTGGGTGACCTGGTTGATCAGGGGCTTGAGCAGAATGTTGCATTTCTCCAGCATCTTCTTGCAACTCTGCAAAGATGTGCATTTTGTTCTGTTTTTCCCGTGGGGAGTGTGAGTGGAGGTATTCAGGTGGTTTCCTATCAAAAGGAAACCAGTTTCCTATCAAAGTCCTCAAAGCTTGGCTGTTAGGCCTGTGAGAGAATCTCACTTAAGCTCAGGGGGAAGATGCTCCCTAGTCAGGAGTTGGGAATGGGGCTAGATGTGGGGGGAGATCTCCTCCACCCCACACCCATTTGGGCTTCCTTCCCTTCATCTCAGCAGCTCACTCTGACCGGGCTCTGCCCATGACTAGGGCAGGGGGGAGTGTGTGTGGGAGGGGAAGCTCCTGACTGCTGGACCATGACAGCCACCCTCTCCTACTTCTGAGTCTTTGAGTGTGAGGAATGGCCTGAAGATGTTCTTGAGAGAGCCCAGCTTCCGTAAGTAGAATGACCTACCATCCCAGTTTGCTTAGGACTGTCCCAATTCTAACGCTGAAACCCCTGCATCTCAGGCAAATCAGGACTGTTGGTCACGCCATATGTAAGCTTAAATCTGAGTCCCCACCCTGTGCTTAGCACTTCTTCGTCTGTAAAATGGGGATAGTAATAAGGATTGTGATGATTAAATGACAACATGCAGAGAGTTAACGTTTCCTGGCACAGTTACCGCCTAATAAATGGTGTTTTCTAGTTCCATGTAACAGGCAGCTGAAACTGTTTAAAGCATACCTCATCATTTTATATAATAAAGTCAAGTAAGAGCCCTAGGAAACCTTTCAAAACATCAGGGAGTGGAAGACTTCATATCCCTTTGGGAAAGTCATGGATGATGTAAAATTTGGGAGGTGTTTTCAAAGATGAGTAGAGTTGTGACAGGCAAAGACCGTAGGAAGGTGTTGCAGGGAGAGAGAACAGCACGACAAGGTTGAGGCAGGGAAGCATGACTTGTGTCCAGGATTGCAGAATTCAGGTGATTTGGCTGGAACAAAGAATTGTAATAGCAGATATAGTTAGAAGGGTAAATTGGGAGGCTTTGAAGTCAAGGTAAAGGGTTGGTTAATTTAGTAAACAAGCGAGGATTGTTGAAAGTTTTCTTGTTTGCTTGATTTTTGTTTTTAGCAGAAGGGGATACAATAAGGAAAAAGAAAAATACAGAAGGAATAAGTCTGAAAGAATTTATAAGTGTTTTCCTTCAAGTCAATACTGATTTTAAGAATAGTTGCTAAATATTTTCCAAGGGATTTTCAAAGTGGAAAGGAATGCCCTTGAGAGCTGTCTTATTAAACATGTGCTTGTAAATACTGGGAATCAAGGACAATCTATCCTTCTCTCTTTGGTAATCACTGGAAGGGCTTACTTTCCTAAAATAGCTATCAACTTACGAGGTGTCAGTCAATCATTTGAATGGTATTCATTCCATTTCAACTATGTGCCCAGGAGCACATCATGCAGTGAAGATAGAAAATGATGTATAAAAGGCACATTTCCTGCCCTCAAGTTACCAGTCTAGTTGGGGAAGAAAGATTGATCCACACATAGGTATTATCAAGTGGATCCCAGCGGAACAGTGTGTAACTAACCAAGTGATTCGCTTATAGATCTTGCAAAACCAAGTAAATTCCAGTACTAAGACCGACTCCTATTCTGTTTTCTTCATTCCTCTACCTCACTTGTGTACCTGGCATTTGACTAAGTACATAAAGTGGAATGCAAATTGCTCGCACAGCAAATGCATCAGGCTGTCTTTATTTTGATCAGAAATACATAAATCATAAGATGCCTCTTAAAGTTCATCTTGGGGAACAATATAACACAGTCTATGGGCAATTCAGAGTGATTTACAATCATCCTCTCATTTAAAAGCAGATCTACTCTAAGGGAAGTAAAAAATAGATTTGGGGGATTGAAATGAGTTATTTGCTTTTTTTTTATAACTAACCCAGGTGGTTAATTTACACAACTTTGAAAGCTGGCTTCTTGCCAATCGACTTAAAAAAAATTAAACAGAGATATAAAATTCAGTTTACTTAAAGCTAATCTAAGGGGGCTGGCCCTGTGGTGTAGTGGCTAAGTTTGGCACATTCCGCTTAGGCAGCCCGAGTTTGCAGGTTTGGATCCCAGGCTCGGACCTACACCACTTGTCAGCCATGCCATGGTGGCAACCCACATATAAAGCGGAGGAAGATTGGCACAGATGTTAGCTCAGGGCCAATCTTCCTCAACCAAAAAAAAAAAAAAGATGACTGGCAACAGATGTTAGCTCAGGGCTAATCTTCCTCAGCAAAAAACAAACAAAAAACCTCCCAAAAAACTAATCTAAGAAAGGAGAAAAATATGCTTTTCAACCCAAGTTTTTGTATAACTTGGAATCAGAGAAAGGTTTTAGAGCTTTTAAAAACATTTAAAACATAAAGCTTTGAGAAAACACTTCTAATAGCATCTGCTATTGGGAAAGTAAAAGCACGTGCAAAGTGCTTCCAATCAATCATTGATGCATTTCACAAAGTCAGCCAAAGTATGTGGTCCTGTCTCTGCCCTCAGGGAGTTTTCAATAAAGTTGTGATGACTTATATGCATAAAAGTTAAATATCAGGCAACCTCTAGAACGTGCTTAATAATTGGAAAAGAAAGCAATTGTATTAAGAATGCTTGTTAGTGTGTGTTTTTTAATTATCGAATTCAAATGACACTTTAGATCTAACATATACCAGCCATAAATCATCTAAGTTCCATTTAAGGTAGAGTTAGCTTAGGGAAGAATAGCAGAGAAAGAAGCCCTTCTATGCGTGTAATGAATGTTACAATTTTTATTGAAAGAACTTGGATGCATTTCAATTAGGAAAGTGTTTCTTTGCAAACAGGAGTAAACCCTGCTACAGCTATATGAACAGAGAAGGATTTTTTGTACATAATTGGAGGTCCAGAGGCTGGTGCAGCCACTCCGTGCTCCATGATGTCAACAATATCATCAAGTGCTCGGGCATCTTTATTGGCATCTTGCCTCATTCTTCATGGTTGGACGATGGCTACTAGATCTCTAGCCATCATATTTGAACACAAGAAAATAGAAAGGGGAAGGCTGAAGGGCCATGAGCTGAAGGGACATGCCAGTCTGCCTCTTTTAAGAAGTTTTCTCCAAAGACCCCACCCAGTGGCATCTGCTTACAAATCATTGGCTAGAACTGGGTCTTGAGGCCGCTAGTAGTTGCAGGGAGCATGAGAAGGTGTTCTAACTTTCCAACTGTAAATGTGAGAAAGTAAAAGGAGAAAGGAGCTGTGAATGACTTTGTGTAGTCAGCCCTTAGTCTTTGCCCTAGTGACTTTTCAATCCCATTAAGTTTGGGAGTACATAAGCTTGTTTGGCTGAGACAGACCTGATTTATTCCTAACATCCTGGTGTCCTGTCTAATTTAGCATTTATGCTGTTTTTACTTTTTCATTTAAAAATGAAAGATTATTATTACTTTCTTTAAAATAAGCCGGGAACTGTTAAGTAGACCTCCATTTTGTGTTTCCAGATTCTTCCATGGCCTTTTCTAAAAGTGTGTGAGGACTCTCAGAAGTGTGTTGGCAAAGTAACCAAAAACTCCCTTTCAAGACCAGCATGCAGAGTATTCAATGACAAAAATGAAGTGTCACATACAGATGGCCAACAGACACATGAAAAGACGCTCAATGTCATTAATCATCAGGGAAATGCAAATCAAAACCACAATGAGGTGTTACCTCACACCTGTCAGAAGGGCTATTATCAAAAAGACAAGAAATAACAACTGTTCAGGAGGATACGGAGAAAAGGAAACCCTCACGCATTGTTTGTGGGAATGTAAATTGGTGCAACCACTATGGAAAACAGTATGAAGTTTCCTCAAAAAATTAAAAAGGGAACTACCATATAATCCAGAAATTCTATTTCTGGGTATTTATCCAAAGAAAATGAAAACACTAATTTGAAAAGATATGTTCACTCCTATGTACATTGCAAAAAATTATTATTTGAATATAGTCAGCTTGTTCTTGTTGTTGGAGTGAGAACATTTACTTGTGACTTTCTGCATTAGATGTTGGCAAACTGATCTGTGGACCAAATCCTGCCCATCACCTGTTTCTATAAACACAATTTTGTTGGAACACAGCCATGCTCATTTTATGTGTTTTTACAAATTGAGTAGCTGCAACAGAGACCATATGGTCTGTAAAAATTATTTACTCTAGCCTTTTACAGAGAAAGTTGGCTACCCCTTGTTTCACATCTTAAATGGAAGTGGAAATCCCCTGATACTGTTAAAATTTTGTTGCATCCTGGAATTAAATTTCACACTTCGAACGAAACTTACTGTGTTTCTTAGTTAGAAGTGACAATAACTATTCTCTGTATCCCACATTGCTGGTTTTTTACCAATGTGAGTGTTTTGTGTTTGATTAACCAGACTTTCAGATCTGGATATTTGTTTGACAAATGTTAGGTCCTGTTTTAAAAAAGGTATGTTTGCTTATGAAAATAATACTATGGACTGAAATTCAGTTGTTTTTCTAATGACAATGTTTTGTTTGCATTAATCCATTTCTCTTTATCCTCCTAGAGATCAAAGCCTCCCTTGTAAGGCCTCTGGGAGAGGTTACTGGGTTATTGGCTTATAGATTATAATGCTTATAGGTTTGATAAAGAAAAAAATATGTAATTTACATGCAGTTAATAATTTACATGCATAACTTACATGACCATGTTATCTCTGTAACTTCTTTAACTGACTGAATTAGCCAGGTGTATCAATAAATGTGAATTTGTAACTATTTTAGGCATCATTGCCAGGGAGATGAGAAATACAGTAATCAATATTTTCTTGAGTTTTAGCTTTTTAAGTTATAAGCTCATTTGGAAATACATATATAGGGAAAAGTACAAAAGTAAGTTAATCTTGACCATGTTTTAACATTCACTTTAATTTTCATCTACTCCTTTTTAAAAAACATCATTAATTAAACTGTGTGAAGTGTTTTTTTATGCATGAATTGAGATGATCATATGGTTTTTATCCTTTGTTTTGTTAATGTGGTGTATCACATTGATTTGCGGATGTTGAACCATCCCTGCATCCCTGGAATAAATCCCACTTGATCATGGTGTATGATCCTATTAATGTATTCTTGAATTTGGTTTGCTAATATTTTGTTGAATATTTTTGCATCTATGTTCATCAGAGATATTGGCCTGTAATTTCTTTTCTTGTGGCATCCTGGTCTGGTTTTGGTATCAGGGTAGTACTGGCCTTGTTAAATGAGTTTGGAAGTGTTCCCTTTTCTTCTATTTTTTGGAAGAGTTTGAGAAGGATTGGTATTAATTCTTCTTTAAATGCTTGGTAGAATTCACCAGTGAAACCATATGATCCTGTACTTTTCTTTGTTGGGAAGTTTTTGATTACTGATTCAATCTCCTTACTAGTAATTGGTCTATTCAGATTTTCTACTTCTTCATGATTCAGTCTTGATCCGTTGTATGTTTCTAGGAATTTATCCATTTCTTCTAGGTTGCCCAATTAGTTGGCACATAATTGTTCAAAGTAGTTTCTTATGATTCTTTGCATTTCTGTGGTATCAGTTGCAGTGTCTCCTCTTTCATTTCTGATTTTGAGTTCTCTCTCTTTTTATCTTGGTGAGTCTAGCTAAAGGTTTGTAAATTTTATTTATGTTTTCAAAAGACCAGCTCTTAGTTTCATTGATCTTTTCTATTGTCTTTTTAGTTTCTATTTCATTTATTTCTGTTCTGATCTTTGTTATTTCTTTCCTTCTATTAACTTTGGGCTTTGTTTGTTCTTCTTTTTCTAGTTCCTTGAGGCGCAACATCATGTTGTTTATTTGAGATCTTTCTTCTTTCTTGATGTAGGCATTTATCATTATGAACTTCCTACAGTTATTCTTAAATTCAGTCAATATGTGGACATAGAGGCTGTTTGAAAATGTGGGTGTGCCTTGTGGTTTGTTTGTGGGATGCCCTGGGCAGAGGGAATTTCCAGGAACTAAGCTGTTTCTTGGCTATCTTGAGGTCATAAGCAACTTCTGTTCATGTCTCAGCATTAGCTGGAGAACCTAACACTTATTGCCAGCACCTGCCCGGCCCAGAAGGCTTGTGGCTGGCCCTATGAGAGATCAGATATTTGTTCCATGTCCTTGATGACAAAGAAACTGTGATCTTGTTCTGTGGAATGTCCCTCCATCCTTTTAAGTATATGATCATATTTTCAAGCAATTGATTTTGCATTCAACCTCGAAACTTCCCCAATTCTCAGTGAAGTTCTACTGTCAGTAGCTTGCATGAGACAGAATGCTGATTTAGCTCATAGCATGCATTGAGCCACATTGCCATGGTAACCAGCAGACTAACCTGAGAGAAGCAGGGCTGCAGAGGAACTGTAGCCATCACCAAACAACAAATCAAAAGGCAGTGTCTCAGGAGAGGTTTCTAATTATCACACATTTGTCCTTGCAGCCAAATAAGAATGCAAGGGAAACAGCACCATCAGCACTGGCATCTTTAGGTCACAAAATCATGGAAACTTCCCTGTGCTCCTTTGGGTATTCCCTAGAGCCTCCTGCTGCCTTAAGATATATTGAAATAGAGTCTTAGGTTGACCTTTTTCTTAGAGTTATCACCAAGTCCTTAGTAGTGATAACCATAATGCTCTGTAGCTTAAGACATTTTACAGGCAGCAAAGCAATATAAAAAAGTCTCACATCTGTGAGCCTGATAGCTAATAACATCTGAGATGGTTCTCTAACATCTTGAAGAGATTGCCTCTATTTACTCCGTATTCCTTTTTTCTTTTTTGCATCCTCTGTAATATAAGCAAACTTATTTCAGTAATTCTTAATGCAAGTGGAGTACAAATGGATATGTTTATATGCAAATACATGCAAATCATGTTACAGTAAGACAGTCAGGGTTCCTAGAGTAATGACTGGTAACATCTATGTTTGTTTGTGAAAAAAGTGCTCAAGGTTACAAAGCTATCACTAAAGATTTATAATTTGCTGGGAAATAGTTGTAGAAATCCTTTTCCTACTTTTAAATATGCTGAGATCAAGGCTGTCCAATCCTTGAGACAGGGAGAAGTGATAAATGAAGATACAGCATCAGATGAATCTCTTGCCTTTGTAAGAGAGCAGCTTCGACCTTCTCCTTGCAGTTAGCCCAATCTGCAAAGGTGTCTGCCTTGGTAGGGGTCTTTAGCGTATCTATTCTGTATTAATTCATATCCCTGAATGGCATATGCCAGAGGCTGGCCTGAATCACCTTTGTTTTATTAAAGGTGCATTTAGGGTCAACTACCACTAACTGCATTGTTAAATATTGATTTAGCCATTTGAATTAATGTAATTTTCAGTCTTTCCCCTACTTAATGTACACCAGCACCCCATGACCTGGTCAGACAGAAGATCAATACGTGGGCACTCAGCTCCTGTTGAAGCTGGATTGACTGTTTTCTGTGCTTGCCTGTTTTCCTGTGGAAGCCAAAGTGTTCAGGATACTGAGCCAATGGCCTGTCTACTCACCTCCTGCAAAACTGCTGAGTGCTTTCAGCTCTTGCAGAATGTTTCTCACCTACTCAGTGTCAGTGTTTCTCAGGGTTCTGAATGGTAGATTTCCCTGTTGAGGAAAGAACCGTATCAAGAAAGCAAAAAACAAAACCTGCAGCCTTATGACAGCAAGGTCAGCACTACACAGATTCATAACATTTCAGAACCCCAAACAAGCCTTTGAGTGGCTTCACTCAGCACTCTAATTTTATCAATGATGAAATGGAGAGTTTAAATGACTGTTCAAACTGCTGGGGTCAGAACCAGAATCCTGGACTTCCAAATATTCTCTTTTCATCATACTTATGGATCTCTAGTACATATCATGTGTCTTTCTGCAAACTGAGGTAAAGTAAAGGAATTTTGTGACCATATTCGTTAAAAATATCATTGCATCAGGCCACAGAGAGCTTGGTATTAGAATGAAATAGTATGTCTTGGCAGAGACCAAATGGAGCCCCGATCTCTAATGGGCTACCTCAGTGCTTTTGCCTCCTTCAGAAATTTTCAGCTGGGCTCTCTAATCACCAGACAGTACCAACCGGCTTCATTTATTCTAGTTTAGTGTAAAGACACAAGACAATTATGATACTGAGATCCTAATCTGTAGTTGATGTATGTTCTTTTCCTCCCTGGGCTCCATGTAAGAGGTGCCAAGGGGCCATGTTTGCCATATACAAAGTGTCTACCTAAGAATGCAGCAAACATTTGAGGAAACAGAGCCAAGAGATGGAAAGAGAGAGAGAGAACAAGCCCTGGTGACACGAAGTGTCTAGATCCAGCTATGACTGAAGTTGGTGATACCTTTGAAAATTTCGGTTACATAAATCAAGAAATACCCTTATTTGCTTAAGTTGGTTTGTTTGAAAACCCCAACCAAGAGTCTCAACTTCCTGGCAAATACATAAGCTGAGTTGGGTATCTGAGAAATACCTGGACCTCGATGGGTGTAGTGCCAACCTTCTAAGTCATAAGATAGTTTCAAGGAAATTTCTTACAGCATTTCTAACTGTGTAATGAAATGTCGGATGATGGGTCTCCAGTAAACATCCATATCCAAGATCTCTCTCTTTCTTCAGTTTGGATCTAGAAAAACACATATCTACAGTGTAAGCATTGAAAATTGACATTTTATTTTCAAAACCATTAAAGTTGGTGCTTTCTAGTGTTTAATAACATCTTGATGATTGTAGGGTATCTCCTTTACATAAAAGCCACAGTTAACCAAAGTTGGTTTTTTGCCAAAACTTTCCCTTTAGAAAAAGCTGTTCTGTTCCAAAAGAGAAATTGATTCTCCGTTAAGAGAGGAAAGCACAGAGCTTGAAGTTATAGACTTTTCTACTGGAAGAATAACCTTAGAGATGGGTCCAGGACTCTCAATTTACAGGTGACACCGAGGCTCAGAGGGTTTAGGTGATGTGGACTCAGCTGTACAGCTCATTTAGCTGTGGAGCTGACACTAATACCCACATCTCCAACCACACACTTTCCCCTGCTCTTACTTTCTTACCCTGTACACTTACTAGTCTCTTTTCTCTTATTTGCTGGCATTCTGGGAGAAACTTTCTATTTCTGGGCTGTCTGGGGTCAAAACTTCTAACATTTAGATCACAGAGGACAGTAGCGCTATTTACAGACAGCTGCAGAAGTAATTTAGTTCACGCTCATATTCTCTACACGCAAGCAAAGGTGTAGTAGCGCTCCGGTCTCGGCAGAGCTTAGGAATGTAATTAGAAAATAGAAGTTTAAACCAGGCAAGAAGAATTAAATTAACTGGAACAAACACAATAAACAGAATCAAATCTTTTGTCTTGGCACCTGGTTGCACAATGAAGCGCAAAGATCAATGACAAAATCCACACAGCTTTTTGGTGGCATCTCTAGCTGCTAAAGGTGGTATTGGTAGCAGATTTGATCATTCCATTTCTTTGGGTGGTTTTATTCACATCACATAGCTCTCCTTGCAAACAGTCTGCTGTTATGTGCAATTAAATGAACTCACTCACTGACATAAAGTTTGATATATATACAAAAAAAAAGATATTGATGACTTTTGCCTCTTTTTATGTGTTGGCTGTAGTGTACACAGAACGAAAGTCTATAAGAAGCAAAGGGTCAAAATTATAAAACGTCTGGATGTGAAGTTCATAAAGCTGAAACTACTTTTTTCTTAAACAAAGGCAGATGCTTTGTGTAGATGGATATCTCTTTTCTGTGTTCTAGGCATTTACTTTCATTTTTGAAACTCTTTTAAGTGCTGCATGAGGCACCTGGCCCTGGAGTGAGAAGAGATTAAAAACACCTTGGGGAATCTTAATTCCCTCTAAATCACTTTTTTCCCCTTAAAAAAAAAGAGTTGGTCTCGAATGAAATATGGAACCTTATCTACCTTATGAATAATCTCCTCTCCTACTGTCCCAGAGTTCCAGGGCTTGCAGATTGATAGGTGGTGATTAAAAATTCTCATCGCGCCCATGTGCCTTGCGCCCTGTCCTTTGTCATCCTGCAGTTGGGTATCAAAGCTGTAGCATCTATGTTCTTTGAAGACTAAGCAGGTTGGACATGCAATTTAGATGAAAAACAATTACTCTGTGTTAGCTCGCTCTTGGCAAGAGTGTATTAAGGCTCATCTCACTGATGGGAAACCAAAGCTGCACTTCATCTTCATGAATTTCAAATGAGAGAGAGAGAAAGAGAAGAAACAGTGAGTCTTCTGGCAGGAGCTTGCCTGCATTACCTTTCTCTGATGAGTTGGTTCCTTTCTTGATAGAACACACTTAGCCTTGGCTTGGGTAAGAGTGCGTTTCTCTCCCATGCACAGATGGTGCAAATGATCATGCGGTTCTACTGGTGGGGAGGCTCTGAAACACAAAAAGAGGACTAAACAGCTGAAGTACATGCTGTGGCATGTTTTTTAACTTATGAAAGGAAGAGGATTAATGGACACATTGCACTGATCCCTTTTGTTATAAATGTGTTTGGATTTGAGAAAGGAAGCAAACACAAGGCATACTTGTGAATCAGCTATGTTTTAAGCTAGACTGAGCCTTAAGAAAGACCACAGGACTTAAAGGGCTCAGTTTAGAAGTCTTAATTCACAGAGTTACGTTGGATCATCAATTTCTGAATAATGCGTTGCTTGTGATGTCAGAGTGAGCTCTCGGCCTTGCCAAGTGAAGGACGGCCTGCAGAACCAAGTGGGCTGTTGAGCGAGGACCAAACCCGCACTTTGGAGGCCCACGTTCACCAACAATTTTGCCCAGTGGAAAAACACAAAAGAGAGCCAGCGCTGATGGTCTCGTGGTTAAAGTTTGGTGCTCTCACTGCTTTGGCGACCCCGGTTTGGTTCCTGGTCGTGGAACCACACCACTTGTCTGTCAGTTGCCATGTTGTGGTAGCAGCTCATGTAGAAGAACTAGAAGGACCTACAATTAGAATATACAACTATGCACTGGGGCTTTGGAGAGGGAAAAAAAAAGAGGAAGATTGGCAACAGATGTCAGCTCAGGACAAATCTTTCCCAGCAAAAAAAAAAAAAAAAAAAAATATATATATATATATATATACTATATCTATCTATCTATCTATCTATCTATCTATCTATCTATCTATCTATCTAGAGAACGAGAATAAAAGTCACCCAAGTCCAGCAGACATGAGGTATGTTTGTAGGAATGGGTGTTAAGGAGCAGCAGGGCTGACTTCATGGGAAAGTGACCTGTGCAGTCACCCAGGGCCCATGGTTAGAAGGCTCCACACTTAGTTTAATGTTGTATTGTTTCTCTCTTGAAATTCTTAGTCTATTTTTGAAAAAGGAGCTCTGCATTTTCACTTTGCACTGGACCTCTACGTGTTTTATAATGGTCCTAAGGAGGAGAGAGATTTTACCACGGAGGATGGAGGATGGGAGGGTGTTTCTGGGTGGACGGATGCTGTGTCTTTCTGCTGTAAGGATTTTCTAGGTACAACTTTCCTCGTATGACCAGTGGAGCCTGCTGCTCCTGAGAGTTAGGCTCAGTGGCTGGTCCTTGTCTGGAGACAGATCTGAGTGAAAGGGAGCTTGGTCCAGGCGAGTTACGCGTCTCTTCACATACTCACCTCAGATCTCACATTCTTACAGTCAAAACCTGCACTGTATCTGAGGTTAATATTACCTGAGTGACTTCAAAATAAGGTGTGGTTCGTTGACTCACGGCTGACACGCGGAAAGTGTTTTGTTTTGAAAGATTTTATTTTTCCTTTTTCTCCCCAAAGCCCCCTGGTATATAGTTGTGAATTTTTAGTTGTGGGTCCTTCTAGTTGTGACATGTGGGACGCTGCCTCAGCATGGCCTGATGAGCACTGCCATGTCCGAGCCCAGGATCCGAACCGGTGAAACCCTGGGCAGCTGAAGCACAGCACACGAACTTAACCACTTGGCCATGGGGCTGGCCCCAAAATTCCCCCATCCCTATTTTTTTTTTTTTTTTTTTGAGGAAGATTAGTCCTGAGCTAACTGCTGCCAATCCTCCTCTTTTTGCTGAGGAAGACTGGCCCTGAGCTAACATCCATGCCCATCTTCCTCTACTTTATATATGAGACGCCTACCACAGCATGGCTTGCCAAGTGGTGCCATGTCCACACTTGGGATCCAAACTAGCGAACCCCAGGCCAGCAAAGCGGAACTGCTGCTCCACCGGGCCAGCCCCGGAAAGCGTTTCTTTTGTTTTTTCCCTTTTTCCAGAAAGCAAGATCTACATTTCAGTTTAAGCTATGAACAGATTTTTATTTCTGAGTGGCGTTTGTGGTTTAAAGTTAAATTGCAGTTTTTCCTTATAGCCTATGGTTAAATTCTAGTCCTTAAGCTGGCTAATGCTGGAGGTTTGGTAAAATTCTACTGAAGTCCTCAAATTTAAACGTATCATATAGTGAGAAAGTGACTAGGGACTCAATGAGATCTACCTTATGATATTTTTGAGAGGCAATAGAGTATACAGCCAAGGCTTTGCAGAGAGAGAACTGGGTCTGAATTCTGGCTCTGCCATTTAGAGCTGTGTGCTTTTAGGGAAGTCACTTCATTGCATTGACTCAGTTTCCTCAATAGTAAAATGGGGATAAGAATATTACCTTCCAGGGATTGTGTCAGGATTAAATGAAATAATTAATGTAAAGTGATTAGAACAGTTTATGATACGTGGTGTAATCTTAACCTTGTTATATATATGGATGGAACTCATTATTCAAAGCCCATGTTCAAATGAGATTTCCTAAACACATTTTGGAAAGAAAAGAACAATCAGGAAAGTATAAACTAACTTTACTATTTTTTTTTTTTTTTTTGCTGAGGAAGATTTGCTTTGAGCTAACATCTGTTGCGAATCTTTCTCTTTTTGTATGTGAGCTGCTGCAATGGCATGGCCACTGACAGACAAGTGGTGTAGCTCTGTGCCCAGGAACTGAACCTGGGCTGCCAAAGCAGAGCACACTGAACTTAACCACTAGGCCACTGGGGCTGGCCCTAACTTTACTTAATTTTTAAGGATATTTCTTAATAAAATATTATAACTTTCCTATATAAAAGATTTGACTTCCTCCCCAGTGGGCTTAGAGTTAGATGTATACAGGGTGTAGATTTAAGTTTTTCTAATTCTGAATCTGAATGTTTCCCTTTATATTATACAGCCTCCCAAACATGCATATAGATGGTGTCAACCCCTAAGGTAGATTACAAGAACATGTTACTATTATTATTATTATTATTATTTTTGAGGAGGATTAGCCCTGAGCTAACATCTCCTGCCAATCCTCCTCTTTTTGCTGAGGAAGACTGGCCCTGAGCTAACATCTGTGCCCATCTTCCTCTACTTTATGTGTGGGACGCCTACCACAGCATGGCTTGATAAGCGGTGCCATGTCTGCACCCAGGATCCAAACTGGTGAACCCTGGGCCGTGGAAATGGAACATGCACACTTAACTGCTGTGCCACTGGGCTGACCCAAGAACATGTTATTATTTTCAAAGGTAAGAAGAAAGTGTTCAAGCTAATCTAAAACCCATGACAACATAGTAATATAAAAATAATTTCCATTTATTGAGCATTTTGTTCATTCCTATATGGTAAGCCTATCATTTGTACCTCTACTGGCATGTGTCTCCCTTGGAAGAGGCCCTGCTTCATGGTTAACATCACAGCTGTGAAACTGAGACCTCTGTTTTCCATCCTGTCAACTTAAAAAGCAAATTTGAAGTTACTTTATCCTCAAAACAAGTTTATTTGGGAAAAGTCAAATTGCAGTTTGGAATGTGCATGCTGTGGTGAACCGTAGGCAAATCTGGAGAACAAAGGAGGAGAGCTTACTCTTACAGAGAAAAAGAGGGAGTAAGGTGGGGCTGTTCTAGAGGAAAGTTCATTGCCCAGGCTAACAGTTCTGGGTAGCAATAGTTTCTCGTTGGCTGAGTTGTGGTGTTTTTCATCGGCTGGGTTGTTGCCAGGTAGAGAGACAAATCTTCCTTCAGTAGTAACGTAGTTCTACTTCTTGTCCAACATGCAAGGTAAGTCTCTTTGAAGTAATCGAGCATGTATGATAGGGCTTGACAGCTCCCCCTACAGGCCTTCCTGACTCCTAATTTAGTTAAGGTTTCTCTTACCATTTTGCCAATCCTGGGAGAGAGATCCTCTGAGGTGTTTGGTGGGATTTTTACAAATACAGGGTGTTTATAAATTCCTTTTGCAATTTTAAAATTTGATAACTTTTTGTACATCATAGAAGCAAACTTTAAACATCTCATGCAAACCTATTTTCATGGAGTTTTTAACACCATCCAATTCAAATATCCAGACTTCAGCACAAGTACCATCTTTAGTGACGCACTGTTCATTTTGATTTTCTAAGCCATTGAGGATATTCTCCATTTGGTGCTGAATGATTTCATGAACTGCCTCTGTGAGCACAATCTTAAATTTATTCAAAGTGTGTGGTTTTGATGAGGAGACAGATTTATACAGATTCTGTAAAAAAAAAAAAAAAGGGTCTGAAAGGAGCAGGTGTGATAGGAGGTAGCCAGGTAATTCGCCCAGGTCTGCCGGTACATTTTCTTAAAAAGATTTCACGGATGAACCAGTAACCATGTGAAATACAATCCTGCAGGAAGAAAGTACAATGAAAAATGATGAAACTGTTGTAATTTAGGGGAAAATTTCATAACATGTCAAAGTAATACCACAGAAACCATATATATATGTTACACAAAAGGATCAACAACTGACATTTTCCTGGGAGCAGATAGTGATTAAAATGAACATTAATACTCAAAGTTGATATTAAATTTTATTAAATTCCATTATTCATTATTATTAAAATTTCCATTATTAAATTTTCAAATTGTGCACTTTATAAAATCACTTGATGTATACAGTAGTCTCCCCTTATCTGTGTTTTCACTTTGCATGGTTTCAGTTACCCAGGGTCACTCACAGTCCAAAAATATTAAATAGACAATTCCAGAAATCAATAATTCTTAAGTTTTAAATTGTGCGCCGTTCTGAGTGGCTTGATGAAATCTCGTGCTGTCTTGCTCTGTCCTGCCTGGGACATGACTCATCCCTTTGTCGGACAGATCCTTGCTGGATATGCTGCCTGCAACTTAGTCACTTAGGAGCCATCTCGGTTATCAGATTGACTGTCTCGGTATTGCAGTGCTTGTGTTCAAGTAACCCTTAGTTACTTCATAAGGGCCCCAAAGCACAAGAGTAGTGATGCTGGCAATTTGGATATGCCAAAGAGAAGCCATAAAGTGTTTCCTTTAAGTAAAAAGGTGAAAGTTCTTGACAATAAAAAAAGAAGAAAAAATTGTATGCCGAGGTTGCTAAGATCTACGGTAACTTTTATTACAGTATATTGTTATAATTTATTTTATTATTAGTTTTGGTTGTTAATCTCTTACTGTGCCTAATTTATAAATTAAACTTTATCATAGGTGTGTATGTATAGGAAAAAGCAGTATATATAGAGTTCGTTACTGTCCGTGGTTTCAGGCATCCCCTGGGGGTCTTGGAACATATCCCCTGTGGATAAGGGGGGGACTACAGTATATCTATATATCCCATCCCTTCAAACATACACACATATTTCATGTTGCTGCATAGGTCTACTAAATGTATTTTTCTGCCTTCCAAGGCACATGCATATTTTAAATAAGTAAATCATTTCATGAGTCAAGTGGTTAGTGTGCTGACTGTGTTAGTCGAAGGGAACGGCTATCACTTTGAGAAAATATCTCACCTCTCTTTCATCCAGTTTTCTTCCTGGGAATTCCCAGTTAAACTAGGAGAAAGGAATCCAAAATAAATGAAACTTTTACTAGAATAGTTCTGATTTTGATAATGTAATCAGTTGTAGTGGTTAGGGGGAACAATTAGGATAATACTTTGCTGTCTGTTCCATCGTTTTTTGAAGTTATTTATTTTTTTTACTGACTTTGTTATTTTTGCCAGGAATTTTAGATCAGCCGTAATATAATTTCATCACACACTTTTTTTATTGAGATATAATTGACGTATAACATTATATTAGCTTCAGTGTGCAACTTAATGATTTGATATTTGTGTATATTGTGAAATGATCATCACAATAAATCTAGTTAATATCTTTATCACATCTTTTTGTGGCTTTAAAAAATGAAGACATAAGCTATATTGAGTGATTTGCACTAGGATGGTCACTGCTGCACATTTGGGAGGAACATGATTTAGAAGAAAGAGGTCAGCTTCACAGTCAGAAGATCTAGGTTTTGGGCCTGCCAACATTCTTCAGCATCACATGGCTCTGGGGCAGGTGTATAAAATTCTTTGCCTTAGTTTCTTAATCTGAAAGGTTGTTGTTAAGATTAGAAGTGATGTACAAAGCACTCAGCACACTAGATGGAATGACTCAGTAGACAGCAGCTGACGATGCTAACTACACACAGGTTTGTGCGGAGCCATCTCGACTTCTGCACACAATTTGCAAAAAGTCAGAGTGCCCCAAACCTTGCAAATTGCACCCTAACTCCTTTCTACAAAGTGGATTTTTGAAATCCACAGCTCACAGAATAAATTGTTCAACAGTAGCCTTTTGATTTTGGTTTTGCTTATAAGAGAAACAATATTGTTTTTCAGCTTTGGAATACGGCATGATGCTAGAATTAGTAGCTACCTTTACCAATCAGTGTGGATATTCAATTGTCTTCTTTAAAGAACACTAGTGGGACTGGCCTGGTGGTGCAGCAGTTAAGTGCGCACGTTCTGCTTTGGCGGCCTGGGGTTCGCTGGTTCGGATCCCAGGTGCAGACATGGCACCGCTTGACACACCATGCTGTGGTAGGCGTCCCACATATAAAGTAAAGAGGATGGGCATGGATGTTAGCTCAGGGCGAGTCTTCCTCAGCGAAAAGAGGAGGATTGGCAGCAGTTAGCTCAGGGCTAATCTTCAACAAAACAAAACACTACTGTCTACCTAGATTTCTTTTGTTATGTATACATCAAATGCTTGAAATCAAGACTTTGTTTAGCTAAAATGATTGAGCAGAACTTGCAACGCTGTTGTTCTTAAATGCTATGCTTTCTTTTTGGTAGAGAATTCAGAGGATTTCTCTGTACCTAGAAATTAGAACATAATGTGGCATTTTTTTTCCCCTCACACACAGTGCAGAGTTCTATCTCTATTTTAGATTATCCCAGATTTCTACTTAAGAACTATGAATTGTGATAGAGATCAGATTTTTCTATATGCATCAGGTGGTCGACTATAATTAAACAAAATGCCTAGAGCTTTCCAATTGAATGTATATGACAATGAATCGGTGATCCAAAAATTGTTGTCAAATGAAAGAATACCAATAAATGACACCTGCATTTGCTCAGAACCTCATATGGTTCTGGCATGTATCTACTTTTGTATAAATCTTGAGCTTCAAAGAGGCTGAAAGTTCTTTTTGTATTCATTTTTCCTGGTTGATTTTGTTTAATGAAACTAATGTGCAGCTGCTGGGAATGAACATAGAAAGGGGCATCAGAAACATGTGGCATTTGTGTAATTTCCAGGACAAGAGGCTAATACCTCTGAAGAGAAAATTGATTCAGAATATGATGTGGAACATATGCTAGAGTTAATCTTGGAGTCTTGAATTCATCTTGAGCATGAAATGTTAGAACCTCTGAGAGTATTCACTGGAAATCCAGAAACACTGTCTGGTTCTGACACATTTCTTCTTCTTTCAGTAAAAACCAGATCTGAGCTAGTGCTAGCATTAAGCGCTGGGGTAGCTGGAGTGGAGCTGACATCAGGTGAAATTCCACTATTTATCATACCAGCTACATGGGTAACTTAAGTACTCCACCCCCAACATTTTGACACACTGCAATTATTCTGCTTTTGACAGATGGCATTTGTTTGTTTGAAAGGTTATTGCTAAAAGTACCATCTTCAGATAAATGTACTCAGATTTGTATTTTAGATGTATTTCACAGCTACACTTTTATAAATAGGTTGGAAAATAGCTAGATACTGATTTATGGTTGACAGCTAGTTTTAGTGGTATTCAGAATTTCTGCAAGAATACTTTGACTTGTTCCCTTGAGACGTCACAGCTCATGAAAACTCCAAACAGCATTAAAGAAAAGAAGGGAAAAAATCTTTAACATAATGTGTTCAAATCTCAGTGGATTATCTTGCTCCAGATTTTCCAAACTAGTCTCAGTTTGGAACAATTTTTTTCAATTCTTTGAACAATTATTTCAATGTGTTCAGTGAATATTAAAAGGCCTTCTCAGTGCTTAATTTATACATGAAAATGTCCTGGTCGATAAATGTACATTTATCAGATAAATATGCATTTGTATGTGTCTGCTTATCCTGATAATTAAAAACATGAATTCTGGGGTCTAACTGCTTGTCTTCCAAACAGAATCTGCAGGAAATGTACAAATTACTAAACTTCTTTTGTTTCAGTTTCCTTGTCTATATAAATATGGACTCTAATAGTACCTATTCCTGGGGAGTTAGTAGGATTAAATAAATTAATACATTTAAAGAATTTAGAGATCTCTCCAAAGAAGATATACAGATGGCCAATAGGCATATGAAAAGATGCTCAACGTCATTAGCTATCAGGGAAATGCAAATCAAAACTACAATGAGGTATCACCTCACTCCGGTCAGAATGGTTATAATTAACAAGACAGGAAACAACAAATGATGGAGAGGGTGTGGAGAGAAGGGAACCCTTGTTCACTGCTGGTGGCAGTGCAAACTGGTGCAGCCACTATGGAAAGCAGTTTGCAGTATCCTCAGAGAATTTAGGATAGATCTACCATATGATCCAGCTATTCCCCTGCTGGGTATTTATCCAAAGAACTTGAAAACACAAAGGCATAAAAATACTTGCACCCCTATGTTCATTGTGGCATTATACACAATAGCCAAGACTTGGAAGCAACCTAGGTGCCCATCAAGGGACGAATGGATAAAGAAGATGTGGTATTTATACACGATGGACTACTACTCAGCCATAAGAAATGATGAAATCCAGCCATTTGTGACAACATGGATGGACCTTGAGGGTATTATGCTGAGTGAAATAAGTCAGAGGGAGAAAGTCAAATACCATATGATCTCACTCATAAATAGAAGATAAAAATGACAAAAAAAACCCCACCACATAGCATTGGAGATTGGACTGGTGGTTACCATTGGGGAAGGGGGGAGGGCAAAAGGGGTGGTTAGGGTCACATGTGAGGGGATGCACTATAATTAGTGTTTGGGTGGTGAACATGATGTAATGTATCCAGAATTTGAAATATGATGTACATCCGAAAAAAATAAAAATTAAAAAGAAAAAAAAGAATTTAGAAATGTTGGCTTATATGGGGTCTGTGATAAATATTAGCTTCTCTAGTTCTTTGCAAAGATAAACAAAAGTGACAAACCTTTAGCTAGGCTCACCAAGAAAAAAAAAAGAGATGGCTCGTATTAATAAACAGAAATGAAAGAGGAGAAATTACAATGGACACCTCAGAAATACAGAAGATTATAAGAGAATACTATAAAAAGCTATATGCCAACAAATTGGATAATCTAGAAGAAATGGATAAATTCTTAGAATCATACAACCTTCCAAAATTGAATCAAGAAGAAATAGAGAATTTGAATAGACCAATCATCAGAAAGGAGATCAAAACAATAGCCAAAAATCTCCCCCAAAATAAAAGTCTAGGACCAGACAGCTTTCCTGCTGAATTCTACTAAACAGTCAAACAAAACAATACTATCCTTCTCAAACTCTTCCAAAAAATTGAAAAGGAGGGGAGGGTTCCTAACTCATTCTACAAAGACAACATTATCCTGACAGCAAAACCAGACAAGGACAACACAAAAAAAGAAAATTATCACTGGTGAACATTGATGGAAAAATCTTCAAAAAAATACTAGCAAATCTAATAAAACAATATATTAAAAAGATCATATGCCATGATCAAGTGGGATTTATTCCAGGGGTGCAGAGATGGTTCAACATCTGCAAATCAATCAATGTGATACACCATATTAACAAAGTGAAGAATAAAAATCACATGATCATCTTGATAGATGCAGAGAAAGTGTTTGACAAGATACAGCATCCATTTATAACGAAAACTCTGAATAAAATGGGTATAGAAGGAAAATACCTCAATGTAATAAAGGCCATATATGACAAACCCACAGCTAATATCATTCTCAACAGAGAAAAACTGAAAGCTATCCCTCTAAGAATGGGAACCAGACAAGGAGGCACACCGTCACCACTCTTATTTGACATAGTATTGGAAGTCCTAGCCAGAGCAATCAGGCAAGAAAAAGAAATAAAAGGGATCCAAATTGGAAAGGAAGAAGTGAAACTGTCACAATTTGCAGATGACATGATTTCATATATAGAAAACCCTGAAGAATCCACTAAAAAACTTTTAAAAATAATAAATGAATACAGTCAATTTGGAGGATACAGAATCAACATACAGAAATCAGTTGTGTTTCTATACACTAACAACAAAGTAGCAGAAAGAGAAATTAAGAATACAGGTCCATTTACAATTGCAACAAAAAGGATAAAATTCCTAGGAATAAATTTGACCAAAGAGGTGAAAGATCTGTACACCAAAAACTATAAAAAAAATTGTTGAAAGAAATTGAAGAAGACACAAAGAAATGGAAAGATATTCCATGCTCTTGGATTGGAAGAATTAACATCGTTAAAATGTCCATACTTCCCAAAGCAATCTACAGATTCAATGCAATCCCTATCAAAGTTCCAACAACATTTTTCACAGAAATAGAGCAAAGAATCCTAAAATTTATATAGAACAATAGACCCCGAATTGTCAAAGGAATCCTGAAACCCCGAATAGCCAAAGGAATCCTGAGAAAAAAGAACAAAGCTGGAGGTATCACACTCCCTGATTTCAAAATTTGCTGTACAGCTATAGTAACCAAAACAGCATGGTACTGGCACAAAAACAGATGCACAGATCAATGGAACAGAATCAAGAGCCCAGAAATAAACCCACACATAGATGGACAACTAATTTTTGACTAGGGAGCCAAGAACATACAATAGAGAAAGGAGAGGCTTTTCAACAAATGGTGTTGGGGAAACTGGACAGCCGCATAAAAAGAATGAAAGTAGACCATTATCTTACACCATACTCAAAAATTAACTCAAAATGTATTACAGACTTGACTATAAGACCCGAAATCATGAAACTTCTAGAAGAAAACATAGGCAGTATGCTTTTTGACATCAGTTCTCGGAGCATATTTTCAAGTACCGTGTCTGACTAGGCAAGGGAAACAATAGAAAAAATAAACAAATGGGACTACATCAAACTAAAAACCTTCTTCACAGCAAAGGAAACCATCAACAGAATGAAAAGACAACATAACAATTGGGAGAAGATATTTGTAAACCATATATCAGATAAGGGGTTAATATCCAAAATATATAAAGAACTCGTACATCTCAAACAACAAAAAAACTAACAACCCAATTAAAAAATGGGCAAAAGATATGAACAGACATTTTTCCAAAGAAGATATACAGATGGCCAACAGGCACACGAAAGGATATTCAACATCATTAGCTACTGGGGAAATGCAAATCAAAACTACAATGAGATATCACCTCACACCCAACTGAATGCCTATAATTAAGAAGACAGGAAACAACAAACATTGGAGAGGATGTGGAGAGAAGGGAACCCTTGCACACTGCTGGTGGCAGTGCAACCTGGTGCGGCCACTATGGAAAACAGTATGGAGATTCCTCAGAAAACTAAGAATAGATCTTAAGATATGATCCAGCTATTCCCCTGCTGGGTATTTATCCAAAGAACTTGAAAACACAAATGCATAAAGATACATGCACCTCTATGTTCATCGCAACATTATTCACAATAGCCAAGACTTGGAAGCAACCTAGGTGCCCATGAAAGGACGAATGGGTAAAGAAGATGTGGTGTATATACACAATGGAATACGACTCAGCCAGAAGAAACAATGAAATCCGGCTATTTGTGACAAAACGGATGGACCTTGAGTGTACTATGCTAAATGAAATAAGTCAGAGGGAGAAAGTCAAATATCGTATGATCTCACTCATAAGTAGAAGATAAATACAATGACACAAACACATAGCAACAGAGATTGGATTGGTGGTTACCAGAGGGGAAGCATGGAGGGGGTTAGCGAAAGGGGGGATTAGGCACATGTGTGAGGTGATGGCTTGTAATTAGCCTTTGGGTGGTGAACATGATGTAATCTACACAGAATTTGAAATATATTATGATGTACACCTGAAATTTATATAATGTTATAAACCAATGTTACTGCAATAAAAAAGAAGATAAAAAAGAAACTAGTATAAAAAAATTAGCTTCTATTATATGTATGTGTGTGTATACATATATATGGTATATTTATGTATGTACATGTATACATATATATATGTCTGTGTATACATGCATGTATAAACAATATGCAGTAGAAATAGGCATTGATAAAACTAAAATATATTCAATGTTGCTTCTTATATCTTATCCCTATTTCCATCATTGGTTATATAGAAGTTGCTATATTACCAAATATGTGTTGAATAGCTTATAAAATACTAAACTATACTCTTTATCAAAGATATAAAGAAAATATATGTAGTTGAATGCCTTAAAAAATTTCAATTACCCCTTTTCTCTCATTTTATCCTCAAATATGTCAAATATTTTGTAAGTCTAGAGAGCATTTAAGTTACTGTCATGATCCATCCAGAATCTTCAAGATGTGTTTATGTAGTTGATGGAGTGTGGGCATTTCTATGTGGCGTTTCCACGTGGACATCAGGGTGAGCAAAAGACACCATGAGGACTTTAACGCAACATCTTTGTTCTTTCCTCTTATGGAGAAAGTGGGCATTTTTCCTACTTGGTAACTTTTGCCTCTTCAGCGTTTCTTGAGGACTCCAAGAAATGATTCGATTTTACCATTCCTTCACATGCCAAGCATTTGCCACCATTTTCCAAAGGTTGTTGTTTTTCCATTTGTCAGCACTTGTCTTGGAACATGGTTATACAGACCCAGCGTGGGTGAAGTGCAAAGAGAAGATTGGTACAGGAAAGTCCAAGAGCCCTTTCCTCACAAAGATGAAACATGTTCTGGACTTTTCCCCCTCAAACCTTAGTATTGACTCTTCTTGTTTGAGCCTGGCTGTTTCACTCTGCTTTCGCCTGTGAGTGCTCAGCATAGAGCAGTATCTCCTCTATCTGTTTTACGTTTTTCATTTTAAGCATCCAATTACCTTTTCTTGAGTATTGCAGAGGGCCTGCTGACCTAATAATTCTCTCATCTTTAATTTCCATTATTATCTCTGCTTGAAGTTGTGTCACCGCACACCTGGGCCACAGAATGCGTATGAATGACAGAGACGGTCCCCTCTTACAGGAAGGGCTGACATCATCTGAGAGCTGAGTCACAAGTGCAGAACGAACGTTATTTCCTCATGTTCAGGGGCGTTTGTCAGGCATGTTGTTTTAGATTTAGTTGTGGTGTCACCAACTACAGTAGCACAGCTGTTCTCCTCTTCAGAAATGCTGGCACAGCCTAGAGGGGCTAGGAAGGTCCATTACCCGTGAGTCTACAGGTCCAATGGTCCTGAAACTTTTCTCTCTAGGTCTGTTCCTTTGTCACTCTCTGTGACAGCCAACGCCCATCAGTAGTTTGCAATAGGTTCTTTTTGATGTACTGCTGTCAAATCTCCGATAAATGTACAAGTTCTTTTTCTTGGGGATTCAGTGATGAGAACGAGTGTCAATGTTCCTGATGATGTTTGAAAGGACAACTTCCTGAAATCCATTCCTGGAAGGCATAATGCTGGTAAAATAAAAAAAATATTAAACGACTACTATTAATAATAACAGCTACCGCTGTTGAGGTTCTGCTTTATGCCAGACACCATTACTGGTGTTTTATGTATCATACATCTGTTGAACTACAAAATAACACAATAGCTCTGCAAAGTAGGTGCTATTTTTCCCTCTCTACTGTAGGTATGCTGAAGCTCAAAGAGTGGAAGATTCTTGCTCAATATGGCATACTACTCAAGAGAGAGGTAAAGTCTCCTGGGGACTACATCTTTCTTCTCCTTGCAGGGAAGCTTAGCTGCTGAGATGTTCCAGTGTGTTTTGAATTTCTGGTACATTTTGTTTTCAGGAGGAATTGCCTACTGATGGAGATGCCAAAGGAAGCACCAGCACACTGCGAGAGAGTGTGAGACTTTCTGTCTCTGAGCTGGCTTGGGTCAACTGCGAGTGTGCAGTCCAGCAGGGGGAAGTGAGGTGGGTTGCCAGGCAAGGCCACTGGGGCTTCTTGCCTTCACTGAAGTCTGCTCATCAGAGAGCCTGGCTTACTTTTTTTCTTAATTTTTAACTTGTAGTAGTAAAATACAGATAATTTAATAGTCATCACTTTAACCATTCATAAGTGTCCAATTCTGTGGCATTAAATACATTCACAATGTTGTGTAACCATCCTAAACCCCAAATTTTTCATCATCCTCAACAAAACTCTGTACCTATTAAACAATAACTCCCTCTGCCCTCTCCCTCCTGCCCCTGGTAACGTCTATTCTACTTTCTGACACTATGAATTTGCTATTGTAAGTATCTTATGTAAGTGGAATCAAAATTTGTCCTTCTGTATCTGGCTTATTTGACTAAGCATAATGTTTTCAAGGTTCATCCATATTCTAGCATATATCAAAATTTAATTCCTTTTTGAGACTGAATAATATTTCATTGTATGTATATATCACATTTTATTTATTCATTCATCTGTGGCTGGAGCCTGGGTTATTTTTTGGGAGGAGGCCATTGGATGAGTTCCTTTCCCAGTTCCTCAGGAAAACTTGTGCCACGTCCAGCACTCCCAGGGGTTTGTTTTGGAGAGTATGTATTGGTTCATGGTGTCTTAGTTCTGGCTGCTATAGCAAAATACCACAGACTAAGAGGCTTACAAACAACAGAGATTTACTCCTCATAATTCTAGAGGCCGGAAGTCTGTGATCAGGGTGCCACCATGGTCAAGGTCTGGTGAGGGCCCTCTTCTAGGGTGCAGACTGCCGAGTTCTCATCGTGTCCTCACACGGTGGAGAGCAGAAAGAGAGGAAGCAAGCTCTCTTGTGTCTCTTCTTAGAAGGGCATTAATCCTACCCATGATGGCTTCACTTTCATGACCCACTTATGTCCCAAAGGCACACCTGCTAATACCATTACATTGGGGGTCAGGATTTTAACGTATGAATTTGAGGGAGACACACATTCAAGTCCATAACAATGGAATCATTCAGGATGGAGCACATAAAGATTGGCAGTTTAAAGTCAGTTTCTACCAAGTATTTATTGAGCTCCAAGTAGATGTCTGTTGCTGTATTTGACAATAGGGGATGTCCATAAACATTTATTGAGTACACTGTCTGCCTTCTGGGGAAACTCACCACAGGCCCACATGTGTGTGCACACTTATGCTTCTTCACAAGCCCAAGCATCATACCTATTAAGTACACATACATTCTTCTACCCCTCCCAGATCGCTCCCCAAACAGGTGAGTAAATATGAAGTATGCATCTAAATGTGTGACAGAGAAGAATTGATGGAAAGTATGAGGAGGGCAAGATGGCTGTTCTTTTGAGTGGTCAGGCATGCCTTTGAGAAGAGAGAGAATTTGAAGCACATCATGGAGGATGGGTATGATTGGTATAGGCATAAAAGAGTAGGGGGTAAGGATACATCAGGACAAAGAAACTGCTTGAGCAAAGTCTGAGTCCAGAATTGGGCCAGCGAGGAGTGTGATGGGATTCCTGGGGGAATGTTTGTGTTGGAGAAGAGAAATGGTAGGTGTAACAGGAAGGGAGGAACAGATGGCAGAAAGCTTTTAATTCTAGGCTGAAGAGGTTGAACTTTACCCTGCAAGCAGTGGAGAGCTTTGGGACAGATAAATGACTCAATTGATCTGAAAAATCTGTAAATCAATAACCTGCATTTATTAAGGGGCTCCTGAGGGCAAGGGGCAGTATTGGGTTGGGTGCTGGGGGTAGGAAGGTGCAAGTATCACCCAGGATGGAACCTGGCAAACACTCAAGTCAGAGGGATAGGAGAAGAGAAGCTAGAAAAGAAGGCAAAAAATAAAGATCTAAGGGGAGGATGAATCAAGAGTGTGATCTCAAAAACTTCCAGAAGAGCTTGGTTATCAGTGTTAAAAGCTGCACTAATATCCCAGAGGGGAAGGATGGGATCTCTGCTCTTGGTTTTGACAATTGGAAGGATGTGGATGGTTTTGGTAGGCAGAGCCTCAGTGGAGGAGGGTAGAGAGAGCAGAAGGCAGTATGCAGTGGGTTGAAGAGTAGAAGGGTGTCAAAGACATGAAGATGCTGAGCGAAGACCACGCTCTCCAAATAGGTGATGGTGAAGGAAAAGAGGTAACACAGTGGTAGCTGGAGGGGACAATTTGCTTAAGAGAATAGGCTATTATTATTGTTGTTGTTATTAGAATAAAGGGAAGCCAAAGCATGTTTTACTTTAGTGAAAAAGAACTAGAGGAAAGGGATAGTTTAATTAAACACCCAGAGGAATAATCAATGGAACAAGTTGTTTTATAAATGGTGGTTTAAGAAGATGGATCTGGCAATGAAATGCAGACTGGGCTGAAGTTTGGAAGTGATCAGAGGCTGGGAGACCATCTGGGGAGTTGTTGCAGGCAGCAGGGGAGATGTCAGGGATCTGCAGCCTGAACAGAAGTCAAATAAAGGGTAATGATAGTTGTCAGTGAGGTTGCAGGAAAAGAGAGAACAGGACTTGGTATTGGATTAAATACTGAGAAGCAAATAAAATCTAAGAAATCCCCAACTTTGACTTGAGTTAATCTGGTGCATTTAATATACTGGGGCCATTTCTGCCACCTTCCATAACACAGTCCAGGCTCACTGTGACATTGCTTGTTCAGGGACTCTTGACAGTGACCCTGAAGAAACACTAGACTTTCAGTTTTTCTTTGAACTGTGTCATTTGTATTAGGGTCAGTATTATGTGATATTCCAAAACTAATTGCTCTGATTACTGTGCATGTCCTCTGTCATCTTTCTTCCCATGTGTGTGCAGCCATTGAAAATAGGCTGCGTCGTTAGGGGAAGAAAGAGACGCAAAGGCCACATCCACAGGGGCTAAATGACCCATCTGGTTAAGAGCCTTGAACCACTGCACAGTGTACCTGTTCACATCATCATTTTGTTGTCAAAGCTGCTTTTTTGCTTTCTTCCCTTTTGCTCCTGCTTCAAACTTATTTTTGGAGCATTTTAGTGACCTTGAACATGAAATGAAATGGTGATGCCACTTCTCAAGGGAAATGTGTTTAAGATGTGTTGGTTCATGAAAGGGAATCATCAGTCAGAGTTCCCCAAGGGCTTAACCTTCATCTGCTTTTCAAAGAGAAAAGCTGCTTCCTTACACTCGCACAGCGTTCTCCCAGCTTTCTCTCCCTCTCCTCTTCCATCACTTTCCTGCATCACATTAGATTTTTATCTTTGGAGTCTTGTGGTGTGGCTGCGCCATTTGTAGTTCAATAATGTGGCAACGTTTTCTTTTTTCACTTCTCTCTCTGTATTTCCTGTCACCTTACTAATTTCTATCATTGCTATAATGAAGAGGAAAAATGTGGAAATTACATACACAAAACGCCAATTCAACTGTTGCTCACGAGTTTGGTGCATGTTTGGGAAATCTTAGTTTCTGTAACGGAATGTGAATGTTAGATGTTGTTCAATGGCAATAGTGACATTTTTCCTTTCTCTGACTCTTTCTGTAACTCAAAGAGGGGGTCAGGGGAAAAGAATCATGCAATTATGTTTTCTGACAACAGAGCCATGCAAATCTCCTCTTACCCCTTGACCCCACTCCTCAACCCTCCATGTTCTCCATGGAGTGGGAACTATTTTTTTATTGCTTATGATTGCAATCTTATTTTATGGACATAAATGGCTTTTCCTGAATAGCCATTCAAGCTATCATGAAAGGAAATGAGAGAAGACTTTTGGAGCAACTGGATAAAAAGAGCACAGATGGGAAGCTGGCAATAGGGGAGAAGAAGGGAGAAGGAGGTTGAATGCTTGGGGCCCAGAGCTGGGATAACAACAAGGTACCCCGAGTGGGCTGAAGCACAGATCACAGTCAGAGATGGGCTTGGCTGAGGGCCCAGGAGCTGAGCTGGGTCTAAGTCCAGTTTTAATTGTTGGCCAGTCTTCATGTGACTAGGAGTTTTGCTCTACTCGCTCCAGATCATCTAATCTGCAGCCTGACCAGAAGTAACTTAGGGGCCTGACATGGGCTTCTAAATTTAGCTCCCTTATTCTTTGGACACCCAATGAAGATGCTTCCTAGTAATGGCCCAGGAACAACTGTTAGGCCCTCGGTGAGCCCCGGATTCCTTGTGTGGTGGTGGAAAGGGGCTTCAGTGCCAGTAGCTAGTGGGTTGATTATTTCAATCCATGGCTATGGGGAGTGGGTACCACTATTGCATTATGGAATACACAGACAAAGTGTAGGACTTTACCACTCTGGGCTTATTCCTACAATATCTTTTTTCTTTCTTTCTGGGTGAATCTTAGCTAGTATGAGGGGGTTTTCTTTCTACCTTTTCTGGTAGAATTTCTGTTCTTTCCTCTCTGTTTCCACCTTTCTTGTTCTTCACTTCTTATATATTACACACACACACACCCACACCCACACACACACACATACAACTCCTGATGAATTTTAAAGAAAGAGTGGACCATATTCTTGTTTGTTAAAGGAAAGAACCCAAACTACTTGTCTCATTAAAAAAAACATTTTTGGTGCATTGACATACATAAATCTCATTCTTTTAAGTACTTATTAATTCAATGCTTTTTCACTGAGAAGCTGTCACATGGGAAAAGCTGAGGCACACTAGACGAGGGCCCCTTACTTGTGTTTCATAGTTCAGGTATGTTAATGTCTAGTGTAAGAACTTTTGAAGGTGTTTGATTTCATGAAATAAAGTATACTTGCTTCCATATATCAAGACACGGAAAGATGCTTCATCTTAAAATTGATGTAAAATTGTTCTCTATTAGTGTGTTTAATCTTAGTCTCAAATCTGTGAGATTTGGATGTTTGACAAAATATGGCAAGACAATAAAAACAGCTCTTATTGAGAGGATGGAATTCAATAATTTTGAAAGACAAAAGAAGTTTGAAAAAATATGTAGCTAGTTTTTCATGTTGACTTTAAGTGAAAGTTGACTTTACTTTTCTATTATAATTTTTTGAGTAGGGGACATTAGAAAACAATAATTTTTTAAAACGTAGTTGATGCTTCAGAAAATTCTCTCTTCTGTTTGAAATTCTAAGAAGGCAATTTCTTTTCAAAGCATTAAGTACTAGATCCTTTTAGAATAGATTCTTTTTCCAACAGCAAGCTCTAAATGATTTAGTAAAAATTTTTTTCAAGAATATAGTCATAGGTAGATCTCACCATGAGAGAAGTTGATAAATCGCCCCCCCCCCACAATATATATATCCCCAGAATAACCATGATAAAAATAACACGAAGTATTTAAAGAACACAAACTGTAAGAACAGGAGCAAATGTGTTAATTTATTTTAGGTTGTCAGCATGAGGGGAATGGAGCTGCTATGATTGACAGTTATTGTGTGATATTGGTAAAATTCATTATCTGTGGGATGTTTCCTATATTGCAGATAGATTTACTAGGAGCTGATCCTGTATAGGCAGGCACGTGGGGAAAATGTAGCAGCAATTTAGAAAGGGAAATGGCCTGGGATGATAGCCCAGCTGGAAGTAAGGATGTTCCTGCATTGAAGATCCTCGCAGTTAAAAGGATTTAGCAGCCAGATTATCAAGGTAACAGCTGCAGGGCTGAATAATTGGCCTCGACATTTCTTCTGCTGCAGTGATTATAGTGGGAAGGATGATGTGACAATCAGAGTCCCCTGAATAAAGTAGGTTTGAATTTCCCAACTCTGTACTAACTAAGCAATTCAAGACCTAGTGTTTAGGGTGAAAGCTCAGCCAGGTGGTGAGAGGTTTGAGGAGTTAGGGACTGTGGGTGCCTAGGGGGCAGATAGTAATTCTGGGGACATTTATTTGCTTCTGTCAGCTGAGGGTCTTATAGTTCAAGGGTATTTCTCCAAGGTACTGAAGTTTCATTGTAAATTTCCAATCAACTTGAAATCTAGGGTCTTAGCATTAAAGATGTTGCATTTGCTAGACAATTCTAAAAGTATACTGTTAGTCACACCTATCTTACAAGTTAAGATTTTTTAGTTTTTGTAACCTCAAGGTGGTATGGTGGAAAGCAATGAGGCTTGGGCTTGGAGTCAGATGATGTAATTTCCAGACCTGGACCTGCCACTTCAGACTTTCCCGACTGCGGCAAATCATCTAGCCTCTGTGTGCCTTAGTTATTTTGTCTGTAAAAGTCACTGTATGTCTTCAGTCCTATGGTCAAGCAATATTGCCATGGCAGCTACCTTGTCCAGGGAAGGGTGTGAGAATCAAAAGAGATGCTGTACTTGAGAGAGTTTTGTAATAGCAACAATAAACAAAAGGGAGATTTCTCTCCTTCCGTTTTCCTTTACTCTATTCATTTAATCTTTTCATCCTGGTTTTAATGATTTCAATGATTTGTATCATTTGATGAAGAGGTGTCATTGATCTGAGCCATCTTAATTCCTTTATTGTAAGTATACATAATACATTTAAAAATGAGCTGCTTTTATTATTATCTGCCTCTTAGAAGTTCTAGAGTCTATAATTTTAGCTCCTAGAAATATTCAGAAGAAAATGATTGGTGATTTAATAATATTGTTAATTTGATTTACATATTCATAGTTTATATGTTGCCTCTAACCTTTAAAAGTACTTAGAATTTAATTTATGTACACCATACATACTATTATGGGAAAAAGAAAAAAACTGACATTACTTACGTGGTTTGCCAGGAATGGGGAACACCTACATTTTACTATTGGTCCTTCTCTTCTATACTTTTGTGGTGGATGGAGCACTGTCTAAGAATTTGACCTGAGGCATGTTAAGGAAAATTATAATTTCAAAGCTCTGGCTGGTTCTTCCCCTGGCAAGGATGAAAATCCAGGATAGCTGTCTGAGTTATTTAGAAAAATGTGGCGATGGCTTTTTTAGGTCTGAAACTCAAGTTCCCTGACCATTACCACTTTGACCTTAGCTGGAAGAAGAAAATTGATAGAAAAGGGCTACCGTGCTCTGCCAAATTTTAGTGTTCTTCTGTTGGGGCATGCATCCCCAATGCACATGGGTATCCCTGGAATTAAGGTGTTTGGGGTCCGTGGAACTAAGAGAAGAGAGATGGGAAAAAGGCCATCGATGAAGGTAGCAAGGAGGGGACCAGGAACACGGCAACTAGATGAGTTCCATGGAGTAAAGCAGCCAGGGAGAAATTCCCTTGCGTGGAGATAGCCAAATAAACTTCAGGAATGTTAAGATGTTGTTTTATGCTGTGTTGTAATTTCCTCTGTTATTCCCAAACCCTTGGGCGGAATCTGTTGAATCCTGCAGCCTTCTCTTTGTGGTGCTTTTAGGGAGTGAGGAAAGGGGGGACTGTCAATTACATCTGGAAGGGCGCAGGATTTCTGATGGTTTAGGGGCCAGGGCTTAGATATTAAATTGGATATTAAAGAAAAATGTAAACCCAGAAGAATGGACTAGGGGATTATACTAGTGTCAGGAAAAATTGTGAAATATTTAGAAATGGGCGCAAAGATTATAGGCGACGTAGAGGTTTGATGTTCACAGTAAAGCAAATGGTTCCTCTTCAGTGAGAGGCAAATAAATTTTGTCACGTGTGGCAATGTAATTGATGTCCCCCCCATTTGACTTCCAAATATTACGTTTTATTGCCCCTGAATATTGACCATTTTTGCATCTAAGAGCAAATTCATTTCAGCATTACCCATATATGAGTCCTTTGAATACTCATTTGAATTTTTTTTAACATCTTACTGATTCCCTCATTAATTGAGTTAAATAAAATCTTAACACGTGTTCATCTTGTTTTTGTATGAGAATTGTGATTTTATGTTTTAAAAAACTATCTTTTAACACAAATTTCCACAGTGCTGATGTGATCACACTGGTCCTTCAAATGATTGAGTTCCTGACTCCCTCTTCCCTTCTTTTCTTTAGTACCACGTTCCTCTGTCTTGTGGGAGACATTGAACGACTTCTATTATAGCTTTCGCTAGTGAATTAGTGCTCATTGACTGTATCCTCACTTTCTCAGACCTCAGACAGAAAGGCCAAAGGAACAAGGATTAGCCACCCAAAGCCCCACTCTGAGAGGTGGCATGCTCAGAAATGATTAGTGCAAACAAGTCTGGGGCTACGTGCAAAAATATGGTAGCCCTGATGTCCACTCCCTATTTTAGGAAGTTATTGCATGTGGGCAATGGTGTAGACTGAATTATTAAAATTATACTACACAATATATAGCTATTATGATCATAACTGATATAAATTTCAATCAGTAATAAAATCAAGCAGTTAAAAGAATAGAGGGTTCAGGAAGACAGCATGAAATCGACAGGTTTGTGGAATCATGGAGAATTACTCTTGGATTCACAAAGAGCTTCCTATCAGAGATATTAAGTCTTTCCTACTTCCAACTGTTTGATTTATTGTGGCGTTATCCAGAGACAGGAGGAATTTGGAACATATAGTTTTCTTCCAGAGGGAGGTGAGAGGTCAGATCCTTTGATCGTTCTTACTCAAAAGAATGTTAATTTCTTATTACAATGAATGGACTCTCATCTTAGCATGCCTGGCATAATAGTACTTCTTGTCTTTCATTTGTGAATTGTAAAGAAATTGATTCATAAAATGCTCATCAGAAAATAATGAATTGCCCAACTGATATGTTTAACTATTTTGAATGTAACTGCAAGACTTTTCTAGTACGACCTTTATTAACCCACACCTATTTCACAGTCTTTTAATTTTCATCCAGACCTTCAGTTTTTCTCTTTTCTGTTAAATTTGTCATTGAAATATGTCTATTCCATGATTTCCATCAGATGGTGTAAACTCTGGCTTGTTATTTTTATAACCAAAATAACTTTGTTCTTTTTTATTATCAAACCAGTATAGCAAAAGTACAAATCATTGTAGAAAAAGTAGAAAATAAAGATTAAAAAGAATGAATTCTCCCTCATAACTCCATCCCTCAGAAATAAGGACTATTAATGCCTCTGATATGTCATTTAAGATATTTTCCTCTGGATATATTTTATATACATATGTATTTAAAAATATAAAATCTTGCTGTTAAAAAAATTTTTTTTTCACCAAAAGGAATTAGATGAGATCCTCCCATGTTCATAATACATGTTCTAGACCATATATTCTTAACCATGGGCTCCGGAGTTGAACTGATTCAAATCCCAGTTCTGGTTGTGTGACCTTGGGAAATTACTTAACCTTACTAAGCCTCAGTTATTTCATCTATAAAATGGGCTTAATATTAACTACCTACTTTACTTATTGTTTATTATTTTTTGTTCTCAGAAAGATTTGCCCCAAGCTAACATCTGTTGCCAATCTTCCTCTTTTTTCTTGAGGAAGATTCGCCCTGAGCTAACATCTCTGCCAGTCTCCCTCTATTTTGTATGTGGGATGCCACTAGAGTATGGCCACCAAGGAGTGGTGTAGATCTCTTCCTGGGAACTGAACCTGGGGCGCCGAAGCAGAGCATGTGGAACTTAACCACTAGGCCACAGGGCCAGCCCCTAACTACCTACTTTATAGATATGTTGTGATGATTAAATAAAATAGAACATGTAAAGAATCCAACACATAAAAACATTACATAAATGCTAACTATTATAATTTCCCTGTCATCAAATATGACTCTATCTTGACTAGTCTTAGAGATTGAATTAAGAAATTCAATTAGGGTTGAGATAATGGGGACAGGGCAGATTTATTGCTTTTCTTTCATGGCCTTTAAAGATAATCAATATATTAGGTAATCTGATGCTATAACAAAAAAGTTGTGAGTAGTTTTCTTGATGCCGTTATGCTCTCTTAGTGAGTTCTGATCCATTTCTCTGCAGCGTAGGGGTTATATTCTCTGTTTATTTATAACTGAAGGTGACCTACAGGATTTGTTCTTGGATCAGACTCCAGCTCTAGCATTCAGGAGACAACGGAAATTTTGTGGTTGGCAGCTGTGGAATGTAATGTCGGTGGAATGGGGCCATTATTGATTAACAAAAGAACTATATGCTTGAATTCATCTTAACAGCTAAGCTCCTACTGGGTTTCTGTGGATGCAAAAGTCATGGCAAATTAAATCACCTCTAACTCAACGCAATATTTATTGCAAACTGGTCATAGAATTGATTCTAAATCCTTTGCCATTTCTCTATTTCAGCAAAGAGATGTTGAAGCATGGCAGGCAGCACATTTCTGGAATTTGATCAATTTTCAGTCATAAAACCAGTTCAGTTCTTTGATTATGATGCCAGAATGACTTAATAGCCCTTTTAAAATAAAGATTATTTTATGCTAATATTTTGTTTTCTCTTTAGGCCTGCATTAAAAAAATATGTTTAAAATAGTGAAATTGTCTGGGCAGTATAAAGCATAAGGGTTGGAAGAAAAGTACAAATTGGGAAGACAAAGCTCGGAGAACTAAGTGACTGTCCAAGTTCACGTATCTGACCAAGCAGATCTTACTTTGGGTCCTAGGGCTGTTAATGCCTTTTCTATGGCACCACATAGCTTCTTCTGTATATGTCCTACGAAGTGAACATAGAGTCATAAAAATTTTATGTGTATTGTAAATAAAACATATTGTTCTTTTAGTCCTATTTGAAGTGAACATGGTTGCTGTAATAAACATTAACTCAAAACACTTTGCTTATCTTTTATACAAATTAAGAATGATTTCTGGGGATAATTTGGGTAGGTTATATTTCTTAGGGGGTCTTGTAGACTTGAACTAAGTTTATTTTCATTGTAATTGAGCAACCTGGGGCTCTGGTTGTTCCCTTCATGACATACCCAGGGCAGAATCTGAATATTTGAAGATTTGATGGAGAGCTTTAGATGTGAGGGCTGGAGACCTGCAGTCTCATGATGGGTGCTGTGGTTTTCTTTTATTTGCTCTGCTCCACTTCCTTGCTCAAGCCCCACTTCCCACCCCCATTCTGCACTCAGATCCGTGCCCTCTACTCTCCCCCATAGCTTCCTTTATGAATTATGGACTGGCCTGTGTAAATTTGGAACTAAGATAACATTATGCCTCAAGTGTAATAAAGTAAAATTACATTTTGTTAAAATCCTTCAATTTTAGCGTTTTAACAGATTCCATTGATATTTCAATTCCACTGTCCTTGTGCCTTGTCTGGAAAATGAGAAGCTCAGGTCGCTGTGACTTCCAATGCATTGAGAGGCTCTTCTTTCTCCCCTCTGCTTTATTGAGGAATAATTGACAAATATAATTGTATGTGTTTGAAGAATGCAGCATGATGATTTGATATGCATATACATTGCGGAATGATTGCCAAGATCAAGATAATTAACACATCGAGATGCTCTCTTTTAGCAAAAATCAAATGGCTTTTTTCAAGAGTAGCTGTGTAAGAATTTTCTAATGCTCCTGGAATTGTTCAAAAGCTGAGCTATTTGACATTTTATTTATCATGTTATAAATTACTAATATTGATTTCATACTGAAGAATCTTCTTTTACCACTTTTTATTTTTATGTCCATTATATATATAGGTATTATGAGTATATAAAATATTTATAATATATAAATATATATTATATATAGTATTTCATAAATATATAAATATGTTATATATTTTTTTCAGGGAAAAAGCACAGTATAGCATCCTCTTATATGTTTCTTTGTAACAAATTTTCTGATGCAAAACACTATAATAACTAAAAAGTAGAATATAGAACTTGAAAAAATGCTATCTCATAGATTCTGAATAAACTTTAACCATACTGGTTGTAGGACCTTAAATTTCGACTTTAAATGTATTTTAAAGTCAAATTTAAACGTAAGTATTTTTACTTTGGTGTTGCTCTACTTGTAATTATCTCTCACTCAGATATAACTTAAATGTTTAATTTATTAATGTCACAATATTATTCTATTTATAAAATGCATTCCAATATGCAATACAATTTTACTTGGGCAGAGAGCATATTTTCCTCTGAGATTTGTTCTTGTATATTGCATTAATTTTATCAGAAACTACATGTGAATGGCACTGTAGTTTCAGAAGAACTTCACCAAACAAATTACCTGATTTGTTCGAGTCTCAGTGTCCTCACTGGTAAAAATGGGGTGTGTGAGGATTAAAGCATCAAGCACTGTGGAGGATAGAGCAAATCTCAGTACATGCTGGTTGTCTTCCTTCCTTCCTGTCTATAAGGAAAGTAAATAGAAGAATACAGCCTGTGATGGGTTGAATTCTGTTCCCCCCAAAAGATGTGGTGAAGTTCTAACCTCTGATACCTTAAAACATGACCTTATTTGGAAGTAGGGTTGTTGTAGGTATAATTAGTTAAGACGAGGTCATATTGGAGTAGGGTCGACGCTTAATCCGATATGACTGGTGTCCTTATAAGAAGAGGGAGATGTGAGCACAGAGACACACAGGAAGTGGCCATGTGAAGACAGAGACAGAGACTGGCGTTATGCTGCTACAGACGAGGAGTGCCTGAGGCTACCAGAAGCTGGAAGAGACAAGGAGCCTCCCTTAGAGGCTTCCAAGGGAGCATTGCCCTGCCAACACCTTGACTTCAGCCTCCTGGCCTCCAGGTCTGTGAGAGACAATTGTCAGTTATTTTAAGCCACCCGATTGTGGGTAGACTATATCAATCACTTTGGGAATCTGAGACTGAGACGCTGTACTCTGTGCACAGCTTGAAATGAGTGTGAACCCTATCAATAGTTTACATTAAAAATCTTAAATTTTTTGGGTCATGAATCTATTTGAAAACCTTTGGGTGCTATCGACACCTTCCGAAGGAAAGGGAATGCACAAACAGACATTCATACAATGAATCTGATGGTACTTGCAGTCTTTCTAGGGCATTTACGATACAAGGTTAAGAATCCTTGCTCTAGAATTTCACTCTGAAGAGTGCTACTTGCCAAAACAAAGAATAAACATAGCTAAATAGACGTTGAACAAATGGTGTAATCAAATTCACATTTAACAAAATAATGATTATTAGAAGTTGGTGGATGGAGAGATCACCTTGGGACTTACATGTGTGAACAGAGGAATTTTGGCTGTTACTTAATTTACTTATTTGCCTTGTAGCATTGTGGGAAGTGAGTAGGAATTAATTATAATTACCGCCAGCATTTATTATGTCCTGGGTACTGTGATGGTGCTTTACGCCCATTATCTCTAAGTGCAGGCCCACGTTGGGGGTGGGGGTGGCAGGAGGGCCATTTAGTCCTGTTTTCACTTTCATTCACAGAACTTCGAATTCAGACTTTTGATGTTGTCTCCAAATTAGGTTATATTTACGGGCACAGTGACACACTCTGAGAATCTAAGAATGTACTCATCACGTAATTTTCAATGTTTAGCCCATTAATAAGACATACTGCCTATAGTGCAATTGGAAGAGATTTTTTAAATACATCCTGAAATTTTCATATGACTAGCACAGTTATGTAAAAGTATTGTGCATACATATTTATACATATATATTCATACGGCAATATTGGTAAATAAATGAAAAGCTATAGGACATTTTGGAGTATATGAGGAAGCCATTTGGTTTAAACTAATTTGGCCTGAACTTATTTCTCCAAAAAGGCCTGATATGGTCCATTGAGCATGCATTGTACATCTGCTTTAAATATTTACTAGGTCCCAAAGACAAGAATGATGTCCTTAAAGATAGGACTGTAACTTCCTCCATATTGACATTCCTTTAAGGACAAGCATCCCTCTCTAAACTAAGGATTAATTACTGACCTGCTGTGCTCACCTTGTGACCACTCACCTTGTGACTACTGATCTGCTGTATTCACCGATCTGCTCTGCCAATAAAGCATATCATGACAACTGTAAAAGTGACATTCCTGTCATGTGATGTATACTCTTTGTTCCAAGATGGTGTATAACCACTCTGTACACCCTACTTCTTTGGTGCTGTTCCTTTCTTGGGGAAGGAATGTCCTGGGCCAGTCCTCAGATCTGGCTCGTAATAAATTCACCCCTATTTTGACTTATAGATTGATTATGGATTATTTGTGCTGACAATATGTACAAATATATATATATATATTGCAGGTATTAATTCATCAAGTATAAGTTTTAAAAATATCTCATCATTTTTGAAATCTCATTTTCACATATCTCCCCTTTTCAGCATACTTAGCTTCTCAGAAACTAGCAGTGGTCTTGGCTTTTCTTGACCTTGGAGAGGCTCCAAACCACAGCCCTTCCAAGTTGCCCTGTTCCATGGACAAACGAGAAGGGATTTCTCACCAGCTCACCTCAGAATCAGCAGCAGGAAGCCTGGATGGGGGCTGGGCAGATTGATTTTTCACAGCTTCTCAGTTGATTGTACAGATGCATATGAAAGTATGAGACCCACTGGCCCAAGGAGAAGAGAGAGAACCTGTGGGCTCCTTAGGGAAGGGTTTTGGACTTCTCAAGTCACCAAACCTCAGAGTCACTGCCTCTGAGAGACGGCGATGCAAACAGCTGTGCCCTCCCTACAAAGGTTTCACCTTTGGAGAATATTGGAGCAGTGAAGTCAACCGGCTTCAACAAGCACCTAAAATGCTCAACTGGTTTTGGGAGGCAGAGAGGTAGTGATGCTCAGATGACTGAGTCTAAAGTGGAAAATAGAACATATTTCCCAATTCTGCTTCCCTGTCCCTGAGCAAATTACTACTTGGCTCATGCTCATTTAGTACATATGAAAAGGGAGACCATTGTGGCTGTTCTTTCACTGTTCTAAGAGAGAGAAATGCATACAAGTGATCAAAGGAACGGAAGGCGCTAGATTAGACAATACCTGAATTAAAGCGACAAGGCCCTCCATAACAGGGTGGTTGAGACTAGAAAGAGAACTGAAGATCCTTGTTCAGGCAACACAGGCCGTCTCAGTAAGGCAGGTAACAGTAAATGTGGGGCTCCAGGCCACTGTCATTGTTCTGATATGCTTCCCTTAAACAGTAGCTGTGGGATCTTGATTGTCCTTCTGGAAAGTAAGCAGACTTAGGAAACTGCTCGAGCAATGTTCTTGTCCTTGCCTTAAAGCTAATACTTTAAAGGCAATAGTCAATATCACAAGGAAGTTGGGGACAATGAAAGCTAATGGTATCAAGCCTGACCGCTTCAACTATACAAGAAATAATCAAATAGTCAGAAATGAAAAAAAATTTTCTTTCCTTTAAAATAAGTTTTTTTTTATTTTAGCTTTTAAGAATGTCCTAGGGCCTTTGGGTATGGTGGTGAAACCAGCAAACAGCCACTGATGATTAAGTATCTAGATACCATAGTTCTTTTTCCTTTTTGTAATTACTGATTACAGCTTTTAGCTGTTTAACCCACACATTGTTAACTGTGCTGCTGAGGCAATATGCTATCTGACTCCCACCAGGCTCCTATGGATAACATCTCCCTGGAGCCTGGGTCACCATGGTAATGGGTGTGTGAGCTATTTTTCAGGAATTAGAACTCCTTGTCCACTTCAGGCTGGTTGAGACCACCAACTCATCAACCAGGCCCACACAGATGTCCACTAGGCGACCTTTTGACGTCAAGAGGCTAAAAACTCCCCCCTCAGATCATGCTCATGCTGCCGTTTTGTGAATATGGGTCCTATGAAGAGGCATGAAGTCTGACTACGCTTGTACAGATCATCAATTCTTTCACCTCTCCTCACCTCCAATCACTTCTCTCCACATATCAGACCACACTGCCCCCATCCCATAGATATCCCTGAGTCCCTATTTTGGGGGAAGTGAATTTGAGGCTCATGCTCTCACTTCCTCACGTGGCTGCCTTGTGAGTAAACTCTCTCTCTGCTGCAATCTCGTTGTCTTGGAGTTTGGCTTTCTGGACAGCGGGCAGAAACAAACCTGGGTCGGTGACAGTAGGGGTACTACAACTTTTTCTCACTTACCAAGAGAAGACTTCACAGAGTAGTCAAAATAAAGAGCAAGTTTTTTCGGAAATGTTTACTTGGGAACTGTACTAATCTGTGAACTGTGAACGTTTCTTTGTTCTTTCTAGAGGGAACACTGCTTGCTTTCCACCTTTACTCTGTCATCACTATTTGACTCTTTGTACTTCCCTTCCTGCTGAAGTGTCTTACTAAAAATTCTGGGTGTGGGAATTTAAAAAGAATTATTTACACGTTGATAAGGATAAGCTTTCCTTCAAAACATGATTTCCTTTTCTACCACACAGAAGGTCCTGTAGCTGTAATTTTAGTCTTTGTTTTACATATGTCTATTTTCCTTCTTCACTTCCCATTTTTATTTAAAAAGTACTGATCTCATTATTTCCTTTTAATATAAACAACATTAAAGAAATATGTGTTCATTATAGAAAGATTAAATATATAGAAAATTTATATAAATTAGAAGAAAGAGAATAAAATGTATAATTTGTACCACCTAGTGAACACTGTTAAATTTTTGGTATTTTATCTTCCAGAATATTAATAAATATGTATATATACCACATTTAAAATACAAAATGCATTATACTGAACTTTTTCACTTCTGTTGTTTTTTTTTTCCCCTGAGGATGATTTGCCCTGAGCTAACATCTGTTGCCAATCCTCCTCTTTTTGCTTGAGGAAGATTCACCCTGAGCTAACATCTGTGACAATCTTCCTTTATTTTGTATGTGGGATGCCTCCACAGCATGGTCACTGCTGAGTGGTGTAGGTCCATGCCTGGGAACCAAACCTGGGCTGCTGAAGCAGAGCATGCTGAACTTAACCATTAGGCCACAGAGCTGGCCCCCCTTTACTTCTGTTTGTATACAACTTTTTATGTTAAAAAATATACCTGCAATATCAATTTCAATGCCCAGAGTACATTTCGTTGTATGGGTAGACTATAATTTACTGAATCAATTCCTTACTGTTGTATATCTAGTTTGTTTCCAGTCTTCATTTTAAACAATGCTAAAACATTCCTACAGATAAATTTTGCCATAAACCAATCTCAGTTTTTAGATCCTCCATAAACTTCTATCACTTTTATAATATTGTTCATTTGTTTTTAGGGGGGAGGAGATTAGCCCTGAGCTAACATTTGCTGCCAATCCTCCTCTTTTTTTGCTGAGGAAGACTGGCCCTGAGCTAACATCTGTGCCCATCTTCCTCTAATTTATATGTGTGATGCCTGCCACAGCATGACTTGACGAGTGGTGCATAGGTCCACACCTGGGATCTGAACCGGTGAACCCTGGGCCGCTGAAGTGGAATGTGTGAACTTAACTGCTGCGCCACTGGGCCAGCCTGTAATATTGTTCATTTTTAATTGCTGATATTTTAAAATGGCTTGTACATTTTAAGATTGTACAAACATATATTTATTTTTACTATATGCAACTGTTTTAGTTTTCCTTGCAAAAGAAAGACTCAGGTATAATTCTTATTGATTAAACCGTATTGTCTTGCTCCTGGGTACCATGTAACTGATTAGTAATATTTTATATATATATACGTAAAAGACATTCAAACACATGCACTTTTTATTGCTTGTACCCACCAGTTCTAGATAATGATCCTCGATGGTTATGTGGGAGGTTTTAGCACACTTTTATCTATTCATCTGTGTAGCAGGTGGAGAAAAATGAGAGAGAAGGAGGGCTGGTCAGGAGTAGGCTCACCTGCCTCTAGCTTGGGTGATCTTAGCCTCACACTGGTAGTAGTTCTCCAGTAACAGATAATCAGGGCCCTGGTGATGCTCTTCAACTGACTGTGTCTTCCTGTCATGATTAAGAAGCTTCTCCTATGAGAGCACTAGAGCTTTGATTAGTTAAGGAAGATGTTCCTAGTGGTGGTGCTCTGTTTTTAATTTTAATGCACTTATATTCAATGTGTCAGTACCAAACCTTCAAAACTTTAAATCCTTCAAACCTGTGAAAAGGAAGAATAACTTCCTTCTACCCTCTTAGGTTCTGTGCCTGAGCCTGAGAATTAAACTGACGGAGGACGGATTAACAGAAGGAAACTATACAAATTTTATTTAATGAATAGACAAGGGTCCTCACAAGAAAAATGAAGTAGGACCAAGAGCTTATATACTCTTTTTTTTGAACAGAGAAATGATAAATTTGTGGAGAAGTGACAAGAGAAAGGGATTTGGGCTAGGGGCAGTAAGTTGTGGGACAGTGGCTAGGAAATATATGGGGGAAACTAATGCAAGATAAGAGTTATTTTAGTAGGTTCGTTTGGATAGATTCATTTTGGTGTTGACTCTTTGTCTTCTGAGATAAGAATGGTCTTCCCTTCCTGATACGGGGAGCACGCTTTACTCATGGGAAATTTTATGACCTGTTTTTAGGCAGAAGGGAGAGGTCATAGACCTGCTTCCTGCATCTGCTGTTTCTCCAGGGCCTTCAGCTCAAAATAGTCAATATAGCAAAGTGGTATATTTTGGGGGTGACATGTTCTGAACCCCTTCACCTGTTTGCGCTGTTAATTATTGCCTCACCTTCAAAAATATCATATACTCTTAGAAACCATTGAAATAAATGCCCTCGAAAATTCAATTTATGCCAATTGACAATTTAAATGGTTTCTCCAAAATTATTTATTTATAATTAAGAGCCCTAATAAAATAACTTCTTAAAACTAATCACTTGGAGAATCTTTTTGCTAGGGAAAATATGGGGGATAATCTGAGATTTAAGGCACTGTGTTCAAGTTTCCCAAGTTGGTAAGACATACCTTTTATTCTTAGAGACCTTATAAGGAAGTTATCTCTGGAGCACGAATAATTATGATACCAAGTTAATACAAAGGCTTATGAGACGTGAGTGAAAGAGTCTATCCATCTGGGACGTCAGAAGAACCTCTATGGAGGAGGAGGCATTTACAATGTACTTGGAAATATAGAGAAAATTTATCTAGACTGGAGTGAATGTAGGTGTGGGTTTGTGTGCGACCAAAGTCACGGAAGTAGAGAACTGTCAGATGTGTTTAGGAATCATTCAGTTTTTTCCAGGGGGAAATATGATATTCTTGAGAGTCAAGCTGAGGCATTTGTATTCGGTTTTGGGGGCAATGGGAAAGAGTAATCAAGTGGTTGGGCTGTATTTGAAAAAGGTAGTGGTGCACAGAATGGACTAGAGTGAGGAGACAAGTTGAAACGGTCCAGGAGTAAGTCTTAAGGAGAACCTGAACTGAAACTTTGGCAGTAGTCTTCCCTGGGGGGAAAGTATGGCGCTGAGTAAATGAATGTATGAGAGTGGCAGCGTTAAAACTTGGGGCCTGGGATAATGACAAAATCATTCACAGAGATAGGGAGGTCAGAAGGAAGGGCTGGAATGGGAAGGAACGTGATCTTGAGGAAATGCCAAAAGAGGGACATGGAAGAGAGAAGGAAAGAGAGGGAGAGAGAAGGAGTCAAGAAAGAGACAGGTGGGAAGAAAACCAGGGAAGGTGGGCAGGTCATCAACGTCCACTGAAGAGAAGTGAAAGGGGATGAAGCTTGAGGCAGTCACTGAGTTTGTCCCTTAGAAGAAAGTTATTGGCAAGCCTTGGGAGATTGCTTTCAGTAGATCTCTATGTGTAGAAGGGGACTGAAAAGAGCAGAAAGGAATGAGTGTAGACAGTAGGGTACAGCTCTTTGAAGAAGTGTGCTTGATAATGTTTTTTTTTTTTTTTAAAGATTTTTTATTTTTTTTTTCCTTTTTCTCCCCATAGCCCCCCGGTACATGGTTGTATATTCTTCGTTGTGGGTCCTTCTAGTTGTGGCATGTGGGACGCTGCCTCAGCGTGGTTTGATGAGCAGTGCCATGTCCGCGCCCAGGATTCAAACCAATGAAACACTGGGCCTCCTGCAGCGGAGCGCGCGAACTTAACCACTCGGCCACGGGGCCAGCCCCGATAATGTGTTTTTAAACAAAGTTTTATTGATATAGTGAAGGATAAATATAATGAAGAAAATTGGGGAGAGAGCACGGCTCGTGTTCATTCAGTAAATCTTTTTTAGCCCACTGTGCGCTATGCATAGGACCAGGCAATGGAGCAAAATAATCAGCAAAACAGACACTGTCTCTGCCTCATGAAGCCTGGAATGGGGAAGACAGATAGTCATCAATGAATCCAAGTTATTTAAATACAAACTCTGGACAAGCACCGTGAAGGAAAAGTACAGGTGGCTAGGAGAGAGAACTGATCCAGTCTGGGGCGTGGTGTTAATGGCACTAGTTAAGAAATGAGCTGAGAGCTGAAAGGGAAAGCAGTATGGCTGCGGGGAGAGGGCTGGAGGGAACAGCATTACAGAGCTCTGAATTAGGGAGTTGGCAGGGGGTGGCTGGACATGCATGACATATGGCAGGAGCCAAAAACGTTTAGAGTTAGTGGGAGGTCCTCCTTTTTTGTATTCTAGGGTAGATTAAAAATGTAGATTATGAGTGTGAGTGGCCCGGAGCAGCTAGTGCATGCAGAAGGAAAATTGAAGATGTCAGGAGCTGTCTTGCTTTCTGCCAGGTTAATAATACAAACCAGTGATTGTTAGCTCTAAAGGCTGTTTTATTTTACTGAAGAGCCTGAAATGTATGTTTCCTGGGGACTAACATTCAGACCTGCAGTTTTCCATAGGTGTGCTTCGTTTTAGGCAGCAAATGTATTTCTGGAGAATTGTGGCTAATTCACATTTTCGTAAATTGACTAATTTTAAACACAGCAGGGAGTGTACTTTTCAAAGGAAACCTATGGTGCATCCTTTTACAAAGTACAGAATCTTTTCGGAAAATAGATATGTTTTGTAAATCTCTTTGCATAGGGTGCAACTATGCTGAGAAGCATGGATATTCGTATATACTCAGGATATGACAATAAGCAAAGAAGGTCTTCTGAAAACAAGAGCAGCTTCTTTCCAAATTCTTTGGTCTGTAAATATTTTTGTAGGATGGCCCCATCTTCCCGTCATCTTTCTTATTTTTAGAAAGCTCATTCATATAAACAACCTCTGATTTCATTTTAATTGGAGATCACAACTTCTTGAGAATTCTAAGGAGGTATTTTGAGAAGAAAGGGGCAGGTGTCTGTATTTTTCAAGATACGCACTTTTCTTTCTTTGTGTTCTTCTTGAGTTGCTGCTCAGAAAAAACATGATGTCTTTGTGGAAAAAGGCAGCACTGGTTGCCTTGATTGCTTATTCTCAGGGGCTTGACGTAACAGTGATACTGCACTCCGATTCAGGTGTTCTGGGCTTGTATTCTTGGCGCTTCCAGGTGACACTGCAGACGTTACCCTGGAGAGTGATAGTGATTTTTTTTCTTCTTTTCGTGATGGCTTCTATGTCTACTTGATATGGAATTTATTGAGAGAGGAGGAACTTTTTCCAATTGCTCATCTCCCTCTGAGAATCATAGATTCTAAGAGAGTTCTTGTGTCTACTGCAGGGTTTGGTATGACAGATATTTATGTTTGATGCAGAATCAAATACAAAATATACTTAACCTTTATTCAGTTTGCATTATAAATGTGTTCTATATGCTTTCAGCCACAGTGAATTATATTAATAACCTGTTATTGTAAAAGCGTCAAGAGTGTTTTCTGTCTCTTGGCATGATTATTTATCTGCTAAAAGTATAGGGCTTATTTTAACACTCTTGACAAGAAGAAGAAAAAAATTTTAGTGAAACATTACTTTCAAGCAGTTTTTTTTGAGATTAGTCCAAAAGATAGCTGTAGAGATGACACAGGGAAAATGTCTGGTACATAGGATCTGAAATTGTCCCTCCCCCATTTAATTATGCAGAGAACATGGAGATTTGATTCATAGGTGCACTAACTCATTGATTTCACTTTCCATAAACAGTTTTGTCATTTAAAAAAACAAATGGGGGCTGGCCTGGTGGTGTAGTGGTAAGTTCACGCACTCTGCTTCCGCAGCGCAAGGTTCACGGGTTCAGATCCAGGGCGTGGACCTAGCACTGCTTGTCAAGCCACACTGTGGCAGCATCCCACATAAAACAGAGGACGGTTGGCACAGATGTTAGCTCAATGACACTCTTCCTCAAGCAAAAAGAGAAAGATTGGCAACGGATGTTAGCTCAGGGCCAATCTTCCTCACACACACAAAAGTAAGTAAAAAAAATAAGAAGAAGAAATGAAATGCTCCATACATGTGTGAAAAGAAAAAAAAGTCTTAATTTCCTCTCTGTCCATGTCCATTTGTGAGTAAATTCTCCTTGGGCACACCATTGTAAAACACTAAATTAGAGATTTGGGGATATCTTACCTGATTCTTGACCTGGACACGAATGCTATGAAGAATGAGCATGAGAAGCTGCATTCGTATCTGAGTGTAGCATGCTGGTGAACTTCAGTGAGCCCCTGCTCTGTTACGTTTGCTGGTGCTGTGGGTGAGGAGTGAAGTACTGGTCATTCATCCAGTGTTGAGGTTTAAGTCATTGGAACAGTATTTTTTTTTTTTAAAGATTTTTAAAAATTTTTTTTCCTTTTTCTCCCCAAAGACCCCCGGTACATAGTTGTATATTCTTCGTTGTGGGTCCTTCTAGTTGTGGCATGTGGGACGCTGCCTCAGCGTGGTTTGATGAGCAGTGCCATGTCCGCGACCAGGATTTGAACCAACGAAACACTGGGCCACCTGCAGCGGAGCGCGTGAACTTAACCACTTGGCCACAGGGCCAGCCCCCATTGGAACGGTTTTTAATTTTTTTCTTATGGCTAGTTGAACATTGCATAGTTACTTATTTATAATATTTTTAAAAAAATCACACTATTTATTCCTTTCATCAGGAAGCCAGGATCTGGATTACTACAACAACTTTCTGAGTCTGCTTTCTACTCTAGGCCCACTCCTTCCCAACCTTTCATGTTTATTATTGCCAGATTCCTGTTTCTAAACAGCAATTTGTTGATTCTTTTCTCCAGAACTTACATTTGGTTTCCGTTGACTATGACAGTGGAGTACATATTTCAACACAGCTTTCAGAGCTTCTGTGGCTTCGTTTTGCCTTGGTGATCCAACACTATCTCCATTTATCCAAAAATGAACCCTCTTGACCAGTTGAGAAGTCTCATTAGTCCACCGGTCTCCCTCTGCCCATATACCCTATGCGCATTCCTAGGTTGTTTTCTTTGCTCATTCTGTCCTTTTATTTTTCCCATAATGCTGAATGGCTCCTCTGTCTATCAAGCATCTCACCAGTAAATACACACCACCCTCTGGGTGTGCATGAATGATTTTCCCTACAATGAGATCAAGGTGCTGGTTTCTTGGCTATCTTATATTAAACAGCTGTTGGATTGCATCAGAGTACTTTTATATCTAACAACCAGGAAATTACCAATAAATCTAAGTAGAAAAATTAATGAAACAAAAACCAAGGGTAGAAGCTTAAAGAAAACTTAAGAAAGACAATTGGGAGTTTTTTGAGAATAGTTGCTCTGGGAAAAACGGGATGGAAGCCAATTACACACCTCTTCCTGAACATCAGGGCTCATTGAGGTCTATGGGTCCTTGTGACAAAGGATTCCCAGGGAAAGCTTACCTGAGCATCATAACAGAGGGATATAAGTCATCTGTGAGTATTTATATTGGTCCTTACTCATTTACCTTCCCACGATTCTTCCCTTTATCTTCCAATATCAGGGTCCCAGTACTATGTCTTGCAATTAGAGGCAGCTGAAATGTACAGATATTTTCAGAGCTGCTGGCTGGATTATATGACAGGGGAAGTAGCGGGAAGTGGTGTGTTGGTTGGTCATTACGTTTAAGCTTTTATTCCAGTTTGTTGATCCAGAAAGTTCATCCAACAGGATATCCAGAAGCCGATAGTGTTATAGATACCAACACACTATCCAGACTCATGAGGGGCCAGTGTGTAAATCAGAATGCCAGCTTATTAATTGGCAGTGGTGGATGTTCCTTTTCAGTGGCCAGAATGTATCGTTTTCTGGGTACCCTAGAAACCAAGAAATCTGAAGGAGGGACTAAGGGTTGCCTGGTGAGCGTGATATCAAAACAAATGGCAGTAGGCCATTTGAGGAGTGCTTCCCTCAGTCCAGAGAAAGGTCTGGTGAACTATTCCTACCCCACAAAAGAGAAATTAATAATGTTAATGTAAAGAGATGAAGTGAAGCATGTGCCCCTTTCCACAAGAATCAGAGGAAAGCAATTTGGTGTGAGGAATGCTTGATGACGAAACTTAGGGAAGAGGTCAAGAAGAAGAGATAATAAGGCCATAAAAAAAGAATGCAGTACAACTTATGTTAATAGGAGTAAGAGGAATTTCCAATGGAAACTGATAGGCTTACGTATTTAAAAGAATTTTTTGTGTGTGGTATTGAAATGTTTTTAGATTTTGGATCCTTGGGGAGAAACAGCTGCAGCTTCTCCCCTCAGTGGATACTGAGCTAGATATCCCTTACTTTCTGTAGAGTTTTACTAACTCAACAAGGCAACAAAAGCCACTGCCATTCAAAGCCTGAAGAGGTAGAAGTGGAAGACTGAAGAAGGGACAGAAGGACAGTGACGCAGGCAGAAGAGGCAGATTCTGGGAAAAGGAGGGATGGGGTGCATACTCCCAGCAATAGCATTGGGAGGTGGGTGGGTGGGAGGTTGTGGGAAGTAAAGAAGCAAGAGGAGAAATAGAGAATGAGGATGGCACAAATGGAATGACTTTGAACGATTTGGAGAGCATCTATGTTGGATGGAAAACAGCCCTGGAAGTCTAGATGGACCAGCCCTGGAGGTCTGCCCTGGTTGGTGTTGAGAGGAGCAAAGTAGATGACCAGAGGCAAACACTCGATGTCCCTCTACCTCTACTCTTGCCACCCCCACTTAATTTTGTATGACTTTGTAACTGTCACTGAAAGTCTTTCCTTTAAGAACCATTTAAGCTTTCATCCAAGTCTGGACCATGTTAGCTGTGGGGAAAATTTGATAATAGTGTAATTAAAGAGATAGAAGAACAATTTTTCAGCCTCAACTGCCAGAAGCTCCATTTCAAATTCAAACAGGCTTAAATAAAAAGGAAATTTATTGATTTATGTAACACAAATATCCATTCGCCTCAGAGTGATTTTAGAGGGCCAAAAGCTCTCCCCAGGACCCAGCCTCCTGCCCTCTTTTGGTGGTTCTTCCATCTGCTTTGTCTGATCAGGGGGCCCCTTATAGGTCCAAGTTCACATTCACTCTATTTCAAGTCAAGTGGAAAAAATGTACCACTTCCTGATAGCCGCACAGCAGATTCTGGGATTCTGTCTATGGGGCCATTCCCGGTCACCGTGCTAACCCCTAAACAATCATGGAGGTAGGGAGACTTTGCTCTTGGACCGGGCTTGCTTCACTGGGAACAAATGGGTTGAGTGTGGGAAGGGTGGTTTCCTGAGGGCAAGTCAGTTACTGAAGAATGAGGAGTGGAAGCAGGGCAGGAGGAAGCATCAATACCCATTGTACTCTTCTCCATAGACGTGGAAGCTTAGCAGCCTTGCCTTAGTGTGGATCACCTGGCTCAAGACTCATCTAGCTGCAGAACAGACAGAACTGGAGAGTCAGTAAAGTCCAGCTCCCCAGCTTCTCCCTCCCCACAGATTGCTGGGAACAAACTCTGTGGAGCAGGAAGAAAGTAGATGGCAAAGTTTACATAATAACCTTAGTTATTAGTTGAGCAACTACTTTGTGCCAACATCTTATATTATCTAATTTAATTCTTCAAATAACGTTATGTTTTAGGGATTGTTATAATACTCATTTTAGAGATAAGAAAATTGAAGATGAGAGGCTCAAAATATCTAAGATAATACAGCTGGGAAATACAGATTTGTTTTTCTAGTGCACACTGTGCACTAATCTGTATTTATTTGCTTTTGTGCTGTCACCTTCGCTAGAATGTAAGCTCCATGAGGGCAAGGACCTTGTCTATCTTCTTCACCATTGAGTTCCCAGTGCCCAGAAAAGTGTCTGCAAAATAGCAGGTGCTTTGAAAACAATCCTTACATACTTGGCAAAATAGTGAGTTCTATGCTATCCAAAAACCTCACGGAATAAGCGAAAACCAAATACCTTAGATATTTGTAAATTTTATTGCTCATTTCATCAGTTTCAAAACATTCTTGAGCTTTACATTCTCCTTGACATCTATCCCAATTCTACACACCAACATGTATTTCTGCTACCCCACAGTGCAGGCTCCCAGCTCAAGTCAAGCAGACTGGCTAGCTTGCTATCTGACATGCTCATATGTGTCTCTGCCTGTCCATGACGCACCTGGAAACTTCTGCCCACTTCTGTTATCTACAATTACCTGATTGTACCCCGATAAAGAAGCAGACATTGATAAATCCTTTAATATTGAAATAAAATCCTGATTTCTCTAAAAAATTCCCGAGACTGTCAAAGCTGGGCAATCCTTTGAAAAGCTCAAGTAATTACGCTTTCTCTATGCTGGTAACAGCAAAACTTTGAAGAATTCCTACCCAGTCTTCTTGGCGTTTTGGTGGGGCGGGTAATTGTTATCAGATATTTAAAAAGCAGAAATGAAGGCGAGGAATTAGATATTTGTGTGGCTCCAAAGAGCAGAACTAGAACAGAGATGAAAGCTATTGGGAGGCAGATTTGAGATCAATATACAATGTAACTTTCAAATAATTAGAACTTCGCAGATGGAACAGGCTTCGAGAAGGGTGAATTTACCACCATGGGAGGAATTTGAGCATGTTATGGGGAGAGATTCAAGGAAGTGGAGAGAGGTTGAACTGCTTTACCACATATTCATAACCTCTAGGTTTATAGCTCCTCACTGGGACAGGCCATTCGGGGTTGTGGAGACTTCGGAAAGGGCTGAAATGTGTTACACTATGCGTAAATGTGACATCAACTTTATTCAATGTTAAAGTTGAGAAGCTAGGGTTAAGAATAAGTTTGCTTTTGAGAGAGCATAAACAAGCAAGAATGAGAAAGGGAGCATGGGAGGGGGCATGGGGAGGGTGTGGAGAGAAAGAGGGAGAAAGAGAGAGGGGGAGAGAGAGAGAGATGTGGTCTGTATGCAAGAAACAGAAGAACACTCACTTTGGCATTTTGTTCTTCATTCATAAAGGATGTACTCTCTTTGTATCCACTTTGACACCATTATCACATCTATTGTGGGAAGATACAATTTCCCCTAAATATGGGAAATAAGCCTGATTTCTAGGCTTTTTCTTTTGCGATCAATAACACCTGGGAGAGTGACATGATTTGTGACAGGAGCAGTATGGAGCCCGTGTCAGCTGTGTAGGCCAGACTCTAGCTTGTGCTGTATCTTGTAATATTTAATACTTAGCTCTGGTGCACTTTATAATCATTACCCGATCTTCGCAGCATCCCTGACAGGTAAGCGGTGCCATTCCCAATTTAAAGATGAAACAATGGAAGTGATTTAAGACTCCAAGAGTGAGTTTCAGGGCCACAAACAGAAGCTTAAATGCCTCAGCTGTCAGTTTAATGCTTAAGTTCCTTGATTAACTCTTTTCAACCAGTGATTCTTGGACTGGTGCTGGTCCACAGATGTGCTTTCTGCCAGCTTGGGCGTAGCTGGCATTACGTTGGAATTGCTGCTGCTGCTGTCCTGGCAGCTGGAGCGCTCCCAAATAGCCTTGAAGGTCACGAGGGCTGCCATCTCTCTTTGTCCAAATGTCGGTTCCCTGTTCAGAATGTTAATCCTGTGGTCTCTGGTCCATGATTCTTTTCCTTAGAATTCTAGTCTCTAAGCCCGAGTATATTTATGTGCGTGTGTGTGTTTGTGGGGTGGTATGAATGTGTGTGTGTGTATCTATGTGCATATATCTGTATGAGTATGTATGTGTATATTTGTGTAAGTATGTCTGTGTATGTGTGTCAGTGTCTGTGTATGTGTGCATAAGTTTGTGTATGTCTGTATATATTTGTATGAATATGTGTGTGTGTGTGTGTGTGTGTGTGTGTGTATCTTGGTGGGTGTATGTGTGTGTGTATTATCCTGCTATCCTTACTTTACCTCAACTTGTGCCTTATTTCTTACTACTTTCAAAGACAGACTGAATGAACTTTTATCATTGTATCATTCTGCCAACAACCTTCTGAATACTAATAAGAGAAAATTATTTTTCCTGGGAAAAATATTGCTGTGCATCCTGACATTTTTGGCAAGTCGTTTTCTACTCATAATGGGAAGTTTTGATAAAGTGAATTATCTTTTGTGTGGAGTTTCTTTCCTTTGTATTTCTCTGTGCCCACCATTCTCTCAGTTTTCTATTAAATTACTATTTTCTCTGTATTACTTTACAAGTTGTAATTGCTTTGTTATCAGAAAGAGAGAGGTAGGTTCATTTTATCCTTTTATCACCTAGCGTCTTGGTGAATGAATTGTAGCACTCCTCATTACCATACCTTTGTTCTGCTCGGTTTTTAACGATAATTGCCCGTGTCATTTCTTGTAATATAAGCTATAGAAATCTTCTGGTTATAGAAGAGAGCGATTAACAAGTCAGAATATATTTTCAAAATGAATTGATAAGGAAATTTCATGTTTTATTTAAAAGCATTAATTAGATGACAAGGAACTCATGAAATGAAATAAACAAAAGATGGACAAATGACATTGTCACAGCAAGTCCAGGAAAGAAGTACATGAACGTGTGTTTAATTGAGACAGAACACTATCTGGGTGGATCTGGCCAGTCATTCTACCACACCCAAATCTATAACCCTTTTGAATTTTTTTTCTTTTTCCCGTGGGTGCTCCCCATCTTTCTCTTCTTTAAATGCCAGACTGCTTTCTGATTTTGTATTTCTTGATGAGAGAACACATTTATATCTTTATATTCAGAGTTGTTACACTGAGCATAACAGGGGACTGAACTTGTGCAAGCCAAAGGCTCCACACTGCTCTCTTCTGTCAGCTGGCGGTATTGCCTGTCCAACCAATCACGTGAAGTCAGGTGAAACCTGTGAGTACTTGGTGAAGCATCCAACTGTTACATACCTGTGGATGGAGTTACTCTGTGGAATGGAGAAGGAGATCAAGGAGCAGTAGAGCAAGGAATTTCTTGCTCAAGATAATCATAGGGTGAATTCCGAAGGAAGTCGTATGCTTTGGAAGCAGAGTCCTACTTCTTCCTCGTTGATTTAAATCTTCTGTCAACCTCAGCTTTGTCACTATTGCCAGATTCTGAGCTACTCCAATTCCAGGACCTTACTTTGGAGAAAAGGGAAGGATCCTTGTCCTATGCTCCTTTTGCTATTTTGATAAAGGTGAGGACAGTTCAGCTCAACCAAAATAAAGTTGTAGTTTTCCAAAAAAATTTTTTTTCTCTCAAAACAAAGAGAAAGCATGCTAGAATTTACAAGAGCATAGAGTTGAGTACGTGTGTAATTTTCTGGTCCATATTCCACTCTGTCTAGTGGCAGGTGAGATTTGGTAATCCTACTACTAACCTGAAGTGGATCTGTGTTTTAACTGCTTCCACGTTCTAAATCCTGTCCAGGGTCTCTTGCCAGGACCAGTGGAAGTTGTTTTCTACTCATAATGGGAAGTTTTGATAAAATGAGTTATCTTTTGTAAAGTTGTATTCCTTTGTATTTCTCTGTGCCCACCAGTCTCTCAGTTTTCTATTAAACTATTATTTTCTCTGTATTACTTTACAAGTTGCAATTGCTTTGTTAGTAATTGCTTTCTACGAGAAACTGCTTCCTGGTTTTCCCTAAGGTGTGGGTGAAATAGATCAGCTCCTTCTGATTCAGGAAGATGTTTTTATGTGGGAACATAATGATCCTTCTCCTGAATCCCAGTTGGTGCTTCTCACCTGTAGGGAAAGTCCTCTTGAATTCAAAACTGTGCTTATACTGTTCTGAGCGTTAGTGCTGTTGTGGTCAATACCATTCATTCTTCCATCTCTACCACCTAGCATGGAGTCTAATGCATCTTAGGGCCTCAATAAATATTTTTTGCATAAATGAATGGAAGATATACTTTCTATTCTCAAGATATTTGGAGTTAGACGCAAGAGCTTCCAGTTTAGTGCTGTGGGCCCCTGGAATTCCTGTCCTCATACTTGACCTTTTCCCTTAAACTTGCCTCACTAGATGGTTCAGCCTTGTTTAACTTTTTGATGATGCTCAGCAGTTCTTGCTAACATCTGGAGAGAGTTCATGGCAGGGGACATATGGACCAAGTCAACACGGACTTTCCCATAGGCCGACTGTAATAAATTGCTTCCTTGCCGTAACAAGAGGCAGACTTGCTCTCCAGCCTGTGTCTGCTTACGTGTTTCTCTTTCTGTTTGAGGAATCCCTCTAGCTTCGCTCGTCTACACAGCAGGGGTGGCTGTTTTGTCCCAAGCCCACTGGTTGAATGAAACATTGAGTTTTGCTCTCCCAGCTCTGCTTTCTCGCCCACATCCTCTCCACTGTTCAGGTACCTTGTGGGAAGCATGAGCCCAAATCACATTCCTAGAGTTTTACATCTTCAAAGCTACTTTTTTTTTCTCTCCACCAATGAATATGCTCTTACAGTTAATGTTTGAAATTAGAATTTAGATTTTCTGATTCCTAAACTAGTGCCATTTTTGTGTTATAATACTTTTAAAGATTTAATGTCTTTTGGAAATATGGGGTTGACTTAATGATACTTACTATGGTACTAATTGTTAATCATCGTGACACTTAATTGTATTCTAAATCAATTTTCTCTCTTTTCCTCGATGGCTTAGCAACCTTGTAAGAATTGTCTTATATATATATTTTTGCCATTCCGTCATTGACCACTTCTTCCAGACTTTTGCAGTCTGGCTTTTATATCTGTCACCTTTTCTCAGACTGTAATTGTCCTAGAAATTGATAAGCTCAGTGGTTTTATTGAGTGCCCTCTTCCTGTATTTTTCTGTGGTGCTGGAGGCTGACGCTCAATTTTCCCTTCTCTTAGCATCAAAGACATGGCACTCTCCAGATGCTACTGTTCTATCGCATGTAATTCCCTTTTGAAAATCTTTTTAACTATGAAAAATTTCAAACATATACAGAAGTAGAAAAAATAGTATAATGAATCCCTCTTTACCTCTCAGCCAGTTTCAATAATGGTCAACTCTTTGCTCTTCTGATTTTCTCTATCTCCTCGTACTTTATTTTGCAGGGGATTAAAGCAAATCTCAGACTGCATATAATTTGAACTATAAATAATTCAGTATGTATCTCTCAAGACTTAAGAAAATAACCCTGATGGCATTAGCACACCTGAGCATTAATGATAATTCCTTAGAATCATTCAGGAATCAGTCTGCATTCAATTCCCCTGTTCATGCCTTCTATTTTGGAATATGAATCATTTGTCAGAATTTTCCTCACGCTGGATCTGGCTGATTGAATCTTGGGGTGTCTTCAATATGTCTTTCTCTCCTCCAAATTTTTTGTAAAGTGGTAGTTAGATCTAAAGCAGCACTGTCCAATAGAAATATAATGCAAGCCACTTATGTAATTGAAAATATTCTAGATAGCGCTAAATTGCCCTCCACAGCAGCTGCACTATTTTGCACTCCCACCAACAGTGTATGAAAGCGCTCATTTTCTTAGAGCCTTGCAAACAGTACTCTGAACCGTCAAGCATAAGGGTATTTGTCAATCTGATTTGTGAGAAATAGTATCTCATCATGGTTTTAACCTACATTTCTCTTATCAAGAACCAGGTTAAGCATCTTTTCAGATGATTAAAGCCTATTTCTTTTTCCTAGTCCTATCTTTTGCCCATTTTCTATTGGATTGTTGATCTTTTTACTCTCATTCTTTACAAGTTCTTGGTATATGAGGTGTGTTAGATCTTTGAGTTTGATATAAATATAAATTGCAAATATTTTTTTCACATGTCCTTCCTTCTTAACCTTTTCCTCTGGCTTTTCCGTCTTCTCCATTCCCATCTGTAGCACTGTTCCGTGGTTCTGCCACCGTACCTCTTAACATTGCTCTTTCCATTTCTTTTTCATGAGCTTATCCATGTCAAGAACTCAACACAGTTATATCCAAACTGTGAGCTCTTCAAGGGAGGGATTTCTGTTATATTAATCTTTGTATTTCCAGGACCTGACGCAGTGGCTCACTCATGTGAAATGTTTGATACAGTGACTATTTGAACCTCTGTGTTGTGATATTTAAAACTTATAAGTTTTAACCTCTAGTTGTGTATCTTTGTTCATGTTGTTCTTACCTTCTGGAATTGCCTTCTTTTTTTCTACATCTGAACTGATTCAAATTTTACCTTTCTTTCCAGGCTCCTCTGTGCGTCTTCGTCTGTGAAATCTTTCCTGATGTCCTCAATGGGATCTTTCCTTTCTTCGAAATCTTTTATGCTTTGTAACTCTCTTTTGGTTCTTACCATGCGACCCCTTCCCCTTACTTGTACCCTTCACAGAGCCTCGTACACAGGCTGCAAAGAAAAGAAGAGTTAAGTTAAACTAAATATAAATGATGTGTTCTTTATCCATTTTTGTATTTGTCTTATCTTTCCTATCTAAGTTACCATCATAAGTTTCTTGAAGACACATCAGCTCAGACTCAAACACTGGAAGTATTTCAAGCACTCGATATCTTATTAAATAAAATTAACTTGGTTTAAAAGTAGACTAAGAATTTTAGTGTTAGTTACAGGACTGAGGGTGTTATTAGATAAGAATCCATACGGTGCAGCTGGAAGAGGAACATTTCTGGCCTAAACTCAGCCATAATTAGCAGATAAGGAACTTAACCTAGAGACGTCAGTCACCTGGTTAAATTACTTCAACAGTCTGAAGATGTTTTCTTTTTTCTTTCTTTGGGGAGTGGGTGCAGAATTCATTTGCAAAATATCGAGTTACTCATAATTCTTAGAATATAAAACATTATTTTCCTTGGGCTGTTCAAGGTTCCTTTCTTGTTTCAATTATTCATTTTTCATCTCAGAACCCCACCCCTGTTCCTTCTACCCTGTCAATACTCACTTGAATGTGTTTGATACATGTCTTCAGATATGCATCTTTATAAAATATATAGTGTTGTTTTGTGTGACGTTGGGTTTGGCCACGTCGATGTTTTAATCAATAAAATGAGGGAGAAGTGACAATGCACCAGATTCAAGTCTATGCCTTAAAAAGGACTTGAATGTTTTCATTTGCTTTCTTATGCTTTTGCTGTCACCAAGAGAATATCCTGGTGGTCTTGGGAGGAGGTGACTACTGTTTTCAGATACTTGATTATGAAACTCTTATTTCTGAAGATATTTTGCTTGCTGTGGTGATGTTGGACTTCAGTAAACAAAATAGGACCTGGAAGCAACATCACGTGGGATTGTGTGGGAATACCATCGTTAAAATCGTTTAGGGAAGCTACTAAAAGTACAGATCTTTTGGTTCATCCAGAGATTCTGAATCAGAAATTCACTGGTGGGGCCGAGGAGCATGTATTTTAAAAGGTGTAGCAACTGATGCAGATATGAGTAGTTCTGGGGTCACATTTTGAGAAACACTGGTTTGTTCTCTTCTCTATAATATCATGTGGTAAATATAAAGGTATATGAAATTTATCTATCATCTGTTCATGGCCAATCTCTTTATCTCGTTCATATATCTCAGACATATTAACTTTTAAATGTTCAATTAATATGTTTAGAAAGCAGGAACATACTGCCTCATGGAGATTTAAAAATGAACTTTAAACTGACACTTTTTAAGAGATGGCCTGCTTAAAGATGCCATTCACCAGTGATCTCACCACTCTCTCTACACATTGAGTTTCTCTGCTTTTAGATTTTTCTCTCTCATGGAGAAATCTTTTCTCTGACCTGAAGTTATGAACTTTTAAGTCACTAAACAAAGTCCACATTTCCTGATTCACCCATCAAATGGACATTGCTGTTCTATGTGTAGGTAAAATAGAAAACTGACTAGGTGAGATATTCCACAGATGCTTAAGGCCCCTTTGACCTGAACTATTTTTCTCATCTACTCAGTCATAGGACCCAGAATTCCCATCAGCCCACAGCATTGAAGGTTCCTGATAAAATGAACTTGTTATTTGAGAAGGGCTAACACAGTCTCCTTTAATGGTCACAGATACTGTTGGTAGAAATAGTTTCTCAGATTTTCAGCTAGTCACCTATTTAGGACTTAGATAATGGGCAATTTTAATAACAAGATAGGGGACAAGAAATATCAGAAATATGGATCATTTTACAGGACAGGCCTAGCAGAATATGTACCTGGACAAACTGGGCAAAGGCAGGTCTGACAGGAAAGGGCACTGGATAGTCCTTTAGACTTATTTCCACTTGCAATTTTTTCTTAGGGAAAGAGGACTTTGTTTATAATGGTTTCCTATTTCTTTCCTATTTCTTATAATGAATGTTTATGTTCAGCTAAATGCTGCTCATACAGTTTTTAATGCTGAAAGCTTTTGGGCTAAGAAGTAGTCTTTAGGTGCCAATTATTATTTTAATGCTAAAGTTAAATAAGGAACCAAGAATTTTGCAGAGAAGCATGCCTCATTTGCATCTTGATTAAAAAATATCTGTGAAGGGGCTGGCCCCATGGCCGAGTGGTTAAGTTCACGTGCTCCGCTTCTGTGGCCCAGGGTGTCGCTGGTTCGGATCCTGGGCATGGACCTAGCACTGCTCATCAAGTAGTGCTGAAGCGGCACCCCACACAGAGGAACCAGAAGAACCTACAACTAGGATATACAACTACATACTGGGGGGCTTGGGAGAGAAGAAGAAGAAGAAGAAAAAAAGATTGGCAACAGATGTTAGCTCAGGAGCCAATCTCTAAAAAAAGAAAAAAAAAATGTGTGAAGATTGGGGCAGGAATTGAACAAATAAGCTTTGTATATGGATCATATATTTTTTTTCTGGTTAGAATTGGGAAATATTCTTTCCATAGGAGCGATTTGAAGTGGCTGGAGGTAGAATCGATCATTTATAAAGATCTCCTTAGTGAATTTCAAATAGCTTTCCTGGTTGTGTTTGTGTGCATGCTCGTGTGTACCCAGGTGTGTATTTAGTGGGTAGGTGCATGAGTTTGTTTCTCTCCTTAAAGCTGCAAAAACCAACCAAACAAAACAGAACACCCTTCCCCCAAACCTGTCTTTTAATGTTGTAAAACATTCATTTTGGTTAGAATTAAATTCTTTGTACCTGTGCCAGGGGTTATTATTGTCAACCTCCTTCCATCTTGGATATACTGTGATTTGTAAGGTTTGGATTTTTTCCTTTTGCACTTGGGCATTATAACCATGTAGTATCTGACACAAACTGCCCGTCAGTCCTAAAAATTTCTTTGTGTGGTTGGAAGATATCCTTTATTATTCTTTTCTTGGTCATGTATCAAATGCTTTACCTTGTCACTTGTGATTTTTCATCCTTTTTTGGTCATGTTGTCAATGCTATCTAAAATTTTATTTAGGACCATATTTTGCTCACAGCTATCACAAATATAATTAAGATTTTGATATGGAAGCTGATTTTATTTTTGAATCTTGCTTTTTATCCACACTGCCAATTCACTAAAAAAAAAAATCTTAGTACCGTGTTCACTCAGGTCCCAGGAGCGCCAAGTTGCTTAATAAATATGATTTGATAGTGGTTAAAGTGACATTTTTCAGCCATCCATGTCCTTGCCAAGTGTTAATCTTTGTGTTTATACAATTTTGCTTATTTGAAGCAATAAACATCCTTTATGAGCCATCTCCTAAAGCTAGGGGTCAGTGTCAACTGCTGTGGGAAGAGTGCCACAAGTTTGCTCCTTGACATTATGTTCAAAATGTAACAAAAGAATATATACTTGAAGCTATTGGGGATCTCATTTTGGTGGAGAAATAGGAGATCAAATATGTTAGCTATATAAAAGGGGCCCTTACCAGGGATAGTTAACCTTATCATGGTTTTTATTTTATTGTTGTCTGTATGGTGGGAAGGAAAGAGGAATGGAATGGGTATACTTTAGTCTTATTTGACCAGACCTTATTCAAAAGCCATTTAAATATCAGGATTACATATAGCAGTAATGGATGGGATGGTATTTGATATTATAATATTAGCACGAGTGATTTAAGTTATGGACTATGGGCTATCTTTTTAATAACTGGAAAACGTCTTAATGTCCTGATCCTTTAGTGCAGGGGTGGCAAACTACAGCCTGTGGGCCAAATACTACCCACAGCCTGTTCTGTAAATAAGTTTTATTGGAATACGGCCTCACCTATTCATTCCCATATTGTCTGTGGTAACTTTCATGCTACAGTGGCAGAGTTGAGTATGATCTGCAAAGTCTAAAATATTTACTACCTGGCCCTTTACAGAAAAAGTTTGTCAACCCACATTTTGGTTGAATCAAATGTCCTACGTGTAGGCTTGTTGGGATATTTGTCTATTTTGGTAATTATATTTGGGAAAGCTGATAAAAAGATGTTTGCCGCTTGTTCCACATTTTGTGTCTTTGAATACACAATTTATTTCTAGAATGAATTAATTTTCATCCAAGGATTTATTATTTGAATCTGTGAAGGAGTCATTACTTTGTCTGTGTTGTGTGCCAGTATCTGATTGTCCTCAACAGACTGCAGGGGGACAATCACATGTGCCAATTCTGTGGGGGTTGTTTGTGTGTGAGAGAGAGAGGAAAAAGGTGTTTCTTTTGATTGAGTTCCTATGCATTTCTTTTGAGTTATTTACATTGGCTGTTTTACTCTTCAGTCCATTTCTTGCTAGATTAAAACCTATTGTCCACGCCTGGCTGTAGTCTTGACTTCAGTCAGCATTTGGAAAATGGAAGCAGTTGGCATTTGCTTAATATTTAACTTTTGATGAGTTCATTCTTATTTATTTGTTTTTGTCCAAGTAATATAGGCCCAAAGTAAGAAATCAGAACACAGAAGAGCTTAGGATGAGAAGCGAAACTCTCCTGCCCTAACTCTCACACTCACAGGCTTATTTCCACCAGCATCTCTTCTCACGTTAAAAAAAACATCTAGCAGTTATCTGAATCGAACTTGTCAACCACTATGTCTTGATTTAATGACCTTGCACCATTTCCACCTACTCCCTACTATGAAAGATGTGGATTTGACTCACTCATCCTCCATGCTCATCTCCTTCTCCTAAACTTGGTTCTTTTCATAACTTTAGAAAGTATATCAATAATTCTATTTCTTGTTCCCCTTATTTTAGTCGATTGACTTGATTTTGCTCTAAGATGAAATCATTAGTGCCTTTATCATTCCCTCTGCCTCTCCTTTACATTTTTCTCTTCCCACCTTTGTTCAATTTAATTTCTGCTTTTATATTGGCAAGGTTGATAACATTTACATTCTGTCCTGCAATTACTACCATATTTTCTGTGCTCTCTGCCTGTACTTGTTGCCTTTGAGGCTAAAAATAATCAATCTTTATATTACTGTAAGTATGTAATTATTTTTTATTGCTGAGACATGTCGTGTGCTAGGATTCCATTTCTTTTCTTCTGGATTCTAATACATGCCCGCAGGCCACTCATCAGGGTTAAATGGAATCCTTTCTTTTGTACCTCTGTTTTCCTTTTATAGGATTTCTGTTAATCATATGCTGGCCAACCTTGGTTGATTTTATATGTCTCATCTTCTGCACTATTTTCAATTTCTTTGTCCTTACTGCTCTATATTCTGAAAGATGTTTCAACTTTATTTTCTACCCATTTTGTTGCATTTTGAAATTTTGGCAGTTGGCCCTCCTGCTCTTTTTACTTGCACTTTCCAGAGAATTCCATGATTAACTTCCTGCTTTAGCTCTCCCTTCTGATCATGGTTTGAGTGGTGCCTCCCTCTGCTTTCGTGTATGCATAGTACCATCCTATTCCCTACTCTGTCGTCCAGAAATCTGCAAAAATATCTGGTCCATTGGTGTCCCATATGTTCTTAGTGCTTTTATGAATTTACTTCCTTGTGTCTTTTTTAACTGCTGTTTTAATGAGTTTCAAAGGAGAAGAGGCAAGGGCTACGCAGAGTCTCCCATCTTGAACTTTATTACTTTACATTCATATCTCACTGTGATTTTTCTTCCTTTAAGAAGCCCAGACTATTTCACAGTTTATAACAAATAATCAACACATTTGTCTAGTAAATTTAAATTTTCTTTTATTCTTTCAAGCAAACCAACAAATTTTCCTCAAATATTTGATTACAACTCAGGTTCTTATAAATGCAATAAACGCATATTTTTTCACTGTCTATAATTTCTCTTTCTTCAATTTTATTTTGAACTTTTGTACATTCTTATATATTCTTTAAACTCAAAGTTTTAAAGTTTAAGATCCTACATAATTTTTAACTTGGCATTTATATTTAAATTTATTTCCCACCGTAAATCAACCTTACACTCCACATGCATTCACTTGGTTATATAGTTTCTTATGAAGACAATGGATTCCAGCTCACTTTTTCTTTTTCCTCTTTCCCTCACTTGTCATTTGCTTTTCTAATGAATTTGCCTTCTTTCTCATTTTTGTACTTACATATCATTTAGCAATTCTTTTCCTCACAGAAGCTTTGCGCACAAAATCATACACATTTTTATCTCTTACTTCTTTAAGATATTTTATGTGTGGGTAGAGATTGCCTACTATTTTTTCTCATTAGATGCTTTCCCCAATTCTTTTTTTTTTTTTAATGAAACTGCTGTAGGCTGAATTATTTCCTCCCAGAATTCATATGTTGAAGCCCTGACCCCCAATGTGACTGTTTGTGGAGACAGGGCCCTTAGAGAAGCAATTATGGTTAAATGAGGTCATAAGGGTAGGGCCCTGATATGATAGGATTAGTGTCTGTATAAGAAGACACACCAGAGAGCTCGCTCTCTCTCTCCACCGGGTAAGGAAACAGTGAGAAAGTGGCCATTTGCCAGCCAGGAAGTGAGCCTTCACCAGTGACCAAATTGACCAGCACCTTGATCTTGGACGGCCCAGCCTCCAGAACTGTGAGAAATAAATTTCTATTGTTTAAGGCACCCAGTCTACAGTATTTTGTTATGGCAGCCCATGCTGGCAAATACAGATACCTACAAAGATTTTGAATTCTTTCCCACTTCTTTTCTGTACCCTTCTATAGCGTAGATGCTGACTTCACTTGTGTAATTGATTTATTGAATGGGCTGAATGGATTCAATCAGGAATGGCTCTTTTTTTTTTTTTATCTTATCACACTGTGCTTTTTGGATTTCTCTTTCTGGACTCTATCTTGGAAGAGTCTATAGCTTTCTGATCTTTTTCAGCAATAAAAATAGTCTAATTTTAAAGTGTTTTTTAAAAGCCAGCTTAGTTCAATCTCAACCTCAACTTCCCATTCGATTAAAAGATTCTGACCTCTGCTGCTACTCAGGCTGAAGGTATAGCTACAGGACCCAGAAGGGAATGGGATTTGGTCTCTTTCTTTGCATTCTTTGTTCTCCAATCCTCCCCTATTTGCTGTGCTCTTGGCACCCCCAAGGTCAGTGGTGTGGGAGGGTGGATTTAGAGAAAGGGGACAAAGACTGATGTGATTGATGCTGCTATAATCTGGCCATTGATTCCCACTGCTATAACAAATATTCTAACAGTGCCTCCCTCTCCCCTCTTCCACCCTCAAATGGGTTAATGCACATTTTGGCCCTTATTCATCTATGCCAGACTCCACAGTATATCCATAGATTCTTCCTGCTGTGGGGCACTTTCCTGGCAGTCAGCTTTCTTAGGTGAGGCCCTTTAAGGCATTTCATGCCTTGATACTCTCTAAGGTGAGAGTTGGCCACAGAAACTTCAAACATATTTCCAATGAAGCTTGAGCAAATGCTGTCCCTCCCTTCTTGCCCTGTAATTATTGTTTCTGTCATTGTCATTTGCCTTAGATGGCCTATCTTTATGCTTTACAGGGACGAGGCTGCCACTAGTCTTTGCTTACTGAATTTCCACCAAATCCAGGGATTTGTGTTAATTTCTCCCAAGAACTTTCTGACACTCCCCTTCAGTTGCAGCGTAAGGCTGACCTCTGATGTACTCATCAAGGAGCCATCTGCTAGTGAGAAGCCATGTCCCTTCCTACAGAAACTCCCAGTATCTCTGATTGCTTCTCTTGAGGGCCTTCCTTACTTGGCTTGAAAGCAGAGCACCTATAGGAGGCAGAGGGGAGACGATGGCACCGCCTGATCTACTCGTGTAAATTCCCTTTAAATAAACTCCTTCATGAATCTCTACCTTTCTCTTATGTGGGCTGGAGGTGGGAGATGGTCACTGAAAGACTAGTTTTGCCATCTTTAATAAGTCTTACAAGAATGCTCTAACATCTTGCCTTAGAAAGAGGAGTTTCTCATCATCTATTGTCCTCAGTTTTGGTGGTGCAACTGAAATGCCCCAATTGCAGGAAAAGTCCCATTTACCTTCCTGTTACACTGATTTGGTGCTCAACAGTTGTTCTCACCAATGCTAGTTCTTCTTTCACATCAGATAGAATTATTGAATTGGATGGAAGAGCAAAAGAGAGCATCCTTTTTATAGAAATTCTAACTCAAAGTGAGTTAATCCATCTGTGTTGAGAGAAAATGAGTGTTTTCCTGGAGTCCTTGGTGTTCTTCTCTGAACAATGCTCTTGTAGTTGAACAATCTGTTTATGTGTTTCTTCTCTGCCAGACAGAACCCATGTTTTACTCACACCAATGTCTCCAGCACACAGCAAAGTACGTAAATTATAACTGGAACTCTACAAATGTTGATTGAAGGGTTGACTATGAGCTGATTGGTTCATTGTGGAAGGAAGATAGATATGAAATGGCCTTTTGAATCACAATTCCTAAAGATCTGAAGTGAAGATGAAGTTGTGCACAGAACAAAGTTGTATTGAATTCAAGTACTGTGAAGAGGAAGGCCACGTCTATACGGACAGAGAGGGATTGAAAAGGATAATCAGTCTCTTCCTACCTCAGTTAGCTTCCTCAAATATTCTAAATTTAGAGTAATTCTAAGGTCTCTTGAAGGACTGTGCTAATCCTGAAAGAAGCAGTTTATAAATTGGCAAGGAGTGAGGGTCAGAAAAATGCTTTTACTTACCTACTGAGATACTTTGGAGAATCACTTAACATCCTATTAAAGGCCCAAATCCATGTATATTCCATGCTTAAAAGACCTGAAATCATGTTCTTTGGATGGGAAAACTTTTCTGTTTAGGGCTATGCGCATTCTGCTGATGCAAAAACGACAAGGTTGGCAGCCTCTTTTGATGAATGTGTGGCAGAATGTTATTTTCCATGGTAACAGATTTTTATAGTGCCAGTATGGGATTGACTTTGCAGTAGGTTCAAGCAGAAGTACATGCTGACTCTCAGGAAATAAGCTGTTATCTAAATTCAACTATTTGGAGCAGATACAAACCTGACAGAGAAAATTGCATTCTATATATGACATTGGTGTATTCAGTTTGCTCCAGCTTAAAAAGTCTCTTTGTGGTGGCTGGCCCAGTGGTATAGTGGTTAAGTTCGTATGCTCTGCTTTGGTGGCCTGGGATTCAGAGGTTCAGATCCTGGGCACAGACCTGGCACTGCTCATCAAGCCATGCTGTGGCAGCATCCCACATAAAATAGAGGAAGATTAGCTCAGGGACAGATGTTAGCTCAAAGCCAATCTTCCTCAAGCAAAACAAAACAAAAAACGAGGAAGATTGGCAACAGATGTTAGCTTTTTGTTAGCTCAGGGCCAATCTTCCTCACAAAAAAAAAAAAAAAGAAAAAGAAAAGTCTTGTGGAAAAACCAAATTCAAACAATCTGGTGAGAGAATGAGAGACAGAATAAGTGACAGAGGGAGAGAGACTGAGAGGGCCTCTGCCAGTAGTATTTATGGGGGTGGAAATAGATGGAAGTGCCTCTACTTAAGAATGTTGAAGAAAACTGACACTATCTGGCAATTCCACTCGTACCCCTCCCCTGAATCAAAAGGACAGCAGCATAGCAATCTGCTGTTTACGTAAATAAAAAAGTGTCAGTTGAAGAAAGACGTATACTCAGCATGCTCTTAAAACATCTGTTCTAGTAAAACACTTGAAAATAATCATGCACTAACAGGAGGAAAACAGCTGTGCGTGAACCAATAGGTCCGCCATACGCATGCTTGGAATATATGCACCATAAAATCCTCAGAATGGGCCCGAGGGGTATTTGGCTCAGTGGACAGACTCTTGATTATGTGTAATTTTACTGTGAGCTGTTGTTGTTTAGCTGTATGGCATATACCGTGCCTGGTGTCCAAGGGAAAGCTTCTACTTGCGGATGTGTTACTTAAAGCCTTTTACACCAACTCTTTCAAAGCAATATGTAAGCAAAAATTACCCTCGGGGGAAGTTTTTTTTTAAAGATTTTATTTTTTCCTTTTTTTCCCCAAAGCCCCCTGGTACATAGTTGTACATTTTTAGTTGTGGGTCCTTCTAGTTGTGGCATGTGGGATGCCGCCTCGGCATGGCTTGATGAGTGGTGCCATGTCTGCACCCAGGGTTTGAACTGGCGAAACCCTAGGCTGCCGAAGTGGAGCGCTCAAACTTAACCAGTTGGCCATGGGGCCAGCCCACTCAGGAGAATTTTTTGAAGTGACAAGAGGTGATTTGTCTGCAACTAAGTAGAATCATGGAGGTGAGGTTGCAACCAAATGTTTCCTCCTCTTTGCACTAAATGGTATTGCAAGGTTTCATCCTGTTCTCATCCCTTTCTTTTGTCAACTCTCTCCCATATGATGGGATTTTCTTATTTGTAGAGGTGGAGTGGTTTCCTGGGCTCCGAAGGCACAGCCCACATGGATCTCAGTACTACCCCTCTTTTCTCATCCTGTGCCAGGAAAGTTGTTGGAGTAAAGCAAATGGAACTTTTCTTTCCTTAGGCAGTAGAAAATGGGATATAAAGAAAGAGTAAACTCCATCTGTTCTTTCCTCACTGTGTCTTCCAAAATTTTGTTTCTGAGAAAGCTTATTATTAAAATTAATTTGTTTCTAAATTAGTAACCTATTGCTTATATACTATGATTGCAGTTAACACTTCAAAAAATCATCTGAAGTTAAGAAATATGTGGGTCAGCTCTCATCCTCCAGATGGTGATTACTGGGAGGGTATGGGAAATGCCTTTTAGCTTTTCCCTCTTCATGTCCAATGGTGAAAAGCATTGATTTCTAGGGTTCTCTTATAAGGTGCAAAGTGCTGTAGTACAGTATTCCATCTAGATGCTATTTTTCTTGTGTTGAAAGAGCATTCCAAAATTTATCAGCCTTTACTGGATTCAATCAGGCAGCCACTCAGAGCTGCTCAAGGCAGAGTTGTGCTTTTCACCACTGACATGTGAAAAAGCAATCAGACACTGAATTATATGGCTGGCTTTCTTTGTCTTCATCTGTTTAAAGTACTCACCGAGCCCCAAAGAAATAACAGTGCTGTGTGTACAAGCCCTTGGAAAACCTCATTCATCATGAAGTTGGTAGGGAAACCTGAACAAATAGCTGAAGGGCCGACTTCACAAAAGACAAGAACAGACAATGTTTTGATGTTTTCAGGGATCCTGCTGTGAACATGATTTTGCTGCCCTCTGCCCCCACTCCTACCTTCCAGACTTTAAACGTTTGGACCCTTAGACTTCAGTCAAAAGCAGACAGAAAGTGAACTACTCATAGAGGGTTAGTGTTGCAGCTCTTAAAATAATAGCATTTCCAGACCTTGATTGCCTACTTTGAGGGTCTGAAATATATCATTAAAAACAGTTTATGTGTCTGTATGTATCAAGGACAATGCCACCAGCAAGGCCAGCTAAGATCATCTAAGTCGAGGTTGAAGGGACGGACCCGCTGGACAATCTAGGGGATGGAACAAATGCTGGCTTAAAGCTGACCTCTCCTGTAGGGATTAACTGCTCTGTAGGTTATTGTTAGTGGTTTAAACTTTCAGTTTGGCTTCCTCTGGGGCTCAGCATGATTCTAGCTTATACTCAAGTCTCTTCATTTGGTGTTCAGGCTTAGGGCATGTAAAGAAATGTTAATATTTGCTGAAGCCAAATATAATTAATGCTGTAATGTGGTTTCAGAAAGATAATGCATCGTAAAACCAAGGATCTGTCATTTTTAGATTGTTTATAGTTTGGATAACCCACACAATGGATCCTCTGTAGTGGAGGTAATTTGAAGTCATTTTAAAGTGTGATAGAAATAAACTGTCAGTTCAGCCCCGTTTTGGGAGAGAAGGGAAGTCATTAAAATTGGATTTCTTAAGGAGATACGACTAAATACCTTCTGCTTAGGGAAAAGATAGAGTTTCAAGAGAGTCTGGGGATAAAGGATGTGGCAATCCAATAGGCTCCGTGTTCTGGCTTTGAAAGCCACTTGATACTGGATGTGAACTGGGAATTGTGTGCGTGCATGTGCATGTGTGCGTGCATGTGCATGTGTGCATGCACACACCTGTGCACACTATCCTGGGGGGAGCATTTCATGAATTCCACATTTTTGCACACTGGTGAATTTGATTTCGACTTGGATCTTAACCAATAAGGTAGGCTACTTGTCAAAGAATGATTAATATGAAAGATTTTTCGTTTCTATATCATGCCAGAAAATGAAGAATCAAAAATTTAAAGTATGGGTTAGTTAAAGGACCAAATGCTCAGATTAGTGAAACCATTCTAGAGAAGATTGGGAATATATTAGTGCCAGGCATTCTGCAGAACATATTGGAGAGAAGCAAATTTCTCGAGAAATCCATTAGAATATCAGCATCCTATGAAGAATTTCAGTAATTATTGGGTTTAGAGAAGGACAGGTTTTTTTTACAAAAAAATTATGATTCTGATCTATGAGGGCAACATGAAGTCAAGGTAGCATGGAGGACAGATACATTCACATACAGATGACCATCAGTAACACTTGGACGATTCAAGAAGAAAAGGATTTCAATCTGATTCAAAATAGAGGCTAAACTATAAGCTTCTTGCAAAGCCTGCAGGAATCAGAAGTCGATGCTTGAATGTGATGAGGAAAACTTTGTTTGGTCTATATTATTGCGGTTAATTGTTTAATATGTAGATAGTTCTCATGCTATACTGTGAGTTCAATTCTCTTCAGCGAATCGTTTTGTTTTCTTCCCGGAGTCCATGGTTGAAGAAATATTCTAACAGTTATACAAACATATTTGTGAACTGGGTTCCATTAAAATTCTGGGGTACGGAGCAGCAGAAGCAGCTAAGCAGCGCCACTCAAAAGGATGTGGCTTTGATTAAGAGCATTTTCCTCAGGGAATCTTATAGCGTAAACTCACTTGCCGTATCGTCACTCACTAGGCCTTTCTAACTCTTAGTCTTAGTTAACTCCACCTTTTCCCAAATTCCTCATCTTGGTCACTCTATCTCAGTGCTAATAAATTACCAGATAACCAAATATAATCCTAGAATGATCTTTCTTAAAACAAAACAAGACGAAACAAAATAAAACGAAAACCAAAAGGAATCTGTAGCAAAAATAACACCCCAAACAATCAAGGTACTGTCAGCAGGTGTGGTGGAAAGGGCATTGAACTGAAAATCTTTCTAGTCCCCACTGTGCGCTATCAGATGGTTGACCCTTAGTGATCTGCTTAATCCTTCTGGGTATTGGTTTCCTCCCCTGTAAAAGAATGCGGTTGAATAAGATGATTGCTTCCCTCTACCTAGTTGTAAAATTATAAGAATTTGACAGAAATCTGTTATACTAGAGTAGGGAATTTCATATATATATATAAAATTTCATATACATGTTTCATATTTATATTTCATATATATTATGTATTGTAATTGGGTTTTATAATTGGTATTATAAAACCAAGACTGTGCCATTTTTGATTATTTACAGTTTGGATAAAGCATTTATATTTATATATATGAAATTATATACTCCATCAATCTGGCTGATTTATGCAGAAAAGGAATTTAATAAAATAATATTGGGTAGGCCACAGAATCAATAGGAGAGCTTGAAGACCAGTTTGGGGCCCTGTAGCAAGAAAAAAATTGCCCAAGATGGTGTCGTAGAACAGGCCTGGTGACGAAACTGCTGAAGAAAACTGAGGGTGCAAATTTCTGAATTAGATCTGCCGTTTGTCTCACGTTCACTGTTGCCTGAGGAGCCAATCTTGTTCCCTCAACCCATCCAGCAGTAGGCATCCTCCCCAGTCCTGCATCTTTGCACACTGCCTTCCAATTTAAAGGCTGGGGCAGGAGCATCCAGTGGCTGGGGACCAGTGCATGTGCCCAAACCCTACCTACTGAAGGAGCCCCAGCAGTGAGTTTTTGGAACTTTCAGCATCTGTCTGGAATTCAGTCCTGTCTCTCACTGGGACTTAGGATGTGGGGAATTCCCCAAATGTAAACAAGGCTTCTGAACAATGACAACTGTCCGCTATGTCATTTTTATCCAATTTAGTAGACAAATACTCTGTTCTGTGATGGAGAATTTCTCTATTGAAGTGCTTGAATTCAGCCTGTGCCAGTGAAAGCTCTCACAGAAATCTGTGTGTCTCATCCTTGTCGATAATGCCTTCCCCATTCCCAGGTGATTAAAGCCGTTCTTCCTTGCTTACTTCCACTTTCTACCAAAACAATCTCTCCTTTTTCCTTCCCTTCCTCCATTTTTTCTTCTCTCGTCTTCATTATTCTTTGGAAGAAACAAGTCAGAAAGTTATTTCTCTTTGGTTAACTATCAAATGACTTGTAACAGGTAGGCCTTTATTAAAAAAAGTTCCTTCTAAATCATTTGCATAAGAGTGTACTCAGGGGGCCAGCCCAGTTGCATAGTGGTTAAGTTCGCACGCTCCACTTCAGTGGCCCTGGAGTTTGCAGGTTTGGATCCTGGGTGTGGACCTGGCACTGCTTGTTGAGCCATGCTGTGGCAGCATCCCACATAAAATAGTGGAAGATTGGCACAGATATTAGCTCAACGACAATCTTCCTCAAGCAAAAAGAGGAGGATTGGCAAAGGATGTTAGCTCAGGGCCGATCTTCCTCACTAAAAAAAAAGGAATGTAGTCAGACATCTGCAGTGATTTAGGAAACATTTATTGCTTCTTTTATTACAAAGACATCTTGGACAAGATTGGAGGCGGTAATGGAATGCTTAGACAAGGGAATATTGAAAAAAATTGCCCAGTTGTACAGTGGGTAGGGTTTGAACATTTGATTGACGTGGGGACTAAGAGGTATCTTTGGACAGCCCCTTGAGGATGAAGATTCAATTCTGTTCCTTCAGACTCTGAGAATATTGCTGTTTTGTCCAGTAATTGATTGAGAAGACGATCCTCCAGTGTGATGTTGAGTTTTTTAATGGGTGGAATCCATGAGAAGCTATTGTTACACTTTGTGTGAAAAATTACAGTGCTTACATAAAAAGTGCTGCTCTCTCACTCAAATTGGAAAATGCCATGAAGACACAATGAAACAAAACATCAGCCACCCCACTATAAGCCTGAAGAGCAGTAATAAGTGAAAATGACCGCTAATAGCATATTGTCAGTGATATAATGTTGCTGCCCTTTGGATGTCAGAACTGGACCTTTTCTGAATTTATTATAAGACTCACAGGGGGAAATGCATGTTCATTACTAGTGCTTAGAGCGTCTGGTAAGGTAACCTCTAATTCTGCTTAAATGGAAATCGACAAAGCAGATATATGTTATCCTGGTTCTTGAGAATTAGTCCCCTAGGATGGCTCTTCTGATTCAGCATTCCTGAATTATGCGCCATCCTCAGAACAAGGCTGGAACATCAAATGACACTCAATGGTTCAGTCTGTGTAAATAAATCTAAGCCATAGGAATCGGACACAAATTACTTCATTCAATGAATTGAGTGATTGCAAACAACTGCCATGGCTTGAACGTTGCTTTAAATATTGACTTTATAGATCTAAATCCCCTGCCTATACAGGAGGTGAAAGTTAGTGGTAATCAGACGTCCGCATACATTTTGAATAGATAATGCCATCTGGTTGGACTATAGATCTCGAGAGAACATGACGGCTAAAGCAGGAAAGAGTTCCTTCCTTCAAATCAATAGTTATTATACAGGCGTAAGGTCTTGCGTTTTAGCATCCATGGGAAGAGGGGTTATTTTGTAGGGAATATTTTGTATGTACAACAGCTAGACTCTGTTGTCAAAATTGTCTTTCTCCACCAGCCAAGACATCAGGGAAATTTCATAAAATAAACTATTTTACTTCTTTGTATCATATTTCCTTCATCTACAGTAATTTCTGTATGATGCTGAAGGCATAACCTTGAGGTAGACTCAGTGTTGTTGAAACTTATTCAAATAGCTGATAGCAGCCCAGCTGTGTTTAGGAGCTAAATTTTTAAAATAATTTAGATGGAGGTGAGTCCAGGTACTTTGTGAAATTATCTGTCATTGTATAAACTCTGGAGGAATATCTCAGTTGTTACTGACAAAAGTTACCAGGTGGATTGGGAGGAGAGGAAGTGGAATGAAAGAAGGAATGAAAATTGTTTTATGCAAATAACATGGTAACGAAGAAGGGACGAGTAAAGAAAAGGCAAGTGGCAGTGGCTAAGTGGAGTTACTGAGGGTTGAGACGCAATGTCACAAGCAATCTCATGTGCAAGAAACACAGGAATTTCTGACTTTTAGGATTTTTGTGGTAAAGAAAGTAGGAGTGTGGTGCAGACAGGTTGGCTGGTCTTCCTGGTGGCTTTTTGTGCATCGGAGGGTTCAGATGCTGTTTCAATCTACTTCTGCTGCCATTATCGCTACTCTCCCCAGCTCTTATTTGTGGAGCATTTAGTCTTGTCAGGTACCATGCTAAAGCATTGGTGTATACCATCTCATTTACCAGTTCCAAAGATTTCTTCAAAATGTAATGGAATGTGCAGTCACATAGCCTGGGGACCAGGAGAGCTACCACCTACTATAATATTGTGATCAGCCATCAACCAGGGGCAACTCATACAACTTTCTAAGTGTAAGATGGAAATAAGACTTAGTTCATGGGTTTGTTGTTAGGAATAAATGAAATAACTCCAGTACAGTGACTTGCCCCATGTCAGGCAGATGGCACACTATCATGTCAAATTTCTTTTCTCCCGTTTTAGTTAAACTAGTTTCTTTGTCTATGATAATTAAATTTTAAAAATTCCTTTCAGTGGGAATATTCAATATAAATTTTTCCCTTATCCTGAATTATATATTTTTTTGCAGTTCCTCAACAGAAGTTGTGTTTGATTTATGACTATATCTTTGTTATGTATTATTTACAGTGTTTAGTGTAATACCTTGCACATAGTGAATACTCAGAACTTTTATTGAATTAATGGTGGGAATACCAAGACACAACCAACCTCACTGGAAATAAGTCTTTTCAGATTGGAAAACTTTCAATGAAGCAAAATATTATAGGTAACAAAAACATTATGAATGGAACATTTTGAAGCCATAGTTTCTCAGGGCGACAAAGGGGTCCAGGCAATATAGCTAAAGGCAGCATTGCCAGATGTGTTCTCAAGTCTGATAAGAAGTTTCTTTTCTGGAGCACAAATGATCAATTTGGTTTTTCCTCAGACCATCAAGATCTCAGTGGGAATCGATGGGCAATACTTACTCTGAAAGAATTTGACTTATCCAGAGCAAATAAACACTCAACTTGTGTTTCACCTTTCCAAGGTGATCTGAAACACAGAAGGACTGAAATGAGCAAGCTCCTTTTTCCCTCCCTAAAGTAACACTTAGAAATAATGTTTTCAAATAATTCACAGCAGAATCTTTCTCATCACTTTTTATATCTGGGTTCGGTAGGCATGTAAATTTTCTGAAGAATAAAATGAAATCTGTTAGGAGATGTAAAAGGGACAGATTTTTGTATCTTCTTGTCTTTAATCCTTTTTGCACTTTTGGGAGGAGGTCTTAAATCACTATTTCATTCCAGTGGGCACTGCTGGTAATTGAAAGCTAAGCTAGAGGCGGATAATTTGGAATACCACTGACCACTTCATCAAATTTGTCAGTTATTATAAAAATTGGCTGCCATCATAGTTCTAGATCATATGTGTACTATAAGAAAGGAAGAAAATTATAGAAAAAAACAAGAAAACCTAGTACACTGTAAACAGACTCCTACAGTTTAGATCCGGTTTCTGTATTCACTATACATGGTCTTGTGCGAATTACTTCAACTGTTTCCTCATCAATAAAATAAGGAAAATAATAGGAACTATCTTGTTGGATTTTGTGAGGATTAAATGAATTGGTATATGTAAAGCACCTGGAAGAGGGTCAGGATAGCTGACGGTGTTAATGGCTGATATTTCTGTCTGCTGGTGGTAAGTTTGGCTTTTAAATTTCCAATCTTGTAATTTTTTCTTCTTCAGAATAATATCAGGACATAGGTCCGAAAATTGTGGAATTTATGAGTATATCTGCATGTGCGTGTGTGTACGATTTTTTTCTTTTAGGTGAGTGAGCAGGTTTTATTTCCGAAAGTTGAAGTCATTAACTTTGAAACATCCTTCAGTAATCCAATTTGAAGAAGAGCCAAACAATAAAGAGCCATATTCTTCATCGAATGGGAAAATGTGCAGTGGGTATGTGTAATAAATGAACACATTATGGAGTGAAGGTATAAAATTAAATGTGTGTAGGTGGATAAGACAGTTCACCCAAAAGAATAATGATTTGGGAGTTCTAGAACTTTATAGAAGAGGTTTTGTATGTCATTGAACACAGTGTGGTAGCATTTTTCCTGCTGAGGTCTTCTTAGATCTACATATACTCCTGCTCAAAATCGGAATGTTCCAAGTGCAGTTTTCAAAGCCACAGTGGAACACTGGACAGAATAAAGGAATAAAATAAAATTCTTAAATTTGATTTCTAGCGACAGAATGGTGAGGAACGTAACAAGTGGCTCTTCATCAACGGTTTGACAATCTAGAAAAAGACAATATGTCCCTAATTAGATTGGTAGAATTTAGATGCAATCAGGGCATAAAAATACTCTTCAAAGAGGTATGGTTTTTTTAAAGCTTGTCTCCCTGAGGCAAATCAAGCTTATTTTTCTATGTAAAAATTGGCAGTGTGTTAGAATGATTCAATTCAATATTTGGTAATTTATTTTTTTCTTACTTATGAAATAACAGGTGCTTCTTTCATGAAGACCTGGCTTTGAGTCATAACTCTACCACTTACTGATAGTAGGGCTGTGGGCAAGTAGCTTGACCTTTCTGAACCCCATTTTTGGTATCTGTTAAATGGTAACAAAATACCAACTGCATGGAGGAGGGCTGTGTTAAAAGGGACCAATGCCTCGGAAGTATTTAACAAATATTAGCCATTGTTGTTGTAGGTCTGACCACACCTCCCCAACAGTCTTTCAGTATTTCTCTTATTTCTACCTATTTTACACTTCAAAGTATACAAAAATTAAGCTCATTGAAAAATAGGCAGCTAAGGATTTCAGCAAACAGTCTTAATTTCTGATTATCCATATCACTGTAAGGAACTGTAAGAGTATGAAAAAGAGAAAAATCCATTTCTTTTTGAAATTTTCATACCTCCATCCCTCTATATATTCTTACGTGTTTTTGACAATAATAATCACCTGAAAGGTAAACAAATAGCAGGGAGGGGAGAGCACTCCTTGGTACTTAGAAGATGGATATTTAGCAACAGATGGTTGTTTCTCTTTATATATATTCATATTTTACATCAGTTTCTTGATAACTGTGTGCAGTTTTTTTTAAAAAGGAATATTTTAATCTTCTACAGATGTTTCATGAAAACCATTATTAGAGTAAAGAGAAAATGCATTTGGAAGCAATTGTACAAAGGTTTAATTTTTATTTCTAAGGAAAAATGTGTGCATGCAGTAAAAGTAATAAAGGAAAGCTAAATTTCCCTTGAGGTATACTAGGCTGAATAAAATCTGCTACATTATCCTTCAATCAGCCACTTAAAAATTTTAATTGTGTAGACTCTTAATCACAAGGAAAGTAACCTTTGCGTGAGCTTTCCTTTGTGCAGGGGAATGGGGGAGGGCTACCGTGCTCTTTCAGCTCCTTCGGAAGAATTTTCTCTTATTTCAACATTTCTGTGCCGCTCCTGTGCTCCTCCAGGCTCCCAGCATCGATTTTCAGGCTCATTATGCTGTATTGCATAGGAAAAATAGCAAGCAGTAACGAACAGGCCTTGAACAAGCAGGTACTTGGTTACTGTAAAATGCCTCCAAGCTAACCCTACTCCAGATCCCTGTAGTGTATATAGACGAGGCCCAAAACTCTTGCTGTTCAACAGCCTCTGACTCAGCAAACCTAACACTGTGCACCTTTCTCACTGTGGCTCATTCTTCCTGCTCTTTCTTTAAGTGTCAGATGACACAGCATATGCCATTTTGGAAATGCACTTCAAATTGGTACGAGATGTAGATCTTCGGATTTTCTTTTTACACATTCAGTGGCAATCAAGGAAGCTATATAGTGTGATCACGTTAGAAGATGGTGATTTTATGACTTTAAATTTTCACTTCCCATGTATCTCATGAAGGAACTTACACTTAATTGAGATTCATAAGGTTTTTTGGGTTTGGGATGAATTGGGAAAAAGAAGATGATGAGAATCAACGAAGGCACACTTCTACTATCCAAAGGAAGCAAAGGGCAAAGCAAATTAACCAGCAAAGCCTCTTGGAACAATTTGGTTTAGCATTAGTACTGTTACTCTAAGCCATTAGTCTCTTCCTATAGCTTTGCGGGGTGAAGTTTGATACTGAGGTACCGGGCCTTTCGTGTTTCTGCCAACATCTCTTGGAGAGTCATTATGTGCCAGCCACATTAGAGCAGGCTCTACCATATGATCCAGCAATCCCACTTCTGGGTATATCTCCAAAGGAAACAAAACCATTAACTCAAAGAGATATCAGTATTCCCATGTTCATTGCAGTATTATTCATAATAGCCAAGGTGTGGAAACAACCTAAGTATCTATCAATGTATTAATGGATCAAGAAAATGTGATATATTTATATATATAATGGAATACTACTCAGCCTTTAAAAAGGAGGAAATCCTGACATTTGTGACACATGGATGAACCTGGAGGGCATTATGCTAAGTGAAATTATCCACAAAGAGAAAGACAAATACTACATGGTCTCACTTATGTGTGGAATCTATAAGACAAAAAGAGTCAAACTCACAGAAACAGACAGCAGAAAAGTGGTGGCCAGGGGCTATGGGCTGGTGGGTGGGGGAAATAAGGAGAGGTTGGTAAGAAAGTACAAAATTCTAGTTATAAGATGAATAAAGTCTGAAGATCTAATGTATAACATGGTAACTATAGTTGATGCCACTGTACTGTATAATTGAAATTTGTTGAGAGTAGAACTTAAACGTTTTCACCGAAAAAACCCAAAAAGGTAAATATGTGAGTTGATGGATGTGTTAATGAACTTGACAGGGGGAATCCTTTCACAATGTTTATCAGTATCAAATCATCACACTGAACACTTTAAATATCTTACAATTTAGTTTGTCAATTATACCTCAATAAAGCTGGAAGAAAATAAAATTAATTAAGAACAAGAATAAAAGAACTTGTCAAAGGATCATTTTTACACTGAGGCCTTATGCAGTGTTATAATCCCACTCAACACAACAGCTCAGACAGCTGCTGCCTTTCTCTTGGTGGTGGCTTCTGAGATAAAAATCTATTTGCTGTTCTGCCCCAAATGCAGGGTTTAGTCCTATTAAATTTGCAACTTCTTTATTTGTGGGAGCTGATGGAATTGTGGACTTATTCACTCAACACTCATTTGGTAGTTGCTTCCTACATGTCAGGCTCACGTAAACTGGTGGGGATAGAATAATGGACACGATGCATTCCCAGCTTCCGAGTCCCATAGGTCCCAGGGGGATATGCACAATTTCTGTGGGGATTGGCTTGTCCATGTATTCATGATCAGGTTAAGATAAGCATTGCAGCGATGATGAAATAGTCTACTCTTCTAAATGTTGACATGGAGTAACACGAAGTGCTGGTTACTAGGCACAGCAAACCACTTTCCGTGATTTCTTAAAGAAGTGAGTTTTTTTCCTTTATGATCACTTTGAACTCTATACTGGTGGCGTATATTGAGTAAAACCAAAGGTGGTCAATCCACTATTTTCTATCCTGCTACTTTCCTTTTTCCCCTCCCACTTTACTTTCCTGCTTCCTCCAAAACAAAATAGGTACACACTGCGGATATCTGTGTCTCCTCCTTGCTCTTTTCCTGTTTTCGTAAAATGGGGAAAATAATTGTACCTATATCACAAGACTGCTGTGAGGACTGAGGGGGATACTGTGTAATCAGGTGCTTAGTAAAGTGCCTGGTTTCATAATTGTCAGTTTTTTTAACATTATTATCATCATTGTTGTTTTCTTGTAACATTTGCTTAGAGTTTTTCTCCATTTGCCTTTGGCTTCCACTTTCCCTGCACCAAGTAGAGCCTCTTGAATCACATAACGCACTGAGGCTGAAATGTATGACTCAGAGACGTCATGAGAGCTTGTGAACACTCACAGTGAAAATGGATATTGTCTTAAAAATGGGCAAGAAATTATCGGCAAAATAATCCCCAAAGCCTGAATCCAGCAATTAATTTCATTGGCTATGAAAAATGTTAGAATTATTTGGTCCTTGGTTTCAACAAAAGTGAAGCACTTGTTGATAAATTGAAAGAGAACATCAACTGCCTTGCCAAGAAAGGCCCAGCTGTGTGTCGACAGGAGCCTTGGCAAGGAGTGCCGTGATGGCTTGGGATGGCGTGTCTTTCATTTATAGTTTCTCCACAGCTGGTGGCCAGTCCTGTTGTAAACTTTACTGACAGGCAGTAATCTAATCTGGTATCCAATTTATTCTGTTTTTCTCTTCTCACCAAAACTCCAGCTTCCTTTTGGTTCAGGATTTTGGCATTTGTAATCAGTATGTCACATTCCATCTTGTTGACCTTTTTGGCTTTGGAATAATTAAGACTGTGAATGTTCACAGTGAGTTTGACTATGTATATTTGCCTATCCAATCATCATCTCAGTTAATAAGCATTTAGTGGCTCCTCCTCCCTGTGGTCCGTAGATGATATTAGCCTTTTGCATACATGCCAGGGTAACTGACACTTCAGTATATATGATAGCATTTGCAAGTTCAAAGGCCTTATTTGAAAGGGACATTATATGCCAAACTTCCTAATGTTTTCTTGGCATCAAGTCCTTGTCTAATTCCTGAGAAAGAGAAAATATTCTGAACAAATGCCCAGAGGGCTTTTTTCATAAAAATATTCTCCTTTTGACATACTATTTGTTTAGTCTTTGTCTTCCCTCCCTAGAGGGTAAACTCCATGAAGGCAGTGATTCTGGCCTTTTCATTTACTGCTGTATTCCCAGTGCTTGGAACGCTTCCTTCAAAGACCTCAATAAATATTTGTTGAATGAATAAACCAAATCACTCAGTAAATTTTTTGAGCATTGATTAAGAACTTGTGCTTGGATCTAGAAATATTGATTAACTCTAAAGACTAGTTCATTGTCCTGAGGGAGCACATATTCTAGTTGGAGAGTGAGACACAGTAAATGAAAAATAATTACAGATTGGGATTATAGATTATGATTAACTGATATGAAAGGATATATGATTAAATAATGAAAGATTGACTGGATGGGATGGGCAAAGCCAATCTGGGGAGATCTAAATGATGAGAACGAACTAGCCACGTGACGGGGTGGAGGAAGATCATTCCAGATAGTACAAAACTGCAGAGAGGGAAAGGGCTTGCTATATCTGAAGAACAGAGAGGAGAATGATGTGGCTGAAAGTGAGCCGAGAGCGAATGAGATGAAATTGGAGAGGTGTAGATGAATTAGTTCATGAGACCCTGTAGACCATGGGAAGATAAAGTGCAATGGTAATCCACTGGAGGATTTTGAGCGGGAGAGTGCATCTGATTTATGGTTTCAAAAGATCACTCTAAAATCTCCATGCAAATTGTATTGGAAAAGACTGAATAGAAGCTGAGGAACCACTTAGAATTTTCAGGAATCCGGTAACTTGGCCAAAGTGGTGACATTGGAAATGGAGAGAAGTGGATTGATTTTAAATACACCAGAAGGAAGCGTGGTGATAAATTCAATGCATAGGAGGGGGTCAGTAGAGATTGAATGAAGAATGATTTCTAGATTTCTGCAGGTACACTTGGGTAAATGGTAGGGCCATTCAGTGGCTAAGTGGTGGTACCATTCACCGAGATGGGGTTGCCTTCAGGTTATCCAGAGAAACAGAGAGAGAGATTTATTAGAAGAAATTGGTTCATCTTGGTCTATTGGTTCATAGACGCTGAGAAATGCTGAGTTCTGCAGTCAGCAAGTTGGAGACACAGGAGAGCCACCGATGGTGTAAATTCCATCCGAGTCTGAAGGCCTAAGAACCAGGAGAGCTGAAGGTGTAAGTTCCAGTCTGAAGCAGGAAAAGACTGCTGTTCCAACTCGAGCATCCAGCAGGAGTTCCTTCTTACTCAGCCTTTTTATTCTATGGAGATCTTCAATTGATTGGATGAGCCCCACTCACATGAGAGAGGGCAATCTGCTTTATTCAGTCTGCCAATTCAAATATTCATCTCATGTAAAAATAACCTCAGAGACACGCCCAAATGAATGTTTGACCACAAAGCTGGGCACCCTGTGGCCCAGTCACGTTGACACATAAAATTAACCATCATAGAGGGACAGATTGTGTGTGGAGATCACTAGCTTTGTTTTATACATATTCAGGTTGAGGTGTCTATAACCCTTAGGTATGGAGAATTTAAATAACAAGTTTGAAAAATGAGTCAAGAAATCAGAGGGGAGGTCTGAGCTGGAGACATAAATGTGAGAGTGTGGCGGAAGTGGCTAGTTTGCCTACCTAATACAAATCATTCCTTCTGCCTTTATGAATATGATTCTTTTTTTTAATTGAGGTCATAAAAGTTTATAACATTGTGAAATTTCAGTTGTACATTCTTATTTGTCAATCACCATATAAATGTGTCCCTTCACCCCTTTTGCCCACCCCTCAACCCCCTTCCCTTCTGGTAATGACTAAACTGTTCTCTTTGTCCGTGTTTTAGTTTATCTTCCACATATGTGTGAAATCATACGGTGTTTGTCTTTCTCTGTCTGGCTTATTTCGCTTAACATAATACCATCAAGGTCCATCCAGCTTGTTGCGAATGGGATGATTTTGTCTTTTGTTATGGCTGGGTAGTATATTCCATTGTATATATGTACCACATCTTCTTTATGCAGTCCTCAGTTGATGGGCACTGGATTGCTTCCACTTCTTGGCTATAGTGAATAATCCTGCAATGAACATAGGGGTGCATATATCTCTTTGAATTGTTGATTTCAAGTTTTTTGGATAAATACCCAGTAGTGGGATAGCTGGGTCATATAGTGTTTGTTTTTAGCTTTTTGAGAAATCTCCATGCTGTTTTCCGTAATGGCTGCACCAGTTTGCATTCCTACCAGCAGTATATGAAGGTTCCCTTTTCTCCACATCCTCTGCAACATTTGTTATTCTTTGTCTTGGTGATTGTAGCCATTCTGATGGGTGTAAGGTGATAGTGTAGTTTTGATTTGCATTTCCCTGATGATTAGTGATATTGAACATCTTTTCATGTGCCTATTGGCCATCTGTATATCTTCTTTAGAAAAATTTCTGTGCATATCCTCTGCCCATTTTTTGATTGGGTTGTTTGTTTTTTTGTTGTTGAGTTGTGTGAGTTCTTTATATATTTTGGAGATTAACCCCTTCCCGGAAATATGATTTGCAAATATTTTTTCCCAGTTGGTGGGTTGTCTTTTCATTTTGTTTTCTTCCTGGTTTCCTCTGCCTTGCAGAAGCTCTTTAGTCTGATGAAGTCCCACTTGTTTACTTTTTCCTTTGTTTCCCTTGTCCGAGTAGACATGGTATTTGAAAAGATCCTTTTAAGACCAATGTCAAAGAGTGTATTGCTTATATTTTCTTCTAGGAGTTTTATGGCTTCAGGTTTTACCTTCAAGTCTTTGATCCATTTTGAGTTAATTTTTGTGTATGGCAAAAGATAATGGTCTACTTTCATTCCTTTACATGTGGCTGTCCAGTTTTCCCAACACTGTTTATTGAAGAGACTTTCTTTCTCCGTTGTATGTTCTTATCTCCTTTGTTGAAGATTAGTTGTCCATAGATATGTGGGGTCTTTTTCTAGCATTTCAGTTCTGTTCCATTGATCTGTGTGTCTGTTTTTCTACCAGTACCATGCTGTTTTGATTACTGTGGCTTTGTAGTATGTTTTGAAGTCAGGGATTGTGATAACTCCGACTTTGTTCTTTTTCCTCAGGATTGCTTTAGTTATTCAGAGTCCTTTGTTGCCCCATATGACTTTTAGGATTCTTTGTTCTATTTCCATGAAGAATGTCATTGGGATTCTGATTGGGATTGCATTGAACCTGTAGATTGCTTTAGGTAGTATGGACATTTTAAGTATATTTATTCTTCCAATCCATGTGCATGGAATATCTTTCCATTTCCTTGTGTCTTCTTCAATTTCTAGATGTAGCTTCTCATTGTATTAAGGCTAAAATACTGTTATTATCTACCTTCAACATATTTAGTATAAAGTAGTGGAGAAAGGACAGGATAAGAACAACGAAAATTCTATTTGGAAAAAGGAAGTAGCACACATGGTTCAATGGTATATAGCATAAACCATAGCCTGCTGGCTGGAAATAGTGAGAGCTTTCTGACCTGGTAGTGCAGTGACTTCTTGTGTTACATATAGCAGCATCTACTTCTGCTCTCTGGAATAAACTTCCTTGTCAGTCCTCCTCTATCACCCCATGTCCTGCCTCCTGGGAAGATCACTCTTCTCCATTGTCTTTCATATGAGATAGACATTGGGTATGATGCCATTTCCAGGGCTACACAGCTTAGCAGATCACTCCTGGTAAGTGTGTGTCCAAGAGATTTAAGATTTAAGTTGTAGCTCTTTGTGGTCAAGTGGAATCCATATGTATTTGTCATTTTCAGTGCTATACCATAGCAGGAGATTTTAGTGTGGTCATGGTTTATGAGTTTGGGACTTTGGTCTCTTAGCAAGAAGTCTCTGTTTCCTTGAATCTTAGTTTAAGATTATCTACATTTGGCCTGTTCCTGGGAGAGATTTGAAGCAATAGCTTTGGGTTGGTGGACATGAATAGCTTACATCCATTTTCAGGCAGAGTATACTTAATAGGAGTTTTTTGAGTTTCATGTTTTTCTTGTTCCTCAATCTTATATCCTTCCAAATCACCTACCTCCCAATCTGTATCAACATTAATATGGTCATGCCTCACTTAATCATGGGGATATGCTCTGAGAAATGCATTGTTAGGCGATTTTGTCATTGTACAAACATCATAGAGTGTACTTACGCAAACCTAGATGGTATAGCCTACTACACACTAGGCTGTATGGTACTAACCTTAAGGGGCCACCTTCAACTATGCGGTCCGTTATTGAATGAAATGTTATGCAACTCATAACTGTATTTGTTAAGATAGATAATTCAACTTTTCTAACCTACAAAATTCCATGTATTTTGGATTATAGAAATGGTGCTTCCTATTGAAGCTATTTTTTCTTCCCTCTGTGTTTATAGTGGGCCCCATTCAGCCTGTTTGTCTCTTTCTTATAAGACTTCACTGATGGTCTCAAGAAGTGTTAAAAACACTCTAAACATGTTTCTCGCTGAGTCTTAATTGCTATACCCTTGGTAGGCACATTGACCGAGTTTCAGCATAAAAGAGGCCATAGTTTAACTGACACCTTCAATATGGCATAATAAGATTGCCAGAAAGAAATAGTAGAGGAAATATTAGGGTCATCTCTGTTCTGTATCCTTCACCTTCCTTTAAACCAGTATGTTTTCCACAGTACCTCATTTCCTTGTATCAAAATCTGTATTAGTTAAAATGTACTCAGCTGAAAATAACAGAAATTTTGCAGTAGGGGTGCAAGCCACAATTTAATCAGGGCTGAGTATGAACCTCAGGCCACAGTGATTCAGGGTTGTATGTGGCAGCCAAAATAGTCCAGTCAGAGATAATCCTGGGAGATTATGATCCTGGAGCTGTCAGGGACCATTATGTAAACCTGGAGAAAGAAGCCAACTGAGTGGAAGACAGAGCCAAGAGCTGGAGAGGAACCAAATTGTGATGACATCATTGGACCTCTGAATCCAACCGTGTATGGAGCCAGCTTTATTTCTGGCCTTCTCAATTAAGTGAATCAATAAATTGTTTTTTCTTCTTACATTTGTTTGAATTGGAGTTTCTGTCCAATTCAGCACTTTAGGCTTCTGGGTTGATCTTAATAATTGGACTATGAGAACTCATTCAAACTCATCTTAATTAAATCATTTTAGAAATGAAAGGGAGATTTAAGATTATTTAATCCAATTGCTTCGTTTTTATGATGTGAACTCACACAGTCTGGCCGTCTATAGCTGCAAATGGGTTGCAACTCTCATTTCTGTCTGGCTATATTTTTGGGGCCTCCAACCTGATGCTTGCCAAGCTAAGTTCTCAGGACACAAAATGAGACAAACAACAAGGGAATAGCTATCCCTGGGAGAGAATGGATCAATAACCAATGGGTCTGGATTTGGAAAAGAAGAACAATGTGAAATTTTACCTTCCTCTCTTGACTGGGCACTGGAGACAGTGATCTGGGAGGGCTGACTCTGGTAAGAATCCTCACCCTTCACTGGCTTCTGCCAGTTTTCCCAGGATCCCATCTGCAGGATCCTGAGCAAGTGGGGTTTAAAGTAGAGTGAAGCTTCAGTATCTACCACAATGTGCCAAGCTTTTTCATTAATTTTAATTTTAGCTTCTCCTTGGCTGTTTAAGGAAATAACTGGTAGCAGTTTACCAGAGTAAACTGGGAGTCCTGTCAACCCTGTGAAGGGCCCAGATGGGGGTCCTCCTTCAAGGGTAGATATGGGGGTGGCTTCAAGGCCACTAAGTTGGTGGACTTTTATTTATGGTCTTGTGGTCTCTTCAGAGTGGAAAGACAATTCAGATATAGGATTGGTAGACTCTGAGTATGCAGGTAAAGGAGGATAGTGGGGATCAGTAGGAGTCATGTTAGTCTTACAGTCTTTTGTTTTAGGAACCCCTTGTATCTTTAATTTTTCATTAACCATTTGCAATGAATCTTTCAAAGAAGCCATTTTGGAATCTCAAAGCTTTTGGAAGCTTGTGCATACCAATTAAAATAGGTATCTCATTCTGTTTGTTTGATTTCGGAACTCTTACTTTCAAGAGCTCTTCTTAAATGAACGATCTTGTCTAGTTGGAACGTTCCTCATAGTGGCCACTGTAATTCTAAGTTGTCTTAGTAAGATTTTGCCATTTCTGTAGATTTCTACAGTTCCTAGGACCTATAGTTCTTGGACATAAAATAAGATATGCCAGAAGGTAGTGTGCTCAATTCTTTGAAACTTGAGGATCTCATTTCTTTAGGTAAGCCTTGAGTCTCTCAGAGCCAAATTAATACCTAGGAGGGTGGTGCCACTGAGTTTGGGATTTTGTGGTGTCTTACAGTGTACCTTGTTGCATGGAAATTTTCTCGAGGTTAGCAGGTGACCTAGTGTCAATTTAACATGTTCTGTGACCAACTTATCCTAACACGGGAGTCTTATAGTTAGGTTGTAAGCACTTTAACAACTTTTAAGTGCACCACCCGTGCCCACCAATTTTGTGGCTCTGGCTTTCCAGATTCACATAAGCAGCAGATCTGTGATCCCTCTCATGAGATTTCTTTGTAGTGGTGGATACTCTAATGGCTTTTAGTAGTCTGATTTGGAGCCCACTTGTATTTTGATGTGCTTTTGGCCAAAAAAACCCAAGTTTCTTATCTTTATTTATTTCCCCAAGCCCCCCAGTGGTTTATGCTGTGGACTTACCTTGAGGCTTTATGAGTCTCCTAATGGCTGCTATCTTACTTTCTTAGATTGAGGTGAACCCATTACTTTCCCTTGTTGAAGTAATCCTCCCTAATTCAACCAGACTTAACTGTTTCCAGCTGCCTGTGCACAGTTCCTGAGACCTGTCAGGACTTCCTGAAGTGTTCACCCTGTAGATGAGGTCAGTCACAAACCCAAATGCTGTGGCCCACTGTCTCACCGTGAAAATCTGGAGTGTCTCACACCCCAATTTTCCCCTTGGAAAGATTAGGACAAGCAAACTCGAAGAGCTCAGAATGCAAAATAAGCAGAGCTGATTTGAGAGAAGCTTACCAGAAATCTGGGAGAGCAGCAGAAGAGGCAGCCAATCAAAAGGGCTCTGTGGGTACCTTCACCCGCATCTAGGAGCCATCCCAGGAATCTTCAGCAGCTGTCTTCAGGCCCTATCTGGGCTGTCAAAACTGTCAAATGAGGAAACTAAAACACTTTAGTAATGAGTTTGATGTCCTTTATTCAAAGGAAAACAGTCTATGGATTGGGGGAGGACAGTGCCTCAGAAGCAGTGGTGTGCTCTTCCTGAGGGATTTTGGGTAAGAGCAAATTTTATAGAAAGTTAGAAGGAGTAATGCAAGACCAGGGCATGCCTGGCTAGGAGGTCGAGGATTTCCCTATCAGGCCTCCAGGTCCTGTTTTCTAGGGTAAGGCAAGCTAGCTAAAGCTGAGTTGGAGGATTGTGATTGGTGTATGTTAGGTCTCCCTGACGGATGTTTCCTGTAAATGCAGGCTGATTTAGGTGTAGCTATGTGGCTGCCTGGGCCACTGGGTTGACCTCCATTTTGTGAGTCTGGAAATGTGAATTATGCTTTATCACTCCCTACCTTGTCTGTTTGCTCTTAGATTTGTTTGTTTGTTTTATTGGGTTTATGATAGTTTACAACATTGTGAAATTTCAGTTGTACATTATTATTTGTCAGTCATCTTATAGGTGCACTCCTTTACCCTTTGTGTCAACCCCAATCCCTCTTCCCCCTAGTAACCACTAAATAGTTCTCTTTGTCCATGGGTTTGCTTTTCTTCCACATATGAGTGAAATCATACAGTGTTTGTCTTTCTCTATCTGGCTTATTTTGCTTAAAATAATACCCTCAAGCTTCATCCATGTTGTTGTGGATGTGAATGGGGCAATTTTGTCATTTTTTTATGGATGAATAGTATTCCATTGTATATATATATACCATATCTTCTTTATCCAGTCATCAGTCAATGGGCACTTAGGTTGCTTCCACATTTTGGCTGTTGTGAATAATGCTGCAATGAACATACGGGTGCACAAATCTCTTTGAACTGTTGATTTCAAGTTCTTTGGATAGATACTGAGTAGTGGGATGGCTGGGTCATACGCTATTTCTATTTTTGTTTTTTTGAGAAATCTCCATACTGTTTTCCATAGTGGCTGAACCAGTTTGCATTCCCACCAGCAGTGTCTGAGGGTTCCCTTTTCTCCACAACCTCTCCAACACTTGCTATTTTTTGTCTTGGTTATTATAGCCATTCTAATGGGTGTAAGGTGATATCTTAGTGTAGTTTTGATTTGCATTTCCCTGATGATCAGTGATCTTGAGCATGTTTTCATGTGCCTATTGACCATCTGTACATCTTCTTTGGAAAAATGTCCGTTCATATCCTCTGCTCATTTTTGGATCAGGCTGTTTATTTTTTTGTTGTTGAGTTGTGTGAGTTCTTTATATATTATAGAGATTAACTTTTTGTCATAAATATATGATTTGCAAATATTTTTTCCCAGTTGGTGGGTTGTCTTTTGTTTCAATCCTGTTTTCCCTTGCCTTGTAGAAGCTCTTTAGTCTGATAAAGTCCCACTTGTTTATTCTTTCTTTTGTTTCCCTTGTCCAACAAGACATGGTGTCCGAAAAGATCCTTTTAAGATGGATGTCCAAGAGAATAAAGCTTATATTTTCTTCTAGAAGTTTTATGGTTTCAGGTCTTAGCTTCAAGTCTTTGATCCATTTTGAGTTTATTTTTGTGAATGGTGTAAGAGAATGGTCTACTTTCTTTGTTTTACATGTGGCTGTCCAGTTTTCCCAACACCGTTTGTTGAAGAGACTTTCCTTTCTCCATTGTAGGTTCTTACCTCCTTTGTCAAAGATTAGCTGTCTGTAGATGTGTGGTTTTATTCCTGGGCTTTCAATTCTGTTCCATTGATTTGTGTGCCTGTTTTTGTACTGGTACCATGCTGTTTTGATTACCATAGCTTTGTAGTATATTTTGAAGTCAGGGATTGTGATGTCTCTAGCTTTGCTCTTTTTTCTCAGGATTGCTTTAGTAATTTGGTGTCTTTTGTTGCCCCATATGAATTTTAGGATTCTTTGTTCTATTTCCATGAAGAATGTCATTGGGATTCTGATTGGGATTGCATTGAATCTGTAGATTGCTTTAGGTAGTATGGACATTTTAACTATATTTATTCTTCCAATCCATGTGCATAGAATGTCTTTCCGTTTCTTTACGTCATCATCAATTTCTTTCAGAAAGACTTGTAGTTTTTATTGTAGAGGTCTTTGCCTTCCTTGTTTAAATTTATTCCAAGATATTTTATTCTTTTTGTTGTGATTGTGAATGGAATTGTGTTCTTGAGTTCTCTTTCTGTTAGTTCATTATTAGAGTATAGAAATGCAACTTATTTATGTAAGTTGATTTTGTACCCTGCAACTTTGCTGTAATTGTTGATTATTTCTAGTAGCTTTCCAATGGGTTTTTTAGGGTTTTCTATATATAAAATCATGTCATCTGCAAACAGCGAGAGTTTCACTTCTTCATTGCCTATCTGGATTCCTTTTATTTCTTTTTCTTGCCTAACTGCTCTGGCCAAAACCTCCAGTACTATGTTGAATAAGTGTGGTGAGAGTGGGCAACCTTGTCTTGTTCCTGTTCTCGGAGGGATGGCTTTCAGTTTTTCCCCATCAAGTATGATGTTGACTGTGGATTTGTCGTATATGCCCTTTATTATGTTGAGGTACTTTCTTCTGTATCCATTTTATTGAGTGTTTTTATCATTAATGGATGTTGGATCTTGTCAGATGCTTTCTCTGCATCTATTGAGATGATTGTGTGGTTTTTTTCCCCCTCATTTTGTTAATGTGCTGTATCACATTGATTGGCTTTCGGATGTTGAACCATCCCTGTGTCCCTGGTATAATTCCCACTTGATCATGGTGTATGACCTTTTTAATGTATTGCTGTATTCAGTTTGCCAATATTTTGTTAATGATTTCTGCATCTATCTTCATCAGTGATATTGGCCTGTAATTTACCTTTTTTGTCTGGCTTTGGTATCAGGGTGATGTTGGCCTCATAGAATGTGTTAGGAAGTTTTCCATCATCCTCAATTTTCTGGAATAGTTTGAGAAGGATAGGTATTAAATCTTCTTTGAATGTTTGGTAGAATTCTCCAGAGAAGCCATCTGGTCCTGGACTTTTAATTTTGGGGAGATTTTTGATTACTGTTTCAATCTCTTTACTTGTGATTGGTCTATTCAGATTCTCTATTTCTTCTTGATTCAATTTTGGGAGGTTGTAAGAGTCTAAGAATTGATCCATTTCTTCTATGTTATCCAATTTGTTGGCATATAGTTTTCATAGTATTCTCTTATAATCTTTTGCATTTCTGTGGTATCCATTGTATTTTCCTCCTTTCATTTCTAATGTTATTGATTTGAGTCTTCTCTCTTTTTTTCTCAGTTGTTTGTTGTTTTGTTTACTTTCATGAAGGAGGTTCCTTCAAATGTGTAGTGATCTTTTGTTTTCCATGAATTCTTAATCTTCATAGACTAAAAGCCCCATGGGTTAGTTGGATGTGTCTCACTGTAGGTGATGTGGTGGCCAGCTGTTTTTGTTGAGGACACTAAAAAGTATTTTTCTGTAGATCTTTTCTCCAGTAGGATTGACTTCAGTAGGATTTCTTTAGATAAGAATCCTTCAATATCCAATCTTCTCGTTAGGCTTTTTATTTTCTTCTGTAGAACAATCACGTTTAAAAAAAAGAGATATTAAAGTTTTGGTCAGGTGTCACACAAACCTCAAAGTCAGAGAGGCCTCAAGTGACTGAAGAGTTATATGTAAATTATTTTTTAAATGTAATATTCTTTTGAAAATGTCTTATAAAATAAAAAAATCCTGTAACAAAGATGCTGAATTGGGCCTTTAGAGATTTAAAAAGATAAATACTCCTTCTGATATGATAAAACTCTCATACAATGAGCATAATAGTAAGTTCATCAAGTGGGCAATAGTGAAATCAGGAAAATGCTTCTCTTGTCATATATTAATAGCAAACCCGAAAGAATCTTACTATTTTTTCCTAGCTTTTATCTAAATATAAGAGAAGAAAAATAGTATGAAACCAAAATAAAAATGTTGACTAAAGCTTAAAGGTGATTATGTTAGTCTGTGTGTAATTGTCTTTGAATAACTCCTATGAGGTGGGAGGTTGATGTTCCCTGGTGCGGGCTTGTTTCCTTTACCTTAGCTAACACAGCCCTAAATTGATTTATTACGTGACATCACTTGTTTGTTTTTTGTATACCTGCCTGGGTCTGGCACAGTACAGCATGAAATAATACTACAATTTTTACCTCTCTTTCTTTTTGTACACTCTCATATTGGATGGAAAATCAAAATGTTGAATCCATCACCTAGGTTATTCAAGTAAAGTCCAGACAGGTAAATAGAGAATTATACCGATTGTATATTTTTGTTGATGTTTTAATGCCCCTTTAGTACTGAACTCAGCTATTATTTCATTTGTGCATCATGCAAGGTAAGGAGGCACTAAATGCTCCATCTGTTTCATCATTAGGATAGCTGTTTGTTTCTTTGCGAACTGATATTTTGAATTGGGGAAAATAAAAGCTTGTGCAAGAAGACAATTGCCTTTACTTAGCATACAAATGTTTATATTACTTGGGATTACTTGTGGATTTCTTTGAATTTCAATGACTTGAAAAAGGTTGGAACTGTAATTCAACTGCTTGCAGATTCAATGGAACAGTAAGTAAACAATTTAGAGATATGTAAAAGAATTCTTCCTAATTAATTAGTGGACTTCATTATTACATATGTTATTGAGAATTCCAAACTGATTATTACATGTTCCAGAAATTTAAGCTTGAGTATTTGGATTGACAACTTTCTGTGAAAGTTGGGGTCTGGAATATGTAAGTGAATTTAAATCCACTGTTGCATGGTAGCAGGGGTTGGAAAGCACTATGCAAAATTTTCATAAAGTAAAATGGAAGTCAAGAAGATCCAGTAGGCTGCTTATTTCACCTACTATGGGCCCACACATAAAGTAATTGCACAACTTGAAAAGATTTTCTACTTTTTTCACACCTCCAGTTTAAAAATCCCTGATGACCTTAATGTGATTCTTCAGTCTGAACTTGTAATACTTAATTTTTAAAAAAATCTAAATATTAATTTAAAACTTTGCATTAGGCTACTAAGTTCAACTCTAGGCACGAAGTGAATGCTTGGTGAAAGAATGAGTATTACAGCATCAATCAAACAAGAAGCAGGACCATTTAACCCTTGGTGTGACAAAATGAGGTAGTTCTCTCAGGAACTATGCTATGGTTCTTGCTTCTTCCTCATCTTCTGGCTATGCGCAATGATAACAAAGAGGCACCTGGTTGGGCAGAAGGCAGTAGCTCTGCCAGCCAGTGAAAAAATAAGGAAAAGGAGAACAATACGCCGTCATTCTCTCTCTATGGTGATCGCTCTCTATCTCTCTCTCTTATACAGATACCAATAAATTCTCCTTTTTTCTCACCAAATCACACCACCCAAAGTGAAGGAGTTAGGTCCATTTTCCCCCATTGTCGTTCAGGTTGCTCTGAAGTTCATTTTAATCTATTTGATAATGTTGATCATAATAAGAGAGGAAGTGGAGATTGCTATTTACCCTAGCCTCTACACACGCTCTAGTTCAATAGTTTTTAATATGTTGTTGATGGAGCCCCTATATCACAAATAGTGGGAATTTTGGTAAAAATGCAGATTTTTTACATCACATCTCTAAATTACTGAATCAAGACTTCTGGAGGTGGCTCCTAGATATCTGCATTTTAAATAAGCTTCCAAGGTGATTGTGAAGTACCCTGGAGTCTGAGAATCACTGCTCTATGTATGACATTGTTTTCAGATACTTATTAACTTCTGTCATGTGTGGAACATAATTTATGGCCCTCATCCCCTATAAATTTATGATCTAGTAGAGACACACTAATGAATAGGGAAAAAAATAGTAATCTGTTAGAAGTATGAGGAGGGGTATGATAAATGAATGAAAAGCAATAGTATATATTGAAGTATAAGGGGAAGCCATTTGGTTTAAAACTAATTCAGCCTGACCTTGTTTTTCCAAAAGGGCCTGACATGGCCTGTTGAGCATACATTGTATATCTGCTTTAGATATTTACCATGTCCCAAAGACAAGAGCGATACCGCTAAAGACAGGATGTAACTTCCCCCAATATTGGCATTTCTTTAAGGGTAAGCATCTCTTCCCGGGAACTAAAGATTAATTACAGACCTGCTGTGCCCACCTTGTGACCACTGACCTGCTGTGTTTACTGATCTGCTGTGCTAGCAAAGCATCTCGTGACAATTGTAAAAGGGACATTCCTGTCATACGTGATGTACGCTCCTTGATCTAAGATGGTGTATAACCACTCTGTACACCCACTTCTTTGGTGCCCTTCCTTCCTGGGGGAAGGAAAGCCCTGGGCTAATCCTCAGATCTGACTCGTAATAAACTCATCCCAATTTTGACTTATAGATTGATTATGGATTATTTGTGTCAACACGTATAATGTAATGGAGAAACTGAGCCTTGTATACATTCACTCACTCATTCATTTATTTATTCTGCAAATTATGTACCAGAAATTGTTGGCTGCCTTGTGAATATTTGGTGGCTACTTGGTCCTTCTCCTCCTTCATATATAGACTCTCCCTACTTTATCTATTTCTAGTATGTTTCACATAGTATTTGCTTCTGTATTTAGTTTCATTTATCTTCCTTATTTGTTTGTCTTATTTTACATACCAGAATTGAATATTTCTAAATAATACAACAAACACACATGGCAATATAAGAAGCATTCCTAAATAACGTTAGCATAGAAAAAGGATGAGTAATCAATAATCTCAATGCGTATGGGATTAGATGCCTTTCTGGGGATCTATGACTTTTATTAGAGTCTCTGGAAAACTTTAGAACTAATAGTCTGCATGCCATAAACGTAGCACCTACTATAGCCAGGCAAGTAGAATAAATGTTTGAAATGGTACTCCCGGTAAGAGGCTTTAGATGTGGGTCTGGTGGATAGAGATTGCACGCCTCACCTGAAGGGAGCAGCTCCCTCCGCCTCGAGAACTTTGTTGCCCTGTAAGAATTCAGGCTCTGGCGGCCAGCTATTCTCATATTTCAAGTGAAGCCAAATATATAATTTTTATGTGTATGTGAAACTCCCTGTATGTTTTCACTGGATGTAGGACTCTGGTTGATAATTCTTTTATTTCAGCCCTTGAAAAATGTTGGGCCACTCATTCCTAGCTTCTGTTGTCTCTGATTAGAAATACTTTGGGATTCAATTGTTGCTCTCTTATAGGTAATATGTTGTTTCTCTCTGGCTGCTGTCAAAATTTTTTTATTTTTTTAGTTTTCAGAACCTTGATTGATATCAGGACATGTATGTCTTTGGGTTTATCCAATTGAGGATTGTTCATCTTTTTTGGATAGATTTTTGTCCTTTGTCAAATTTGGTAATATTTCAGCAACTATTTTTTCAGCCCCAGCCTCTTTCTCCTTTTCTTTTGGGACTTCAGCGACACAAATGATAGATCTTTTGTTATTGCCCCACATGTTCCTGAGGCTCTGTACTTTATTTTTCATCTATATTCTCTTTGTTGTTCAGATTGGATAATTTCTCTTGATTCATCTTTTCTGATATTTTTCCATCTGTTATAATCATTCTGCTACGGAGCACATCTAGGGAGTTTTTCAATTTTAATTACTGTATTTTTAGTTCTAAAATTTTTGTTCGATACTGTTTTATATCTTCCATTTCTTTGCTGGGACTTTCTATTTTTCCATTTGTTTCAAAAGTGTTTGTAATTTCTTCTTGGAACATTTGGAACTTTTTTTTTTTGAGGATGATTAGCTCTGAGCTAACATCTGCTGCCAATCCTCCTCTTTTTTGCAGAGGAAGACTGGCCCTGTGCTAACATCCATGCCCATCTTCCTCTACTTTATACATGGGATGCCTGCCACAGCATGGCTTGCCAAACAGTGCCATGTCCGCACCTGGGATCCAAACCAGTGAACCCCAGGCTGCCAAAGCGGAACGTGCAATCTTAACCGCTGAGCCACCAGGCTGGCCCCATTGGAACATTTTTGTGATAACTGCTTTAAAATTCTTGTCAGTTAAGGGGTCTGCCCCATGGCTGAGTGGTTAAGTTTGCAGGCTCTGCTTTGGCAGCCTGGGGTTTTGTTGGTTCAGATCCTGGGTGTAGACATGGCACCGCTGCTCAGGCCATGCTGAGGTAGTGTCCCACATGCCACAACTGGAAGGACCCACAACTGAAATATACAACTATGTACTGGGGGACTGTGGGGAGAAAAAGCAGAAAGAAAAAAAAAGATTGGCAACTGTTGTTAGCTCTGGTGCCAGTCTTTAACAGCAACAAAAAATTCTTGTCAGATAATTTCAACATTTGGATCATCTCAATGTTGGCATCTGTTGATTGTCTTTTCTCATTTGAATCGAGAGTTTCTTGGTTCTTGGTGTGACAGGTATTTTTGTATTGCATTCTGGACTTTTTAAGTATTGTCTTATGAGACTCTGGTTACTATTTAAATCTATTTTACCAGGCATTGGACCTGTTTACACTCAAAAAGCATAACCTGGTTGCAGGCTGTTCTAGTGCCAAGGTCAGGATGTATAGGAAACAAAACCAAATCAAACCAGGGAAGTCACTAGCACCCTGTTCCTTGAATCTGGAGGTCCCTGACTGGTCTGCTTTTTTCTCTACCTCTCATAGTCTTCCGAGAGTGGCTCTATATGTTTTATCTAGGATGTTTAGTTGTTACTAATGAGACAAGCAGGGTGGAACGTGCTTACTCCATCTTTCTAGAAGCCTTAGTTCCTTTCCTGAGGCAAAGTATATGAAACTTTTGTAAAAGAGTGAGTAGGATGTGAGGTCCTAACCTAACCACGTTCAGACTCTTGATGAATTTTTGATTCATCACCATAAATAGAAGTGAGCTATAACTTCAAACACTTAGCAAAATAAACTGAATGTTAATATGATGTTACACGTGCTGTTAATTTACGGATAGAGTTTAAATCATCTCACTCTACTGCGTTTGCTTCTCAAGTTTTTAATGCAATATTTTGGACACCCAGAAAGATATAGAAAGCGGAAATTTGTGGGGTTTTTTTGAGGAATTACCTCTTTCTGCTCTGAGGACTGCCTATAGTGCTTTACCCTTCCCATACAAAGGGTGGGCATGGAACCCAATCTTGGCCAATTGCATGCTCTCTCCCCTGGGAATCATGAATGGAGGAATGATGATGACTGAATAGATTTGAATTCATCCCCTCTGGCAGCCACAGAGCCCTGTAGATATCTTTTGTTTTAGTTTAGATTTCCTCAAAAGAGTAGAGCCTAGCACAAGGGCTTGTGGGCAGGAAGTGTGTTTTGGGGAGTGATTCCAAGTAACAAGGTGGAGGATGGGGATCGTAAAACAGGGAAGGACAGAGAGTCCCGTCAGAGCTGCATCTTCAAGCTGATCACTCCTCTAAACACTTGGGATTTAATCTTGCTGGGGGCCAAATGCAGAACTGTGTACAAAGCAGCTCAAAATTATCTGGGTGGGGGATGGAAGAGGGTCATATTTTTGCAGCAGCTTGTGTCCCATTGGGTGCCACATGTGTTGCTACCTCTTTCACATCTCTATATTTTGTGCATGTGCCAGAAAGGCTGAGTGCAATCCCGCAAGCATCCTATATGGCAGAAAAGGCCCTGTACAGAAGGGGCTGTCGCATTATACCTGTGTATTTGCTTTCTGTTGCTATGGCTGGAATAAAAGGTTGGCCCAAGAGGATGTCAGTTGGGGCCAAGCAGTCCCCAATACACCCTTCTATCAGTTCCCCTTTTCAAAGCTCTGCAGATGCCTTGGTGTCCGTTTGTACCTTAATCCAGTGGGCAATTCCCAAATCAATTTGTATAAATTCTCCTTTTTCGCATGTGTTAGCCAGAATGAGTTGCTGTAGATTGCAACCAAAGAACCCTAACTGACACTTCCATTAATCCGTTCCCTTTCACTGGAAGACAGTTTCATCTGTGGTAAGAGTCTATCACCTTAGTTGAATCTTGGCATGTCTATCAAAATGCTTAAGCTGTTCTTCAAGGATCACCTGGGTGTTGCTGAAATAGAATCTTCTGGTTCCAGATGCTGAAGTTTCCCAGTTAGCTTCTGATCCTTCACAGTTAGGCCAAACTTATTTATGTAGTATTTAATGACATGCAATGCTTCAGTTTTGAATAGATGTAAACAGGCAGCAAATTGAAAATACAAGTTAAAGGGATACAGGTGGATTTTGTCACATAAATAGTATTTGGTTTTCTGAAATTACAATTATGACACTCCTGACTGATCTCTGATCCCACTGTATTATAATGTGACAGATGTACATTGCTGTGATTTCTCTAGTGATGCTTGCTGTTGCTTCCTTGTCATCTTTAATAACAAAGCAACTGGACAGATTAAATTGAAATGATTTATTCTTTGTGAATGCCATAGTCAAGGCATGCTGTTATAGTACGAGGTTAAAGCTTTTCCACTAGGAGGTTATTATGCACAATATGGTGGTACAGCTAGCAACCTCCTTACATCCCACTGTATCAATGACAAGGTATATATATTTCTAGCTAGGAATTGATGTAGAGGCTTTTTGTGATTACTAGCCTCAAAATTTTAAAATGCTAATTATACTGAAGTGCAACATATTAAAAAAATGCCCATATTATCAGTGTACTTAAAATTTCACAAAGTCAACCTACCAACACAACTAGCACTCAGACCAAGACACAAGATGTTATCAGTACTGCAGAAGCTGTCTCCTACTTCTGTAAAGACATAATTCCAGACCTTGGATAAACACTATCTTGACTTTTACCACTACAGATTAGTTTTCCCTGATTAATTAATTAATTTTTTGTGTATTCTATTTAAAATTTTTATTGACGTATACTTTACATTTAGTGAGAGAAATACTTTTTAAATTTATTGTCTGCTTATTGATTTAATTTTTTTATTGCAGTAACATTGGTTTATAACATTACATAAATTTCAGGTGTACATCATTACTTCAGTTTCTGTGTAGATTAAATCATCTTCACCACCCAAAGACTAATTACAATCCATCAGCATACACGTGTCCCTAATCACCCTTTTTGCCCTCTTCCCTCCCCCGTTCCCCTCTGGTAACCACCAATCCAGTCTCTGTCTCCACGTGATTGTTCGTTGTTGTTTTTATCTTCTACTTATGAGTGAGATCATATGGTATTTACTTTCTCCCTCTGACTTATTTCACTTAGAATAATACCCTCAAGGCCCATCCATGTTGTCACAAATGGCTGGATTTCATCATTTCTTATGGCCGAGTGGTATTCCATTGTGTATATATATACCACATCTTCTTTATCCATTCGTCCTTTGATGGGCACCTAGTTTGCTTCCAAGTCTTGGCTATTTTGAATAATGCTGCAATGAACATAGGGGTGCATGTGTCTTTTTCTTCTTCTTTAAGATTGATACTTGAGCTAACATCTGTTGCCAATCTGCTTTTCTTGTTTTCTTCTTCTTCTCCCCAAAGGTCCCTAGTACATAGTTGTGTATTCTAGTTGTGAGTGCCTCTGGTTGTGCTACCTAGGACACTGCATTAGCATGGCTTGATGAGCGGTGCCATGTCCACGCCCAGGATCTGAACCCCTTGGCTGCCGAAGCAGAGGACTCAAACTTAACCGCTCAGTCGCGGGGCCGGCCTCTAGGGGAGCGTATATCTTTATACATTTGTGTTTTCATGTTCTTTGGATAAATACCCAGCAGTGGAATTGCTGGATTGTATGGTATTTCTATTCTTAATTTTTGAGGAACCTCCATACTGTTTTCCTTAGTGGCTGCACCAGTTTGCACTCCCACCAGCAGTGTATGAGGGTTCCCTTCTCTCCACATCCTCTCCAACACTTGTTTCCTGTCATCTTAATTATAGGCATTCGGTTGGGTGTTAGGTGATCACCTATCTCATTGTAGTTTTGATTTGCATTTCCCTGAGAGTTAATGATGTTGAACATCCTTTCATGTGCCTGTTGGCCATCTGTATATCTTCTTTGGAAAAATGTCTGTTCAGATTTTTTGCCCATTTTTAATTGTGTTAGTTTTTTTGTTGTTGAGATGTATGAGTTCTTTATATATTTTGGATATTAATCCCTTATCAGATATATGGTTTGCAAATATCTTCTCCTAATTGTTACGTTGTCTTTTCATTTTTTGGTGGTTTCCTTTGCTGTGCAGAAGGTTTTTAGTTTCATTTAGTCTCATTTGTTTATTTTTTCTTTTGTTTCCCTTGCCCCGTCAGACACGGTACTTGAAAATATGCTGCTAAGACTCATGTCAAAGAGCATACTGCCTATGTTTTCTTCTAGAAGTTTCATGATTTCAGGTCTTATATTCAAGTCTTTAATCCATTTTGAGTTAGTTTTTGAGTATGGTGTAAGATAATGGTCTACTTTCATTCTTTTTATGCGGCTGTCCAGTTTCCCCAACACCATTTATTGAAGAGACTCTCCTTTCTCCATCGTGTGCTCTTGGCTCCCTTGTCAAAAATTAGCTGTCCATAGATGTGTGGGTTTATTTCTGGACTCTAGATTCTGTTCCATTGATCTGTGTGTCTGTTTTTGTGCCAGTACCATGCTGTTTTGGTTACTATAGCTTTGTAGTATATTTTGAAATCCAGGTGTGTGATACATCCATGTTTGTTCTTTTGTTGTTCCACATAAATTTTAGGATTCTTTGTTCTATTTCTGTGAAAAATGTTGTTGGACTTTGATAGAGATTGCATTGAATCTGTGGATTGCTTTAGGAAGTATGGATATATTACCTATATTAATTCTTCCAATCCAAGAGCATGGAATATCTTTCCATTTCTTTGTGTCTTCTCTAATTCTTTCAACAATGTTTTATAGTTTTCAGTGTACAGCTATTTCACCACTTTGGTCAAGTCTATTCCCAGGTATTTTATTCTTTTTGTTGCAATTTTAAATGGATTGTATCCCTAATTTCTCTTTCTGCTACTTTGTAGTTAGTGTATAGAAAAGCAACTGATTTCTGTATGTTGATTTTGTATCCTGCAAGTGTATTGTATTCATTTACTAATTCTAACAGTTTTTTGGTGGATTCTTGAGGGTTTGCTATATATAAAATCATGTCATCTGCAAATAGTGACAGTTTCACTTCTTCTTTTCCAATTTGGATCTCTTTTATTTCTTTTTCTTGCCTAATTTCTCTCGCTAAGTCTTCCAATACTATGTTAAATAAATAAATGGTGAAAGTGGGCATCCTTGTTGATTCCTGTTCTTAAAGAGATAGCTTTCCATTTTTCTCCATTGAAAATGACATTAACTGTGGGTTTGTCACATATGGCCTTTATTATGTTGAGGTACTTTCCTTCTATAACCATTTAATTCAGAGTTTTTATCATAAATGGATGCTGTTTCTTGTCAAATGCTTTCTCTGCATCTACTGAGATGATCATGTGATTTTTATTCTTTATTTTGTTAATGTCGTATACCATGTTGATTGATTTGCAGATGTTGAAACATCCTTGCATCCCTGGAATGAATCCCACTTGATCATGGTGTATGATCTTTTTAACGTATTGATGTATTTGGTTTTCTAGTATTTTGTTGAGAATTTTTGCATTGATGTTCATCAGTGATATTGGCCTGTAATTTCCTTTTCTGTGTTGTCCTTGTCTGGTTTTGGTATCAGGATAATGTTGGCTTTGTAGAATGAGTTAGGAAGCTTCCCCTCCTCTTCAATTTTTTGGAAGAGTTTGAGAAGTAGAGGTATTAAGTCTTGTTTGAATGTTTGGTAGACTTCACCAGGGAAGCCATCTGGTCCTGGACATTTATTTTTTGGGAGGTTTTTGATTGCTGTTTCAATCTGTTTACTGGTGGTTGGTCTATTAAAATTTGTTATTTCTTATTGATTCTGTTTTGGAAGGTTGTATGATTCCAAGAATTTATCCATTCCTTCTAGATTATCCAATTTGTTGGTGTATAGATTTTCATAGTGTTGTCTTATAATCTTTTGCATTTCTAAGTTGTCCATTGTAATTTCTCCTCTTTTATTTCTGAATTTATTTATTTGAGCCTTCTCTCTTTTTTTCTTCATGAGTCTAGCCAAAGGGTTGTCAATTTTGTTTATATTTTCAAAGAACCAGCTCTTGGTTTCAGTGATTTTTTTCTTTTAGTCTTTATTTCATTTATTTCTGCTCTGATTTTTATTATTTCCTTCCTTCTACTGATTTTGAGCTTTGTCCTTCTTTTTCCAGTTCCTATAAGTGTACTGTTAGAATGTTTATTTGAGATTTTTCTTGTTTCTTGAAGAAGGCCTGTATTGCTATAAACTTCCCTCTTAGGACCACTTTTGCTGTGTCTCGTAAATTTTGGTATGTTGTATTTTCATTTTCATTTGTCTCAGGTATTTATTGATTTCTCCTTTGGTTTCTTCATTGACCCAATCATTGTTCAGTAGCATTTTGTTTAATCTCCTCATATTTGTGACTTTTCCAATTTTCTTCCTGTAGTTGATTTCTAGTTTTATACCTTTGTGGTCAGAAAAGATGCTCGGTATTATTTTAATCTTCTTAAATTGATTGAGACTCGTTTTGTGGCCTAATACGTGTTCAATCCTGGAGAATGTTCCATGTGCATTTGAAAAGAATGTGTATTCTATAAGACTTCCTTATTGATCTTCTGTTTGGATATCTATCCATTGGCGGAAGTGGAGTGTCAAAGTTCCCTACTATTATTGTGTTATTGTCTACTTCTCCTTTTATGTCTGTTAATAATTGCTTTATATATTTAGGTGCTCCTATGTTGGGTACATTGATATTTACAAATGTTATATCATCTTGTTGGATTGTTCCCTTTATCATTATGTAGTGCCTTTTTTGTCTCTTGTTACAGTTTTTGTTTTAAAGTTTATTTTGTCTCATGTAAGTATTGCTACCCAAGTTTTCTTTTTTTTTGCCATTTGCGTGGAGTATCTTTTACCATTCATTCCTTTTCAGTTTGTGTCTTTAGGTCTGAAGGGTGTCTCTTGTATGCAGTATATATATGGGTCTTGTTTTTTATCCAATCAGCCACCCTATGCCTCTTGATTGGAGCATTTAGTCCATTGACATTTAAAGTAGCTATTGATAAGTATGTACTTATTGCAATTTTGTTAGTTTTTTTCTAGATGTTTTAGTAGTTCTTCTCTATTCCTTTCCTCTTCTCTTACTCTCTTCCCTTGTGGTTTCATGGCTTGCTTTTTTTTTATTGAGTTAATGATAGTTTACAATCTTGTGAAATTTCAGTTGTACATTAATGTTTGTCATTCGTGTTGTAGGTGCACCACTTCACTCTTTGTGCCCACCCCACACCCCACCTTTCCCCTGGTATCCACTAAACTGTTCTTAGTCCATAATTTTAAATTCCTCATATGAGTGGAGTCATACACAGATCATCTTTCTCTCGCTGGCTTATTTCACTTAACATAATTCCCTCAAGGTCCATCCATGTTATTGCAAATGGAATGATTTTGTTCTGTTTTGCAGCTGAGTAGTATTCCATTGTATATATGTACCACATCTTCTTTATTCATTTGTCTGTTGATGGGCACTTAGATTGCTTCCATGTCTTGGCTATTGTAAATAATGCTGCAATGAACATTGGGGTGCATAGGACTTTTGGGATTGCTGACCTCAAGCTCTTTGGATAAATACCCAGTAGTGGGATGGCTGGATCATATGGTAGTTCTATTTTTAATTTTTTGAGGAATCTCCATACTGTTTTCCATAGTGGCTGCACCAGTTTGCATTCCCACCAGCAGTGTATGAGGGTTTCTTTTTCTCCACAACCTCTCCAACATTTGTTACTATTAGTTTTAGATATTTTTGTCATTCTAACGGGTGTAGGTGATATCTTAGTGTAGTTTTGATTTGCATTTCCCTGATGATCAGTGATGATGAGCATCTTTTCATGTGCCTATTGGCCATCCGTATATCTCCTTTGGAGAAATGTCTGTTCATGTCTCCTGCCCATTTTTTGATTGGGTTGTTTTATTTTTTGTTATTGAGTTGTGAGAGTTCTTTATATATTATGGATCTTAAGCCTTTGTTTGATATATGACTTGCAAATATTTTTTCCCAGTTAGTGGGTTGTTTTTTTGTTTCAATCCTGTTTTCATTTACCTTGAAGAAGCTCTTTAGTCTGATGAAGTCCCATTTGTTTATTCTTTCTATTGTTTCCCTTCTCTGAGAAGGCATGGTGTCTGAAAAGATCCTCTTAATACTGATGTCAAAGAGTGTACTGCCTATGTTTTCTTCCAGAAGCCTTATGGTTTCAGGTCTCACCTTTAGGTCTTTGATCCATTTTGAGTTTATTTTGGTGAATGGTGAAAAAGAATGGTCAATTTTCATTCTTTTACATGTGGCTTTCCAGTTTTCCCAGCACCATTTGTTGAAAAGACTTTCTTTTCTCCATTGTATGCCCTCAGCTCCTTTGTCAAAGATAAGCTGTCCATAGATGTGTGGTTTTATTTCTGGGCTTTCAATTCTGTTCCATTGATCTGTGCACCTGTTTTTGTACCACTACCATGCTGTTTTGATTACTGTAGCTTTGTAGTATGTTTTGAAGTCAGGGATTGTGATGCCTCCCGTTTTGTTCTTTTTTCTCAGGATTGCTTTAGAAATTTGGGGTCTTTTGTTGCCCCATATGAATTTTAGGATTCTTTGTTCTAATTCTGTAAAGAATGTCATTGGGATTCTGATTGGGATGGCGTTGAATCGCTAGATTGCTTCAGGTAGAATGGACATTTTAACTATGTTTATTCTTCCAATCCATGTACATGGAATGTCTGTCCATCTCCTTATGCCGTCATCCAATTCTCTCAGAAAGGCCTTGTAATTTTCATTATATAGGTCCTTCACTTCCTTAGTTAAATTTACCCTGAGGTATTTTATTCTTTTTGTTGCGATTGTGAATGGTATTGTGTTCTTGAGTTCTTTTTCTGTTAGTTCGTTATTAGAATATAGAAATGCTACTGATTTATGCAAATTTATTTTGTACCCTGCAACTTTGCTGCAGTTGTTGATTACTTCTAAGAGTTTTCCAATGGATTCTTTGGGGTTTTCTATATATAGGATCATGTCGTCTACAAACAGCGAGAGTTTCACTTCTTCCCTCCCTATTTGGATTCCTTTTATTCCTTTTTCTTGCCTGATTGCTCTGGCCAGGACCTCCAGTACTATGTTAAATAAGAGTGGTGATAGAGGGCATCCTTGTCTTGTTCTTGTTTTCGGGGGATGGCATTCAGTTTTTGCCCATTGAGTATGATGTTGGCTATGGGTTTGTCATATATGGCCTTTATTATGTTGAGGTAGTTTCCTTCTATGCCCATTTTGTTCAGAGTTTTTATCATAAATGGCTGTTGGATCTTGTCAAATGCCTTCTCTGCATCTATTGAGTGATCATGTGGTTTTTATTCCTCAGTTTGTTGATGTGGTGTATCACGTTGATTGATTTGCGGATGTTGAACCATCCCTGTGTCCCTGGTATGAATCCCACCTGATCATGATGTATGATCCTTTTTATGAATTGCTGAATTCTGGTTGCCAAAATTTTGTTTAGAATTTTTGCATCTATGTTCATCAGTGATATTGGCCTGTAGTTATCTTTTTTCTTGGTGTCCTTGTCAGGTTTTGGTATCAGCATGATGTTGGCCTCATAGAATGTGTTAGGAAGTGTTCCATCTTCCCTAATTTTTTGGAACAGCTTGAAAAGGATAGGTATTAAATCCTCTCTGAAAGTTTGGTAGAATTCCCCAGGAAAGCCATCTGATCCTGGGGTTTTATTCTTTGGGATGTTTTTGATTGCTGTTTCAATCTCTTTCCTTGTGATTGGTCTGTTCAAATTGTCTGCCTCTTCTTGAGTGAGCTTTGGGAGATTGTAGGAGTCCAAGAATTTATCCATTTCCTCTAGGTTATCCATTCTGTTGGCATATAGTTTTTCGTAGTATTCTCTTATAATCTGCTGTATTTCTGCAGAGTCTGTTGTTATTTCTCCTCTTTCATTTCTGATTTTGTTTATTTGAGCTTTCTCCCTTTTTTTCTTTGTAAGTCTGGCTAGTGGTTTGTCAATTTTATTTTTCTTCTCACAAAACCAGCTCTTTGTTTCATTGATCCTTTCTACTGCCTTTTTTGTTTCAATAGTATTTATTTCTGCTCTGATTTTTATTATTTCTCTCCTTCTGCTGACTTTGGGCTTTATTTGTTCTTTTTTCTCTAGTTCAGTTAGGTGTACTTTAAGATTGGTTATTTGGGATTTTTCTTGTTTTTTAAGATGTGCCTATATTGTGGTGAATTTTCCTCTTAATACAGCTTTTACTGTATCCCACATGATTTGGTATGGCATCTATCATTTTCATTTGTTTCCAGGTATTTTTTGATTTCTTCTTTAATTTCTTCAATGATCCATTCCTTGTTTAGTAGTGTGTTGTTTAGTCTCCACATCTTTGTGCCTTTCTCAGCTTTTTTCTTGTAATTAATTTCTAGCCTTATAGCACTATGATCAGAGAAGATGCTTGTTATTATTTCAATTTTTTTAAATTTGTAGAGGTTTGCCTTGTTTCCCAACATATGGTCTATCCTAGAGAATGTTCCATGTGCACTTGAGAAGAATGTGTATTCAGCTCTTTTAGGGTGGAGTGATCTATATATGTCTATTAAGTCCAATTGTTTTAGTTTTTCATTTAGCTCCACTATTTCCTTGTTGATTTTCTGTCTGGATGATCTGTCCATTGATGTGAGTGGGGTGTTGAGGTCCCCTACTATTATTGTGTTGTTTTTAACATCTTCCTTTAGGTCTGTTAATAGTTGCTTTATGAATCTTGGTGCTCCTGTCTTGGGTGCATAGATATTTATAAGCATTATTTCTTCTTGATGAAGTGTCCCTTTGATCATTATATATTGTCCCTCTGTGTCTCTCTTTACCTGTCTTATTTTGAAATCCACTTGGTCTGATATAAGAATTGCAACACCTTCCTTTTTTTCCTTGCTATTAGCTTGAAGTATTGTCTTCCACCCCTTCACCCTGAGTCTGTGTTTGTCCTTGGGGCTGAGGTGTGTTTCCTGGAGGGAACAAATTGTTTGGTCTTGTTCTTTAATCCATTTTGCCACTCTGTGTCTTTTTATTGGAGAGTTCAATCCGTTTACATTGAGAGTGATTATTGATGCATGTGGACTTAATGCTGTCAATCTGTCGCTCATTATCTTGTTTTCCTGTGTTTCTTTTCCTGTGTGCTTTAGACTACCCATTTAATACTGCAATTTCTTATGCTAGGTTTCTTAGATTTTTTCCTTATTTATGATTTGTGACTCTGTTCTGTATTTTATTTTAGTGTCTCCCTTGAAGTTTGTATTTAGAATCTCGTGTATAATATAGTCTATTCTCTGGTGGTCTCTTACTTACTTGACCAATACTGATTTAGACCCTTTGCTCTTCCCCTCCTAAATAATTATTTTCATTTCTTATTCCAACTCATGTTATGAATTTGTAGTTAGAGTGATAAGATTGTCCTTGCTTTGGTAGTTTCCTTACCTTTACCCTAATGCTATAGTTGAATATTTGCTATCCTGTTCTGGTTCTATCCATAAGTCTCCCTAGTCTGTGGATGGTGACCCTTTTCTCCCTTTTTTCTTTTTTCAGGTATGAGAGCCTTCTTGAGGATTTCTTGTAGTGGAGGGCTTTTAGTTACAAATTCTCTTAACTTTTGTTTGTCTGGAAAAGATTTAATTTCTCCCTCATATCTGAAGGAAATTCTTGCTGGATAGAGTATTCTTGACTGAAGATTTTTATCTTTTAAAGCTTTGAATATGTCACTCCATTCTCTCCTAGCTTGTAAGGTTTCTGTAGAGAAATCTGCTGACAGTCTGATAGGGGCTCCTTTATAGGTTATTCTCTTCTTTTTTCTTACTTCCCTGAGTATTCTTTCCTTATCTTTCCTTCTTGCCAATTTTACTACTATGTACCTTGCAGTAGGTCTTTTTACATTGACAAACCTAGGAGATCTGAAAGCTTCCTCTACACACATTTCTCCATCCATCCCTAGATTTGGGAACGTCTCTTCAATAATTTCGTTAAGCACACTTTCTGCTCCATTTTCCTTTTCCACGTTCTCGGGAACTCCTATAATCCTTATGTTCTTACTCCTCATTGAATCCACTATCTCCCGGAGATTTTCCTCGTTTTTTTTAATTCTTAGTTCTCTTTCTTCCTCTGTCTGGAGCCATTCAGCCTGTCTTTCTTCAATTATGTTAATTTGCTCTTCTATGGTGTCTACACAGGCATTCAGGAAATCCGTATTCTGTTTTATCTGGTCCATTGTGTTTTTCATCTCTAGTAATTCTGTTTGATTCTTCTTTATGATTTCAATCTCTTTTGTGAAGAACTCGGCTTGTTTCTCTATCTTTCTCTCTACTTCATTGAGTTTTTTGATTATAGCTGCTCTGAACTCATTATCACTTAGTTTACCTAATTCCAAATCCTCAGGACTTAATTCTATGTTTTTATTGTTTTCCTTCTGGTCTGGGGCTTTTATAAATTGCTGGATAGTACAGGAGTGGTTTTTTCGCATGGTGGTAGAATTCGGTTGCAGTTACCTGTCGCCACTAGTTGGGGGTTGAGAGCTGCATGTTATGAGCTCTCCACCTTCGGGCAAGATGGCTGCACCCAGTGGCTTTGCCGGGAGGTAGGGGCTGCTATTCTCGCGTGCTGATCTGGATTCAGATCAGTTCTGTTCTCTGGTCTCCAGAGGCCCTGGGTTTATGGGGTCCCCGCAGATGGGAGCTTTCCCACCGTCAGCAGGTTTCCACTGAACCAGCAGCAGGAGTCCTGGATGATCCCCCGGTCACGCTGCCCCTCCCCTGCTCTTTCCCAACCCGCGCAGCAGCAATCGCAGACTCTAGGGGAGGGAGCAATGTTCTCTCCTACCGTTCCAGCGCCTCCGAGGCCGTCAGCAAGGTTTATGATCTCCGCCTTCTTGGTATTGTAGGTCTCTAACGTGTTGGCATTAGGTTTATTCTCTGAAATTCAGTTTTTCCAATCTTTTGTTGTACTTTGGAAGGGAGAGAATCCCGGGTCAGCTCACCCCACCATTTTGCTCCCAAGAAAATCCATGGCTTTCTTTAGTAGTATGTTTGGGTTCTTTCTCTTAATTTTTAGTGTATTTATTATAGATTTCTAGTTTGTGATTACCATGGGGTTCATATATAATAACTTATGTATATAGTGATTTATATTAAGTTGATGGTCTCTTTAGTTTGACCTCTTTCTAAAAGCTCTACTCTTTCACTCCCCTCCTCCCACATTTTATGTTTTTGATATCATATTTAACCTCTTTTTTGTGTGTTTGTATCTATTATCCTCTTATCATTGAAATAGGTAATTTTAGTACTTTTGTCTTTTGACTTTCATATTATCTTCACAGATGGTTGCTCTTTTACCTTTACTGTATTTTTGCCTTTACCAGTGATTCTATTGCCTTTTTTTTTTGAAAAGTTTTCTTATTCCCATTTGTGGTCTTCTCTTTCCCACTTAAATAAGTCCCTTTAACATTTCTTGTAAAACTGATTTCTTGGTGATAAACTCTTTTAATTTTTGCTTGTCTGGGAAACTCTTTATCTCTACTTCCATTCTGAATGATTAGCTTTCTGGGTAGAGTGTTCTTGGCTGTAGGTTTTTTCCTTTCAGCACTTTAAATATATTGTGCCACTCCCTTCTAGCCTGTAAGATTTCTGCTGAGTAGTCAGCTGATAGCCTTATGGGGTTTCCTTTGTATGTCAGTTGTTGCCTTTCTCTTGCAGCTTTTAGGATTCTCTCTTTATCTTTAATTTTGGATGTTTTAATTACAATGTGTCTTGGTGTGGGCCTCTTTAGGTTTATCATGTTTGGTGCTCTCTGTTCTTCCTGTACCTGGATGTCTGTTTCCTTCCCTAGGTTAGGAAAGTTTTCAGCTATTATTTCTTCAAATAGATTTCTGCCCCTTTGCCTTTCTCTTCTCCTTCTGGGACACCTATAATATGAATGTTAGTGTGCTTGATGTTGTCCCAGAGGTCCCTTAGACTGTTCTTGTTCTTTTTAATTCTTTTTTCTTTTATCTGTTTGGCTTGGGTGATTTCCTCTAGTCTTTTATCCAGCTTGCTGATCTGTTCTTCTGTATCATCTACTCTGCTATTGAGTCCCTCTAATGAATTTTTCATTTCCCATATTGTATTCTTCATTTCTGATCAGTTCTTTTTTATATTTTCCAGTTCTTTGTTGACATTCTCTTAGAGTTCACCCATTCTTCTCCCAAGATCAGTGGGCATCCTTATGACTTTTTGTTTGAACTTTTTGTCAGGTGAATTGTTTATTTCTGTTTCATTTAGTTCTTTTTCTGGGGTTTTGTCCTGTTCCCTTACTTGGAATGTATTCCTTTGCCTCCTCATTTTGCTTCTTTCTTCGTGCTCATATCTATGCGTTATGTGGGTCAGCTATATCTTCTGATCTTGGTGAGGTGGCTTTATGCAAGGGATGCCTTATGAGGTCCAGTAGTATGTTTCCCTCTCATCACCAGTTCCAAATGTTCCAAGAGTGTTCTCTGAGTGGGCTACGTGTGTCCTTCTATTGTGGCAGGGTTGCTCTTGCTACAGGCGCCCAGGGAGTCTAGGCTGCTCACCCTGGCCAGCTGGTTGTAATTCTCAGCCTTGTGTGGCTGCTATGGACTCTTCAGTCACTTTATCTGGCATGGGGAACCACATCACCATTGGCTACAAGGTCTAATAGCATATTCCAGTTGCAGGTTTTCTGTTACATGAGTAGGCCAGGCTTCAGGGGCTTACAATTGCTGTAGGCTTCCAGCCTGCAAGTCTGCTGTAAGCTTTCTCAGGATTGCAGCTGAGTTGGGCTGGCCCCAGGTACAGGAGCACCCAGTCTTTTCAGGCTTTGGAAGGTGGGGCTGATCCCCTATGTGGCTGTTTGAGAAGCACAAGTCTTTTGCAGCCGAAAAGTTCCACTGCTCACTGGGCCACATACACCATCAACACAGTCCTGCCCTGTGTGTGTGTCCCCATCCCTGAAGTGGACCTAGTCAACCCAGTTCAGAAGCCCCACACACCCCACCAATGCCCAACACATGTTCCCAGAGTAGTCGTAAGTTTGTTGTGTCTGTGGGAGGAGGTGAGTTCAGAGTCCACCTATGCTGCCTTCTTGACACCTCTCCTAGTGAAATAAATCTCAAATGGTACAGTTTAATGAATTTTGAGAAATGTGCACACCCACATAACCAGCAACTCTATCAAAATATAGAACATTCTGAGCACTCCAGATTTCCTTGTGTCCTGTTCCAACCAATTCCTCTTCTCCTGAATGCAACTGCTTTTATGGTATCTTTTGCTTTGATGAGTTTTGCTTGTTCTTTAAATACATAAATGGAATCATATAGCACATCCTCTTATGTATGTACTTCTCTTCACTCAACATAAAGTTTTTGAGATTTATCTATGTATGTTGTATGTGGAATATGGTTTATCTATTGATGAGTAGTATTCCACAATATAAATCTACTACAGTTTGTTTATCCAATCTTTTGTTGTGGAGCATCAGAGTAGTTTCCACTTTTTGCCTCTACTGAATATGCTTCACAAACATTCTTGGGTAAGTCTTTTTGTAGAATTAGTTTTATATTTCTTTTGGATGGAACTTTTGGATCATAGGTAGGTGTATGTTTAACTCTATAAGCAATTTCCAAACCATTTTCTGAAGTGGTGTATCATTATACACTCTCACTGGCAATGTATGAAAGTTTTCATTACTTCACATTCTTGTCAATATTTGGTGTTAGTAGTTAAAATTTTGCCATTCTTGTCAGTGTGTTGTGCTATCTCATTGTGGTTTTGATTTGTAATTCCCTAATGATTTCTCACTCTTGATGCACTCCAATTTATGAATATTTTCTTTTAAAATTAGTGCTTTCTCTGTCCTAAGAAATCTTTGCCTAACCTAGGGTCACAAAGATATTCTCTTTTTCTTTTTTTAACAAGATTTATAGTTTTGTCTTTTATAGTTAGACCTTTAATCTGTATTGCATTAATTTTTGTGTATGATATAAGGAGATGTATATAAGAATTTCCAATTGTCCCAACTCCTTATGTTCATAAGACTGTCTTTGTTCTCATTGATCTATTTGTCCACTAAGTCAATACCACTATTTCTTGATAACTCTGCTTCAGAATAAATCTTCAAATCAGAAAAGATGAGTCGTCCATATTTTTTTCCTTTGGTAGGATTGTTTTGGCTATTCTAGCTCTTTTTCATTTCAACGTGTATTTTAGAATCAGCATGTTAAATTTTAAAGAGTCTGTTGAGATTTTGATTGAGATTGCATTGGAGAGAACAGGCAACTTAACCTTAAGTCTTTAATTGCATAAACATAGTATATCTTTAGGTATATATTTAGGCATTTTCAAATATTTCTTAGCAATATTTTGTAGCTTGCAATGTAGAAGTCTTGTACATCTTTTGTTAAATTTACTCCTAAGTACTTAATGATTTTTGAGGCTGTTGCAAATGATACAATAATTAAAAAGAATTTATTTTCAATTTGTTAAATGCTACTACATAAACATACAATACAATATATATTGACCTTGAGCCCTATGACCTTGATATATACAATATATGCTTCTTCTACATTTTCATAGGTTCCATAGGGTTTCCAGTGTTCTCAATAATGTCACATGTGAGTAAAGCATAGTTTTACCTCTTATTTTTCAATCTTTGTGATTTTCATTTACATTTCTTGCTTTAATTGTTGGCTAAGACCTCCAGTACAATGCTGCATAGATTTGTAAAAAGTCAACATTCTGAACTTATTCACAATATTAGGAGGGAAAGAATTCACTATTTCACCATTAAGTATGATGGTAGCTATAGACGTTTTAAAGAAATAGGTGCCATTTATCAGATTATGGCAGTTCTCTTCTATTCCTAGTTTGATAAAAAGTTTTTGTTATGCCATGAATGTATGCTGAATTTTGCCAAAATCTTCTCTGTGTATACTGAGGTGCTCGTGTAATTTCCCTTTTATTCAGTTAATATGGTGAATGACATTGATTTATACAAATGGTAAATCAATTATGTATCTCTGGGATAATTCCCACTTGGTTATGTTATGTTATTCTTTTTATTTATTTCCAGATATGATTTGCTAATACTTTGTTGAGGATTTTTGCATCTATGTTTATGAGAGATGTTGGTCTGTAGTTATTTTTCTTGTAATATTTTTGTCAGGTTTGGTGTCAGGTTTATGTCAGGCTCACAAAAAAGTTGGAAAGTGTTATGTCCTCCTATATTTTTTAAAGTATGCAGAAGAATGAATTATTTTTTTCTCAAATGTTTGACAGGAGTCACTAGTGAAATCATCTGGATTACTTTTTTCTTAAATGTTTGACAGAATTCACAAATGAAAACATCTGGACATGGGAAGGTTTTAAGTTAAAGCTAAATTTTTAACAGATCTATGGCTATTTGAAATTTCTCATTCTACTTGTGTCAGTTTGGTAATTTGTATATTTTGAGGATTTGTTCATTTTTTCTTAGTTGTCAATTTTATTGATATAAAGGTACTTTTTAATGTTTGTAGAATATGTAGTGATGTCTCCTCTTTTATCCCTGATATTGGTCATTTGAATTTTTGTCCTTTTTTCTTGGTTAATTTTGCTATGTATTGTTTTCACTTTTAAAAATTTTCAAAGAATTAATATTTGGCTTTATTAAGTTTTTCTATGTTGTCTTTACTGTGTCTTTGATTTCCATTTGTTATCTTTGTTATTTCCTTATACTTATTTTAAGTTTACTTTACTTTTGTTTTTCTAATAACATCAAAAGTTGATTTTTAAAAAAGATTAATAAAATTTCCTCCTCTCTCCTCCCAAAAGATTGTTTTCTTTCTTTAAAGCTGGGATTTTTTTTTCTTTCTGTTTCTTTTTTTGGCAGGCAGTCATTATTGAATCCTCTTGTACCTGTTGTGTTTGGTTTTAGGCATATTTCAGTTTTCTCCTTAGTCCTTGTTCATGGCCTTTAAACTAGGGCATAGTCCTGAGTTGTAAGGTGTGGGCTTTTTGATCTCAACTGAATGCAAATGTGTACTGTGACATTCTTGCTCCCTGGCTTAGCTAGAACTCCAACCTCCTTCTGCTCCCCAGTGGTGGTTCTCTTCTAGGCATCGTGGATCTCACTTTTTACATGCACAACCCAACCCTCAGCCAAGGACCTGCAGTGAGCTCTCACACCAACTTCTGGGCCCTTGAATTGGTGCTTCTTTCTCCTTGTCACCACCTTGTTTAACAAAGTCAGCTGTCTCTGCAGACCCAAATTCTGATCTTTTCTCCTCAACTCGGGTTGCCTGCCCACCACTCTGCTTGGGGTCTACCTTCCTGTGCACAGTCTAGAAATTGCTCCTAGGCAGAAAGTTAGACAAATGTGGAGCCAAATTTGTGTGTTTCCCTTCTCTCAGCTGACTGCTTATTGTCCAATTTCTGAAATTATTTGCCTTGTATATTTTGCCTAGGTTTAGACTTGTTTTCTCAGAGGGGCGAATTGATACCAGTTACTTCATCATAGTTAGAAGCAAAAGTCTCACTGTCATGGAAATTTAATTTATAAAGTTCATTTGCTCTAGAGGGATTTTATATCAGTGTTGGTGTTGTGGAGATACAAGATGTTTACATACAACTTGTTTTATTGAGCAGGAGAATACACAAACTGTCTTCTTTAGGAATGAAAAAGCTGGTGACTACTGCTAGCAGATAAATTTACTTTATCTTTTATACTGAGGGATAGAGTTGTTGTTTAAAGTAAATGACTACGCAGTACTATCTATCTTTATATGTAAACTGAAACTTGAAACCAAGAGCGCCAAAAGCCAAAGCAAAAACAACAGTGTAATTCTATGTGTGAGAAACTAAGATTAAGTTTGTTGTTTTTTTAAAAGGATGTAGCAATGACTATTCAAATTTCCAAAATGTCATTTTATACGATTCCCAATTTAGAAACATCATTTGCAATTTTGATCATCTGATTTTAGATAAAAGCAATAGAAAATATGTGATTTAAAGAAGAAACATCCTTGACTCTTGTTTCCGGGCTGAATCTAACTTCAAAAAATCGCTGGGAAATAAACAGCAAATGAAATCTTGTTTCTCATTTTTAGCTCATAGATTTAATTCTAGTAAACTACGTGAATTTCTTGACGACATGCACCTTACAAAAGAAGACTTCAATATACTTTGAGTTTATTTTTTCCTTGTAGTTTTCTAAAATTAAAGTATTTCTGAACAATGACTAAGAAAATAAGTTTCACAATAATTTTAGTACCTTTCCCTGTAAACTTTGGTTTACCTATGATATCTTGTTAAGTAAAGGGCTGCTTGGTTAAATCGCCATATAAATATATAACTGTTTTCTACAGTTTTAGTGAATACTAAAATGGGTTAAATTTGGATGCTTGACTCATGTTTCTCTCTTAATGGAGGAAGGGAATGGTAGAGATGAAGCTGGGCATCGTATTCCAGTGGTTCTCAATGGGGGTGGGGGGTGGGGTAGGGGATGATGGGTTAAAGTTAGGTGGGGGGGGTGCTTGAGAGTGGGGAGTAGGGGGGATTTTGCCCCCCATGGGATATTTAACAATGTCTGGAGACATTTTTGGTTGTCACAACTGCAAGGGTGGTGCTTCTGGCATTTAGTTGGCAGAGACACAGGACAGCCATGTCAATAGTGCCAAGGCTAAGAAAGCCTGCTGTATTCTTATGGACTTGGGTTCAGTTACCTGCTCTGCTCCCTTGGTACCTGTGCTGACCTTTACAAAATTATTAAAATGAGACTTAGGTTTACTTTCAGTGCTATGTGAGGAATACCTATTAGGAATGAGAAGTTAGCACAGTGCTAGGAACATAGTCAACCTTTAATAACTGGTAGCTATTATTATTCTTACTCTTGCTTTCTAGTATATTAATTTTACATTTACATAAGAGGTTCCTTAATGTTCAGTTTGAAATTATTGTACCTTTGAGAAGAGAGATAAAAATATGTGAAAAAGCTACTAGCTTGTGGATGGGGAGTTTTCCACAGTGTTTTCCCTTGGGTATAAAAAGAGACCCAAAGGTTACACTGACAGTGTGTAGGCTATATATTGAATATATTTTGCTTTACTATGGACCACAAATCACAGGCAACTTTGTGGTGCACAGTGAGACCTGACCAGATACATATTTTTGTTTCTAGTATTACCAGTCCTGCCTCCAAAAGTAAGATAAAACAGTTGAGCCAATAATTGGAGCCGATTTCTCTGGTGAGAAATAGAACATTTAAAATCATACATTTTGTAATATGTTGTTTATTTTAGAATACATAATATATTATATTACATATTTTAAAAGTGTCTGATTGGGGACACAAATGCTGCTCTGCACATTGTGCTCATTCGGAGAAAGTGAGATGAAACTCCATCTCTACCGTTTTCCCAATTATGAAGGACAGCTGAAAAGCTTGGAGATTATACCATCATTGTAATAGACATTCAATAAATATTATCAAGTAGACTTACTTTTTTATTGCAGGGCTCTCTTGTATCATAAATGGGACATAGAGTCTTAAAGTAGAGCTTTGATGTCTACTAGTTAACTGAGCTACTCAAACGGGAGCCATTTATTTTTTGATCGGTATTTACTGAGTGGTTACTGTGTGCCAGGTGCTGTGCTAGAAGTTGGGAGTATCATTGTAAGCAAAATAGTCTAGTAGAGGAGGCAGGCTTTAATCAAAGAATCATATAAAAATATAATTTCAAATTATAAGTACTATGAAGGAAAGTTAAGGAGTTTACCAGAAGTAAGATAGCTCTGCCCTGAACAATTTTAGTAATTTCTAAAGACAATTAGGTACTCTTTACTTTATCCATTCATTCATTCTTTCATTCATTTACTTGAGAAAACTTTATGAAATCTACCCTAGTTACATTTCAGTTACATACTGTGCTAGCTGCTGGGGAAAACATTGTAAACGAGACACTCATGGTGTCTTCATGGCATTTATGATTTAGCTATTTGAGGGACCAAATGTTTTAAAGAAGTGAAATGAAACATTGCTGTGTCCCTGGGAAAGTCACAAATAAGGGAGAAAAAAGAAAAGAAGACAAATTACCTACAGATCAAATGAAATCACACAGGTATTATTAGTGATGCCAATTACACACTGACCTTTGTGACAACACATAAACAAAGCTGCCATTTATCATCAGCATTTGCAGTGAGAAAGTAGAGACTCCGTTGACATCATTAAATAATGACCTTGATTACTGAAAAAGAAGAAGATACAGAGAACATCAGCAGAATCTCCTGATTGCATTATGGTTTTCTAGTAGGCGGGAGAAAACTTATCCTTCGTCATCGTTTCTAAAATTAATTCTATTTGTTTAATTGTTCTCAAAACATATAATTTCTTACTTTGTCTCTACTAAATAGAAATTATAGATAGATTTTAAAATAAAAGGTCTCAAATTTCATAATATATTTTATAAATGATTATTTAAAATTCCGGCTATTAAGGCTTAATTACTGTGTCTTCTATATGGCATGAGTCCATTGCATATCTTGTAAACGTTTCCAATAATCACATGAAATTTTAATGAATACATAATAATGGTCTTATTAATTTTAAATTAAATGCACTTGTTCGCTTTTGAAAATAAATTTGAAATGCCACTATAAATAACTTAGGAAAGTGAATTCATTTTTACAAGAGAGCGACTATTTCTTTGGATGTTTATATCTGTACATACTCTTGATCTTCTCAAAGAATAAAAATGAGCTGATAGAATTTGAGTGTTTTGCTGTGTGCCATGCACATATCGTGATTGTTAGATGTACTTTATAGGGATTATTTAATTCAACTTTTATGCAATAGTAAGGCAGGCCTGATATTATGTTCAATTTAGAGATGTGAAAAAAAGGTTTAGGGAAATTGAGTGACAAATTCAAAATCGTATCTTCTGAGAGTTGACAACAGGATTTAAATCTGAAACTCTGAAGTCCCAGGTACTTAACCACGATTTCAGTAGAGAAACATCATTGACTTCATTTCTGACTTCTAATTTAATTCCAGTTAATTAGGTGGTTCGTCAAAGCTGGAAACATTCTTGATGAACATGTTGTTGAAAAAACCTGAGTGTTGTCAGTAACAATAGGCAAAATGATAGCCATGAAGGCTGAATACTTTCATCTTAAAGGGAGGAAACCGTGGTGTGCTGGAGTGGGCTCATATTGGCCCACAGGGGTGGAACGTTAAATATTAACCAGCGCACCACAGAGTGTAACTATAATCAACAGTCAAAAATCCAAAATGCATATTAGGGAAGTAGGTCCCTGAAGTCTTGGTCTTAATACTTTTTGATTATTCTCAGACTGATGGAAATTTAACCCTTGAGAGATGTTTAAAACCTCTTTCCACTCTTATATTCAGTCTAATGGAAATCCATAGACAAATGCCCTACCACAAACAACCCCTTTTATTTCTACAGAATTATTTCACTTTATTCATATATTTCATTTTCATTTATACTTTATGCTAGATGTCTAGAAGGGTATCACCTCAGACAGTTAATACTGGCACAAACCAATATACTGCATGTTTTATTTTACCTCACTTATTCCTTCTTTGTTGCTCTTCCTTACTTTATGTAGATCTGAGTTTCTGACCCATATTATTTTCCTTCTCCCTAAAGAATTTCTTTTAACTTTTCTTGCAAGACAGGTCTACTGGAAACAAATTCTCTCAATGTTTGTTTGTCTAAGAAAGTATTTCTCCTTCACTTTTGAAGGATAATTTTGCAAGGTTCAGAATTCTAGTTTGGAGCTTTTTTCTCTGAATACGTTAAATATTTCACTCCACTCTTCTTGCTTGCATAGTTTCTGAAGAGAAGTCAGACATATTGTCTTTGTTCCTTCACAGGTAAGGTGTTTTTTCCTCTGGCTTCTTTCAGGATTTTTTCTTTGTCTTTGATTTTCTGTAGTTTTGCATAAGTTTTAAGAAAGTTGCAGGAGAAAAGCATATATATGTTTTACTTAAATCAATTCTAAAACAAATTTTATCCAATGCTCGGCAGCAAGACATATAACTTTTTTGGGATGTTATTATTATTTCTTCTTCGCCTCCTCTTCCTCCTTCTTTTTCACTTCTTCTCATCCTCCTACTTTTTCCTCTTTTTCTTCTTCCTTTCATACTCCTCCTCTGCCTCCTTTTTTCTTCCTATACCAATCTAACATGGCGAACCCTTTAAGAGGCTAGAGCATAACTTCAGTGTTTTGTGTGGCTGACTGCCTTGAGTTTTACTGACTCACAATGCCTATAAGTGCAATAAATAATTTTCAAATGAATAAATGGCACTATTTATATAAATTTATTTAGAAGAGGGGTAGTTGAATAGGAAAATCGTATATGTAGTTTCTATAGGAAAACGACCCTTTTGTTCCCCATGTGCTCAAGTTGCTTTGATTAAAAAAATGCAACTCTGGAAGGCAGGCTTTATTACAGGGAACTACATTTTCTTGGGTGATCTGTTCATTGCTTGATTAAAGCTATATCTAGGAGCTGTCATTTGAAAAGATTCTTTTCTGACATTTGCATGATGAAAAACCTCAAAAAGGTTGGTTGTGTTAATTTGCTGTTATGTGAAACATTAGTTCAAGCTGACCATTCAAAACATATTGTCAGAATGAGACCCATTTTATAAACACACTGCTTTTCAATTAATAAATATAACTCTGAACCTGAGTCCAGGAAAGCTGAATATCCTGACGGTTCATCTCTTAAATGAAATGTGAAGTCTTGCGGGGGGTGGGGGACTGTCTAGAATCACAGAATCTGTGAGGGCTTGGTGCTTAATTCTTAGAGAAAATTACTTTTTCTTCTGTAAACTCATCATTTTGTCTACAGCATCTTAAAACTTCATTCTTATTCTTCTACGGCTTTGGGGGTCAAAAGAGAATCTTCCAGAACTGAGTTCCTTTGTTAGGAATGCTGTTACTTAAATTTTGTAATAATGATTAGTAGTCAATGCCATTTAAAATAATTTCCATTGAGGAGGTTTGTCTGCCCTCTTGAGAGCCTGTTCCACTGTTTGGAATTATTCTTGTAGTGAAATGTTCCTTATGTCCACCAAAAAACCAAAAAATGAAAATCACTTCTCTTTCCTTAAATAATGTTCTGTTATTTCCTATCTTTTTTTTTCTATGAAGATGGGAAACAGCTGGTCACTGACTCGCTCATAATGGGACCTTTCATAATTACGAACAGTCAAGTTGCATATTAGCTCCTCTCTTCTAAGATTTATATAAGCCTAACTTTAGAAGAATAATTGTCCTGCTTGGTTTACAGAATGGTATGTTTTCCTTCTCTGTGGTGATGATGTTACCTCACATCGAGAGTGAATTTTCAAAATGCTTTGATATATCGTACTGTTTCATCTTATAGAAAACTTGGAAGTCACTGGAGAAGCTCCTTATAGTTCTGTTTTATGTGCCTGGAAATGAAGTCCTTATCTTCAAAATGACGCAGGTGGTAGAATTCAAACTAGAACTGAAGTCTGTTCCTTCTACCTGAGTGTTATTTTCATTAATCCCTCAGATTTCTTTCTATTGTATATGTTTTGAGACATAAAGTGTTCTTTTATGTCCAATATGTAGAGTCCAAAAATTCAACCAATTTCAACATTCATTTGTTAAGTACTGAGTAAGCAGTGTATGTGGACCAGAGGCTGAGTTACAATTATAAATAAGCCCTGGAGATGCTTGTGGGAGTAACAGAGCACACCTAGAACCACAGAGTATAAGGCTGACTAATGGGTGCCTTGGGAGAGGTATTGTTTGTGATGGTGTTTTAGCTCTGACATTGACCACTTTATTGAGTAGTAAGTTTGTTTAATTGACTTGGCTAGCTAGGTATGTATCTCTTTTCCTCTTCACCTCTCTGCCCATGTGTCTTTAGATTGTATCACAGAGAACAAACTTTCCAGGTGGGAAAGGGCTGTTTATTAGCCAAAGGTATAATGTAAATATAAATCAATATTATGTGGGAAAACCACAGGGCGGAAGTGTTATTTGAATAAGTCCTTGAAGGATGAGTACCATCTTGACAGTGAAGGATGAAGGTAGGTGTAAGAAAGACATTCCGTGGACAAGGAACAGCACAGCCTTGATGGTAAGATACAAAGGGTTTTACAGAAGGTAAAATTATTAGAGAATGCTAGGAGATGATTACGGCAATGAGATTCAAAAGAGTGGGATTATTGTCTTAAACAGTGAACTCAGACTGTGTCAATTTTGAATGAATTTCAGAATAATATGTTGCCAAGAATTCAACTTGAGGAATTATCAATTAATCACAGAGAGCTTGTGGGGAGCATGAGGAAGTGTGGAAATTTTAAGAAAAAATAGAAAAGAAAACTTGGAAGCATAAGAGATGAGAAAGACATGGAAGACAAGAATGTGCTCAGAAGAATAAGTAGGAGACATCTAGATAGTTTATGTTTACATAATTGCCTGTGTGTCTGCCACTTGGGGAATTGGGTAAACTCCATGACAATGCTTTACCTTATTCACTCCTTCAAGAACCTAGACTATGCTATAGATCTTAAGATGTTTCCTAATATGCAGTGAATTTCAGGGCCTGAACAGCACATTGATTGTTCAGAGAGTAGAGAACATCAGTTCCATGGTAGAATGAGACTATTCTTCCTCTTTTTAGTGTTTTCAGCTGAGTCCACAGAGAAAAACTGTTTCATCCCTGCTAATAGTGTATCGCAGTATGGTTGACATTGATTAGGCGATGATGTATTAAAATTAGCTTAGAAAACTGTCCTGCTTTTAGATTAATACTTGTGAAAATGAGTGGGCATTAAGCTCTATTTGGTATCTGAACAGCACATGCTCTTAAAACTATCTTCTTCAAGAAACTATTTCAATTAAGAGAAAAAAATCTGTTTAAATCTGGGTCTGCTAATAATCACTGTATTAAAAACACAGCTACACAATCTTGCCTTTCATTTCTCTGAGGCTCAGGCTTTACTTGTGGTTAGTCATGCACAAAACAGAATGAAAACTTCCACTGTCAATTTATGTTGATTCCCATCTGCTGTGAATGGTAACCCATGATCTCTTCTCCATCGGGTATTTCTGTTGTGTTCTTGTTGCTATTTTACAAAGAATCTGCAATCACTTATTCTGTGTGTCTCACTCAGTTCTTGAAGAGAGACAACACTTGAAAACATAATGGCCAGATGATCTCAGGATGCAAGAATCCTTCAGATGTTTGCTGAGAACTATTGAAAGATGCTTCAGCTTGACAAAAGCAGAAAATGTCAATTTTCAGCTCTTTTATAAATAGAAGGATGATCTGTAAAGGGAAAACTGTTGTCACAGCAAATGTACACTTGAATGATTTAAACCTAATTAGTGGTTATATGATTCACTTTGAATATATTTACTGTAACAACTGGTAAACTGCTTTTCAAATTCAGCTGTTGAATAGATGCTATTTTTTTAAACAAAACAGCTCTGAAAATTTATTTTCCTTTTTTTCTTACTAAAACCAACATTCTTTACACCTTCATCCTTGATATATGTGCTATATATAAACAATGATTAGCACTCTCCATCTTTTTTCTATTCCTACTCGAACCCTCCCTGCAAAATTTCCAACATATTTACTTGAAGAAAACATATTAGCATCACCCACTTGTTCTCATCAGCAGAAGGTTGTGAATTTTATCCAGTAAAAGTATATAGTAACTAGAGAGTTATTTAATTATGAAAAATAAAGTCACATTCCTCAAAAACCTCTATTGAACAAGATGTTCAAAGTAATTGATGTATGGTAATTCTTTGCTATGCCTTCTCGTTTTGTTAAAAACCTGACTAGGTATGACCAAGAAAAGAGAAATTCAAGCATAGTGGTGATTTAATGACTCGAACTACAAGCAATTTGCAGCATGGTTAATTAAAAGAAATCCTTGTATAAAGCAGGCACAATTTATCTCTTGGATATACCACAAATTTATTTTGGGGGAATCATTCGGAAACTAAAACTTAGATAATGAATGCTTCAAACCAGCAGTAATGGGAAGAAAATTCTTCCTCTCTACTTCATATGCTTTCAAAAAATCTGATTATAAAAATAGCAAGTTTGTGGTAGATATTTTGGAAAATGTAGAAGCATATAAGGAAAAAAAATGTAATTCTACTGCTTATAACATTTGGAAGTATTTTGTTTCCCAAATGTTCCTCAGTCTCTACATTTGGAATTACAAAAATGGAGTCCTCTTATATACACACACTTTTGTAGCTTCTTTGAGAATATTTCTTTTCCAAGTGCCTTCCTGGGTTTCTACATGCCTCCCTGGCCTCTTTGAAAACCTGATTCCTAGTTTCAGAGATAGACATGGATCCACAAAGAATGCAGCTGTGTCATAGATATGCCAATATGTGTTTTCCTGGAAATGCGAGACACTTCTTGAAAATAGTAACTTTGGCCTACTGATTTCTGAAGGTTTAGCTATTAGAAATGAACAAGTAGGGGCTGGCCCCGTGGCCGAGTGGTTAAGTTCACGTGCTCTACTGCAGGCGGCCCAGGGTTTCGTTGGCTTGAATCCTGGGCGCCGACATGGCACTGCTCATCAAACCACGCTGAGGCAGTGTCCCACATGCCGCATCTAGAAGGACCCACAACGAAGAATATACAACTATGTACTGGGGGGCTTTGGGGAGAAAAAGGAAAAAATAAAATCTTAAAAAAAAAGAAATGAACAAGTATTAAAATAAACTTTAATGCATATTTTAGAAGGGATAGTTGAGGGAAGGAAACTTCAAGAAAGTTCATTAGATAGTGAGGATAGAGTCCTTGAGAGGTGGCTCAAAGCCACAGTCATCAAGATAGGGAGGAGGACAAAGTTAGCTGGGTTGGAAAGATTTCACCTCTCTCTCTATATAGAGAAGAACAGAATTCTTACTTAAGCAAATGATCATGCTTAGGAACCACCAGTTGGCTGGCTCTCTCATTGGGTTTAAGTACAGTGTGAATAACGGTAAACTCTTGATTTTGGCATCGACAGAAAAACAAAACAAAATTAAAAACCCCCATTCTTTGGCTGCAAACAATTCTGACCTGATGAGGTCAGTCACATCACTTTGTTTTCTTTTTGAATTGTAGCTAAAGAAATGAAAAAAGGATCATGCTGACAGCAAAGAGAAAATTATTTTACATAGTGGGTGGATAATGTGCTGTGAGGTCAGATTCTTAAATATTGTGGTTGGAATCTTTTTTTAAAGAATGTTTGTATAAGGCTGAATGATTTTATTACCACCAATAACCCTTGTGGCTCTGAAAGCTAAAATAATATGGGTAATCAAAATTTATGCTTTAGGACAGAAGATGATTACCTGCAGATGAGAGGAAGGAAATTCCTCTTTCCCCAATCCTCTCGTCTAACGACACTGTGGGTGAATAACTGCATGGAGCTTTTGGCTAATGTTCTGTGGTAGAGGTGGGGAGTCCCTTCTTTGAGAGATCACATTTTGGCGGCTGGAGGCAATGAACTAGGCAAGTGACAGAGTAAGCTGAAACTCTTTACTCAGAGAAAAAGGACCACGTGGAGATACTGCAAAGGAGGAGAAGGCTGATCGCAAGATGTTTGCCCTCCTCTCTGAGGAGTCCTTTCCTCAAACGGAGTTTTATTTTTTAATAAATTTATTTTAAACTAAAACAGCCCTTTATGACGGAGATTGTATTTGTTCCACTGTACAAGGGTCCTACGTTTTAGGGTCCTCCTTTCCCATGTTCGTCAAGATGACTGGTTTGGGGTGTTTTAAATGAGGAGTTGGGAAAAATAGGATTAAAAATTTGCTGAGTTTAATCTGGACTCGTGGAAGACAGGACTTAGTTATTATCTAAATGTAAATGGACTCTATTTGTGGATTTCTGTCCAAATAGTTAAAGGAAAGCTACTCAAAGCAGAACTAACAGATTAAAGTATATTAATTTCCTCCTTAGCTTTTGCTGGAAGAAACACACATTACTTGCTTTTTTTCTAAAACTGATTAAATATAAGAATAATGTATGTAAAGTGCTGAGCACACTACCCAGGTATTCAATAAATAGTAGTTTTTAACTCATTTTTTCTTATTTGTCCTCCCTTTCTGTGTGGATCCGACCCTTCTGGGTATTAGGAAGGGGTAAGGAGAGTATTATAGACTGAATGTTTGTGTCTCTCCAAAATTCATATGCTGAAGCCTTGATTGCCAGTGTGATGACATTTGGAGATGAGGCCTTTGGAAGGTGGTTAGAGTTCGATTAGGTCATGAGATTGTGGCCCTCATGATGGAATCAATGCCCTTATAAAAAGAGGAAGAGGCCCAAGATCTCTCTCTCTTATCTCTCTCTCTCTCTCTTTCCCACATATGAGGATACAGCAAGAAGGTGGCAAACAGTCTGCAAGCCAAGAAGAAGACTCTCAATATTTGATGACCTATATATACTCATTTCAAATAACTGGGGCTGGGGACTCAGGATGTCTGGATTTGAATCCCAGCCCTGACACTTACTGACTATGTGTGATCTTGGAGAAATTATTTAACCTCTTGGAGTGTTTTTTCTCATCCATAAAGTGGGTTTAAGTAGGACCTGATAGAGTTATTGTGAAAATTGAATGAGATAATTCACATAAAGTAAGTTATTAACAATAATAATATTACCAGAGGTTGATGTTATTACTCAAGGGATTTTGTGTGACATGGAAAAGACATTGTTCCTGCTCTCATGGATTTTATGAGCAGATAAAGCTACTTCTTAGCTTGAGGAGTGATGCTAACAGCAATAGGAGTGTCATACTGGGGGCTGCATTGTCTGTACTTAATGGTCAAGTACATGTGTGTCTCTAAGTTCTTTATCACTGTCTCCAGATGTCCTTCTGTACCTTATTTACATTCAGCATACTTTTTCTGATAGGAAATCTTTCTTGTATATTGCTTATTTTTCCATTTGACAATCCTAAGTTTGCTCTGTAGTAGCATGCTAAATAATTTGGATATGAAATTTTATTCTTGGGATTATCATACCCTACTCATTTCGTTAAACAAAAATGAGATTCAAATACCAAGATAAACAATTATTTTAGGGTTGGGATCAATAAAGTTCTTTTCAATCCTTATTATTTTCAAAGGTAACAAATGAATGATGAACAACAGAAAAAGAGAAAAAGGGTATTACATTGGCTTTTTTCTTACTTAGAATTTTAGATCTTCATTACAAAATACATTAGTTATATTATCGACAAGATGATGTAATATTTTCTTCTCATGATGTCAAAATAAATCACAGTGCTGAATTTATAATTCAAACATTTTAATGTAGCTCTTCAGGTATATGTTTTCTTAAAGTGGGAATGTTTATTCAGCTTGTTCTGTCTGAAGGTATTTTAATTCCTTACAAATATATACAGACCCCCAAGAACAGACTCTGAACCGAGCAGCATCAACTCAAATTTCAGATCCACTAAGAAGTTATGTTAGCAATTACAAGATGTGATCCTTTTGGCTTCATAGGCCTTTGTCACACAAACACAAGACACATAATTTGAAATGATCTCTCTCATTTTTTTTTTTTCTTTTCTCTTCTTTCTCTTTTTGGGGGTGGGTAGGGAAGAACAGAAAACTCTAGGTTTCTATTGAGACTAACAAAGGAAAGAGACTGGATTATCCTACATAGTATTACATCTACAGTTTCTGCATTGGTTAGCTTATATTTTCTCCTAAAAATCCATGTAAAATAAGCTTTAAAATTATATTTATCTCTCAGCATTAAAAAGAAGGAGTGATTATAGTTATAGTAAAACAAAATGTTTTAAAGATTTTGAGAAAATTCCTAAATGGAAAGAAATGTATCCATGAAGAGAAAGACACTGTGTTATTACCCAAGTGGTTTTACGTGAATGGAAAAGACATTGTTCCTGTTCGCAAGGAATTTATGACCGAAAGGGAAATTAAGATGTGACTATCACTGAAACTCTAAACTGCATTTTCCTATAGCATTTCCCTTTTGCATTTTTCTGGTGAGGAGCACTAAATGTGAGTAACAATTATTTTAAAATTTGTCCTTTGAGGGAGAATTAACATTAAGGAAAATATTAGAATATTGCTTCAGAGATGAGCAGTAAAGAACAGGATAATGAAGAGTTCTGACTATGTCGATTTTTTGGCAAGGGGTAAAGAGCAGGTTACTGAAAACGTACGAGAGGGCAAGTTCACTGTATGAATCATAGAGAGTTCATGTTTGTTTCAACATCAAGTCCCTATGCCCGCTTTCCCTGAGTCAGAAACATTATCTTCATCCCAGGATCGAGTTTCGATTACCCAGTATCAATATTCCTCCCACAGTGACCATTTCCTCCATCTCCATGGATATTATTTAACTGCTCATTAGCTTCTATCAGGGACAACAAACTAAATATTTAAGGGCTAATAAATTTTATGTGTGTTTATTAGTAAGGTTGTCTAGATATTGCCTCTTTCATAGATAATCTAAAATTGCAACAAATAGATGAGGAGTAAAATAGAATTTGTCATACTAATCTTTTTAAATCTTATTTTGAAAGGATACCTGAATTTAGAAAAATTGAATTGACTATATGAAAGTAAAAGTTTCGAAAGCATAGTTAGAAGTTAAAAGAATTTAATGACATAATAGAAGAAAAGAGTGGAAATTGGAAATAACATTTTCTGTCTTGCAACCACCATTCTCCAACCTTTCACCTTTGTATAAAACTCTTTGGGAAGTATTTTAGAATCCCTCTTTGCCTATGTCACTATATTTTGTTATCAGTGTAAATACAAATAAGATCCTTTCAATTCTTTCTTCCCCAGTGTGTGTAGCTTCATGTTTAACCAAGATCTCTGAAACATTGATGTGAAAATGAGTTTAAATAAGGCTGGATTGGTATAAAGAGACAGTGTTTTGGAAATCTTAGAACCACTGAATGCTAGGATTTATTGTTCTTCTATCTTCTATTTAACATTGGTTTCCAGAAAAAAGTGGCACAAGGATGTTCTTTTTTCTCCCGGTATATTGAGATGTAATTGACATATAACATTGTGTAAGTTTAAGGTGTTCAACATGTTGATGCGATAGGCTTATATATTGCAATATGATTACCACCCTGGTATTAGCTAACATCTTCATCACATCTTATAATTACCTTTTCTTTTTCGTGGTGAGAACATTTAAGATTTGCTCTCTTTGCAATTTTCAAGTGTATAATACAGTACTGTTAACTATAATCAAAATACTGTGCATTAGATCCCCAGAATTTATTCAACTTCTAACTGGAAGTTTGTACATTTTGACCACGTCTCTCCATTTCCCCCATCTCCTACCTCTTGGCAACCACCATTCTACTCTCTGCTTCTATGAGTTCAGCTGTTTTAGACTCTCTATATAAGTGCTATCATACGGTATTTGTCTTTCTCTAACTGACTTATTTCACTTAGCATAATGCCCTCAACGTCCGTCCATGTGGCAACAAATGGCAGGATTTTCTTCTGTCTTATGGCTGAATAATATTCCACTGTGTGTGTATATATATACGTATATATACACCAGATCTCCTTTATTCATTCATGTGTTGATGGACACGTAAGTTGTTTCCATATCTTGGCTATTGTGAATAATGCTGTAATGAACATGTCAGTCCAGACATCTTTTTGAGGTCTTGTTTTCATTTCCTTTGGATACATACGCAGAAGTAGGATTACTGGGTCATATGGAATTTCTATTTTTAATCTTTTGAAGAACCTCCATAGTGTTTTCCATAGTATCTGTACCAATTTACATTCCTACTAACAGTGCCTGAGGGTTGGCACAGGGATGTTCTTGTCAGAGGAACTCTTCTCCAGTTTTAGATAAACCATGTTCCAGGAATTTGTCTCATTTTCTGCCTTTGACAGGACAATTGCAATGAAAATCTTAGGTCCCCTTTGCCTCTACTTTATGGGAATCTCAAAGCTAGGTCATCTCCTAAGCAGCCAGTTCTTTTCTTTTGCCCCTTTAGATTTATCCCTCTAACTCACCATTGTCAAAGGTCCTATTCAAGTGTGTGTATGTCTGTGAAGCAGTGGTACTGGGGAAAGGGTGGGTGACATTCCAGCAAGGAGACAGTAAGAGTGTCAATAAGAGAATATACAACAAAAAAATGCAGAGTTTCAGAGTCCAAAGGCTGACTGGACTGTGCCCCAATGTGTTTCCACTGCACTTCATCATGCAGTTTTTTTCCATGGTCTGAAAAATTGTTTAGGTTTTTAGTGGAATGTCCAATACAATATGAATGTGAGGCATGGACTGAAAATATGTCTCGACTGTTTACTGTTGCTGGTCTATTGTAGTCTTGATGCTACAACATGAAGGATTATCATTTTCTATTTACCTGTATTTTAATTTCCATTTTATATAATGATGCCAGGATAATAATTACTATGAACTTCACAGGGGGTATTTTAATAATTAAAGTGATAACATCCTAAGGAGCAATATAGATACAAAGCAAAGTGAGTAAAGTAAGATGTATTTAATGAATGATTTAATGCAGTAGTTTCTATTGTCCTTGCAAAACAAATTAAGATGCAATGTACTTCAATTATTATTCTTAAGTGTTTTCTCTTGAAAGTCACTAAAGTATTGTGTTCAACAAAAAATATAAAAGTTAGGCAGCATACTCTGCTCCCTGGGCTAGGATGCTCCCTTTCACTTTAGAACTCACAAAAAATATATTTCAATATAGAATTCAAATGATAGCTTGATTTTAAAAATAATGTTACTGAACAGGGAAGTTGTAATATCATTTTGTGGGCAAGATGTTTTCCTGAGACTATTCCCCGTTGAAAATAAATTCCAATTGTGAAGTAGGTATTTTTTTTTCTGTTATGAATGGGTGCCATTTTATGTGTGCACAAGCATACAGGCACATGTGTGTGCCATGTGCACGTGCATGTGTGTATATATATGCAGCGTGTATGTGTGTTCTGTCCTCATATTCCCCACAGCTCCAGTATGCTGAATCACTCTGTCCATGAAACTTAGATAATTTTGATTCAAACTCCCATCTAAAATATGGCGGAAGACCCAGAATCTCTAGGTCTTTGGAATGGAGAGGTTTCTATTTCTCTCATCTCTGCCTGTGAGTTTTGCTTCTACTGATGCATGAGCTAACCTGTATGATTTGCCTCTGTGTAGGCAGGTCATTTTCTGTACTCTGTATCCCTGCTAGGCACCTCTTCAATCCTCTTCCTCCATAATGTGTCACCAAGTCAAGCCTATGGTGCAACCAGACTTTTTTGAAGATTCCCAGGATATATTAATTAGGGTATATGTTTGGTTATGTGTAAGAGAGACCCATATTTACAGTGGGTCTGTATTATAAATATATAATTTTTAATATATATTTTTATATAAATATATAAATATTATAGAAGTTTATTTCTCTTGATTTGCAACAAACTGTAGGCAATGCCCTGAGTCTGGCATATTGGCTTTGCTTCAGAAGGTTATCCAATGACCTACCCTCCTTCATCTTGTGGTTCACTCATCCATAGTGTGTCCGCCTTATTGATGTGGTTCAAGATAACTTGCTATTACATCCTCATCCTGGGCATCAGTTTAGAGGGGTAGTTGGGGGATGAGATACCTTTCTTCCCTTTAAAGGTATATACCCAAAGTTACACATATTACTTTCCCTCAGACTTCATTAGCTAGTACTTAGGCACATAGCCATAGCTAGCTGCAAGTAAAACTAGAAAATATTTCCTCTGAGTGGTTGTGTACTCAGTTAAAAACTGAGTTCTATTCCATTCAACAGCAGCAGAATATACATTCTTCTCAAGTGCACACAGAACATTCTCCAGGATAGATCATGTAATAAGTCACCAAAAAAGTCTTAGTAGATTTAAGACAATTGAAATTATACCAATTATCTTTTCTGACCACAATAGTATGAAACTAAAAATCAGTCAGAGGAGGAAAACTGGAAAATTCACAAATATGTGTAAATTAAACAGCACACTCCTGAATAACCAATGAGTCAAAGAGGAAGTCAAAAAGGCAATAAAAAGTATCTCAAAACAAACGAAAGTGGAGACACAACATACCAAAACCTATGAGTTAGAGCAAAAGCAGTCCAAAGAGGAAAGTTTATAGTGATAAATGCCTACACTGAAGAAAAGAAACACCTCAAATAGACAATTTAACATTACACCTCAAGAAACTAGAAAAGAAAAAACTAAGGTCGAAATTAGCAGAAAAAAGAATATAACAAAGATCAGAGCAGAAATAAATTAAACAGAGAATAGAAACATAATAGAACATAATAGAAAAGATCAACAAAACTAAGTGTTGCTTTTTGAGCAAACAGACTTACCAAGAAAAAAAGAGAGAGGATTAAATAAAGAAAGTCATAAATTAAAGAGAAGACATTATAACTGATACCACTGAAATGCAAAGGATTATAAGAGACTACTAGGAACAATAATACATCAACAAATTGGACAACCTAGAAGAAATGGATAAATTCCTAAATATATATAACCTACCAAGATGGAATCAAGAAGAAATAGAAAATCTGAACAGACTAATGAGTAAGAAGATTGAATAAATAATCAAAAACCTCCCAAAAAAGAAAAGCCCGTGACCAGATGGCTTCACAGGTGAATTCTATCAAACATTTAATAAAAAATACTGATCCTTCTCAAATTCTTTCAAAAAATTGAAGAGGATATGAAATGAGAATGAAATGAAAATGAAAACTCATTTTATGATACCAGCATTACCCTAGTATAAAAGCCAGATAAGGATATTACAAGAAAAGAAAACTACAGGCCAATATCCCTGATCAATAAAGATGCACAAATTCTCAACCAAATACCAGCAAACTGAATTCAACAGCATATTAAAGGGACCATGAACCACGATCAAGTGGGATTTATCCCTGGGATGCAAGGATGGTTCAATGTATGCAAATCAATCAATGTGATAAAACATATTAACACAATGAAGCAGAAAAATCATATGATCATCTCAATAGACACAGAAAATTATCTGACAAAATTCCACATCTTTTCATGGTAAAAATTTTCAGCAAAATGGGTATGGAAGGAACACACCTCAACATAATAAAGGTCATATTTGACAAGCCCACAGCTAACATCATACTCAATGGTGAAAGTTTGAAAGCTTTTGCTCTAAGATCAGGAACAAGACAATGATGCCCACTTTCACTACTCCTATTCAACATAGTATTGGAAGTAATAGCCAGAGCAATTAGGCAAGAAAAAAAAGTCATCCAAATCTGAAAGGAAGAAAAAAAATTGTCTCTATTTGCAGATGATATGATATTATACACAGAAAATTCCTAAATACTCCACCAAAAAACTGTTAGAACTAATAAATAGATTCAGTGAATTTTCAGGATACAAAGTCAACATACAAAAATCACAGTGCAACAAAAATTATGTCAACACTCAAAAATCACAACAAAAATTTGCATTTCTATATGGTAACAATGAACTATCTGAAAAAGAAACAAAGAAAAGAATCCTATTCACAATATCATCAATATAATAAAATACTTAGGAATAAACTTAACCAAGGATGTGAAATCTCTATACACCTAAACCTATAAGACACCAATGAAAGGATTTGAAGACACAAATAAATGGAAAGATATTTCATGTCATGCATCAGAAAAATTAGTATTGTTAAAATGTCCATACTACCCAAAGCCATCTATAGTTTTAATGCAATCTCTACCAAAATTCCAATGGTATTTTTAACAGAACTAGAAAAAACAATCCTAAAATTCATATGGAATCACAAAAGACCCTGAATAGCCAAAGCAATCTTGATAAAGAACATAGCTGGAAGCATCACACTTCCTGATTTCAAACTATATTACAAAGCCACAGTAATTAAAATAGTATGGTACTGCTATTAAACAGACACATAGATCAATGGAACAGAACTGAGAGCCTAGAAATAATTTCTCATATATACAGTCAACTAATACTTGACAAGGGAGTCAATGAGAAAATGATAGTCTTTTCAATAAATGGTGTTGGGAAAACTGGATATTCACATGGAAAAGAATGAAATTTGACCTCTGTCTTACACCACCTATCTTAGCCAGTTAGCCCTTGTGGTCTAGTGGTTAAAATTTGGTGCTCTCACCTGCCATGGCCCAGGTTCGTTTTCTGGTCAAGGAACCATACCACCCATCTGTCAGTTGTCATACTGCAGTGGCTGAATGTGGCTGGGATGCTGAAAGCTGTGCTACCAGTATTTCAGATACCAGCAGGGTCACCCATGGTGGACAGATTTCAGTGGAGCTTCCAGACTAGACAGGACATAGGAAGAAGGACCTGGCCACCCATTTCTGAAAAAATTGTAGATAAAAACCCTATGAATAGCAACAGAACATTGTCCAATATAGTGCTGGAAGGTGAGAAGATGGCCAGCATTCTGCTCTGCTGTATATAGAGTCACTAGGAGACAGAATCGACTTGATGGCGGTACAACAACAAATCTTACAAACCTTACAAAAATTAACTTGAAGTGGATTAAGGGCTAAAACATAGGACCAAAAACTGTAAAACCCTTAAAACAAACAGGGGAAAAGCTCCTTTTTGTCTTGACAATGATTTTTGGGATATGACACCAAAAGTATAAGCAACAAAAGCAAAAATCAACAAATGGGTCTACTTCCAAGCAAAAAGCTTCTGCAAAGCAAAAGAAACAATAAAAAAAATGAAAAGGCAACTTATGAAATGGGAGAAAATATTTGCAAGCCACGTATCTGATAAAGGTTAATATCCAAAATATATACAGAACTCATACAACTCAATAGCAAAAAAAAAAAAAAAAAAAAAAAAAAAAATTAAAAAGTGGGCAAAGACCTGAATAGATCATTTTTCCAAAGAAGACATACAAATGGCCAAAAATTATGTGAAAAAGTGTTCACTGTGAATAAACATCAGGGAAATACAAATCAAAACTACAATGTGATATCACCTCACATCTATTAGAATGGCTATTATCAAAAAGACAAGAGATTACAAGTGTTGGGGAGGATGTGGAGAAAAAGGAACACTTGTTCACTGTTAGTGGGAATGTAAACTGGTGCAATCACAATGGAGAACAGTATGGAAGTTCCTCAAAAAATTAAAAATATAACTACCGTATGACCCAGCAATCCTACTTCTGGGCATATATCCAAAGGAAATGAAATCAAGATCTCGGAGAGATATCTGCATGCCCATGTTCATTGCAGCATTATTCAGAATAGCTAAGATATGGAAACAATGTAAGTGTCCATTGATGGATGAATGCATTAAGAATTTCTGGCATAAATGTAATGTGGGGGATAAGAATTTGCCACCTCAAAATTTCTGTCTTTGGCCTGATTAGTTTTAAGAACAAAAGACTCAGAAAGAAACTTTGAACTGCTCCGTAACTGTCTAAAAGAATTTAAGAGAGAAGTCCTGTTCTAGGAAGAGCTAATACCCTAAGATAAGTATCGTATGATTTAAATTAGGTTTGATAGACAGGGGGGAACCTAGCAGGGGCCATTTGATGAAAGTCCTCTCCATGTCTCATTGTCTTTGCAAGGCATGGCAAACATTTGTTTATCAAACATTTGCTTTTCCATCTCCATGTGAATTGCCTTCCTCCTCTTTGAAGTCCCAAACCACTATCCCTAACATCCTCCTTTGTCTTTAGCTGAAGATGGTATTTAAGGTGGTGGCTTTGGCCATTTTGATGAGTTGCTCAGTTTTCCTGGGTTTCTCCCATGTATACACGTTATTAAATTCATTTGATTTTCTCCTGTTATTCTGTTTTGTGTCAATTTAATTCTTAAGTCAGCCAGAAGAACCTAGAGGGTAGAGGAAGGTAGAGGAATAGTTCTTCCTTCCCTACAATACAATAGAATATTATTCAACCATAAGAAAGAAGGAAATCCTGCCATCTTTTCACAATGTGGATGGACCTTGAGGACAGCGTGCTAAGTGAAATAAGCCAGATAGAGAAAGACAAATACTGTATGATATCACTTATATGTAGAATCTAAAAAAGCTGAACTCATAGAAGTATTGAGTAGAATGGTGGTTGCCAGGTGCTAGGGGCGGGTGGGAGAAATGGGGAGGTGTTTGTTGGTGTACAAACATCCAGTTATAAGAGGTGTAAGTTCTGGGGATACTATGTACAGCATATTGACTCTAGGTAACCACACTCTATTGTATACTTGAAAGTTGCTAAGGAGTAGATCTTAAATGTTCTGACCATAACAACAACAAAATTGTATTTATGTGAGGTGAAGGACATATTAACTAACCTAAGTATGGTAAACATTTCTAAATATATACGTATGTCAAATCATTGCATTGTACACGTAAAACTAAGACAATGTTATGTATCAATCGTATCTCAATAAAGCTGGAAAAGAAAAAGGGGAAAAAAATCCCACCAAAACCCTAAGAGTTCTTTTTAATGTTGGAGGAGGAAGTGCTATGGGGAATAGTGAGCAGTGTCCTCTACCAACAGGGTTATATCACAGCATTATATCACACGATAATGTAGCACAGCAGAGAAAGCAACATGAAAATGAATGTTAGTAATGCCTGGTCTTGAAAGTCTTTAGAGGATTCCATCCAGGAGGGAATTTTCTCTAGTTTTCTCTTCTATTCCATCTTTAATGTCCAACCTTGTTTCAGGAACCTATAACATTCCCCTTCTCCTCTTCTCCTTATCTCTATATTCCTATCTGCCAACCTCCAAAGTTTCCTTTTTCATGTATTAGAGGAGGATTTATCTATCCCCTTGCCCCACGCCAGAACAATGGCTTCAAACTCAACTGTTACAGAGACCAAACCGATAATCTGAATAACTGAAATGGGTCAGGTGTGAGGCAGAGGGAGTAGCGGGACTGTGGCGGGTTAGAGGCTGCGTGCCCCATCTATGGGGAAAAGAGCCTACTCAAGTCTAGGAATAGGGACATTCCAAACATAGGCTAGGTGGCCCCATCTCCTAACTTTTACAGGGGAGCTGAAAGCTTGGATTCTTAGGCTTTTTAAATTTTTAAGTGTTAGCAAGTGATTTGTATTTTTTCAAAACAATGTGACAGCAAACAATGTACTTTTGATGGCTGGCCCTGGGCGGCTATTTTGCAAACTTGACTTTCTAACACTCAGACATTGCCCTTGGGGACTCAGCTTCAAAGCTGTCCAATGTGGGCATTCTCTTAACGGAGGCTTTTCCCTTTCTTGGTGACTTCTGCCATACAGTCCCTGCACTTGATAGTTTCCTAGGAGCTTTTGCACATTTTGCTTATTAACCTTTAACAATAACTCCTGAGATTTGGCAGAGCTAACATTATCTTTACTTTAAAGATGAGGAAACTGAGGCTCAAAAGGTTTAAATACCTTGCCTAAATATTATAACAAAAATGAGGTGGAGTTGAATCAAGGCTTTATTTCTTCTGATAGCTTGCTCAGGGCACTTCCCATTCACTTCAGTCTTTTGAGAACTGTGAATAGTTTAAATATATAATATATTGTGAAATCTCGGCATTCATACCCTCAAGAAGCACTTGAAAATCATTAAAAACTCATTTCAGTTTCCTGAGAAGTAAACATTATTGTGCTATTTTATAAAAAGAAGAAAGGGATTCAGGCTCAATCATCATGGGAATGTTGTCAGTTCCAAATTGTATTTCTTGTCTTTGTATTTCCCAGTTTGATACTCCACTGACTAGAATTTTTATGTTCATTGTTATTCTCTGCTGTGCTTCTAAATGTAGCATCTTCCTTGACATGAGAAATCATTTTAAGCATAGAGTGAGTGCCTAGTGCATAGTAACAATTGTCAATGAAGCATGGAAGAGAAATTGACTCGTCTTTGCATGTGACAATTATGAGTGGAATGCATGATCTATAACAAATAATGTGACTATTCACAAGAAATTAAAAATGTAATTAATGCATGCATATGGCAAAAAACAAACAAATAAAACCAAGGGATGCAGAAGAGATGTGTTAGTCCACGTTTCCCTTATCAGTAGATTGTGAGAGAAGGGCCTGTGGGAAGGTAGTTTATTTGGGAGGTGATTGTGCAGAGAAGGGAGAGACTGGGGAGAATGAGAAAGGAAAGAAGAAAAGTTATTATAAAGGGGTGTTATTGTTTGGTCCCCACGTGGGCAACTGCAGCTTGATGAGACAAAGATCTTATGAGGAATATATAGAGTCCCCCTCAGAATGATCTGTCCAGGATTACCTGGAGAAGCATTTGGCCATTGACTTCCCTACTCCCCAGGTAGCACATGGACACATGGGAGACCCTTCCACTGTATGGTGCTCAACAGCACCAAAGAAGTCCTTGAATATAAAGGGAAAGCCTCTGGAGATGGCAAACACTTAAGGTAAGGAGCCATTGGTGTGAAATCAGTTGAAGCCTGCACAAAATGATCAGTATAGGCATGGCTGGAAACAAAGGTGAGCCCCAGAAGCTGTTAGGCTGTGCACAACAGGTGATGGATGCAATGGCTTGGAAACAAGAACAACAGCGCCCCATTAGGCCATTTTGGTCTTTAGTCTTATGGTGGGCGGTACATCATGTAACTCTAAATAATATGTCAATATTTCACTATTTCTTAATTTAGCAACTTGATGCACTTCTTCCAATCCTTCCCCTAAATTGCTATTACTTTCTGTTATTTTATTGGTAACTTTGTAGGTTTAAATAATATACTCAAAAGCATAATTTCTTATTTTTTTAAATTTCAAGTTTATTTTGACTTCTTAGTAAGTAGGGATTTTTTCCCCTACCATTGCCTCCATCTATTTCATTCCATATTTGCTGCCAGCAGTTGATAGCTATACCTTTTATTTTGTTATGGTGTCAAGGATAACAGGCTTTATAGTCTGTTTTGTGTCCTTAATTATCTGCACTTTCTCTATGGTTTGAATTTAAAAGTTGATAATAAATGGCATTTAACTATTTAGCCTATATAAATATTATTCTATGCAAAGCTGAGTAATATGCTAGGATTATATCTTTCCCAAATAACCCATGACACTTGTACAACTTGAAAAAGAATGTTTCAAGCATTAATGTCCAAATGAGTTATCTTCCTTACATGCCATCAGATTCTGAAAATCATGCCATAGACTTCAATGTATGTGTGTGTGTGTGTGTGTGTGTGTGTATGCATGTGTATTTCCCTGGAGTTCTTAATTGTCTTTCATTTCTTCTTGTTGAAAGAAAGATGATGCATTATATTCACCATGTCTCTTCCATCTTCTTAATCATTCTACCTGTGGAATGGCATTTATCCCATAAGTTGTCTTTTTGAAGACCCTTTTCGGTGCTGACTGGTTTTTTGGATATAATTTGGACCAATTGCTTTTTGTACTTATTCCACTTTGATGATCCTGAGATCGCATTCACGGCACTTCTACATTAGTTCTAGCATTTTTTGGGTCTCACATTTTCCCCTTCCTTGATGTTGATTGATTTTGCTTGTTTCAACATGTTCTCAGGTAACACAGAAACAGTCTTGGCAAGAACTCTTATTAGTATTTATATGTCTGAAAATGCCTTTATTTGCACTCATATTTGATTGATAGTATAGCTGGTCTAGAAATCTAGTTCAAAATAATTTTCCTCTGTTCTTTGAAAGTACTGCCCCACTGTCTTCTTGCACGAAGTTTACTGAGCGAGAAGTCTAATGCCACCGTAATTCTTGTTCTTTTTATAAGCAATCTCTCCCCTCAAGCTCTACCCTAGAAAGTTTTAGCATCATCTATTTCTCTACCCTTGAATTTCTGACATTTAAAACAAAAGATCTTCTATAATTTTCTGCCTAAGAGCTGCTTTTTTATAACAGGATACTTGTTATGAAACTAGTTTTTGATCTTTATTTGAAAACTTCCTTTTATACCAGTCAGAATCCAGCATGGCCAGCATCCTATGTGCTCCTGATTTAATTACCATCTTATAAATGATACAGCACTGAAGAAATTTCTGGACTTGGTGCCGTGAATTCATCATAGTCCTTAAGATATTTGGTGCTTACTCTTGGAATGGCGTTGTCAATTGAAGACTGGATAACTTTTATCCTTGAACTAGTTCTTTTTTGGGTATTTTTACTTAACTGTGAATATTTCAGTGCAAAACTGGAGAGGACCAGTCAAAGGCAAGCACAGCATTATGGTATCAACTTGCAGAATGAACCTCCAACTTATCCCACCTGCAAGAGCCAGAACCAACCTGGTATCCAATGTTACGGGTATAGCCAGGCCTCAAATGTATCATAATTTTATTTATTCTTCTCAAACCTGAAATAAATTTTAGTTTTTAATCTAAAAACAAAAGCTGTAAGTCTGTCTTCAATGAATCTGCTTGGCACTCAGACGGCCCCTTTAATCTAAAGATTTAGGACTTTCAGTGGTTCTGGGACATTTTCTTTTTTTTTCGTAAAAATATGATGAAAAGTCAGCAATCACAACAATCTTAGCTTCCCCAGCTGGTTTATTCAGTCCATTTAGAGAAGATTTTTCTGATATTTTTGCTTGGACTGCAAATTACCACCATGGGTTGCTGTTGCTCTGCATATGAGGAGGGAAGGAAAATGGCATGGGTTTTACTTCTATAGCCTACCTGTTTTCATCCTGCTTCTGAGCCTGGGGTTTCGAGAGAGAAGCAAGAAGACTGAATCCTACTCTTAATGCCGCCTCTACTTAAGCATCTTCCTAACTTCCTTTGCTCTCTTTGCAATAGTCATCATGCTTTTCCCCAATTTGTACCTTCTAGAAATTTCTTGAACTCTCCAGCATGTTGATGGTCCTCTTTCCAAACTAATTCTTTCCACTTGCTTGGTTGAATTCCCTCTTATATTCCTTGAAGATTATTTTTATGGCATCTCCTGAGGAAACTTAAGTAATATCTATTTTTATTTTTGTTTAACTTTCTTAATGCAAACCTAAACCCTTTCTTCCCTGTACTTAGTTTTATCTTGGAAAACACTGATTTCATATGAATTTTCTCTACAGTCTTGATAATAGAGATATTGGTATTCATGCTTGAGAGAGAAATAGACATGATAGTTATGAAAATAACCAGTACCTTTTCTAATTGTTTCTTTTTTCATGCAAATAATAACAAAATACTTTTCACATCTCCTTCAAAAGATTTGATATCCTTTTAGTGCGTGGGAAAATTTCTGATTTATGAGCTCGGTGTAAAAGAAGAGAAAAATGTAAAATTAAATGGTAATGTTTTACAAAAGTTATTGTTATGTGGTGAGCCTGTTTTTCTGTCAGCTGGAAGTCTTGTGTAGATAATAAATCCCCATCAGTGATTTAGCATGTATAAAACACATCAATCCTTTTTATTATATTTTGTGAGCCTTGACATTTATGATAATTTCCCCATATCTACTTAAAACGCTTTCTCTTATGATTGCATTATTAAAGTGGATTTTTTGCCCTTGTTGGCTTATCTCATTAGCATGTGTTTATCATATATTTTCAGGATAATTACCATTTTGGAATAATGCACGCAACATTAAATGGATTCCCTAGTTTTAAAAGGTGTCAAGATAAAGCAGCAGCTTTCACCCCTCCCATCTCTAATCCACATCCCCTTGAAAGACTACAAAAGACATTTGATTTCTTGTCACTTGGATCAATTGGATAATGGCAAGAATAACATGGCCCCCTACTGTGTGTCCACAGTAGGTCCTGGAAGGAAAGGGAAATGATGGGAACACATTTCTACGGTATCCTCACTTTCAATGCTTCTGTTTGTTGTCCATCAATCAGTGTTTGGACTTCTGGAGTTAAGGAAGGACAGTATCCTAATTGATATTTGGATGCAAGGGGAAAATCTTGTGTTTGCCCATCCTCTCTTAGTCAGAGTGACCGTTTGATGTGAAATTACAATTCAGGGAAGGGAACATTTTTGAGTTTCTAATTATTAAGTAAAATTACAAGATATACTCTTATTTAATCAATCTCTAAATAATGAAAATGACTTCTTTCTCTATTTGTAAACTTGTATATATGAAGGAGGAGCTAATGCTCTCTGATATCATTAAAGAACACGAATTACCAGAAGATGATGTAGCTTTTGAATTGTCAAAAAACTGCTAAACAACACTCTGTATGATTTTACCATTGTTATGTGTATTGCATAGCACTAAATTATTTGAGGTCTGTTATCATTTTGTAGTATTCTTGGCATTTATCAGTTTATCAGAATGTAATGAATCAGAACTAAATTTTTTATGCTTTTTCTTTGTTTCTTCTTTACAGTGTTTTTTTTTTTTTGTTCCATTGGAAATCTTGGATTAGTTTATTAAGTAACATAAATAATAGAGAATAATTTCAGCATGTAACATAGATGTAAACTATAATCCTGTTAGAGATGCAGTATTTGAAGAATAGAATTTAAAAATAATGATCTATTTATTACATGAGGATGAGAATATCTCCGATTTAAAATATTAGCCTTGTTGATTTAATAATATTAAATAATTATATTCATCATCATATTTTTAAATCTTGCAGAAGTCCACAGCATATGTAGAACTGACTAATTTAGTGGTGTTAAAAGCAAGAGAAGAAAAGTAAGATTGGCAGACAAAGTACTGATTCAATACATTTCTGTTGAAGGCCTCCTCTCTTCTAGGCACCCTGTTAGGTACTGGAAATATAATGGCAAATATTGTATCCTGCTCCCAAAAATGTACAGTCCAGTGGAGCAGGCAGATGAAATAAAAGTAGGAAAATTAATGATAACCACAAAATTGTAAATGAAATGAAGAAACCAAACAACGGTTAATATTTACTAAAGTAGTGATGGTGCAAAATGATTTTAAATAGAGTGATCTGGGAAAGGCTGTCTAAAGAAATTAGATTTAAGCTGAGATATGAAGATTGAGAAGGAGTTCGCCATGCCAGAGGCGTATATTCAGAAGCTGGGAGGTGGGCTGAGTTTGAAATTTTAGTGGACTTGTCAGAAGCTGTTTTGCCTCATACCTATGAGCAAAGGTGGAGAAGAGAAGGAGAGAAGAACACAGCAGAAGTCAGGGAATTCATGAGGCAGTCTTTCAAGAAGCTGAATCTCCAAGTGGACAATGGCCAGACCATATATAAAAATAGCACTTTGACCCCACAACCTGCAGCGAACTGCCCAGGAAACCAACCCCTTATCTATAATAAACAACCCAGAAAGCCAGCCTGCTAAAAATCAGGAAGCCAGATTGCTATCTCTAGTGACAATCCAGGAATATAAATAATAACTCTACAACAATTGGCCCTGAATGGCCAGGACTTGATTAGTAACTGGTAGCTTTCCTAATTTTTGCCCCCACTTCCATTTTGGACCAACGAGAGAAAGCCAATATGCACCCCTAAGAAACTGCGTAGGACGCCTCTCTTCTAGTTGGACTGCCCGTAGTTTCCCCTGCCCACAGCCGTCACTAAGGCATAGAAGCCTTCCCTTTTTCCATTATAAAACTTTGCCACTCCTCTCTCTGTTGGAGCCTCTGCAAGAATGCAAGTGATGGTGGCTGACTCCCTTGCTACGGCAAGCTCAGAATAAACAGCTTTATTTTTCTTGTTTGGATGATCTTCGTGTATTTTCACACTTTAGAGGTGAGAGTAGGGAGTTTGAAGTTTGTCCTAAGTGCAACAGGACGCTCTGGAAGAACTTCAAGCAAGTAGTGACGTGATCTGCAGGACAACTTGAGGTCATTTGTGCAGATATGTTCAGAGCAGATTGTAGTGGGGCAGTAGAAGAAATGGAGAGATCCACTGGGAGTTATTACAGTGCTTTGGGAGAGAGGGGATGTGGTGAAGACTGACAGCTGCAGTAGAAATGGAGAAAACTGGATGGATATGAAATACACAAATTTGAGGAAAAATCATCTGTTTATAGGAATAGAATGTCAATGATGTGCTGAATCACCTCTCTGGAGGTTTAGCTACGTTCAAGAGTATCTATATCAGCTAGGGACAATTAGAAAGTACAGAGGAGCTAGCATTTATGAATCATGTAGCATCTGAGATAATCCTATATCAACACATGAGTGGAATTTTAGGAACTTCAGATTTCCAGGTCTAATCAGGTTTTTACTCTCTGTTCATGTTCATTATTCTGGTTCCATGCTTCACTCTGCCTCTATTTCTGACCTTTTCTCAGTCCTATTGTGCTCCTAAACCCGAATAGTCCAGATAATCTAGAGTTGTCCATGGAGGGGGTCTTAAATTAGTACTTTAGTAAAGAAATATGTCTACCAGGCCCTCTTCTGTGGAAACAATAATATAAGCCTGTGCTTTAAAGTGGCCTTGATAAATACCAATAAGAAAGCATGAATGAAGACACAAACTCTCAACCCTATTTTTTCTTCCAAGAGTTAGAAAAAAATCTACCTTGAAATCTGAAAACCAAAAGAACTCTTACCTGCATTTCTGCTGCATCTTTCATCTCTGAGGAGCTAAATACAGAATGTTTATTTGCCCAAATTGATGTGTCAAGGAAGATTCAGAATGAGAATAAAAGTGTGTAAAGAGGCAAAAGCAATTGCTAGGGGAAATATGAGATTATTTTTGATTGGTTAAAGAATTCATTCAACAAATATTGTGCTAATCCTATGTGTCAAGCACTGATCTTGGCGTTGGGGATATATGGTAAATAAGATAGGCTAAATTCCTAATCTCATGGTGCTGATATACTAATAAATATATAAACAGCATGAAAACATGTAAGAAAATAGATATGAGATAGTTTAAGATAACACAGAGTTACTGTTTTGGAGCAAGATATTGGGGGGATGGGGCCGGCCCTATGGCTGAGTGATTAAGTTTGCACGCTGTGCTTTGGGGGCCCAGGGTTTTGCCAGTTTGGATCTTGGGCATGGACATGGCACCATTCATCAAGCCATGCTGAGGTGGCATCCCACATAGCCAACTAGAAGGACTCACAACTAAAATATACAAGTATGTACTGGGCGGCTTTGCAGAGAAAGAAGAAAAAAAAGGAAGATTGGCAACAGATGTTAGCTCAGGTGCTAATCTTAAAAAAAAAGATACTGGAGGAGAAATTCGGTAGAGTGGGCAGGAAAGACCTAGCTGAGAAGGTGAATACAGTGTATCCACAACATAGAATAAATTCAGCTATTGAAAGGATGCTTGCAGAGCATCAAAAGAGGCTCCACATCATTACTCATCAGTAAAATGCAGATCAAAACTGTAATGAGATACCACTTCACTTCCAAAAGAATGGATAGAATAAAAAATATTGAAAATACCCAATGTTGGTGAGCACCTGAAATAACTGGAAGTTTCCTGCTTTGCTCATGGGGATGTAAAATGATATAACCACTTTGAAGAACTGGTAGATTCTTATAAGCAACCCAGAAATGAAAACATATATTCACAAAATGACCTGTGGAAGAATGTTCATAGCCTCCTTAAAAATTGGAAACAACCACATGTCCATCAACAGGAGAAAGGATAAATTACCTGTAGTATATTCATACAATGGAATATTACTCATTAATAAAAAGGAACAAACTAATAATATTCAACAATATGAATGCATCTTTAAAACATTAGGTTGATCTAAAGAAGGCGGACACAAAAGAATACATGCTGTATGATTCCATTTATATGAAATCCAAGTCCAGGCAAAAGTATTCTACAGTAATAAACATCAGAAAGTTGACACCTGTAAGGTGGTGGTGGTTGCAGTGTTAACTGACTGGAAAGGGCATTAGGGAAATTTCTGGGAGTGGTGACGGTTATGTTTTATATTTTGATTTAAGTTTTTGGTATATGGGTGTATAAAAATGGCAAAAGTCATTAAGCTGTGCATTTTTATTGTATATGAAGTAGTCTATTATAATTATAGGACAATATAAACTAAAATAAAGTAGATTTGGAAAGAAAAATTATTCACATCGGGCGAAATGCTTGCTATATACTGTCAATGAATAAGGGAGCTACAAATTTGTGTGTGCAGTATGATCTAATCCTAATCCATGTGAAATGGAAAGAAAAGGACTAGAGGAAATATGCTACAGTGTTAACAATCACGATTAACATTGCTGGTAGGATTGTGGATTATTGTTATTATGCATGATTATGATAGGTGGTTGATCAGTTAATTTAAACTCCGTTAAAGCAGAGAATAAGAAGAAAAATACATACATACCCTAAATATCTAAATATTTTGTTTAAACTTTCAACCAACAAATGTTCATTTATTTTCTGGATTTTTCTTGGAGGATACAGGCTTTTTTTTCCTTTTCTGTTAGTAAAGTTCTGCTAATTGGCGTTATACACTTTTTTCTTATAAAAACTATCCCCACTTTGATTTCTTTAGTAAGGATTTAAAGAGGTTTGGAAACAATCTGAGCGTTATTATGATTAAAACATTTATTATATACACACTTAATTCAACAGCAAATTTTAATTACTTATGTTTATCAAGTCTTTCCAAAGAATTCAAATTATTTTTATAGACTCAATAGCTCTCTTTCTTTTCATACTCGTATTTTCCTGGTTTATGTGACATTTAATTACACTTCATAAACACATTAATAGGTACAACTGGCATAAACGAGTTTGTGAATAAGTAGCCTTATTCTGGTAAGCAAACAAATCAACCTGTGAAAGGAGACATTGCAAATATGCTAGAGTCGGGCTGGCCAGCCACAAGAAATTCAACATCCCCTGGGCGTTAGTCAGTATGTTTTACAGAGAAAATGGAGCGTGCTGATGAATCGAGCAGTGTTAAGTGGATTATCAGTTAAGAGAGCTTCTACTCAACTTTTTCAGTTTCTCACATTGATCGTATAATTTTCCAATCAGAAAAAGCAAGCATTTACATTATTTAAAATTAATGTTATTAGTAACAAGAAAGTTAATGATACAAGTAAAACCGTTTTAAAAATGATTATTTGAACGAACTCTGTAGATTTTGTAACTCTGAGATTACTGCATGTTCCTAGGATTCATTTGACCTATTTTTATGTCTGAATTTTGGGAAAGGGATACGTGTAGAGAGGAATTTTTGGCAAATTTTCTAGAACCTGAGTTCAGGCTCCTGAAGGAGAGCATGTTGGGTTCTACCTGAAGGACGACATTGGGATGCCCGCCTTAGGAAATATGAAAACATATCCTCAGCCCGGGGACAGCCTGTGAACTTGTCCCTGCCTCAGGCCATAGCAGAAGGACACACAGGAAGTAAGGAGCAATCCACGGTAGTAAGTCCACAGGCTTTGGGACCAGACAGCTTGGGCTTGGCCTCCCAGCAGTTCCACTTTTCTTCTTCTTAGACTTTGGGAATTAAACCTTTATAGGCCTAAATCCTGACCTGTAAATATCAGGTACAGTTGTTTAACTTAGAGGTGTTATTGTAAAGATTAAATGAGATAATTTATCTAAAGAGTTTAGAAAAGTGTCCAATGCCCTGGAAATGTTTTAAAAAAAAACATTGTTATCCGCAAATCCTACTTCCGGCCTAAATATCTCTTAAGAGTGTTGTTAGAGGCAAATGGGTAGCCCTAGATGTTTTATTTGCGCCTCTTATATAAGATTACCCTTCATGTGTCCCTGAGAAATGCAGGTGAATTTTCTCATGGCTGTAACTTTTGAAAACACTCATCAGCCTGGTGTGTTACTGAGGCTTCTGCCCCCAATTCTCCCTAAAACCCTCTCTTGCCCACGTAGCGTTTAATGACTTCCTGTTACTAAATCCTGTGGACACTTTTAGTGCTTATCTTACTTACTTCTTAATGACATTTGAGACTTTTGATTATCCTTATCTTCTGGACGCTTTCTGTTCTTTTGGCTTCCATAACAACTTTTATGTCTGCTTTACTTCCTGCCCTCTTGTGGCTACATTTTAATTTCCTTTTATTGACAATGCTTTCTTGGTCCATCTCTTTAATGATATTTGCCAAGCTTCTTTTCTGATCCTCACATATTCTTGTTTTTCAACTGTTCCTGAATGATCTTACCTGTTCCCATCTCTTCAGCCACCGTGTGATTTCTGATAACACCCAAAGCTTGGTGTTAACCAGAGATTGGCTTTCGAATGTAAGCCTGCCGAGTTTCACCCACAGCTGTCTCATTGGTGAGTCAAAAAGACATGTACTCATTTCTCATCTCCATCTCCGCCCATCCATTTTATGAAAATAGCACCTCTTCTTGTATTCCCTATTTTATTGACTGACAGATCAACAAATGACCATCTAAGACAAAAATCAGAGTGTTTTTAATTTTGTTCTCAACATTGATAAAAAGGCCAAGTTTATTTACTTCTTTTATACTTACTAACACTACCTACCTTGGTTCACTATTTCAGGTGTCCACTTTGCCTCAGTGTGACACAGGAATATATTCTGATTAGCCTAAAACAATCATTTCCTTCTCTCAAACACTACGCCCTTTCATTCTAACTTGTCGTTTGAGTAAAAGCATTCAAGGTCTCTAAGCCTTCCTGCTGATTATGTTTCTCAGGTTAAATACATTGGCATTTTTGTTTCTTTTCCACAGTAGAATTAACAAGATGCAGTTCTTTGGGAACTTAGTATTGCTATTAGTGATGTTTACACTGTGATTTTTCTCTTTGTGAGCTTACTGGGATTTTTAGTACTAAACTTGGCCACTAAACTCTATCCATCTACATTTCAAATTGACAGTTGTTTGTTGGATAGCTAAATCTTACAGTTGTTTGTATAGCCAAACCCGGCAATGTTCTTATGGATCCTGTATCAACAAAAAGAATTTCTAATGGTGCTGGAATGTTTGTGAATTCTTGTAGAGCTACGGTATAGAGTTTGGCTGCAGAATATGAATTCATATACACGAGTTCAGATACATGTTACTTTGGTAGTTCAGAGCCTACTTGGTCCAAATCATATCTTATTTGGTTAAAAGAAAAAACTGGTTTGCAAAACAGGCACAGCCAAGTGAAAGACTATGAATGTATGTGAGGGTTTCTGCCTTAGAATAAAGAGCTCGGCAACCAGCTCTGTGATATCCGAATACAATTCAAGCTAACTAAATGTTCTGTAGGTCTGAATGCTGAGACCAAAGGCTAACTCAGTCAGGAAAGGAAACTATTGAAATTACAGACGAAAATGAAAAGAATATTTGTTTTCTGTTTTAATTGTTTTTGACATATGAAGCAAATTCTATCTGTATTTCAGATTGTTAACCGTTGAGAATTTAAAGACAGCCTTAGAAAAATAAGAGAAATTTTTCACTTTTTTTCCTGAAAAATTAAAATGCAACTTTCTTTTCAAGTTACTCGTTTGCTTTTCATATGAAACAAAATGGTATTGTTTTGAAGATTGTGTTTAACCAATGTTAAAAACAACCCTATAAAGAATACCACATCTGGTTTTCCATTTTAAAGAGGATGTCAGCGTTAGCTGTTAAAACAAGCTTAATTATTTTCAAGTGTCAGGCTGGCACTTAGCATTGTTATTTTTTTTTTGGTCATCATGCAGATAATCTGTCTTGAGTCCACAAATATTAGTACACTAATTATGTTGCAAATTTCACCCACATTACATACTCAATTTTTTATAAGGATGATATTCATCATTACTATGCATTTATATGGTGAATTTGTCATTGAAACTAAACTTAGGCCAATTCAATTGAAGTCTAGTGCCTGAAATCACCAAAGGGATAACAACTGTCAACTTACATGTGCAAAATATTTAATCATGTAATAACAAAAATAACACAAATTGAAACAACAATACCGTTTTCCTCCCATCAAATTACTAAAATGAAAATATAAAATCCAACATTTGTTAGGGTTTAAATAAATGGAGACTGTTATATATTCCAGGTGGAAGTATAGATTAGTACAATATTTTTGAAGACAGGCCATAAATTCCAAAAGCCTTGAGAGTATTAAATCCTTTAACCCAGAAACCTCACTTCTAGAATTTAGCCTAAAGAAAAACCAGAAATATGAACAAATAATTTTGCATTAGAACATAAAGTAATATTATTTATAATTTTAAAAAATTAGAAATGATCTAAAGTTTGAATAATAGAGAATTGATCAAGTTAGTTATGAAACATCCATAGAAGCAAATAATATTATATATGGTATAATATGGTTTAGTAGATCAAAGCATGAGCATTTTGCTTGCTTTCTAATTTTTTCTAGAGCTGTGATTGGTTTTAAGTTGGCTAAATCATCATTGGATATACGATGTGTTATTGTATTTGATCATTGATTAGTTTTGGGTTAAAAATCAATGTATCTTTGCAGAGATTCCTCTCCCTGCCTTGTTAACAATGGTGTCTCCTCCCTCAAACAGAAGTCAGCATCTCCTAGATGTGCTCCTATGAACACTATTGTAGTGAGGGTTGCAAAGTATGCCTCAGACCACGAGTTACATATGCAGAGATAATATAAATTTCTATTTTGTGTATCGATGATCAGTCTTCCCCATCAGCCTCCACCTGCTGATGAACAGGAAAATAAATATAACTTAATGTAGAATTTGTTTTAAACCTTAAGTCTAGTAGTTTAACCAATCTCTTTGGTAATGTCAATCTCGTTGGAAAATGCTCGGTGTCTCAGATTATTGTCTTTTGTCCTCCCTCAGCTCTTCTGTGAGACGGCCCATTGGGAGAGGGAAAATTTATGCCAATATTATGGAAGGACAGGAGCTGAACTCTGGGTTTCTTAGCATCCCTTGCATATTAAGGCTCATAAACCAGCAAAACCAAGAGTCATGGAGGCAGAAGAGAAATTTTTGTGAGTCATTAAATGCAATAGAGATATGTGACTTGTATCATTCGAGTCATTATATTAATCTGCTATGTCTGCCATTGCAAAGTACCACAGACCGGGTGGCTTAAACAACAGAAATTTGTTTTCTCACAATGCTGGAGGATAGAAGTTCAAGATCAAGGTATCAGCAGGGTTGTTCTTTTCTGAGGCCTCTCTCATTGGCTTGTAGATGGCTGTCTTCCCGTGTCTTCCTATGGTCTTCCCTCTGTGTGTGTCTGTGTCCTAATCTCTTCTTATAAGGACACTAGTCATATTGGATTAGGGCCTATCTATATGACCTCATTTTACCTTAATTGCTTCATTAAACGCCCTATCTATAAATACAGTCACATTCTGAAGTACTGGAAGTTAAGACTTCAACATATGAATTTCAGGGGGACAAAATTTCAGCCCATACCAGTTATGGTTCTTTGTGTACTGGATATGAGATTTAGAATATATGTTGGTTGGTGGTTCAGAGCATATTTAGCACCATGTAAGAGTACACCCCACATTTAAAAGATATTGTCTATCAGTTGTTGCTTTTCACAATTCAGAACAAGAAGCATTCTGAACAAGGAAAATTGCTACCTGTGCATAATAGAAAAGGTCCAATGTAATCGAATGGTCACCCAAGTCACCTGACAGCTTCCTGTGGCTTCCAGGGTTGTTCTCTGTTACTGGCATATGAGACATATATTAGCCAGGTCAAGTTTTGTGAGGGAAAGTCCAAGTGCTAAACCTATGCATGACCTCTGACTTGCCAACATCGCTACTTTGTTTTGAACACATTTAGCAAGCACAGGAATAGCTGTATAAAGAGGCCAACTTAGATCTACTGCTTATTGGGAGCATCCTCTTTAGTGAGGTCCCTGTGGTGAGTGACCAATGCATGAGAATCAACATTTTCACACTCTAGATTTTTTCACATATTTCTCCCCCAAATCTCCTTTAATCCATTTTGTATGTTGTTTTTTATAAGTCCCTGGCCATTAATAAGTAAACTATTAGCCACTATATATTAGCCACTCTATATCCATGTATTGCTATAGACTTCTCTTGCTTCAGGACACATTTCCTTTTAGTCAAAGTAGACCAAAACCTCTATTGCTGAAAGATCAGTCCATTCATTTCTCACTATGTTAAACATGCACTTACAATACGGCCCAAGAATTCCACCCCTAAGTATTTACCCAAGACATGGAAGCACATGTCAATAAAATGATTTGTAATGAGTGTTCTTAGTAGCTTTATTCATAACAGCCCAAAACTGGAAAAAACCCAATGTCCATTAATAGGTGAATAGATAAATTATGATGTATACATATCATGAAATACTTCTGTGTAACAGAAATGAACTGCTGATTCATGCAACAATATGGATGAACCTCACAGATGTTATGTTGAGCAAAATAAAGCAGACAGAAAAGAGTATATACTGTATAATTTCATTTATATGAAGGGCTAGAACAGGCAAAACTAAAGTAGTAGAAATCACATTAGTGGTTCTCTGTGGTAGGGAGTGAGTGTGGGAAGATGGACTGCAAAGAAGTACAAAGGACTTTTTGGGGGATAGAAATGTTATATATCTTGATTGGGATGTTGGTTACATGGACATATGTTTGTCAACACTCATCAGCTTGTACACTTAAAATCTGTGGAATTTATTGCCAGTGAATTTTACCGTAATAAGGTTGGTTTAAAAATAAATTCTGCCCACTAGGATTGCTCCCTTTATCACCATCATTCAAGGCTATCCATGAGTGGGGCTATAATTACTACAACAGTGTATTTCCAGCTGATGCCAGCATTTAATAAAGTGCCATCTGCAAACAAGGCTTGAATGATTTTCTTCCCAGTCCTAGAGCGTTTCCCTCAAGGCCCTATGTGTGGATTTAAGGAAAATAGCTGTGTGGCAGACACAATGGGAAACGGATCCATCTGCTCAAGTAAAATATTTATGCCTTCATGACCTTCTCAAACCCCGTCTTGCATATTATTACTTCTATTTGGTAATGAGAAACTGTTGGGCATTCAGAATTTTGTGGGTTGATGCATCAAATACTACCAAGTTCTTGATGAGTAGTCCTGATCATACGCTACCACTTGCTCATGTCCTCTGGGCATGTGTTCAATCTCTAGGAGGATTATTCGCAGCCAAACACGTTTTTAAAAGGTTTGCTGAATGGAGCATAACTTTGTATCAAAACCCAGGTGTCACTAATATGATTCTTCTGTCCAGTTTTTCGACAGGCTCCATACAGTATTCCAATCTGCCTCCGAGACTTTAAGCACAATTGCAGCTTCATGGTCATAAGGAACAACTAGCAAAACTATTTACACTAGATAGCTTTCTCTTGCTCTAGGATATTCTTCATGTTAACGGCCCTTTGGGTTCCTCAGAAAATAGTACCAAACATCTCACTATTACATTTAGTGATTCACAAAAATTTTGCCTCTGTCCCCATAACTCTTCCTTTGCTGGTTTAGAGGTCTTAGCACCCAAAGGGTATGAAGGAACCCAGAGGTCAGCAATCTCAAGGTCCTCAATCCTTGCACTCCACAGCCTCCTCTCTGGGAAATGTCCAAACACTGGCTTAATATCTCCTACCCCAGAATCAGGGGAGAAGTAACAGTTCATATCTGAAACTTGGTCTTTCAAGTTTCAGAAAAGAAAAATGAGAGAAAAATATTGCTAACCCAATGTAAGAATTCAAAATGTTTTCCATAGATTTTCTGTGTGTTCTAAATGCTTTGCAGTGAATAAGTATTATTTTTTATATCCACAAAAAGGTATTATAAAAGGCTTCCCAGGTATTTCATATTTAGGAACACATCCTTTAGTTGTTATTGAGAGATACAGAGAATAATACAAAATGAACCTTGATAATTATGATCTTGAGACATAAAGTACCAGTTGAATTACACACATTACATTCTGTGTAGTATGCCAGCAAATAGTGAAATACATTTTCAAATGTTTTGTTCAAGAAAAGTTCTTTTACATATTTTTGAGGTTTAAGGTATAATTTTCTTTATTTGTAACTGTGCTTATGTGAAACAGTTCATTCTCCAATGAGAACGGATAAATGGAATATGATTGTATGTGTTAGATTCTTACTGTGCTGTACTACAACTGGGTGTGTAAGGGAGCGGCTGCAAAGGAGGTAACTGTAGTCAAAAAAGTCATGGTCCCTTTTCACATTGGGTAAAGAAGATGTATATAAGTGAGAAGATAACTAACAATTCTAGGATGTCTATAGGAATAAGCAAAATGAGTAATACAAATAGTAAATGATGTAAGATTAGTTACGATCTAGATTTGACTGCTGTGATAGAAGTTTAAAACAACAGTGGCTTAAGCAAGATAGAATTATGTTATGTTAGTTCCTATGGTAACTCCACTCTGCAAAGTCATCAGATGTCTGGACCTCTCTTTTTGTGCTCTGTCATTCCGATGGTTTTTTATGGCTTTAGATGATGAAAGAAGTCTTTATGAACAAGTGAAACTTGAGCTAAATTGTGATGAATGAATGGAGTCAGGTTTGAATCAGGGAAATAGCGTGAAGATGTGCAGGGGGTAGAGGAGATGCTGATGAGTTTATGCAATGTGCTGGGAACAATGAGTAGACCAACGTATCTGAAGAAAAGTTGTAGCAGAGGATTGAAAGATAAAAATGGAAAAGCAAATTGAGTTTGTACTATAGAGGGCTCTGAAAGCAGACTAAAAAATCTATATGTATTTTTCTAATTCTTGGCAACACTATAATGTTCTAAACAGAGCAAGGATAAAATGGAAAAGCTTCTTCAGTAAGATTCTTTGGACTCTGGTATATTGTTTGGCCTGGTGAACATAGGATGGGGTGTTCTCTCTTACAAGAGTGCCACAGTAGATCAGGCATGGATGGAGAAGGGTCTGAGTTTCAGAAACAGGCTGCAAAAGAAGGGAGATGTATTCCAAAGAAAGAACTGGCAAGCCTTATTCACTCCTATTTTGGGGGCAAAGTGAGTATTGAAGTCATTGATGCCTCTAGGGTTTTGAGCCTAATTGGCTGTGGGAGAGAGGACTGGAGGGAAGCCAATTTTAAGGAGACTATTATGAGCTCATCTGTAATTTGAAGTGAGAGAGCATTATCTTAGGAGGACTATCTAGAAGGAAATTAGGGACGCAGGGATGGAGATGTGTAGGATGTGTGAAAACAATAACTCCACCATTAGTCAGATGAAATGAGAAGAGTTATTCTGAACAAAAGGCTTGACTAGAAGGAGCATGGGCAACTCTCTTACACTCTCTTCATAATCTCCTGAGTCTAGGGACAGGAACTTAAAAGGTGATGATGTTTGTGCACAGCAGGAAGAAGAAAATTACATCTAGACATAAGAGGCAGGATCCTGAAGGCAATTAGCATGGAGACAGAAGGTGGCAAGCTGGTGCTGTCCATCATTCCTTTTCAAACCTGCTCACTCAACCACACTTGAATGATGATGGTATCTTAACTCAGGGGCAGTGCTGCTGGGCTGCTGATCAGAGAAGTGCAGGGCAACAAGAGCTGTCTTCCCAGCCTCCTTCCCTCTGGCTTTGGCAAGTGCGTGGCGAAGAGACTGAAGGAAGCATACAGTAGTTATTTGAACATCATCCATTCACACTACCTCCTCCCCTGATGGATACTTTTGACACATATGTTAAAAACTAGGGACTGCCTGTGCTACAGAAAAGCACTATAGAAGCAATTCTTGATCATCCCAGTCCAAAATCGACAAGAGAAACATTTATGCTAAAAGCTACAGTTGCTTATCCCTGTTTCTTAAGCCTAAAAGCACCTAAAAAACAAATATATAATTGTGGCAAACTTATTTGGTAGTAGAATCCAACCTGAATTTTTGTGAGGCTATTTATAATCTTCTTTTCATTTGTAAACCAAATTTGTGTGAACGTGTATATATTTTATGGAAGAAATTATACTGTTTGATAATGAATAGCCACCCTATCCCCCACCAGTGGTGTTACATGTATTTGATGTCTGTAACTTACTGTGTTTTGAAAATCCCCAGACCATTTGGGATGCTGAAACACTTCTGTCTTCGAGGATGTTGGAGGAGGAGTTGTGGACTTGTACTTGATGAGTTTCACCTGCATCACCACAATTCATTAATGTTATTGGGTAGAAATAGACATATGATCTGTCATTTTTGAAAAGCCAATTAATTTTTTTCTTTCCATCTGTTGAGCTCTAGCTTTGGGTTTGGTCTCACTGAAAGAGGAGGGAATCCAGCAAACCCATTCCTGAAGTCTGGTCTTTTAGCCCCTTGTGAAGCCTGATAGAATCTTCAGAAATACTCATATTGCATAGCATACCAACCAGAGAACAAACTATGGGGTCAGCAAAAGGGAATTTGAGATCACAGAGGAGCAGTGTTCAGAATCCACGAGATGTCCATTCCACTATCTTTATTTCTTCCACTTATATAAGTACTCCGTGCTTAGAGCATCCCCTCCTCCCCAAAGCTAGTGCCCTCCACACAGTGTGTTACATAGGACCTTTCTATGTCTTCCTTTTCACCTGCTCTCAGCAGGTGATTTAAGAATTTGCTTTTAAAAATTTTTCCTTCTTCTCCCCAAAGCCCCCAGTACACAGCTGTATATTCTAGTTGTAGGTCCTTCTAGTTGTGGCCTGTGGGACGCCGTCTCAGCACGGCTTGATGTGCGGTGCTAGGTCCATGCTCAGGATCTGAACTGGCGAAACCCTGGGCTGCCTAAGCGGAGCGTGTGAACTTAACCACTCGGCCACAGGGCCAGCCCCATGAAGGATAGATTTTTTTATCAACCAGTTTATGTTAAGTTGAAAATGACTGGTAAGGCTTATTTGTTATTTATTTTGAAATTGATATATTATCAGGAAATAAATGTCAAAGTGATTAATTACTAATTGTGGCATTTCAGGAATCAATCAGCTGACTGGAGGAATTTTGGAAGGGGTGAGGTGAGCACTTCCTTTAGGTCCCTAAAACCACACCATTATTAGGACCCTTCTGTTCATAAGACCAGATCAGAGGAAAATAAGTACTGCTGTGAATAATAAAAAATACATATGGATGGAAACGTAGTGGAAGAAGTAAGTTATATATAATTCAGGGTTCTGATTATAAAGCAATAGTGAGAATAATTTTAATGATTCTACAGCTGCAGTTTATCTATCTATCTAGCTATCTGTCTGTCTATCTCTCTGTCTATCATCTATCTATTTGTTTTGTTTTGTTTTCTCTGAAAAGCATCTCTAAAGAGCGTGTATGGTGTCTGGGTACTTGCCAATACCATAAGCAGCAAGTGAGTACAAAGGAGAGGCGTATCTTCCGCGTTCTCATTTTCTGTAACTCTATGAGAACGACTCTATGAGACACCAGGTCTGTCAGAGGCTAGCAATGCACACCACTCTCCTTTCGGCAGCATGGGAAGAGAACCCTGCATATCCCGACATTACACTGGAATAGCCAAAATGCAGCTGCTCCTGCCTTCTGCAGCTGGGGAAGTTTGGAGTAATGAGTTGAAATACCTGAGAAAAATACACCCAGATTTGAACAAAGGTTTGAACTTCACACGTGAGTGAGCAAACATTTACCCTCGATCAATAAGAGTTCAGCAAACCTGTGAGCAGCGCCATGCCATGCTTCCTAGACCACTCTCTGGCAAGGACATTGTAGACCATAGTCCATTAAACTAATTTAGTGGACGTGTGAGGAGCGTGCCTTCACCTGGCTGTAGTAAGGAGTGTGGTGTGCTGGGTGTCCTGTTGCTGTCAGGCTAGGCACTGTGCCTTGCATCATCTGTCACAATCCTGCTGGATGTTACAGCACATTTCATAAGCACCATAACACTTACATTTCAGACCTGCATGATGACTTTTTATTGTCCCTATTACCTGAAGCCTAAATTTACGCCTTTGCAGCTTTATGAAATACACTGTTTGCTTCATCTCTGTCATGTGCCTCCCTTAACATTCAAGGCGATATATTATCACCAATCACTGTGAGTCATAAGTTATCTGACATCCTGACAGAAAGGCTTTTTTATCCACTTGTTTTCTTGAGCCAGCAGAGTGTGTAGAAAGGTTTGGATGAGGACCAGAAGGAAGAAAAGGATTCTCTCAAGGATTGGCTTAAACAGTGCCTTAGCATAATGGTTTCTGTTGGTCAAAAATGTGTTCCTTTTTATTTTCTAGTTTCTTAATTAGTTGCATTGTGCAATGATGAGTAAATAAAACTTTTATGGTTATTTGATTTGACCATGAAATGGAAAAATGGAAAAAAGTGTCAGACTTAAAATGATATTGTGGTTGAAATATTCATATGGATCTTATTCAAAGGGACTTCCTATTGTTTTCTACTTTCTCTTTTTTGTACAAATGGACTAATTATTTGGAATGGAAACACATTTTAAATGAAAGAAAATTATCAATGTTTAATTTAGTTTCGGGTACTTTAACCTCTAACGTTTTGGAGGCCACATCATTAAAGTCTAACGCAAAGATAATTCTACAGCTTTTTCATGACAAACATTAGCGCCTTCTAAATTTGAGAGCTACCATTTCTATAAATCCTTAAAAAGTGTTGATGAATGACTGGCTTTGTGATTGACCAGTTTCTAAGTTCCCTTTATAGGCAGTAATTATTTAGTATTCTCACATGGAGAACATACAAAAGGGAATATGCCACTGTGATTTAGTAGTTTCTTGAGGATTTGCCCTTAATACCTAAGTATCTCATATAATCCAAATATTAGGTGCTGAGAAGCACCAGAAATTGAGGAAAAAGCATCAGTTGCCTGTGACTTGGTTTTTCTTCACAGCATCTTATTGTTTTGTAAGAAAATACATTCTAATGATTGATTTCTTTAGCTACTTCCTGCTTCTGGGCATAAGATTTTGGATTTATCCTGTTCTATGTTGAACTTACAGGATACCAAATAACCAATTTAATTAATTAAAAAAAACCTGACAGATTGATCTAACTTAATTGGCCTACAAACCAACTAATTTAATTGGCAAACCAGGGCTCTTTCAAGAGTGCAGGGTAACTGGACAGTGCAGCAAGGGCTGGGCATTTTTCCAGGACTCAAGGAGTCACAAACCTTATAAGGTACTCAAGAGAAGATATGCATCAAAACATGAGAAGACACTGGAGACGGTTCCTACTTGGCAAGCACTGTGACAGTTGAATTTGGGCCAAGAAACTGTCCCTTAAAGATTCCTGAGAGAAACAAACGTGCCCTTAAATCAAAGTGAGGAAGTCAGGGCTTATTGCAAGGATGAAGTCTGGATGGAAACTGGTGTGTAATTTATACTTTCTTAAATTTATATTGGGCCTTTTTTTGAAAGAAAGGGAAGACAGGATTTTTTTTTTTTTTTTTTTTTTAGTTTGTATAGTTTTGACAGGGGGATCTGAACAGAATTCAATGGGTTTTATCCAGAAGAATGGAGTATAGGAGTCATATCTTTGGAGAAAGCGCTGAATTTCAGACCGATAGAATGACATTTAGTTTACCAAGAAACGCTCCTTTCCTTCTGACGGGATCATATCTTATAATTAAAGTGATGGGAATGAAGCTAGAACACTGAATAGTAAAATCTTTTATCACAGGCACTGTAGTTCCTACAGCTTAGAGCAGACATTCTTTGCCTCTTGCTCTCTTAACAGTTGGCTTTTGTTTTATTCCACTGGACTATTTATTTTGAGTAATTTTAGTTTTTCTTTTACACCATGAAGTCTGAATTCTTGCTTAACAATCATTTAGAATCAGCCTTTCCTCTAACTTCTATACATTTTTCTCTCACTTTTCTCTGTATTAAATCTTCCTAGATGGTTATTGCTATTAGCATATTTAATCACCCACTTCTCTTGAACATACTGTCTTGCTCTGATGTTGAAGAACCTAGAAATCTTGGGTTCTAGAGCTGGCTCTGCAACTCTGACTTTATAACTTCCGGAAAATTGCCTGACCTTTTCAGAGTTGTTCCACCATCAGAAAAATGGGGATAAAAAAACCTCAATTATCCATTGCTCGGAACAGTTGTGAGATTGGAAAATGAGAGAATATATGTAAAAATGACATAGATGAGGATAAGTCAGTTGTGTTTTCAATTTCTTGCAGTTGAGGAGTTGTGGGCTCAGGGAATTTAAGACATTTGCCTAAAGTCACAGAATAGTCAGTGAATGACTGGTCCCATATCTTTTTTTTTTTAATCTCCAATCCAGTATTTTTAGTTAATTTTTTATTTAATTAATTCATCTATTTTGGAGTTACAGTAATTTTTTGGTGAACATCTTATCAAAGCATAAAATATATATAAAGGACTTATACTTTTTATATATTATACATTTTATCATTTATATATTTATACATTTTATCAAAGTATAACATACATATAGAAAAATGCACAAATTATAATTATACAGCTAGGTGAAATTACAAAGTGAAGTAGATCTCCGAAACAGAATGTCACGAGTATCACAGAAGCCCCCTCCTGCCTCCTTCCAGGCATAATCCCCTCTATCCCCAACCCAAGGATAACTGCTGTCCTGACTTCTAGTACCATAGATTAGTTTCACCTGTTTTGACATCATGCGCTGCAGAGAGAGAAGTAGAACTGTGGGGTAGACTTGCCAGCCTCTGCCAACCCCTCGCTGAGCTCTGAAACTAACATGGCTGGTCAGAGCTGTCCCACGTTGAGCCCAAATTGCCAGACCTTTATATCCTTGCCTCAATCAATCATTGGATGTGGGTGAAGCATTTCTCTGCAGCTGAGATGCTTCCTGAAGAGTTTGACGGCTGAAGGCTGTCTGCTTACTACATTCCCACTAGTTAGACAGTATATCCTCCACTAGGGGTATCTGAGTGGTGTATCTCTGTGTCTATCCCGTTATAAAAATGGAACTACACAGTATTTACTCTCTGTTGTTTGATCTCTTTCACTCAACATTGCGTGAGATTTATCCATGTTGTTTTGTGAGGCTGAGTTCATCCATTCTTATTGTTGTATAGTATTCCATTGTGTGAATATACTACCAATTGTATATCCATTATATTGCTGAGGGATATTAGGCTATTTTCTTAGGTTGTGGCTATTATAAACAGTGCTTTTATGAATGTTCTACACGTCTTTGGTGGTGAATATTTGCATGCATTTCTTTTGGTAACTCAATATTGGGGTTGGGGATGAGGCATATAGACCCAGGGATAGAACTGAGGAGTAATACTGTATTTGTATATTCCACTTTAGTGAATATTGCCAATTTTCCAAATTGGTTGAGAGTTTCAGTTGCTCCACCTTCTTTGTTACCAAAACTTGACATTGGCTTCCATTTTAATCCTTCTGGTATGGAATAGAGATACTGCATTGAAGTTTTTCTGTTTTTATTATTTTTTAGTGAGAAAGATTGGCCCTGAACTAACATGTGTTGCCAGTCTTCCTCTTTTTTTTTTTTTGTCCCCAAAGCCCCAGTACATATTTGTATATCCTGGTTGTAGGTCATTCTAGTTCTCCTATGTGGGATACTTCCACAGCATGGCTTGATGAACAGTGTGTAGGTCCACACCCAGGATCCAAGCCGGCAAAACCCTGGGCCTCTGAAGCAGAGTGCACGAACTTAACCACTTGGCCGCGGGGCTGGACCCTGCATTGAAGTTTTAATTTGCATTTCTCAAATGACTAATGAGCTGAACCTTTTTTCTTATGTTTATTAGCTATTGGGATATCCTCCTTTGTGTAGTGTCTTTTCAAGTAGGCTTAAACACTGAAAGGAAAATTCATATGAAAGAAATTCTGAAAATAATGTAAATTCTGTCAGTGTTAGGTGCTATTCAATACATACAGTAGTCCCCTTTATCAGGAGGGTATGTTTCAAGACCCCCAGTGGATGGCTGACACTGCAGATAGTACTGAACCCTATATATACTATGTTTTTTCCTATATGTAAATATTTAGGGTGTGACAGCAAAATGAGCACAGATTTCTTTTTCCTTCATAATTTCGTGTATAGAAGATTTGTTTTTACTGTAGATCTCAGCAACCTCAGCATGTGATTTTTTCTTTCCTTATTAAGTCAAGAACTTTCACCTTTTCACTTAAAGGAAGCACTTTACAGCTTCTCTTTGGTATATGAGAATTGCCAGCATTACTACTTTTGCACTTTGGGGCCATTGTTAAGGAAAATAAGGGTTACTTGTTCACAAGCACTACCATACTGTGACAGTCGATCTGATAGCTGAGATGACAACTAAGTGACTAAGGGGTGGATAGCAGATACAGCATGGATATCATGGACAAACTGGATATCTAACCTACTGGGCTAGATAGTGTGGGACAGTGCAAGATTTCATCATACTACTCAGAACGGTGCAATGTAAAACTTATGAATTGTTTATTTCTAGAATTTTCCATGTAACATTTTTGGGTGACTGAAGCACAGAAAGTGAAACCATTGGTAAGGAGGGACTACTGTATGTCAAATAGGTCAATTTTGTTGATCGTGATTAGTGTTAATTCATATATCCTTATGAGTTGTTATTTGTTTGCCTATCCTGTCAGCTATTACAAGAAGTGTATTAATGTCCTCATTCAAATGTGAATATATCGACTTCTTTTTTGTTCTGTCCGTTTTTGCTTTACATATTTTGAGGCTATTTTATTGGGAACATACAGCTTTAGAATAGTTACATCTTACTGTTGTGCTCTCCACTTTATCATGATGAAATATTTGTCTCTCTAGCTATTCTTCTTGCCTAAAGTCTACTTTATCTGGTATCTGTGTAGCTGATCCAGGTTTCTTTTGGTTAGCATATACATGGTATATTTTTCCATTTTAAGTCTACCATTTTGTTTTTCTCATATGTAAGGCATATTTCTTATACGCAGCTGTAGTTTGTTTTTCATTTTTATTCACTCTGATAAACTTAGCCTTTACTTGGAGTATCAAGTCTTTAATTTCTCACTTTAGCTCTATTGAGACCACCACCATTTCTCTGTTTTCGTTGTTTTTGATTCTCAGATTCTGTTCTATGCTCAGAATTGGTAAAGACCTCCAAGGAAAATGCACCTACAGACAGTCTGTTCATTATTTCTCCCAGAGTCTTCAGCTGGTATGTACATAAGCATTATCACCTTGGTAGGCTTTTGCCTTCTGTACACCAGGAGACTGCATAAAATTCTCCTTTGTTTATCAAAAATTTTCAATACCACTATAAAGCATCCAACCTTACTCTACTTCAACATGTGGCAAATGGCATGGGGGAAAACTAGCTGTGTGTTAAGGTTCTTAAAAGTCTCCAGTTTTTTCACCCCATTTCTGTAGTACCACCGAAAGCTCTGCTGGTTTCACTGTTCCCAAGCAGCAACCCTCTACCTGGGCCAAGCCCAGATTCTCAGCCTCTAGCACATGCTGAATGTCAGCAACTTCCTCAGGGAACAGACCTTACAGATCAGCAGCTCAACATCTGGAGTTTCCCCCTTGTACAAAATGTTAGCCCTCTAATTCTCATTGCTTCTGCAGCTATCTGAGGAGTCCTTTAACAGACATGTAGATACAGATATATAAATATATGCAACTTTATTAGTTGTTTTTGTGGAGTGCTTTTCTATTGGAAGCTACTCCATCTTCTCTCAGGCTTTTCACTTAGACCAAAATAATTTCACACAAAATAATATTTCTGTGCCAAACAATTTCATGGTTACTGTAGAAAAATTAGAAAATGCAAGGAAAAGAAGAAAAGTGAGAACTCTTTAAACACACTGTTTTAATTATCTAAGGCTATGGAACAAACTACCTCAAATCTCAAAGGTTTGAAAACCATTCTGTTTTTACCCACAATTTTGTGGGTCTGATAATGTTTGGTTGGATAGTTTGTCTATGATTTATGAGGTGTCACTACCAAGAGGATTCATTTTCAAGATGGCATCCCCACTTACCTACCTGGTTCTTGGATGAAATTAGGAAATTGATTTGTGCAATATAATTAATTAGACTATAGACCTTACCGGAGTTTCACCACTTTTCACATGCATTCATTTTTTGTATGTCTTTATGTATAAGTCCATGATATTTTAACATATTTGTGGATTCATAGAACTAGCATTAGAATCAAGATACAGAACTACTCCTTCATCGCTAAGGAATTCCCTTGCACTGCCTCTTTATAGTCGTACACACTCTGTTCTCACCATATAGTGTCTCATTCTCTAGGGCCTCTTCAGGCAGCCTTGGCTTCTCACCGTATGGTGGTCTAAGGGTAGCTAACCTTCTTATCTAGTGACTCAGGTCTCCATGAGACTGAAAAAGAGGCTGCCAGTCCCCTTAAAGGCTGGCCTCAGAACCAATACAGCATTGCTTCCATTATACATCATTGGTCAAAGCAGCCATAGGCCAAGCCAGACTCAACAAGAGGGAAAATAGGGGGCTGGCCCCGTGGCCTAGTGGGTGGGTTCATGTGCTTCACTTCAGCAGCCTGGGATTCATCAGTTTAGATCTTGGCGCAGACCTACATACCACTCATCAAGCCATGCTGTGGTGGCATCCCACATAGAAGAACCAGAATGACTTAACAACTAAGATATACAACTATGCACTGGGGCTTTGAGAAGAAAAAATAAAAAGAGGGAAAATATACTCTACCTCTGTCAGTTTGTAACCATCTTTAATCTGCCGTGCACCATTCAGAGGATCATTCACAGTATCTTGGCAAAATAGTATAATAATAACAGCTAACTTGCATGGAGTACACCCTATACTGTGTTTTATTTCATTCAGTTATTATTATAATGCTAAGACAAGATCTTTGAATATATGAAATATTTTCTTTAAACTTTTCTACATCTATTTATTTAATTATACAAGTAAACATAAACACATGCTTATTAGAGAAAAAGCTAAAATGATATAGAAATAAATGGAATAAAAATAAAATTTCTTCTTAAACTCCTCCCTCAATTTCTCTCTTTTCTGAGATAACTGTGGCTAGCAGTCTAGTGTATATTCTTCTAGAACTTTCGTATGAATTCTCATGCCTATATATTTGCTACCGTATCATTCCTGACCCTGATATATTTGGTACTAGATAGAATGCACTCATGTAGAAAATGTGATTCAAAGCTATGGTCCAAACAAATGAAAATAAAGCCTCCCCTTCCTCAATTATTCAACTGTCTTATCTTTCCTCTTGTCAGTAAAACATTGTTAGCCATTTTCCAGTACTTTGATGACTTTCAGATGCATCAAGTAAAGACACAGCTTTTGTTCCCTAGAGACTATTTTGTTTCATGACAAGTCATTGGTCTATAATGCATGTCAGAGATATAGGGTATTTCAACGTGTTTCAAATAAGGTTAATGTCAACAAGCTTGGCTGGCTTCACACATGAGTGCAATTTATCATCACTTAATTATTGAATGGGTCTTAGTGTAAATATCTCCTTTAGAAAAGACTGATTCCCAGCTTTATGAGACTTTAATATACAACCTATTTATTTTTAATGAGATTTACATACAAAACGAGTTTTACTTTAAAATTCTTATGTATATTAGTATGTAAAAATTTCAGACTAACAAAGTATGTAGAGGAGAGCAAAATTATTCACAGCATTTTTTAGTTTTAGGCTTAAAAGTCAGCACATGTTCAACAAGCCTTTGTCATTATGGCCCGTGGGCAATTACCTTCACCAGACTCCTAAATAAGAATTATATGCCTTCAGGTAAAGCATAGTTATAGTCAGTTTTAGTTGTGATTCATTAAACCTAGGCTTGTATTGTTTTATAAAATATGCTATTAATCATAAAGCCCAACAGCAACCATTCATGCTATGACGCTTCTCAAAATTCAAATATTTGTGTCTCTCATTTGGTCACGTTTAGTCATATGTTCACATGAACTAGAATAGACTTTGTTTCTGGGAGGCTGAAATTTCTATCTGAACACTTGATCCCATCTCCTTTGCCCATTGTTGGCATCTCTTCTGTCATTTATTTTCTACTTTTCATGAATATGCAAACTCTCTCCCTCCCTACAGGACTCATTTTTAGGTATTCGGTCTTTCTCCAACCTAAAACAAGTTTAATCTCTTGCCTTCATCTCCATTTTATCTGTTGGTGTGGCTTTTTCTTTCTCCTACCTGTTAATTTCTTGGAAGAGTTCACTTGCTGCTACTATTTCCTTTCGTTCCTCTACTCCTAGTTCCGAATTCATTTTCAGCATCAGGCTACTGTACCAACCCCTTCAGCAGTTGATGCTATTGATCCCCACTTTTTGTGTGTGTGTGTGAAAATCTATTTCCTTTGACTTTCGTACCATGACTCACATTCTCCTCTGACGTGACTTCTTCCTCTGTGACATTTTTTGCTGGCTCCGTGTATTGGCTACCTAGGAGTTTATTCTCAGAACTCCTTGTTATAAATGCCACTCTTCTGGGCTAGACTCATCCACTCTTAGTGCTCCTACTTTTATCTGTCTAACACATTAAAAACAAAACACCTTTTATTTTGAAATAATTATAGACTCACAAGAAGTTGCAAAAATAGAGAGGATCTCTTTATGTATGTATGATCTCATTTAATCTTTCAGAAAGCTTGTGAGTTATATGCTATTGTACCCTTTTTTACAGATGAGGAAATCTAGGCCTGGACAAAAAAAGTGCTTGCCTGATGTCCCACAGCTAGGAAGGGCCAGAGGTAGGTCTTGGATAGGTCACTCTGTCTTCAGAGCCAGGGCAGTTTAAACAACATGCCAAGGTCCCTTGGTTTGGGGCAAAGTTGGGATTATGTGGAGGAAGAGGCAAGTAACAGCTGATACTGCACACCTCTAGGTACAGTGCCAACTGGGTACATCAGCCCATACCACATCACTAGCTCCCTAAAGCTGAGTCCAGGGATGTTCTCCCACTTATAAGTTTACAGTAAAAAAAAAAAAAAAAAAAAGAAGAGGCGTTATATAGCCATCACCCAGCTTTCCCAATCTATTGTAATACATGCAATTGGAAGAGAGTGTCTCAATCTTGACTCTGTTGACATTTTGGGGTGAAAGTTCTTTGTTGTGGAGGCTTGGGATTGTAGGATATTTAGAAAAATTCCTAGACTCTACCCACTAGATGCTAGTAGAAGCCTATCACCCCCAGTTGTGACTATCAATAGAACTCGTCTCCCCAAGTTGTGCAACCAAAAGTGTCTCCTGATGTTGGCAAATGTCCCTGGGGGGCAAAATTCCTGCCCTGCACCTCTCCATCTCCTCCCATTTGAGAACTACTGAATTAGACAGTCAATAAGCATTTATTGATTCCCTATATATGTGGAGCTCTGAGTGTATGTGAAGTCTTGCTTTTTTTGTTTTTTTCTGTGCACATTACTTTTTTTAATGCCTAAAGAAACAATATGAGGTGGTTTCTCTCTGAGTGGAATTTTGTCCTTTGATAGAAATAGTCACTCTCCTAGTTATTTCATCCTCAAATGAATACCTATTTGATCTTTTAAATGCAAAATAAAATTTTCTAAGGAAAAATTCACCATCATATTGTTAAAAATACTTATTTTACTTGACATTGTATGTCAAGCTAGTATGCCAAGCTTTGGGAAGAATAGATCCAGTTGTCGTGTCTTTGGAGATTTGAAAATATGGCTCTTGTAATGTGAAGCATAAAACATTTTTCTAAACATCATGAAAATAATTTATTTTCTTGTCTTCATGAAAGTATAATACATACATTCTTGTTTTACTTTGGAAATATGTACTTTCCAAGACTGATAAGGTTGTCCCTTGGACCCTACATTAATTAAGTCTTAGAATGTACATATTTCAGATACCCAAGTTTAGTTACTAATTTGGAAGGGTGTATTTTTTTTTTTGTTAAATTTAAGAGAAATGTAATTGTTACTTCTTTGTTTATGGTTTATTGCTATACCTCTGGAAAGGATACGGTATAATAGTATCTTCTATTTCTAAAGCAATATGTGGTTTTCTAAATTACTTCCTATATATCATTTGAGATGATTTTAGGAAGTACATGGAACATGGGAGTTGCTAAATAAGTATTAATTACCCAGGCTACCTTATTGAAATTATGTAGGAAAACACCCTAAATTTCTCTACTCTAGTGAAAGCAAACTCTCAATTACAATCTTATTTATCTTCATATTACCATCAGTAGCTGTTATTTTCAGTTCATGACATGTTCATCACAAATTTTAGCAACATTTTGACAGTTCTCTCTCAATTTTGTTGAAAACACTGATGGTCAACTGTCAACCTCCCCTCCCCACCAAAAAAACCTGAAGAGAGACGGCACTGTCCTACATATTGAGTTTAAATTGATAAATGGCAAGTTAATAAGAGGAAACAGGAAACCATTCACTCATCTGCACTGTAGGATTTGTATTCTTCAAAATAGCTCAATTCTGATTTCATTTGGTTTGATATAAGTCCAAGAATACAGGATCAAACCATCTGCTTTAGTTTTGATAGTCTTTGTTGTATTTGCCTTTTAGCCTCTTTAAAAAAAAACAAAACTGAAGCCATAGTTTATAAATAATATGAAATAGATCCAATCCTGATTTTTCAGGAATGCATATTATCACCAACTGTTAGGAGCCCAATGAAATGAGAGTGTCTTATTTCCCTTTGGTTCAAATGGAATAAAATTTGCACAGACTGATTTCTATGGTTTATCAACACTGCCATAATTCCATACAACCAAATGAAGACCCTGAAATTTATGTAAGTGCAGCAACAACAAGAAGCAGCACACTGGGCAGAGATAGTGCTGGATGTCCTTGAATTGGGGATAATGGGTGTACTGGGGACATTATTTTCCACTAACTACTTTTATTTTTATTAGAAGACTTCATGGAAGATGTTATTTTTGTTATAAATTATGAACGAATTTTTTTAAAAAAAATTAATTTTAGATCTGTTAGAATGATTAACCTGAGAAACTAAATAAAAATAAGGTGCTGGTTCAAATTCAGACTTCAGAATCTTTTTTCTTTTTTATGTAATAAACAAACAACAAAATCCAACCTGGTACATATAAGCCATACATTATAGCATCTAGAGGTTTCTAAAGCTTGAATTTGAATTGATAGTAATCTAGAGAAAATATTTTGTCCCCAAATGAAACTTGCCCCTAAGGCTAAAATATACGTGCTTTTCAAAGTAAATGCCAATCAGTTCCAGTCTCTGGAGATGAATTTCACGTGAAAATTGTTGTTTGAAACAGAACAACTGATTTTACATTTCAAATTAAAAATACAATGCACCACTAAAGGTGCTGATTTGTTTTATCTATTGTAAAGCAGAAATCTTATTAATAAAGAAGACTTCTTTGATAACGTGCTCCATTAAACTGCATTTTCCAATGTGTGGTTAATTCTCATGACTGTTAGATAAACGGTATCATGGTATTTTTTTTTAAATATCCAGACCATCCCAAAATGCCTTCTGAAGTAATTGGTAGTGCAGCATCTGGGTAAGCAAATAGACCTGTCTGTCTGTTCTTAGCAATACCCAGAGGCAGCCTCATCCATTAGAGTTAGTCTTATTGAAGGGAGATGTATTGGCTAAGACATCAGCTTGTTTCTAACTCTTTTGAAAAGACGTTACAGAATGTTTATCATCCACCTTGGCCATCTCTAGAGAGCAGACCCTTGGTTTTCGAAATACCATCTGCAAAAACTGGACTTGTTAAATTTTCATGAGATTAGATGTCCTTTTTCATCAGAACCACCATCCTTTTTTCAGCTTTGTTAATGAAGGAGAGTCTCCTTGCATTGAATATGCTCATTACATACAAATTAGAGTTAAAACAGTGGCTTCCCAACCTCAGGAATGTAAGTGCTAATGAACGGAAAAGGGGTCTCCAATGAAAAATAACTCAGGCGAGCTACACCTCCGTCCCACTGTTTGCAGCACTTGGGGAAAGGTTCTAATATTAATGCCTCTTGTCAGAAAAGCCTTACAACCTCTATTAAATCATCTTCTCTATCGAAGGTGCTGTAGTTATAAATAGGCTCACAATGAATTCTGAATTCTCTACATGTAAATCATGCCACATAGCATTATCTGATCTCCTTGAATTGGGTATGCGTGGCCTTGGGGGCAGGAAAGGATAGGTCGATGCAGCCAGCTGTCTCCTTTAGTAATAACGGCTGCACGTTAAAGACTAACAGGCAGACAATAAATAACATTTTCAAATCTGCATCTAGACTTTGAGTGGGAGAGAAATGAATAATGATTTCCTTGTGTTAGATTGGACTTAAGCAAAAGGTCAAATCTTTCAGCGAAAGGAACAACAGCTGTACAATCTAGTTAATCATAGACAAAAGTGTGTGTGTGTAAACCTGTAAGCAGCATAATTAACGGGTCTGCTTGCTTTTAGTGTGTACCTTTGTGCCATTTTATTCTTGCAAACCCCGTTTTCTTTCCTGTCTATCGCTCATTCTGACTTTTTAAAGAAAGGTGAGAGGTTAACAAATTAAACCCAGTTTAGAACAAGAAGCTGGGAGTAATTGATATTATATTTGAGCACTGTATTTAAATAAATCAAGTGCGTCTTTTCAATGCAGACAAGGTCTTTGTGTATGGATTACACTGAGTTAGAATTATATGTTTTATAAGTATAGTAAAATAGCTGAGTCTATTTGCATATCTTCTATGAGAACATAAATATTTCTGATATTGATTGAGTTTAGTAGAAAAGTGATATGTGAGAAGCAGTAATGTTCTTAAATTAAAACAAAACAGAAACAAAAACAAAACCAGGGATAAATTGGTTCTGGGAAAGACCTGCTGTGAGATTTTAATTTTCTTCCTTCGTATAGCTCTGGAAAGATCACCTACATCGAAAGATTGAAGTTATATTAATGTTTCTTTTATGAGAGGAAAGACTTGATGGACTGTAGTTTACTTGGAAATAATTTTTATTTTATTATTTTATTTGTGTGATATTGTGTATGTGTGTGTGTGTCCAAATTGTGCTTTAATTAGCTATGGCACAAGATCTCAGCTACTAAAATGTATTCTGTTTAGCTGCAAATAAATAACTTCAGACTCTTAACTGTGTACTTGCTCAACCTCTCTCTGTTTCTGTTGAACAATACAAGAAAAGCTCTGCCTGCGCCCTCCCCTTTTGGGAGGGAGTTTTTTAGTAGTGATACAAATATTGTTGTTTTTACTGGCAAGTAATTCACCAGTGGCTCATTTCCATCGGCTTTTATTTCACAGCAATTGTAAAATAAACCACTCGTAGCACATGCTGTTAATGTCTGGTCCCTGGGGTGTAACTGATGTTCGTGGTATGGGTCATGTGCTAGCTAAAGTGTGCATTAAAAAGGGAGAAATTAATAGTACCACCACTGATGCAAGCTAAATAGTATTCAATGGGCGATGCCATCCCTTTAATAGTATCATAGCATATTATTTTGTTGGTTTCTTTTAGAGTCTGATTTTATTTGCAAAAATAAGCAAAAAAATAAAACCAGAACATACTAATATAATGAATTCCTCAGAGGCAGAACTGGTCATATACTGAAGTTTCATTTGTATGTTATATGCCTTTCATTTCATTTTTGACCTTCATTCTGTATTTGATGAGACAGTAAAACCAGTGGCATAATCACTAAATTCTGTGCTTCTGCAGAACTTAATATAAATACTGCTGCTCTTGTGTGCTTGGCTATTTGTGTATTCTGGCTATGTATTTTAAAAAGTAAAAATGATAAGCCTTTTTATCTTAATTGTATATTCCTCTTAGGGATATAAATCACGTAATTGGTTTCAAAGATGGAATTTATATAACTCGTTATGTACTAATTTTAATTGAACATTATTTTATTGTATTTTATTTGGCAATTATTAAGTCCATCATAATGCAATTCTTTTAAAAATATTCTTAACACTTTCTAGATATTGTCACTTTTACGCTGACGACATTCCCTCAAGATTGATAGATGGCACACTATTCGTCTTCCAGATAAAGATGTTATCATGCTGAAGAGGTTATTTGAGCACACAAAAGCATGCTTTAACTGCTTGTCAGTATTAAGGTTTGGCCTAGCTGCTTTCCTATTCATACAGAACTGCTGTTATTCAAGCATAATACCACCACCAAAAACTGCAATCTCTGGCTGCACTAGCATACGTTAAACATGCCACTCCATCTCTTTTACTAATTTTTGCCCCTGCCTCTGTTCAAAGATGTGTAAAGTTCATCTCATAAGGCCCTGGTCTGTAGCAGATTTTATTAAATACCATCCATTCTTGTTATTTGTAGTAGTTAAGTTCTATCCAGTCACTGTGAACACTGAATTAGCAAATACTGAATTGTTGCTTCGAGTGGAAATGAAGGGTTAGGTTCCTGCAAGCCTTCGGTCATGACGTTTTCACCAACTAATCAATATATAACCTTATTTTATGTGTTTCTGTTTAAAGACACATTATTTAATATATATTTTTGATTCATTAACATTGAACTCATGGCCAACAGCACTGTAAGTCACGCCTGAACACAGCTTATCTAACACACGTACTTTTCTCTGGAAGGCATATCATAGCCTTTATGTGCTTAGGAACACTACACAGCATTTCAGCGCTATATTGAGAGCTATTTTAAATGGTGGACTCACTAGCAAACAGCACAAAAAAGAGAAAAACGTGGCACTAAATAGATGGCAAAAAGGACATTTGTTTACAATATGAGAACTTAAAGAAGAAGGCAGAACATTGCCTTATTCAGCCTCGGCTGGGAATGTGTCCTTTGTGCCACTCAAATTTTTCACTGCTCTGCGCAAATATACCCTGATTATTGATTTTGAGGTTACAAAGGTATTTTAGCAAGTAGGTGATTGGCAAACATGGAATCCATGAATAAGGAAGATCAACTGTATAGAAACAACAGTATGGATCAACAGTGATATGGAAAATGGCATAATCAAAGCAATGGAGACCACTTAAAATTGGATTTATCCATCCTTCTTTTTACGTATAACATTGTATTAGTTTCAGGTACACAACATAATGATTTGATATACGTATATATTGAGAAATAATCACCACTATAAGTTTAGTTAACATCTATCAGCACACATAGTTACAAATTTTTGTGTGTGTGATGAGAACTTTTAAGACCTACTGTCTTAGTAGCATTCAATGCACAATACAGTATTGTTAACTATGTTGCCATGCTGTACCTTGCATCCCCAGGACTTGTTTATCTTATAACAGGAAGTTTGTACCTTTTGACCACCTTTACCTATAGCCATTTCTATTTTTTAAAAGTCTACTAGCTATTTCATCTCTTGCTGAATGATCACTCTTCCCCTTTCTAAATTTTCTGCTCCATCTTTCCTTCCTAGACTTTTCCTCTCTCCCCCGAACCAACTCTATATTCTCTTTGCCCTTTTTACATCTTTTATCGGACAATTGAAATTCTTCAACAGTTCTTTCTAGGTCCTTCTGGCTATGACCTCTACTGGATTCCTGGCCTATAGTTTAGATCCTGATATGCAGAGCAACAGTTACTATTGCCATTGTTCAGTGCTAAAGCACTGTTGTAGAAGGTTACTGAAGTTTTTGCTAGTGTCTTCTATTGCCTTTCAGTTGTCTACACTTGTACTTCTTTGAAACATGAGGCTCTAGCTCTCAGTCCAGGCAGCTAGAACATTCCACCCACATTATCCTTTGTATTTCAGAAATGTTGACAAAAATAAATTATTCAAACTTCAACTTTGAATTTCAAAACAGACTTTTCATGCTAGTGCTAGAAACAAGAGCTTTGAGAGAGAAGTTTATTTATTTTGTTGACACATAAGAGACTAGCTTTTGGGGGGTTTCAATATTTTGAGGTCCATAGCAGCATTATCAGAGTCAGTTTGCAAACTGGACCCAACCCAGGCTGTATTATATTTGTTTACTGTACTCCTATCTAGCAAGGAAAGTGAACGAATTACATGTAAAAATATGGATGAAACTCGGGATCGTACTATGGAAGGGAAGAAGCCAGACACGGTAGCATACAGACTAATGATTTCCTTTATACATTTTTTAAAAGGCAAAACTATGATGTTGGAAGTCTGGACAGTAACCATGGGGCAGAGGAGGGTGGTGACTGTGAGGGATCAAGGAACTTCTAGGGTGCTGCTTGTATTCTATTTTTCCATCTGGGTGGAGGTTAAATGGATGTGTTCACCATGAGAAAGTGCATTAAGCTCCTTACATTTATAATGCGAGCTGTTTTCTAATTATATATTCAATAAAATGGTTCTAAATTTACCATGAATGGTGTGAATCTATTTGTATAAAATTTACTGTATACCTCATGAATAGATTAAAAAGTAGATTTAGATCTGTATCTACTGATTAGGAAGGATATCCAAATTACATTGTTAAGTGAAGGAAGCAAGTTGCAAGACATGTATGTACTATTCTATTTTACTAAAACAGACAAATGAATAAATTACCTACATACGCGTATATGTTTATGTGTATATGAGCAAGGGAAAGGGTGAATAATATACACCAGATATTAGTGCTGGTGACCCTAGTGGGAGGGGCATTAGAGGTTTGGAGCCTGTGCAGGGGGTGACGGTTAGCACTGCCTTTTTACATCATATATTATGTTATTTCACTTGTTACAATGAGCATGTATCAATTTTATAATTTGATTATATGTCAAGAAATGGAAATGTTTTATAAAGAAAAAAATTAGTTGAGGTCTGACCTAAACAGAATGCATATAAGAATATGTAGATCCACCGGAGTAAAGTATTCCCACCTGCCAAAAAGAAATGAAAATCCCAAGAGCTTTGAAGAGGAAATAAGAGTCGGAGAGGAAGCAAGAAAGTAAGATTCTAGGGGATGAAGAAGCATGACAACAGATAAAGTGTAGGTCAATATTATTGGTGACATCACAAAATCTCCAAACGTCAGCAGTTCTCACCAGCCTTGTATGAAACCGAAGACACGTTGATATAAATACCTCTTGTTCTTGTGAAACTTTCATGTCCCTTGAAAATACCTTCCTATTTTTGGAGACTTCTCAGTTGCCTCATAGGAACTCACAAACCCATTGGCTAGCCAGTCACCACTCAATTCTCGCAAACACTCTCATGGAAAAACCTCCTTCAGCCCTTCTCTGCTTTCTTTCTTCACCAACTGCAACACAGGCAAAGGTCTGCAGTGCCTTCCTTCTCTGCATGTCCTCCCCATGGTCTTCATGTCAGGACTGGTGCCCCAAGAATAGAACCAAATAAGTATCAAAGAATTTTTAAAAAGTCTTCATATATGGCAGCACATGTAAATAAATGCCCCTGAGGGGTTCACTGCCACAGCTTATATATCAGCAGAACTCTGCCTACCTGCCTGGGCTCAGACAGAGATATGAATGGGGTGCTAACTGTGGGAACCCAAAAACTATTGGATGAAGCTCCTTGCTCCTCATCTTTACAACTTAGCCTGTGCCCAATTAGAGCAATCTGTAGATTTTTTTTGACCTTTGTATCTTTCTAGTAATCATGCTTGCAGACCATAGTGGGAGGCTGCCTTACAGTTTCCCTACCTATAACATCACCACATCATGAAGTCTGTGCATCTTCCTGGCCTTCCTTCATAGGTCCTTTAAAAGCTGTGTTCTCAGCCCAATCTCTAGGCAAGGCTGCTTTCTAATTTTCCTCCTTTGCAGGCTCCCACACTTTTATTTGCTGTTTGTCTAATTTACTCGTTTCTGAGGTAAAGTTGTTCGAACGCCCCATTAGTTCTTATATTCCTGCTTTTCCCTCTTTGAGCTAGCGTCATCAAAACACAGAGCCAAATAAAAGGTTCTTTTTTGACCCGCCTCAGTCATTGCATCCACTTATTATCAGCCCATTGAGAGTTAAAGGATAGTAGAGGTCCTGAAGGCCCCCATTGCCCGTATACCCATTACACTGTAAGTGAACATTAGAAGTGGACACGCGTAGTGTTTTGCAGTTGTCCATGAGCCCAGACATGCCCCCTCGGGATTGTGAGCTCTCCGAAGGCAGAGTTTACGTCCCGTCAGGTCTGAATCTCCAGTACCCAGAGCAGCGTTTGAAAGAGTGGGCACACTGGGTACAGGATTAACTCCTTAAGTACTACTATGTCTTAAACAGTGTGCTGCCCTTTGAGGAAGTAGAGGTGAACAAAATAGAGTAAGTAACCTCAAGATGCTCACTGTCTAGAAACGAAAAAAGACAAGTAAACAGTTATAATCGAGCAGGAAAAGTGCTCTAATGGACACATAGAAAATTGCAAAGGTGAAGGAATGATGAGGCAGAGCACCTTTAGATGTTTATAATCCTGAATACCCAGTATTTAACATTAATCTTGGCCTCTTTTCTGCAGGCTAACCCCCCTGCAAAGCTCTCAGTCCCTCTTAGAAAGAGGGATGTATTTCATCACCAATCTGTAGAACAGATTGGTACAGACCTTCTAAGCTGTTAAATAAATTGGCATCTGCATGTGCCTCTATGCAGTCTCTGTTTGGGCGTGTAGACCTTGAATGCTTCACTGGGTTCTTGCTACAACTTGATTCATTTCATTCTGCATATGTTTTCCAGAGAAAGACAAATGAAATTGGGATCAGTGTGCCCTTAAGAACACTCCTGCTTCCACATCTGATCTCGTTTAGGCCCGTTCTTCCTGCCGTTTGTTTTTACTAAAATTATCTGCAAGAACATCTCTTTAAAATCTTGCCATCCCAACTCTTTAGGTGAAAACAAAGGGCAGAAAACAGACCTTGAACTTTACAGAACGTCCTATTAATGGATTACAAAGCTTTGTTACTCTTCAAAGAATCTAGATATCCTGCAACATGTGAAAGCAGTAATCACTAAGGACACATGTATAAGAAAGTGATATCACTTGAAGGGGTGGTGAGTTTTCATAATGCTTTTTACTCTCTAAGATAGGAAGAGACATCTCTTCCATTAACTATGTCAGGTCCTAAAATGTAAGGAAAAAAACACAATAAATCGCAAGCTTAAGAATCAATTATTAAGGCAGATTAATGCCGCATCCCACAATGTTGTCAAAAACCCCAGATGTGTCATGTTTGAGTTGCATTTTCATTATGCGCACATTCTTGGCTTTGAGCAGAATTATATGAGTTGGATTAATTTTTTATATCGCCCTCCAGCAGCACTATGCAGAACCATATGGGAGACATTTGGTTCTCATCAACTCCCTTTTACCCTTCCTTCCACTCCATTGCTTTAAACAGAACTTTCATTCTCTTTAACTATCTACAGGTTTGATTCTGTTCAGAGAAAAGCCACTAAAATATTATGACCTCTAAGTGACGGGCTGGGAGACGGGGTCTCTCTGCCAAGCCAACCCACAGCTATGCACTGATCGCACGTGTCGGTGGCCTGGTGGAGGCTGCGTGCGAGGCTGGTTACGGACTGTTCTCTTTCATCTCACTGGGAGGATACTTAGAACATGGCTTGCTTCTCTCTTGTGGTCTATAAGGAAGTGGAAGGATTCAGTTTTCATCCCTGTTATTATGGTGATTTTTGCTAAGCTTAAAATTCACTTTTCAAAGAGGGTGGATGTTTTATAAGGGGAATGGTTGTTAGGAGATTTTCTGAGATTTAACTTTAATGATAACTCTTTATGGTCATGTCAAGGTTTCCCTGTAAAGATTTCAGACACATTACTGTGATTATTTGTTAACCACGCTGTGGGGGAGGGAAGTGGCAAATATTAATGACTTTCTCTAATGAAGGAGTCCAAGCCTGGGAAGGGTAGAAGAATGCCAGTCAGCGTTTGAACTTAGATTTTCTTACCACTCAAAATCTTTCTCCTTTCTTTGCCTAGCCCATCTGGCTTGCTTCATTTCCCCTGACAGAGAAAGCACTGAAAGACACAATACAAAATTATTCCTCTCTGTGCATTGTAAATATGTGCATTGTGATGGAAACCTGAGACTAGAGCATCACTTATAATCGTGAGGTCAATATCTGTTGACACAAGAACTTGAAATAACCTGGCATCGGAGGCATTTTACACTAGATAGAAGCAGAGTCTGTGTCAAGTGAATGGAATTTTAATTCCAAACATTTACTTGTTTGAAAAATGGTATTTTGAGTAAATGTATACTTAAAAGATAGCTGCCACTTAAAGTGCCTTATGTAATGTAGGTGAATTCCATCAAAAGACAGCTTCCTTCGTGGTGAGGTAAAAGTACTGTATGAGGTTAACTGTCACTCAGTATTTTTATTTCACATCCCTGCTCAGCATACTAAGTGGCAGATACTTTCATGCAATACGTTTAATCTCTTGATGGAATTTGAGGACAGGCTGCAAAGTTCCTTTCAATTTTTTCGATAAGTCCATATCTATCTCAGGTTTAACATTTATTCATGATGGCACCTCATCCCTTGCCTTCCTATTTAAATGCCAGAGGTTAAAATTTCTTATGGAAATTCTACTTAACAGAAAGCTTTATTTTGCACCATTACAATCTGGCTCAACCTCAATTCAACCATTTATTATAATATTTAAAGTCTCAGACATACCTCCAAGATGTTTTTTCCTCTTTTTTCTTCTTTAACAAATGGAACAATTTTCATCAGCAGTGTGCCTCTGTTCTCTCTCCCTCTCAGTCATAGCAGCGCTGGGCAACTCTCCTCTGATTACCTAGGTTCTCATTCATTGTTTCTCTTCAGCCCTGACCTGACCTAACACTTTTTCAAACTTATTGCCAACAGTTCACCACTTGGCCCAGAAAGCTTGGGCTGAAGCTTACATATATTTCATGATCTACAATGTAGTAATTTATTAGTAGTAATTCTACTTCTTGTCCCTATCCATTAAACAGCATGATGTCTAGTCACACAATGCAGTTAAATGAAAATTTGAACATTAATGTAATTACATTTTATAGAAAAATAATGTAATTGACATGTTTCAAATTATGATTCTGGACAAGTATATATTTTTTGTAATATAATTGCTAACTGACCAGAGTAATCTTAGAGACTGGAAATATGAAAATGTCAATTAAAAATGAAAATATTAAAGGGCCAGGCTATTATTTTTTCTTTTTTCTCATATCTAGGTATTCAGGATAAATAATTTGGCTAAATATAAATAATATTAAGTTGTGTGAACTTAAGAATTGTCTTGAAAATTGCCGCATCGCTAAGATATGTCTGACACAAATAATTAAGTGTTGTTAGGGATGGTGACTTCTTTTGTTAAAACATTCTCTTTCCATTTCAACTTTTCTAAGAAAAAAATGCTGCTCTCACAAATTTTTTAAAAAATAATCATTGCTATCCCATCAGTAACACAACTGGTGCCTAAGAACATCAAATGGTAAATCCAAGCATATTAATTACATCATTAAAGTAGCATTTGGTGCACTGCTGAGATACATTACAATAACAATAACCTTTCTGTTAACAGGATTCACTACGGGCGTGTAATGCAGAAGTTGCGTACAATGAAGATATTCCATTCCACCACCTCCTGGCATAAATCAATATAGTCAGAGCAACAAAGAGGGAGTATTTCCATAAAAATGACATTAAACTATTTGTGCCTGTGTGCGTGTGTGTCTGTGTGGAATGCCACAATTTGAAAGCCAGATAAACTGCTCAAGAGAAAGCAGAGTTGCTTGGTTACATCTGCTGAAAACAATCTGTGCTGTGTATGAGAGCTCATGTCAGCCCAGTAATTACCACAACTGAGATAAAGCCTGTGCTAAATGTCACCTGCCGCTGACAGGCCCAGGAAGCCAAGCACGGCTAAACGAGTCAGTTACTCTGAGAGGGCTTAGCGCTACTTGCAGGCTAAACACATTTGTCTTGCATATAAAAGGAAAAAATATACATGTTAAAAGAAAACAAATTCAGAAACACATTCGTGATGAAAACCTCACCAAAAATCCTCACTGCCCACTGAGAAGTACATGAGGGAAGGCTGATAGATGTAGTCAGCTTGAAGGAGACAGATGAAAGCATTAATGAGTGTCTCTGTGAGTCGGGCAGAGCCTTCTACCCTCTACCACAAATTGGTCATTAGTCGTGCAATGCAATTTCACACAGTCTAGAATGGTTCCCAAAGACAGCTGAGGTTCATATAGACAACAAGTAACCAATAACACGCCAGAACTGTTTGCCTGTGTCTGCATATAAAGCCCATGGACACAATGTGTATTTTAAAAAAATCTTAAACAGCAGGGGGTTTACTGGTGTGTTAATAAACATTTCTGACTAAAACAGGATTAATAGTGTTGGTGTGAAGAAAATGCCCTCATTCCCTCTTTCTTTTATCACCCCTTTAAAAAATCATTCTCTCTAGTTATTCTTTAGCTGCTTTGTAATGTGCTGTGATTACTAAAAGATTCTCCTCAACTGATCACTGAATGCTTTCCTGACACTTACATGGAAACCTCTAGTACTCAGCAGAGGACGTGGAGTGCAGTAAGCACCAAGACCCAGAGGGAAGTCGCACAGCTAGAACAGCTTATTCAGCACCCTGGTGGGGCGACAATATCAGGGGGATGATACGGACCTTGGCAGAGGTTGTCCTTACTGTCTCTCATTACCTTGGTGAATTTACCAAGTTTCGGGGTCTGACCCTCAGCCTTTGGCCTCAGAAACCTTATTTTTAGAATACCACAAGTGGATTCAACTTTTAGGATGCACTCGCATGAACTAAGCTCACAATTAGTTGCAAAAACGAATATTTACAAAAATGTATTAGTACTGCAGAGCCTGAGTATTTGAAAATGGACTACATGAGCAGCCAAATCATTGTTAGAAGATGTTTCCTGATGAGTTATAGAACCAGAATCAGAGGAGTTAGATGAATTGAATGTTTAATTGTGTCCTTCTCACCATTGGGTGGTCTTGCCAGTAGGATGGGAATATTAGAAATCTGCTGGCTGTACCTGCATCTGTTTTTCCATTAAGGATACGCTTGCCCCTGGGACCACAGACTTGCAGCCTATTAATAATCTACCATTTATGAAACTCTTATTATGTACTAGGCACCTGTCCTAAATGATTTCTGTGCTTTGTCTTATTTATTCATCAAAAAAGTCTGCAGGGGAAATAATGTAATTATCCAAATTTTACAAATAAGCTTACCCAAGGTCACACAATTCAAGCAGGATTTGTTTTTGTCTTTTACTAACCACTTGTTAATTGGCCCACACAGGAACCACTAACTTTAGACAAACTGAGAAATGATTATCACAATGTAATAAATGGAAATAAATCACAGATTAAACACTAGTAATTATTTTCTATAATTTAGAGCAAAAGTGGGCAAACTATGGCCCAAAGCTAATAGAACCTGTCACCTGCTTTTGCATGAACAATGAGCTAAGAATGGCTTTTACGTTTTTAAATGATAACAAAAAATAAAAAGAATACTACTTATAATATGTGAAAATTATTGGAAATTTAAATTTCAGTGTCCATAAATAAAGTTCTATTGAAACACAGCCACACACATTTATTTAGGAATTGTATACGTTGTTTTTGTGCTCAGTGGCACAATTGAGTACATGTGACAGAAACTCTGATCCACAAAACTGAAGTCAACTACCTGGGCTTTTATAGAAAATACTTTCCAACCCCTGATTTCGAGGGATGATATGTTCCAAACCTTCTATCAGAGTTTGTCTATTGGGCTTGATGATGGTGAGCTTAAACTTTGTCACATTCCACTTTTAGGATAGTTTGTTTATTATTTTTTACTTCTACTAAATCAAAAAAGCCTAATTTGTTGCAGGCCATCGAAATGGTAGCAAATGTTTGGTAGTTACAGTAGACAATTATAAATATTTGGATCAAACATGGACTCAGGAATCATAGAGTGAGTTCTTACTGAAAGCTACCTCCAGAACCCTCTCAGATGCTCCCACAGAGAGCACAGACAAGAATTCGAAGGTTGAATATTTCTTCGTGGAGATACAGTGCGTAGGCACCTACTCTCAGCTTTGGTTGCATTCAACTCTGCGATGTATTTCATTACATTTTGCATTATTATTTGGATATGGTTTTAAAACATGGCCCAAAATTCATCATAAATTTATTTCTCCAATGAACGGAAAAATAATCAAATTGGAAAAGTCATGTTCTTGGAGAGGAAGCCATTTGCAGCCCTATTTGGTCTTGATAAAAAAAATTCAGTCTTATCATGGATATTAAAAATTATTCATTTTTTAGTCCTGAAATGTAGGTTCAGCCCATGCAAGAAATTTAATAGATTGATGAGACCTGCTACTTGAGTAAGCTGCTTAACATAATAGAAATGGTCTTTACTCAGATGATCAATTACATGAAAAAAATGTTACCATATCCTTTATTTCAAAAATTCATTTCCCTCCACTGTCAGGGAAAAGTTCACTCAACTTCATTGGGGAAAACAGTCTTGTATACGTGGCCCACTTCTTTACATGTCTAAAAATATATGTACTTGGTGACCGCGGTGTCATTGTATTAATGAATTTTACTATTTCCTTCAACAAATAAGTCAATAAACACTTCCCGTAACGTGAATGTTGGTGTCTCATGTCAGACAGAAGTTTTAATTTTGTTGTCAAATGTATCAGTCTTTTCACATTTGTTTTTGCTATGCTTCCTGTGTAAGAAGAACTTTCTAAGACGTGTAAAAATACATTTTATTTTCCTATATGATTTTTAAATGTTTAATCTAAGTAGACGTTTTTGGAAATGATATGAGATAGGGATCTAACAATTTTTTCCAAATTGTTAGCAGATTGAATCAATAAAATTTATCTAGTGCTTATTTTCTCACCAATTTGAAGCAATACTCTTATTACATTTCAATATGTGCATAAGAATTTTGGGATCTGTATTCTGTTCCATTCATTTGCTTGCTATTAACTTTTGGTATTTTGGGTTAATATGACACCATTTTAATTTTTTTTTTTTGAGGAAGATTAGCCCTGAGCTAACATCTGTGCTAATTTTCCTCTACTTTGTATGTGGGATGCCTCCGTGGCCTGGCTGATGAGTAGAGTAGTTCTGTGCCCAGGAACCGAACCCGTGAACCTGGGCCACCAAAGTGGAGCACATGAAACTTTAACCACTCGGCCACAGAGCTGGCCCAACACCATTTTAATTTTTATAGCTTTATAATTATTTTAGGATTTGGTAGTCTGAGTCCCTTGCCAGTATTCTATTTTTCAAAATTGTCCTGGCTATTCTTGCACATTTCCTCATATAATTATAGAATCAGCTTACTAATGTCAGTGGAAAGAACTAAAATTTTATTGTGATTCATTTGGGTTTAATGATAAAATGTTATAAATTTAAGTATTTTTATACTGGTGATTTTCCTTTTTAAGAACATGATATAGGGGCCTGCCGGGTGGCGCAGCGGTTAAGTGCGCACGTTCACCACTTCTGAGCGGCCTGGGGTTCGCCAGCTCGGATCCCGGGTGCGGACATGGCACCGCTTGGCACGCCATGCTGTGGTAGGTGTCCCACATATAAAATAGAGGAAGATGGGCACGATGTTAGCTCAGGGCCAGGCTTCCTCAGCAAAAAGAGGAGGACTGGCAGTAGTTAGCTCAGGGCTAATCTTCCTCAAAAAAAAAAAAAAAAAAAAAGAACATGATATATCTTGCCATTTATTCAGATCTTATATCATAGGATAAAATTTGGTGGTTTTCCTCATAAAAAATCTGTACATTTTATATTTAATCAAACATACTTTAGTTTTTCATTGTATACACAATATGTTCTACTATATTCTATTTCTGTATATTGCTAGTGCTAGTGCTAATTTGGCTTTTCCGGGTGAGACAATTCCGCATACCTCTGTATTTCAGGGACAATCAGTTTCAGCCTTAGAAGGAGACACGGGCATAGGCTTGTCTAATTGGATGCTGCCACCCAGGTCTTTGACTCTTAAAGGAATGATTCAAATCTTTAAGGAAAGTCAAAGAGTTCATAAAGGAAGCACCAAGTTCAAGCAACTATGGCGATGTGTGTCAAATGGTGGCTCTACTAGAGGCATTGCTGTGATTATTCTGTATGTTATCTTGCCTGTGTTCAACCATCTAGCCTTTCTTAGACACTACACTGCCTGCTGTCTAAGCCTGTGTTTTCCAGGCCTCCCACAGATCCAACTTCTCACCCTTATAACAAATTCCTTTTCTATTTAAATTCACCAGAGTTTGTTCTCTGTCTTGCAATCAAGAACACTGGTTGGGTAGATTTTGATACAAAGGAATGGGTTCCAGATGAAAGTCCCTCAGGAAATAAGGCTATGGAGAATCTGGGATTGGTCATCTGTCTGGGTTTGGTAAAAGTCATGAAAATTCCATTAACATGCAGTGATGATACTCTGGAAGCCCACTTCCAGTGGTGGCCAAGAAGTTAGTTAAATTATCATCAGCGGTAACCTTGAGTGAAGTTTGGAGGGACCATGTTGCTGTTGCCATATAGGAACACAAAAGGCAATAGCTAGTTCTAATAATGCTGCACAGCTTAAAGAAAGAATAATCGAACTCATATCCATAAATTCTTGTCACAGGGATGCACTGAAAACAGGAGATTTCCCATGACTCTGTCGACAGGAACTTTATATCTTACAGTTACAGAGCTAAGGTGACTAAACTAAATCAAACAAAATTTGATGCAGCATATTGCTCAAATACATTGTTATTTGAATCACAGCCTTACCAGGTCATTCTGCGAATGTTAGGGTATTGATTAGGCAAGTGGAGTCCTCAACAATTTAGATAGAGATCAATTAGAATAACTGAAGGACTTGCATCCCCCACTGAGCATTTATTGATCACTTAAGCTCATTGTTCCCCTTGTTTGAGGAGGGATGTCCTCCCTGGCTAGAAGAGCTTATATCTCCCTTATCTATGGGAGTTTCCTGGCAAAATGAGTCCAGTTCTCCTTGTGCCTATTTTCCCCCCAACCATCAGACATATAGGTAGAGTAAGATCCCAACAGGACCCAGGGGGCCAACTCTAAGATCAAATCTGGGGAGAAATGAGAAACTAACCAAAGAAAAGATTTGCACAACTTTGGTAATTTACAGGAGCAAAAATCTGAGGAATATATGTAGGAATGAATTCTGAAGTTTCACATCCAAGAAGACAGAAATTTTTTAGATCAGGCTGAATTTCGCAATGTCCATACACATACCAGAGTTCTGTCAACAGCTAGCTTGAGGAGCCATTGCTCTGCTGTCTGATAGAACGCTGGACTCAGTGGTGCCCCATGCTAAAGGAAATTGTCAGAAATGAGTTTTTGTAAAACAAAATATTAAAAACCACAGATCATTTTATTAAGCCGTGGTTAAAATTCTAATTGAAACATTTGACCACTCATTTCAGGGATACTTAATGAAAGATACTTAGTGAAGTTATTGACATGAGTGATTTTAAGAATAGAAAAGACATTACTTGTGGTAAGGGAGAAATTTAGAGATTATTTATCAACCATTCATTATAAAATTTAAGTTAAATCTACACTTAATTGTTTTTCTAGTCATCATGAAGCTTAATTTCTATACTTTACTAAAAAAAGCAAAGTGATTTTTCTATAAAACTTGGAATTTGATTTAATGGTTACTTTTCAAGCACTCCTAATTTATTAATTTATAAATAACTTATATTCGTTATAGAAAACTGTATTTGTTACAATGTATGTGTAAAGAATTATGTTTCTTCACTCCTCTATTAGAATAGATTAAATTTGCTCATTACTTTTAAGAAAATTAACCCAATAAATATGACCTCCCTGACCTGTGATTGAATTAGTATATACTAATAATGCATTCTTTTATTTTTAAAAATAAAATTGATATATGACTAACAGTGTAGCTTTATAACACAGTATAAAATTTTGTTCTACTTTGATATATTGTGGAAGAAAGATTACTGGTGTGGATTTCTCATGTTCCCCCTGCTCACCACTGAGTAGGCCTTGCAACATATCCTCCACCAAAGCCTTGATAAATACACAGATGCTAACAGCACCGGCATCTTTGCAACGAGCTGTATTGGCTCTTTGCTCTACTGTGGAAACGCTGGTGGGAATCCTGCAGTTTAAATGGGCTCCAGGATTTTGATGGAAAGAGAATATCCAGAGGATGCAAAGACCAAAAAGCAGTTTAGTTAACAGCTAAGTTAATAATTGAACTATTAAAAGCAAAGAGGGCCCGTTACCATAATAGACAGCAAAACCAATATGGTAAACTGAACGATCGAAACCATGTGAATTTAGTCGTACTTAATTAATCATGGAAAACTTAGATGAAAACTAACAAACAATAAAATAGCCACCATGCTCTATAATTCAAACTTTCACATTATGCGAGGCAGATTTTTTGGCCTGAATCTGCCACCAATTGGACCCCAAACCCATCTTGTGGGTCTTTCTCTAGTTTCTGAATATAGAATTGGAATCACTTCTGCATCAGATGCTTTTGATGCCTTGTGTCACATTCTCTCAATCCAGCTCCTATTTCTTAAAACATTATTTTTTCCTCTTTTTATTTTCTCTCTTCCTAGGAGACTGGGTGAGATCTAGTGTTACTGGCCAATGGTTGAGATCTAATGGATAACTAAAGGAGTTGGCCTTTTCTAGAGCTTGTACAGTTAAAAAGAGAGAAGGCAGTGTATTTGGACACAAATGCAGGGGGTAGATAGATGTGAGGGAGGGGTCCCATGGAAGTTCATTTCTGATTGCTTCTCTACTCTCAGTGAAATAGGAAGCAAGTCCATCAGCTGAGAGACAGGATGTGGGAGGAGAATTTCAAAGTATGAGTCCAGGGGGAGCAAGCCCTGATGGCCCAGTGGTTGAAGTCTGGTGGTCTCACTGCTTCAGTGGCCTGGGTTTCTTTCCTGGTTGTGGAACAAACCCAGGCCACCTGTCTGTCAGTTACCATGCTGTGGTGGCAGGTCACACCAAAGAACTAGAAGAACTTACAAGTAGGGCTGCGTTGTATGCATTGGGGCTTTGGGGAGGAAAAAAATATATATACATATGAGTCCAGGGGAGACTGCATGGAATCATCTAGGTGAGTGGGAGAGTGATTAGTCTGGGGAAATGGAGTGAAATTGCCAGGTGGCATTATGGGCCCATTGAAAGTAATCACAAATTAAAATAAGTACAGTCAACCTGGTTACAAAAGTGATGTGTGAGTGTGTGCATGTGTGTATCTGTCTGTTTTTAATTCTATTCAACTACTTGGATGCAAGTGTGAAGTAGGCAAAAAATTAAACTTAACTAAGGTTTTGGTTTAGCCAAGAGAATAAGATAAAGGGTGAGGGAAACTAGAGAATGGAGGGTATATGCAATGGAGGGGTTTAATGACTGATTAGGGTAGGCTGCATATGTTGATAAACGAGGACATGTGTGAGCAAGGGATAAGGCCACAGAACAAATGAATTGTAAGTAATGATGAGGAGAAAGGATTGTTGTGGTTGGAGTAATAATGTGTGTGACTTGAAAAGACAGGAGTAGTCAGAGAGTAGGAAGACTGAAATTAAGATTTCAGAGGAGAGGATTTAGTGTTTGGTAATGACAAGATTCAGGGGAGGGTCATGGGAACGCATAATCAAGGTAGGCTGTAGGACAGTACCGTTGGACGAGAGGAAACAGGGGAGTAGGAAGTCAGAGGTTGAAAGAATCATCTGTTTGCCTGTTGCAAACAGCAGTAATTATGATCAAGGTGACTGTATAATTTATTGACCAAATGGGAACAACTTTGAGAGTAAAATGTGGATCTATTCAAAATTACCAAAGGACACCCAGTGGAATTGGGACCACAATTACGTAAGAAGTGGTAATAGAGAGAGTGCCAGTGAGCAGCAGATAAAATCTTCAGGCAATAAGAGGAGTGACCCTGGGGTTATAAGAAGAATGAAGGACACTGGATACTCTGATGGAATGGGTTTTAAGCCAGTGATTTTTGGTTACTGATGTGAACAGTGATAAAGTATTTGATGAGCACAATGGTGGAAAGGATTTGGTGTTGAGGTATGGAAGGAATTTGGTGGGAACCTGCTGGCGTCTGAGACTCCCATTTGATTTTTGATCATGAGAGTGTGGAATCTGAGAAGGTGCGGTGCGAACTCTATCTTCGTGCCCTGCTGAAGGAAGTCAGTGGTCACTCACCATTGTCATCTTTTCCTACATTGGATGCTTCAAACGCTCACTGGAAATATACATCAAACATAAGGGAAAAAAGGCAGGAAGAGGAATAATCAAATGTGTAGACTTCATAGAAAAGAAATGAGAATAATCTTTCTTGGGTCAAGAACTTGCCCTGAGGTTTTAACCTACTATGATTTAAGGTTTTTTATTTCTGCACAGTTCAGATGTATTCCAAAAAAGGTTAAAAGGTATTCATTTACTTGCCTGTGTGGATGTTTGAGCAGGAATTAGAGAAAATATTGGAAAACTGAATGAAAATGTGGCTTGTTAATAGTTTATCTTCAAGATTCAAATGAAGACATGAAAAGAAAAGGAAAATGGGCAAAAATAAATAGACAAAAGACATATCTTACCAAGTGGGTTTTATATAACTTGTTATAATAATCAGCTTTCAGGAACAGAAGATAGCACATAACTGGCTTCCTTTGTCTCTCCCGTCATTAACCATGCCGAAGTAGTGGGGCAGGTAAAATTTCCAGTTGCATTGTGGGAAGTGCCTTGCTGTCTTGAACAACAGCTTGGCTGATGATATTGTTTGGCTCAGAAGGAGACCTCATTCTTTCGAGAAAAAAAAAAAAGAACTTAGCTGATAATGTACTAGGAATGCTGAAGCAAAACTCTTTTCAATATGTAAATAAGGGAAAATCATTCACTCTTTGTCACTCTGTTTCTCTCGTCTTTCATATCACCCCGTGAGGTTCGAGACATACATTTAGCTGCTGAAATAACTTGAGCTACAAATAAGTGTACTTGAAAAAACCTCTATGTCTATGAAAAGCAGCTCAACTAGAATATTAACACCTTTATTTAAATTTAAAATCCATTTCAGGTTTTGAAAAGCCTCAAGTTTGGTTACTTTCGGCTCTGTGACAATGTCTTTATGTTCGAGGCAAATGAAAGGATTGTTCTTTTTGGCCCCTTTGTTTTGAAGAGTAAAGCAGGGAAAGAAATGAAGTTTGGGAGATGTGTAAGACTTTCTTTTTCCTTGCAGTGTATTTAACTTCTCAGTAAATGGTATGATAAACGCACATCAAAGGTCATTTTGGAACATCACTGTCCCCTCCTTTGCCTGGATAACCCCTAATTATCCTTCAAGCCTCAGGTAGTTTCATTTCTTCCAGAAGTCCTCTCGAAGTCAGGGATAGATGCTTCTGTCAGAGCCCTTCTGATTTTCTTCTTTCACAGCATTCGTCATCACATTATATTGAAATTAAGGTCCTAATTCATTTTTAGATACTCAATGTTATCCATTATTTGTGGCCTATAAGGAATGCGCAATAAATGCTGGTTTAATTAAAATGTAGAGAAAGGTCCTTTCACTATTTCTCCTTTCACCGTCTCATAGAAGCAGTTGTATATTGCAATGGCATTTTTGGATCTGAAAATCTTAATGAATCTTCCAGAAGTGTTCTGCTTACAATCAGAAGGTAGTTTAAGTGTTAAGAAAATAATAAAAATTCATGGTATGCTTGTGCTAACATGCAAATGTATCCTAGGCAAAATAGTGGAGGCAGAATGTTTTAAAAACTTTTCCTTTCAGCATCAGAATCCTCTCCAATGATGCTTCCTTCTCTTTACTAAGTGTCCATTATGCCCATCTTGCTCCCTATATTTTTATGAGGGTTGTCTTTCCAAAGTGACCTTTTCTTCTTCCTCCATCAAAGCTTGTTTTTACTGCTGGAATGTTTGGAAATGACATAATAAAAAAAATTCTGTATAAAATGTCTCACTGATAACAAGTATGAGATGTAGCCTGTTTGTCTTTTCATTAAGGCTTTTGACAAAACCCCCCTGGATGAACCAAACAATCCTCTTCTTCTGTGTTTATACTTGAACAAGAAGGTGGAACTTAGGACTCACCAAAATAAAGCAGATGGTTTTCCACTCTGCATTCATCCTCCCCAGCCTCAAATGGGTCTTCAAATTATCTGGTGGGTTTTTTTAGCTTCTCTAGAGCACAGAGCTTGAGGCAAGGATTAATATGCTTTTCTTCATGGAGACGACGGTGAGGACTTGGGCAATGGGAAGTGAGGCACAAACAAATGTGAAACAACACAATGTGATGATTTCTCACGCTGCCTTCCTGCTTCACGTGGGCTGTAAAGTGACATAGTCAGTCACTCAGCAGGCATGCTCTCTTAGTAGGCAGAGAGAATTTCTATGGTTGGGCTCGAAGGATGATCTGTATCTCAGAGTAGTCTGTGGAGGAGAGAAAAGAGGAAGAGTGGAACATCTAGTTCCTTCTTGTCTCCCATTTCCCATGCATTTTTGAGGTTCATTTTCTTGCCCTTTGGTGGATGTTCAGTAAGCCCTATGGTGTGGCACTTTACTGACGATCAGAAGTGGAAAGGTGGGTTAGCGTGGATAGGCTCAGCATGTGCGATGGGGAGTTGCACAAGCACAGCACTCAGAGTCTACCCTGGGAAGTTTGCTAAAGGCAACAGGAGTGGCTATGGCATGGTACAAGAGGGAGGTAGTCCTTTCTAGAAAAAGTAATAATCAAGAGAATTTAAGGAGGGTACAGTGGCATTGTATTGTGTCAACATGGCTAGGTTGAATCTGTTTCCCAGAATTCCTCTTCCTGTAGATTTTCTTTTAGATAAGCCACAAAGGACATTTTCACATGAGATATAAAAGATAGAATTGAAACATCAGCCATTTTATTTTTTACGGTTAGAAAGTTCGAGCAGGAGCCTGTATAGCTCACTTATGTTGTTGCTTACCTGCTGGCTCAACTCATTGCACACAACTGTTCCATCCACCTGTGGATTTTCCTTCGCTTTCACTCCTGAACCAAGTGTTTAGTTTCACGTTGAAAAGTGCCACCTTCTCCTCAAGGGCACTTATTCCATCAAGGTTGGGTTTGGGTTCTCCTCATGGGTCTCAGTTTCTTCTTGCTCTCCCCATTTTGCATCCCTCTTCCTTCTTGACTGCCTACCCTCAAGTTCTAACATCAGTCGTGAAGACAACAGTTTGACAGAGACTGTTTCAGCAGTGCCCACAATTGCATAAGGTCAAATACTACATAGTAGTTATTTTCTTACAAAACCCTGGCTGATGCAGAGGGGAACAAGGTTTTTGTACACTACAGTCTACCTCTTGTACCTCCATGAGCCTCTTATGTCCCCCATTATATCCAGCTCCCTTATATTTTTTTGCATGAGACCAGAGATGCCCTTGCTCCTCCTCTGAAGAGTGCAATCAGCCACAGAGACCTTTTCGAGGCAGTGTTTAGTCTTCATCTCCTGGATGACTAAGCAAAGAGAGTTAGTGAAACAAAGGTATAGTCTTCACAGTTGGCAAAGAGGGATGATGGGTCCATGCTTTGAAAGAACATGCCTCATCAGGTAAGCCTCTGTTTCAGGTGAGTTCATTATTCAGTTTCCAGGAAAGGGGCTGCTTTTTCTAGCAAAAGTGGTTCAGGATTCCTATTATTTGGGCTTTCAAGATTATTGGGTTCACTCACTAAAATACTCCCATCCCAGGTCTCAGGGTCTCACTCTTTCTTTCCCACTGCCTTGACTATAACATAAGACATCTGAAAGCCGTACATTTAGTCTTCATTACAATTCCATTACCCAAATAACCAGATCCTAGCCTTGATTTCCAGTACAGTCTGCTGTAGATACAGAAGTTAACGGTCTCCTGTAAAGCTGCCACTCAGATAATTTGGCTTTTAAAACATGCCCTTTATTGGAGGGCACGTTTGAAAAAAACTTTTAACATGCCCCTTTCTTTTCCTCTTGCATAGTCTCTACAGTTGTCTTAAGAAGCCATCCTAACACATATTTTTATATTAACATATCTTCAGTACTGATTAAGTGCCACAGCCACTGACATCCCAGTGCCTTGCTTTCTACATACACTTCATTCCTATTAATCACAGGAGAAAGCTTAAGTATAACCCCAATTGTCACCAATGGGGTCTCTATTCATTTCGCCCAAATGAGCAATTCGACACCAAGTTTTCATCCTAGGCATCTGTTTTCTGGAACCATTTCCTGTTCCAATTATTTTAGTTCAGGTCTTACAAAAAGCTGAGCCTAAGTAAAGGTAAAGGTACAGATTTTCTGTGCTATTCAAGCCAAGGTGGAAAGGCTGAGTAACAAGAAAAGCCAACAAAGGAGATACATACAGAGCAATAAAATGTGATGTTCCATTGCACTGGTTACTACTTCATGATAAGTTTTGAAGAGACACATCAGGTTACTCAGCAGGCATGTTTACTTGACACATGCTACAAATAGGAACTCCACATTGGGTACTTCCACAAATGGAAGGGAGAAAAAGGCGGATTCATCTGCGTGGCCCCATCCTACCACTTGTTTCCCACTGATCAGGTTTCACTCCACAGGAGATAATTACCTCGAACTTTTTGGCTTATCTACCTGGCTCCTTGGTGGATGCCCTGGAAGCCAGATCCCATCCCTGCAGTATATTATTTCACCATATCCAGACTAGGAGGGGCAACAACATGGATGACAGTGTGTGAGATATACCAGCTATGGAGTTAACCTTGGGTTTCAACATGGACTATAGCAGCTTGGAGATCTCAACAATGGTGATAGCGACTTGGAGGCAAGTGGTTAGTTCTGAAAGAAGAAAGCCAGTGGCAAAACCTGAGGAGGTAAATTTGTGTCTAATATACTGGTAGCACTAATATGCTTCTCTGGTCAACTCACTTTCCTATCCTCTGTAACTATTATTTCAAATTCTATCTAATCTAGTCCATCTACAAACCGCTTTACTCCATCACACTCAACAGAAAACCTTGGCTCCACTTTTACAGAGAATATATATAGGAGTAATGAGAAAGATACTTTCTCATGTGGTAGACATTAAAGATGCAAGTTCACCTCTATCTGTATCCGTTCTATATTTGTTTCCTCTTATTTACAATTGAAGAGCTATATTTTATTTCTAAACCTGGTGCATGCTCACTGTTACAAGTTAAATATTATACATAAAAATGTTCTTAATCTTTATCTTCCTACCTCTCTATTGCCTCTCCTCAAAAGCAACAATATCAACAATTTGATGTGTTCATACGAAACTATACAAATATATACTGTGCAAGAGAAAGTCAGTGCCTACTGAATATTCTCGGCATTTCTCAGCCCCCCTCCCTTGCTGGTAGATTGAGTTCATGTGGAAATCAAGAAATATGCGGAAGTGATGTGTATCACTTTGGGACTAAGGCCCTGCTGTGGCAAATTTAGAGGTTCCAGGTTCCAGGAGGCATAACTTCCAGACGGAAGAGGCCTCCTGACTGGCAGAAGCTTTGTGTGAGAGAGAAATAAACCTTTACTGTGTTAATCTACTGAGCTTTCAGGATTTTTCTGTTGAAATAGCTTGTGATATACAGATAATTAAAAATGGGTATACACTAGACATATTATTCTGAAAATTTCTTTTTTCACTTAACAGTATTACTAGAACTTATCCATCCTTTCTGAAAGCTGAATCATATTCTATAGTACGACTCTACCATAACATATTCCACCATTTCCCTACTGTAGAATTTTCAGATTCCTTACAATTTTTGCTTTGGTACGGTTTTGCCCCTACAAGCCACATTACCATAGTACCTTTACACAGACAGCTTTGCATACCGACACTTTTATTTTTGTAGTGCAATTTTCCCCAAATGAGATGCCTGGGTCAAAGGATTTATATGTGTTTATTTGAGTAGAGATTTCCAGACTACTTTACAAAAATATTTTAAGCATTTCACACATACCTCAGAAATATACCAGTGCCTGTTTTTCTTTAATCTTAACAACACTGGATGATATTGCTTTTCATAACTTTTGCTAATATAATACAATATAATATAATAAAATCTGCTATATCTTTGCGTAACTATTACAAAGTTGAGCTTGTTTGTATATGTTTATTGGTGACTTAAATTTCAACTTCCATAGTGTTTTCTATCATATTTTATTACTGTTTTTGTTTCTTCTTTTTGTTACTTTTTCTTGTTGCTATATAGAAGCTTTGTTTATACTGTGTGCAGAAATTCCATCACATATGTTGGTAATATTTTCTCTTAGCTTATGATTTGCCATTTTAAAATTTAAATTTAGTTTTTTTTTTTTGGAAGATTAGCCCTGAGCTAACTACTGCCAATCCTCCTCTTTTTGCTGAGGAAGACTGGCCCTGAGCTAACATCTGTGCCCATCTTCCTCTACTTTATTCATGGGACGTCTACCACAGCATGGTATGCCAAGCGGTGCCATGTCCACACCTGGGATCCGAACTGGGGAAGCCCGGGCCGCCGAAGCAGAACATGTGCACTGAACTGCTGTGCCACCGGGCTGGCCCCAAATTTAGATTTTTTTAATAGCTTGTATTCAATGATTCAAAATTTCAAAAACACAAAAATGTATTCATTGAGCAATCATTGTCTCATTCCTGTCATTGGATACTGAGATTTTCTTTCCAAATTAGCCCATGTTATTAATTTCTTGTGTACATATGATTTTGCATAGTCATGCAAAATGTATATATTTTATGCGTATATAAGCGATATATATATATACATATCACTGTATATATATATATATGCATGTATATGTATATTCTTTACTCTCCCACTATTTTACATACTCTTGTGTTTTTTACTTAAAAAAAGTATCTTGGAGATTATTCTATATCAGAAGATAAAATGCGTTTTCATTCTTTCTTACAGTTATATAGAGTTCTGCTGTATGACTGTCCTATAATTTACCATATTTAATCAGTATTCCTATAGATGGACATTTAGGTGGTTGCCAATCTTTGCTTAGTAAAAAGAACTGCAATAATAACATTATTTCTGTCATTTCACACATGTGCAAGAACATCTGTAGAATAAATTCCTAGAAGTAGACTTTCCGGCTTAAAGAGTCTGTGCATTTGTAATTTTGTTAGATATTGCTCGACTGTCTTCCTGAGACGTTATTCCAGTTCCCACCATCAGTGTATGAGAGCACCTGTGTCCTCAGATCCTCACTACAAAGTTTGTTTATTCAAACTGGATTGATGAAAATGGCAATATGTATCTTTTATTTTAAATGAGATTGTTAATTTTGAAAAGTAATTTACACTTCCTTTTCTGTTGACTGTGTTCACCTGTTTTTGTTTTTTTAAATTTTTTTGCCTTTCTAAATCAGATGTTTTTCTTCTTCTCATTGATATTGAGATACTGAATATACAAATAGGCAATGGCCAGACTATGTACAGCAGTATGACTCTCACTCACAATCTGCAGCAACCAGCCCAGGAAGCCTAACAATGGTAACAACTGGTAACAACTGGTCCCAAATGGCCAGGACTTGATTAATAACTGAGAGCTTCGCTAGTTTTTGCCCCTGCTTCTAACTTAGGACCAACTGGAGAAAGCCAAAAATGTACCCCTAACCAATCACATAGGATATCCCACATCTAGTTAGTCTGCCAACAGCTTCCCCTTGCAACAGCCTCCATTCAGAGCATCCCAGAAGCCTTCCCTTTTTTTCCACCATAAAGCTTTCCCCTTCTTCTGCCTGCCTTAGAGTTCCGCCAAAACACAAACGATGGTCACTGAGTCCATTACCAGAGCAGACTCTGAATAAATAGCCTTTGCTTGTTCCTTGTTCTCATTTGGATGGTCTTTGTTTATTTCTACAATATTTTACAGTTCTTCTACATTAGGGATGTTAGTTCTTATCTACAATTTGAAGTACAAGCGTATTTTTTGACCTTGTTAGAGTGTATTTAAATATAAATTTTTAACTGTTTTATACACTTCATACAGAAAAGTGCACAAGTAATGAAAGTACACCTCAACGACTTCACACAGAGTAAACACTGACATGTAACATGATCAAGGAGTGGAGTATTACCAAAACCCCGGAAGCTCCTTGCGGTTACTACCCACCCCGACAACCTTCATCTCTTCACCCTCAAGTGAAACTATTACCTTAACCTCTAAAACTATAGCATAATTTGCTGCTCCTGAGCTTTATATAAACAGATTCCTACTGTATACTCTTTTGTTTCTGGCCTCTTTTATTCAACTTTTTGTGGATGAGATTTATTCACGTTGTTGTATGTAGCTGAAGTTAATTTATTCCCATTGCCTTAGTATTCCATATGAATATACCATAATGTATTCATGCAGTTTACTCCTAAACTAGAACTTAAGCACCAGAGAAGACTGACTTTTTATTCATATTGGTATTTCCCTCATTCTTCTCTTCTTCAGTTCCACAAAATATTTAACACAGATTTGAGCAAAATAGTTGTTTAATAAATGTTCAAGGAATTATCTGTATTAGCAGTGGTTGATGGTCACGTGGATGATTAAGAAATTACCCAGTGAATATCTTTCTCACATTTAAACACATCCAAAAACTTCATAATGATATTGATCCCATTATTGTTCATCCTGATTCTCATACATTCCCAAACCTATCTGAATAGGAGAGCAAATTCTCCTGAAACTGGCAGGAAATGAGGAGAGGGGATGATTTTGGTGGTTTAGATTTCTGTGGTGAGGAGTTGCTGGAGAGAGGGCTTTCTCAAAAACTGGTTGAGAATCAGCATGTAGCTGTGAACTGACCATGAGGCTGTTGGTATGCACATTATATTTTAGATACAATGCATATCAGAGATTGTTAAATAAAGGTGAGGTCTTTCAGTATGGTGCTATTATTATGGGGGACACATACGTGGGATAACTTCTTACAATATAACCATTAGGATGCAATATTATTTTTTGCCTTCCTGTTCAACATTTTTAAATAGTATGCTTTAATATGAGGTCTACATCAGTGGTTTTCAAACTAGCATGTGTCCAAATCACTTGGAGAGCTTGTTAAAACACAAACTACTGGGCCCCTCGATAATTTGCATTTCTAACAAGTCCCAAGGTAATATTGATACTGTTCCCAGGACTCATTTGGAGAGCTGGCCTAGACAATAAAAAGAATAATACAAGTAAAGCAAACTAATAATAATAATGAAATTAGGAAGCTTATCTCTGAGTTTATCTCACTGTGTAAGGCATTCAGGAGTTCTTTTCTTTTTTCCCAGATGCCATTTTCTGGTAGGTAATAATTTTACGTGTTCCTAAGGAGACTTAGAAAACTCTTGCAAATGATTTGCAGAAGAAATAGCTTGAGAGTAATAGGGTTAGAATCATATATATATTATTTTATATATATATCTAAAAAATAAACCATGGCTTTTAAAGAAGTATCTTGAAATATAAAATTGATAAAATATATTAATAGAATATCTTAGTGGACATGAAATACAGAAGCATTGGGTGAATTTAGAATGAGTCTCTATTTTACCTCTGTGAGTCCAATTTAGCAGTTAACTTTCAATTTATTGTACAGACTGTATCAATATTTTATTAGGTCTATTCATTGGTACATTTTCCTTTAAAATAATTAAAATAATGTCATAAGTTTCCTTTTGGGAACTAGTCCTTACCTGTTTCTTTGTTACAAAACATTTTGTACATACATTAACACGAGCAAAACATTCATGGTTTTTCCAAGATTCTAATGAGAAAGATTTTGAGAATACAAACTAAATAAAGTGACATTGTCATAGGAGTAATCTTGATTGTGTTCCAATACGTTTTTTCAAAGTAAGTCAGTTTCAATATCTAAATATATGGTATAGAATTATTACTAAAGTAATTTATAATAATGTATAACCCTATAGTTTATTATTGTATAATTGCTATTAACAACTATTTAGCTATATTTATTACTTTCATTTAAGCACTAATGCCAAAAAACTTGGTATATTCCTTGTATCTTTATAACACACCAGTGTTTGTTTTTACCCCAAAGGTGACAATTATTACTTCAAGAGATGCTGTGTTTGAACAGTGAATAGCCCAACCTACAGGCATTCCCAGGAGCTGAATCTGCTCTCACAACTTTAAGAAGGACCACCATATTCCCTCATGACAGAAGAAACAGGCCAGAGAGGTTAAGGGAATTGCCCAAGATTGGGGCTGTTTAGAGACCCAGGCAACAGTATAATAAAAATTGATAAAACACATCAAGTGCCTTCTTGTGTCAGGTAGAGTTCTTTAAATGTACTATTTCACTAAATACTTAGATTTTGATCATTTAATAATATTCCCCCCTCTGAAGAGGTGGAGACTCCAAAGCAGTAAAGGTAGGAATCTTTCCCAGTATCACACAGGTAGTTAGAACTGATAGTCTTCACCCAAGGCTGAGCTCCCCATCCCATGCCTTCTCTCCTTATTTCCAATGTAGCACTGTGTTGTCTCCAAACCACCTCCCAAGGGCTGCTGGAAAGCTACATTACAATAACAGAAATTGCACTTTATGGTGTACAAATGCTAAATACCTTGTTAGAACTTGAAAAACCAGACTTATGAATCCTTATGCTATCCAAAAGATATCCTTATGAAAGTGGCATCTAAATAAAGTTTGGTGATGATAATCCCATATTCCCCCTCCACCCCCAACCCCTCCAATACACATAGACATAATTTCAATTGCATGGTAGGTTGTTGGCATTCTTTTTCTTCTATTACTTCCCCTGTTTCCTTTGTACTAGATTCAAGTTCTATTTGAAATTTAATATGTTTGTTCAATGGAAAAGAAATCAATAGCTTTTCCTACTAGGCCTTTATACAGGGATCACATTGTAGTTTATACATTGTACATTTTACCTTCCCTCACCGTTTTTACAGGCAGATTATTTTTATGGTCTAATGATTCTTTAATAGGCCATAAACACCTTATACATTTTCAATTTCCCTGATAACAAAGCAAAAGGAGCATGTCAGTTCTAAAAGTCTCAAAACCAGACCTTGATGAAGTTTTTAATAAAAAAATCTGTAAGTCATTAAAAAAGAGAAGGGTTAAATTTTGCAGCTGTCCTATTGCAATGTTATTTTTGGCTAATGTTATGTGCAAATATAATGGGTTTCTTTGATAATCACTTTATAAAAAGACTCACTGGAAATTTTGGCTAAATGGACTCATTGGACTTGGCACACATTTTTGGGACAAACTCTTGCTTAGAGTTCTCTTTTCTTTGCTGTGGCTGACTACTGACTGTGTCTCAAGAAAGATCATCCTTATGGGACATTTTACTATAGGATTGATTTTACCTGTAGTTACCACGTTACCTTTCTTACTTGCAAAGGGCCTCTGATTCTATTTTTTTTAATCTTACGTAGTAAAATAGATGAACCAGATGCAAAGAATGTTGAGGTGGAATTTCTCATAGTCCATGTAGAACCTCCATTAATTCTCTGTTGTGTGGCAGTATTTATTAGTAGTAGGTGCTTTAGAAATAAAATAAGAAATGCGAGACATTGCTCGAAGCATCTTATTATTTGCTAGTGAGTTCTGGCATCATTCTATGAGGAATTGGCTGACTGTATGGTATTGGGGGTGTGTGTGTGTATGTGCACTTAAAAAAACAAATCTATAAACTTCTGGGGGCATCAATGAGAGGTTGGTGGCTTAAATATCTTTGTGAAATAAATGCCATGTTTTTCTTTTTCTCAAGGTGAAAATTGTAGAAATGTGTTGAATTGCAGCTGAATTTTTGGATGAACTGGTTCCACATTAGTCTTACTTTCCTGGAATGAGTAGAGCATTTGTAGAGGACTAGTAGTAACTACACCTGTTCTGAGGTTCCACAGACCTGAATTTCTCCTGGAAAAATTCGAGCACAAGCTTAGCTTGCAGGCAGATTCCATGTTGTGGTGAGTGCTGCTTTCCCGGGCAGCCCACAGTCTGCTCCATGGTTGTCTCCTGGGGTGTCTGCTTGGCTGGAACATGGAAACACGGATCTGCTTGCTCTTCTGGCCAAGAGACTGAAAGCATCCCTTCGTCTTTTTAAAAACATCATTATATGAAACAAAATAATACTTGCTCAACTTTCCCTCTCTCTGTAAACAGCAATAATATTTCAAAACGATTTTGCTTCATTGAATGCTCTGGAAACATGCTTTCGTGAATTAGAACTAAGTTGACATTTGAATTTTGTCCCTTTCTGTTGTTTAGAATTCAGTCAGCTGCAAGGACCTTGAAGAACACACATATGAACATTCACATGTGCTGCTTGATTCTATGTGCACCCTCCTATTTTGAGATTTGTCCATACAAGTCAACTTGAATTTGATAATATCCTGTCAATTAAACTAAACCTTGTTTTCAAAGCCAAATAGCACAAGTGTCCTGGGTACCTGCAAAATAAACCAGGCCTACAGGCTCAAGTGGATAGCTGGGTGTGCAATTACTTGATTTATATACATGTGTGTTTCTGAAATTACCGCTTCAGGGTTTTGTGGTCTCTGTGGGGGTGTGAACAGTTTTTCTGGCAAGGCTGGTATGCCTCACTTTGGAAATTTGGCTCCCAACATGAATTCCCCTCCCATCACTGATGGAGAGCAAAGTCTATGTGTCACTTTTCCATTTGCCTTCCACCATGATTCAGACAGAAAACAGTCTTATTTTGCTGCTCTAACTGGGAATTGCTGATTCACCTCACAAGAGCAGTCATCTTTGCTATTCATTATACAAACCCGAGCTAAGGATACTGTGGAAGTGTGAGAAGTCGGCGTGGGGAGGGTGGGGCTTTCCACCCTGATTGCTGACCCGAATACTTGTAAATTTGCTTGAGGAGACACAGTTCTTTCCACAAAACTCTCCTACTTCAATTTCAGGTTTTGAAACGAATGCATTCATTCAAAAGAAGGTTCTGTTATTCTTTTGGTTTTGCAGCTGTTTAAAAACAATGCTTGCCTTGAAGTTCTAGCTATACTTTTAAACTTTTGGCTTAGCTGTAGAAAAGCTTATTACTGCAAGCCAACTCAACCACTCGTGAGAGTACTACACTCTGGAGACCTTGTCCTTGTTCCATCTAGTTGAGTAATTAAATGTAGCATAGATTGACAGCTCAGTGGACTTACTCATGGTGGGGTGGCAGCCATATTCTCACTCCCTTTTGAATCTTTCAACTTCCCCACTGTACCTTTGTATCAGGATGACTGGAATCAAATGTGAAATCAAATATTAAAGAGCAAATATAGACTATAAAAGGAGTGGCACATTGGGAAAAGAGAGACAAGGACATTGAAGGATTTTGCCATCCAAGCAAAGGAAAATTATTCTAACTTGTGTAACTTTGCAGCTTTGTTAATATTAGAGGATGTAGCTATTATTAGCTTGCCTTTTAGAAGGAAATTAAACAAGGTCATTTCAGTAACACTTAGAGAACTCACACTTTCTGCAAAACCCCTATTTCCTCAAGGGGCTAATAGGAGCTCAACGTGGATAGAAAAACCACTCCTTTCATCTATTCTCAGAATAGTTACCTAGAATCATAATGGCTGAAGAATGAAAAGGACTATTCAGCTCTCGGCTGCAGCCTCCAGGGATCTGGGAAGCATTTTTCCTCATGCTACAGTACATTTTCCACTGTTTTGTATGGTTTTATTTTAACGGCCTCAAAGCTGCCTTTGCTTCTATGGAAAACTTGTTCCCGACTCTAGGAAATCTCATGAAAATTACTTTCTTATCAGAAAATTAAAAGATATCTCTATTTGTTTGGTAAAAACTTATATTAGAAAATAAATGTAGGTAGAAAGATTTAACAAGTCTTGACTAATTTAAACATTTTAGAATTGGGGAACTCCTGTTTTTAGGCCAAAATGGTAGTAGTAAAAATTTTAAAATGACTTTTGAAAAATAACATGCAAATTTCAGTAGTGTATTAGATGTATGTGAAATTGTCTTTTGAGCTGATAAAAATGGACATAGCATAGATATAGCAAAGAAAAGAATAAAGGCTCGTTTGACATCTTCGTTCTTGGAATAAAAAAAATCCTCTTGGTTTCTGTTAACTCAAATATCCCCCACCTTTGGTACTGCCCACTTGTGTGTTTTTTTAATTATGTAAAAAATCAAACAAATTACTGAAAATCAGTTATTATTTGAAGAAAGCCTTATTAGTCTGTTCCCTTTCCCCTTTTTCTGAATGTTTACTCATATTTTATGACAGAAATTAGACAGCGTTTCTTTCCTTCATAAAAGACAGACAGAGCATTCTACACTCAGTTTATAAATAGCAATTCCATATACGTATCAGCTGCCTCAAATCATTTCTTGGAATAGGCAAGTTATAAAAACTACAAATGAATAAATACATGTATGGAATATTTATATCTTAGCTTATTAACATGTTTGATTTGTCATTGCTAATTAAACAACTATTTTTATCTTCCTGGAAATTTTCTAAATTTAAATACTGATTTAACTCGTTTATTTATTCATTCATTCTAATAAAAATTGTTGAATACCTACTAGATGTCAAATACTGTTGTAGGCTCTGGGGAGTTAAGGCTGAGTAAAACAAAGCATTAAATGTGGAACGTACATTTGAATGGTAGGAAATGGAATATAAACAAACAAGTAAATATATAATCTGTCAAATGGTGATAAATGCTGTGGGGAAAAAAGCAAGTAGGATAAAGGAGATAGGATCCCCCTTATGAGTCTGTGTATGCAAACTCGTGGGAATTCATGTGTCTGTGTGTGTGTTTATGTTGCCAGGAGCTTGTTGTTTCATACAGATGGTCAGTATGACAAGATGACCACAAGAAGAGAGGACCCAAAAAAGGACTGAGCCCAAACTGAGCCCAACTTTCCAGGCTGGGGAAATTTCTAAGTATAAAAGTGTAAAATACTACTGAGATGGCTAAGTAATATGAAAATTGACTATTGGATTTAGCAAAATGGAGATCACTGATGAACCGGGTAAGAACATTTTAGTTGAAGTATTAGGTGCTAAGAAGCAGAAGCTTAAGGATGCTCAGGAAAAGGAGGAAGAGAGAGATTGGGCACATTATATCAAACACTATTCTTGGAGATTTTTTTCCCAGGAGAAAGGAAGAAATAGAACATTGGCTGGAAGGATTATGGGGTCACAGGATTTCTCTTTTTTCTTTTAGCAGCAGAAGCAATAATAGGATGTTTGAACACTTATGGTAAAAATTGATATGCGTGTTTTTGTGTGTGTGTGTATGTATGAGAGAAAGAGAGAGAGAGGGAGAGAGAGAGAAGCAAACCCTCACAGCAATGTCCTCATGTAGGGGAGAAAAGAAATGGGATGGAATCTGGAGGATAATGTATAGTTGAGAGATTTTAGAATAACTGAATGTTGATGGTAATGATCTGGTAGAGTGGGGAAAAATCATGACACAGGAGGAGAAAGACAGGAAAATGAAGGAGCAGTGTGCAACGTCTTGGAGTAGCCAGAGGCTTTGGGACCTGGTGCACAAAGGGAGAGACTGACTTTAATTTGAACAGAGTTTTATCTCTAGTGACAAGAGGGAAGGCCAAATGTATGGGTACAGATATGTACAGATGGTAGGGGCCTTGTAGAGTTTGTGAAAGTTATCTTCTGACTTTTTCCATTTCCTCAGTGCGATGGGAAGGAAGCTGAGGATAAGGAGAGGGAGGAACTATTGGAATTTGGAGAACAGAGGATCAATCAGGGCACAGCAGTCTAGAAGAACGGGAGGGGGAATAGATCAGGGAAATGGAGGAGGACTGCAGTTAGTGGTCATGATTATAAAATGAGTCCAGTCAATGTGGTTTTGGTTTTCTCCATATATTCAGCTTGCAGGGGCAAGAGCAGCACATGTGGGAAGTGGAATTTAACTAGGTTTGGAATTTTTCCAGCAATGTTTGATGGTGGGGAAGGGGGAGTGTGTGTGGCGGTTAGTTATATGGGCAGGGATGGTTATGTTGATTGAACATGGAATTTAATCTGGTCAAGGAGGGATACCAGGACATGAAGGTAGTGAGGGAAAGCTAAAACATATTAGGATTGATGTCTCAGTGGGGTAAAAAAATTGCAGGAATCAGAATCCTGAGGGAGTGAGCTGGATACATAGGAGCAGTTGGTCAGAGATGGGGAACCTTGAAACATCCTTCTAGATGAAGGACATTTTTACAGGAAAAACTTGATTCGTAACCACAGATATTAATCACACCACTTTTTCTTGCCTTCTGATATCATATTTCCATCTTTATGCCTCTCTCGGTAAAATAAACATCCTGGAAGAGACCTTGAGATTTAGTTTCCCCCTTCACTTCTACCACATAATTACAACAGCTAGAACATTTCTACTGTGCTTTATGGTTATACAGTCCTTTCACATAGTTTCTTATTTAGTTCTCACAAAAATGCTATGCATCTGCATTTTACAAAAAGAGGAAATTAAGTCTTAGAGAAGTTTAGAAACTTTGCAAAGGTCAGAGAGTGACTTACTCCAGCTCCAACTGCAGAGTTGATTCCACAAATAATTTAGTCACAATACACACACATACACACCACAATCTCACCTCCCCCAAAAGACAGACAGACACCCCACCACACACACACTTTCAGAAAAGAAAATTAGAACATTTCAGCCTTCCATTGCAACTGCTTTTGGCATTTAGTAAAGTTTCACTTGTCTTTCTGTGCCCATTCTTCTAAAACCTCCCCCTCTTCCCTGGTCAATCCATTCACCTTGCTGGAGCCAGAATAGGATTTAAAACAAGCAAAGCTGACCGTGGAGCCTTCCGATTTAAAATCTTTCAACAACCTCCCTGTATTTTTAGGCTTAAATAGAATTCTGTAATTTGGCCTATTATGCTCCGGATGATTTGATCTTAAACTACCTTTCATTCCCCCAATATTGTATCCCCAGCATCCATCCTGGTTCATAGAACATGGTAGTAACAGCTAACACTTCATAGCACATAGGCCAGTCTTTGTTCTAGGCACTATATGTCTGTAAGTGTACTGTAATCTATTATTCTAGATCTCTCTCGCTCTCATCATTTAATCCTCACAACAACCTAGGAAGTAGGTATCATTATCATCCTTTACAGACTAAGGAACTGAGGTACAGGAATATCAAGCAACTTGCTTAAAGTTTCATTCCTCTGATGAGGCAGAGATGGGAGTCAAATCCATACAAACTGGCTCCAGCGCCCATGTTCTTCACTGTTACATGTGGTGTCACTCACATAGTACTTAAATGAATGAACTAGTTAACAGATGAATGAAAATATTGTCGTCCTACGTGGACCATACTGCAATTTCTCTTCTGTTTTTCAGAGAGGGGTATGTTATCCCTTGCTACTCAAACTCATGGTACTGAAGACTTTTACTAAAATACACCCGACCTCATCCTTCCAAACTGAAAAACCTCCTCTCCTGAACATATTCTAATAAGTAGTAAATGCTGATAATAGAAAGAATTCACGGTCTTCGATTATCGTGAAAGAAATATTTTTTAATGTTATTTTTAACCCAAAAAGAGGTAAGGTAAGCTCTATGGAACTTTAAACACACACAAGTTCCTAGCACTCTACTTGTAGTCCAGAGGGGTAAGCCAGGGCTAATATGTAAACAAAACTATGGGCAAAATTATTTTACATCATTAAGGCTGTACACTAACAGAAATTTGACGAGAAACAAGAAAATGTTACATTTACCAGAATTTAAATAGAAATTGAATTCAAGTAGAAATCATCACTTTTCTATATACACAACGACAAACATACCAAGAGAATTTCTTGCTTTCCAAAGGGTTGATATTTTTTATTGTGAAAACAGAATTTCAGACATCTTGAGTTTCCAGGGGGCCTGTAGATGTCCTGTTCTACAATGACTCATTCTTTGTAGTTCCTTCTACTGCATCAGAAGGCCACCTCTGCTTGAATGTCCCTTGTCATAGTTGCTATTTTTGAGTAGTTGTTTTTAATCAGTTCTCACTATTAGGAATTTCTTTTTTATCTTCTTCCAATTTGTACCACTGGCATTCCCAGACGTTGGTCTCACTTTTGTCCTTTTGAGTAACATGGACCATGTATCTACCTGCCCCACCACCGTGCAGATGGCCACTCCTGATATATTTGAGGATTAGCATGCTGGTGCCATCTTCACTGTTCTAAACTCCCAACCATCTGAATAAGATGCTGAACCCAAGTATGTTTCTGTCCTGGCGCCCTTTTTTTCTGTTTCTCTTCATAGTTCTTATATTGTGGCATCTAGTACAGGATACAATATTCAGGATGAAATCTGACTGTCTGTGTTTTGGATACTGTACTTGTACTAAAAAGTGTTAAATCTCATTTGCTGTTTGTTCAATGTTTGTTTTTTTCAGCTGTGTTGATCCATATTGAGTTTATGGCCAAGTAAACCACAACATAGCTTTAAATCCATTTCATATGGATGTTCAAATTTTGAAATATAGTACTACTACTATCTTATTGCTCTAAGACTTTCCTGATTTCTCTTCTTGAATCCAGGGGTTATGGAGAAGTATTTTCTTCTAGACATTAATTTTTTAGCTCTATCATTGATTTACAACTTTATCGCTTTATAGATAAAGTCTGTTCAATATTGATTCTTGGAATTTATTTAGACTTTGTATGAGGTTAATTTTTCTAAATTTTAAAATTTTGCTTGACGCAAATGTATAGTCTCTGTTGATGTAAAGTTTATTAGTTAGAGCTTATTTTTTTTAATCTGTAGGAAATAAATTGGCTTTCTCTTGGTCTGTTTGATTTATTGGTAGTTATTAGTTAATAATTCCCAACTCGAATTGTTGATTTATCCATTTCCCCTGTAGTTCTGTCAATACTCGTTATATAATGTTTTCAGCTGCACTATTATATGAAGGTAGATTTATGATGATTATACATAACTGGTATGCAATATCTCTATCTTTTCCTCATGTTCTTTTTTGTTTTAAATTATTTTGTCTAATTCTGGCTTTCTCTTTGGTCCATATTTATGTACAGTCATTTTTTTCTATCCCTTGATTTTCAAACTTCATGTATTTGGCTGTTTAATATTTTTAAATCTTTAAAAAAAATCATCAGAGAGTCTTTTGATTAGTTATAACCACCATTTCCATTTCTTTTAATTCTTATTATATTGGGATTTACTTCTGACATTGCAGTCTGTTTTGTCAATCTATTAAAAGTTTTTATTTGTTTTCCCTTTTTTTCCTATTTTCCTAAAATCCATTGAATATAGTGAATTTTCTTCCACTGGTGTGAAAAGTGGTTATCTTTTATTAAGACTTATGCTAAAGTTTATTTTTTTAAATCAGTTTTTTAAGCTTATAAATGTCTATAAATTCTATTTCCATAAGTTAAAAACTTTAGCAAACCCTCCATGTTTACATCATCTGGAGTTTTAATTCTCGATTATTATGGCCGTTTTCTTCCTTTTTACATTTTTTTCTTATGGTCATTGGTTTTTTGGGTAGTAAAATATTTCCCCAAGTTATTTATTCACTCTTAATTCCATGCATTTGCAGCATCCTCCTGGATGTATTCCTTTATTTGCTGAAGAACGTGTCAAAGGGGTTTGTTTGTGATAAACTTTTTAAAGCCCTTTGTGCCTTATAATATTTTTATTTCACATTCACATTTAAAGAACATTTTTAATTGGGTATAGACTTCTGGTATAATGTGCTTTTCTTTCATTACTTTGAAAACGTAACTACATTGTCTTCTTGACTATAAAGTTGTCCTTGAGAATTTCAATGTCAATCTGATTCTAACTCCTTTATGGGTGATTGGACTTTCCTCTCTGGAACCTTAAAGTACTTTTTATTTTTAGTTGATGTTCTTAATTTTCACTATAACATGTCTCAATGTGGGTTTGTCCTATTTATCCAGTTTGCTTTTATGCATTTTTTTCCATCTGAGGTCTTACAGTTTTCTTTAATTTGGAGAATTCTAAGTCATTATTTTTTTCTGAAATTTCTTACCCCCTATTTATTTATCTTTCCCTATAAAATTCATGATTAACTTATTTTGACATTTCTATCTCTATTCTCAATATTTTTATAACTTCTCTTTCATTCTTCCTATCTCTTGATCTCTTCTTGATATTTTTGGGGATCTCTTTTCAACCTGATTGTGGTAGATACTGTTGGTGGCCTACCTAACAACCACTTCCACTTCTTTCTTGTTGACTTTGTTTGTATGACAAAGTACCCAGCAAAAGTATCATTACTGATTTAAGGCAATTAAGAAAGTCCAGTTGACAATGAGCATCTGGGAATGATCAGATGACTCTAGGAATGAGCACCATGCATTAAGGCTTAGGGTGCTCTGCCACTTTCCTGGGACCAAAGAAAGCAAGGGAGAAGAAGCCAACGGGAATGATCGTGCTCTTTTGACAACACTGGCAAGTGGAGTCTTGGAGTTCAGATTAGATATTTTTAAGGAAAATTAAGAAATAGTTTAACTATTACTGCTACTACTGATGATTAGCATTATAAAGGAATGTAACGGAAAAACTCTTTTAGCCCTAGGGCTAAGTTCTTTCCTTGGCTTCTCTCCTGCTCTTGTCTGTGGTTTACCTGGCTGGAACACTAGCTGCCTTCACTATTCATCAGTCCTTGAACTACAAGTCACCAGCTGGTATCTAGATTCAACCCAGGAGAACTCCTTAGATCTAAATATTGTCATCTGCCTGATGCCAAGTTTCACCATTGCCCAGGGATGCCTTTTGAGAACACCCTACTGAACTGAATTACTTGCATGATCAGTCAATATTTTTGAATATTGGCCCAGCTACAGTCTTGATTTTGGCTATTTTTGCCTTAACATCCCCTTTTTGCCATCCTGTTATTGTTACCCTAGGTGTTCCAAAGCTGAGACTGCATGCTACTGGGAATACAATTATAAACTAGAAATCGTACATATCCCCTAGGAGACAATAATCTGGGTTAGAGGCAGCCAAGTAGACAGATAATTATGATATAATCTCAAATATACTACATTAGTAATATCAAAATGCTATAGAAGTGAAGAGAGCAAGAAGTGTTTTTGCCTAGAGAAGTTGGGAATTAATTAATAGAAATGTATGAACTGAGCCTTGAAAAATCAGCATTTTCATTCCAGGAGAGAAAATGTCACGTACAAACAAGGAAATGGGATTGTGAAAGAGCCTGGTGTAGCGGAAGGACTTAGATAGTAATTCATCTGCATGCTCTTTGAGCGTTTGTGTTATAGGTGTAACAGGGTGAGATATGGAGAATTTAAAAGAGCAGGTAGCACCAAATCAGCCATGTTATTTATTTTCTGCTGCCCGTAAAAGAATGGGCTTCATCTTTGGGGTAAGAGGAGAATGGTACTGCATTTCTTTGAATTGATTTTTTTTTTTTTGCCTCAGAATAGCTAAATAGGTATTTTCTAGTTTGAGGGTCTGCAGCCTGATTCCACAAGTCATCACTTCTACATACAACTACATTCAGCTGTTATACAAAGCAACCATGAGAGAAATATTGGATCTTTTATATGGTAGGAAGAACGAGCAGCTAGTGCCAATGACAGGATAATTCTCAACATGGAAGTAACTAGAGGGGCAAGCAAATAATGTTGAAGGTTTTCTTGGAAAGTAGAGAATGGAAACTCATTTGGATGTACTGCCTTAAAGTAATACATTTTGGAATGGTAGAAACTGGCCACTAAGTGCTTGGTTGTTCCCTGGAAGCTCTGACAAAGATCAGAGGAGGGGGAGTAAAGAGAGTGGACCCTGGGGCTGCCCCATGGTTAGTTCGCATGGTTAAGTTCAAGTGGTTAAGTTCACGCTCTCCTCTTCGGTGGCCCAGGGTTTCACTGGTTTGGATCCTGGATGCGGACATGGCACCGCTCATCAGGCCATGCTGAGGAGGCCTCCCACTTAGCACAACCAGAAGGACCTACAACTAGAATACACAACTGTGTGCTGGGGGGCTTTGGGGAGAAGAAGAAAAGAAGGAAAAAAAAGAAGATTGGCAACAGATGTTAGCTCATGTGCCAATCTTTAAAAGGAAAAAAAAAGAGAGAGAGGGGACCCAGCTCTGAGGGGCAGTGCTTGATCGACATAGTGCAACAGAATGAACTACAATATCAAGAAAGACCACCATGCACTAAGGTTCAAGGTGATCTGCCATTTTCCTGGGACCAAATTAAGCAAAGGAGAGGGAAGGCAATATGGCTGCTAACGCCCTTTTTGCCAACATTGGCAAGTAAAGTCTTGGAGTCCAGATTAGATTTGACTTCAGAAAATTAAGAAGTATGGTTTTTTTGTATCTTGTGTGTCACTGAGCACTTTGTCTCTATTATTAACATATCTGAGTGCATTATTTAATTTAATTTTATTTTTCCTTACAAAATGTGGATGCTTTGAAGATAGGCATTGAATCTTGATCACCTTTGTAACTTAAGCAGCTCACATTATGCTGCATACACAGTAGTTATCAACAGATAGGAGCTGAGTGAATAAATGAAATAAGTGGTGGGAATTCAGAGAGGTTGATATCGCTGTCTACTGGTGATCTTATTAGCATAAGTAGGTAAATGTGTAATTTTCAGACCTACTTTTCACAAGACAAGATCTTTGTGGTTCGGATTCATAATGGTTTAGTTCTTCCTAAGTGATGAAATAATGCACACTTAATTCTGAGGACAATTTTCTTTAGTCTCCTTGGCACTAAGGTTACTGTCAACATAGAGGAAATGGCACAGCCTTATTGAGAATGCTATTGCCGTGAACAACACACAGCAGAGGGCTGCGTCCCTTTCCTGATGCTCCATCATCACACACATAAGGGATGCTTGTCAAGTGCCCATGTTCGTCTCTGTGTAAGTTTAAAGCTTACGATCGCTGTGCCATTAAAAACAGTGTTTTTTCCCTTTTGCATTTAAATATACTTTCATCTCCGAATATTACTTCTAAATGTGGCAGGATTTTTTTAGTTCACGTTTTTCTTGTGTGTCGGTCATCCACATTTTATTACTGAATGTCACGTGAAAGGTGCACATCAACCATTAATTATGTGACCTCAGATTATCATCCCTGGGTAGCAATTACATATTAGGATGCTAAATGCCTTTCAGGATTTGAAGCAGCATCTTTGGCAAGAGGAAATTGTAAGTAGAAAATAAAACAACAACAACAAAAACTGGGCTGCTTTTAGACGTGTCGCATTCAAAGTTGGTTGACCAGGGTCAAAGAACTGGTGGTATTGCTTGCTAACTGACTGACTCTGGACAAATGATGTATTTCTTTGTTTTTGACATGGACATGATAACTGTGCTTACCTTACTGCATTATTATGAGGTTAAATGAAAAAAATGTATGTGAAAGCACTTAGTATTACTTGTTATTACTGTTTTTAAAATTTATCTGTTTATCTTTCCTCTATTACTAAAAAATGTTGATTTAACTAATTTGATGTGTTAGTGCAGGGTGGAATGGGGTGAGTAAAGGTATGGTCCATTCCAAAATTTATCTTATGGTTTTCAGAGATTGGTAGGTGTAGCAGAAAATAGCAACATAACAGTAATTTTACAACTGTTTTTCTTTTTGAGGAAGATTAACCCTGAGCTAACATCTGCTGCCAATCCTCCTCTTTTTGCTGAGGAAGGCTGGCCCTGAGCTAACATCTGTGCCCATCTTCCTCTACTTTATATGTGGGACGCCGCCTCAGCATGGCTTGCCAAGTGGTGCCATGTCCGCACCCGGAATTGGAACCGGCGAACCCCGGGCTGCTGAAGCAGAACATGTGCACTTAACCACTATGCCACTGGGCCGGCCCCTTATAACTGTTTTTAAGATATATAGCAAGAATATTGCATTTATGTTTACATGCTGCCTGAACGACCTCATACCAGGGCTGAAGAAGTAAGTTGCATTCAATTAGGTATATCAGCTCAGTATTTACACGTGGTTCTTTGTGTATAAGTTGGGGGTTCATGCTCTTTCAAAATAGGTTTTAGAAATAAGCAGCTTGATTTTACATCAGATTTAGCCCTCTAAAATTCAAGCCTAATAAAAATACCGTGCTATTAGATGACAGCATTGTTGATGATTTTCTTAGTTAATTTTCTGTTACTCGTAATGTATGGATATTCCTAATGATTCCATTAGAGTTTAAATAACAGAATTCAGCACAAATGTATTTCTACTGAACAGAAGAAATATAATTTCTCTGGAACTGCAGCTGCTGTAGTTGAAGATGAGGCTCTTACTATCCCTTAGGGAGATTACTGTCTCTGCCAGCTGACTTAGTTTTTATACAGCCAGCGATTTATTAGATTGCTTTGCTCTTAAGTGTGATAATAGGCCTTATGCTTAGCAAGGTTTAGAGACTTCCAGTGCATTAATATTTTATGGCAATGACAGGCAAGACACATTTTGTTTACCTAACAAGACAAGCCAAGCCAGAGCTGATGTGTATTGGAAATTAGCACTTTCAACTTGGAGGAACCCTGCCGATTATATATTTAGGGCTTTGCAATGGCTCTTATAATTGTAATCTAATCAGTTCCTTATTTGGGGCATTGCTATTATGTGAAAAGAAATCATCATAGCTTTACAGTCTGGCCTTAATAGGAGGTAACCTCACGATTAGCTGACTAATGTTAACCACATAATGACTGAATTTTCTGGTGACTTCTAGTAACAGGTTTTATTTCACTTGGAAATCCTTCAGCCATGGGCCAAAGCTTTGGTAGATGCACATATATTCCAATTTTATTCAGATGGTCCGCCTACTAGGGAAAGTGATGTCACGGTGCTCTTGATTTCTGGAATTTTATTGTCATTGTAGCCTTTTTATTTTACAAGTTATTTAAAATAATTTGATTCATGGGCCTCCTACAAAATGGAAGTACAAATAAAATATCACTAGGTGAAATAGACCAAGGGAGTTTCTAAGCATCATTTTAATTTTGTTTTTTTTCTTCATAAAGTAAAGTTAGCAGTTGTATCAATTTCCTTATTGGACAGAAATCGTAATTCTTGATGAATAGTAAATGTTGGAATATTGATTCTTTCTAGTTTCAAATTCTCTTAGTACAACTGGTTCATATGTATATTTTTGAACATAAAGTGATGTGTGCAACATTTCTTTACTATTCTTAAGGACTGTGAGTATTCCAACCAAATTATTTGGTACTTATTATTTGTAATCTTAAGCTGCATTTTATACATTAATTAATAAACCTTTGGTTTAGATCCTAGATATTATATAATTTAAATCCTAGCTATAATTTAAATATGCAATGGAATTTGAAATTTTTTAAGTTGAAATTCATCCCTTCGGGACGTAACCCTAGGCATCGTCTGCTCCAGGAAGACAGGCACCTTGTTTAGAAAGGGACTGGAAAGCTCCTAGTAAATTGGTTAGAGCAGAGTTTGGGGGAGTGGGAAGTGGGGAAGGACAGACATAGGTTTGGAGTGTGAGGATTGGGCAGTTGAAGGGGAAAGAAGCCTGAATATGTTGAGAAGTGAGTCAGTACCTGTGCGATACCAGAAAACACCATGCACACACAGATTTAGAAGTATCGCTAATACCCACAGTGTTCCAATGAGGCATAAACTCAAACCACAACGTGCCCTGCAGGATCTCTCTGTGTGTTCATTACTTTTAATACCATTCTGTGCAAGCCTCAGAGGAACACAGCCAACTCCCACATCTTGGGGGTTAGCGTCATCTTGCTGTGGCTGGTGCTTCGCCTGTGCTTGACTAAGTCTGCTGATATTTCTGAGAGAGGAAAAATAAAAATGGAAAACATTTGGTTTGAGTTTGCAGATTGCTTTCTCTTTAAAGTGGGGGTGGGGTGGTTGGGGTAGGTGGGAATGAATGTTGTCACCTGGACTAAAGTCTTGAAAATTACAAATACACAATAAAATGAAATGAATCCTTTGTGCCAATCATCAGGGTGTTTGTTGTTGCTGTCTTCTGGGGGTGGGGACTTCCTGTGAAACCACTGACAGCTCCAAAGGCTGCTCCGCAGCCACAAGGGTGTTGAAGTTGTGGCTCCTCTTTCGGAGACTTTCTCCTTTCTCTGCAATTGCCTAGAGAGTGTTTATGTAGGTGCTAATTAATTAAATTTTAGTAAGCACCAATGCAATCAGATTTATCTAGGTCTCTTCATCATCGTTCCTAATTCAGCTTTAAGGGGTACTTTCTGATTGCAAACCCCACGGAAGAAAAATCAGGGGTCTATGAGAGGAAGGAATAGAGATTATATTAAGCTTCATCAACTGGGAAATAAAGTGAGAATAAATTTTTAAAGTGTTGGAAAAGAGTAGAGCCACCTAGGCATATACTCTGTCCTCGAGCATGATAGTTTAACTATCTTCTCCATTTATTAATGTGTTTAAGTGTATTTTTTCTCTGCCTTCCTCCCCTTCCCAGAGCAATCAGGTTCTCAAACTTGAGAAAAGCTCAAAATACAATGCTGTTGGGAAAGCGCTGATTCTGGCTTTCGTCAGGGAATTTAGAGGCCCAGTGACTTGGAGCAAATCACATGGCTGGTGATTGGCTTTGTCTCTGTTTTTATAAGTGATTAAAAAGAAAACCACTTCAGTAATCCTCAGACCTCTGCTCTCTACTGGGATCTCTTCCAACCAGGCCTGCTTGGTGGAACCCCTGGGACGAGGAAAGCACACAAGCTCTGGGCCAAAAAATTAGAAAAAGCAACAAAGACACTGGAACCAAAAAGTTCAACGTGGGCTGGAATTCAAGGGCATTCACTTTTTTTTCCCAGGTTGAGCCTCACATTCAGCAGTCCGATTTGTTTTCAGATCCCCCTCGCTCAGCTTTCAGGGGCTTCACAAAACCTGGGAGGATGGTTTTTTTATCTGTTTGCTTTGAACACATAGACAGTTTGGCTCTGAGTTGCCACTAGAAAATGTAATAGTAATGATAACAATGAGATCATTTAAGTCGCGTAAGCTTTTCAAGAGCAGTAATGTTGAGTTGTTGGGGAAAGAGGAGCTGCTCTCTCCTGGGTGAGCTCTCTGAAATGAGGAATTTCAGAACAGATTTCCCAAATAATTGAGTTTCTTAGTCCTCAAATAAACAATAAACAAAACCTACATTCACTTAATAGTCTTTATATTGGCTTGTATTATTTTTATTAAAATACCCTCATATGCAGGTTTTAAAAATCTAGGTCAATTGCCTCGTCAGTGAGGAAGGCCATATCTTCCAGGTTCTGAATTCTGAATGCCTGGGTCGGAATCCTAACTCCACCACCTCTCTGCTCTAAGATCTTAGGTGAACTGCTGACCTTTCTGCTCCCCTTCTTCGTCTATAAAATGGAGCTAATAATAAGGACCCTATCCTCTGAGGTTGCTTGGAGCAGTGAAGAAAATAGCGTATGCCAAATATTATACACAGTACCTGGCACATAGGGAGTACTTAATAAAAAATGACTAGTTTCCCTTTAGGACAGGAAATCCGCTTTATGCTTTTCTCTATTCCCATGTTATCTGTCTTTTTACAAAGAAAAGACTGAATAAAGGATTGCAGTTGTGGAAGATAGTGATTTTATACTCATTTTCTCTAACTTTTTTTCACCTTATAGGTGGATGATAAAATTACTGCCTTTTTTTTTTAATTAAGTGGTATTGGGAGAATATTTCTTTTGGAATATTGTAGCGTGTTTTCTTGTCTGTAAATCACTAAAATACAAAGCAGATGTCCATCGTGGAATCATGGTTGGCTTAGTGTGCTTGAGAACTTGAATATTTTCTTGTGTTTATGGTAGTATAAATGCAAACAAACAGAGAATAAGGCTATATTAAGTAACATCTGTACTTGGAATCACATTCATTTAATAATAACATTTTATATCACTTTAAAAATACATTGTAGTACCATTTTTGTTTCATCCAGAAATATCTTGATGAAAAGAAAATCCAGGAGTAATTACATGAATTCTGCACATAAGACTTGCTATTTTGTTTTATGCTGTTAGCTATTTAATACTACAAGTATTTGTACAATGGTCAAAACATTAGAAATAATTAGCCTAAATGTGTTTAAACTTCAACAGAAAACACTTGTGCTCTGAAAGATCTAAATATTTAATGAGATTTTTGAAAACCACAATTGCAGCTTTTTATGAAAAAGGAACTTTACCTCTGAGACCTGAAAAAGACTGTTTATTATACAAAGAAAGAAACTTTTACATTTTTAATGTATAATTTAACAAGAATTGTAGTATTCCAATCTTAAAATCTACAGCTTGAGAAGAAAAACAGAAAAGTCATGTCAGAAAAATATTTTAGAAGGGTAGCACCTATTTATTTTTTAGGAAAATGTCCAAAGTATACAGAAGACAGAAATCTTACTCAGACTGTTTTAGCTCATTGAATTTTCTGTGCCTCGAAAATCATAGCACAATTCTCTGGAGACACCTATAAGGATGTATTACATCATAAAGTACACCAAGGATAGTAACCCATGTTATTAAACTGTCAACATACATTATACTACAATTTGTCCTCAATCCAATGCAACTAAAAGCCACATTGTTGGCAGGAAGTTTAAAACATAAGACTATTCTCTAATCATCTAAAGCCTAAGGTACTTTGGGGAAAAAATGCTGTAATAATCGCTCCACTACTCCACAGCAGCATGTGTGAATTTCATTGGTTTTGTACAGCAAATGTTCAGCTATTACAAGAAAGGATTCAGAAGGATTACCACTTAAAGGCTTTTACTAGCGATGCTGTAGATGTCTCATTTCACAGCATATTAATAGTGGTTTCGTATAATAGTAGCAGAGAGAAATGAATCTTAGAAACTAGAATTTAAATCATGTTTAATTTTCACACAGATGTTTAGCAGAAGATCTGACATGGTAACATTGCCAATACCATCAAACCTCACAATTATAGAGCCCTTTTAAATTATGAAATTTAGGTAGCATATACAAATGTGAACAGACTAAGTGCTGGTCAATATTTCCCAAAATACTTTATTTATGAAATAGATAAGGTGTTCATGAAAAGGGAAATTTGCCAATGGAGATAAAATTTCTGGTCCAAAGATGGTTGAGGGTTCACTCCAATATGTGTGACATCATTTGTATGTCAAGAGAAATTTCAGATGCTTACTTGCTGGGAGGATTTCAAAGTTAAGGGACAAGAAGACATCAACCAGTGGTACATAATTTTTATTAAAATTTCATCTTGGGAATAAGCAGAAAGGACAGAGAGGCAGTGGAATGGAGGATTTACTTTCTTGAACCTACGGTATACCCACCCAAGAGATTGTAGGTACACCCCAGTGTACACGTGGTGTACAAAATATCAACTTTTTTACAAAAGTGGAAGCCACATCTGTATATAATGCTGCCTAATAACATCAGGAAAATTTGTGGCATGAGAAATTCGATTCTTTTTTATACATAAGTTGTGTTCCATTGCATGATTAAATTGAGTTGGCTTGAAAACTAGGAAAACCTGTTAGAGTGAAGGCAATGTCTTCCCATGTGGTTTCTCTACATCCACTGGAGTCTTTCCCTCCTCCAATCTGGGTGATCTTCGTGAAATATAAATTATGTGAAGTCATTGTCCTCCATCGCTTTTGGTGTAAAGATGGAAATATGTGAAGTGGCCTATAAGGCTTTGTGTGATCCGCTTATATCAGATAATGTAATTTCATTCAATTTAACATCATTTATGTCTTCCTTTCTATGCTCCAGTCATAGCTTTTTGCTTCCCACCCCCACTGCGAGGGTCACTCTGACATATCCTTCTGTTCTCATGTTGAAACCAATCACCTCAAAGAGTTCTTTCACAACCCCCAGAGTAATGTGTGTTCTCATAATTCTTTTCTAGGACTTCTGTTGGTTTGCTTTCTATATTTATGGGAATATTTGTTCATCTGTCTCCTCAAAGAGAATATCAGTTCCATGAAGGAAGAGATATTTTGAAGGTTTTGTTTGTGTTTAAATATCATCTCTGTAGGACCAAGCACTGTCTGGCTCATAGTTGACACTGGATAAATAGTTTTTAAATAAATGAAATGACAGCAATTGCAATAAGTTTAGCTAAATATAAGAATCAGGATGATAGCCAGTCCCTTTAGTTTTTCCAGCAATGACAGAAAGACATTGTAAGCTCTAACATGTGGTAACATTTCTTTCGTCAAATTTGTGTTCACTTGAGGTCCTGGAACGATAATGAAGATGGAGATTGATCTGACAGTAGAATCTGAAGATATTTGATATTTGCAGCACCGTGGGAATCCTGCTATAGATGAATGCCCACTTCCTCAGAGGAGTACCTTTTGAATGCTATTTCACCATTATTTCCCAACTTCAGCGTTTATCACCAAGACACTATCGGGGAAAGTGTCAGCCTATGCTTTGATCTTTGTTCCCAATTTAGAGATGCTCATTTTCAGATATCTCTAGTGAGATCTATTTTTTTGCGTGAAAAAAAAATCCTCTGCCCCATTAACAATAAAGTATTATAGTTTAATGCCACATCTTTGGCAATAAGTACCAATTGGGTCTCATATGTGTCCAGCATCAATAGATCAGTCATATACCCAAATTACTTTGATTCTACGCAACTATAAAGGGCATGGTGAAATGTTTTATGGCAAAAAGATACGTAATGACCAATAGCGCAATATATGTCTAAGGAATAGAGGATGGCAAATATAGACTAGACAGTACATTGTCTAATGTTTGAGAACAAGCAGGGAGAAATAGTGATTACAGCAGCTTGATCTTCAGAACTTTGCTGCCACTGTAGTAGAGAATTCAGAAAAAGCTCCTTGTTTCTGTTGAAACCATCCTCTTCTCTATCGAGATGAACTTTTTATTCTCATGTGTTAAAATGCAAACGTCAACAAAATAGACGTAGATGATTCCTTAAGGTTGTTGTAAAATAATTTTCAGATATATTGACACGTTTATAGTGTAATTTCCCTAATATCTATAATTTAATCTATCAGAAGTCTTTCTGGTCTATAAAGCCTGTGTCTAACATTTGTCCTTTTGTGTGTACTACGTGTAATTTTATTATTTTTTTGGAGGGTTCCATTAACTACAGAACGGTGACATTTCCAAACTCTTCTATCATTTATTATGCATGGAAGTTCCCACACTACAATTTTGACCATCTCAGGACCCAGAGGAAGGAGCCTCTAAGTCATTGTATAAGTACTCATCACTTGAGTTTTCCTGTAAATTGAGATTTCCTGAAAGCACAATTTCCGTGGAGGAGACAGAAAGCTGTCCGCCAGAGATTCAAGCACTCTTTCCGTGGTGTAGAATTGTTAGGTCCCTGAATTACCAGAGGCACCCTTGAACAAGAAAAGTATTTGGAATTTACAGGAGCAAAAAGTAAACTTACGTTAAGTCACTGAGATTTGTGTTACGCTACTGAGATTTTAGGGTTTATCTGTTATAGTAGCTATTGTAACTTCACTAATATAATTCCTTACAATGAAAGTAATTGAACTTAGCCGGAATATAGAAATTTATAGAATCAGAATGATTTCCTTCACTGAAAGGTCACAAATGGACAGTCCTTGACCACCCCTTACTAATGATCCCTTTCACAAAGAAAAACACTGACCTACTCTTATTTTCTTCCTAAATCTATTTCCAATTTCCTAAACTATGTTTTCAGGGTCAAAATATTTTTATTTAACATATCTTTTTTCCTATGAGAAATTTTACTGAAATCAGGGCTAGTTTGTAATAAGCAAAAGTGTATTTTGCTGATACATCCAGTGCCTTGTAACATCCCATAATCTCTTTGTGATTCTGTAATTAAAGATATACGACAGACGAATAAAAAAGATGATGAGAATTTGTGAGGTGATAACATCCTAAAATATTCAAAATGAATGACATTGCATGATCCAGAAACAGTCAAAGTCTAGCTCTTTGCATGATGTGTTTTTTTCCCCTCTGGTGGCTATGAACGTCAGACAGTCGAATTAACATAGGATTATGGACTCATGGTCTAAAAGAAAATATATTTTAGTAACTGTCACAGTTTTTCTATTAAAATGAATGTGTATGTGTGTGTGTGTGTGTGTGTGTGTGTGTTTACTAACACTCCTGTTTCTTTCAGACATTTTTCAGTGTAGGTTAGAAAAGAGTATTTGTAGACTGAGGTTTTAAAAGCTGTATTACCAACTCTTATATCTAACCAACAATGTCTCATTACTAGACACAATATTAGCTGCTGTATGTTTCATTTCTGCATTTGAAACCATATAATAGATCAATAAATTTGGGGCACTGCTTGTTTCCATGGAACTTTTTAATATGCATGCTCTTTTATGGAGTAAGCATTTTCTCGCCTGTCCTAGACAGGCACATGCATTTATTTATCTTGTCATGTATACACAGACTGGTGGATACTAAGATTTCATGCTCTGTGACCTAGGAATAGGAACCAAGACCAGATTTACATGTTTCATCTACCAGGATCATATCTGAAGTAACATCTCCAGATGTGAATTTGAAGGGCAGAGAAGCGGGTTGCGATGTAGATGGATGATCAACAGCAGTTGGCTTCTCCTTAGCACAGTGAGGCTGATTTGACTGAGTCAAGTCATAGCAATCACTAGTAAGTCATATTTCCTTTTGTTTTCTCTGTTTCAGAGAAAAGGGTTATATTGGGTGTGCATCCTAGTACTGTGGTAAACTGGTATTTGTAACTCATTTACAATTACATTGTCTTTGTCAAAGCCAGATTTTTTCTTAGGAAATAGGCACATTTCAGCATGAGTTCATTTTCATACCTGCCCCCAGGCCTCTTCCTAAGAATTAGTGAAACACAAATTCATTACTTTGTCTACACAATTATCTTATCTACATGATGTCAAAAGACTTTCTTGACAAATACTTCCAGCAGCTTCGAGTGGCTGAAGTGTATTTTGAGACAGGGCAGACAAAGCCATAGAGTAACTATGACTGGGATTTTGTTGTTTACTTAGCTTGTAAAGTTTTGAAATAATCCTTTAAAAATTATGAAATACAAACCATTTATAAAAAAGTTTATAAAGTATAAATACATAGCAATGTGAATAATTATAAAATGCAAACCCTTATAACCATAACCCAATCCAAGAAATAGAACATTGCCATGACCTTTATATTGTCATACATTTCTGTATTTTTCTCACGGATTCCTATTTGGTTTTAGCTATTCCGTACTATGGTCTAACATTGATGTGTGCCTTTTTGAAAATAAATTACAAATGTTTTACTAATTATAGAGCAATATTATGTCTCCCTTTCCTAGTAAAACAGAAAAGTTTTCATTTCGCTTTTGTCTTCAAAGGTAGAAGTCAATGATGTTTGTTAATTTTCTTATCCTTTTTTGTTTCTGTTCTAATATGAGCATCTCATTTAAATAATCCTAAAGTTAGAGAATGTATCTCAGGAAAATACCGTGAGATTCTGCTCCACTGTGGTTCAGGCCCTGGACCACTGTGGAAGATTGATTCTGTCTGCTCTTCTCCCCCTTGACAGTGTTCGTAGCTGGCTTAGAAGACTGCCACCAATCTAATTGTTTTTGCCACTGGTTATGAACACGTTGCTTCTTTTCTTAAGGAAATATACTTGTGGCCTGTTAGTGTGAGGATTAGATTTAAGCTACCCATTTTTATACTCAAAATGAGCTAATCAGTCATGTCATTATACACTGCTAAATTCATCTCTTGCTGCCCTTAGAAGGGAATAAAAATGCTCTCATCTGTTAATTACTCATATCACACTCACATGGCATTTCGTAACCATGGTCTCTTTCTGGTGCTATTTGGACTTTGCAAATGTGCTGCACGACTATTTCTCAGTGGGCTTCTTCTCAGTGGAGGGTGAAGTTGATTTGAGTTGAGTGAAGGGCCTCACATCAGTCGTTAGAAAATAGAATTGATTTTATTTTCTCTGTTTCAAATACAAGGGTTATATGGGATGTACACCTTATGAGTAACTGGTATTAATATGTTTATTTACAATTCTATTTTCCTTATAAAGTCTTGATCTTTTAGGAGATAGGTAAGGTTTTAGCATAAGTTCATCTTCACACCTGCATCCAGGCCATTTGCTAAGAATTAGTGAAACACATAAATTTATTATTTTATTTCACCTTCATCATTATATATGCTTCTTTAGAAAATTACCCAAACTATTTAAGAAGTATACAGAAAAAGGAAGCAAAAAACTCTAACCAATGCATTTAAGTGCAAAGTGGAATTATTTGATTTTGGATATACAAGATACATGAGATGCATAGCACACAGGAAAAAAAATTAATGTGCAGCTCTGGGTATAGGCTGGGACTAGAGATCCATGTCTGGGACTTTCCTATAGAATAATAATCAAAATCATGATTTTGACTAATGTTTCTGTCATGTTCATAGGTGCAAGGCTTACCTTTGCCTCCAATGCCCAACAAATTATTCTAGGCATTAAAAATAAGAGAGGAAGTTCTAACAATATAATAGACTTGATGTGCTATATCTCTTGTTGTTGGTCCTTGCTTTGGCCGTGGCTGATGGAAGGAGACTGAATTCTTTGGGACTTACCTGTAGTTAGGTAGCCCATGCAGTTAATCCTTGTTTCAGCTCATGCTAGACATCTAGATGCGACTTTGTTTAGTTTGCAGTGTTCCATTCAGATTCATTTCGGTTATTTAGAAATATATGCTGGTGGGTTCAGAATTCCAGAAAGCAGAAAACTGTCATGATCTTTGAAATATATTGGTTCCTTCTAGACCTCATCTTATTATTGTAATTTGAAAATCATCTGAGTTTTCTTATTTGATGTTCATAACTGCCCTGTGAGTGAAGCAGAATATGTATTATTAATCACTTTGGATGTATGCAGAAGCAGACGCTCAGAAATGTGAAATGACATGGCCGAGATGACCCAGTTTATACGTGGCAGACTCAGGACTTGAATTCAGGGATTCTGCACTCAGGATATGTACTTATGCCAACAAGAGTTTATTTTTTTACAGTGTATTGAGAGATGTAGTCAGTTGGATTAGTTGACAGTTGAGGCTTTCATTAACATGTATTTTTTGAAATAAGTATTTTAAAATGTTAGCAACCTGTTTAAAGCTGAGGAAGTTAAAGCAGAAAAAATGTCTGATTAGCTCAAGGTCAGTGTGTTCAAAGGAAGTAGTTGTTGGCACCTCAAAATTTTGACTTTTAGGCCACAGAGAATGATGAAGATAACGTGTTTAGGGCCGGCTCATGGCACAGCAGTTAAGTTCGCACGTTCCACTTCAGCGGCCCAGGGTTCACCGGTTAGGATCCCAGGTTCGGACATGGCACCGGTTGGCAAGCCATGCTGTGGTAGGCGTCCCACATATAATGCAGAGGAAGATGTGCATGGATGTTAGCTGAGAGCCAGTCTTCCTCAGCAAGAAGAGGAGGATTGGTGGCAGATGTAGCTCAGGGCTAATCTTCCTCAAAAACAAAAAAAAAGATAATGTTTTTAAACCTGGAAATATACTACGCATTGTAGTTCATTATAAAATAGATGTCAGCACAAGACAAAAGGGAAATTTATGTGTGAAAGCATTCTTTTTACTTTTAGAAATACTTGTTAATCTTTTATTGAAACATAACTAAAATTATAAAGGTGCAATTAGATTTATTTTTTGTATTTTAAATGTTGCAAAGAGACAAATATCAACTGGGTTAGGGCATCAAACATAACATTTTTAAAAGATGTAATATAACCCAGATTCCCAAAGGGACTTTAAATCGGGGTTCATTATAAAGTGTGCCATTTGGTTATAGAGAAATTAAACAAAGAAATCAATTGTCATTATTAGTGCAGGGCTTACTCTAAATTAATGGTGTGTGCTATTAATGAACCATTGCTGTAAAACTAATAGAGCCAGAGGAGTAAACGCGATTCCCCTCACTGTACATATTCCCCTGACACAAGCAAGTAGGCTAGTAGCCAACCATGAAAGTTGTATTGATTTGGGCAGTTTTTAAAACAGTAAGTAAAAAAGGCAGCATCTTCCGGGGGGGAAATGACATGATTAAGAAAAGTCATTTTATTTTCAATTTTCAAAAAATATGTCTCAGATTGCAGAGAGCAGAGAGCATGAAAAATACATCTTAACATAATTGTATGGCTCAGGAAAGCAGCCAAGGAGAAACTTTATGTACAGGTGGCAAAATAAACATCATGATTATTTGTTGTGTAGAACACACTGATCAAAACTTCATTGGGATTTTAAAACTTTCGATTACTTTTATCTAATTTTGGTAAGTGGCACACATTTGTCACCGAAATTGCTTTTGATATTTAATTATAAATGAAGATCATTCATGTTTGAAAAGAATATTCACTTTTGAACCTATGATATACATTGCAAAGATTAATATTCAGGAGAACGCTTGGGTACACGCAGAAGTTGTGGCTTCCTTCATTTAATCAATACTTTTGAGCTATGTCTTTTCCCTCTGTGTTAGTAGGGAGAGCAGAGGGAACTTCGTGTTCTCTCAAGTGTGTGTGTACTCAGTGGGGGTGCTGGTAGTGATGGTGGAGGTGGCCGTGGGTTTTTGACTGCAGAGAAGCTTGAGGCTGCATAAATTAGGGAACCAAATATAGCTCTTATGGCTTCTTTTGAAGTCAATCCAATATATCATCCTCTTCCTCTTCCCCCAAAACCCCAACATATCAAATTGTTCAGTCAGATACATTGCGAGCTGTTTTCACACTGTTTTATTAACACAGAGGGAGAAACCATAAATAATTTTTCAAAAAGGATTGAAATTTGACAAATATCTATTAGTACTCACTCTAAATTTTAGAGAAAAGAAAAAATTGGAATTTCTGAGGGAAATTAACCCAGTGGTTCTTGATCTTATCAGAATCAACACAGTTTAAAAAAAATTGGGGAATGCCCCTTTACTATCCTGCAATGAAAAGCACAAATAATATAATCTATCTACATATACCCAATAAAAATATTGGTTAAACATCTTAATTATAAAGCAGAATTTTGGAAAGCGATTTACAGTCAAATGCTTCAATAGGTGTGTAGGTGCTTACGTCTGTCTACACTAGGAGATTGGCTAAAGTAGTTGGATGCTCAAATCAACGTGTAGAATCACTGTGAATATGACAGTTATGAACGTGGACAACACCAATACCACGTCATGATTTACTGAATCGGAGGGCCATTCTTGGTAAACTTCCAGGCAAAACAAAGTACGATCTTCCTTTCCTTTACTTGGTAGTTGCATTTTTGGAAAAATCAATGCATATTAAAACTCTGCAAAAAATACTTTGCATGTATATGTAAAACAGCAAGTATTCAGGTTCAGAAAACTATAAAAAAGATTTTCACCTATGTGGCTGTCCAGCAGGACATTTCAAACTCCTGTGGGGACAGGGGACAAGGCCTGATTGTGCAGTATTCTCCATATTGTTGCAGGATGTCAAGCATCTCTGGCTCCTAGTTTCCAAAAAATTCTGGTACCATCCACTATCATGGAGCAAACCAAAAGTGCCCTTATACATTGGCCCAATTTGAGGGGACTTTTTTTTAAAATTGTAGTTCTGATATGTCTTGGTTTATTCATTATTAAGACATCGTTGCTGGAGCCTTCACGATATTTTGATCCAGTCTTTGCATGTAAGGAAAATTAAGGACAGAGAGAGTAATTATGCATTTTCAAAATATTAAAACAGAGCATTTAGGCAAAATAATTTCAAAGCACCAACCACATAGCTACCAAAACAGCTATTTGGCAGAGTAAATGATGGCTTATAAAGAAACAAATAAGGCAACACAACACCCTGGCAATAGTTTTCACTTTTCAATCATGTGTTTTGGCATCGTGTGTTGATCTGGTGATAAACCCGAAGCAGCCCTGGGCTGGATCGGGTCCCAGCTCTGTCACAGATTACTTATGGTACTTGGATAAGTCACTTAGCCCCTCTCTGTGCACTTTTCTCTTCTATAACATAGACTGCTCATGCCATCTACCTCATTATTGGGACACAATAGGACCATATGTGAAAATATAATATTTAGTACTGACAGTCAGGAATGCATCTTGTTAGGTCTCCATTTAGTATGGGATCTATTTATCTTTATTGCCATTCTGGCTTGCAATGTGTTTTGCAGGCTTTATGCAATTGAAAGAAAGAAGCAGTTAAGGATGTTTGAACTTGCACTGTGAAACGATCTACCTACAAGCTGGTAAGTAGTTAACCTGAGAAGATAACTGCATATCTATATGCAGTATATAGATACTTGTAAATATGTTGAACATACAATGTCTTTAGCTCTTGGGTTCTCAAAGTGCAGTTCAGGCACTCCTCCAGGTCCTTGTCATCCTTTAAGCATGTCTGCAAGGTCAAACTTTGCCCATTCTAATATTAAGACCTTGTTTACCTTTTCACTCTCTTTCTCTCTGAGTGTACATTAGTAGTTTCCTGAGTTCTTGTAATGTTGCAGGGGGCTAGATAGAGAAGCAGATAAGAGGATCTAGCTATCTTCTGTTAAGCATCATGAGTTGCAAAATGTAAACCAATGTCACACTTCTCACTAAATTTGTATATATATCTGAAAAATGTCTTACTTTTAATTTCTAATACAGGAAATATCAGTAACCACAACCTACATAAACAAACGTTTTTTGGCGGGTCCTTAATAATTTTTAAGAAGTGAAGCATTTCCTGAGAATAAAAAGTTTGAGAACCACTGATTTAGATTATACCCAAATTCTCTCCTCCTTAAAGAACTGGCAGAATTGGGTTTTTGTTTCAGTAAGCATTTATTTCCCGGTCCTCTTTGGAACTTCATCATTGTAGTCCTCATTCTGCATCCTCTTTAGGTTCTTTGTGAATCTTTTGATTTGTGTTGGAATAGTTGCTTCTTCATAACAAGACTGTTGTAGAAAATGCAAAACTATTTCAGCCTCTCTCTCTGTAAATGCTATCTTCTCAGGTGGTGATCTGCATTCCTCTGGTCTGTGTAATCTGCAAAATGCCCAAACTTGCCTGCTCTCCATCTGCACTGTGAAGTAACTCACACAGCTCGGGCTGCCTCCTTAAGAGTTGCACTGAAGCAATGGATGGATTTTATAATCATTGACTTTTTGGCAGAAAGGAAATCACTTCCAGGGATGCAGGGACTGCAATAATGGCACATGCTGCAGAAATAATCAACTCTATAGGCTTCTTATATGTAAGACCCTAACATATTTCTGCCTGCTACAATCCAGCACCTTGGCATTTCGTTCTGTGGCCACACTGCATAGTCTATAAAGCTTAGTATGAAATGTGTAAAGCACCTTATGAGTACAAAGATATATTATAAACCAAGTTTCTTTTGTTTTTCCTTTTCATTCAAATATTTTTCTTTTCCTAAAACCATGTTAGTCTTGAAAGGTTCATTGCCTTGGTATGTTTTAAGTCAAGTCTCCAGGCCACTGATATATATTTGGAATAATATTAATATCTACTTACTGCACAGCTGATAGTATTCTCTGCAATGGATCTAACTCTACTTTTAAGCCAACAGAACTGTGTTGGCCAGAATATGTAATAGTTATTTACCTCATAATTTTTTTTTTGGCGTTACGTTATAGGTCTTCACATTAGGAGGTGCTGACATATTTTTATAAATTATTTTCCCCAATAAAAGAGGATCTTATCAGCCCCCAACTTATGAATGATTTATATATACAAAGAGATAGCAGAGACTCCAACTGGGAGACACTACCCCAGCTCTCTGCGCAGGGGGTTCCTCTTGGCCTCCCCAGTGAGGACACTTAAACATGGAGTAACCAGAACAGTTCCTACATGGTCTTTCAGGGAGACCTGGGGCCTGGTAGAGCCCTTGTCAGAGGTTCTGAAATAAGTCAAGGGAACCCTGCACACTGCAGCCCCCGCTGGGGAATCATAGAGGATGCCCCCCATTAAAAATCCTGAAAATCCCAGAGGAGATAAACCTGCTTAACTATGCTTAGTCCAACATTTCTTCAACTTCACAAATAGCCACAGAAACCTTTTATGAAATAACAGATTTGCATAAATCCTCAGACGCTTCTGTTATGGCAGGGCATCGTTTTGGAAATATGGACTAAGAGAAAATCCATCTCTTAAGTAGCTATAGAGAAAGATCACATTCTGATGCCCATGAGTGTCCACCTTGCTGTCTTCTTCTCATAACACATGTTTCAGGTACCACCAAGCAGAGGTTAACCCTGTAGCCTTAGCTGGAGGACAGTGTAGATTTTCTGCCAGGAGTTGTGTCATCCACAGGGTTATGCCCAGCTGAAGTAGTAACATTAGTACCAAAGTGCAAATATGTGGTGCATTTTGTGGACTGCTATGGAAAAACTTGTTCTGAATTGCAAATCTATCTATGTAATATTAAATGCTTAAAAGATAACCAGTTAGCAAATTGGGAATTGACAGTACTAATTTTTTACCTTAAAGTTTGGAGAGTCCATATAACTTTGAAGTGTATTTAAGAACAAAGGAAATATTTTCACAAAAGGAAGGGACAATTTAGGATGAAAAGCAAAATGAAAGCATGAGAACCTTTTTAGTCTAATGCACTACCGAATTTGGATCACAAACGGCAAGCTTCCTTAGGTGTGACCTACAGAGCGGCAATCCTCATCAACAAATATGTCTTGAAAAATGTCCGGCTGTGCAACACTGAATTCCTCCTTCTGAGGCAAGGCTGTGTGATGGAATATATCCACTCGGACACACACAGTCTCTAGCACTCAGGAAAACAAACATTCATCCATTGCTGGTTCCCTCTTCAAATTTCCCACAACCAAAACTGGAACTTTAGAGCAATCAAAAGCCGAGAGAACAGATGTGTGGAAGTTGCTGGCTGAATATAGAACTCATATTACATCTTAAATAGAGCTGAGCTGCCAAGTCTTCCCTGGAATGGAGCAGGCGGAAGAGGGTTAACTAAGAAATGGTACTCCAAAATCAACTTCAAGAGGTAGACTCAAAAAAAAAAAAAAACCTTTTGGAGGCTTTTCTGCCCAGCTGGCTCCAGGGAACTAATTTATTCCAAATGGTTCAGCTGTCTTAGCAGCCCTATCAATTATTTGAAACTGTGATAGCATAGCTTTTATATAAAACAACTTCAGAATTCTTCAAAAGTTTGTTATCATTGGGGAAAGTTCTAAGTTTTTAAGGACTCTGGGAAGAAAAAAAAACCCAAATACCTCATTACGGTAAATTGAAAATACGAACCAAACAATCCTCATACTAGGACAAGAATTAGGCTGTTCGGAGTAGTTGAGTTCCATTACTTCTCTTCCTGCATGAGCTTGGTGCTTAATCTCTGTGTGCTCAACTTTGAAAGGGACATCCTAATTTTATTTTAGCTGATTGGAAAAATAATTAAGAAAAAATAAATCAGCCAAAAAACATAAAAGGTAGTATTTTATACTTTTTAAGCCCCTTTTCCCTCTCTTTGACATTATTTTTTTCTTTGTGGTAGGTTTGAAAATATTTACTCTGGGAATTCTAATAGCATTAACTTTCAGTACCATATAACCAACTGCTTTACAGCAAATATTTGTTAATAATAAAGTACTTTCTCTAGCGATAGTACTAGGGAACTACTTTCTGCATTTGTTTCTACATTTGTTCATTTGCTTTAATTTCTTTGATCAGTTGTAACTCCCTGTTAATTGGATATAAGCACTTGATAGACATATAACCAGATTGCCTGGACCAAACTTATAATCCAATATTATCCAGGGAGCTTCGTAGCAATGCTATTCCTGAGTCTGCAGTCTCAGCACCTCAGAGATTCCATACATAAATCGTCTCCTAGTCCCACTCTTGATATAGGACAGATTTGCAGTGAGCATGTCTTAATGCTTATTTCACATATGTTTCCCCTTCCAGAAGCACTACAAGGCTTGAATTCACTTATAGTGACTTAATCAGCTTCTTTGTGGGGAAAAATCCTCTTTTAGATATACTTGATGGACTCAAAATGGAGTACCTGCATGAGTCCCAATGTTTTTTAATAGGAGCTCATTGTATACTTGTTTGGAAAGATCGCTGCAAGAAAACAAGTATCTTTGTTTCATAGAAACATCTTGAACTACTTTACTATGCTTTTGGGTCGTGAAAACTCCAAACATATTTCGTCAAGCACTCTTTCTTCAACTTTGAAACACATGTGGATAGCCAGGGAAAAGCAATCTGTATGTTTCTAATTAATTTACACTTAACTCATCAGAATGTTGTTTTCTAAGAGTTATTTGATGTGTAAGACCTCTTATGCGCCTTTCAAATATGGCTTCTAAGCATTTTTCCTTTGAACCAGAAAGTCACTTTTTTTCCCTCTGAAGCAAATGGAATTCAATTCTCAAAAGGCTTAGTTTGGTTCAAAAAATTGTCGGACTCACACAATCTGACAAAACGTGTTCTCTCACTTAAATGGATTAACTCATGCAGACGGCACTAGGAGTTAAAGGGCATTTCATATCGCTAGGCAAAGGTTTACTTAAAACGGCCACAGTGTTAATGAATGTTTGTTTATTTAGGAATGCTCTCAGATAAAATAACATTAAATATACTCGTGTGAATGGGCATAGGTACTGCTGCAGGAAAATGTAAAGGATTGAAAATTTTTATCTGAAAAATACACATTGGTCTGTACAGTGTATGTGCAAAGGGTTTCAAGTGTTATCTCCCTGGTTTCAGTCCTGGAGTCAGCGTCGTGCACAGGAAACTCAAAGATTGGCATCAGCCAATATTGCCTCTCTCACCTTTTATACAGGGTTCCTAAAATCCAGGATTACTACAGTGAAACACAGTGACAGATCCGGAGCACAACCACTGACAAATGTCCCAGGTGTGTCACTTTTCGTTATGCTTGCATAATCCAAGTGTGTATAAGTATTATATTTTCATCTAAATTCCTTCCTTGGTATAAGTCTTACAAGAACATTTTGCTTTCTATCTAACAGCCGCCTAGTTTGAAACATCCACATTGATTGTCAAATTCATTGTATCGTAATTGCCTGACTTACTTTTCACCTAATCATTGTAGCAAACATTCTTTTTAGAGGCTCCCTGTCAACCCACATATTACAGAAAAAAATTCTTGGAGCTTCCTCGAACCATCTTCTCTGTCTCCAACATACAAGAATCTTTAGATGTGCCCTCATGATTTCTTCTACTGTCTATCCCCAAATTTCGCCTTCAACTCAGGCACACACTAATTCATCTTCCCTTTCTGACTTCTGCTTAATGATTACTTAGATTTTTTAGCTTCTTGAAAGACAATTTTAGTTTGCAAACAAGACTGCATAGAGGATTTTGCATTATCACCACTGAATTTCTTGGTTAGTTATATAGTCTTATGACACTCTAGCTAAGTAATTGATCCCATTGAGTGCCTACAAATCATATAAATACTATAAATTTCTTTTGCTAGGATAGCTTTCCTTTAGTGTTCTTCCAGAACAACTTTTGCTGGAAATAACATGAAAACTAATAACATGAGCATACTATAAAGGCAAATGCAAATCCCACAGAATTCAAAATGCTTTCGTGTAGAAGCAGATATTGTATAACTTTTGAAAGTTTTTAATAAACTAGTTAGAATGGAGCCAATTTTATAAGTTAAGTTCAGAAACATTTTCATAAAGGTAATACCTCTGATTTCAGTATGCACACGGATATTTCAAAATGAAAAATCCTCTAAGTCCATTATTGTCACTATCACTGAAACATTGGATGCTTGTTGCATCCATATATTTCTCTGTGAGAAGTTTGAGAGTTTGGGCAATATGTGCGCTCTGCCCTCAGATCAATATCCTGATTTCCTTTCCATCTGTCTAGACCAAGATAATTACCTAGCGAGCTTATAATTGTATTATGATCCAAACTCCAAAGTCCCATTTTCTTCCTATAAAGGGCAATAGAGCCATATTTCCCAATTTTGTCTTCAGTGTTCAGTGCGTGGTCTTTGAAATGAAGCTTAAAAAGTCATTGCAACAACCTTTGAAATAAGTCTACTTCCTTGATTTAAGGATGTCCTTGGCATATCTCTCAGCGAAAGAGCTTATTCCAAGAGAGAGCACTGTTAAAGACATTCCTCCCTCCCACACCCACCCACCAGGAGACTTTAATTTTCAGGCAGCATCAGTAGTGTAAGATGAAATGGCTCTGGAAGTTTTTGTCACATGCCAGAAGGACATTTAAATAGAGCAATATATGTATATATTGTAGCCTTATTCCCTGATGAGCCAGGACAAACAGCTAAAGCATACTTTCCACTGGTGGCAAATTGCTAGTGGGAGCCTCTCCAGTTCACTAGAGGATTATAAACACATTTGTTAGGGTCAATTCTCTATGGGATAAAATTCAGAGTATTGTCAAACAACAAGGAGGTACTAAGTTATTACCTTCCTGTAGATCCGGTGTGACTGCGCTTGAATTCAGGTGAATGGGACCTTTGGGGATGGGGGAGAGACAGAGAAAGAAGGGATGGCCAGGGGAAGAGAGAGGAGGGGGGCGGGGAGAGGAGAGGGGTGAGGAGGGGAGGGAAGGAAAAATGTAACCTCCCAGTACTTGATAGTAAAGAGGGAAAAAGAATGTTTTTAGCTCTCAAAATGGTTACATAGATGTCTATCTATTCATTTGAGTTGTCATTATGTTTAAATGGGGTGAGAAAACTACCAAAACAAATTTTTAAATCATGCATTCCTGATGCAAATATCAACGGTCTCTCAGTGACTACATTTAAACATACCAGAAATTAAATCATTCTGCTCTGAGATTAGAATCCCTTTCAACAGGTTAGTAATCTTGTTTACTAACAGAAATAGTTAATCCAGACCAGAATTCTACCTTCTAATTTTGCTATACAAAGCGTAAGATTTCACAAGAACAAAACAAATGTGAACCAATTTGAGTTATCTGAGAGCTGGCTTTGCCAAACGTACATTTAGTGTAGTAGGTATCACGCTTCTGTTCTCTTGTCCTTTCTTTGAAGTCAAGGGTTGGTTGGGGGAATGTTATCGGAACTTCCCGCTTCCATTCAGGTCAGCAGTGTTCTTCAGAAGACTTAGTATGCTCTATGTGATTTTTCTCAGGTTGCAAGACAGCCACCCTATTGTGAAGAATCGTCCATATGTCTCAGTGGGATCGGTGTTATACTTCCAGCAACTCGCTGTTTGTTTCAGTTTAAAAACTCTGCTAAGATGTTAGTTTGCCTTCGTTTTAGGTGTAAAAGTGTTATGTGCCCAAAGACAATACACTAAAGTTTACTTTAAAACAGAAATATTTTCAAACACAACTAAGTTGTTGAATTCTCCTAGCATGAGGCTTTTGATTTTTTTTAATGGAAAGAACAAATATTTTAAACATTTTGAGATTTGTTTTTACTAAGAGAAAACTACTCTAAAAGTGGGAGGGCAATCTGATGTCTAAAACTGAAAGGGTAAATTGCTGCTGTATCACGTGTCTTTTGCAGGTTGGAAGTGAAAAATATTTTTAATTTAAAAGTGAATTTGGAGATCTGAGCATCCTCACTGTATATCACTTTGATATTATTAAAGTAGTTTGATTTAATAGAGTGAATCTTCTCGGGCTGAGGAGTACTTCACTTTGCACTGCATAAGCTCAGATGTTAGAACCCTATCACTTCCCAGCTGAAGAGCTTATAAAAAATGTAAAGTACTCTAATAATTTTAAATTACTCTATATTGCACATTTTCAGGTCTCTGATCACCTCCAAATTCAAGTGCTTATAAAACTGCTCCCATAATTTTAAATTGCTATGTGCACAGTGATTTAAAATTGTGAGAGTGCTTCAAAGTTTTTTAATAAGTGCTTTAATTTAGAAGCAAGTTGAGCAATACTCCAGTATAACTTCAAGAAATTATTAAACCGATATAAAAATTTATCCTCTGGAAAGAAAATTGCATTATGTATAAAAGATGAATATATATGAGGATGAAGATACCCGATGCTCAGGAACAATCAGTAAGTGAAATGCAATAATAGGGTCCTGGAGGGGGTTGTTTTGTTAACTTTGCTCACTGCTGGCCTGAGGCTATGGTTCTTGAAACTCTAACAGGTATTTCAATTCCTTTAAGGTGAAAAATTACATTTAGAGGACTTCACTTTCGATTCTCAGCATTTTCAAAGATGTTAGGAAATTTCTCCTGAAATTATGAGAAAACGGCGTTGTTAGATGAAAGGAATATATCTTAGAAAAAGAGAGAGGAGAAGGGAGAGAGAAAGGGGAAAGAGAGGGAGGGAGAGAGAGAGACGGAGAGAGAAGAAAAGCAGAGCGGAAGGGAGGGAGAGGTGAGGAGAGAGTTTATTGTTGAAGAAATCTTCCCTCACTTGGCAGTAAGGAGCTTCTGGACATTCCTGACTAGTTAGTTTCCCATTTTTCAAAGGCAAACAAGGCATATTTTAAGTTGTGCTTATGCACAAATGAGATTGTTTTCATTGAGAAAAGAATTCATTTAATAAACCAATGGTTCTGTTCACTCTGGAGGAGCACTTAGATTTTGTTATCTGAATGTGCACCATTATTATTACAATGTACCAGTTAATTTGACTTTAAATATGCCACCTTCCTACACAGATCTAGCATTACTCCAAGTATTTGGGGGATAAAATATGTTGTGATGTGCCAGCTGCCAACAACCTGTTTTCCACTTCTTCTCTGGCTTATTTTCGATGCTGTTCAGGTCAAAACGGCGGTACACGTTGAGTCACTTGGTTTGTCTGCACCACCCAATGTATCTGAGATATCAAACTGTTTGACAGGGACACAGGCCTCTCACATATTCAACTAGAATTTTACAATGTCTTTGATTAGTAACATTAAATTGAGATACATAAAAGATAAGGGTGTTCTTTTGCCAATTGTTGAAGGCTTAGGATTTATAGTGTATTGTGATTCTTTGGTCATTTCCAAATTTTGTGAAACCCCACAGCCTTTGTTTTAAGCAAAAGACTTTTACACTTTACTGAGTTGCAGATGAAATAAAGGGAAACTGACTGCGTGTTTCAGCAGTTCATGTTTCAATATGGGAAATGATATGCATCATTGGATTCTAAGGTATAATAAATGGGTGAAAGTTATTATTACACACATTCTATAAGTATTACTGTGCACCAAAATACTTGAAATAGTTCTTCTCATCTCCATTTTTGACTTACATAAAAAGTCCTGGAAAATAACTATCTTCCTATATTTTCTAAATATAGAAGATTAATCTCTGTAACTGCAGGGAAACAAGACTTTCCGAAATGTAACACCATAGACATATACAAAGTAGAGGATAGAAAGGACGTATGTGAGAGCTTAAAAAGAAAGGGACTTTTCTTAGGACGATTTGTCATTTATCCTGTATCACCATTTTCTAAGACTTCTAGCATGGCTAAAACAAATTGGATTCCGTGTCCCGAGTAGAACTCCCTTTAGTGGCCTGGAAGTATGGGCTACTCTCAACACAAAGCCATGAAGAAAGACAGGAGTTGCCTGGTTCCATGAAAGTCATTGGTTTGCTTTCACTGCTAGAGTCTGGTTATAATTTCATGTAGAATTATCTCATTGTTGTCTGCCTGACATGATTCATTTCTACTTCTCAAATCTCCACACCCATTTTGAAAAACCCTCCACAGTGATTTTATTCTTACTGGGGAAATGGAGGCAGTGGGGAGGGAAGGACAGAAGGAGTTTCTTTCTTTTTCTGAGTCAGTTCTGGGCAGTGAATAAGACATGTTTTTCTTACAGTTGTCAATGAAAGACCGTCCCTTTAACTGCCCAGCTTATTAGTCATATGCATTGCCTTAAGATATTGCCCCAAAGATCAATACCCTGATTTCCTTTCCATCTGCCTAGACCAAGATAATTAGGCTCTTTACTTTGTTTCGTATATAATGAAGGAGGCAACCCATCACTAGTAGGGAAAAAAAGGCTATCTCCCTGTGGTAAATGTATTGACATTTACAGACACCGACAGAGCACAACATGGAGAGAGTAATGAGAAATTTCACTGCTTTCCCCTCTTTCTCTGCTTCCTGCTTTAGAGCTGCTGCATCCCACAGTGAATTACTAGCTACAAAGAGAAGGGACTGCTTAGGGACTGACAATCGAGAGCATTTACAATTAGCTGAATTGATTAACCTTTACAAATGCTGTTGCTTTATGAGGTGTTTTTCTCAGCCCCGGTTGAACCGTAAGCCTTATTGATTCAACACACTCCTTTACGGAAGCCCTGATTTGTCTGTGACTCCACCAGTCATAACGCCTGCCTTGGTAATCGCTTCTGCATGTTCTTGGGAAAACTTGACAAGGAAGACTGATTGGCTTTATGTCAATGGGGTCCACGTCTCCCTCTTGGAGAGGTGTACTGCGGCAGAAGCCAGGGCGCAAACTGCCTCCCTGCATCCCCATCTCTGGGCCGCAGACACAAAGGATGCCAACCTCTCACTGCCACCCAGTTCACAGATTCACTCCAAATAGGCAGCCTGCAGAAGAGTGCAGACACTCCTCTGAGGTTTCCAACTCCTCTGTATTCCGTGGTTTTTGTTTGGGTTTCCTGAAATAAGTTGGATTACGTGTGTATGTGTAAGTGAAGGAGGTAATAGGAAATTGTCAAAAGAATAGAATTGTATTTTGCTTAATTTTTTTAAAGATTATAAATTGAGTTTGGGTGCCACTTTGCCTAGTGATCCTAGCATCTATGACAAAAGGCATTTTCCTTTAATCAGTTTCCTTCAAAGAAGCTCTGTGCTCAGAAATAGTAAATAGCAGCTAGAAATGGGTACCTTACATCCCTCATTCCCCGTACAACTATATGAACGCAAAGTAAATACTATTTGATTTTCCCTCCCTTCTTGTTTCCCTCTCTTCCCACTTTCTTCCTTTTATTCTTTCTTTATCCTTTATTTCAAGGGGTAAATTTTTGTGATCTTAAAGAAAATAGGACTGATAGCTTGGAATACCACAGAGTAAATCCATCAGCTGGTCCACCAGTGTTCCTTAAACTCGTCCCACACCCACAACTGGGTACGTGATTTGCAGGGTCCAGGGAAGATACAGGGGCACTTGTTCATAAATTGTTAAAAATTTCCAAATGGTGACAGCAGAACATTAAACACCTAACCCACTCTTCTAAGCACGAGGCCTTGTGTGACTGCACAGGTTGCATGCCCAGGAAGTTGGCCTTCACCTTGGACGCTGTTTTTTGTGAAAAGACTGAGGGAGGCATGGGCCTGAGGTGGTGGTATTTGTGTTCTTTCCCAACTCACATTTAAACTTCCCTAATGTGAGACTGGCTTACTCTAGATCATACTGAACTTTGTATGCTTGTTTTGCCACTGAAACTGCTGCTCAGTTGAGTATGAATTGAGAGCACCACACTTATGCACATCTTCTGCACACCAAGGGAACCCAAGTGACTTGAAGCACTTTTATCCATGCCAGAGTTCTGGGATGGGAGTATTCGGCACTTTGTGCATCCAATAACGGTTGGAGAATGTTTGTTTTGCTTTATGTGATTAAATTGAATATTTGGCTTGATGAACATGCAAATATATGTGCACTTATTGTAATATAATAGATATACATATTCAAATGCATGGGATTTTTCCCTACATATATGTACATAACAGAATTGAGTTGATGGCATTCCAAGACACAGATGAACGATAATGGAAGGCAGCCTTTTTTTTTTTTAATGAAGAATTGATGCATTTTTAAAGAAAAAAATCAGGGAGCTGTTCTAACAAAGTCTGCAGCATTCACAGCATGACAAACAAATTAGAAAACAGCAGATGCAGCACAAATTAAGATGTATTTAACACAGCAGCCCATCAGATGTGTGAACGTCTTTTGTAACTCAGCTTTGCAAGGTTGATGTATTGCACTTTCGACAGCTGATAATGAACCCTCCTAGCAATTAGAAGTGGAAAGACTGAGGAGTCAAAATTGTGCTGTCCCCAGCGGGCCAAAAAAGAAAAAAAAACCTGTGTGAAACTTACTTCTTTATGTGCTTGCAAAACAAAGAGAATGTTTCAATTTATATACTGGTGTGTTTGAATTTCTCTTGCCTTTTAAAAATTCCTACTTCATTTTAATTACCATCCAATTCTAAAGTGTCATTAAATAAATATGAATTCTGTGCAGTTACGCACGTTTTATGGGCAATACAATGTCTTTCCTTTTTGGGATGCATTATTTAGTAATCTTACATTAAGACAATAACTTCAATCATTGTGCCTTCACATGGCAATAAGCATGGTAATGGCTTTGCTGAGCTCTTCCTCACTCTTTCTATCATTGTGTTTTCCCTTTAATATTAGAGCATTGTTTTTATTTCTATACAGAGAGTGTATTTTCCCCCAATTTCTGTTATAAGAATGGGAGCATTTTTGCAGTAGAAGACAAAGTATTAAAGTCCATTTAATAAGCCAAATTCTATCCTAATCCAGCGCCACTAACAATGCACTCAATGCACTGTTAATGTTTGCTTTTTTTTTTCATCAATATTTGATTTAAGCAAGCATAGCATTTCTTTGCAGGAGGAAGAGGTGCCTGGTGGTCATTCTGTAGAGTTAGCCACAGTTCAGCATTTTGTCAAGTATTATGGGCTTTGACAAATTTAGCTTGAAAGAACTCACAGGAGAATAAGCCAAACAACATAAAGATGGAAAAACAATAACAAATAAGAAAAGGAAACCGAATTGGTGTGTTCTTCCTAGGAAAGAGAGGTCTATCAGGTGATCTAAAACTTGACCCTCCTCTGTGAAAAATCTTAGATGATTCTGATGTTCATGGTCTTAAAGAAGTCAGCATCACAGGTACCATTTCCTCTTGAGTCTGTTTCCTGTTCTTCTGTTGCCACCATTTGCATCTTTTATCACTGACCCCCAAAGAGCAACCTCCCAGGGTCAATTCTAAATTAAGTTCGGGGGAGTGTGAGGGTGAATTGAAACATTCCCTCAAATTTCTGTAAGACAAATACAGTGGTCCAAATGCATGTGGACACAAAGGACGATTTATTTAACAGGGTGGCAGCCTTTCTGTGCTACCCAGAGAGGGGTTCAAACGGCCTTGCCTTGGGTTCCTGCTTAACTGAAAGGGAAACTTTCACAATGTCCAGAGCTCTTGATGTTCTGCAGATGAAGGAGGAGGACGTCCTCACATTCTTTGCAGTGGAAATCCATTTGGGTGGCACCAGTTTTGACTTCCAAATGGAAGAGTTCATCTGCAAGAGGAAAAGGGATGGCATCCATATCATAAATCTTCAGAAAACCTGGGAGAAGCTTCTGCTGGCTGTTTGTGCCACTGTTGCCATTGAAATCCCAGCTTTATCGTGTCATATCTTCCTGGAATATTGGCCAGTGAGCTGTGGCGAAGTTTGCTGCTGCCGCTGGAGACACTCCCGCCACTGGCCACTTCACTCCCAGAACCTTCACTGACCTGCTCCAGGAGCCGAGACTGATGTCCCGTGGTTAGTGATCCCAGGGCTGACCACCAGCCTCTCTCACAGGTGTCTCCTGTTTTTCACCACTAGTCTGTGCAACAGACTCTGCTCTGCACCATGTAGTGGTTGCTAGCCCGGGAAGTTCTGTGCATGTGTGGCATATTTCCCATGAGCACCTGGTGGGAGGTCACGCTGGATGTCTACTTCTACAGAGATCCTGAAGAAATGCAAAAGGATGAGCAGTTCACCACTGAGAAGGTGGAACTTCTGTGTGGATGGACTGGACCAACTCCCAAATTTATTGCTACTCAGTGGTTGCAGGCTGGTCTGAAGGGGAGCAGGTGCCTTCTGAGCCTATTCAGCAGTTTCCTCCTGAAGACCGGAACCCTCAGCCAGTCCCTGAAGACTGGACCACAACGCCCACTGCTCAGGCTGCTGAATGGGTAGGAACGACCACTGAGTGGTCTAAGCTGGTCTTGCACAGGCTCTTAAACTGAAAGTGAAGCAGGGAGGATTAGAAATCATGTGACCCAGATGACAGGTCATGAACTAGCAGGCTGTAGAATGGAATAGGCCTACAGATGTTGTATTTATTTGCTTGTTTATTTTTCAGTATTTAAAATAAATGTGCAAAGATTTGGATTTCAGCTTTTTGATAAGTCTGCTAGCCGTGGGCCTGCATTCCCACGTGGTCACAATTGGACCCGCTGCCTTTGGGTGAGCTGGCACTCTCCAAGTTTTCATAGTCCCCCATCCTCCATTGCCTCTTCCACTGAGTCTGTGTGCTGGCTGCTGTTTATCATGCTGCTTGCACTGCTAGTTTCTCAGACTTAAGAAACTTTTCTTACTCAACTGATGTCCTTATTTATGTTACCTGTCCAGCCCTTATAGGCGTTTATGTTTATGACACTAACTGTTCTTAGTATCCTCATTTATGAAATCAGGAGGATCAGTTAGGAGATGTATTTTTCAAATCTAACATCCTGTGATTCTATTTGCTATTTCTATTTGTATAAGGCACATGGGAAAAATGGATTAGCTAGAATAAGGAGAGATTTAGGATGGTCATGAGAAAGAGCTGCTAGAAGAAAATGTGAAAGAAACGTTATGCTCTTTTTCCTGATGGAGATTCTGAACTCTCTTTGTCCTTAATATAAAGAATGATAATTCCTTACTTCTGTACAATGTCTTACTGCTTTCAAAAGTGCTGTCACATAAAAGAACTTCTTTGAGCACATTTTATGAGGCTCTTTTCTTAGAAAGAACATGGATGACAGATGATAGATAATCTCATCTAGGATGGACTCCATCGTAGGTGTGTGGGGTAAATTAAGGACCTTATTGTGGTTTCTCCTGGCTGTATAATTCTATTTTTCATCAAGGCTATGAACTTTCCTAAAAGAGTAGTAAATACACTGGAAAGCAATGAAGGTATTGGCTCCTCACAACGATGGTTTAACCCAGATTTCCCCTTATTATACTGATTTATGAGGCAGGTGACATTAGGAATCACCTAGCTTATTACAACTATTTTCATTTCAGTATTGTAAATCTAAATCACACCATGATGTTTGGAAATAGCTGAGAGGCTTTGGTAATTTCTATTAAGTCACGCTTCAGATAAGCACCACCATGCATATAGAAGCCATGTGGCAGATTTGTCTTTTCTCCATTTCCATCTTAGTTGGGATTTGTAGGAAGAATGTTGTTGGGGTGAGTATCCAAACGTGTAAGGGTAGTATGGTACCGGAGAAAGCAGCGGCCTCAGATTTTGGAAGCCTGGGTCCTGGGCTTGCTGCGTCCTTTGTGTGACCTTGGCTCACCTATAAAAGAGGAAGATTAATTGCTTCAGCAAAGCCTACCTTCCCTTGTGAGCCAGACACATGGACCCTGAATGGGCACATGGAATGGCTTCCATTCCCTCCCTCCCGCTACAGTGGTAACTGCTCGTTCTCAGAACTGTTGAAGACAACCAGTGTTTTTCAGCTTCCCTGAAGGAGAGGTGTTTGGTCACAATTGCTAAGACCCTTCTCAGAGTCAGTATTCAATGATGTTGGAGCTTCCACGAAATTGCTTATATCAGACAGCAGTGATGGGTACAGTTAGATTCAAGGATAATCTTGAACAGAGCTATGAGATCGTGTATTTTCTGGTTCCCTTTTCCCTTTTGTGTCTTCCCCTCCAGTGGCGCTCATAAATCTAATTGTCCAAAGTCCTTTGATCTTCCAGATCTCATGACTGTGTCCTCTTGAGCAAGTCTTCTCCTCCAGATCCTAGCCCATTTGTTTCTTCCACCAAAATTGGGATGTCCTAGTTTATCAAGGCCCTTCTCCCCAAACTGATACAGTAGCTTACAAGTGGGTGCTAATGGCAAACAGTGACTTACTAGCATGCCCCTCTGTTTCATTTGCATTCCAATCAGGGACAACCACACCACAATACACAAACACATTATTATCGGTAATGAAAGAATTACAAATACCAAATGAATGATGAGGAAAAGTATATGGGGGCAGGCTCAGCAGACTTTCCAGCAATCAGTGTAAGGCTGATGAAGAGGGTAAAGCTATAGGATAGCCCAGAACACCGTAGTATTAATTGCCTTCAAAAATGACCTTCTTAGGCCTCACAGGTACTGTCTTCTGGAGTGGGACATTTTAATAAGAAAACACTAGGTTTCTTCTTTGTGTGCATATAATATCAGCGTTAGAAAATTTTATCATTACTGAAAGTTTTGACCTCTTTTGGAAAATTCTTTTCCTGGACTTTTGGGGATGGAGAAGGCATCATTGCAGGATTGACTCTATAATGACAAACTGTAAAGTACTGAGTCCCACGGCATGTAAATTAGGAGAAAAGAAGCCTAAAGATGACAGGATGATCACTGTTACTAAACACTGGAAAAGAAAGTTCAGCCTGTTGTGTGGTTTAGGAGCACGTTTTGAGAGTAAATTTCTTTATGATAAGCAAAATTTGCCCTGTTAAAAGCTAGTTATATTCTGAAACTTATTTAACATTCAAACTATAGCATTTGACCTTCCTTTTCAGGCTGTGTAATATTGTTAGTTATTGAGGGTTACCATTTGACATGATGTGTTTTAAAATTAGACAAGATTGCCAGCGATATACTCTTGTTGCCTTTAATCAGGGAGTGAGGAGGATTCTCTCTGCGCAAATGAGGGATGTTTTTAGGCCCCTAAAAAGGGCAAATCAGTCCTCTTGTTTTGTTGTTGTTTGCTATTGTTGTTTTGCTCTAGTTTTAGATGTTTCCTCGGCCCTGCCCCCATCACTTCTTTGGCTAATTTGTTTACCAGTATATAATGTCCAATAAAAGGAAATATAAAATACAGCTGCATTTTGTTTAAGGGAAAAGACCCTCTGGACATGAAATCATTTCCACATAAAGCCCAAATATTATTGTTCCTTTGTTCAAATAGATTATCTTCTGTCTCACGCTCACTTCATTCGGTGCTTTTATCTTTCTGTTGAATGTGTTCTCAATGACCTCTTAGCTAACATAGGCTTTTGATACCTATTGTATGAAAATAAAAGTGCAATGCCAATTTGAATAGGCAAACTTATAACCCAACAAGAGCATTTACAGAGCAGACTTGCTGCTAACGATGCTGTAGCATGCCTGCCTTCTTAGAAATGCTGGGTTATGTAAACATGGAGATTTAAATTTTATTTAGTCAGTTTGCGCTATGGTAATTTTTGAAACAAATGATTATTTTCTTGCCTGTCTAAAGATGGATCTTTTATAGTAACAATTTCTAATATTTGCATAAGCTTTTAAAGTTTATAACATTTTGACATAAATTATTTCTTGTAGTTATCATCACAGCCCTATAAGTTGAATATTATTATCCCCATTTTATAGATGAAAACCTGAGGCTCAGGAATATTACCTCATTTTATTAACATCAAATATCCAGTAACTGATGAATCTGATACTTGAACATAGTCTTCTCACCCCAAGTCTGGGATACTGGGGGACTAATTTCTTGTAGTTTTTACACTACAAGTCTGTTAATGCTATTTTTCTTCTATCAGAACCTTGGTTTTCTTATATTTTCATCTATTGCCTGAAAAGAACCATGAAATGTTGAGTGTTTTTCCCCCATTTCCCTGTCCTAAATTACCCCTTCCCTGCTTGACAAAAGAGAGGCATGGTCCTCATGCATCCTGAATCTTAGTACTCTGTATTGCCATGGGATCAAAAGCCTTCCTCCAGCCCCTGACAGATACTTCTTAAATGCATTATTTTGAGAAAAATATGTATAATAGCAAAACAAAGAGAGATTCCTGATGGACTGTTGAAGGGGTGGGACCTTATTTCATCCATATAATAAACTCAAGTCAAAGAACTCTTTTTGACTGCACACCCTTTGAGGAACCATGTGTGAGACACCTGCAAATTTTTTCACATTGTAATGGGAAATCTGGGATACCTATTCTCTGACTTTCATCTCTCATTGGTTCAAAGGTGCTATTGATGGCCTTAAATCCCCAGGCATCAGAGGCTGCCCAGCCGAGGGTTGAGCAAGTTCCCACGGCAATAAATGAAGCTTTGCAGGCAGAGAATGTCAGAGACACCGTGCTTTGGGGGAAGCTGTCTGTGTGCTGGGAACTGTCCAATGTTGCCACAGGTAAACTTACAGATAGCAGGACAGGATGTGTAGTAGTGCATGTGTGAATATATGTGTGTGTATGTGTGTTCGTTCAGATTTGTGTGACATTTGATAACATTATATATTAAGATTGCATTATGGAATAGGGACTAGATCCAGAAACGCCACGATTCTGCCTTGGCTAATTTACCCTTATCATAGAGTTTCCTGAGAGAGAGAGATAAACATACCTTTCTAACATTATACCAAAATTCTACTACTTTTTGATCATAGGGCTTGAAAAGATGATTGAGGATGATTGTGGTCTCCTATATATAGTTCATATATATATAAAGAGATTTATTGCAAAGAGAAGGTTTACATGGTTGTGGGGCTGGCAGGCAAGTGTGAAATCCGTGGAGCAGGCTGACAGGAAGTGCAGTCAGAAACCCTCTGACATGGGCTGGAGTGCTGTCCACAAGCAGAATTTTTTCTGCTTTAGAGAAGCCTCAGCTCTACTCTTAAGATTGAATTAGGCCTACCCAGATTATCTAGCATAATCTTCCTTACTCAAAGTGAACTCATTATGCACTTTAATCAAAACACCTTCACAGTAACATCTAGTTTAGTGCTTGATTGAATAACAGGGGACTGTAGCCTAGCCAAGTTGACACAAAAATTGATTATCACAGTGGACAAATGAAGAAAGAGAGATAGTCTAGGGCTCACCCAGATGAGGCAAGACCTGGTTCCTATTTTATTCTTAGGTTCTGAGAAGAAAGTGCTAGTGAAAGTCAAATACTTATGCTTGACTTCTCTCCTTGTACTCTAAGCTTTTCCATTTGTAAGTGTAGTTCCATCGGTGACCTGGAATTGACATTGTTAAATTAGTCTCACCTCTTTTATGGAAGAACTAAGCTGAGTGGTACACTTTTGCTACCAATTCCAATGTGTATGGTGTGTTTATTTTATCATTAGCCGCGCATTCATAAAATTCAGAACCCAAGAATCCTCAGCTGTTATAGCAGTTATGCCAAATCAAAAATGGTATTCTTAAAACTCAGTCTGTTTTATAGACCCACATTGTGATTGCCAACCATAGGCCATGCTTGAGTCTAAGGAATATTGTGAAATACACAAGAGCGGGACTCTCCCATCAGGTATTTATGGAGAAACTGTGTTTCTCTTTTTCCTGGAGGGAAAAAAAAAGCTCATCCATAAATACTATCTCCTCTCTTTTCAGAAAGTGGTACTGAAACCATACTTTTCTACTTGCAAAGCTCAGCTTTTGGGTCTTTCCTAAGGACCTTTTCTACTCTTTAGTTGTCAAGCTTTTGAAAATCTTTTATGAAAGATTTTTTTTTCATCCTGAGTTCTTGAAACTCCAATCAAAAGATGAAAGGAGACACTAGGGCAAAAAGAATCAGTGCCAGAAAGCAGTAGAACAATAATTAAGAATTATAAAGCAGGCAAGAACTGACGCAATACAGTAGTTATTGAAAAGAAAAAAGGCAGGCATTTTGAAATTAAAAACAAATGAATAAATAATCCATAGGTCAAATAAGAAATCATAATGGAAATCAAAATTACATAAACCTGAATGACAATTAAATGCTACATATAAAACTCATGGAATACAACTAAAGCGGCACTTGAGAACAACTTATATCCTTAAATGTTTGTACTGGAAAAGAAGAAAGGATAAAAATTAATGAGGTTAGCACTTAAGAGATCAGAAAATGAAAAAGAAGGAATTCAGAGAAAATAGAAGAGAGAAGGTAATGAAGCAAAAATCAAATATCAATAAAATAGAAAACAAAGTTATAGTGAAGAGAATCAGAAAGGCTATAAGTGACTTCTTGAAAAGCCCATTAAAGTGATAAGTCTCTGACAATATTGATCAATTTAAGAAAAGAAAACAAGAATGAAGGAAGAAATCAACTAGGAATGAAAAAAGGAACGATAGGTTCAAACAAATAGTAAAACTAGAGAATTCTACAAGCAATCTTATTCCAATAAATTTGAAACAAAATAAATAATAAAATTATAGAAAAATATGGTCTCAAGATTGACACAAGGGCAAATAATAAATAGGAGCAAGAATAAACCAAAGGGCAAGAACAAATCTATAACTGTTAGGGAAATTTAACCTGAAGGGAAGTCTTATAACAAATATAAAAGCAAGCTTGACAGGTCACTTCTATCAAACATTCAAGAAACGTGATTACCAATATTACTGAAAATCTTCCAGAGTATAGACATAGAAAAGATAAACTTTAACTCATATTTTGAAGCCAGTATACACTGTGATCAAACCAAAAAATATCTATATGAGAAAGGAAGTTAAAAACTAAATTCAATGATGAAAGTAGATGCAAATATCTGAAACAAGGAATAAACAATCAATTTGGTGAAAGACTTGCGCACTGAAAATTATAAAACATTGATGAAGGAAATTAGAGAAGATATAGATAAATGGAAAGACATCCTGTCTTCATAGATTGGAAGAATTAATATTATTAAAATGTCCATACTACCCAATGTCATCTACAGATTCATTGCAATCTCTATCAAAATCCCAAAGACATTCTTTACCAAAAAAGAATAAACAATCCTAAAATTCAAATGGAACTACAAAACACCATATTTAGTCAAAGCAATCTTGAGCAAGAACAAAGCTGGAGGCATCACACTCACTGATTTCAAACTCTACTGCAAATCTATAGTAATCAAAACAGTATGGTACTGCCATAAAAATAGACATATAAACCAATGGAACAGAGTACAGAGCCTAGAAATAAATCCACAAGTTTATGGTCAACTGATCTCTGACAACAGGACAAGAACACACAACGGGGAAAGGACTGTCTCTTCAGAAAGTGATGTTGTGAAAACTGGATATCCACATGCAGAAGAATGACATTGGATCCAACCTACACCTTAAAAAATCAACTCAAAATGAATTAAAGATTTAAACATGAGACCTGATACCGTAAAACTCCTAGGAGAAAACATAGGGAAAAAGCTTCTTGACATTGGTCTGGATAATGATTTTTTGGGTATGATTCCAAAAGCACAGGCAGCAAAAGTAAAAATAGACCAGTGGGATGCATCAAACTTCAAAGCTTCTGCACAGCAAAAGAAACAATGGACAGAGTGAAAAGGCAACCTACGGAATGCAGGATATCACAAACCATGTATCTGATAAGGGATTATTATACAAAATATATAAGGAACTCACACAACTCAATAGCAAAAAAGCAAATAACCCAATTAAAAACTGGGCAAAGCGCCTGAATATACATTTCTCAAAAGAAGACATACAAAGTCAATAGGTATATGAGAAGCTGGTCAGCATCACTCATCATCAGGGGCGTACAGATCAAAACCACAATGAGAGATCACTTCACATCTGCTAGAACGGCTATTAGCAAAAAGACAAAAGATAACAAGTATTGACGAGGATGTGGAAAGAGGGGAATCCTTGTACATTGATGGTAAGATTGTAAATTGGTACAGCCCTTATCGAAAACAGAAAAATTCAAAATAGAACTACCATGTGATCTGGCATTCTCACTTCTGGGTATATATCCAAAGAAAATGAAAAGAGGATATTGAAAAGATGTCTGAACTCTCACATCTGTTGCAACGTTATTCACAATAGCCAAGATATGGAAACAACCTTGGTGTCTGTTGATGGATGAATGGATAAAGAAAAGGTAGTACACACACACACACACACACACACACACACACTGGAACACTATTCAGCCATAAAATAGGAGGAAATTCTGCCTTTTGTGACAACATGGATGAGGCTGGAGGACACTATGCTAAGTGAAATAAGACAGGCACAGAAAGCTAAGTACTGCACAACCTCACTTATATGTGGAATCTGAAATAGTAGAACACTTAGAAACATAAAGTAGGTTGCTGGGGGTTGGGAGAAAGGGAAAACGGGAAGATGTTGGCCGAAGGGTACAAAGTTTCAGTTACGCAAGATGAATAAATTCTGGAGATCTAATGTACAGCGTGGTGACTATAGTTAACAATACTGTATTGTAGACTTGAAATTTGCTAAGAGGGTAAATCTTAAGTATTCTCTACCACCCACCCCACACAAATGGTAACTACGGAGAACGCTTGATATGTTAATTAGCTTGATTGTGCTAATCATTTCACAATGCATACCTATATCAAAATATCAAGTTGTACACCTTAAATACATACAATTTTTATTTGTCAATTATATTTCTATAAAGCTGGAAAAAAAAAGAAATTCTGCACATCAATAAGACTGTACTTTTTCAGGGAGTTCTTACCATATCTATTATTATATAATATTTTAATAATCTGTCTTTGTGTATGTTTACTCCACTAATCTGTGAATGAACTCATTGTTGGCAAAGAATATAAATTATTCATCTTTATGTGAATAAATTCCTGCAGCATGGTAGATGCTCAATAAATGTTGTGTTGAATTCATGCATAAATGCTAGGGTAAACTTGACACTTCCAAGTACTATTGCTTTTAAGATTTCTGGACTATGTAAATCGCACATCCAAAATTTTATCATAGAAGCCCAATAATTTTACTTGGGGTTCCCATTTTCATAGCTACAGAAATGAGAAAGAATTTTCCCCTTGTAGAGTAATAACTTATTGTCCACTTGGTGTAGCAATAAATGTTATACTGAAAGGATAAGGGTTGCAGAACCAAGCACCTAATAAGAACTAAGGAAAAGGAGAATTAGGCAAAGTCGGGAAGAATGAAATCATAAAACTCTTAGGATGAAACAGTTTATTATTCACTAATGATTCACCTGGGAAATGGTAACTAATAAGTGACATGTATGTTATAAAGTGATTAGCATGCCGCTAGCTATGCTGTTAGCAAGCTGCATAGCATTGCAACGGCATAGCATTGGACCAATTATTTACCCTTAATTATTGGACCTTAGGTTCCACCTCTGAGCATTAAATATGTTGACCCTACAAGAGTTTAGGTCCCATCTGTTATTATATGCCATGGTTACACGTTTCTTTTCATAATATATCCATTTCCCAAATATTAGAAACAGGTATCCCACTCAGTTTCAATGACTCAGTAATCCAGGAAAACATCAGTTTTATATGTATTGAAAGTGACATCTACAAATTGATTGCACCCCAATAATTCAGGGCTAAGATTTATGGAGATGAGATGTCTTTAAGAATAATGATATATAATCATAATTCCAGACAGTTTCGTGACAGGGAAATTGAAACACAAATAATATAAATGTAGTGCTTCTGACAGGGATCACTTGTTTCCTGAATGAGCATTCCGGCACATGGAGAGACGAGGCAGAGAAGCACGCTGGGGTTCAAAGAATTTTAATTGCAGGGTCTAGGAAGATTATCTGATACTATCTATGAATCCAAAGTGCTTACCCTTGGGCAGTGTGCTGTGGTAGATAAGTCTGAGTTCAGAATCAGAAGGGAATGGACTTAAAATTCAGCTCTGCCATGAGCAGCTAAACTTTAAGGAATTTACTCAATTTCCCTGCATCTTAATTTCTTCTTCTATAAAGTGGGTATCATAATACCTACATTATCTAGTTTTATAACAAATAAAACACCCTAAGTAAAGTGATACAGGGTAGGTACTTAAAAAGGGCCTTTCAGCTTCAGTTCTATTTTTTCACTGACCTTAAAATCCACTTTGAAATTCACAGCACTGATACATGAAAACAACCCACTTATTTAATAATTCAGGAACTATTTACTGAAAGTTCTTTTTACATCAGATAATTTTTTAAATGTTAGAGATACACTGGTTTCTCTAGACAGACATGATTCTTGCCTTCATAGAGTTTACAGTTTACATTCTAGTAGGGAAGAAACACAAAACATAGAACAAAATACCATTATAGCTATAATATAATAATATATAATTTTATTATAATAATATAATAATATAGTTATTGTAATAACTGCTCTGAAAGAGGCAAATAGAAATTACGGGAAAATAGTGACATATTGCGTTATAGGGATCAGAAGATAAATCTATTGTATTAAAAGAGGAAAACTATATCAACTTAAGTTAAAAGAAAAGTAATAACTGATCACAGTAAATTCAGGAGGATGTGCTCAAGTCAGCAAGATGTTGTGGAGAAACAGGATAGCACGCAAACGAGGTAAATAGTGATTTTATCAGAAGTTGAGGAATTGTGATGTAGGTAGTTTCGCTTTGGAAGAAGTCCAGAGCTGGATTTGGGAAAGAAAGAAAAGATGAGGTCATCATGGATTGTAATCTGGATTTCATGTAAAAAGTTTCTGTAGCAAGCCTGATCGCTCCAGAACTTTTGGGTACCGAAATTCTGCTGTATCTTTCATGACTTGGTCAAAGCGAGTAAGTGAGGTCTTTGTGAATCATGTTCCTCACCTATTATGTCTAATACTACTATTCTGTGCCAGGAAAATTGAGAGGGAGCAAGACAGTTCATTAGACAGTAAAACATGAGGTGTGAGGAAGAACTAGCAGCATGAGGAGTAAGGGGGCTTCTAGGTAACTGTGGGCAAGGTAATGTATCTAAGCTGTCAGATTTCTGTGCATAGGGCTACTTGATCATAGTAGTCTCTCAGTACCCTTTTAATGTCTGTGAGGTTTGCAATGATATTCCCTCTTTGCTTCCTGATATTATTAATTTTTGTCCTCTCCCTCTTTTTCTTTGTCTTGCTAGACGTTTATCAATTTTATTTCTCTTTTCAAAGAATCAGCTTGTGGGTTTCACTGATATTCACTATCGTTTTTCTGTTTTCAAATTCATTGACTGCTGCTCTTACTGTTATTATTCTCTCTCTCCCTCTTGATTTGGGTTTATTTTGATGTTGTTTTTCTTGTTTCTTAAGGTAGAAGCTTAGATTATGCGTTGAGATCTGTCTTCTACTCTAATATTAGCATTAAATGTTATAAATTTCTTACACACACTGCTTTAACTATATTTCAAAAATTTTGATATCTTGTATTTTCATTTTCCTTCAGTTCAAAACATTTTCTAATTTATCTTGAGACATTCTTTGACCATGCATTGTTTAAAAGTATATTGTTTAATATTTAAATCTTCGGGTATTTTTCTGTTGCTTTCGTGTTATTGATTTCTAGTTTAATTCTATTGTAGCCAGAGAACGTACCCTGCATGATTTCAATTCTTTTAAGTTGTAAGGTTTGTCTCGTCACTCAGGAGAGCAAACCAAAGGTTTGTTTCATGATTTATCTTGATGACTGTTCAATGTGCACCTGAAGAGAATATGTGTTCTGCTCTGGTTAGGTGTGCTCTTCTATAAATGGCAATTAGATACACTTGCTAGATGGTATTTTCTCAGCTCTTCTACCTGCTTGTTGATTTATTGTTTACTAGTTATATTTACTTCTGAAAGAGGAGGGTTGAGGCCTCCAGCCATGATTGTGGATTTAGCTATTTCTCCTTTCAGTTCTGTCAGATTTTGCTTCATGTATTTTGAAATTCTGTTGTTAAATGCATGAAAATTCTTTATTGAGAAATAGGATTTGCATTATAGCAAGAAGATTATTAGAAAAAGTGGATAATAAGTAGGGGATTTATATTTTTTTTGCAAGAAAATATATACATATAATATTTACTAGAGATGAAAAGCTGACAGTTTTTGGAAATACAGTTATAGAAATAACCAAATTATAACCTCTGGAACCATCCAAATCTGTGCAAAGTCTGATCTCTTTTCCGTATGTCATGAAGATTCATATAACATCTTCTAAGCGTTACAAAGAAACAGTCTTAACTAACTTTACCATGTGGAGAAGATAATTACAGTTTAAAAAAATGATTCTTTGCAAACTAGATTATAAATGAAAATGTCATGAACTCAGAACTCAGCACTAAGTAGCTTTCTTTGCAAACTATTAAAATTAGAAGAAATGCCTTTTTCCATTTTAGAAAATGAATGTTCTGGGTGAATTCTGGTTTTTCATATTAAAAAGCTTAGAAGTCACCACTCCATCCTAATAACATGTAAAAAGCTAAAGAGACTGAAAAATCAACAACTCTTCTTGGATAGGTAAGAGAGAGGAGGACACAGGGCAAACAGCTGCCCCTGAGATTGGAGAGACAGACAAGCAGATATGGGGAGTCATGGCTTCCTGGAGCAGAGACTCATGAACAGTACCCAGTGCCAGGGTAGGAAAAACTGAAACAGGGAACTGTAATAGATGAATTACTGCAGGTTCAATGTGGGCAACGGTGAGAGTTAAAAAGTCCAGGGGGACCCAGTCATAGGGTGGTTCCCACAATATTGTAAGATTTACCTCCAGGAACTCAACTAGTTTCCCACAGTAAATATCAGAGAAAAATCTCCTTGTGTTTCTGGTAAAGGGAGGGGAAAAGAAACCATTTTGAAATGCTCCAGAGAATTCTGTTCTTGGTAAAGTCTGCCCTCAGGAAAAACTAGTTAACCAGAGCCTAACCTACTGGGGTATTATCAGATCCTAACTGACCTGGGGGAAGGGAAATACCCAACTCCAGCCCAGTGTAGCCATCATGTCCCACTTTAGGGAGGAGGAAAAACACCCTGAGAAACACTTGTAAAGTTCACAGTCCAGAGGTACAGGCTCGCTAAAAGATTGAGACCTAATCACAGGCCTATAGAACATATTCCTTCCTCTACGCTTCGTTGTTGCATTACCAAAGGCCTATTTACAGCATTTCCTTTACCCAGTGTATCATGTCTGGTTATCAAGAAAAAATTACAAGGCATACGAAAAATAAAAAACCCAATTTGAAGGGACAGAGCAAGCATCAGACACAAACACGGCAGGGATGCTGGATTTATCATTCTGGGAATTTAAAGCAACTGTAATTAATACACTAAGAGTTCTAATGGATAAAGTAGACAGCCAGCAAGAACAGGTTGGCAATGTAAATAGAAAGACGGAACTCCTAAGAAAGAACCAAAAGGAAATTATAGGCATCAAAAATATTATAACAGAAAAGAAGAATGCCTTTGATAAGTTTATTGGTAGATTGGACATGGCTGATAAAAGAATCTCTGAGCTAGAGGATACATCGATGGAATGTTCAAAAACCACAAAGCAAAGAGGACAAATGCGACAAACCAGAAAAGAATATCCAAAGACTATGGGACAACTACAAAGAATGTAACATACTTGTAATGGAAAAACCAGAGGAGAAGAAACAGATAAAGGAACAGATGAAGTACGTGAAATAATAATGGCCGAGAATTTCCTCAAATTAATATCAGACATAAAACCAGAGATCCAGGAAACTGAGAGAACAGCAAGCAGGATAAATGCCAAAAGAAACCAGGCCTAAGCATATTGTTTTCAAACTACAGGACATTAAAGATAAAGAAAAAAATCCTGAAAGAAGCCAGAGGATGAAAACTCCTTACCTATAGAAGAGCAAAGATAAGAATTACATCTGACTTCTCAGAAACCGTGTAGGGAAGAAGAGAGTGGAATGAATATTTAAAGTGTTGGGAGAAAGAAACCACCAACCTAGAATTCTGTGCCCTGCAAAATTATCCTTCTAAAGTGAAGGAGAAATAAAGACTTGCTCAAGCAAACAAGAGTTGAGGAAATTTGTTGTCAGTAGACCTGCCTTGCAAGAAATGTTAAAAGTTCTTTAGAGAAGGAGAATAACGTAGGTCAGAAACTCAGATCTACGTAAACTAAGGCGGGGCATCAGTCAAGGAATATGTGAAGGCATAATGAAAATTTTTATTTTTCTTATTCTTTAATTGATCTAACAGATAACATTTTGTTGCAAATAATAATACCAGGAATGTATTTGATTACGTATGCTTATATATAAGAGAAAGGAATGACAGCAATGATACAAGGCATGGGAAGAATTAGGAATGGTTTGTTATTATAAGGTACTCACGCTACCTATAAAGTGGTAGAGTGTTATTTGAAAGTGGACTTAGATTAGCTGTAACGGTATATTTCAAACTCTAGGGAAACTACTAAAAAAAAGTGAAAAAAGAAGTATAACTGATATACTAAAAAAGGAGAGAAAATGGAATCACATAAAATGCCTAATTAAAACCACAAAAGGCAGCAAAAGAGTGGAAGACAAAAATAGGAACAAAGAACAAGGGAAACAATAGATAGCAATAATAAATATAGTAGATATTAATCTAATTATGTTAATAATCACTTAGAATGTCAATGGTCTAAACGCATCGATTAAAAGACAGAGATTGTCAGGGTGGATCAAAAAAAAAATGACCCAACTATATATTGTCTGCAAGAAACCCACTTTAAATACAAAGACCTATATAGATTCAGAGTGAGTAGATAGAGACAAATATATCATGCTAACACTAATCAAAAGAAAGCAAAAGTAGCTGTATCAATTTCAGATAGAACAGACTTCAAAGCAAAGAAAGTTATCAGGGATAAAGAAGGGCATTACGTAATGATAAAGGGGTCAATTCTCCAAAAAGACATAACAATCTTTAACGTGTATATGCCTAACAACAGAGTGTCTACCTACAGAAGCAAAAAAACGGTACAACGGTGAGGAGAAATAGATGTATCCGATACTAGAGTTGGAGACTTCAACTCCCGTCTATCAGAAATGGACAGATCTAGCAGGCAGAAAATCAGTAAGGATATAGTGAACTCAACAACACCATCAATCAAGTAGATGTAATTAACATCTATAGAACTACTTCATCCAACAAGGGCAGAATACACATTCTTCTCAAGCTCACATGCAACATTCACTGACATAGACCACATTCTGGGCCATAAAACACACCTTAACAAATTTAAAAGAAGAGAAATCATACAGTGATTCAGATCACAATGGAATTAAACTAGAAATCAATAAGTGAGAGAGAATTGGAAAATTCCCAAATACGTGCAGATTAAACAACATACTTCTAAATAACACATGGGTCAAGGAGAAAAGTGTTTTGAATTGAATAAAAATGAAAACCTATCAAAATTTGTGGGATACAGTGAAAGCAGTGTGTACAGGGAAATTGATTGCATTGAATGCATATGTTAGAAAAAGAAGAAAGATCTAAAAATCAATGATCTAAGTTTCCATCTTAGGTAACTAGAAAAAGAAGAGCAAATTAAACCTGAAGTAAGCAGAAGAAAAGAAATAACTGCAAATAATAGTTGCAAATAACTGGATACAATTTAAATACCCTACTAGTTGAAAAGAAAAACAAACTTCTACTTGTCCTTATCTTTACAAAATAAAATATATTTAAATGTTTTTCATGCACTTGCAATTTTCATTCTTTAAAATTTAAATACTTGTAGATATTTGCGTATATGCTAAAATTAATTTGCCTGACCTTGGAAAACCAAAAATAAACTTGAACCTGGCTAGCAACTTTTGTTTTATTTTCATTATGCTATATACCGCTTTTTTTACCAAGAAATTTAACGTACCAATAAATTGTATTGACATTGCACCAATGTCCAATATTAGTAAAGTTTAAGTTCTATCTGCAAATTGTTAAATAGAAAGTAAACATTTTTAATGCCGTAGATTTGAATAATTTCTGCTGTACATTATGACTAATTTATGCTGTGGATAGGGTTTAAAGATCTCTCTTTTCTTATGATGTGTACATGGAGGTGAATAGACACGTATCCATCAATATTGTATTTGTAAAAAAGTTTGCCAATTCTCTTTAGAAATGTGATAGTGGAGCATAAGTACTTTAACATTCTACAGTGATTATAAATAAAAATTAACACATCTAAAATATTGCAGCCTTGTACATCTTTCAAGGTCAGCACAAACCATTGTCCTATGAAATTTCTCTGATCTTCTGTTGTTACAAGTACCAGTTAAAGCACCCAGAAAACACACACACACAAATGGGGAAATAAAGTAAGTAAGCGAGTAAATCAAATATTAAAATACTAAAGGGGTGCGATGAAGGAGTGAAAGAGTCATTTATTGTTGCAAAACTATCTGGTACAATCTTACACTAAATTGCTCTGAATTACAGGAATTAAACCCACAAAAACCAGATAGAAAGACTGAGAAACACACGAAGGAAAACACTCACCAAGTCATAGCATACGTAATACTAATACATACTCAAACCACTAAGTGTTCTACCCTTTTCTTAACTGCATTAGATTTCATTTGGAAATTATATAATGGTTTGCATAGTAATTTGTCTTTTCATTTGGTTATAAATTAGTTCTCAAATATACTATATACCTCTTAACGATGGTACTATTTCTAAATCTCTTTGGTATTTTCCAGAGTGTATTAGTGCACTGTGTAACAGCAAATATTCAGTATTTTTGGGTACATAGAGAGAGAACACTTAATTTTCTCAGTAATTCCTTCAGAAGCATAAGAATAAAGGGAGGTCACATTTAAGATAATGTTTACTTGTGAAGTTACCTTGAGATGCTGAGAGAGAATGTGAGATTAAACATAAAACTTTGAGAGATATATATTTGGCTAGATAAAATATACTTTTTAGATAACTTGATCAACTTTTCTAAGAGTTTGGATACAGGAATATGTTAATACAAGTTAAAGTACGAAATTAAATTTCTTGATCAAATCCCCACAAATATCTTGACAGCTAAAATAATCTTGAATTACCAACTGTGTCACTTCACATGGACAAATACTTTTTGTTATAGAATTTCTCTTATTTAAGAGGTTGCACATTAATTAATCAGATTAAAGAATTTCTCTGGTCACCTAATAATTTTATTAAGATATTGTTAATTTAATGTTGATGACTTTTTTATGAAAGTTTTTGTAATATACATTAGTACCATTTTTTCACTGTGCAAAATTAAGGAGCCGCAGTTTTTTCATAGAGAAAAAAGTTGAGTGTGTTGTTATTGTTGTTTGTTGTATTTTCTTTGGCATATCCAGCATATATATCAACTCAGATTGTATCTATACATTTATCTTATAAAAATAGTAATGGTCAAGAGCAGAATCATAGGTTATTGGCTTTTGCAGAGTAATTTCTGTGTTTCGGCTTAGCCACCATTGTTGAGAATATAGAAATGCAAAAACTCAGTTTGGGGATCACTCTGATTTCAGTTAAACAGAAATAGAAAACTTCTGACCAACTAGTCAGCAATAAGCTGCCTTTCTTTATCTTAAAACAGAGATTTTTAAAACTGAAATTTTTAAGTAGATTTTAGTTAGTTGGTTTCTTTAGTATGTTTGCCGAAGTCAAATCACAAAACTAGAGTTATGCGACAATTTCAAAGCTTATAGGAAACTTGGTTTTCAGTGGAGTGAAAGGATTGTTGTTACTTGCACAAAACCCATTTACCATTTGAAAATCAGTATCTCACTGTGTGAACAGAGGATGTGCTATGTGTGCCACAAATAGATATAGTATAACTTTTGTATGTTTACTGATGAACTATTTTTATGCAAAGAGAATCAATATATCTTCTGCCACTTAATTTATATAAAAATGTCATGCTATGACAGAACCAGATCCCTGCAAAGATAGTGATGTTTATGTTAAATTCCATAAACTTACATAAACATTATTCTTATTTTGCTTCTTCAAAGAGTAGAAGTATATCTACACGATATCCAAATATCTGAATAAAAACAGGAAATTCAATCCATTATAAATTCACTTTAGCTATGGAGACGCCAGACATCTGGATATCGCAATAACTAGAAGTTTAACGCTAAGAACTTTCCCATTGCTGGTATGGTTGTGTCAATAAAGATGAACCAAAAAATAGGTAGTTAGGAAATGTGCTAGGAAAAAAAAAAGAGAGAGAGAGAGAGAGCAAAGCCAGAAAAACAAAACCAAATATTCATGAATAGTAGTCCATGCTAAGGAAATCTGAAAGAACAAGCAAGAATTGGAATACTTTCATACACGCTGTGAAAGAGATCATGTTGTTAGTTGTCATGACAGTATAACAGTGCTAAATGGTGAGCAACAGGTGATCAGCCCTTTCCTGAATTGAAGGCTGGATCAATGTCATAGAAAGTTTTTGTATTTCTATTTTCGATTCAGAGAAATTAGTTTTCTTGGAGAGAGTGGTTGCACCCCCATGGGTCACTGAGATGGCTAATATAATCTAGACTTCCTTTATTATTTTTGGTCTTACCTGGCAGGTAAGGGAGGAGATAGTCTTTAATTTACAGCCAATTTTGCTTTTAATTACAAGCTCCTGACTTTTATCTTCCACCAAATTCTGCGTCCCCAAACTCTAGCATTGCTTTTCTTGGTCTTGATTGTTTCATTTTCTTGATCTGTTTCCAGAGTTTGAAAAGTACTAGTGTTGTGAGGACCTCTCGGCAAGTGTGGCATTAAGATTGCTTTAACACACACTCATACACACACACACAGAAAGGAGATGGAAGCGTGATATGAAGTGAAAGTAGATAATTGAGCACTTCCAAGTGCCTCCCAGATGCTTTATAAATCACCATTGAACAGAGGCAGTAGCTAAGATTTTGCAATAATTGTGTAGTTAAAAGCGTGTACTGGGCCGCCCCGGTGCCGAGTGGTTAAGTTCAGGCTCTTCACGTGGGCAGCCTAGGGTTTTGCTGGTTCGGATGCGGACATGGCACCACTCATCAGGCCACGCTGGGGTGGTGTCCCACATGCCACAACTAGAAGGACCCACGACTAAAATCTGCAACTATGTACTGGGAGAATTTGGGGAGAAAAAGCAGAAAAAATAAAAAAGAAGATTGGCAACAATTGTTAGCTCAGGGGCCAATCTTTAAAAAAATTAAAAAATTAAAAAAAATAAAAGCGTGTACTACAGAGTGAGACCTTTCAGGATAGGACGGATGAAGTAATTCCAGGGTGCCCAGAAGTAAAAAACTTGGAAAGAGAGGGGGAGTAAACGCCTTAAGAAGGAGGAATAAACAGAAGACAGTGTAGAGACCACCGTTTAGACAAATTGAGCTCCCATCCCTGTGATGAAATGTGTGAGCATCTAGTAAGCCGGATCCCTGGGGTGAAACAAGATAGTCTGCCAGCAACTCTCACGGTTCAAGGATTTCTTGAAGTTGGCAGAGATTGCAGTTATCTGAGATGGTTGGGGGGGCCACTTTCTTGCTTGTTCTGGTATCTGGCGTCTAGAGGGGCCCATTCTATGGGAAATGAGAGTAAATTTCCCATTTCAGATGCTTTTAGCACGGTGTCTTGATAAAGGCAATCTCCACCTTCAGTGGTCTTCTCCAGGGCCTTGGAAAACCACGAGGCTTAGATCACTATGTCGCATGCACTTCAAATATCCCATGAGTCTATGGAGAAGAAAGACGAATTCTGGGGCAAGATGAATAAAATTTGTTTGCCAAAGAATTTTTAGTATATGTATATCTCTATGTATAATACTTGATAAACTATATTCCAAGATGCACATTTGTTTCACATTTTAACCTTTGGAGTTGTAATATACCTTATTATTAATGTGCATGTTTAATGCAGTGGTGGTTTTGTTTTCCTCAGAAAAACTGTTAATTTGGAATCATGCAAATATAATATGTGTTAACGGTCACTAGCTAAGGGCATCCCCACTCCCAACCCTTTGCACAGAGTTGTTGAAGGTGAACAAAAAGAAACTTCTGCTGTTCTCCATAATGATGTCTAAAGTGTGGATTTTGCTGAATTCAGGCAGTGAATGATTGCTCTTTTTCCACTGTTTCTCAGGAAAAAAAGACTGTCTTGAGTTTATAGGGAAAGACTAAGAGTTCAGGAGAGAAGGAGTGATGGGTTCATTGAGTCAAGAGTTTCTCATTAGGAGGACAGTCCCACTCCTCATTGGGTCCCTCATTCTCCTTAATTATGTTGCTGTAGACTGACTTCCTCTGATTTGGATCTGAACTAATGGGATCACTGTGTGTGTGGTGGATTACTGGGAGGGTGGGTTGTTGCAGGGGGAGGAAGAGACTTCCTTAGATAAGGAGTTGTTATGAACGGGTAGTGGTCTCTAGGTGGAGTTGTGGTTTGGCCAATGGATATTTGAAGGAGGAGTGGTTGAGATGGGAAAAGACCAGTGACAAGGAAACAAGTCTAGGACTGTGTGTGCCTTATGAAAGATTTAACGTTTTAATACTTTTTCCCCTCACTTATTGAGATAATCTTTTACTTGGCTGCATTTATATTTCACTTTAATTGCATCTCTTCAGCAAAGTCTCATTTATACCGGTTCACACATGGATTGTGGGGTTGGAAGGAATCAAAACATGATGTAGGGGAGGCAGGTATGTCCTGTCCCACATTTAGCAAATCTTTCGACATTGGGTGTGGAATTGTGGTAGAAATGCCCTAGTTAGGCTGCTTCAGGACCCCGAATTAGTGACTAACAATGAAGTCAACATCGGTCAAAGTGAAACTGAGAATCTTCAAAAGATGAGATTTCAAGAAGCAGATGACGAGACCATTTTCAGATAGATGCAAGAAGAGATTTTAGGACCGAGGCACCAGCCAGTCTTCTCTGGGAGTCCACTGATACATCATTTTGCCATAGACTGTTCTTGCTTTACGGTTGTTTTCTTCTTTCATTCAGAATCCATAGATTTTTTTTGAAAGCTCCAAATTGTCTTAATAACGACTCCTGTAATGCTGCTAGCTCTGGATTCAGGGGAGGGAGCAGCAGGAGAAAGAGGGAGAGGAGAAGGCAGCAGAGTGGTTTATGATTACTGATGAGTGACTGTAGTGGGAGACCATATTAGGCCCTCCTAGCCAGAAAGGTCTTCAGAAAATAGCACTCCAGTGACAGGTTAGGCAAATGAGATTCAAAGAAATTGAGACATACTTGAAAATACATTGGTGGAGCACTCGACTTTCTGACCCCTAGAAATATTCACATTTTGACAACTATCCTATCATTGCCCATCCATAAGCATTAACCATTTTTATCTAATAATTTCATCAGTTTCTGTAAAGGCATTTTACCTGGCAACATTTTGTTAGGCTGTTTTACTCCTTCTGGGTGCCCAGGGGTGATAAATATACAATATTTAGTCTGGCCTGTTTTTCAGTCAGGTTTATTAGATTTCTTCATGTACCTGATATTTTAAAATGTTACTTAAAATACCTCAGATTGGTTATCTTCATTTCGATTTATTCAATTATTCTACTAATAATGCTAAAAGACAAATTTTCTATCAATTTGGAGACTTAAGATATCAAAACTCTATTCTTTAGTATATGGAATCTCACCTGTGACCAATTTAACTTAAAAAACCCAAGAACCTCTAGCCTGAGATTCATGTATCTAGTATGAAAAATCTTCCCACATGGTTCTGATGCACAAACAGGAGAGAAAATGGCTGATTTACTAAATTATAAGGGACAAATTAAAGACGTTCTAACAAAAAGACAACTAACTTCCCAACGGTTAAACTACTGATATTTTAGACTAGCACTTTATGTTAGAGGAAAAACATCTCTACTTAGAAAACGTAAAATGTCCTGATATTTTGGCTCTTTAAATTATTCTAACCTGAAAAGCTTAAAGTGTTTAATCTTTACCGCGATTCTGTGCTAAAGAAAGAGATAATCAGAAGAACAGACAGGTCAAATGAGCCACAGGCCTGAGAGTTTTCTGCCTCTAAATTCAGTATTTGTCCAGTACTTGTTTTCGCATAAAGAAAATATTTGTTGGTGTTGCTGTTAGTGTGTGTGTGTGTGTGTGTGTGTTTCTTCTGCTGTTAGTTTATTTGGAATCACTTAAAATCATGCAACCTCTAGGAAATTCTGAGATCTCTTTCAAAATTGACGTGATGTGCTTAAGTCATTAAATTTTGGTTTTTCTTTTCAGGCTTCACTGTGACTATATTTAATTCTTAGGGACTCAGGGCATAAAGCAAATTCAGCCTTTAGGCTAAATCCAATTAGCAGCTGCCAGTCATGTATTTAACTTACAGTCTTTGAGTTTGTTAACTTCCTCGGACGATTGGTCACCTGAGCATAGTGCCGCTGTGGAAAGTCATTTGCTGTAATAGTGGCATTCATAGAAGCTGTCCCAGAGGTTGCAGAACAGAGACCCACAGACGAAATTAACATGCTCATGTCAAATGGTTTATTTAACCAATTTCCAAAATGTAGCAGGAAGCAAGTATTGGTGTAGGTTTATACACTGACAATAGTAGGATGCATCTGGAGTGGAAGGAGCTTACTACCTGAATCCTGTGTTACACAATGTTTGCATGCCCATCTCTCTCTCTCTCTCTGCCTCATCCGCCTGCTTTGCTGCCAGTGTAGTTACAAGGACCAGAGTTGAGGTTTAGAAAGGGCACTCACCAGATATAAGGTCCTCTGACCCGTCACTTGCTTGTTCGATTAGAGAGACGCAGGGGCAAGTATGCCTGGCCAATAGCTATAGATCACTGATGACTTGCTGAGCAGCCATGGATTTTATCTGTCAGTCTCTTGCAGGGGTCACATGGGACCAAAATGGGTGTCATCAGTGGGTGACAGTGTCACAATAGGGATCACATTACTGACAACTGGGAGTAATATGATCCATGATTTATGAATATTTAAGGTTTAGTCAGTCCTTCCATTCCTGTATATCTACAAGTTAACGCTCATTTGTTCCATCATTTTTATCTGTGTTCAGTATACACGGGCTGAATTTATTGTGTGTCTAACACACCTTACAGGCTAGCAACCTAGTAACTATACTTAGCAGACCTTGTACATTTCATCATGTCATTCGTTTATATCTTGTTCTCCATCAAAGGAAGAATTGAATATCTTTAAATAATACAGTAAACACCCATTAAAGCCTGCCTAGGGTTCGATAGTATATTTGCAGGATTTAGAAACATTGTATTTTTATTTCTAAAAAAGCACCTAGAAAGGGAAAGACAAAGCAGTCTGCTGTTTTCAACAATTATTTTAGATCAAAAACAGGGGTGGAGAAGTTGAAGGCTAACACACACAAAAAAGAAAACTATCTAGACATGATCTGTGTACAATTTCCTTCCTTCCTTCCTGTATATTCAAGAATGATTTATTTATGATATGTTAAATGATATGACAATTTATACTTGCTTTAGAACCCAGAATGTGGTCTTTTCTAGTGAATGTGCCATGTATACTGAAAATAAATATGTATTTTGAAGTTATTAGGTATAGTGTTGTCTAAATGTCAATTAAGTCAAAGTGGTTGATAGTTTTATTTTAGATAATCTATGTCTTAACTGATCTTTTGATCTGATAAAAGGGATGTTAAAATGTAATTGTGATTTTATCTATTTCTCCTTTTAATTCTCTCTCTTCAATTTTGATGCTCTGTTTTAAGGGGTATTTACATTTATGATTGTTATGTATTTCTGCTGTACTGATCGTTTTATTATTTTTAAATGTCCCTTATTATTTCTAGTAATACTATTTTTTTTCCTGAGGTCTATTTTAGCTAGTATTAAAATAGCTACTCCAGGCTTATGCTTACTGTCTACATAAAACATTTTTTTCATCTACTTACTGTCAACCAATCTGTGTCTCTATATTTAGAGGTCATTTTTTTTTTTTTTCCTGAGGAAGAGTTGCCCTGAGCTAACATCTGTGACCAATCATCCTTTGTTTCATATGTGAACCAATGTCACAGCATGGACACTGACCAGTGGTGTAGGTCCACACCCAGGAACCAAACCTGGGCCACAGAAGGAGAATGCATCTAACTTAACCACTAGGCCACTGGGGCTGGCCTTAAAGGTCAACTTTTTTGAAGGTATATAGTGTGGTTTTGCTCTTTTATTCATTCTGACCAACTTTTGCCCTTTAATTGGAGCGTTTAATTACATTTGTTACATTAACACTAAAAAATTACTGATGTGATTGGATATGTCTTGCTTTTATTGCTTACTTTTCATTTATCACTTCAGCTTTTTTTGTTGTTGTTATTCGTCCTTTCCTGCTTTATTTGGATTATTTGAGTTGGATATATGATATATGTCTTGCTTTAGCTATTGGACTTTTAGCCTTACCTATTTGCATTACTGTTTAAGTGGTTGCTCTAGCAATTATAATATAAATTCTTATCTTTTCCATCCACTTAAAATTACTGTTCTACCACTCCACATAAAATGTAGAAACTTTGCCCCCGTATAGTTCCCTTTACTGTCTGTCCTTATTCTACAGATGTTACCTACATCTATATACATATAAAACCCATAAGACTGTGTTATAATTTTTGCTATAATTTACAAATGTTGTAATTTGCATAATACAATGTTATAATTTTTTGAAAATTGAGGAGAAAGAATGTTTTATATTTATTTCAATGTTTACAATGTCTGATGCTGTTCATCCCTTCCTTGTGATCTGAGTTTCCCTCCGCTATAATTTCACTTTCACCTGAATAACTTCCTGTAGTATTTCATACGGTACAAGACTTCTGAAAAACAAATTCACTTGGTTTTCTTATTCTGAAATGTCTTTATTTGTCCTTCATTCTGGAAGAATTGCTTCACTTGAAATAGACTTCTGGATTGATAGTTCTGTCTTTTAGTATTTTGCAGACGTTTCTTCACTATCATCTGGACTCCTCTGCTTCTGATGCAGTCATTGGTTTTTGGTTCATTCATCCACGTATGTAATGTGTTATTTTCCTTTGACTACTTACAAGATTTTACCTTTATCTTTGCTTTCAGCAATTTGACTGTAATATGTCTAGACATGGTTTTCTTTGTATTTATTCTGCTTGGACTGTGCTGAGCATCTTTCATTTGTATATGTATGTCTTTCTCTAAATTGGGGAAAAAATTAACTAATAGTTTTTCAAAAAATTTTTTTCTCTCATCTCCTGTGACTCCAGTTACATTTATGATTAACTTCTGATATTGGCCTATGGGTTCTTAAGGTTCTTCTAATTTCTTAACACTTGTTTCCCCTCTGTGTTCTTTAGATTGGATCATTTATACTGTTTTATATTCAAATTGAGTGAGTCATTCCTCTGTTATTGTATTTTTCAGTTATAGAGTTTCCATTTAGATCTTGTTATAGTTTCTTTTTCTCTGCTGTGGTTTCCTGTTTGTTCATTAATTGCAAACACATTTTCTTTTACTTCATTGAGCATAGTTACAAATAGCAAGTTTAAATCTTTGTCTGTTCCCTTCAGTATCTTGGCCATCATTGGATGGGTTTTGATTGATTGTCCTTTTATTAAGGATTGGTCCAATGTTCCTGTTTCTTTGTATATTTCGTCTTTTGGATTTTTATCCTGGACATTTTAAATTTTATGTTGTAGAGATTCTATATTCTTTTATATCCTTCTGAAGAGAGTTGGCTTTTATTTAGTTTGTTTGTATTAGCAGGCAATTTTCTTCATCAGAGAAAAACTGTAAACTGTCTTGTGCTGCAGCTGAAATTTCAGTCCAGTTCTTCTATCTTTAGCTATACCATTTTGTGCCTGGCATATACTTGTGTAGATCAAATATCAGTCAGAGATTGGGCAGAGTTTATACAAAAAAAAATTAGGGCTCCCCTGCTCTGTCTCTCTTTTTCTATTGGACCCCTCCTCCTCACATTCTGGAGACTGAAGTTGCCTCAAACTCTGTTCTCTGAAGGACTGCATGTTTTCCATTGGCATTTCATCTAACATACAAGGAGCCAACTATATCTTTTCCTCAGTGTAAAAGTCTTAAAAACAGGAAACTCACACCATGCTTTACTTTTTCCCAAGTTTTGACTTCCTTCTAGAATTAGTCTGCTTTTTTGTTTTGTTTTGTTTTTTGTTGAGGAAGATTAGCCCTAAGCTAACATCTGCTGCCAATCCTTCTCTTTTTGTTGAGGAAGAATACCCCTGATCCCACATCTGTGCCCATCTTCCTCCACTTTATATGTGGGACACCTGCCACAGCATGGCTTGCCAAGCAGTGCCATGTCCGCACCTGGGATCCGAACTGGTGAACCCCAGGCCACTGAAGTGGAACGTGTGAACTGAACCACTGTGCCACTGGGCTGGCCCTGTCTGCTTTTTTTTTAATTCTATAATGCTTTTAGGTAGTTGTCCATTAATGTCTTCTAGAATTTACAGTGGTTATCTCTAGGAGAGTAAGTTTGATAGCAGCTTCTTCAGGCATATTGGAAGTAATACTTAAGATTTTATACCTCGTTCTTATGGATAGTTTCTCCAACTCCAAGGAAAATACCTATTGAAAACTCAAATATTTTTGTTAATTATAGATTCCAAAGTATAAAGCTATGAATATTATAAATACATTATTTAATTATTACTGAGTGAAAGCAAGTGTATTCAACCCTGGATATATAAAACTAACAATGTAATCAACATAAATTAGGAAACAGAATGAGAAGAATAAAGATATGGAAGTTCTGTAGAAACAGAATATCTTCATAATACAAAAATAAACACCTAGCAAAGGACATTCAATCAATGTAAAGAAGAAATCAGTTGGTTTCAAATAGATTGCCTTCTATTTGAATGGACTGGATTCCATAAAATTGGGATGCTGAGTGATGGTATTGATAAAGTAAAAAAGGATTTTTTTTCCTTTCTCGACAAGAAAAAAGAAAGGCAATGATAAAATCCATGAAAAGAAACTCCATATAATCTTATTTTTACATGAAGCTCCTCAACATATGGTTTAATTTTGAAAAACTTCTGGAATGTAAGAAATTTTGAATACGTTTTGTCTGTATATTAAGAACAGTTTCATTTGAAAAGAAAAATTGTTGTGATATTCAACCCATCAACAAATTAATTCCTGGCTTATTATCTAATTTTTTGTGTATGATATTTATATAGCCCTAGTAACATAAACCCTGGATGTTTTCAACTTTCAGAATCGAGCTATAATTTTTAATAATAGAATTATTTATGGTTAAAAACAGGATGTTCTTAACTTTTGCAATGTACTAGTAGAAATATAGCTGAAAGAAGAAGCAAGGAGAAAGAGAAAAGGAGGGGTGGAAGGCAAGATAGGAATGTTTGTAACTTCATGTAATATCATGAGGATTAAGAGATACTTAAGAGAACTTGCAACAGTTGATGCAATAATAAACTGAGATTAACATATTTATATATCCAAAATAATCATTAGAAGAACAAAATAGTGACTCACCAAAATTGGGAAGAAGAAATATGGGATATTGGTAATCTAAGACTCATCTTTCAAAGCAGAGATTCAGTAAATAATTTCTCAAATTTATATAGTCAGAAAATAGTGTCATAACAATACTTTTTAGAGTCAAAAATGTATCCAAGAGCAGCTAAAAATCTGAAAAAGTTAAAAGTAGTGATTGTTAGAAAGCAAACACAGGGTGTGAAGTTCCTTAAGCATGAAGAGTAATGCTTGGCATTGCTCCTTTATATTATGAACACTTAGGTTTTATTTTATTTTTTAAAATCTATTTATATTAAAAAATAAGAAATGATGTGGTTTAAAATTATGTAAGGAAATGGTAATGTAAATATGACTGCAAATACTACTTTTAGTTTACAGTAGTTGACCAGGATCTGCCACGGAGTTCCCCATGCAATTATCACATTTGTTTGTCTGTTTGTTTGTTTTTGGCAAATTACCAGCATAAATTTGGTATAGATATTGCTTTTGGAAGAATCATAGCTCATGAAGCAGCCAAATGGGATTTAAATCATATAACCTAATTTCTTTTTTCTCTTTCCATTGTGTTTAGTGTTCATTAATTAATTTCCATACCTAGCAAAAACTAGTGGAATTTTGGAATCAGACAAACCGTTTTTTAATCTTGGTTCAACCAATTATTAGTTGCGTTTTTTAGATAATTTTTCTGATTCTCAATATTCCCATTTATCAAAAAGGCTCTCTTCTGAACTTCACAGGAATTTTATCAGTATTAACCAAAATAATATACGCAAACTATTTGGCAGAGTGTAGATCCACATATATTCCATCCTTTCTCCTATACCTAAATCTTTTCTTCTAAACGTTTATTCCCCGAAGAAGCACAGATTAGTTTCATTTGACGCAATATGCTGGTCATAGAAAATATTTTAATACTGCTGGAATTTCTAGGCTTTGTTGAAGTCAATTCACATTTCTGACCTAAAAGCATATGATTCAAAGGAATGAATTATCCAAAGCAAATCATTATGCCGAGTTATACTCTAACTTCTTCCAGCATTGATTGTTAGTTTGTACTTTAATGAGATTACATTGTTTTTATGTTTGAGTTATGCTCATTAATTAAATTTCAACTGTATAATAAAAACGACTTTGTATTTGAGAGCAAATGCAATCATAAAACATTTTTATGCTTAAATAGAAGTAGAAAAATTACAAAAAATATGCATTTTGGATTTTCCACCATTGTATCTGATGGTCTGTGTCTTTTCTGGTCTAGTGAGTTTTTACTGGGATTCTTCTAAATATTATTTGTAACTACTTCAATAATATCATTAGTTGGGATAACCCAACTATTTTGCTGAAAGTAAGGGTTATTAAAAGTATTTGGTTCTCTTGATCCAGTTTCCTTTTTTCCTATTTTCGTTTCTCTTGTAAAGCAGCTTAGAGTAAACATGACAGCCATGTCAAGTGCTTTGATCTCAGATTTGGTTTAGGCAGGCTGAAGACGAATATTTTCCACTAAGCTTCCTAAGAAGCTCTAAACTGCTTGCCCAATTAGGAGGCACAGACAGAATAGAGGACTCTTAGAGCCAATGCAGAAATTTATGTTTTCGACTTAACCATGTAGGGGCTTATCCTGTAAACATAATAAGATCGTTGGTGGCCAAATATATTAGTAATTAAAAATATTACCTAGTACTTTGAAGTTCCATCTTGAATCATCTAGAAAGAAAGAAAAAGAAATACAAATATCCTATTTATATAGGTAATAGGTACCTGTGTTTCACAAAATAAAAACATAAACACACAGTCCAAACTTATTCGTTGTTTTTTTCCTGTGTTGGAGCCTGACAACCTTTTGATTAAACGGATACTTGTCTGGTCAAGATAGGATAAATCCTAGTCACTAAAATTGATTGTGGTGAATCAGAAGTAGCTAGCAAACTCAAAGCTTAAAATGGCATTGATCTCTGCTCACCCTTTTGTCTATTTGACCGTGAAATTGGAAGTGGTCAACTCTTCAAGCTATGAACATTGGCATACAAACACTTTTTTTTTTTTTTTTAAAGAACTCAGGAACCATTTAAATCTTATATTTCCAGTTCAAGTCAAGGAACTGTTTCCCTTTATCACTAGTAGCTGTAAAGTAACACGTGAATAGAGTTAAAGGTAATCTGGGAAAACTCACTTTTCACTAGATTAATCTGAATTTTCAGTTATGATGAAAATTATCTTTGGAAAGAAAGTATTTAATATTGACCTGTTTTTGTGATACAAGTCACCTTTTGTAGCCCAAATAAACTATTTACATGAAGCTAATGATATTCCTAAACATGCACACTTTGAATAAAGTAATACTATGCGTTTCAAAGTAATAAAGGAGAGATTTTGCTAAACAGCAAAGTAATTATAAATAATTTTTAATAACTTAACTTTGAGTTGAATTCACTAGCTCCCCATTCTTAAAGAGTTTCACTACTAGCTACTTGTTGCCTTAATCCAAATAAGGAAGATGAAGATTGGTGGGAGATGCGAAGCAATCCTCTCCAGAGAAATTGAAAAGAGGCTTGGGACTTAGAGAGGGTAGGAATGGCAGGAAGTGTGGGTCAGACACAGGAGTAAAAAGGGGGATTACTGAAAGTTTATATGCACAAGAATCAAGGAGTAAAAAGGGGGATTACTGAAAGTTTATATGCACAAGAATCAAATTCTAGCCACCCCATCTCGGCCCCATGCATGAATAACACCAGTGACATTTCTATCTACTGAGCAAAATATTGGAAATTTTTCCTCTAAAGAAAATAAAAAGCCAGAAAGAAAGCATCTTCATGTGTTGCCATTTTGGGGTCCAAAAATAAAAATATGTAACTTCTACCCACTCATTTTAAAGGTTAAAAATACAGGATTGGGTAAAGACAAACCTGGAAAATACAAACACAAAAAAGACAATGATTAATATTAATATTAGATAAAGTGTACTTTAAAATTAAAAGCATTACATAGATAAAGATAGTCTGTGAAAAGGATATAACAGTCATAAATCTGTATATAATAGCTAACAAGACAATTAAACACATAAAGTTTCAACCCCACTGGGGTATTGCCAGTAGCATTGCTCCAAGTGAACAAACTGTGTTTTCCAGCTTCCCTTGAAGGCATTGGTGGGATGTAAGCAGAAATATTTAGGTGGAGTTTCAGGGAAAATTCTTTAAAGTGGACCTACTCAGATGACATGTACCTTCGAAAACCATTTCTTTAAACCTTCTTCCTGTCTGGAATGTGGATGCGATGGCTAGACCTCCAGCAGCTATTTGTGAAAATGAGGTGACTCACAGGTCACCCTGAGAAGAACAAGATGGCTGTGGTGATTCCACAGGAGATTAAAGCCATCTGCTAAAAATTGCAAAATAGAAAGATAGAAGGTACTAGATTTTCCACTGATACATGGAACACCTGTGCCTGTCAGATTGCGGGTTTGTGAGAAAAAATAAATCTCCATCTTGTTCAAGTCTCTGTTATTTTAGCTATTACTAGAAGCCTAATATAATTTTAACTGATACTAAAGGAGAAGTTGATAAAAGTAAACTATAGCAGGAGATTCTAAAAGCTCTCTCAAATATGAACAGATACTGTTCAAACTCACAGAAATAAGTAATTATCTAGAAATTCTGAAAAAAATTAGCTTGATTTGATATATATACATTTCACTCCGCAGCAATAAATGTGTATATATTGTTAATGAACACAGCTTGATCAGCAGGACTTTTATTTTTAATTATACTCAAATTACGAAATTTATTTGACGTGTAATTTGGAAATATTTCTGTATGCCATAGGACCTACACAGAGGACACATAGGAGATTTTGTTTTTAATTTAAATTTACAGGACACTAGGTGTTGTCTGTTTGCTAGTAAATGTGTTACTAAGTCTTTAAGCTGTAACTGGTACTGACTTTTCAGTTGTAGGTCATGATACATTTCAAGTGGTATTATATCAACCATTTTGCAATAAAACACAATACCCCCCAAATCAGATCTCAAACTCTTATAGTTTATGGTAAAGCAGATTCTCTTGGGTTTTGATATGGGGCTCAAGTTAGAGAGGGTTTTGTATGACATATTTAAAGATCATTGTATTATATGGTGTTAGGAGAGGACATGTGCAAAAATGATGGTACCTAAGTTGCTTTTAGCATTCATAATCTTAGATGAACTGTATAGAAGATGTATTTTTTCTTTGTCCTTTTGGTTCTTCTTTTTAATCTGATTTTCATATAGATTTGCGTCTCATTGTATTCTAAATATAATGTAATTCAAAAGATGTCTAGGGGTTGATAACCAGGCATACATGAAAAGATGGAATGCATTAAGCAGTGTGAACGCACGTATTCATAATAGCTGTCTAACTAATGTTTTTTCCCTTCAGTAGACTAAGTCATACTGTATATTTTCCATCCAACTGAAATATTATAAATCACTTTTTAATATCTTTTTATCTGAACAAGAAAAAATCATTTGTATTACAGACATGTAAATTTAACTTAAGACTACAATACCTAGTTTGAGGCTTGATACTGTGGCCATAAATCATATACAATAACATTGTAAATGAGATAACTGTAACATTATATTCTCTGGGCAAGGTTAATAGATTCAGTTCAAGTCTAGCAAGAAATTGTAGCTGACATTTTCCCATTTCTTTCAGAAAAGCCTTTATAAATCCTCAACTTCTAAATTGGACTGGATTAGGTCCCAGTGGAGAAAATCCTAGATTTAGTGTTTTTAATTTCCTAAGTTACTGAGTAGGAACCAACTTTATAACTGTAGTCAAATATGGCTTGGGGACTTTAACAGTCAGGTTATTTTTGTTATTCCCATCCAATTCCAATCATAAAAGTAATCGCATTAATAATGACAAAGGAAAAATGATGGTAAAAGGAATGGTAGTCTAAATTTTTAAAAAGCCTGTCAATTTGGTTAACCTGGGTTAACAGTGAAAAGAAATATAAATAAGAGTTTTATTCAAGCCTTCCCTGGGTGACTAGACAAAACCCAGCAGGTCTACTGCTTTCATTTTCAACTCACAGCTCTTTACCCTGGTAACAGAATATTTACATTCTACTGTGCCCTGTTTCTTGCTGCTGTCACACTCTCCTCTGAGAAGTGGCACAATGGATGACCTTAATCTCTTTCTATGGGGGGAAGAAGTGTCTGCACCAGGATGCCTGAAGGTCCAGAAAGCTCAGCTACCTAATTGGGCCTGTGCAGGGAGAATTTTTCCAAATGCCGTGTTGTCATTGGGCATTGGTTACAAGATCTTCAGGACACTGTTTCCTGATATAGGTAATAACTGAATGATCTGCAAGTTCGGGGGGAGATTGTTGTGTAGGAGAACTCCTCACAATGAGACGTTTCCTCTCCTTTCTATTTGTCAAGACCCTGATTTAATTTCTTATCCCCAGATACCAAGATTATTTACTGGTGCCTTTCCTGCTAAAAGTTTCTGTGGATTACATTTTACTCTGCACATCCTTGTTGGATTGTTCTTCCTGGGATTCCATTTCATCCTTTCATTCTGCTGCCCAAGTCCTACCAGGCCTCCTTGTCTTTCAGGGACCAGAAACATGTTTTTCTGACTTTCTTCTCAGGCCTTCTCACAATGGGCCCAATTTTTCTATCTGAATTTTTGTCTTCTTTCTGTTTTCTATTTATACTGGACTCATTTCCTGTCTTTATTCCTGCTCTTCTCCTTCACTTGGATATCCACCAAATCCAAGGGAAACCCCAGGCTATGCCATGGGGAGTACGTACAATTCACACGTGACTCAAAACCCAGTTGAAAAGTCACCTGACCCCCGAGACTTGCCGTGGCTAATTCCAGTCTACGCTGACCTTCTCTTTATTTTGAATTTCCTGGAGACTTACAACAATACTATATATCACATTTAATTTCCTTTAAGTAGTATTCTGATTGTTCCTTGAGGATTATTCACATTTCCTCAACTAGACTCCAAGTTACTTCAGGTCAAGAATCATACCTTTCACCTCTCTTACATTCCCTGCAGATTCAGTGAAGTTCTAGGTGTATAGTAACTGAAGTTGAATATAAGCTAATTTTTTAGGAGGGTGCAAGACTTCTTCTTAAAGGCTTAGCAGTTCTGGACATTTTTCAGCTGGAATATCTTTTCCCCTTGTCTGCTGTAATGAGGTTGTGTGTTAATATAATAAATCTTCCACTTGTTATTTAACTGATTGAATTACTGTTAAAACTGCTTGAAACACTATTATCTTGTTCTTTTAGGGTGATTTAGGAATCAGAGTGGTGCTATCTTTGAACATCCTTGCCTCCTTAACCAGCAATAACCATCTCTCTGAGATGCACCTCTAGCTCTGTGCGTAAGGAAATGTGTATTCTCTGAGTCTTTCGTATTGTGTGCTCTCTTACATTTGACAACCCAAATGCTGCCTGGTTTAAATTCACAGCTCCTAAAGGGTAGAGATTATTTAGTCATAACTTTTTCTACTTTGCAATTCAAACAACACATATAACAAATGTGGGTATTTAATGTTTAAACCTCTGATGCAGGCATTCTTATATTGTAATTAGATGTAACATGATGCCCTGAGGCTCCTGGCACTTACTCTCATAAAAAGATTGGCTAAGAATGAAGGATGATATTAACATCTGCTGTACAGAATAAAATATTACCATCCATCTTTCAAATATCAGGGTCATAAAGTAAGAAGGTTCGTGTCTGATAACACAAATTATACCTCACACTAGAGAGTTATAACTGTTTTTAAGCTTATAATTTCTAAATCCTTATCACAGATACAATCACTTGTCAAATGATAAACACATCTTACATGATTGGCTGAAACGTCTAGTAGGATCTGTTTTTAAATTTTATTTCTTGTTAAAATTAATTCAATGAAAGGGCAGGCTTTCTGTAAGTTCTTTGGTGACTGTGTCTATACGGCATCAATTAACTGGTCAGTAATTTTAAAAGCTCAATTAGTAACTTGCATTATGGTTTCAAATAAGTAGTTAAAAGATTAATCTATTTGTTCATTTTCAACAATTTGTTGTCATTAATGTGAATTTAATCCCTCCATCAATAGCTGCTCATCTTTGATTCTGTATAAAAAGCTTCTCTAGACACTTGGTGGGGTACAAAGAAGTAAAACACATAATTCTAAGTGCCTACTGAAAAGACAGCACACGCCCATACACACAGGTGAAAGGCTAAATAACGCGAGAAGAGATTAGCTTGTACTTCTATGAGACAATATGACTAAGTGAGTAGTATGAGTAAATGAGCAATAGGAGTAAATATTATGAATTGAAAGGAGATCTTTACTGGGCAAGAATTGTCAGGAGAAAGAAATTTCAGATGCGAGCTCTACTATAAGGTATACCCTTGAAATTCATTGTTTTAACATTTTCGGTTTCTCCTCTTTTCAGACAGCTCCCCACAGACTCACTTTATGTGGATTTGTACTTTTGCTGAGGGAAGATTCTATATTGTGTAGCTTATGAAGTTGATGTAGGAAGTGAGACTAGCTGAAATGCCCCTAGCATCCATCTTCATTTCATTTCAACTTTCTGATTCTCTATTGTGGTATTTGTCAGTTTGGGATTCAAGAAGACCTTGGATGAGTTCTTCCTGAATATTAAATCTTTCCTCTTGTGTGCTCCATGCTTGACTGTGTTTTACATATTCTTATAACCTATTGCCTGCGGTGACTGGCACATTGTGGGTACTCAATACTACTTTGCATGCATGTGTGGATGATGGACAGAGGCATGTGGCCTCACATGGCAGTGAGAAATGGTTCATGGTGCAGAGGAAGATAATGTTGAAAAATTAGTGGGGTCATAATAGAGAGGGCCTTGAATTCTGAGAACAACTTTTTTCCCCGCCTATACTGTAGTCATATATTTTAAATGCAGCATCTATAATAAAAATTATCATAAGGAAAGAATCCATGTTGTTTTATAACCAATTATGTGTAGGAGGTTTTAAGAACAGGAAACTAATATTATATTTGATTTTCTTAAAAACTATAGACTCTTTACATGAAAATACTGAAACCAAGACAGACATTGTGGCAAGGATATGGAGTGGGCATACTGGGAGATATTTTGCTAACTTTGTTTCCTAGGCAAAGTAAATAAAAGTAATATTTAGACGTGCTTGAAAAATCAAATACTACAGAAGAGCCTGTGTTGATAAACTATCGATGACCATCCCTTCCACCCTTTTCCTTTGCTGCCAGTCCTCAGAAGAAGCTTGTTACTGTTTCAGTTTTTAGTTTTTTCAATATATACTACCTCCCTAACTTTATATATGCTTACAGTTTTATTGATTACTTTATCAGTGATAGATAATGTCTATTGACTGTGTGCTATTACAAATGTATATTTTACTTACATGATTACTCTCCCAATTATTTATACGCATATTGTTAATTTAATTTTCCTATTGTTTACCTATTAATATGTCTAAAATTCTATTTCTTGACTTTCTACTATTAACATCCTTATTTTTCTCTCAACTTCTCTCTATCTACTTTATTTCTTCCAACATTTTCAAGGTTGAAAACATTGTATTCTGCTCTTTAACCAAATTTAGATCTCTCTCCTATTGCATTTCACAAACAATCTAAAGCTTGAAAACCAATATGTGGAATTTAAATTATTACCATGCAAATATTTGCCACTGATGAAGTTGGAAATGTGCTAGTATTATATTATCTTTTCTACAATTCCAACATCCTGGCCCAAGGCCACTGGAAAGAGCAGCTCCTAATATCCAATTAATTGAGTTGTACTTTCCTAAACACAATTACTCAAATTCATGTTACATTTTAGTCTTTTTCTATTTAAATAATACTTGAACTGATTTTAGATTTCACTGATGACTTTTGCTTTCCCTTAGTGAGAGAAATTGCATTTGTTTTTATCATCAGATAACTAATACTGTAGCTTCTAGCATACTTTCTGGTTCTATGTATTGTTTAGGGTCTGTTCTGTTTTTTAAAATAAGTCTTCTCAGAGCTCCCTGATTTCCTCTTCTAATTTAGGCCGGTTGCTTTATGGACCTGCTGTAGAAATTTTGTCTTGCATTTTCTTAGCTATTTGGTTCTCTATGGTGGTATTTGTAATTTTGAGATTCACCAAATTCTGAGTGAGATCTATTATTTTTTAAAAACATATTTGCAGGGACTGGCCCAGTGGTGCAGTGGTTAAGTTCACACATTCCACTTCGGCGACCTGGGGTTCACCAGTTCAGATCACAAGTGTGGACACAGCACCGCTTGGCAAGCCATGCTGTGGTAGGGGTCCCACGTATAAAGTAGAGGAAGATGGGCACGGATGTTAGCTCAGGGCCAGTCTTCCTCAGCAAAAAGAGGAGGATTGGCAGCAGATGTTAGCTCAGGGCTAACCTTCCTCAAAAAAAAAAATAAATAAATAATATATATATATATATATATATATATATATATATATATTTGCATTCTTTTACTTTTTACCTACTTGTATCTTTATAGTTAAAGTAGATTTCTTACAGGTATTGTATTGCTGGTTCTTGCATTTTTATGCATTCTAATGATCTCTGCTTTTTGGTTGAGGAGTTTAGACCATTTACACTTAGTATAATTATTGATATAGTTGAGTTTAAATCCACCATCTTGCTATTTGTTTTCTATTTGACTCATTTGTTCTTTTGTTTTTCTCTATATTATACTCTTTTTTGAGCTAATTGAGTATTTTTTATGATTTACTTTATATATTCTATTGGCTTATTAGCTATGCATTTTTTGTGTGTGATTTTTGCTCTAAGATTTATATACTACATCTTTAAATAATCACAGTGTAACTTCAAGGAATATTGTATTATAATACTATTTCACAGACGGTATAGAAATCTGACAATATTATACTTCCATTTCACTTCTGCCCTGTGTGCTACTGTTGTCATACATTTTACTTCTACACATTCTATAAACTCAACAATACAATATATAGCTATTAGTTTTGCTCTGAACATTAAATCATCTTTTAAAGAGTTTTACATAATAAGAAAAAAGTATTTTGTAATTACCCACATAGTTACATTTCTGGTGCTCTTCATCCTTTTGTGTAGATCCAGATTTCCATCTGATATCATTTTCCTTCTACCTGAAGGACTTCAATTAACATTCCTTGTTATGCAGGTATGCTGTTAATGAATTCTTTCCTTTTTTGAAAGCCTGAAATAATCTTTATTTTGCCCTGATTTTGAAAAAACTTTATTTCGTATAGAATTTCAGGTTGATAATAATTTCCTATAAGTAATTTAAGAAAACCCACTGTCTTCTGTCTTACATTGTTTCTACCAAGAGGTGTGATGTTATTCTTTGTTCTTCTATATGCAATGTGTCTTCTTCCCCACCCTGTAGCTGCTTTCAAGGGTTTCTCTTTATTGCTGGTTTTATGCAATTTTATTATAATGTACTTAGGTATAGTTTTTGTTTCTCTTCATTTGATTGTGCTTGGTATTTGTTCAGCATCTTGGATCTGTGAGTTTATTATTTGCCAAATTTGAAAAAATTTCAGCCATGATTTTTCCGATTACACACACTTGATGTTATCTCAAAGTTCATGATACTCTGTTCATTTTTTTCATTCTTCTTTCTCTGTGTTTTATTTTGTATGCATTTGGTTATTATATCTTTAACATCATTAATATTTTCTTCTGCAATGACTAATCTGCTGTTAATTCCATCCAGTGTACATCTCAGGTATTTTTTAATGTATCTTCCATGCTTTTTCTTAATATGCTCATGCTTTTCTCTACATTCTTAAACCTAGGAAATATATTTGTAATAGCTGCTTATAATCTTTTGTTTCTAATTCTATTATCTCCATCAATTCTGAGTCTGTTTTTTTTTTTTTAAGGTGAGAAAGATTGGCCCTGAGCTAACATCTGTGCTGATTTTCATCCATTTTGTATGTGAGACACCACCACAACATGGCTTGATGAGTGGTGTGTAGGTCTATGCCCAGGATCTGAACCTGCCAACCCAGGCCACCAAAACAGAGTGAGTGAACTTAACCACTATGCAATCAGGCCAGCCTTCTGAGTCTGTTTCTATTGATTGATTTTCTCTTCATTATGGGTAGCATTTTCATGCTTCTTTGCATGCCTGGTAGTTTTTTATTTGATACAAGCATTGTTAGTTTTATGAAGTTGATGCTGGATATTTCTTTATATAATTTTGTGCTTTGTTCAGAGATGTAGTTTAATTACTGTGAAATATTTTGATTCTTTAAAATATTACCTTTAAGCTTTGTTAGGTGGAACCAGAGCAACCTTTATTTTGGGAATAATTTGGCTCTGTTACTGAAGCAATACCCTCTGAGTACTCAACCCTATATTACAAAGTTTCTCCATCCTGGCTGCTGAGAACATAAACTACTTCTAGCCCTACAAGTCTTCCAGAACTTGTTCTGCTTCTTCACTGCCAGTGCTTCTTTTCTTGGTTATAATACATTGTACTGTGTGTATAGCATAACATATATTATGTTGTACATTATAATATACTAATTTTATGTGCTAGTATTATATATTACTGTATTATGCTGTACTCCTATTGTGCTGTACTAATTTTATTTATATTATAGTATTATATTGTACTCTTTTTATTTATTTATTTGTTCCCCTCTAGAATGAAGCTCTATGTAGACAGGGACATTATATCCTTATTCATTGCTGGATCCTCATGCCTATAACAGTATCTAGTTGGTAGTAGACACTCAGATAAGTATTTGTTGAGTTGTTCAATGAATGTCCTGAACTAATTTTTGATATATTGAACTTGTGCTTCTCAAATGGAAGTGTTAGAAGTTGTTCTAGAGGATAGCAGGGTTTCCATTGGAAGATATTACGGAAAGAGCTACCGTGATAGAATTTAACAGGGTGAACTCATTTTCAATTGAGTGGATAAGGTAGATCTCTCTTGGAAGATAGAATTTAAACTGAAAGCTAAAGGAAGAGATAGGAACCCATGCAATTGTTATAAACTAGACTGTAGGTGTGTGTGCATGTAGGACTGTGTGTTCGCAGATGATACAAGATAACTGGTCAGTTCAGTGACAAATTTTTCATGCTGTTCATATGTGACAGTGACATATAAATTAGCGATTTTACTTTATCTAGTTCTGCAGTCATGTCAGCACAATTTGCACAGTCTATGTGTTCATTTTTGGTGTATAGTTCTCATTGTATAGCTTTTGTGGGAAAATGGCATGATAGTGTCCTCATATTTGAAATAGAAATTACAAAATAGTTGCTCTTACCGGGATGCTGTAATGATTGATGTGGTCATCTCTATAGTGTTTGAGCTTCACTAAAATTTTTATTGTATGAGACTACCATAGGATTATGAAGAGAAAGTACCTGAATTTAATCCCAGCTTTGCCCTTAATAGGCAAATATTGGGCAAATCACTCAATGTCAGATTCTCTCTGAGATGAGTAACAATATCAAAATCTCATTGTTGCAAGAATAAAGTGAGGTAATGTTAGGAAATTGAAAACTTCTCTACTTCTTGTTCCTCTTTCCTACAAATTTATTCTTATTCATCTAAATCTTATTTCTCTTTTCTTTTTTGCAAAATAATTGTTCTCCAACCATTTAAGGCTAATTTCTCCACTTATGCTTTAAATATTTCTTCGGAAACATTTTAGTACTGACTATTCCCCAATTTTCAAATGGTTTTAATTTCACCTTTCTAATGGCGTTTTCTTCTTATCAGCACATAAACATAATCAAGTTTTTCTTGTTCTAAAATCCATATTTCCCTACAGTTTATGTCCTCCCTTTTTTTCTTCTCTTCACAGCCCAGCTTTCTGAAGCAGGTGAAGAATTTACTCCACATTCACGCTTAAAAATAGGTTATTATTTATTATCTCCTGATTTTCCACTACAGTGGTTCATGTCCTTGTGTGGTTTATAATTTTTAGAGGATACTCTTCTTCAGTGAAAGATGTTTTCATTCTAAGTGCACTGTATTATAGAAGCATCTTTAGAGGGTAGATTTACCTTTGTCTCTCCTGGGAACCTATGAGCTTCTGAGAAGCAGGAGCTACTTTCATACTAATTCCTTACTTTGGGTTTCAGGAATTATATGACAGCTTGTATGTGAGTTCTCACTTGCAGACATTGCAGGTTTGGGATTATAATTTTGTTTGAGTTACTTTTTTTTTTCTGAGGAAGATTAGCCCTCAGCTAACATCTGTTACAATCTTCCTCTTTCTTTGCTTGAAGAAGATTAGCTCTGAGCTAACATCTGTGCCAATCTTCCTCCACTTTATATGTGGGTCACCTCCGCAGCATGGCTGATGAGTGGTGTAGGTCTGTGCCAGGGATCTGAATCCGCAAACCCAGGCCACTGAAGCAGGGCATGCCAACTCAACCACTGTGCCATAGGGTGGGCCCCTGTGAGTTATTTTTTTAAGTTTTTTTTGTGTGTGTGAGGAAGATTGGCCCTGAGCTAACATCTGTGCCAATTCTCCTCTATTTTTTGCATGTGGAATGCCACCACAGCATGGCTTGATGAGCAGTGTGTAGGCCCATGCTTGGGACCCAAACTCATGAACCCAGGCCTGCCAAAGCAGAGCACATGAACTTGACCACTATGCCAACAGGCTGGCCCCTATGAGTCACTTTTAAGAAATTCACTGTCCAGTAAAGTTTTACTTCTTCTGACTTTTGCCGTGGGTGGTAACAGATTTATGCAGAAAGTTTAGTTCATAATAAATAACTTCATTATGCTTGGACCCAAAGCCTTGTTTCATATTCTCAGCAGGCATTAAAGTACCAGTCTCTAGTTTGCATCTTGGTTGCCAATATCCCTTTGGACCACTGGTATTTAGTTCCCACTCTTCTTTCTGGCTTTGAGTTTCCTCTTCAGTCTTGGCACATAAAAAATTTTTTTCTTGAAAGTTTGGCTGTACATTTAAATTTACTATAATAGGGAAGGAAGAAGAATATTTCCTCTACTCTTCTGAGTTCTTAGCTGAGACCTCCTGTGATAAAGAACAGATTAACAAGAGAAAAACAAACAGAAGGTTATTAGCATGTATACCTCATGTATATGTGGGAGATGCCCAGGGAAAAATGAGTATCTCCCTGAGGTGGCTTAGAATTCAGGCTTAAATACCACATTAATAGAGAAAGAAGAGAGGGGATATAGACTTCTTAGAGGACAATTAGGGATTTTTAGGAAAGATGAATAGGCCCTTAGAAGAATAGATGGAGGTATAACAGTTTGTGACAAAGTTTGTCTGGGAGTGGTGTCGATTTCTCATCTCCTCTCCTATGATAAGAATCAATCTGCCCTGTTGGATGAAAATTCCAGGGAAGAGACTTATGACAATTGAGTTTCTTTTGGAGGATCTGTCTTTAGGCAGCAAAGGGGAATTCAGAGAAAGCCTCTCCCTGCATTTGGTGTTTGTCAAGTGCCTATGGCTCAAAATAATCCATATGCCAAAGTGGCATATTTTGGAGTGGCGTGCCCTGAACTCCTGCAGTCATATTTTGGGGTGGAATATTCTGCTATTCTTTAGTATTCAATCATTTTATTCTGTATTGTTATTTATTTAAAACAGGAAGAAGAGTTTCCTGTACCAGCTCTGTATGACATATTGTATTCTCAATTCCCTGCAATATGGTGGTAGTCGGAACACTTCCATGGAGTCTGTTTTTATTAATGTCATCAAATATCTCAAAAACAGAGAGCACATGTCTTATTTTCCCAGCGGTGGTCGCTAACTCTCTTTTGGCTTCTGGGATATTAGCCTTTCCTGACTTTCCTCACTTAGAGGCATTTTCCTGTTCAGTCTCATCACTGGTCCCCCTTCCTAAGACTGCCAATTGCTTTTCCAAGGTCTCTCCTTGACTCTTTTATCTGCCGTCTATAAATAGTCCCATAGCTTCAGGCTGTAATCTGATGATTTAAAAATTTATGTTACCAGAGATCTCTAAGATTCAGAATGAATTTATCTGACATCTAGATATCTACTAGATATCTGCACTTAAACTAATTTGTTAAAAATCAAATTTATCATCTTTCAGGGCCTAGCCTGAAGACCCATGCTGGCTACTCCTTCACCAATAACTGCACAGTTCTTCTTGACTTTTTAATTCCAGTAAATGGCATTCCATTCATCTGCTTTCTCAAGCCACTTCTCTGAGAGCCATCCTCCTCATTTCTTTCTCTCTGTGTCTTGTCAGTTTTCTCCCCCTAAAGCTCTGTAATCCGTCTATTTCTCTCCATGTCCATTCACACTAGTTAAGGAGAAGCCATCTTCCTTCTCACCCTGGTTTAGGGTTAAGACTTTTATTACCTCTCTCCAGACCTCCAATTTTGCTGCTCCACAATAAAGTAAACTGTTCTTTTTAGAGGATATCTTCTGCTTAAAATCTTTTGTGCATACCACTTCTTCAGCCTGAGATGTCCTTTCTGTCTCCTCCTCTTCACCTGAAGAACTACCATTTACCATCCAATACTTGTATTACTGGTCATGCAGGAGGGCTTCTCAGGCCCCTGAGGCTGGCTGTTCCTCCTCATTCCATGTTTGTTCTTGTTCCCATCACAACACTCATCACACGTTTTCCCTGCAGACAGCCGAACTAGAGAGAAAGCTCTTGAAATGCATGCGCATATAGCCAGTGCTATGTACAGGGCCTTGCACATAGTAGACATTTAGTAAATATTCGTTATATTTTTAAAGAAGAATAATATTCTCAGTGTCTATGTCATTGTATCCAAAGCCAATGAAATGTTATTTTGACAAAAAATATTCTCCATTCCAAATATCTTTAAAAACAAAATAGACTCTATTTTAATATTGATTGTAGTACAGCACAGATGTATCTTGAAAGTAATAATGAAAGATATATTAAATAGTCTGTTTTATATTTTCCTTAGGGTTTATTATAGTTTCTTTTCAAGGACTTGACCAGTTAGTTGATTATATGGAAACAAAATCTGCTGAATGGTCTTTGCTCTATGTGTTTAAAATTTTCACCAAAATAGCCATTGTGCTGAGCTTACAGACTTGCCAAAGAATAATACTTAAAGTTACAGGCTCTTCTATGTAATGCTCGTACGTAATTGAAGGAATTGTGAATTTAACTGCGAAAGTACTGTTTTTTATTTCTGACCATTTTAGGACTTTATTTTCATGAATACTATAATTGATTGCAGAGAGTAATGCTTCATAACATGGAAATATTTAAAATGATCTGCAGAGATATTTCACATGGCAAGATTAATTATTTACATATATTACTATGGCAATCGTGTATCAAAGTAGATGTGTCAAAGTACCATGTATCACAATGTTTGATGGCAGCTTCATATAAAGAGCTCCAGAACAAAAGCAGAACAAAATATTTTGAGTAAACTCTATTAAAATATTTTCTTTAAAAATTTATTCTGTATGGTAATGTCATGGCTATACTAGCTATATTACTACCAGACAAAATAGGTTTGGGGACAAGAGATATACTTGAAACAAAGAAAGAAAGTCATTTCATAACGATAAGAGGGTCAACATATCAGGAAGACACAACAATTAAAAATTTGACCTAGAACCAGAACCAGAACCAGAGCCCAATGACACATAAAGCAAAAAGTGAAGAAACAAAGGAAAAATAGACTATTCAATAATAATCGAGATTTCATTACCATTCTCAGTAATGGAAAGAACAACTGGACAGAAAATCAGCAAGGACACAGAAATCTTGAATAACACTATCAACCAACTTGACTTATTTGACATCTATAGAATGATCTGCTCCAACAATAGCAGAATATATATCTTCTCAAGTACACGTGAAACATTCTCCAGACCACATGCTATACTACAAAACAAGCCTCAAAAAATTTTAAAGGATTGAAAAAAAAATCACCCCAGACATGACAATAAAGACCAAAATCAGAAAAACAAAACAAAATTTGCTCTCAAAATGAGTTTGTAAATCAAAATTCCAAAGTGCATTAAATCATGTAATACTAAGAAAGAAAGAAAAAATAACTATAGGGGCATGAATTCACTCTAGATAAAGTCATTGATATAGAAGAGTCAGACCAAAATTTAAAATATTTTTATTTAAAATAATCAACAGTAAAATGGAAATAATAAGAATATTAGAAAACAATAAAAACATAAGCAAAAATTCTAGAACAGGTCAAAAAAAATAAATGGTGTGAAGTATTGAGGAAAAATTATAGCCAGGAAATATAAAATATTGTCAAAGGGAACTGATAAATAGTAATGAGTAGTTCACCTAAAACAGCTGTATTTCTCTTTTCCATTCATTTTTCTATGTTGATTGAGAATGTCCAGGAATATTACAAGGTTTGTTCTGTTTCTTGCTCATTCATGCATTCTCTTACTCAACACACATTAGTAGGTATCTGTTGTAGCAAGCAATTTGTCAGATGCTCCCATGGAGCTTACATTCTAGTAGGAAGAGAGACACATTAGTTTAAAAAAGTAATTAATTTCCTTGTGTAATAAGTGATGTTAAAGAAATAGCACTTCCCTCTCCAAGTTTAGTATGACTTTTGACTACACAGTCATAGCCAGAAAAGCATTCTTGGAAGCTTGTCTAAGTCAGCAAGTCAGAATTTATCTAAAGGTTATTCAGCAGGGAAGTTCCAAACAGGTCCCCATAGTGAGTGCTGTCCAAGGCCTGTGCTGGCTAGGGGGTGAATCATTATGGTAGTTAAAATGTCGTTGCATCAGTAAGTGTTCCTATTTAGAAAACATTAACTAGAGACACAGATATCAAAACCAGTATAAGAATTAAAAAAATATAGGATTTAACAGCTGTTTACCACTATATCAATAAAAGATTTCTTTAATACTCAATGCAGATAGAGAATTAATTGAGGAGACAAGAAAACCCAAGGAAGAAGTGTGGAAACAGAACAGAGAGACTATTTGATTAGGTTGCTTTCCCTTTTTTTAATCTGCCTCATTTTATTTAAACTGGTAATCTAAGGTTGTCGATTTCAAGAATATCTAAGTTTATTGTATTGTGTTGTATACATGAGTAACTATTTTCTTATTTTGGACTGTCTGTAGTTCATAAGCCACACATTCTAACAAGCACAGTGACTATTATTGCCTTGTAAGCCATAAAGTTTATTTTAGAAAAAAAACCATTTTATTTCTCAGTATTCGTTAGCGGCATTTCCAACCAAACTGCACAAAATTATTTTTAAAAGGTCATTAAAAATAGCTTGTATCCCAATTTACCAGCCCAAATTAATTTGTCTGAATTAAATTTAAAACTTCCCAAGATTCAGGTCTAAGTTCAACCCAAAGTAAATATTATAGTTCAACTTAATCTTGGAAGTAGTGAATTGCACCACATTTACTATGGAACATGTTAATTACCTCAATAAATATTCTAATAGTCGTTTTAGAAGAATGGAAAAACTGCCACGTCTGCTAAAAGGAGGAGCCTTTCATACCAACCCCGAGAGACACATCAGGAGCATATTTATTCCTTTGAGAGATATTCGATGGTGTCAGGAGGAGCCAGGGAAAAAACCTAAATGCAATAACTAAGGCTTAGCCCAGAGCACAGTCACGTTTATTTAGTGATCTTTATAGGTCCCTTAGGGAAATTCTGAAGTTGTTGAGAATCATTGCAAAGAAATAATGCCCCAGAAAGGACATCATTCAAATGGCTTCCACATCTTACAAATTTGATAAATACAGGAGTAGGAGAGCATAACTTGATGCTCAAAGTCGGAGGAATAAAGAAATGACACTAGTTTTAGTCCTAAAATGAAAAGCTGCCTTTCGAGCTCAGACCAGCAGACAGGGAAGAAGCATGAGCATATTGGGGGCATAGAGCTAGACTCCGAGAACTATTTGCACAATGTTATCTGAAGGAATCAAATGCAGCTACTCACACATCATCCAAAGAAAAACACAGGATTAGAGTTTAGAGACAAATTCTTTGTATGGCTCTATTGTTGGGTGACTTCAGAGAAGTTACTTAACATCTTGGCTCCGGTTTACCAAGCAGAATAATTGAGGCCAAAGCACTGTCCCTTCGGAACTCACTGTATTGCCAGGGAGATAAAGCAATGGGATAAAACCCATGATGAAGTTAAAATTTCTACAGAAATGTAATCTAACTACCCAAACAGGTGAGCTCAATAAGGTTTTACAGGAATCAGTGAAGAATCTTTCCCAAGTTATTTGCCATCTGTAGATGCATAATGTTTGCAAGTCTCTTTCCTGTTATATCATTAGCAATCAGTATGGCTCTAAAAAAGAATTATGTCTTAAATAAGAAGTAAATTAGCCAATCTCAGGGAAAAGAACAGCTATTAGTACACACAAACTTTGAGGGATATCCACCGTAGCATAAGAAATTCAAAACATAGAGATGGGGGTGAGTTCTTGCCATGAATTCATCTTATTCCCAAGACCTTTGGAATGGGGGACTGCACACCTGAAAGTCCTTAGCTGTGCCGTCTTCCAATCCCACCCCGAGCTGCCCCCACCACTGCTACCCTGTGTGCCCCAGATGTGCCTGCTCTGTTCTTTACACAGAAAAGAGTCATGAATCTGCTCTTGCCATTTTGTCAGGTGGAAGAAGTGACAGTGAAATAATTTTATTTTAATGAAACAGTCAGGGTCTGTTGGGCCTAGCATTTGGCCAAGTGTTTTGATTCTCAAGTCTATCAGTTCCCTCACCTCCCATTCCCAAACTCTCTTCCTCCACGATGAATTTCTATAAGAATGATAAGTTCGTGGAGGGTATACTTAATGAGCTAGAATCCTTGAGCCTTCTTCCAAAATTATACACAAATTTTTAGCACAGAAAACTCTTTTGCCAGGAAAATCTTGTGTGTGTCGTTTTCTGCCAGGTAACATTTCAAGAATAGGTTAGAAATCAAGGGTACTCATTCCAAAGATTACTCTGTAAAAAAGCATCAATGATGCCCTCTGAGAATGGTTTATTTATTCTTTGGAGAAACTGTTCCAACTCAGTGAGAAACTTTAAGCTATAAGCTTTAGCTATAATCCACCTGCCAGCAGAAAGAGAACATATTTTCTTAAGTCTTAGCCATAATATTTTTATTTTCCTAATTTTAAAAAAGTTGCATTGACCTATATTCAGATCCTCCCTTTGAGATCAAGCTATTCTTCTGCTCAAGAAACCTACGACGCTCTAAGTGGCTGGCACAATAAAATCCAAACTGTCAGATATTCAAGGTACCTCTTGATTTAGCCCAAGCTATTTCCCTGGTCTTAAACTTCCTGTCCACACCTGCCCCCCACGCCCCACTCCCCATAGCACACTGCACTGAGTTACCCCTAATTTCACCAAAATACTCCCACTTCAAAATATCCAAGTATAGACTTGCTCACATGTTTTTATCTAATGTGTTCTCCATTCTTGCTGCTTATTAAAATTCTCCACCTGTTCAGAGCTCAGCTGGAGGTGGTCTTCTCCGTGACACCTATCCCAGCTTCTCTAGTTGAAATTTAATCTTACCTTACTCTCTGCTCTCATGTTTTTGTGTACTTCTTCCACAGCACTGCTTTGTGTTTAGATAGTTGTGTACCTGACAGTCCAACTTACTAGGCTGGACGATCCTTAAAGCAAGATACCCTGATTTGTTCATCTCTGTTCTACTGATAACAGCTAACAGAGCCTTGAATATTTATACACAGAAATTGCCAAAAGGAGACCTTTTCATAGATAAAGAATGAGTTCAAGAGAGAGGTTCACAAAAGTGATAATTCTGGGATTATCTGATGACCAACAGAACCTTTTGCTCTGTCTCATCCATTCACACTCTCACTTTCCGGTTAACTAATAGTGGTAAAGTAAGAAAATCCACAATTTCCCATGCAAGTAAAGTGATGCTCAAGGTGCTGCAGCAAAGGCTGTTACCTTATATGGAGCAAGAAATGGCTGACAGCCAAGCTGAGTTTTGAAAAGGCGAGGCTCATGAGATCTAACTGTGATCATTTGTTGGCTACTGGAGTGCTCCAAAGAATTTCAGAAGAAGTTGAGTCTATAGACATACAGAACATGAGTTTTATAGACTGCAGCAAAGCCTTTGACTGCAAGGATCATGAAAAGCTATTTCTTGCTCTGAAAGAAATGGGCGTGCCTCAGCACTTGATCATCCTGATGCGTAACCTGTATTGTGGACAAGAAGCCACTGTCAGGACAGGATATGGAGACAGAATGGTTTCCTATAGGCAAAGCTGTCAGACAAGGGTGCATTTTCTCTCCCTGTTTAATCTGGGTGCAGAACATATCATATGAAAATTGGGCTAGGCTCAGATGTAGGAGGAGGGAAAATTGGTGGAAGAAATATCAACAATCTAAGAAATGCAGATGACACCATCTTACTGACAGAAACTACAATGACTTGAAATGACTTCCAGAGAAAGTGAAAGAGGAAAGTGCCAAAGCAGGACTGCATGTGAGGATCAAGAAGACAAAAATCATGACTACAGAAGAACTATACAACTTTCATGTAGACAATGAAGACATTGAACATTGAAATTGTTAAAAGTTTTGTTTACCTTGGTTCAGTCATCAATTTAAGTGGAGACTGCAGCCAGGAAATCAAGGAAGACTGCTCCTGGAAGGGCAGCAATGGAAGAACTAGGAAAGATCATCGAGTGTAACGAAGTGTCATTAGAGACCAAGGGCGAGGTTATCCAGACCCTCGTATTCCCAGTTTCTGTGTACGGGTGCAAAAGCTGGACAATGAAGAAAGCTGACAGGAAAAAAAGCTGATTCCTTTGAAATATGGTGTTGGAGGAGAGCTCTATGGATACCCTGGACTGCCAGAAAGATGAACAAGTGGGTCCTAGAGCAAATTAAGCCTGAACTATCACTGAAGGCAAAAATGATAAAACTGAGGCTGCCTTACTTTGGGCACATCATGAGAAGGCAGGGTTCCTTGGAGAAGACAATATTGCTGGGAACATTGGAAAGCAGCAGGAAAAGAGGAAGACTTCTATGAGATGGGTTGACTCCATAAAGGAGGCCATAGGCATGAGTCCACAGAAGCTGAGTAGGGCTATTGAGGACAGGACATTGTACACATCACTCATTTTTAGGGTCATCAAGAGTCAGAGTCAACTTGATGGCATGGAGCAACAAAGAAAATCTATAAAGCACAGACAGCCAGAGAAGTATATATGGTCAAAGACGATCATAAGTAACGTTTTCACCAGAGATATTTGGAGGCTATTTGTTCATGAATATATCCTCAGCAAAGAGTGGGGATCAATAGAGCTCAGGGTCATTGTCTCCTCCTAGACGGAATTTTTGTGCATCACCACAATCAATTGCCTTTGGTGGTTGCAGCCTACATTTCTCTTGCCTTTATTCTCCTGTTTCTAAACTGATGGTTAAAGTTCAGCTTAGACCAAAAACCTAAGAGCACACTAAATTAACTAAGGTCAGAGCTGCTGAGCAAGGATACTGCCACAGGGTCACCTCTGTCATCATTGCTTTAAGGTTAGTATTGAGTGATCACTTCATGGCAGGGTAGCTGCTTCCATCTCGGAGATGCCTTGAGGGGATGCTTGGAGAAAACAGAGAGAAGGCATCAGAAAAAAGAACAGATGGGGAGAACTCCACAGGAAGTTCTTTCCACTATTTCTTTCTTCTTGCTCTATCAGAGGAATATAAGCCTCAACAAGGAGAATAGTTTGGAAGATATTAATGCAATTTGTTTTGAATTTTGTTTTTGTACACGACATTCTCTCTGTTAACCAGAGTTATCGATCAATCTTGATTGATAACTTGAAGGTAGGTGAGAGTGATGGATTAGGATTGTTATAGGTGAAATGAAGAGAAAGAAAGATAATAATTTGCTTCACACCTTCAAAATAAGATTTACAGCAAGATAATAGTCTTGTAAGCCAGACTTTTTAGAAATTTTTCCCCCCTAAATCCCTATGTCTCCTCCATTAGCATGTCAGTAACCAGGCCAGGCAAACCACAAGTTTTATGTAAGGTAGGTCCTTATCAGGAAGGAAAAAGAAGGTGGAAATCCCATGTTTTGGCCCTGGGATACTTGGGTAATATTGGGAGACAGAAGCGGAAGATGAAAGAGTACATTTGTACCAATCTGCCCAATTTGAGATATAAATGTTGAGGGGAATGCCTAGAGAAAGGCTTTTGTCTGATTCATGTTTAGCAATATGGAAGGAGTTATCTCTCAGGCTGCCCCTCACCTTCGCCTATCTGGGAAATGGATGTAGTCAGTGACATAGAATGGTATGGCAGAAGGAGGGCCAGAGCTTAGCGTTCTGAGTAGCCCTTGGATCCTGTGCATCATGGGGAGGACTCGGGACTTCCTGTTAAGCCTTTAAAGGGTTGCAGCTCAGCTGGAAGTAAGCCCCTTTGGAAACAACTTGGTGAGAGGAGAGCTGATCTGACAGCATAGCTGGAAGTGGGTGCCCAGGCCGTGAGCCCAATGGAAGACGTGTGAGAGCCAAGGTGATACCAAGTCATCCAGAGAGTACCCTCTGGCCAGAGAGAGAGGGAGAAGAAGGAAGAGAAGAAGAGAAAGAGAAGGAGGTGGAGGAAGAGGGGGCGGGAGGAGAGGAATGGCTAGGTGGGTGCCCCCTTTTTCTGACACCTCCAAACCTGAAGCTGGGCAATGGGTCAAAGAAGACAGCATTCTCAGATGAAACAAAGCTGCTCATTTATCCACAGGATGCTTTTCTTCTGGAACTGTGAGTAACGTTCTAAGAAACATTAATAGGAGAGTCTTGAGTATTGTCTTTCCTCAAAAGAAAGAAAACTACACCCCATTTTATCTCCTCTCTTTTTATTTCTCTCTTTTATTACTTATTTTCTCCCTTTGCCTTCATCATCCTTTCCTCTTTGCCTTCATCATCCTTTCCTCTTTTTTTGGAGAAATTTCATGCCATTATAGCTTTCATTTCAGAAGCCTGCTATTCAATGACAAATTTTCAAAAAACAGTACTCGCTGTTGTTTTTTTGTCACGATGCTATGCTTCCTGCCATATTTTAACACATGAAAACAAAGACATACAAAATCAGAAACTGTATGACACGAATACAATTTAATTATGTAATTTACTTCACATGAGAATAGTTATTTCATTGAGATCTTAATTCACGCAATATTGCCATTTCCAGTAAAGCTACATAAATGCATCTGTCCTGTGTAGTTACCAGCTAAACAAAGTTCTGTAGAAAGAACTTTATTCTTACTTCTTAGAAATCTAAGCTACCTTAAGAAGGTTTCATCTTTTAGTTTAAATATTGGGAAAAAAACCCTGTAGTTTATGGGAAAATGTTAACAGATGACTGAAATAAAACACAATGTTCATTTTGTCATGCATGATCTATCATGTACAACTATGATTTTGCCCTACAGCTGTTTAAGACAGGCCCTCTAGAAGCACATTTTATACAAGAGCCACTTCTACGTGTGTGAAAAATATTGACAATCAACGCTTGGGCTATCAGCGTGGGAGACGTAGCCATCAGCACAGGGCTGGGTGAAACGTTATGGAAGTAAAAGGCCCAACAGGACAAAAAAGTGTCCTGTCTTCTTTTCCTTCTGAAATCTTTTCAAGTGACGTTTGCTCTGCCTGGAAGTGGTCCCTATACTCTGATTTCTTTAGTTCATTTTGTCAGTGTTTAAATATTTCTGCTATCTATACATCTCATTTTGAGTATTTTGGCTATGACTTACTGGTTTATGTTATATACAATCTATCTATTGTGTATGTATACACATTTTAAAAAGACAATAAAGTAAATATAAAACAAAAATTTTATGCCCATCGTATTGTTCCAGATAACCAGAAGGGCAACAAGAGAAGCCAATGGACATAATAGACACTCTCATAATACTTTCTTTCACAAGTATAAAATAAAGTTATCAAAAGTAATGGCCGGCATAATCTAAAAACTGGTGAGAAAACACACAGGATCTGAATTAATGCCTTTGCTTAAGATGTGACGTGATAAATGTTGGTCTTCAGGCCCCTAATTATAAGCTCTGAACTCCTGTACTGACCAAATTTTTATAAATCCATGAATCCTTCACAGTGATTTCTAAATCTCTTCGACAAAGATCACAAAAGTCAATTCAAATCTGTCTCTGTTGCCTAACACCCCAACATCCCCATATTTACACCCTCACATGGTCGTCAGGATGGTGCTGTGGTTACAATCCATGGCTGGGGAAGTGTCTGATATAAGCTAACAAAAGAAAAAGAACAGGTGCCCAACTTCAAGAAATCAGTGTTTCTGCATACAGAGTTCCCTCTTGAGTTCAGCTTTGAAAAAGAGTTTCTTGTAATTACCAACCTGGGCTTCTGGAACTTTTTTGGAATCTATATCTTTTTCTTCCATCTGCCTAAATAACTGGAATCTCTGTTTATATTTGTAAAGTCCAGTTACACATTTGATTAGTTCCACAAGAATGTTGCTGAAATTTGCCACTTATTTCATCTTCATCCAAATGCCCTATCCTGCACTTCCACCCTCAAGTTCATTAACTTCCACATGGATGCTTATCTACTTGATATATGACTGACCCTGCTTATCTCACCTATAGGTTTGATCTTCTCCTAAAGTTTGCCCAACTCAGAGAGATGTTTACAGGCAGCATCCTGGCCAGCTAGGAGCATTCATCCTAAAACATGCCAATCAATTGAGACACAAATGCTCAGAGAACCCGCTCCACAAGAAATAAAAAGTTAAATCAATACATAAATTTGTGATATTTTCTTCTTAAAAATACCATGTAATTTGAGCCAGCTTCATATTTATCTAAATTGAATCTCATAGGTCATTGAAGATTGTCCATCTGTGCTCATTTGCATAAAGAAGAAATGCCTTTAGGAAAACAAGTGCCATTTTCAAGTAATCCCCAAAATTGTTTACAGCATTTCTTTACATAAGGGTATCTAATATTTATAAAACTATTTACTCATTTTCAAATCACTTTTGTGTAGGCGAATTTGCCAAACATCCCCTGTGTGTAGAATAAGGGCAGGGCCTTTTACATGTGTGGAAAAAACCACAGTGGAGAGACTGTCACATTTCTATGACTGATAAAGTTATTTACTGACAGATTTTTGACCCTGTACCCTGAGTTTAATCTTTTTATGTCATGATACTTAAATTTCTTTACCACAAGTCTGTCTCTGTGTAATTCAAATGTATTTTCTCCTTCTGATTTCCTCTGTTGGGCCATTTGTTAAGTGCACATTTTATGCATACCTAGCATGTGTAAGCCCAAATGCTCCCTAAATTGTGGGCATGTCAACGTGCATAGCGCTGGGTTGTCCATCTGTCTCTCATGTCTTTCCTGCTGGTCAGCACCCCCATCAGAATGGAAAACGGGTACTACCAAATCCATTTGCTCTTTCTGCTAACTCTTCCTAACTGTAGTCTCCTTATACATTTTCTGACTTGCTCTTTGCAATACTTTTAGATCCATTTATATACAGTACACCAATGTTGCCTAAAACATAGTCCATACGCTACTAGTATCCTGTGAAATGTTAATAAATGTTTCAAAAATTTTCAAAAGTATTTTATGAAGTCACTTCAGAAAGGCTGGCTTAACAAAGTTAAACAAAATACTCGATTCAGGATGACTCGGAGCATTTAACATGTTAGTTAATATTCCAGATAGCCCTTCAAGAGGCAGATCCCACATGTAGTTTCCCCAAAATTGTTTGATTTAAGAACTTTTTTTTTGAGAACTATTTAAGGACTCTAGAGTTCTACAGTGCACATTTTGGGGAAAGCTGCTAATAGTGCCTGATCCACTTGTTAATTTGACAGTTCTCTCTTCTCCAGGGAACAACTATTGTTTTACAGTATTACATTCTGAAGACACTTGATGATTCCCGTGGACATTATATTAATTTAAACTCAATCTCGGAGCACTTTCTGGCTTCCTTCTCTATGTTCTTTAAACACAAAAGAGAAGTATATTTAAAAGGAAGTTATTTCATATCAATTAAGGAAACATACCAGAATTTTATTGATATAATATTTCTTGTTTATAAAACCATCTGTTAGAACGGTTTAATGTTTAGAGCATGGATTTTGGAGTCAGCACTAAAATTTTTCTCTCTCCCTTAATCCACCGTTTTTCTTTCTTTTTCTGTGATGCCATCCAAGCCAGGACCCAGACCTAGAACTTCTTGTGCAGCTTTCCACAGTTGCTGTTGGGCCCTTACTAGGTTGGTGCCCCCATGACTCAGCTGCAGTGGATGTGGCTGCTGATGGGTCACACCCACACCCTTCTTCTACAATTGTCCTTGACTCACAGAGCCACCTGGGGATGCCTGAGAGGTTATTCGTGCCTTGTCCTCAGAAGCAGATGGTGAATAATGCGTGAATGATGGGGGAGATGAGAGCCCATTCTCTTGATTCTGGTGAAACAATCTCAGTGCTAAAGTTTGCACTCCACAGCTCCCCATGGAAATAAGCTGAGGATAGACTTCTCTGGAAACTACAGTTTCATCCCCCTTTTGTCCTGCCCTCTTCTGCTCCTCTGACTCCCCTATAGGATTTTCCTGATAGCACACCTCTCATCTCAGGCTCTTTCGTCACTCGAACAGATCCTGAAATTGTATCTTCTCTTCTCCAACTGAGTGTCATCATCAGTTTTATTAGAAACAAGTAATTACTTAGTAGTTTACTATGCCCAAGACTTTATGCCAGGTTTTAGGATTCTTGAAAATCAGAAAACTCCATTTCTGCTCCGAGAAGCATATGGTTGTAAGATCATGAGAGCCTCCTTCTCCATTTTTACTGTCAGGACAAATCTGTGCTTCTTCTCTTTTGCTCATTAAAAGCTCTTGGTATGTAAAAAACACAAATTCTCATGTCCATATTACTCTAAAATAGGTAACATACACAGGGCCGGGTTATTCATTAGACAGCTCAATTCCTGAGTGACTCTGGCGTGGCCTACTTGTTGTAGGGTTTGCTCAGAGAAACTTTATTCATTAGAAAAGATGCCAAATTATTCTCAGTTCTGGCGGCCTCTGACAAGTTAAAATGAAAAGCCCTTTATTTGCTACCAGCAAAAGCAGGTCTTCCTTATCAGGTATGTAGGATTTCTTAACATCTTATGAAATAATTCTCAAGGTAGGCTATTCAAACATTAAAGACAAGTCTACTGAATCTCTTTGTTTCTAAATGTGCTTGGCCTCCAATCTTTTAAGCATTGCCAGACAAAGTTACAGGATGAGGTTAAAATGACCTACTACAAACTCATTCACCCATTCAGTAATGTGTTTATTGGACACCTATCATGTATTAAATATGATTTTAGGTATTTATAATAGGGCTCAGGTTTTTTTCATATTCTCTTTCTTTATTGTGTTTTTTTCTTTTTGTTTCTGTTTCTTACTTTTTACTTTTTAAATTTTTTCAAGTAATTTTATTGAGGTCATAATGGTTTATAATGCTGTGTAATTTTGAGTGTACATTTTTATTTATAAATTTCTGAAAACACTTCATTTTACTCACCCCTGGTAGTCTCATTTTTATCCATTACCGTACGTATGTGCCCCTTTATCCCTTTCACCCACCCCTCAACCACCTTCCACCCTGGTAACCACTAATCTGTTCTCTTTATCCATGTATTTGTTATCTTACACATATGAGTGAAATCATGCAGTATTTGTCTTTCTCTGTCTGGCTTATTTCTTTTAACATCATGCCCTCAAGTTCCATCCATGGTGTTGCAAATGGGACAATTTTGTCTCTTTTTATGGCTGAATAGTATCCCATTGTATACACATACCACATTTTCTTTATCCATTCATCCCTGGAAGGGTACTTAGGTTTCTTCCACATCTTGGCTACTGTGAATAATGCTGCAGTGAACAAAGGGGTGCGTAAATCTCTTTGAATCATTAATTTCAAGTTCTTTGGATAAATACCCAGTAGTGGGATAGATGGATCATATGGTATTTCTATTTTTAATTTTTTGAGAAATCTCCATATGGTTTTCCATAGTAGCTGCACCAGTTGGGCGCTTAGTTTTAACTGGGGATAAATTACATGTATCCCTATTCAGCTTCCCCTTAGCCAGATTCCAAAACTTTCAGAGCCACCGCAAAGCCACACAATGTGAAGGAAAGTATGAGGGAGAGGAGCGTGGGAAGAGTCAACTGTCTTAACCCCTTGGAGAGGCCTGGTCAGGCAAGAGGTCCTAAAGCCCCATTTTTGTCATAGTTAATTCACCACTGCTCTTCCTTGTGTGATGAGGAGTTGTCTCTTGGGGAGTTGGGGTCACGTTTCTGGTCCAGCAGTGCTCCTGGGTTTTTCTAGGGGCCTCAGCATTTCAGCAGCCACAAACTAGCCAAAGGACAACTTTCAGGGCCTGGCGTTTGAACCCTGGAGTGAGAATTCTTTGCTTCTGTTGCTTCCCCTTGATATATTTCCAGATAATCCTCCAACTCTCCCTTTAGGGCCACCTCCTCAAAACTCTCATTTTGTTACTTTCATAAGGCCCATTATGTAGAATTTTTATGACTCATCAGAAACAACCTCTGAGTTTTTCAAAATGTTTTTACCCTTCCTTGAGAATAAGGAAGGCCTAGTGATTAAAAACTCTCCATTGAAAGAAGATAAATATTTTATTCTTGTCTACTGTGTTTCTCTTTCTCAGAACAGAAGAGTTTCTGACCAAAACAGCAATAAGTGAATGAATGAATGAATGAATAGATAAATAAATAGATAGATAGATAAGAAAAAGAAAGAAACATTAAGAAATGAGACAAGTTGTATTCTCTTTCAGTGGATCACCTTGCTAGCCATGTCTTTGGTGGGCTACCCAGTGACAGCAAGAATGATCCTTTATATGCATACAAGATATTAGCTAGCTTTCATCCAAATTCAACAATCTCTATAAAATAAAAAATTTTGTCAATGAGGCACAGGTGCATTAAAGCAGTTGTTTAAACCCACACAGCTAGTAAGACAAGCAAGACTGTGTCTAACCATGTCTTTGGGCTCTCTGTCTATTGCTTTGTGTGACACCTGCACTACCTGTGGTATCAGCTTTCCTATGAATGAGCTCATATAATTCTTCATGCCTCTGTTACGCTGATACTCTTTTAATCTGTATACAGTTAATATAGTATGGTTATCTTTCCTACGAAAGTGCCTGTTCCTTAGTTCCTTGGATCGAGGGCTGCATTATAAATTTCTTCTTTTTTAAAATCTTCCATACTGCATAAAGTAGAGCTTAATAACTGTTTGCTGAAAAAAATTGAATGAATAAATCCCAGGGGATCTGGACTGCATTTATTTATCTCAGAACAAATCCTGCAGAAGGCTAAGCACTGGACTGGGATGTGGTTTGACTGGCTTAATTGCCTAATACAGGAATCTTAGACCTTAGGCTGGACTAGCTATTATTTTGACCTACTCTTTCTCTCCTTCCACATATTTATTCCAATTAGCTGATAAACTCACAGAGGTCAGGTTTGGAGCACAACTAGACTGTTCACTGAAGATACTAGAAATGTTTATAGTAAGTTCTTACTAAATGCTTTTTCTTGATGGTGCTAATGATTTAGCGTTCATCGTTTACATGTAACTTCTTGCAAGATGAGATGTTTTATTACGACAAAAGTTGCAATGATATTAGGGACTAGAGTCTGCGCCTCCTGTCTGGCACTAATCACTGTGATGACTAGACACAGAGCTAGGACAGTGGCTTGCAGGCAGAAATTAGCATGAGAACGGTCCTTTTGTGAACATGCAGAGAGGTCAATAAGTACATGATTATAAATTAGCATGGTGGACTAGTGTGGTCATTAGCTGGGTCGAGTGTTCCTATTTCATATAATTGTTTGCTGCACCTGAATTAATTTGAGTGTTTAAATCCTGCATATTAATTCCATGCTGCAGGATGTAAAGCTCTGGACTAATCCCTTTAATACTCTTTAGTATAAACACCTTAATCAAGCAACAGCTTTATAATTAGTTCTACTTACAGGCTGGATATAATTTACTAGTTTTACAGCTCATAAGTTACTGCAACTTTTTCGTCATAGTAATTATGCTTTCAAATGTAAGCATAAATGGACTTTTCTAGTTTGTTCCAAGAATGAAACCAAGGCAGTCAAAATCAGGAGATTAATAAAATCCAATATACGGATACACTTTGTATTTTTATGGCAGCTCAAGATTACTCATCCTTGGAATTTAATCACCAGATTTAGGTAGGCTATTGAGCTGAGAAGGTGATTTTTTTTCTTTAAGGAGAAGTACAATTCTCAATATATTACATATTTTTTTGTTGGGTGTGAACAATGCTGACGTGATTTAATTTTATCGCAGCAGTGAGCACTCTGACAATGTCCCTCTTGTGTACTAAACCTAGTAAGTAAATAATGGTTTAGCTACTAAGGATGTGCTGATCCATTTTTCTTTTCATCTGTTTTTTCCCTGAGGATTTTAAAGTACAAATCATTTCTGGTATTAAGAACATTTGTATGGTCAGGCTACACAGTTTAGAGAACAGTATTTTAAATTGTCTTAAATAGGCATTGAAATTGAATTTATTAATAGATTTATGTTAATTAAAGTAAAATTAATTATTTAAAAGACTTCATTGAGGTTTAGTAATATTATGAAAGATAAGGATCTCCTATGTTATTGCTAAACTTCAATGAGTATATGTTATTGGTTGATCCACTTTAAGTACGTAATCACTGTTTTCATATTTCTTTTTTATTTATTTATTTTTTTTGAGGAAGATTAGCCCCGAGCTAACATCTGTCACCAATCCTCCTCTTCTTGCTGAGGAAGATTGGCCCTGAGCTCACATCTGTGCCCATCTTCCTCTACTTTATATGTGGGACGCCTGCCACAGCATGGCTTGACAAGCAGTGTGTAGGTCCTCACCCAGGATCTGAACCGGCGAACGCTGGGCTGTCAAAGTGGAAGGTGCGAACTTAACCATTGCACCACCCGGCATATTTCTTGTTGAAATATTTACTTGAGATTCTGATACAAGTTCAATATATAGATAATTTTTTATGAGAAAACTTCTTGAAAATAGGTTTAAACATTTTGGATTTCAACCATAAAGTCTGCACTTATAAGAAATAATATTTATGTATGTATATGTAGAGATATAATTTTATGAAAAAAATACATGTGTATGTGTATATATATGTAAATTAAAATAGTCAGGCTTAGTTATAGTGAAACATAAACAGTGATTAAATACTTTATTTTGCTTACTCTAGCAAAAGGTGTTGATTACCCTGTGGTTAATTTGGTCTTAGTAAATTATATCGATTATAAAGATAGCCAAAATAATTGACAATGTTGTAGACCAAGTCAGAGTTTGCATGTAAACATGGTTACTCTGAGGGTCCTCTAAAACTATTTACCATGGTTAAATAAAATATCTCTCACTCAACATAATGATATTGTTCTTAGGTAGTTTATAATTGATTGGTATTATGGACATTTGGTTTGCTAAACAATCATACTATGTAACTCAGAACTCATTCAGTTGGATACAAATATTTGAAGAAATTTTCAGAAATGGTGACAAATCCTTTAGGATGGAGAACAGACCAGAATGTCACTATCTTCTGGGATAAATAGCCTGGCCCAAGACAAGCTAGAGCTAACTGGAATCTGAGAGACTGCGGAAGGAAGAAATGACCTGCAAGAACACAGTCATATCCAACTCATCAAGGGGACTTCAGGTGAACAGTCCCTAGCGGTGAGGAGTGGGGTCTCTGAAGAATGTTTGAAATCAGCCACAAAAGCCTTAAACCTGTGACAGGCCCAGAAAACACTAAACCAGCTTTCCAACCCTGGAGCTATCAGAAACAACTGTTATCCAGTGAGATAGTGAGCTAGAAAAGAGGTAAACGCCATGGCCCCTTTCCTTGCCATTTTCACCCCAGTGGCAGGCCATAGTTGGGGGATGGTAAGAAATATCACTTTTTTTTTTTTTTTAGATTTTTTTATTTTTCCCTTTTTCTCCCCAAAGCCCCCCGGTACATAGTTGTGTATTCTTCGTTGTGGGTTCCTCTAGTTGTGGCATGTGGGACGCTGCCTCAGCGTGGTCTGACGAGCAGTGCCATGTCCGCGCCCAGGATTCGAACCGACGAAACACTGGGCCGCCTGCAGCGGAGCACGCGAACTTAACCACTCGGCCACGGGGCCAGCCCCAAGAAATATCACTTTTGAATGAAGATCAAAACAGTGCTTATCATTTGGATCATGAAATGAAATATATATAGTACTTCTCAAAGTGACTTCTGCAGACTCCTGGGGGTCCCTGAGAGACCCTTCCAGAGGATCTGACAGATGGAAACATTTTTCACCATAATACTAAAGCATTATTTGTCTTTTTCATTATGTTGATATTTGTTCTGGTGTTACAAAAGCAATGGTGGATAAAACTGCTGACTCATTAGCCTGAATCAAGGCGCTAGTTCCCAACTGTACTAGTAGTCATTAGATTCCTCGTCATCACCCACCGGCACCTAATAAAAAAAAATGCTAGTGCCAAGTCATCTTTCCTTCCATTGCTCTTATGGCTACATTCCTTACAGTTGGATTTCACATTTATTTTCTCTTCTCTTTCAATGCCTCCTTCCTCTCTTCCCCACTCCCCAAGTTGTCTCTCCATGCAAATGTTCCATGCCTTAGCTCCCTTCACAGCTTGGACCTCTCTCTTACCTCCAGGTGCCCTCTACCTCTTCTTGAGAAATTTTGCCAAGTCTTGACTTCCCTGGACAAGTGCCTGGGATTCTGGGCTGCTCTCCTGCTCCTCTCAGCTGAACCTGAGCAGTGTCCAATTACTTCTGGATGCTGTTTTATGATTTCTGAAATGACGGCTAAGTATTTTGATGAGTTTATCCTTAAAGTATTAGTAGTTGCAAAATATTTTTATTGATCCTCTCCCCTCTGCTACCCTCCCCCTCTTATTCGATGGAAGACATTTCAATTCCTTACAGAATTCTTAGGGCAGGATGTGGCTGAATTACATTTTCACGGGCTTTGAGACATGATTGATAAAAGAATGGTGTCCAGGATAAAAGTGCTTATGGGCCTAATACATTCTTCTCCGGACAGACAAGATCCAGGGGTTCAAAGCAGTGAATCATCTAAAATTGTATTATCAGGGAAGCAGAGGTGCTTAGCCTAGCAAAAGGAAGACACAATGAGGTTCTATGAGCTGAGTGCAGAGAGTTGAGGGCAGTCTTGTGATGCCTGGCTTATAGTGGGTGCTCAAATAATACTTCAGTAAGTGGGAGAGCAAATATCACACATGCCTACACATCTACACACAATTACCACCCCCTCCGTCGGTGGATGAAGCTTCCCTCTTCCTGAGGACCGCCCATATCCAAGGCTCCCTGTTGGTGTATTCAATACCATTTTCCACAAAATCCTAAGTCTGTAAATATTTTTGTATTGAACGGATTGAAACAGAGTACTAAAACTAGAGGAACATAGCGTGAATTTATTGGGGTTTTGCTAGAGTTCAAGGCCAGAAGTAAAGTAAGGCAAGTTTGTTTAACCTACTGTAATCCTTGGTTTTAATTCACAAACTTCATCCTTTCATACATTTTATAAATTTATATTTCTGAATGTTACGTTTTTCTGCCATTGTCTCTTTTTAGTCCCAACTATGTGTGAACTATGAATGAGAAATGAAGTAAAAGGGACAAACTCCTAAAATCCCACTTTTATCTCTTTTGATTTCCTTATTGGCAAAGCATTATGTAGTCAAGAAAGACATCCTCCAACAGCCTTTTGGGTGGTGTTCTTTGTTACAGGAAATCTTTTATTTCATTCCAGCAAAGAAATGAACCAATTTGATATGATTCTTTTATCCCAGAGAAAGGGCACAACTTCTTTATTTTCAAGGTTGTGCATTTTTTTTCAACTGTAAAACATACTCCACTATTGAAGCTATAATTATATGCACTTGTCAATCAATCTTAACCTACTACACTATGGTTATGGCATTTTATCTAAAAAGAGAAGGATTAAAGGCTTTGCGTGAAATGAAAGGTACACACAGTCAGGGAAGTATAATGCATGTCATTAGCTATCTGGGAAGAGAGAAATGGACAGAGACAGATTACCAATATTTGATTTCTCGCAGGCATTAAAGAAGTATTTAAGGCTACCTACAAAATAATGTTAGAGAATTTGACACTTTGATTCCTATTTTGTTCTCTTGGCAGTTATTTAAAAGAGCTCCTTCATCCAGCAGCTACATAAATCAAATTTGAAAGGATAACATTTTAAAGTGAGATTAAGAAAGGAAAAAAAAATCCTATTTTAACAGAAGTGCCACAACTTCAGGAGAGGATTTGAAACGTTATGTTCTTCAAACACATTTTATTTCTTTGGATATAGTCTTCATGGTGGCTTGGATATCTGGAATTATTTTAAAGTACATTTGCTGCCCTTTGGGTCTCTGAGCATCACTGTGGAAGTTGGGGAGGAAAAGCAACTTGTGGAAAGGCAGCACAAAGGAAGCAAAGACCAAAGTGGTAAATGGATTTTCTAAGAAGATTGTACGATGGGAAGGACCAGCTATGTTCAACATAAAAAATATTGGGAGGCCACTAGTGGCAAGGATTCAAGAGGCAAAATTGTATCCGAAGACCTCAAGGATTGTGTTCTTGAAGTGAGCCTTGATGATCTGTAGAACAATGGAATTGCATTTAGAAAATTGAAAATAATTACTAAAAATGTTATGGGCAAAAACTGACTGTGTAACTCCCAAGAAATGAATTTTGTTGTTGACAGAAAGTGTTCCACATTGAAAAAAATTGAAGACTGTACTTGAAGCTTCTACTGATAGTTGCTTGCTTTGACTTTTCTGCATGGATTTTTAATAAAAAACTTCAACAACCTGAGCCTGAAAACTAGTGTGCCTGGCTCCAAGAGGCCTGCCAAATCCAGAAGATGATAGAAAGCATGACCTGAGAAGGTAGACAAATAACATGAAGAAACAGTCAATGAGCTGATTCCATACAAGATTTGGGACAACATAGAAAAGCCTGGTCATCTATTTGTGCTCTCCATGAAACGTTGGTTAGGAAAGTCAGCTGTGAAGTGGTAAAACTTAAGAAACTTCATGTGAAGGCAGTGGTTTTGGAAAACCTTTGTAGCTAAAACAGATAGATGCTCTGGTTGAACAAGTTAATGGAGATAAGTTCCAGAATGTACATACAAGTAAGAAATTTCAAAGGATAAAAATTTTTATCTGTAAATATGATATAATAATAATCAGTATGCGGGTTCCTATGTGAATAAGAAGCTACAGGGAGAATCTGTTGGTGGTAAATTCCTGTAAAAGTGTACCCATTTAAATTGCAGTATGCCATACTTTTTTCTTACTGTATTTATTTTTCTGTTTCCCTGGGAACAAGGATATCTTTTGGGTAAAGGTGAAGCCTTTCCTTTTCTTTATGTGGACTTGGTATAATTTATTCTTTCTTTGGCCTTGTAGGGGAGGAAAAATAATTTTCCCTCTACCCTTCTGAGTTCTTGGCTGAGACTTCTGTAATAAAAGACAGATTAGCAAGAGAAAACAAACAGAAGTTTAGTCGCATGTGTATCTCATGTACACTTGGGAAACATCCAGGGAAAAGTGAGTAACTCCCTGAGGAGGCTTAGAATTTAGGATTAAGTACCATCTTAATAGGGAAAGAGGAGGACACATGTGGGCCTCCTGGGGGAGAACAAATGATTTTTAGGAAAGACGAATGGGCCCTTAGAAGAATAAGCGGGGAGGTAGGATAGTTTGTGATAAAGTTTGCCTGGTGTGGGGTCGGCTTTTAGTCTCCTCTCCTGTGATTGGAGTCAATCTTCCCCGGGTGATGAAACTCCCTGGGAAGAGACTTATGACAATTGAGTTCCTTTTGAAAGATTTATCTTTCAAAGATAAGGGGATAAGGGGAGTTCAGAGAAAGTCGTTCCCTGTATTTGGTGTTTTTTGTGTCCCTATAGCTCAAAATAATCAATATACCAAAGTGGCACGTTTTGGGCTGGTATATTCTGCTACCCTTCAGCTTTCTGTAAATTTGTTCATTCCTTTACCCTTTAAGTCCCACAAATTGTTGAATATCTGCCGCCTGTGCCCCCAGTCAACTCTGTGAGCTCTTACAGCATCAATCTATGATTCTTTATGCTATTGTAAAATAAGATTCTTCTAATTCCAAATTCTACTGGTTTTTCTTCTACAGCTTGAGTTGCATTTCCTTATTTTGGCCAATTTATAGTATTATAAACCTTTAGAATATTGAAGCCACTCAAAATGTAAACCAGTCTAGAGTTTACACTCTGGTGGACTGTTTGCCAAAATCTGGCCCAGAAATGTTTTATTTGGCTTGTGCAGTACCAGCCTACATCATTTCTCTTACTTTTTAAAAAATCACTTATCAACATTCAAAATTTGGGAGATTTCGTGCAAAAACTGACATTTATGGAGCATTAAAAAAATCACATGGGTTGGCCTGGTGGCACAGTAGTTAAGTTCGTATGTTCTGCTTCAGTGGCCTCGGGTTCACCAGGTCGGATCCTGGGTGTGGACCTATGCACTGCTTGTCAAACCACGCTGTGGCAGGTGTCCCACATATAAAGTAGAGGAAGATGGGCACAGATGTTAGCTCAGGGCCAGGCTTCCTCAGCAAAAAGAGGAGGATTGGCAGCAGATGTTAGCTCAGGGCTAATCTTCCTCAAAAAAATAAAAATAAAAATCACAAATAGCTTCCTATCCTTCTTCCCTGATTTTTTTCTCTTCATAGTATTTATAATCATCTATACACTTGAAGTGCATTTAACTAAGGACAAAGTCCCTTATTCTGTCATTAGAAATAACCTTGGTATTAACTTACTAATTCGTGTTGAAAATAAGGTGGAAATGGCTGATATAGCTCTTAATAATTTCTGAGATGTCTTAGAAGAGCATCTTTGTTCTTCAAATATGGTACATTTCAGTCTCATATGGGATGTGGAGAGCTGCATCGATTTCGCTTCAATAACGAATCTGATCTGTGTACACTACAGAAAGTGTAGTCAGACTTTTCTATCTTAGATGCAATATTCTGATTGCTGCTTCCTACTTCATAACCCCAGAGGCTGCATGAAATTTATGATAAAAAGAAAGTATTTTAACTTTTCTATTAGATTTATTTCATTCAACAAATATTTACAGACTTCTCTAAGGGGTAATATTCAGCAAAATATCACCAGTACACATAGATCAGAGTTTAATTTTCAAATTGTTTATGTTTTAATATTGTTCCTATGACACACTCTTAATGTTATGAAATTAACACGCTACTTTAAAAATATTGCATGAATAGGTTGCTAATGGGATTAGGATCTGCATTAAGTGTTGATTAATGTATTTCCGAAAGCACTTCAAATATTGCAATAAAGAGAATAAGAACTTGGAAAGTAATTTTTTATCTTGTAAAAAATTCCTGAGGTATCATCACCCTGTGTGTTTGTGTTATTTTTGGAATATTTGATGATCTCTTTACACCATGCTTATTATGCCATTGTATATATCGTTCAGAAATAATTAGGAGACAATAGTAGAAAGGATGCTCCTATTATTTGGAGCTAGACAACTTAACTTTGTATTTTAGTTTGTCTTAGAAACTGTTATATGTATTTTTTTAAAAACCCTTTGAGCTAGATATTGGGTTAATCATTCTAAGCCTCCATTTCCTAACCAAAAATAAAAGGGGTAATCTTTTTTCATTATTTAAATACAGGTATAATTTACATACAACAAAATTACCAATTCTAATTAGACCATTTGATAAGTTTTAACAAATATATACATTATATAACATTTAAGAAAAGAATTAAGGAAGCTCTCTCATATCCAAATGAAAATATATAATATATTCATGAAACGGGAGATTGAATGCTATTAAAAGTCACTTCTCTGCAAATTGATCTATTCGTCCAATGCAATCACAATAAAAATTTCAACAGAGTTTTTTATAGAAATTGGCAAGCTGTTAAAATATTTATATAAAGAGTTTACATACTGCATGGAGAAAATGTAGAAAAAGTGTTTGGCAGAATTCAGCATACATTTATGGTTAAAAAAACCCCTGCAAACTAGAGATAGATGAAAAGTATTTACCAAAACCTATTGCTGATATTTTACTTAATGGGAAAATGTTGAATGTTTTCCTCCAAAGATGGGGATCCAGACAAAGATGCCCACTCTCACCACTACTATTCAACACTGTACTATTGGTCCTAACCTTTGAAATAAGGTAAATAATAAAATCCCTAAAGGTCAGAAAGAAAGGAGAAAAACTGTTTTTATTTGAAGGTGACTTGAGGGTTAAGTAGAGAACCTAAGGTACCTAAAAACCCTACATGAACTAATATGTAAATTAGTAATGTCACAGGAGATAACAGGATACAAAATTTTTAGATACTATAAGCAAGCCATTAGAAAATTAAAATTTAAAAACTTCTATTCACAATAACATGAAAATTATAAGCTATTCAGGGATCAATTTAACAAAAGATATACAAGATCCTTTCATGGACACTACAGAAATTAATGAGAAGAGTTGAAAGAGAGGTAAAAAAAATGGAGAGATTTACTATTTAATGGGTTGGAAGACTCGATATTATCAAGACGTCAATTTTCCCCAGATTGACTTATGGATTAAATGAAATCCCAGTCAAAATTCCAAGAGAATATTTTCCGGTAGAATTTGATAATTCTGAAACTTATTTGGAAATCCAAAAGATCTTGAATAGTCAAGTAATTTTTTTTAAAAAGAACAAAATAGGAAGAATTGCACTATCTGATTTAAACATTACTATACAGCTATAGTAGTCAAGACAGTGTAGTATTGGTGAAAGCATTGACATGTGTCAGTGAAACAAAATAGAGAATCCAGAAATGGAATCACACAGATATCATCAATCAACTTTTTACAAAAATACCAAGCCTATTCCATAGGAAAAAGATTCTTCACAACAAACAGTGCTGAAACACCTCATATTTTTATTCCACCAAAATAAAAATTAATAACATCAACACTTACCTCACACCAAATAGAAACATTAACTTGAAATGGACCAAGATCTAAATGTAACAGCTAGCAAGGAAAATGTGGAGAAAAATCTTCGCAACCTTGGAGTAGGCGAGATCATATATACAAACCAACAGCCACGAACTACATTTAAAAAAAAAAAAAAGATAGGTTGCAAGTCATCAAAATTAAAAACTTTTGCTCTTTGAAGAATGCCATTAAAAAATGAAAAGCCAAGGGCCCAGCCCGGTGGCGCAGCAGTTAAGTTCGCACGTTCTGCTTCTCGGCGGCCTGGGGTTCGCTGGTTCGGATCCGGGTGCGGGCAGGGCACCGCTTGGCACGCCATGCTCTGGTAGGTGTCCCACGTATAAAGTGGAGGAAGATGGGCACCATGTTAGCTCAGGGCCAGGCTCCCTCAGAAAAAAGAGAAGAACTGGGAGTAGTTAGCTCAGGGCTAATCTTCCTCAAAAAAAAAAAAAAATGAAAAGCCAAGATATGTAAAGGGAAAAAAATACTAGCTATACGTATATTTTACCAAGAAATCATATCCAGAACATAAAAACTCGTAGGACTCAATAGTAAAACAATCAAAAAAACAATTAAAAATGGGCAAAATATTTGAGCAAATCCTTCACAAAGTGGATATACAAATGGCGATTCACACAAGAAAAGATGCTCAAATCAGTCACCAGGGAAAAACAAATTAAAATCACAATTAGATATCACTATACAACCCCTGGAATGGTTAACGTTTTAAAAACTGCCCATGTCAGACAAGGATTGGTGAAGATGAGGCTCAACCAGAACTCTTATACATTACTAATGGGACTAAACCTTTTACAGTTACTTTATAAAACTGTTTTGCAATTTCTTAATAAGTTAAACATACACCTATGTTTGGGACCCAGCCATTCAACTCCTAGGTATTTACTAAAGTCCACACAAGTACCTATATACAAATGTTTATAACACCTTTATTTATAATAGCCTCTAACTCCAAACAACTCACATAGCCATCAACAGGTGAATGATTAACCAAAACGTGGCATATTCATGCAATGGAATACTACTCAGTGATAAAAAGGAATGAAATACTCATATACCCAATAATATAGATGAATGTCAAAATGAGTATGCTGAGCGGCCCCAGGAAAAACACCAGTTTGGTCTTTTTGGTCATTGTATATTACTTTGCATCTTACAAACATGTATATGAATGAAATCATATACTATGTCTACCTAGGAATTCATCAATTTTGTTGTATTTTTCAAATAACCAAATTTTAGCTTTGCTGATTTTCCTCTGTTTGGTATGTTTTCTATTTTGTTGATTTTGACACTTTTAATTAATTTTTTACTTTTTATTTTTATTATATTGCTTATTATTTATTTTCTTTTACTTACTCTTCTTTTGTTAGCTTGTTATGAAGGTAGCTTGATTCTTTCTTAACATACACATTTAAAGATATAAATTTCCCTTTTAGAACTGCTTTCACAACATCTCCCAAGTTTTAAAAAATTATGTTTCATTAACATTCAGTTAGAAATATTTTATAATTTTCTTTGTAATTAGTTCCTTTACCCATGGGTTTCCAAATATCTGGGGATTTTCTAGATATCTTACTGTTGATTTATAATTTAAATTCATTATGGTACGAGAACGTCCTCTGTATGATTGTAATCCTTTGAAAATTCCCCAGTGCATCATCTCTCTTGGCATACTTATAAAAAATGTGAATTATGAAACTTTTGTGTGAGTGTTCTAGAAACGTCATTTAGTTCAGGTTTATTGAGGGTCTTATTCAAATCTTTGATATTTCAGCTTAATTTTTTTCCACTTGTTCTATCAATTGCTGGACAGAAGGGCGTTAAAATCTCCTACAATGATTGTGGGTTTATTGATTTCTCCCTTTGGTTCTGTCAGGTTTGCTTTATGTATTTTGAAGTTCTATTAGTAGGTGAACACTATTTGGCAGTGCTATTATTTTCTTAATAAATTGACAACTTAATGTTATAAAGTAAACTTTTTCTCTGTGGAAATACTCTTTGTCTTGATGGGTACTTTTGTGAGATTAATAGAGCTACATGAGTTTACTTAGGTTTACTGGAGAGTTTATTCCATTTATATACAGACAGTCCCCAACTTACAATGGTTTGACACATGATTTTTTGACTTTATGATGGTGTGAAAGCAATATGCATTCAGGAGAAACTGTACTTCAGTTATGAATTTTGCTCTTTTCCTGGGCTAGTGATGTGTGGTACGGTACTCTCTCGTGATGCTGGGCAGTGGCAGGGAGCTGCAGCTGCCAGTCAGCCACGCAATCACGAGGATAAGCAATTGATGCACTTACAATCATTCTGTTTCTACTTTCTGTACACAGTATTCGATAAATTATATGAGATATTCAACACTTTATTATAAAATAGGCTTTGTGTTAGGTGATTTTGCCCAACTGTAGGCTGATGTAAGTTTCTGAGCACATTTAAGGTAGGCTAGGCTAAGCTATGATGTTCAGTAGGTTAGGTGTATTTTCAACATATTTTCGACTTGTGATAGGCGTATCAGGATGTAACCTCATCATAAGTCGAGAAAGATCTGTAAACAAGAAATTCACAATTTATATATTTGGGTTTATCTGTAATCTTAATATTTGTTTTCTTTTTTGTGCCTTCATCCCTTTCTCTTTTGTTTCTTTTTTCCTGCCATCTTTCATATAGATACACACACACGTTTCCATATTTCATTCTCTTCTCTAATGACTTTTTTAACTATAGCTCTTTGTATTCTCTTTTACAATTTCTGTAGTGATTACAATTTATCTTTAATTTTTCAATCTTTGAATTAGTATTTCACCTCTTCACATATAAGAATATTGCAATAGAATAGTTCCATTCACTCCCACCAGTCCTTTGAGCTTTTGCTGTCATATATTTTACTTACATATATGCTACGAACTCTACAATATATTGTTATTTTTGTTTAAACAGCTAATTATCTTTAAAAAAATAAGAAGAGATAGAAAAGTAGTCTTTTAAATTCACCCATGTATTTACTGTTTCCTGTGTCTTCCGTTCCATCTTGTTATTTTTAAAAGTTTATTTATTTAATTGAGGTATAATTGACTTACATTATATTAGGTTCAAGTGTACAAGATAATGATTTGATATTTGTATATATTGCAAAATGATCACCACAATAAGTCTAGTTAACATCTGTCACCATACATAGATATGGAATTTTTTTCTTGTGATGAGAACTTTTAAGATCTACTTTCTTGGCAACTTTCAAATATTTAATACAGTATTAACTACAATTGCCATGTTGTACATTACGTTATAGTCGCCATGACTTATTTTACAACTGGAAGTTTGTGCCTTTTGACTCCCTTCACCCATTTCACACATCCCCATCCCCCTTTCATTCCTTCTTGTTGAAATGAATTCTCATCTGATGTTATTTCCCTTCACCATGATACGTTTTCTTCAGTATCTCTTTTGAGTCTGCTGATGAATTATCCTGGCTTTCCATTAGACTTTGTTTTCATTTTGTCAAAGATATTTTCACTGGATATAGAATTCTTATTGACAGTTTTATTTTTCTTTCAGCAATTAAAAGCTGTCATTCCATTGTTCTCTGGCTTCCACTGTTTCTGGTGATATCAGTCACCATTCTTAGTGTATTCCTCTTGAATATATTTCTCTTTTCCAGGGCTTCTCTGTTCCTCTTTAGTTTCTGCAGTTTGACTCTGAAGAACTTAGTTGTAGATTTTTTTGGGTTTTGCTGAGCTTCTCCAAATATGTGGGCTGCTGTTTTGATCATATATAGAAAAATCTTGGCCAATGTTTCTTCAAATATTTTTTCTGTTTCATTATCTCTTTACTCTTTCTGAGACTTCAGAAAGTATCACTTGATACTATCCCTAAATCATCAAAGCCTATTTATACCTTTTCAGTTCTTCTTCCTTCTCTGTGCTTCAGTTTATATAACTTCTATTATCCTATCTTTCTGCTCATTGATTCTTTTCCCTCTTGTGTCCAATCTACTGTTGATTCCACCTAATGAATTTTTTATTTCAAATGTTGTGTTTTTTAGTTCAAGGATTTCCATCGAATTTTCTTTTCTTTACATTTTTAATATCTCTCTGAAATTTTCTTATCTCTTCCCTCATTATATCTAAATTTTCCTATGCTTTCTTTAACATGTATGTCATAGTTTTTTAAATATTCTTGCTTACTAATTTCAAAATATGGGTCACCTCTAGATCTGTTTCTATTAAATATTTCTTCTTTTAACTATTGGTAATATTTTCCTGTTTCTTTGTATGTCTAGTAATAGGTGATTAATAGACAGTGTGGATAATGCATCGTAGAGACCTGCTATTTTTCTTTTATCTTTCTCTGAAAAACGCTCCATTTTGTGTTGACAGGCAGGTAAATTACTGGTAGATCCTTTGATAAAGGGAGGCTTGTTTTAGGCTTTGTTACATAAGTATTTTTCAGTTTTGCCCTTAGTGCTAGGATATATCCTTTCGTTCTGGGACATGATCTTTACTCCTAAGCTATAGTCTTAATAGAATTTCAATGTATAACTCAAGGTGTTTATCAAGCCTCTAACACTCTGACTGATTGAATTCCTAACTCTGTGTCCCAAGTGGCAGGCAGCTTCTGAAATCACCAATCAGCTCCTTTAAACTTTTAGCTATTGTTTTTCCTGGACCTCTTAGATTTTCTCTCTAGACCTGTGCAGTTCAAGAGTTAGCTAAGTATTTTAGCAGAGTATGTATTAAGATTTTGGATCTTCTACCTTGTGGATCCCTCCTTTGTAAGATTTCTCCTTCAATTTCCTACTATTCTGGAAGCCTTCAACTCCAACCTCTGACTACTCATCCCAGTAAACCTACAGAGTTCTGGTGAAGCTCTATCATCTAGCTTAGTAGATCTGGAGACGCCCTTCAATGGGGGAAAAATAAACAATCAAAAAACAGATAAATGTGGATTTCCTCGTATGTAACTCCTTTTTTCAAGTGTCCTAACTCCTCTGGTTACTACCTAGTCTCCAGCACTTTCAAACAGTAGTTTTATAATATTTTGTTTAGCACTTTAAATTGTCGTTAGTAGGACAGTTTCCTGATACAAGCTACTCTGCCATTAGCAGACACAAAAACAATTTTAATATTTTTGTTACAGAGTTTTGAATGAAATTTTTATTATTTTCTTAGAGTTGTAGTTAAAGTCCCAAAGCTTAGGACAGTAGGTGCTAAATAATCTCCGTATGTTCACTGGGCCTAATATGAGTAGCAGAGCTCCTAAATCAAGGAAGAAAATTTCGAGAGAGTCACTCAGAGGTTGGGAGTGACTACAAGCAGGAAAAACGGGTAAATCATTCTTTGGTTGGATCTCTCCTTGGGAGGTACAACTGCTAATCTGTCTCTGGGCTATTTGGATATGAAAAGGATTAGGACTGAGAAAGCAGTGATTGAATTAAAACATAACAAGTCCAAATTTGTGCCCTGCTGAGTTCAGACTGTTGAATGTACCAAGTACATCCTATTCATTGAATCATAAGGATCTAAGATAATGCATGTGAAAATGAAATATGCAGTGGTTTCAGACAAGAATGAGCTTTGTTAAAACAGAATTCTAGAATGTTTACTGCAATCTGGTTGTTCCTCCTGTGAGCCCATTTGCTTGAATAATATGTTAGGTATTTGTAGTGTAGCCAATTTGTAATATAGTCAAACTACTGACTCTTTAACATTTTATAGATGGTGTTGCTTCCTTCCAAGTTTCTCTCAAAATGCTGGCTGCTTACTCTATATGGAAGAAGCTAGTTCTTTGACCCCTTTTCTTCCCTTTGGTTTTTCCTATATTCACCCCTCATAGGGAGGGAGTCTTTCAATCTAACTGTACATTGAAGTTATGCTGAAACAGGGATCAGTAGAAGCAAAAGAGCAGTGCTCCATCTAAAAAAATGTGAGAACATTGGGCAAACAATTCCCTTGTCTTTCATTTTCAAGGCATCATGGAGTTCTCTGGCCCTGGAAACAATAGGTGGTAGCAGGTTACACCAAGGCCCTGGCCAGGGTAGGTTAAGAATAGGAAGAATAGAAAAGGGCCAAAATTAAAAGACTGTGTGGATACTGATCTTAGGTAAACTTTGTATAAACTGATAGGAGAAAAAACAAATCAATGAAGATATATTTAACATGATCATCTGAATTCAAGAAAGTTAGTGAATGAAATAGAGATCTTTCTAGGAATTGACTGAACATCTTTCTACACTCTGTGGGGCATAACTATTATTTACATGCACGGCATCGCAGTCAAGTGCAGAGACTTTAAATCAGATAGTACTATGTTCAAATTTAAGCTCTTCCATGAGCTACCTATGTGAAACTAGAAATTCATTCTCCATTTTTTCTCATCTGTAAATGGAATTCATAATTGTTTTGGGGTCATAAAGATGTTATCAAGAGTAAATGAGATAAAACGTGCAAAAGTTTTAGCACAATGCATAATTGAGTAGCAAATGATCAATAATTGTGACCTATAATTATCTCACTGTTATAAATATAATCCGCAGGACTTTCTCCCTCACCTCTTTCATGTCTTTATTTAAACGTTTTTATTTTAAGTTAGGCCTCCTTCTGGTTGCCTGTTTGAAACTCTAATACTTCTTAGGCTTTATTTCCCTTCCCTGCTTTGTTTTTGTCATAATATTTAATATTATTATACTTCATTTCACTTATATCGGTGAACTTTTGTCTCCTAGCACAATAATGTAAGCTCTATTAAGGCAGGCATTATTTTGTCTATTTTATACATTGCTGTATTCCCAGGGCTTATAACCTGGTATAGAGTAGGCAGTCACATACTTAATAAGTATTTATTGAATGAATGAATGAATGAATGATAATGAAATTTAGTGTGTAAGATGATGTAGCTCTTTATCTCTCTAACCTGAGCGTATCTTTGTTCTCACTGGCAACTGAGTTCTCTCCAATTTTCTTGTATTATAACAGTAGGAGAAGCACTTTCGTTTCCATTTGACAGAAATAGTTCATTACATTGCGATGGGACAATATTGTTGAAATAGTAACTGATGGCTTTTCCTTTTGTATTTCCTATAAACCTGACCTCTTTCTCATTTGGTGAGGAGCCAGAACTTGTCATATTCATGCCTTAGGAAAAGATTCTTACAAGCAAAAAGCAGAGTAAGTGTTTAAGTTTCAAAATCCTATGACCCAAGGGAACTCAAGCTATGAAAATGTGGCAACTCAGAGCAAGGTTTCCTTCCCCTGTAACTAAATTAGATTCCCTAGACCATGGAGAGTTAGAGAGTCAGGAGTGGAATCAACAATGGAAAGTGAAAAAGGAAGCCCTTTGCTCAGATGTTTACTCAGGTTCTATCTTGGTATTGAGATTAACAGAAATTCCATATAGATTTGATGATTCATGTATAGGGACAAACTATGCTTCACTTTCTGTGTAGTGATCAAGGAAACAGAAAGGCTCTAGAGCAGAAATGGCCATGTGGTGCACCTAAGAAGGTGGACTAGAGACAAGCTAACCCCATCATGACGTGACTGTAATCTTGGCCAACTTTCTCCTCCACATCCCTTATACCCTAAGTGACTGCTTTCAGGATGCTCACCACTCTGCCTCAGCATGACCAAGCTTTTGTGGGCTGCTGCTGCTATTCACTCAGGGCTGCCCACTCAGAGCTGCCCAGAAATGTTCACTCTCTTCTGGTGGTAAGGAAAATGTCCCTCATGTCCTTATATGTACAAATCCCAATGATTGACACCTTGTCTTATTTCTAGAAGGCACTTCTATTTTATGAAAATTTCTCACTAAAGTCCAGGCACTCTTGTCGGATAGTTCTTTCTTGACAAGAATAGTAGAGTAAAATCTTTAAACATAGTTGGGATTTTTACTCTAATATACTCACTAGCCCTGAGCTTTTGTGCAAATCCCCTTCTTTTGATATACTAGAGGCAGTGTGAACAAGTAAGCTTTCCATGTATATTTTGCATTCCATCTTCTGGAAATTCTTTTGCTTTCAACCAGACCTCTTTTGGAGTGAAAATATTTTTTTCCCCTGCATTGTTAAAACCTATTCCCAACAGAGAATTATCTAGCTATCCATGTCCCAGCCTATCTCTAAAGCCTCACTGAGTTTACTGGCAGGTAAAATGGGTTGCAGATCTTAGGATGTGGAAGAAATGGCTGATTTCCCTGTCAACTGTGTCCAGTGTCCTTTCTTCATTTTCTGGTTCCTTGCCCACACCCTGCCTTATTGTCTCCCAACTGGGCTCAGGGGTATCAAGACAACCAGTTATTTCAGTGGTGTCCTGTGATTGGATATGCCACATTTCTGCCCGAATGCTCTATGCTGTCTATGTTCCTAGCCATTACATCTCTGGTTAGGGGTTGATTTCCACTTGTTGGCTAATTGTGCTTACTGAGAAGACCTAGAATGTTTCATTTTCAAACTTTCATATCTGAATGGTAACATTAAATCTTCTTAGCTACCAAAATGGCTGCATCAAAAGAGCTGGGCTCAAAACATTTGCATCACAATAATGTGATTCCATGGCAATAATCCAGGCAGATGCGAATCAAAGATTTCCCAAAGACAATGGCAATGTGAATTGAGTAGGGAGCACATAAATAGAAAGAATACTAGAAGATAAAATCAAAAGGATTTTTACTGGATAGGAATGGTGAGGCATAAGGTTGATTTAAAAGAGGTTTATGTTTTTATTATTTTAGCCTCAAAGATGAGTTGTAAATTAGTATTATTACCAAAGGAATGAAATGCGAGAGTTGAATAGGTGTGCGTCAGACCAGAGAAAGAGGCAATATTTTTAATTCTGGACCATAATCATGTGTACATAACCATGATAGCCAAATTAGAGTGCTTCTATCTCCATAGAATATATAAATAACTGATTAGAATTATTGTTGAGAGCATAGATGTTTGGAAATTGTTTTAAATGTATCTGAAAACAGATTAATTGACTCATCAGTGGTGAGGTCAGGGGTCACTTATAAGCACACATATTGCGACATTTTATTAGGCAGAGTAATTTAGATGTTGTAGAATTGGCCTCTGAACATCACTGGTGCTCTCTCAGCCTTACGCCATTGATGTCATATGAACAAGATTAACAGCTTTAAAAAAAAAAATCTCCTTTCTAGGAACATATGAAATCAATAGACCAAGACAAGTGAATAGTTTCATTCTTTGATTTGGGCTTTAAGTTCACCCTTCCTCTTTTGAAATTCTATAGAGCTGCTTAGCTAAATCCGTACACAAAGAAAGACAGTTTGAAACTATCAAAAGGTCCAAAGCATCCACTTTCCTTGGGGAAAATTCTCAAGGACTTCTCTGAGTAGCAACATTTGTTTAGGTTCCTGAGTGGTATGGTTGTGCCTATGCCTGCTTACTTTTCTCTAAATCTCTCTTTACAGATCTTTCTACCTAGTGGCAACTATGTATTTATTTATGTCCATTCATTATGATTCAGACGTGAGGAAAGATTCACATATCGGCAAGTCAGGCAAAGATGAATAGAGGAGCATTGAGTGTTCTTTTAACCCTACTGCTTTTGTGCAACTTCTGTAAGTTCAGCAAGAGTCAGAAGCCTCCTTTAAAATTTCCCCCTCCATTCTCCAAAAATATTAAAAGAAGGCTCTCATCCATTTTGCATTTCTGTATTTTGAATTAAATTCAAATGGGAAACTAGATGATGTAATGTGGCAAAATCATGAAATTCTGTGTCATTTAATAATAGAAATAAAAGATAGGGCAGAAGTAAGCCTGCAGAATACATTCAATTCAATCATTCAATGAATATTTATAGAGCAACTCCTCTTCTGCAAGCACTATGCTAATTGTTTGGGATAGATTGTTGAACAAAACATACAAAGATCCCTCCCCTCATGGAGTTTACACTCTAGTGAGGGGCACTGATAATAAAACATGAACATAACTGCAAAGTTAGGGAACAGTCTGCAAGACCACACTCCCCTCTGACGCCAGCTGCAAGTATGGAGGACTCAAGACACCCTCAGATTTGAGAATTCACTAGAAAGACTCACAGACTAGAAAGACTGAAAGCTGTTATACTCATGGTTATGGTTCATTACAGTGAAAAGATACAGATTAAAATCAGCATAGGGAAGAGAAGCATAGGGCAGAGACCATGAGGTTCTAAATGTGGACTTTCCAGTTATCTTCTCCTAGTGGAGTCACAGACAGGGTTACCTCTTCCTGGCAGTGATCTGTAATAATAAGCACAGAGTATTTGAGGCTTGGTGTCCAGAGTCATTTTTGGGGTCCCTTCACATTGCATGGTCAATTGACCATGTGGCTCACTTCAGTCTCCAGGCCCTTTGGGGTTGAGCTGATACTGTGTGACTCAAAGTCCCCACCATAAATCACTCTCTTAGACTTTCCTGCATGGCCCAGAGGCCCCAGGTAAGCAAAGAGACTTTTATTATTAGTCAGGATACTCCAGGGTTTTAAAGATTATCTCCCAGGAGCTGAGGGCAAAGCCCAGATCTATCTTTGGGCAAGGAAAAACTCTTTACTACACAATAATATATAAGTAAATTACATTGAGTATTAAGTGTCAGAAGATGACAAATGGTGGGAATTTTTTGTTTTTTTTAATAGAGCAAGGTAAAGGGAATTGGGAGTGTGTGTGAGGAGTCGGGACAAAGGCAGTTTCCCTTATTGAATACAAGGTTCAGGATGAGCTTCATTGCACAGGCGACATTTGAGCAAAGAGTTGAAGTGGATGGTTTTTAAGTAATTAAGCCAAGGTCCAGAAAGGAAAGTGACTTGTCCAAGGCCAACTGAGATCTGCTGCCCGTTACAAGGAGTTGAGCAAAGACACTGGCAGAGTGCTATACGACTGTCCGGCTTGCATGGTAATGGGTTGATTTCTATCCATAATCAAGGAGGTTTGGGCACAGTGCAATCACAGAGAAGTCAGTAATGAGAGTTGGCAAAGAGAGTCAGAAGCTGGCCCAAGAGAAATTAAAGTTCTGAAATCTAGAGGAAAGCAAGACAAGCAGAAGGAGCAGACAGGCGTCAAACACAGCAGTATAGGAGGGGCTGTTTCATATAGACTCAGACAATGTTGTGCCTTCTGTGTCGGGATGTTTCCACACATCCAGTTAGCCTCCTATGGCCACCTATGTGATGAGGATAATCCTAAATGTCATTAACCCTTTTCCTAGAATGTCATATACTCCCCTTTTCTTTTGGCAAACATATTTTTCTAACAAGACCCATTTCACATATCTTCTCTGATGATTCCCTCTTCCATTCTTCCTTAGCACCTTGAGCTTCTAGAGCACATACACCATTGTATTTTGGTCCTTTGCAGGCTTTCCCAATGGCTAAATTGTGAACTTACAGTTGGTAAGAACCATATTTTATTCATATTTGTATCCCTGGCACCTGTTACCCGGGAAGTGTTCAGTAACTGTGTGTGTGGAGTGAGTAAATAAGTGAATTGTTGCATCCATGAAGGACCTCAAAGTGATTTGTTATATACTTCAGATATAATCTCAGAAAACAAAACTCAGTGATGTGAGCTCTGCTTGGTGTATGAAGATATGAAATCAGAGTAGAGATGACATAAACCTGGCAAGAATAGAGACTGATAAACCTGGCAAGCTCATAGACATTGTGTCACTAGTCTGTGGTTAATTTCTTAGTAACAGATCTAGAAATAATTTGAGTTGATTTTTGTTCAAGCCCTCCTTTTGATTCTTCTAGGATTAAGCAATTATTTTTTGATGCAATAATTCATTTATTCACATAACTATTCTTTCCTGTAAACCACACCTTCTGTTAGGTGCTGGGGATAAAAAATGAACCAGATACTGCCTCTGTCATTTTGAAGAGCACAATTTAGCCTTAGATTTTAAGGGGGCAACTGACATGAAGTCAATCAAAATAGAGTATGATATGTACAAAGAGAGGCAGGACTAGAGCAGTAAGTAAGTGTAATTTCACTCTCTTTTTTTCAATAATGCCTATTGAACAGTCGTATGTAAAAGCAATGGCTCTGAAGACATAGAAGAGAAACATTCTAACCTTTCTAATCTGGCTCTTATCATCCAAATAAATTCAACTAAACTGAATTTTAGCTCCTTTGTATGAGTTCTGTGACTGTGGACAAGTGTTCTGGGCCTTCGTTTCCCAATTTATGAAATAAGGATGGTGATGTCTAGCTCAAAAGACTTTGGGAAGAATAATTTTGAAAACATATAGGTACAGCTACTACAGTATGTTTCGCAGACTCCCAACGAGGTGGTTTATTGTAGTTCACATTATCTTTGATAAAAAAATATTAAGATTTAGAAATTACAACCACAGATGATCGTGAAAAATGTATTTCATTTTTATAATGCCCAAATCTGTCAAATTTCTACTGTAAAAGAAAAATGGACGTTCTTTGTGTGACTAGAGAGATTAGGGTTCTCGTCTTAAAAGTAAATATGGTTTTGTAACCCTATGCTTAGCAGAATCCTTTTCTGTTAGTGTATGACATGGTTCTGATGATATGGAAAATAACGTTTTAGCTTTTCTCTCATCAGAATACATTGCACAAGAAGATGTTACTTAGTAGTAATGTTCCATACATTTCAGAGGTCAGATCTCTGTATGAACTTGTCATATTTTACATGTTTTTTCAATTAGGGCACACAGGCCTTGCTGTATAACTGAATTTGTTTTAAAAAGTGGTCCTGTTTCATTCGTGAACTAAAAGAAAACAGATATGTAGTATATAATAAAAAGTCAATTTTCTAGAGGTCAGAGAAAAAGAAAAATGCCACATTAATGAAAGCTCAGTGAAAATGTATTTTTAACCCTCCATGTCATGCATTTTAGTGTTGGTACAATTTATTTAAGCAATATATTCTTAAAAGGGAGCTGAATCATACATCGTATGTTAAAACAGTCAAGGCTGGCTTTATGGAAAGCTTCTGTCATTGGATTTTAGCGCAGTAAAATCCCAAGAATATTAACTTTTCCAAGCCCGAGTTCACAATATTTGAGCAATAGTTATATGATATACTTATCCATATTTGTATATTCAATTTTATGACTAGAATAATATAATTTATGTTTTGAATCATATTAAAATGTTGCCTTAAAAGATATTGTGTTCTCTGAACAAAAGGCAAAAGTAAAACATTGAATTTCAATTAAGCAGGAGCGTTTCAAGAAAAGATGCAATTTACTTGGAAACCTTCCAAATAAATTTCTTATTTTTTGTGAAAATGTTCCAGCTGTACTTTTTATGAACGTTAAACATACCTGTCTGATGTTCGCTGGGCTTAGCAGCGCATGTCGTGACTAGTATTGTTTTTCAATATCTGTTGCATTACAAAAGGCCCGAGTTGATCCTTGTGTGCAGCCTGGTTTGCCTCTTTTGAGCTCCCAGGCAACAGTAACCTCTCATCATGATTACAGAGTCTCTTGCAGAAAGATGGGCCTAATCCTCGTGCTCCATCAACTCAGTAATCTATTCCAATCACTATTTGATGGATCTGACAGGCCTTCTCTAGCCAAGTGAGACAGACTCAGGCAGGTCAAGCAACTTAGCCGTCTGCTGCAAAATAGTGGGGGAAATCTTTGTGCTACATCAGAAATTACACGCATTAAAATCACTTCTGGTCTCTTCTCTGTTGGCAGAGAACGGATATAAAAAAGGTCCAGATCCACAGTTCAAAATACCCCAAATTATTCTAGTCACTGGACTAGTTCATTCAGCTTTAAAAATTAAAGATAAATAAACTGATGTTATTTTAACCAACAGCAATAATTCACGGTTATTTAAAAAGCTAATTATTTCAATGCATAAAGTTTGCTTAATATTTTTGATTTTTCTTACATTGGCATAAAAAAATCCTTGACTTCCGAAAATCATGAATCAACTCTCACAATCCAATTTTGAAAGGCATAAGTAAGTATTTTTAAAGATACAATTTAATCTAAGATAGCAAGTGCCATCTCCCTTTGTATATTAAATGTAATAAAAGACAGGGAGTCATTTAGAAAAGAAACCATGGTATACTTCCAGGTTAGCTCTTTCGCTAAGTCTTCTCCAATTCTGAAGGCCGGGCAACATGGGAAGAAGCCCTTCTGTGTAATACGTCACACTTGAGCATTCTGTTTTAACCAGGGAAGATTAGTTTCTTTTATGTATTTTTTCCTTTTTATATCAGCATTTACTAGACAAGAAGAGAATTTAGAAAACTGTAATTTCTCAATACACATTTATTGCTATAGCTGATAATAACAATAATAATAAAGAATAAATCTTCTTTTAGAAGAGAGAGAATCAAAACTTAAGATACACAGATAATAAACAGCGTTTCATGTGTTTGTCCTAGGGACAAAACTGAGCTATGAATTTAACGTGTTTCTTAAGATAAAGTAGAAGTGATGTCTAATAGTTAAACATTACTCCTCCTAATAAAGAAGCCTTTATTCTTTTTTAGATACACATCCTGGCAACTTAGTTAAGTATGTTTGATTCAACTGCCATTTAAAAGATTTCAATATACTCTAAATACTAGAATGAAAATGACGTACTAAATATACGCCAACTACTTTTAATGTCTGATAAAAGCAGGTTTCAGGAAATTTATAAAGGGATATCAATTTAAAGTGCTTACTTTTCTCCCTCTACTATTTCCTGACTTTTCCCCCCAAGAGCTCAACGGGCTACCATGACTTAACAGTAAGATTTAAATAAAAAAGAAATCCTAATCTTTCCATCCTTCTTTGCCTTAGGGCTGGACTGTACACTGTAGCTGTTAATCTAGAAGTTTTATCTGAGATTTCAAAAAGCAGCTTCACATGTGATGTGAAAATAGCATAACCTCAAAGCACGAAAAGGGATTTCCATTTTCTCCATGAGAATGTAACTCGCAGAAGCAGATTTTTGTACAAATGTGTCTTGAGTCTTCAGTGGCCCCATAAGTGTAAGTGTGTGCATCTTAATATGAGCCTCTGTTCCTATTCCACTCCCTGGCACCAAGTGGGTGTACTTGCTCAAAGTAACTGGAGGGCGGTAGGAGGGTGTTTGATTAAAATTGCATTGGAGACAAACTGTTTTGTAGCAGTACTGAAATGGATGCTCTAATCGCCATACAGCTTCCTAATGTTTTTATATGCTAAAGGCCTTTTCTATTGGACTCTTGCCCATGACTCATCCTCAACCCGTGGTGATTGGAGACTATTCTTTGGGTTGAACCAGGTTTGGCAGTTTAACCACTGGTGTGCATAAATTCGCTACTGCCTAGTATAAAGAAGTAACCAATTTTAAATGAAAGGACCCTTCATATAATAAAGGGAAAGCTTAAGGAAGACAAGTAATTGGTCTGGTTTGGTAAACACCAAGTAGATTTTGCTATAATTGGGAAAGTAAGAATATGCTTAAAGCTATTCTAGTAAGATGCATCTGAGGCGAGCAAGAAAAACAGAAAAAGGCCACAGTCAACCTGTCCAAAAGATTATGACACATCCTGTTCTCTTCTTATCCCAGAAAAGAAGAAAAAATGGTTTGAAATTTTTTTTTAAACTGACAAAAAACGTAACTTCTTCCCTGGACATTTCATCCATCATTCTTGTGTTCATTAATTCTCATCAAGTTCCACAGATGCAAATTGCAGAATTATTGGAGCATTAGTATCGGGCTTAGGCGCGAGGGAGCTCCTCACCTAAAATTAACCACTTCATAGATTCTTTCCACTTAAAAGCTGAGAAGACACCTTAGGAGGAAAAAACAGCAAAGCTGGCTGAAGGCTCAGAGCTGTGTAATTCCACCCTTGACCACCCGTGTCATTGCAGCCCCACAGAACCTTGAACCGTGCCTGCCAAAAGTCGGCATTAAGGCCCTGCCCTGACCCCCACTGCTTTTCAAGAGGCTCTGTGGGGGAGCAGAACTGAGATTAATATGCGTTGAAAAATAAAATGCCCTTACCACATTTTTGTCTGACCTTTGCACAGTTAAATGAAAATATTTCCTCACTGGGAGTTTTTGGCTTCATATCAGGTTTGCAGAAGGAGAAAAAAAGTCCTCACAGCCTAAGGAGGGAGGGACGCTCCTAAGTGAACCCGGACGGATATTAGCAGAGAAGCGGTTCCAGGCAGACTCCTCTCCCCCGCTCCCCTCTGCACGTGGGGCTCTACCCGGGGCGGAATAACTGATGGAAAATTACATCTATAGGAGAGCTGAACATTGCTTTAAAGTGCCAATAAGGCAAGCTTGGGAGCAGACAATAGAAGCTTTATTTTATTGTATTTTATTTTGCTCGGGAATGCTTTCTATGCCAACGCTCTGTGGCAGAGCTGGGCGAGTGGGAGGAAATCAGACTTGTAAGAAGTTAACCTTGAACAAAGAAAACACCAAAAGCTCATGTTGTCTGCTCTACTGAAAGCTTTTTCAGGGACAAAGCCGAACCAATTGCCATGACGTATGTGGATAGCACAAATGCCAAAGCTTTCCTCCTTCCTCCCCTCCAGAAAGGTTCTTCATAGTCTATTTATTTCTTCATTTTTTTGCCAAAGTGCCTGAAGGAAGCAACGCCTGCAAGAGAAGAACCGTGCATTCCCTTTGTCTTGTGAACACTGCGAAGGCTTTAAGCGCTGAGCTGGACCCAGCCCAGTGGCCTGGCTACTCTCTTTTCTTCTGCCCAATCTGTTACCCATGGAACTTGGGGGGACTCTCTTGTCACTTTCTTCTGAGGGTGGGTTTAAAAAAGAATAAGCAGTGAATGAAGGTCACCATGGGTGGAAGCCCAGAGGAGAGAGGGTTAAGATCTACAAAAACAAAAGTCCTGGAAACAAATTATGTTGATCTGAGAGAATGTAGGCCTGAGAGGGGCCAGTAGGATGAACTGGGTTGAATGAAGCAATGGGGAATCCCATTATGCGGCTGGGGAGGAATTTAGCCTCTGTCCAGCCTGCAGCCTAACCTTGGATTTGTGTAGGTCATAGCCTGAGCACAGCAAGCAGAAGCTGGGAGGTGGCCCAGAATCTGTCCTGTCAAGAGAGAGAGAGAGAAAAAAAAAGAGCAAGAAATCCCTATCAGTGTTAGGAGCAAAAGCACTCTTATTTTGAATAGAAAAGCTTTCAACTTGTTTTGACTGTTAGAAGAAAGCCAAATAAGGAAAATGAATTTTAGCTCAGCTTTCTCTCCTCTTTGTTTCTTTCTGTCCTATCTTTTCTTTTTTAAGTAATAGAAAGAGATGTTCTTTTCTTGGTAGAGAAGGAAGTTGACTATATTTGACCTTCAGAAATCCAACTCATTGTCCAATTCTAATGGGAACTTATTCTTTCAAAATATAGACGTTCTGGTGATCTCCTTTAGCCGGTTATTTGATGTTTGTATGTGTGTGTCTTTGTCCATTCTATTAGAGTCATCAGGGGATGCTTCAGTTGAAAATTCCTTTTTGTTGTAAAACATCCCTGGGAAGACTTGGTGAGACCTGAGAAATAAAAGGCAATATGATGTGATAAGCTGGCACTGACTTCTGTAAACAGTCAAATTAGCTATCCTCTCAGGAGAAAAAGGGAAGATGTAGCCACCAAACATTGTTCCAGCAACAGCCTGAAGGGTCTTTTGATATATTAAGATCATTAATAATAATATGTCCAGTGTTGCTTTTTGGGTTGTTAGGTAATGTGAAGATTATTTGATTTGCTAAAACCTTTCCTGTGGCTGGTTGTTTACTAAATAAAAAAATGGTTTATTTTGTGGACGTATTCCTCCTTCTCATTAAAATAAGTCGTATTGCCTACTCACCTTTAAAGATTAAATTGAACATATTTTGGGCTAATCACAGGGAGAAATTTCTTCATAGACTGGAAATAGAGATTCTGCTATTTCCTTTTTTCTTTTCAAACCTGAGTGTCTTCTCAAAAGGAATGATTCTGCCAGCGTGGGTCAGCATGCTCTCCTTATTTTTTCTCCACAAGGAAGCATTAATCAGATTCTGATTACTGTATTCAGCTTGTCAGGAGGTGAATGGAAATTTCAAGAAGAGTCTAAGGGAATTTGTAATCTCTAGCTGGGGGAATTGAGTAAACACATTAAATGTGGAAAGTTAGTCACCAGGATAATGGGTTAGGAAAGGCATTTAACTACGTTCTGCTAAAAATAACACCTTTTTTTAAGAGCTCAAAGAAACATGGTAGTCCCTTAGCCAAACTACGTCTTGTTTCTCTTTTCCTCAAAATTTTGGCTTTTAGTGTATATGGGAACTATCAGTTTTACATAAAGTTCAGAGAAAAATGAAGGCTTATATAATAAAATAAAATACAATCTTTAAAAGTAATAAATTATTAAGAGGGATGAAATTGTCTGCAAACTTTCACTGATGTATCTATTTCTGCTCAGTGATGTACAGCTTGAGTCAGTCCCAAATCCAGATGTTGTTTTTTCCTTAAGTTATTTCTTTTAAGTTAGAAAATTATAAGTCACTTTTATAGGCTATTGAGAATGTCAGCAAGGGCATCATGACTTTGTAAGGCAGTTCTGCATATTTTTAGATGAAATATTAACCTGAAATTGTGGAGAGGTTTCTCACTGAAAATACTAAGTCAACATTCACACCACATTAAAAAATTGGAAGATTGAATGTTATTAACTCGAGAAATAGCAGGAAATGGATCCTTAATTTACCTCTTGGTTATAGACAACTTAGAAACATATGCCTCCATGTGCTGAATGTAGTTTGTATATTGCCCAAAACTATTATCAATTTCTTTCCCTAGTAAGTAGAGCAAATCACTAATATCGAGAGTCAAACCCTAGATGATTGAAGCATTTGTATTATGGCTCAATTTTCTTAAGAAACCTTATTATATTACATGTCAAATTAAAAGTTTTGCTATTTTAGCCTTTAACTTATAAGTTGAAACTATTTAAGATATTGCTGTATTGCTAAGGCGTCTCACTTGATCAAGCCAACTGAAATTATGAACTAGTACTTTCCAGAATGATCATGATTGCGAAGAAATGTTTTCATCATTTACTGCCCATTTCAAACCCTCTTGGGTGTGCCACTCTGCTTGGCTGCTTCCGTGCTGCAGGGTTGATGCACCATCTTTGTTGTTGTTGTTTGTTGTTTAGCACAGTCCCTAAAAAGTTTGTATTAACTGGCTTCGGTTCTCGCATCTTAATTTCACCATTTGTCCAGTGCTAAACTAACATCAGAAGGCGTATATTGGTGATTAAAACAATGAAACAGTGTAAAGATCGACATTCAGACACAATTCTTTATTACTCATTGGACAACACCTGGCTTTGTTAGCACATGGCTGCTTTGACAATACTGATTTCAGTGCAGATTTCAGTCTATATCATGACTCACAATGCAGTTGTTAGCTAACAAAAAAAGAGAAAGAAAGAAAGAAAAAGTCTTTTTCCATAGTATAGGCTTTTGAAAGTGTGTAAAAATATGTTTGCCAAGTAGTTCCTCCCTATATCTACCATACTTATATCCAGAGCTATTGTACAATATGAGCATGAGTGGCTCTAGTGAAATGTAAAGTGAGATATGTAGTAGTATGATTTTCAGCATTCAAAAACAGTGATATTATGTGACATCCCACAATTATTGAACATAGGAGTCTTGCCAATAGTTCAATCTGCTTCCTCTCAGAGGAGGATATTTTTCATCTAATTAGTGGATGGCTTTGCTTTTTTATATTCCTGTGAGCAGTACAACTTTGGATGATGCCTCCATAGTTTTGATTTTTTTCTCTGCCTGTAGTGACAAAAGTCATACATTTCACACTGGAAAGCTATATTTAAGATTTGTTATGTAAAAATTCAGTTGTTTACCAGAAAATTTCCTGTGGTCTGCCGAGAAAATTTGGAGGAAAGCCTACATGATTTCATTCCTTTCAACGGGTCTTAAAATGCTAAGCACTGGTTGCTTATGAGAGCAGTGAGTGATGTGGAAATGGTACCTCTCCTTGGAGAAGATACACATAATACAGCATTTTAAAACAACGAACGCTTTTGCTAAAAAATAAACTGGAGGAGCAGGCGTTGTCACCATTTCCCTTTGCAGTTACTCCCACACTGAGGTTTTCTTAGGTTCTTCTGAGTGAGGCTGTCTGCAGTAACATGGCCCAGTTTTTTCCAGAATGGTTGAGAGGAGCTCCAAAATCTCTGCTTAGCTTAAAATAAAACAGCATAATTGCTGTTCCAACTTGGCCCTGAAGGAGTTCAGAACATGCCCCCCCAAAATATGCCACTCTGGCATATTGACTATTTTGAGTTAAAGGCACTTGAAAACAGCAAATAAAAGAAAAATACTCTGACTTTCCTCCTTTTTCTTAAAAGCAGGCAATGAAATTCCTATATGAAAGATGTGCTCCCTGTACCTGAAGGCGAGCAGCATTCTTGTCATCAAGGACAAGGAGCTGAGACTGAGAATTCTATACAAACAAATCTTGTTAAAATGGTTCTGATCTTCCTTTAGTTTCCCACGTAGTTTAGTCGTTTTTCACAAATGCCTCTTTGTTAAACATAATATAAAAGCAAGTAGGTTTTGCCATTTCTTTGGGTCTTCATTCCTTATGAATGTTCCTATGTCAAGTAAAACTTATATTAAATAAATCTGGGGGCTGACCTGGTGGTCTAGTGGTTAAGTTCAGTGTGCTCTACTTTGGCAGCCTGGGTTCAGTTCCAGGACATGGATCTACACCACTCATCAGTGGCCACGGTGTGGCGGCAACCCACATACAAAATAGAAAAAGACCAGCACAGATGTTAGATCAGGGCCAATCTTCCTCAGGCAAAAAAGAGGAAGATTGGCAACAGATGTTATCTCAGGGTGAATCTTCCTCAGCGACAAAACCCCATAAATAAATAAAAATAAATCTGTATGCTTTTCTCCTCTTGATCTGTTTTATGTTGATTTAATTTTCAGGTTCAGCCAAAAAGAACCCTAAGAGGATAAAGGTAAAAGTTTGCCTCCCCTTAGCCCCAACTTTATTTTGGAAAGATTGTGTACAAAAAATTTCATAAGCCTGGATTGAGTACCTGAGTTAGCTCAAAACCTGGTTTGATTACTTACTGTTAACTTGGGTGAGTCTCAACTCTTTATCTTTAGAATGACTACAACCATACTTACCTCAGAGGGCAATGGCAAGCATCAACTACCAAAAAGTATAAATTTCACCCCACTCCTGCCACACACATGCTCTAAGAGGCTTGATTTGCTGAAAAGAGCTAAGCTGACGTGGAATTGTAATTCATCCTGTGAATATATTTATTTGTCTTTAATTTACCAAGAATTCCACGAGAAAGCTGCAAAAATAAATATCACATGACACTTAATTTAGGTTTATGACACATGTTACCAATGAAAAGATGTGATTGCATAAATAAATTGGAGGGAAAACAAAGCTGTCAGCAGACAGGAGTGTTGATTTAAGAAGGCAGCATGTTTTTAGCTGGATATAATATTAGAAAGAATAGTATTCAACTCACTTATTTCACAAATAAGGAAACTGAGGCCATAGATGTTTATTGATTCATATTTTAGTATCTTACCTCAAGTCAGTGGGAGCCAGTCCTAGAAGAGGCCCACTTGGGTGCCGGTTGAATTCAGTGTTCTTCAGTTGTAGCTGTTCTGGAAGGCCTACCTAGGGAACAAGTTAAAGAGATGTTGCAACTTGTACTCTCTTTGAAAGATCAGAGAAATCAAAATTTCCAAGCAAGCTCATGAAATAAACTTCTGAATTTAGTAAAATCTATTTATTTGGTTTTCTTTAAGTTATCACTTTTTGTGAGAGAGACATTTAAACCTTGTCACATATCCACATATTCCCCAACACTTTTCAGCTCTCTTGAAGATAGAAGGACCAAATGATTGGTTTGGCCAATGGATCAGGAGTGGAAAGGACATGTATCCCCCCTAGGCAGAGGCGGTAAAAAGCCCAGAGAGCCCTCCAGCTCATCCCCTCTTTGTAGATCTAGAAAACACAGGTGGCTCCATGATGTAAACAGGCTCACATCTTTGCTTGGCATGTGCTTCCCAGAGAGGCAGCCGATGCATGCAGACTTTGCAGAAGTGAGAAATAAGCCACTGAGAGTTCAGGGTTTGGATTTTGCTACGGCAATCCCTGACCTAACCTGATCAATGCAATTTTATTTTTTATAATAAAAGTACACTAATTCATTGAAGAAAAACCCAGGAATATACAAAATAATTATTCATAACCCCACTACTGAGAAACTGTCACTTGAAAAATTTTGACGACTGTTTGGTCATAAACATATATTTAATATAATATATGCATATTATATACCTGTAATATAAAACAGATATAAAATATGACACAAAATGCATGTTATATAAGAATTATGATAATAATTAACATTTATTGAATATTTATTATATTCATGGATTGTGCTAAAAGTCTTATGTAAATTACCTCATTGAAATCTTACAAAAGCCTTGCAAATTTCAAAGTTTCTTAACCCAGTTTTATAGATGAGGAAACTAAATTTCCGAAAAGTTAAAGCAACATCCTAAAGATCGCATAACCAGTAAATGGTACAGCCCAAACTGGAATTCATTTAACTGACTCTAACCTGGGGTTTTAGCTACAAAACTATATTGCTTCCAAACTACGATCATATTATATATACAATTTCAATTTTTTCTTCTTTTTAAACTAAACTACATAACTTAAATGTTTCCAATGGCATTATTTGTTCTCCTACAACATTTTTTAAATGTCTGTAATGCTATGCTATTCAATAATTAATTGGTCAGTCTTCTATTATTGGGTTCTTGGATTGTTTCATTTTTCTATGTCATCATTAATGACAAAGCTAAGGACATATTTGAAACTAAACCTTTGCATACATATATGATTGTTTTCTTAGGATAATTCTGATAAGTTGGATTTCTGAATCAAAAGGAATACATGCTTTGATGATTTTCTTTAAACTATTGTCTATTTTTTTTTGTTTAGTTTTGAGGACGATTAGCCCGGAGCTAACATCTGCTGCTAATCCTCCTCTTTTTGCTGAGGAAGACTGGCCCTGAGTTCACATCGGTGCTCATCTTCCTCTACTTCATATACGGGACATCTACCACAGCATGGCTTGCCAAGAGGTGCCATGTCTGCACCCTGGATCCGAACTGGTGAACGCCGGGCTGCTGAAGCAGAACTTGCGAACTTAACCACTGCGCCACTGGGCCAACCCCTAAATTATTGTCAAATTGCCCTGCACAAAAGTTCTTTCCAATTTAAATTCCATCAGTCTTATATAGGAGTACATGTTTCCGCAAAACTTCACTAACACATTGGCTCTTTTATTTAAATTTGCATTTCTTTGTCAAGTTGAATATTTTTCTAATGCTAATAAGCTATTTGTATTCCTTTCTTTATTAATTGCTTATATATGTTCTTTACCCACTTTTTAGTTTAGAGGTTAAGATATATTTTGAAAATAATTATTCGTATGTCATGCATGGCAAGCTCTTCCAGGAAAAAATACATTTTGAAGCTACATTATGTATCAAGTTTCTCATGGTTAAGTAAACCACTTAGCTTTTGAATATGTGGAATTATAACCTTTTAATTTATTTTAGTGGAAATTGCAAAAAGACTAAGCTATGTTTGATGAAGGCTTACGCTACAGAACACTCTCCAGTCTTATGACCTTGACTGAAAAGTGTGTCTGCTCTAATTCACGGTTTGCTCCAATTATAAAAGACAGGTGATGCCTTCATGAAGTACCTTAAAAGGCTATTTAGAGCAACAGTAGAGATGACACCTCTAAAAGCTGTTTTACAGTTTGGACTATATTGTAAATTTTAAGCTATGTATCCCATGTAGCATATTTCTCTGAATTATAAAAAAGTCTAAATCATTAGTAAGATTGGGCAATTTGGGGTGGAAGAAGGATAAAAACAAACATCAAACTTTTGGGGGGACATTGGATAGACAAGTAATATATATAATATTTATGTAATATTTACCTTTTCTTCAATTGTATTACCATTTATATTGTTGTCCGTGTTATGTGTAAGTCTATATATTTACACACACACACACACACAGAACAGCTACAATTAATTCAGTAGTACCAAGAATCACCTCTTTTTATTTAGCAAACTAAAGACCTATGATTATGCAAAAAAGTCAGAGCTTTGAAATCAAACATGCCATCTTGAAGTCACTGTAAATATGTAAAAGAATGTAGACGGCTAGACATAATTTTGGAAATGATGACATTTTTCACTGATTAACTGTAAATCTCAGTATTAACCTGGCCTCACATAAAGAAGAAAATGCATGCTTGGCTTATAGAACATATTCATTTACACAAGATGCATGTTATTTCAGTATCTTAAGGGAAAAGTTGTTCTTTCTTTTTTTGAGCTTTATTGAGATATAATTGACATGTAACATTGCATAAGTTTGAGGTGTACAGTGTGATGATTTGACACATTTGTGTATTGAGAAATGGTTACCATAGTAGGGTTAGTTACCACCTCCAACATGTCCCATAATTACCTTTTTGTTTTAAGGTTAGAACATTTAAGATCTACTCTCTTAGCAACTTTCAGGTTTTTAAAAACTGTATTGTTAGCCATAGTCACCATGCTGTATACTAGATCCCCAGAATTTATTCATCTTAGAACTGAAAGTTTGTACCCTTTGACCAGCACTTCTCTATTCCCATCCCCCACCCCAGCCCCTGGTAGCCACCATTCTATTCTCTGTTTTCATGAGTTTGGTTTTTTTAGATTCCACACGTAAGTGATATCATACAGTATTTATCTTTCTATGGCTGACTTCTTTCACTTAGCATAATACTTAAGTTCCAACCCCGTTGTTGCAAATGGCATGATTTCCTTCTTTCTCATGGCTGAATAATATTCCATTATATGTATAGTCCAGATATCTTGGCTATAGTGAATAACACAGCAATGAACATGGGAGTGCAGATATCTCTTTGAGATTCTGATTTTGTTTCCTTTGGATATATACCAAGAAGTGGGATTGCTGGATCATATGATGGTTCTATTTTTAATTTTTTGAGGAACCTCCATACTGTTTTCCATAGTAGCTGCACCAATTTACATTCCCACCAATTAAAAAGGGTTCCCTTTTTTCCACATTCTCACCAATACTTGGTATCACCTGTCTTTTTAATCATAGGCGTTCTAGCAGATGTCAGGTGATATCTCATTATAGTTTTGATTTGCATTTCCCTGATGATTAATGATGTTGAGCATCTTTTCATGAACTTGTTGGCCATTTGTATGTCTTCTTATAAAAAAGGTCTATTCAGCTGCTCTGTTGATTTTTTAATTGGGTTTTTTTGTTTTTTTTGCTATTGAGTGGTATGAATTCTTACATATTTTGGATATTAACCCCTTATTAGATATATGATATGTAAATATTATTCTTTAGGTTGCCTTTTCATTGTATTGATTGTTTCTTTTGTTTCTCAGAAGCTTTTTCATTTGATGTAGTCTCACTTATCTATTTTTGCTTTTATTGTGCTTTTGATGTCGTATCTTAAAAAAATCATTGCCAAGACCAATGTCAAGGAGCTTTTTCCCTATGTTTTCTCCTAGGAGATTTATGGGTTTTGGTCAATTTCAAGTTAATTTTCATGAATGGTGTAAGGTAAGGATCAAATTTCAATCTTCCACATGTGATTATCCAGTTTTCTGAACACCATTTACTGAGGAGACTATCCTTTTCCTATGGAGAATTCTAGGTTCCCTTGTCAAATATTAGTTGACTGTATATATGAGACTTTATTTCTGGGCTCTTGATTCTGTTCCATTAATCTACATGCCTATTTTTATGCCAATACTATACTGTTTTGATTAATATACCTTTGTAGTATAGTTTGAAATCAGGAAATGTGATGCCACCAGCTTTATTCTTCTTTCTCAGGATTGCTTTGGTTATTTGGGGTCTTTTTTGGTTCCATACAAATTTTGGGGTTGTATTTTCTATTTCTGTGAAAAATGACGTTGGAATTTTGATAGAGATTGCATTAAACCTATAGACAGTTTTGGATAGTACGGGCATTTTAGCAATATTAATTCTTCCAATCCATGAACATGGAATATTTTTCCATTTATTTGTGTCTTCTTCCATTTCTTTCATCTAAGTCTCATAGTTTTCAGTGTACAGTATATATACTGTGGCTAAAACATACTTAGAAGTTCCCTTCTATAAAGTCTAGTCAATGTAAAGACTCTTTAAGTTTGACTGCAAAGGAAAAAGAAAAGGTCATGGTGACCTTATGAGATTATAATCAGACAAGGCTTTGAAATCATACTAGCTGTCTAGTGTATAACATTTATAAACATTATTCTTTTATTATCAGGGCCTTAAAGTAATGCCTATTTAAAAAAAAAAACACACAAAAATAGGTTCTATACACAGTTAGGATGACACTTCTATGAAATGTCTACATTAAATTTGTAATCATTAATTCCATGTGTTGTGGTATATTTTCACTTAGAATTTCCTCGTTTGTGAGTATAAGGAGCATTTTTAAAATGATTCTGGACACCAGCAAAGCACCCTTCTTTCTAAAGTGTTACTGTAGATTTAGATAGCTCCTCTCAAAGAGAAAGAAATTGATATTAAAATATGAATGTTAGGCCTTAGTTACATCACATGCTTTAAGAGAAATCAATGCTATAATTTTCCAAGACAATGTATTAATGCAATTTAACATGTTATAGGGCATTTAAATTAGTAACTTCTTGAAGAGATGTAATGGACTTTATTTGAGATGAATGTAATCTCTAAGCCAAGCAGACTTGGAGGTGTACTGATGTTTTGAAGAGTTAAGAGCCTGTGATTTCTGAAACCAGGGTTCAGTGAGGAATGTCAAAGAAAATCAGAACTCATGGAAAGAAGAGAGAGAGATTTATATAATGGATATATTTAGGTAAATTACCTGTTGGAAAAACCTGAAAAACAAGGGTAGGAAAAGAGAAGATGGAAAGAGAAGACCTCAGTATACACTTATCAATGAGATGACTCAGCGAAGGAACTGAGAGGAGATGATGGTAGAGACAAAGGAACATCAGCTGAGCTGTTTAGCTATTATTTTAATGAATTTTTATAAAGTGCCAAATACGCATCAAGTGAGGGGAACTGTACAGCTGATAAAATAAAGTTCATGTTTTCTTCTTAGAGAATCTCATAGTCTAGTGAGTAAGACACAAAAAAATAAAATTCAGAGTGAAAAGAGCTATAGTAGAAATACATACTGACTGCAATAGAAGCACAGAGAAGGGACACCTTACTCAGTCAGGAGATGAAGAATGACTTCTCAGTATTGGTGAAAATTGAGATGAATGTTAAAGGACCAGGAGAATGTGATTAATTGAAGAAGAATGTGAAAGATGTTTTAGGAAAATTGAAAGAGTATGGGCAGAGCCAAGAGATGAGCATATACAGAATCTTCAAGGATCTACAAATATCTCAGCATGGTGATACACAAATACATATAGGAAAGTGGTGGGAGAAGACTGTGAAAGATGTATTTCATGGTAGACTTTATCCTGAAGGTAATAGAAAGACTTGAGATGATTTAAGAGAATGGTGTGATCTGATTTATACTTTCGAAAAATCACTTTTGTGGCAGTGTAGGTAATAGGCTGGGGAGAGAGGAAAGGAAGACTAGAAGAAGGAAAGATAAGTAGGAAACCCAAGTAAGAAAAGATGAAGGTCTAAAATAAGGCAAAGTCAGGGATAGCAGAGAAGGAATATAAATCGTCAAGTATATCAAAGGTAAAATTGACAAATTGTTGAAATGGAGTGAATGCAGGGGAAAGTGAGAAATCTAAAATGACCCTTAGAGATCTTGGGAAACTGCCAATATGCTGGTATGTCTCCAGGAGAAAGAATTAAGATTTGTGAGTTGTAGAGGGGTCATGTTTATGTTGTTCTGGCCAAGTTATGTTTGAAGTGTTGTCCAAGTAGTGTTTTTTAGTCAGTGGTTATATGGGCCAACACCTGGGGTAAGATGCTGAGCTGGAGATGTAGATAGAGGATTATCATGGGCGTATGTCAGACCAAGCAATATCCCAGATCAAGCAATGTGCTTTTGTTGAACGAAAAAGAACTAAAGATAGAATAGTAGAAAAACAATGCATAAAAAGGTCAAAGAAAAAGATCTCATGGATTTCAGTAAGTAGCCAGAGAGGCAGGAGGAGAACAAGAGAGTGATGCTGTTAGAAACTCAGAGAGGAGAACTTCCAGGAGAGGATGGTCAACATTTTCAAATGCCACATATAAAGACCGAAAAGTATCCGTTGGGCTTTACTAATAAGAGACCACTGGTGACCAGGGGAAGAATGTTTTCAGTGGAGAGGAGGGGTCAATAGCAAGATTTTAGCACTTAATGAATGAATATAAGTGAGAAAATAGGAATGGCAGGATGGTTACATTCAAGACACTTAGATATGAAAGGAGGAAACTAGAATGTGGCTTGGGATTGAAGCAGGATTTTTTCTTGAGATGGTATACACTGAAACAGGTTTATAAATTGATGGCTATAAAAGGCAATCTAGAGAAAGAAAAAATCAAGGAGAAAGGATAATTGAAGGGGTGAGATAACTATAGAAATAGGATAAAATGGGATGCACAGGAGAGTTTGAGAAAGTAACTATGGCCCAGGGGGAGGGTTACCTCTCCTCTGAGGTGTGCAAGAATGAATTTGAATGCAGTTATGTTAATATTCTGGGGCTAGGGCTGGGGGAAATGGTAGGAGGTTGAAGTAGGTGTCTGTTCGGGCGATTGATAAAATGCAATTTGAAGTTGCAGTCCGAGAGAAGCACCATCCCAGGCAGAAAAAGTTACTATTTCTGAAAGAGGAGATGAAAAAGAGAGGAACTTAACCTAGTTGATAGAAGTAAAGAGAATTAATAGGAATAGTTTCCCCCAACATTAGACCCTGGCCTGAAAATTCAAACTGGAAGTAACCAAAATCGTCTCATAAATATAGTAGAAGCAGTTCCTATGTGTTAGCTACTCTTCTAAATGCTTTGCCAAAAATGGGTTTTGTTTTAATCCTTTTAACAACCCTATATAATAGGTATTATTTTCTGTGTTTTCCTGATGAAAGAAATTGAGGCTCATTAAAGTTAAATGTCTTGCCCAAATTCACACATCTACGAAGTATCACATTCAACACTCCAAAACAGCCTCTGTGTCTCCAAAGCCTACATTTTTTAATAATATTCTGTTTTACGTGGAAAGGACTGCCAAGTACTATAAACTTTGGCCAAGCAAATTTGGTAATGTGATAGTACCTATTTTAACCTCAAATTCATATAATTTTAATTTCTAAGATGTTTTCAGACTTCAGTAGTGATAACTGTGACCCTGAGTATGACAAACAGGTTGAGGCAAGAAGGCTCAATAATGGAGGAAAAAAGAATGTGAGAGAAAGCTATAAACCCAAAGATGCAGACTTTAATAGAGAGATCTCAACTTTTTTAAAACCCGAGGGAAGTCTGTGGAATAAATGCTGAGCCCAGAGGGCTTTCTGTTTGGCTGTTGCCCTTGCAGGCTTCTCCCGTTTCCTAGTGGGTCTCTTTTCTTGGAAGTCTCACAATTCTGAGTTCTTTTCCCAGGGACATTCTCCTTGTAGTTCCCAAATTACTTCATTTAGTTCAACATTTAGCTGTAATTTTTCTGTTCTGATTTTCTTCGCAAGTAAAGAATGAGGTTGTCCAGTTAGTGGTCCAGGAGACCTCTTGCAGTGACATATGTACATAAAATATATGATAGGTTAAGAATTTAAAGATAACAATATGCCCACGTACTCATAGATGTGCTACTACATGGAAGACTACTATTAGTTTTCAGGTAAATTCAAATTCTTATAAAATTAGATGAGCAAAATCATCAAATTACCTTAGAATTAGAATTCCTGAATGATCTTTGCAATCAGATTTAGTTAATGTTTTCTCTTAATGGAGGAAGAAATTAGTAAGTAGATGGCTATTAATAGTCTTAACAGTTTTTAACTTCTGAATGAAAAAGATTGCTGATATTAATTCCCCTAGAATTAAAATCCTCTAGAATAAAACTCAACCACAAATTATTTTTAAAGGTAAAATACATAGATGGTTGAATCAATATCAGAACTGTTACAAGCCCATCATTTTTCTCCCTTTTTATGACACAACAGCAAACAAGGTCATGTTCCAGCTTCTCACCTTCCAATCCAGAAGCTCATAGATAACACGATTATTTTAACCACAGTTTTCAGAACCACAATCAAAATGACAAATCCTTGCATTATTTGACCCTGTTTGCAAGTGATTCGGACATTTCTTGTTAACACTGGTAGGCCACCATGTACTCCAGGAATGTTTGTGAATCTGTCCACCTGATTAGTTTGTGTTCTCTGTAATAACCCTGATAGCACTGAACATATGTTGTGGGCAAAAGCTGTCAAGCAAAAAAAACGGAGTTAATCCCATCTATCTCTGTCACCTTTAATACGCACACTTATTCAGTTACTGAATAAGGCAGTGAAAGATTTGGATTATTATATTTTTAGTATTTTCACATGTAATAAAAATAGTGTGATGAATTTGAAATGACTAGAAGGAAATCATAAAAAATGACCACTCATTTTACTCAATTTAAATTCATAGCCTAGAACACTATGGTTAATAATTAGCTGTAGCTAATGAAACAAGGCACATGTAATTGACAAGACTGTACCAGAGAGGCACACTCTATCATTTTCAGATACAGGACACTGCATATGCCAGAATTTTATAAAAAGGAGAAAACTTGACTAAGCAGAATCTACAAAAAGAGAGGAAAAAATTCTTCCTCTTTAGAAACACACTGTAGCTTTACAGATTCTTTATGTGAGTTTTAAATGTGTCTGACATTTTTATTAATGTGTTTAAATAAATGTTTGCCTAAGCAAGATCATTCTCCAGTACTTTTTGCTAAGCATTCTCTGTTAACCACGTGTTTTATCTTTGGATTTTACAATCCTACAAATAAAAAAATTCCAGAATAGCATGTTGTGCACACAGGTTTCCTGAGGCACAGCTGCCACAGTCACCTGGGACTGCTGAGTTCTCAGTGCGGCTGGTTTGTTGTAAATCAATTACAGTCATTTCCTCAGGATTATGAACTGCACTTTAAGAACGTGCTTTTATGTGTCTTAATTTGACTTTGGGAAATTCCGCTGGATTATAGAAACAATGCAGGGTTTTGTTGTGAGCCTGAGATGAACCTTATTAAAGGACTAGGATATTTACTATTCAAGTCACGTCCACATTTCATTAGAAGCTGTATTATGAATAACTTACTCATACTCAGCATTGATTTTATAACATCTGAAACCAAACATCAATACTGAACACAAGATGGGAGAAATAAATTTGTCCAATCCTTAGGTCACCCAGCAGAAACAAAACTATGCAAAAAGTAGATAAATTATTTTAAAAATGAGCTTGTATAATAATGCCACAACACCCAATCTCCCAAAATGTAACTCTGTGTTAATCATGTTGATTTCCTTAAAGATATATTTTAAAATACCAAAGCTGTCTTGCATATGGTATACTAAGAAAATATTGAGATAATAATAAATGGTGGCTTTTAATATTTTGGAAAGTATGAAAATGACAGCACAGATATTTTTTCCTCTAACCTATGTTGCGGCAGTTTAAGTAAACAGGGAAAAACACAAACCAAAAATGGATAGATTACAAAGAAATACTAGCACGGTATTCAGTATGTACAAAAGAGCATAGAAACTTCCATTCAGAGCAACCCTGGAGGACCTTTTGATTTTACAACCTGACAAGGCTATAAGAGGCAGAATGTCGACCAAGGAAATTGCCGAGTACTCAGGGTCAGTAGTCATCTGCCTCACAGAGTTAACCACCAATATTTACAAAGAATCTTTGTTCCCTTCCTTTTCTTTCATCTGTTGTCTTTTTGCAGCAAAGAATGTCTGAAAAGCATGCTAGCTAAAATGGATGGAATGCTCTCCTAGCTAGCATTCTTGACCTGAATTTCTTAGCAAACCATCTTCATAAAGATGTTCTTACTGTTTAGTGGTAATTTTAATTGCATAGCTTATTCCAATGTAAGATACAGCCAGAATAATTCTCTTTTAGGCTTTATCAGGATCTCTTTTAAAAATCACTGCAGAAATGGATTATTTACTATAGACTTAATGATTACAGTTAATGAATACCACCACATGCCAAGAGAATTTCATAGGTCAGCACATCTAAGAAATCATTTTGACATTATTATATTTATAAATATAAAAATAAAACACTGTACAATTAGTTTTTTAAGCTGTGTGAAAAATAATATATTTAAATCAAATGTTGCATCTTTAAATGATTTTAAAGCATTTTTTAAAATGACAACTTCTGTAGATACATTGTGTTCTGTTTTATCTGAGCTAAACTCTGTTCATATTCTGAATGTATTTTAGCCTTAATAACGAACAAGTGATAATGACCTCAAGAGTCTGTTCAATCTCCTTTGACCCAAGTATAAAGGGCTTGAGAAACTTGAATTCATGATTTTTCATGATCCGTGGGAAGCCAAGGATAGCAGTTGAGCAATTTCATCATCTTTAAAAGCAAGATATATCCGTGGAAGCTATTCTCTAAGAGTAATTTAGGGACTTTCGTTAGGTCCATTTATTCTTTTGGGTTATTAAGAAATCAATTGGTAAGTAGTCACTGGAGTACAATAAAATTTTCTTTTACAGCATTTTGTTAAATGTCAACATTTATGTTAGTCTTCATCATTATGATCTTTCGCTTTTAGTATAAAACTGTCAGAGAATTAATTATCAGGGAGCTCAATTTCACTCTTGGACCACAAATTCAAGAAAATAGTGACATTCATAGTGGTAGCAGGAATATTTAAAAATAGGATATTTTCTGGGTTGTTCAGCAATGCCAAGATGTTTAAATCTCGGCCTCAACTCTTCAGTGCTCCACAGTTTTGTGTATTGAAGACTGTAATAAACATGTACTAAATATCAAGGGTTTTACATGGAATATTATAATTAAGAAATTTTATCTCTTCACAATAAAGTTTAAAATTGTAAATATGGAATTGAATCTATTAATGTGTATAGACTTGATAAATAATATTCAATTTTTGTTTAGCGTTACCTATAATTCTGTAACTTGCATTAGCACCTTTTGCTAGAAATCTACTCAAACCTATCCTGGGCATCAGGACAGACATCTTTCCATAGCTCTTGGTTTCTCATCCCCAAATCCACAGTTCTTTTTCCCTTCATAATAGCATTAACATCTATTTCTGAATTTTAGTCCTCGTGTATATTTTAATACTTATTGCTCATTTTGGTTTATTTTCTTTTATGATTCTCTATGGTGACTTTATAAATCATGCTAGTTGTTTTAGCCCACTATTTCATCACTTTCTCGCAGCATGTGTCCTAAGTTTTCTGTCTAGCTTGACCCCCTCCTGGCCTTACTTTTGTTGTCTGTGAAGATAACGCCATCTAACACCATTGACCTCTTTTTCCTTTGGTATGCTTGTTGTCAAGCCTTCCATGGATGCTTGTTTTGTTCTGACTCTTGTTCTTTCTAAGTTTGAGTTCTGTTCTTTGTCATTTTTTCTTCATATATTGCACTTGGGTGCTGGGCTTCTGAGGTCATTTCTGTTTTGCATTTCAGTTTTCTTGTAGAAAAAATGCATAAAAAATCAAGATTAAACCTCAGCAACATTTCTTAAAGGATGTAAGGCCACAAAGGTCCTTTTCAAACAAAAGACATGGCTTACAATGCGTTAATTCAAGGACATTTATCATTAAATATTTTCAACCATGTCTCCCTGAATTGCTGTGTGACTTTTAAAAATATCGAAATATGATGAAACAGGAAAAATATAAAAACTAAAATAAAGTGTATTGCATAATATTTATCAACTTCAGAAACACTGTTACTGAGGGGTGAGCTTTGGGCAATTACTGAAAAAGTTGGCTACCTAGGGATTTTCTATGCACTTATATTTACTATACCACCTATTTATGGCAAAATTGATGGTGACATCTTTATATTTACTGTACTGCTTATTTATGGCAAAATTGATGGCACCACCTTGACTCTGCCCTGTTACGATTCATGCAAAGTGGAGCTGGGAGTTTTTCTTTCTCCAAAATACGTACTTCGTTCATTTGTTTTTAATTCTATAAAATAATGTACATGATAAAAAAATATTTTTTAAGAAAACAAAAGGAAAAATAGTAATCTCTCTGAGGCTAATCTCCATTCCCTTTAGACAAACACCTCAAAACCTGTGCTCTCTTTCTCAATTTATCTTCAATTTCCTGGAGCTCTTTCCATAGAAAGATGACCTTGTTCAGTAGTTGTTCAGTTTTTGTGTGATAAATAACATACAATTGAATTTTTAAACTAATATTGAAGTTTGTTTAAAATATCTTTAAAACATTAAAAGAGAAAAGAATTTTTTGACATCTTTTATAGAAAGCCAAGTTACAAACAAAAACTGCTATAAAGCTCATCCCAGTGAACTTATTCTTATCTAAATAATATAGTAATTGAAGAGGAAAATAAAAGGTAGAGTGAAATGTTATTAAGTACAGTTGCCACAAGAATCATTTTTTATTGGATAGATATTATTGTCAGATTTGATAAAAACTTTATTGATCACCCTCTGGCACATTTTCTCCTTTATTTCCCGTGAAAGGAAGAGCAGATGAGAAAAACTAAAAGGGCATTTCAGAAGTAAGTCACACAATTTGTAGAACTCCACATGTCGAGAAAGTCAGTTTACCCCCTGAAGACAAATGGTTAGTAGGTTCAGCAGCAATGTGAGTTGCATTGATAGTGTTCTCCAGAGATAAGCCCTTCCTTTATGAAATTAAGAGTGAAAGTCAAGATTTTGGTTCTACTGTACAGGCTCTAAGAGGCCAGACATACCATATATCTATGGTTTAAGAAAAGCAGGAACAGATTCAAGACTGTGGTGTGTGAACTCTGAAGCTTAAAGGATAGAAATCTAAAGAGCTCACTTCATAGCGATATATACATAGACTAAAATAAAGTTTAATGTAAAATTTATTATTGTAATTACATAGATTTTTACACTTACTTTGCTCTTACTCTGTAGTTTAGTGCCTATATTATATCTATTGATTGAATTCATTGAAATTTATACCATTCACATCTAGTAAGTTCTTTCTATGTACCAAGCAGGTACTGTGATAAATGTGGAGAATATACATTGTTACTGCATTCATGGAATTAACAGTCAATAGGGACTAAGATATTAAACAATCAATTAAAAAATAAACTAATAAATGCCACAATAAGGAAAGCACAGGGTACTATAGGAACAGATAGCAAGGGTACCTCACTGAGTCTGGAAGTGGGGTGAGGTTTAGGAAAGATTTCCTAGAGGAAGTGATTAGTGGATAAGTGAATGAGGGAAGTTAGTTAGAAAGAGAGAAAAGTCGAGAGAGGTAGAAAAAGAAGGAAAATTGTTTCATGCAAAGAAAACATCATGTGCAAAGCCTGTAAGAGAGAGCATTACACATTCAGAAGGCTGAAAGAAGTTAACTATGGCTGGATGAAAAGATGTGAGGTCAGGAAGAGCAGTAACAAAAGCTGAACCTGCTCAAGGCCTGGTAATAAAGGGCTTCATGGCTGTCCTAAGGTATCTAAACTTCATCCTAAGGGAAAGGGAAAGCCACTGAACAGTCTTAATTAGGACATTGTCTTTACATACTAGGTTTGTGTTTCAGAAAGATCAGTCTGATTACTACACGGAAATGTGCTGGGGAGAAGCAAGACTGGAGGAAATGAGAGCGGTTAACAAGCTTTTGTTGTAGTCCACATAAGATACGATGATATGATGGTGTCCCAGACTGGCATAACAGCAATGTGGATGGAACTATTTGGACAGATTAGGAGACAGAAGGTAAAACTCCAGAGGATTTGGTAATTAGTTTTATGTGGCAAAGCTGAACAAAGAAAAGGCAGTCAGTCAGTCATGGCACCTAGATTCCTGACTAGGGCAACTAGAAGAATGGTGGTGCAGTTCACTAAGTTTGGATCCGTTAAGACTGTCAGATTGCTTTTACAATTCAGTGTAACCATAGATTGGCTTATTGCTTCCATTCCAGAAAGAAGGACATTGAGCCCTAGAGAGTTTGGATGACTTGAATGACATCCCTAGTTACTAAGTGATGTGGTAAATCTCAGTCAATCTAATGTCCAGGTGTTTGGTGGGTATGACATTTTTACTTTCCATTATTTGGATGTTAAGTTATCTTAACTGTTTAATTTATTCATTTAATGGTCAATAGGTATTCATTGCATCTATAATGGGTAAACACTGAGAACTAAAGTCAACAAGGCATTGTCCCTGTCTTTAAGGAGCTTAGTCTAGATTCCTGATTTGTAGCAAGTAGTGACTAGGAAGAAATACACCAGTTAAGACTTGCCTTACAACTACATACTTATTCAGTGGCAAACATTAAGTTCTAATCCATTGTCTGAGAAGCAGTGTTAAATTTCACAGTCGACATATTTTTCTTTTTCCGTTCTATCGGGAAATTTTTTAAAAAGGGAAAAAATGGGCATTGTGGCAGAGTGGGCTTGTTGCCTTTCAATTTCCATTCTCCCCCACCAGAGCCCCAATATTTAGCTAGGCAAATTGACACACCATTTTAAAACTACATTTCTTTGCTCATTTTGCAGCTAGAAATGGCCATGTGGTAAGTTCTGGGCAATGAGAAACAAAGAAAGCTATCCTGTGGGACTTCTAAGATGTCTCCTTAAAGAGAGCATGTACACATATCCTTTCTCCTATCTTGCTGCCCGGAGTGTAGGTGTAGCAGCTGGAGCTCCTTGGCCATTTTGGACTATGCGGATAATGGTGACACTCCCGTGGTGGCACAACAGTGAGCTGGAAGGCACCATGATATGTGACGATGTCATGGAACCCCCATAGAAATCTGGGGTCAGAAAGATCAGACTTCTCTTATGTGAAAAAGAAAAATTTTTATTTGATTTTGTTGCATACAATTTTTTTCATAGGTAGAAAAATCTATTCCTAACTCATAATTCCCCAAGCAACAAACTAAAGAATCTGCAATTATTTATTCAGGAACTCTTTTTGAGTCAATTAAATGTCAGCTAAGGGATTTTCCCTGCATTTATTAAAAGGACAAGCCCAGGATAAATATTATAAGAACTCCTGTGTTTTTGTTACGCAAGTGGAGAACTAGGATCAGGAAATGACTTCCCAGTCAGAAAATGCACAGGCTGCGGGGAGGGCTGCGTGATTGTGTCTACTAATATACTCAGACAAGCAAGTTACTTGTGAGATGATAAATTCATAAGTTCATGCTCTCAGGAAAACAGCAGCAGTGATGTGCCCCAAGGACACTAAATCTCAGTATACACATAGTGAAAGAAAAACAGAATCTTCTTCACAAGTCTCTTCCCATGAGCTGAAGATACATCTGTCTTAGACCAAGGCTAGGAATTGATCACCTAGCTCTAATAACCCAGTTGTTGCTCTATATTCCTTGTCCTACATGTCCCTTTATCAGGTAATTTATATAGGATGAATTGGTAAATTTGCCATATAAGTATTTTTGGCTTTGTTTTGTCATCTTGAGTACTACTGTGTTCAGATCCTACCTCTATTTCTTCATAAGAAGAAAGTTGTAGCTAAGGAAAAGCCTTAATGTTTATTTCAAAAGGATAATATTTGTGTTCATTTTAATGAGATTGAGTCGAACTTTCAAAAATGCTATGAATTTATTTAAACAAAACTTCTTTCTTATCTAGAATGAGAGAAAAAATAAAAGCCTAGTCTTTTCCCCAAATCCTGGCATATTTTAACATACCAAATTCAATAATAAAGCATGGCAATATATCTATGCTTTTGGTACTGAAGATATATTACAAATGATGTTTTCTACTCCACTATATATCTTAGAAGAAGAATGAGTACAAAAATTGATTTATGATTACCATCATAAATCCCTTATCAATTGTGATCACATATGTATGGCATAAGAATTAACTTTATACTATTACTGAAGAGAAAATAAATTGTTGGTCAAACAGGTAATCACTCAAGACTCAGAACATCCAACAGGTAACTGATCTTCAGCTTTATCTTCTTTATTCTTATAAGAATAATTGTCCAGAAATGACAAACGTTGCCAACCACTTTTTTCCCTAGACAATATAATTGTGAAATAGCCAATTAGACTTGGAGTTTCAGATCAATATTTTGATAACTCTTCAAGATGAAGCATTCTTTTGATAGTGGCCAAGATCAAGGGCTACATTAAGAGGAAGATTTTCAATAAGTGATTTAGTGCTGTGTCTAGCACAATGTAATTAATGATATGTCTATAACACTGCCAGGACATTAAGTGGAATTTACTAACAAATGCTGTTACATTTTCACTTCTGCTTTGATGATTTGCTTTACATTAATATAAATGAGGTAAAATTAATACCAGCTCATAGTATAACAGCCTGTTTAATTTGGTTGAATATTTTTCAACTGCTTTCAAGTAATGCACTTCATTTCAATGGTAATAAAATGAGACCACTGATTATTCTTAATTTTTGAACAAACAATTTTGTGTATACTTTTTAATTTCTTATCAATTTCTGCCATTCTCTCAGATGCAAGACAAAACATCTTAAAATGTTTAAAAAATCAGTTCTTAGTCAAAATTTTTGTCTGTTATAATAAAAGAAAAGTCCTGAGGAAAATACCATTTATTTTCTAAAAAAACTACCTGGAAATAAAGAACACCCCATTTCCATTGTAACTAAGAGTATGTCACTGCATTTATCCCTAAGCATTTCTACTTGTTTTACATCAGAAAAAAATATATTTTGCTCATTTTTTTCCACTTGTGCTTACTGAGAGAAGATTATACTTACTTTAAATGGAGCCTGTTACTAAACATTAGGAGTTGTTTGAAAGAGAGAAAATATCTTTCTAAAAACTCCCTAAAGAGGGGTTGGGAACAAAATATTTAACAAAAAGAAAAACAAAACCAAAATTCTCTGAGATAGCCATTTTAAAACAATGTAATAGAAAGTAGAAAACTTGGTTAAATTTAGGAGCAAAAAAGAATATATGATATTATCACTTAAAGGAATGTTAAGTAGAGGTAAAGACAGCAGGAGTGCTGAGGGAGAGGCATTTATTGCAATGATGAACACGCATTCTGACCCTGGTCACAGCAGTTGGCAGAGGGTCATAGTAGGACAAAAAGCTTAGAGCAAATAATTCCTGTGCATAATTGTCAACGTGTTCCTAAATTAAAAAAAAAAAAAATAAGGTCACATGTTGCATTTCGATTTCTTTTGGGGAGCTAGAATTGGGCAGCTTGATATAGTTAGACGTGAGGTGGGAACCTATTCTTTTTTGTCTGTGCCTCACTATTTGCATGTCTATAGCACCTAATGTCTAAATGTTTGATAAAAATTGATGCACATTGATTTTGACTCACAACTTTGGAAGGAAGCATGAAGGGGAAATTGTGGATACCAGGCTGAGTGGGGAGGCAGGCCATCTCTTTGGAGGCATGTATTTGTTAACACTCCATTTTACTGGTATAAGGGCCAGGTGAAGGTGAAGTCCCTAGTGTTTGGGTCGAAGACATGTTTTATGCCAGAAAGCTCTGAGAAGGTTGACATCCTTCTCAGGAGGGGAGGAGAATGCATGATATGGATAACAAGCAGATTCAAAATGGAAGACTTACTCTCTGCCCTCCTGGTTTATGAATTTGCCCATTACAGGCATTCTGAGCTCATTCCTTGTGCTGTGTGGACAGATGTGTGCACTCTGCCCTGCTTATATTTACTTCTGAGGGAGAAGCAAGGGCAGTCTCAGAGGAGAGAAGAAAGTGACTGGGAGGGGACCTCTTTGGTTTTCGTGGTTTGACTCTGGAACATGTAGCTTTTGACTGCAGCCCTAAGACTACGATTCTAACCCTAGTTTGACCATGTTGAGTTACCGGCAATGAGAAACATCACTTTACCTAATGCAGATACAACATCTGCAGTTCCAGTGTTCTCACCTCCGTGTAACCTTGAAGGTGTGTGTCGCATTTTTAACACACCTGTGTAATGTTGGGATTCATATTTTGAATTTTGATTTGTTTTTCTTAAGTGGAAGAAAGGATTAGATCAGCTTTCATGCATGGATATTTAGGCTTAATTTCTAGCTGAACCCTCTTATGTGTGGAAATGATTACATACAAGATAATTTAAAAATCTCATGTTATATTTCAAAGCCATAGTAGCAAAAAAACAAGAACAAAAATACTTCATTCTATAACAATTGCCATGGATTAAAAAAAATCGAAAACCTTTCTCACAACAGGGTTAAACTACTTCTCTCTATCGCTCACCATTCCTATCACCATTAAGAGGATATTATTACACACGTGGAAACTGCCTGACAGGTGAGTAACTCCTGGGCCACTGAATGCTGTCTAGACTCTGGGCTTCACATTTGTTTTTTTACCCTCTCTGGGACATTGACCTCAGCTGAAGCTCTGACACTTATATTCTTATTTCGGGAAGTGAGATTAACAGTAGGACACTATTATAATCATGTCGGTGTTATGATGATAAGGACGTTGAATATGGTACTGTGGATAGAAATGAGGGGAGGATTTAAAAGGCTGTTCCATAAAAAGGAATTGACAAACCCTGATAATCCTCAGTGCAGGGAGAGGATGACAAATCTTTCAAGCATAGTTTCCTTGGGAAAAAATAACTGGCGACATTAAGGAAGTCAAAGAGAGAGCCAGCTGGAAAGGGAAATAGTTTTTTCTTTGTTTTTAACATGGTCTGTTAAAGTCGTGTTGAAATATCTAAGCCAGCATTTCTAAGAGCTAGTTGGGATTGTAGCTTAAGGTTGGAGCTGTAGAAAACGTATTTGAGAAGTGGCTCCGAGGGCAGTAAATGTGGATATCATGAGATTTCATGGAGGAGAGAGGGGGAGGGAAAAACAGAAGTCTGGAATCTGACCCTTGGGAGGTGTACACATTTGCAGGGCATGTGAGGACTTGGAGAAGGTGGCAAAAGAGTTATGTGGGAGATGGGAGGAGATCTACATGCTTCCTCTTTGCCCTCTGAAAGAGGACGACAAACTAAAACTGTAAGCATAAAACATATGTCTCCCCCCTGTTTTTTCTATCTTATCTATAAGACATATTCTTACAGATGTTTTTTCTATGAGTTTATCGTATGCTACCATGTCCACATATTGTGGCAGCCATGGAAATGTGCCACTCAGATCTCCTACAAGAGAAACTGCTTCAAGAAGCAGATTGACAGTCCCAGTTGCCACCACTGGATCCACCACTGCATTGAGAGCAGTCTTCCCCGGGCTGTACCCAGTCGGTGACAAGTATAGCAGGGGGTGCTATTGAAGATCATTCCTACTCAACACTTTCTACTAGGCAATTTTTGCTTGGGGACAGCGCATTGGCCTGGTGGAGGTTTTCTCAGAACTGCACTACTGTGTGAGGCTTTCTGCCCCATTCCTCCAGCCTTATTCCTTGCGCATCCATCGAGCCTGCTCTTGCTGATTACCCCTCTATCCTTCACAGGTGTTTCTCCCAATATATTTCTTGATATCTACTTCTCAGGACACAAACTGATACAATATGTCAACCTAAGTTTAATAGATTACCTGGGCAGCTCTAATAACCCTAATCCCTCAGAAGCAGGAGCCGAACCTCCTAAAAAGTTCATTTGAAATTAATTTGTTTCCCCCCAAGATTTTAGCACTTAATTTTGTTCTATTTGGAGTAAGATCAGTGTGAAAGAACCTAGACTAACACTGGATCAAATCATACATGGTCGTGACTCTGCTATATTTAGCGTAATTGGGTCATCAATTTCATCTCATAAACCATGCTCACTTGGAAAAAACAGCTGACTTGCATATTTTAAATTTGCTTCTGTCCTTTTAAGCATTTATTTTTAAAACTGTATTTGTACTAACAGTTCTGAAGAACCACCGATTGTTTTCAAATGATCAATAAATGGAAACCTTTATATTATTTAAAGGCACTTTTTAATAGGTTAAGAAAAAAGTAGGTCAATAAAGTCTTAAAATCAGGAAAAATATAGGGGCTTTTCACACGGCAGATTACAAAACCAAATTACTCAAAATGAATATGTTCTCAGGGAATAATGAGCTTCTGAGAATGGGATAGGCAATTTAAAAATTATTTTATCAGATAACTCCTCGAGTGAATGGATGAATAAATTGATTCTGCAAAATTGAAAGAAAAGCTTTATAATCAACAAATAGTTTTGGCATGAAGGTAATGATTTCCAAATAAATTTCCATGTCAGAATGTTAAATAGCGACATAACTACGTAAACGACTTACTGCAACTTCTCTCTCTATATCACATGTTCTAGTCGAAAGAGCCAACTAGTTGGCACTTAGGCAATCTGACTTTAACTCCAGCTGGCTAGGTAACATTAGACTTTCTTTAACCATATTGTTCCTCGGATTCTCAACTGATATATGAGTCCCTCAACATTTTGAAATCTATAATTTTATTCAGTTTACTTCCAGGAGATTATGCACTAAGAAAAACTAGCACTATTTTTGTAAAAGTTTGATGGACATATGTCCACCATCAAGTAAATACAAAAGCAATATTACAATATCTGCAAATTGCATACACCTATTCATGTTTGCTTCCAATCCGTTACTCCTCTACCTCACTCATATTATGGAATTCCTTTGAAGACAGTGGTCCTGTCTTACTCATTTTATTTCCTACAGTACCTAGTATAGTAGATGTTAAATAAACATCATGGGATTGGATTGAATATTTTGTATCAGTAGAAGTATTGTGAGGAGTTTCATATCATGATTGCTTGTGAAAATACTTTTACAGCAGATGTTAAATAAATATTTGGGGAATTTGATTGAATATTTTGTATCACTAGAAGAATTATGAGAGGTTTTGAGTCATGGCTGTTTGTGAAAACACTTATTGAAGGTAAGATTTCTGTGGCACTGGAGATATATTGAAGGTAAGGTATATATGGTACTGGAAGTATATTCATTTGTGTGTATGTTTCATTAACATAAGAAAAACAATAACATATATAAGGGCTCAACCATTGTTTAAATGCCATTCTTAGCTTGAGAAGAAAGGAGAAAATGACAATAATATATAATCATGTCTATTATGTATTTGACATTATGTATAGGAACTTTACTACATTATTTCATTTACTTCTCACAATGGTTCTATGTGTCTTTCCCTCCAATTTCAGTTGAGGAAACTCAGAGGAGTTAATAAATTGCCCCAAATGACGCTGGTAATAAGAGGGAGAGCCAAGATTCAAATTTAGTGGGTCTGTCTCCAAAGTTCAAAGATTTTCCATCAAAACAAAGAACCATATTCTTATAGTAGCTTACAAATCATTCGGTAAATTCCCAAATGTGGTTTCATTCATTTACGCTTAGTGAGAGGCTCTGTCCTTGGTGCTGGATTGCAAAAGTTAAGAAGACAAGGTCCTTCCCATGGAGCATACATCTAATGGAAAGAAAAAAAAAAGAGAGAGAAACAACAGTCAATAAATAAATGAGATAATTTTAGCTCTTTCTTTTTATTTAAAACAATAAAACTCTTCAGTGATATCTGGGTTATTCCTCTGACTCCCAGTAACTGAAAATAGATAGTTTCCATTAACTTAATGAAAAGAATACCCTAGAAGTCTACAAGGAACTTAATGAAGAGGATTCCCTAAAGTCTACATCACACCTAATGACAAATTATTGAAAGCATTTCCACTGAGTATTATAAAAAGGCAAATGTAAAAGAAGACTTGAATAAATAAAAATGCATACTATATTTTTAATTAGGAAAAATATTTTATAAAGATGCCAGTCAGCCAAAATTTAATCCATAAATTTAATCATAGTCTATGACAATCCCAATGGGATTTTATGGGAGTTGGCATTTGAAAAGGAAAACATAAAGAATAACCAATCAATTTTTGGAAAAAAAAGGAAGAAAAATATGTTACAGGCCTTGCCATACCAGATATAAAGTAAACTACAAATTCTACTACTTAAAAGAATGTGATGTTGATGGAGAAACAGATCACTGAAACAGAAGAAAGACCCAGGAAAATAATGCCACATATGTGTAACAATTCCGTTTGCAGTAAAGATGGTATCTCCAATCCATACAAAATGATATACTGCTTAAACAAACAATATTGGGACATTGAAAATGAAATAGGAGGAAAATAGGTTAGATATAGATTGCATCCCATACACACACACACACACACACACACATCCATACCCATCAAAAACTTCAGATTGTTTTAAGAGCTAAACAGGGAAATAAATTTATAAAGTTTATAGAAGGAAATGGAGGTGTAATTTAGTAATCTTGATTTTTTATGCTCTTGATCTGAAATGTGTGTGTACATGTGTACATAGGATGAAATCTATATCTAAGCCAACAGTTATAATGAAAGACTGGCAGATTTCACTATGGAGAAATTTAAATCTTCCACGTGATAAAAAATAAAATCACCATCAGCAAAATTAAAAGACTAAGGGCTGACAAGTATGAGATATTTACATCCTCTATATGAGGCAAAAGTTAAGTTTTTAAAAAAAGTAGGTATGCAAACAAACTTTTAAAATGATAAGCTATTTGGGAAAAAAGAGCAAAAGTGATGAAGAAATTATTCACTGGAATAAAAAAAGAAATGAAAGTATATTCAACTTCAGTAGTTGTTAAGGAAATACAAAACAAAATGAAATACTTCTTTTGGGTCACGCATTAACAAAAGATTTAAAAATGTATCATCTAAGCACTTGGCAAATTAGAAAGAAAATATATTTTCATAAACTGTTGATGAGAGTGTAATTTGGTAAAGACTTTTTGTTGGGATACTTGTAAATATCTGTGAAAACAAAGTGTTCTTACTATTAGAATTAGTTTTTCCACTTTTATTACTTTATACTGTAAACATTACTGCTCATTTTTTAGTGGTCAGTGCAGTCAAGTATGAGCATCCAACTTGCTTGTGAGGTACCAGCAGGGAGGCTTGGTATATTTTCGACATAAAAACTCAGGAACCATGTAGCTCAGCCTTGGGTTACTGTCAGAGTATCTTAGTTATCTCAGAATAAATATCTACTTTAAGTTAATTCATTCTAAATGGGGGCAAAATTTTACAGAAAATGGTAAAATGTAATATAATTAGGACATTTTCTAGAGAAATAAAACTCAATATTATAAAAGGAAATTACATCTATGTGATAAAATTTAGATTATAGTTGCTTCTGTGGACTATTTTTTGGCACAAGATGTGGATCAAGTCTCGACATTTTTCGTGTAGCATTTCCAATAACATTTTATGAAGGCATGATATCGAATCCTTCATTTATGTCTTTGACAACAAAAATCATTAAGAGAAGCTCTCTTTTTACTTTAACAATAAAATAATTATTTTGAAACATCTATTATGTAATCATAGTTGTCAGTTTCCTCTTCTGCCCATGTTAACTGGTTTAACTATGACATATCTCCGTAGTAATCATTTTTGTGTTTTTAGCATTTCTCCAGTCTCACAGCATGAAACACACTTCCTTGTGTGAAATTTGCAGTATCATGTTAAAAATCAATTTGCGTTAATATTGCATACTATTCCAAAACAACAGATTCAAATACAGCATCTGATAGTGAATAGGAGACAGGCAATAAAGATGTGGTGGGAAGAAAAAGATGCCAGTACTGCACACTGACAAAGTCTGAGAGAGGACTACGTTTAAAAGTGATCATTTCATTAGTTAATATTTTTGCATTTTACTTTCTTACACAATAAGGTTATGGAATCGTAGATAATATTAAGATTATTCATTCAAACATACGAATTACTATATAGATTGTAATAGTGCAAAATTTGATGTACTTTAATGTCCCTTAATAAGAGGATTAAATGCATTATAGTATATGGCACAGAATACTCTTCATTTGTTGATTTATTCACTTATTTGTACATTTGATAAGCACTTATTGAATTCTTATTAATTACCGGGCCCCAAACAGACTAATTCCCAGCAACACCAATCAACTGGATCTAATTGGCATTTATAGAATACTTCAATCAGCAATAGCAGGATGCACATTCTACTTAAGCTCGTGTGGAACATTCACCAAGATATACCACATTCTGTCCACAAGATACACCTCAACATATTTAAAAGAATAGAAATCATAGGGAGTATGTTCTCAGACTGTAATGGAATTAAACTAGAAAACAATAATAGCAAACTAGCTGGAAAATCTCAAATTATTTGGAGATAAAACAACACATTTCTAAAAACACAAGTTGAAGAAGAAGTCTCGAGGGAAACTAAGAATAGTTTCAGTTGAATGAAAACAAGAATACAACTTAAAATTTGTAGGATGCAGTGAAAGCAGAGCTGAGAGGGAAATTTATCGCATTGAATTCATACATCAGAAAATAAGAAGGATCTAAAAATAATCGTCTAAGTTTCTGCCTTAGGAAACTAGAAAAGAGGAGCAAATTAAATCCAAAGTAAGCAGGAAAAAAGAAATAATTAAGAATTAGGGCAGAAATTAATGAAACTGAAAACAGGAAACAATAGGGAAAATCAAAGAGACCAAAAGCTGGTTCTTTGAAAAGATCAATCAAACTGATAAGCCCCTAGGGAGGCTAACCAGGGGGAAAAAAAAAGAAGACACAAATTACTAGTGTAAGAAATGAAAGAGGAACTATCACTGCTCATTCCATGGACATTAGAAAGATAATAATGGAATATTATCAACGACTCTATGCCCATAAATATGATAATTGAAATGGATCGTTCCCTTGAAAAACACAATCTAACACAACTCACACAAGTGCAAATAAATCATCTGAATAGGCCCATTTGTTTTAAAGAAATTCAATCAATAACAGATAACCTGCCAAATCAAAAGCACCAGGCCCAGAACATTTCACTGGTGAGTTCTACCACGCATTCAAGGAAGAAGTGATATCAGTTCCCTACAACATGTTCCAGAGAATAGAAGCAGAGAGAACACTTCCTAACTTGTTCTATTAGGCCCGCATTCCTCTAATCTCAAAATCAGATAAAAACATTACAAGAAAGGAAAACTGTAGACCAATACCTCTCACAGACATAGATGTGAAAATGCTCAACAAAATATTAACAAATCAATCTAACAATATATAGAAATAATTATGCACCAGGACCAAGTGGAATTTATCCTGGGAATGCAAGGCTGGGCTGGTTCAACATTTGAAAAGTCAATTAATACAATCCATCTCTTGATCAAGAAGCTAAAGAAGAAAAGTCATATGAACGTATCAATAGATGCAGAAGAAGCATTTGACAAAATCCATGATAAAAACTCACAGCAAACTTGGAATAGAGAGGAACTTCCTTATTGTGATAAAGAACATCTACATAAGGTTGAGGGAAAAGAAAGAAGGAAGAGAATGAGAAGTCAATGGTATCATGGGAAGTTTCTTAAAGGTCAACAGTGCTACATGCTACACAAGGTCAAGTAAGGGAATAAAATCAGTCTACTGTATTTGAAAATTATGAGGCCATTGGCAGTTTTAGCAAGAATGGTTCTGATGAAGTAGTGGGGTCAGAAAATAATAGGGCTGAGGAATCAAAGAGAAGCGAAAAAGTTTCTTTGAAGCAAATTAGTTTAAACTTTCAAGAATAAATATTGTATAAGAAAATGTAAACAGAGTTTCAGGAAGGATATTTTTAAGAAGAAAAACTGTGCCTGTCAAGATAAGTTGTTCTACTGCAGTAATAAACAGCCCCCAAACTCTGAAGCTATATTTCTCCCATATGTTAAAAAAAAAGAACATCTACAAAACATCTACAGTTAATATTATACTTAATGGGAAAAACCAGATACTTTCCCTCTAAGGTCAACAATTAGGCAAGGATTTTCTCTCTCACCACTCCTGTTCAACATCATACTGGAAGTCTGAGCTAATGCAATGAGACAAGAAAAGGAAATAACAGGTATATAGATTGAGAAGAAAGAAATCAAACTGTCTTTATTCACTCACAGATGACATGATTCTTTACCTAGAAAGAATCAAAAAATAATCCTGAAACTAATAGATTATAGCAAGGTTGTAGGAGACAAGGTTAATATATAAAAGTCAATCACTTTCCTATATACCAGAAATGAACTATTGGAATTTGAAGTTAAAGGTATAATACCATTTATATTTGTACCAAAATATGACATACTTAGGGATAAATTTTTAAAAATGTACAAGATCTATATGAGAAAAACTATAGAACTCAGATAAAAAAATCAAAGTAGATCTAAATAAACGTATAGCTGTTACATATTCGTGGATAGGAAGACTCAATATTTGTTAAGATGTCTGTTCTTCTCATCTGGATGTGTAGATGCAATGCAAACTTATCCAAAATCCCAGCAAGTTCTTTTTTTGGATATCAACAAACTTATTCTAAAGTTTATATTGAAACGCAAAAACCCAGCTAGACAATACTAAATAACATGCTACTGAAAAGGACAGTCTCTATCTGACTTAAAGATTTGCTATAAATGACAATAATCAAGATGGTATGGTATTGGCAAAAGAATAGACAAATAGATCAATTGAATAGAATAGAATCCCCAGAAATAGACCTACACAAGTATAGTCAACTGATCTTTAACAAAAGAGCAAAAGCAATTCCATGGAGAAGGGATAGTCTTCAACAAATAGTGCTGGAATAAATGCATATCTATGTGGAAAAAAAAAAAGAATGTAGACATTGACTTTACACATTTCACAAAAATTAACTCAAAATGGACTATTGACCTAAACGTAAAATGCAAAACTACAAAATTTGCAGGGGCCATCCCTGTTGCCTAGTGGTTAAGTTAGGTATGCTCTGCTTTGGCAGTCCAGGTTTGATTCCCCAGGCACAGACCTACACCACTTATCAGTGGCCATGCTGTGCCAGTGACCCACATACAAAATAGAGGAAGATTGTCAACAGATGTTAGCTCAGGGCAAATCTTCCTCAAGCAAAAAGACTCCCAAAATTACAAATCTCATAGAATATGCCATAGGATAAAATCTAGGTGACCTTGGGTTCAGTGATGACTTTTTAGATATTACACCAAAAACACAATCCATTAAAGAAAGCATTGATAAGTTAGTCATCATTAAAGTGAAAACTTCTGCTCTGTGAAAGACACTGCTAAGAGAGTGAAGACAAACCACAGAGAGGGAGAAAAAATTTGTAAAACATTTTTGATAAAGGAATTATGTGTGAAGTATACAATGAACTCTTAAAACTCAACAATACAAAACAATCCAACTGAAAGCAGGTGAAGATCTGAACAGACACCTCACTAAAGAAGGTAGATATACAGATAGCAAGCGTATGAAAAGATACTCAACATATGTCATTAGGGAATTGCAAATTTAAACAACAATAGGATACCACTACCTATCTTCTTTTAGAATGACTAAAATTAAAAACAAAAGACTGACAATAACAAGCGCTGTTGAGGATGTGGAGCAACAGGAACTCTCTCCCATTGCTGGTGGGAGTACAAAACAGTACGGTCACTTTGGAGACAGTCTGGCAGTTTGTTACAAAACTAAACATGGTCTTTCATTCAGTTCACTCCTAGGTATTTAACCAAATGAGTTGAAAACTTATGTCCACACAAAGACCTGCACACCCATGTTTACAGCAGCTTTATTTATAGTTGCCCCAAACTGGAAGCAACCAAGATGCTCTTTAAAACGTGAATGGAGAAAGAGACCGTGGTACATCCACACAACGACTAAAAAAGAATGAACTGTCAAGCAACAAAATGACACGGAGGAAACTTAAATGTGTATTTCTAAGTGAAGGAAACCAGTGTGAAAAGCCTCCATAATATGTGATTCTAACTTTGTGACATTTTGGAAAGGGCAAAACTATGGAGATAGATAGTAAAACGATCAGTGGTTGTCAGGAGTTAGTGGGGAGGAAGGAATCAATCGGTGAAGCACAAGAGATTCTCAGGGCAGTGAAACTATTCTGTATGATACTGTAATGGTGGATAAATGACACTATGAATTTGTCAAAACCCATAAAAGTGTGCACTATGTAATGTACCTAATGTAAACTATGAACTTTAGGTCATAATAACATATCAATATTGGTTCAGTTGTAACAAAGGTACCACAGTAACTCAAGATGTTAATAGCAGAGAAAACTGTGTGCTGGAGAGGAGGTATATGGGAACTCTGTAATATCTGCTCAATTTTCTTTAAATCTAAAACTGCTCTAAAAAATTAATTATAAAATTAATAACAAAAAATAACTAAACACAGGAACAGAAAGTCCCACAAAACAAACACACATCTTAATGCCATACTATGAGGGAAACATCCTTGAAACAACCACCCAGATCAGGAGGTGGAACTTTGTCAACTATTATAAAAACTCTGCCATGTATCCACCCCATTCTGCAAAAGTAACCACTATCTTTACTTTTATAATGATCACTTTCCTGTGTTTTTCATGGTTTTCCATAAGCACCATAGTTTAGTTTTACAACTTAAAATTTTTGATATATTTAAGTTTTTAAAAATTTACAGCTGGCAATATTTTTAAAATATTGCTATGTCTGCTGTGTGGAAAATAGAGTATTTGCAGTGCAAAGATGGAGGCAGGAGAAAGCATTAGGTGACTATTAAAATGACAAGCTTGGACAAGGATGACACTGGGGACAGAAAGATGGAATCTGTCTGCATTTAGAAGGCTGAGCCCAAAAGATTTGGTGATGGATTGCAAATGTAGTACAAAAGAAAGACAGAAATTGAAGATGAGTGGAAGAAAAAAGTTGCCATTTGCAGAAAGAAGGAAAAGCTGGAGCAGTTATTATTTAAAAATTCATAGACACATCCATATTGATTTTGAGAATATATGCTATATTTTTAACTTAACCAACCAAATTTTATCATTAAAGTATAATGATATATTGAATAATATAAGAGCATATCCTTTTCATATTATAAACTATGTCCATGTTTATTTTACTTATTTTTATGTTAGAAGAAAAATGTGGAAAATAATATGAAAAATGTACATAATTGGTTGCATCAGAAAGGGAGCTTGGCAGTGAGGTACGAGAGACTCCTAGTTTTATTTTAAAACCTGTACTCCTTGGTTGCTAATATGAATAAATTATTTCTGTAATTCAAGTAACCAAAATTCTGATATGTATATGTGCATGTGTATACATATTTAATTTTGAACATACCAAGTTTTTCGCCATAATTAAGACATGGTTTATAAATTTGTGGCTATAAAATAGTTTCTAATATCATGACTTTCAATTGCAGGCAGTTGAGTGTGAAAAAGTGATTCAGCAGGGGCCCAAGCACAGCCTCATGAAGTCTAAGTGAGTAAGGATGTGGTCACAGTGGGTCTGCATTCCCAAACCCCATAGAAGGAATGTGGAAGTGCTCAGAGCATTGGTGGGTTGCTTGGAGTAGGACAAAGAGGTGGATAGTGGCACTAGCCACTGTAGAACAGGGTAGGACTAAGGACATCTGTCGTTGTTGCTAGCTTATCACAAAGAGGCCCAGATGGCATGAAATACATCAGAAGAGAGGGAAACTAGGGTAAAATGGGTCTCTGCTCCCAAAATAGCAATAATGGCAAACTCTCCAAATCTTAGATCAACTTCAGGAAGACGGGCAAAAGGGGCAGGGGAGGAGATAATCTGGAACTGACTCACTGTAAATCCGTAATTAAACATGTAAATCAGGAAGGATTTGGGGAAATGGATGTGCACACGCACGTACACACATGCACACATAGCATGACAGAGGGAGACAGAAAGAGACAGAATGAGAAAGAAGGAATCACTCGGCATGATGGCAAAAAATAAATGTCGAATGGGCATTTAGTTAACTGACCACTGAACAATAGCAATTTAGACTCATTTATTGCAAATACAGATTTAAGAGTTTGATATTTACAGTTTGATATTAATTCTTTTTCTTTTGCGGTTTCTGCATGATTTTATTCCAAAGGATTATGTCAGCTTTATTTGGGCAAATAAATAAGAATTCACGGTGCTTTCAAAGGAATTAATGTTATATGAAATATCCTGGTTAACTGAAAACTATTATTGATTTTAAGTTCGTTAAATTCTGATATGTTTATATTTTAGTGTAAAAGCTATCTGCTTATAATATACATGAAGAAAATCTCACAAATCTCTTTTCTATGTGTGTATCAAAACACCAATGGTATTCTTCAGTGTTTTCTGGTTATGGGTGTTATACACACATTCATACAACGGAAAAAAAAGCCATTTGTTATATAAATGATGGGATAAACTCAAAGGGAAATGATAAAAATACATTGAAACATGCTCTAAGCTATGTTTGCTTTGCAGTCTATGCAGATTGACATTTCAAATTGTGACTATAGAAAATAGGAAATAATTGCATTCAGTCTTTTACAAGTATATGCGCTGGTGTTCCAAAGAATGACAGGTTGGGCAATACATTAGTATGGATCCATTTAGATGGATTCTTCTTTCTCTTTTTAATGGCATCAGTCAGTGGCAATTTCAGATCTATTGTCTACAGTCCAAGCCCAGGGCAAGATCCTACTGTGGCGCAATGACCTTCTTTTATTTCTTTCCTTACATTTCCATTAGTCTTTTAAATCTGTATAATGCCACAAGTTTATGTCAGCTAGCATTGTCTTAAACTAACATTACTTTGCCAGAATTTTCCAAACATTTTAACAATTTGCCAGCTGTTGCTTTTCATAAAAAATGAAAGTTTATATGTATTATTCAGCTGACTGTGGTTTGGGGGAAAAAAAGAAAAGTATGCAATGGAAATTGTGACTTTCCAGTGCTCCAGTCATGTTAACCTTGCCTATGTTTTCAAGGTGCTGACACAGGGTGAAATAATCAAAGTGAAACTGGAGAGTAAGAAAGTGGTACCTTGGGGTATTATCCTGAGGTTATTTAGCAATCATTTTACTTCTGGAATATTTCTATTTTATTACTTGAAATCAATTTCTTTTGTGCTAGAAATGAATTCCTGTAGACTTGTCTTTCACAAACATCCATACATACACGTGAGCACACACACACATTCTACTCCCCCACCGACTAAAGGTTTCCTTCTGTCTTGTTCTCTGCTGTCCGCAAATGCTCATACTTTCCCAAGAACAGGATTAGAAGCAATTCAGTTATCATGGTGCTTGGTGGTAATTGATAGCTGTGCTGAAGAACGAGAATAATCTATTAACTCAAACAATGACTGGCCCTATATAGGCTAATTCTCATGGAGTCACACAATTGGCTGTTGTTATGTTAGAATATAGAGTGGATAAGATAATGCCCTAAATTCTGTAAATTTAAATTACATGGTGTAGAATGTTACTATCTGTGAAACTATTTAGATATGTGCTTTGGGACTTGGGGAAAAGTAGCAAAATGTCTATTTTGATTAGACAGATACTTTCCATCAATTCGAAGTTTTTATGGCTGACCCATAAAGATGTTACTCTTATCAGTAGACATATGCTAAATGCTCACATAAAGCGAGTGGGTACCTGTTCTGAGAAACAATATGGCCTATCTGTTTTCATCTATGGAAATCCAAGATGGAACAACACACAAAATATTGAGAATTCATGTTTAAACAGGAATCTATCAGATGTAAATGCAAGGTTCCAAAGATCTTCAAAGGCAGAAGGATAGATGGGGAAAGAGGATTATACATTTTTATCAAATTATAAATGGAATCTTGTTTAGAGATCATTAAATCAGGTAAATAGTACTTCATAGAAGTCTGTAGGAACTAAAATTTTATAAGTGTTGAGTCACAAAGAAAGAGATGAAATAGTAAATTTAGAGGATTTTCAAAAGGAAAGTTAATAGATCTTTGATATTGTAGAAGTTTATTTTTGCATGAAGCAGTATAGCTTTTTTATTTTTTAATTTCTCATCCTGTACTCTCTTGTTCAGCTATGTTGATCCTATGATTGACTTGATTATTCCCAGGATTTATATCTGTAACAAGCGAAGGGAATGAGAAAGTTGATAGCCTGGTCCAGCAATTTCTTCACTTTAAGATCTTCTTGTTTCTGGATCCTTGTTGCTTGAATTTCTGATTTCTGTCCTTGCCTTAGGTTTCCTGCTATTTCAGAGTCCCCGTGACTGATGTGGATTCTCACACCAGCCTACATTTGTATGCTTTCTGCCTGCTTCCTCAGTTTGGTTCACTTCCTGACTCTTTTTCCCAGCCTGAACCTCACCTGCTCTTGGCAATCTTTTTGTCTTTTTGACCTAAAGAGATATATATTTAAAAGTAAAAATGTTACATATTTAAAAGTAAATATATATTTATATAACATGTGTGTTATATAAAATATATAAAATACTTATATATAATTTATAAGTATATATATTTGAAAGTAAAAATGTTAGAATGAAAATTAATTAAGGGCAGGGGCCATTTTGTTCTTAGTCGCTTATAAGCATCTATAATGATACTTAATGCGGTAGACAGAGTAATGGCACATAAATATACCCATATCTTAATTCCTTGGACCTCTGGAACCTTTGAAGGTGTTATCTTAAACGGCAAAGGGACTTATAGTTGTGGGTAAGTATCTTGAGATGGGGAGATTATCCTAGATTATCCAAGAGGGCCCTAAATGTAATCACAAGTATTCTTGTAAAAATGATATAGAGTGAGATTTGACTACAGGAAAGGAGAAGGCAATGTGACCAAGGAGCAGAAATTGGTGTGATATGGCCAGGAGCCAAAGAACGCCATGAGGCTCTGTGAGTGGAAAAGGAAAAGAAGATTCTCCACTGAAGCCTCCAGAAGGAACCAGCCTTGCTGTAACACTGATTTTTGCCCAATATGACTAGCTTTAGGCTTCTGGCCTGCAGAATTTAAGAGGATAAATTTCTATTGGTTTAAGCCACCAAGTTTATGGTAATGGTTACAGTAGCAACAGGAAATGAATATAGATTTTGGTACGTAAAAGTAGAGTGCTGCTGTAACAAATACCTAAAAATGTGGAAGAGACTTTGAAATTGGGCAATGGCTAGAGCCTACAAGAATTATGAAGAACATAATAGGAAAAGCCTAGATTGCCTTGAGCAGATTTGTTAGTGGAAACATGGCAATAAAAACACTGTTGGTGAGGGCTCAGAGAAAATGAAGAACATGTTGTTAGAGACTGGAAGAAAAGAGAACCTTGTTATATAGGGGTAGAAAGTTCAACTGAATTGTGTCCTATGGTTATGTGCAAAGCAGAACTTGTAATTAATGAATTTGGGTGCTTAACCAAGGATAATTCCAAGCAAAATGTGGAAGGTACAACTTGATTTCTTCTTGCTGCTCATAGTAAAATGTGAGAGGAAGAGATAAATTGAGGGAGGAACTGTTAAGCAAAAGGGGACTAAGACCTGATGATTTGGGAAATTCCCAGCCTGTCTAGATTGCACAAGATGCTAAAATGAGAAGATCCACTGTCAGGAGTGTGTGTTCTGGAGAGAAGATCAAGGGTGTGGTTGAATAATCTTTTGCTAGTGCTAATGGGATTAGTTGTGTGACTCCTTTTTCCCCTCAGTCATCTCAGCAGAATCCAGGAATAGAGATGAGATTCTCCAGGAAAGATCTATGGAGGAGCCTCTTCTCTAGTGGAGTGAATCCCTGAGATATATATATATATAGGAAACCCACAAGGTTTTTGAGAATGTTTCATCAGCAGAAATACTGCCAGCTTGGACTAAAAGAGACAGAGACAGGACAAAATGAAAGGAGGTTGTCAGACTACCAAAATTCTGCAGGCATGAAACAGGCTGATACAACTACTCAGCTGAAAATATGTACTACCCTTTAAGAAAAAGGAAGGTTGGCTCCAAGGGCATAGCTGTGGGCCCAGAGGGAAGAGCCTTGAGACACATATTATTTCCAGATCTTGAAAAACCTATTGGAGTATGCCCAGATGGATTTTGAAATTGTTTGGGACCAGTGACTCTTTTCTTTCTTCCATTTTCTCCCACTTGGAATGGAAATGTTTATAATTGTTATCCTATGCCTGCCCCACCATTGTATTTGGGTACCTGATAATTTGTTATCTGGTTTCACAGGTCCCCGGAACTGATCATAACTAGAGTCTTAACCATACTTAATTTCGATGGTGAGACCTGGGATTTTGAGCCGCTGATATTTAGATATTTTAGATAATTTTGGACTTGAATTGATGCTGTAATGGATTGATAGAAATGTCCTTATAAAAGGGAGGCAGAGAGAGATTTGACTACAGTAGAGGAGAAGGCAATGCGAACATGGGAGCAGAGATGAGAGTGATGTGATCAGGAGCCAAGGAATGTGAGCAGCCTCTGGAAACAGAAGAGGAAAGGCACATATTCTCCTCTGGATCCTTCAGAAGGAACCAGTCTGCTGATACCTCGATTGTCGTCCCTTAAGACTCATTCTGTATTTCTGATCTGCAGAATTGTAAGAGAATAAATTTCTATTGTTTTAAGCTGCTAAGCCTGTGGTAATTTGTTTTACAGTGGCAACAGGAAACTAATGCACTTGGTAAATATTAGCATTCCATAAGTATATGATGAGTGAATGAATGATAAATGAAAAAAACATTTACCTTTATAAGCCCATGTAAATTCCATAGAGTTATAGGATTTGAAATGGGATGCCAATTTAATTAGAATAAAATAAATCTATTAATAAAAATCTATTTTGGTAAAGAAAATTCTTTCAATTAACACCCCAAATTCATGTAAAGATAGACTTAATGTAGATGCTGGAAACTTAGCTAGAATTCTCTGGCATCTTTAGGACTAATTTCCATTGATATAAGTGTTAGTTACTTGTGAGCACATTTTCCCTCAATTAATTATGATGCTCTGTTTTAACCTTATCAATTAGCTTTGGTGTTATAGAATTTAATTTTGAGTTTTTCAATATAGTTTGTGAATGTAGGCTTCCAACAGAATTTATAAATGTGTATAATTTAACCGCAGATACTAGGGGACTCCTATCCTCACTGCCAAATCGGGGTGGTGAGCAATAAAAGTTAGCAACGCCTTAGTATTTGTTGCTTGGGCTTTAGTAGTATGAAATTCCTATGTGTAAATTCCAGTAAAATTAAACAGACACACCTCTGAACACGGGACTTGTGGATGCTCTAGGACTACTCATAGTGTTTTGAAAATCCAAAACAATGGTAATTTCTTATGGGAACTAGCTCTGTCAGCAATCTTCTTCAAGATCTTTAATATGGACTGAATAATGAAGAAGCAGTCAGAAGAAAAAAATGACATCAAAGGAATAGAGTTTTTCTTAGCTATACTCCAGCAGGGTACCACACTGTCTTGCTCCCTACTATTATGCTAGTGAGATTGGGCTAATCCTAGTTTCTCTAAAATGACTTGCAGCATTGTTTAAATCTTATTTTTATTTTTGTGCATATAACACAGAAATTCTCACCAATATACGTACATAGATAACTGCAAGCAGCTGGGAAGAAGTTTCTCTTACTAAAGGGTGCTGAATCCTTCTCTAATACCCGTTACTTTATAAACCTATTATAAACCTTTATCATACTATTTGGCCATGGTAATTTTCTGAAGTTGTTGCCATGGCTATAGTAAACTGTTGTGGATGAAGATATGAGCAATAATTAAATCTTGAAATCTTTTTAAGAAAGTTACCTACCTTTGGACTTCTCTGCTCAAGGCAGAAATTGTGAGATCATCCTGATATTAAGTCACAATTCTTCTAGGAACTTGGAGACATAGAGAGTCCTGGTCTTTTACAAAACATAAAAAGCAAGTAATCATGATTTCTAAAGGTAAAGAGATTTAAAGTAAATGTTTTGCAGATGTAACATTGTTTTAACCGTTATTGAGGGAGCACAAAATTTCTGGCACAAATTGCTTTAGAATATCGGTCATAACTTACCAAAAACTACTGTTTCTGTAAGAAAAATATGTTGCTATAACATGGTGCCTGAGTCCCAGGCTTCCCCAAAATAGTTTTTGTCCAAGAGTCTCCGATAACAGCCTGCAAATACAATCAAACTCACACACATTATTAAATTGCTTTCAGAGTTTTTTTCCATTACTAGAGAAGAGAAGGCAGAGGAAATGCAGGGATAACGCAAGGTTGAAAAGAAGTACATTTCTGTAGTGGCAGCAGCGTTGATCAATTGATATACTTTTTCCCTCTCCATTTACCTCATGGTTATTTACACTCACAAAGTGATGCAAATTTCTCATGGACTTAGTCACATAAATTGAGCATGGTAAATTGCCATTTGTGGATGAGAAATATATCCTTGTTGATTTCAAAATGTTTCAATGTCAATTTCAAGGATTGGAAACATTTCACAGGAAGAGACTGATCTTAGTGGACAACCATAACTGAGGCACACAGCTCAAGAAGGGTGTGAGCTGAACATTGTTTCTAAATATTGCCCATAATTCTTTATAGACTAGGCTTTTTAATCCCTCAGTTTGGGTATAAATTATTTCTTCTTTTGGTGGTGCCATGAAACTCCTCAAGGAGATGTATCATAAATATTCTATCTTTGTGAGTCAATGAAATATTTATTTTAAAAAGATTTGATAATAATTTTCATGTTTTTCTGTACATACAAGTCTGTGAATTTCTGCCTTTGTCTAAGCTGTTATTACTTGCCCTTATTCTTACCTCCTGAGATTATTTTTACAAATGACTTTGCTAGGCTTTTCTGTTAACAAAACCTTTCTCAGTTGGTTTGAGCTCTGTCAATTGAGGCTGTCGTCCCAAGTTTTATTTGGTGGAGAAATAACTGATTCTGTTTTATAGCTGCAGGCTGAAACTAGCCTCAATTAACATTTTACAAACAGAGAATGAGCAAAGAATCATAAAAATCCATACCAATATCGGCAATAACAATAGCTACTATTATTGGCCAGGTACTATCCTAGGCACATTGCATATACTATATAATCCTTTCCAGATAGAGGTTACTCATATTTTATACATAAGACTCAGAGAGGTTAAATTACCTTCCCAAAGGCATAGTAGGCAAGCCTCCAAATCCTATGGTTTTTCTACTAAACAAAGCTGCAAACATCGATGCTCGTACAGCAATATTGTTGAGCAGCAGCATCTTCACGTGTGAGATTACTCATGGCACAGATACAAGTTTAAATAAATATTTGTTGAATAAATAAATGACAAATATTGGAATAGTATAAATGTAACTTTGATACCTGGTCTTTTACCCTTCAGAACCTATGCTGAAATGAAAGGGGGCAAAATAGTAGTGAATGATTCACTCAGGTGTCTATGTTGTATTTCATATGTGCATAGTATATAAATTAATCAAAAGAGGGTATGATGTTTGTCCTTAACACAAGGAATAAGGACATGAAACAAATATATTATGATACAAGCCATAGTTTTTTGTCAAAATAAGTGATAAATGTAAATACACGGAAGAGGAGACAAAGTAAAAACATGGCGACCAGGAAAGGACTTATGGCGTTATTTGACTTGAGTGGAACCTTGAAAGGTGGCAGAATTTGGCAATAAAAGGATTAGGAAGACCATTCCAAGCAACTAGAATGTCATAAAAACGTTCTAAAATAACGTTTGAGCGTGGCTGTGATATACTTTATGATTGTTAGGAAATACTCCTCTTCCTTTGTCTTGTGGTAGGATTACATTTCTCTGCCCCACTGATGTTAAGCTTGGTGGTGTGATTTATTTTGGCTAATGGAATATGACATATGTAACATGTGTCCAACTTGAACAAAATTTTTAAGTGTGACTAGTTCAGTTTGATTGCTGGCTCTTCTCTGAAAGAACAGGTAAATCGCATATCTGACCCCTGGCCTGGAGCAAGAGCCACAGTCAAGCTGCGGTTTATACGTAACTTGAGCAAGAATTAAGCATTTGTTGTTTTAAGTCACTGAGATTTTTGAGACTATTCCTTATGCCAACACAGTCTAGTGAAAGCTGACAAATATAATGGCTTTCGAGGGTGCCCTATAAGGAAGCCTGACTGGAGAAAAGGGTTCATACTGGATTCTAAAGTTAAAATAAAACAATGAAGACTTAAGTGAAAGATTTTGGCTTTATTCTGTAGTACCTGGAATTGGTTGTCAACATTGATATCTACTCCTATGATTTTTTTTAAAAAGTGTTGGTTAAAAGTATGTGATAGCATTGTCAACAAGAGTCATTTCTTCCCTGACAGTGATCAAATGTGAGAGCCTCTCAAATATTTTTTGTTGTGGCCAGAATTAATGTTTAACGGATAGATCCTATGGCTTTGCTTTTCCTTTCCTATGTAAGATCTCCCTCATCAACGACTTCTCATCTGGGCTATCACTGTGGATTGCACAGGATTCAGAATTCTCCCATCGAGATACAAATGAATTGGACTAGCATGTTATTGGACTGGCATTTTCATGGCTTTTGTCTGCTTCCTTGTTAAATGATTGCTAGGAGTTGGCAGACATATTTAATCTTTAGGAATTTCTCTTTTTGATTTAGAAATTATTTCTTTGAAAAGATATTCAAAACCTTTAGGTAGCACACTGAATGAATGTCAAAAATCTAGATAGTCTAGTTAGTTAGCTTAATATACCCCTATGTTAATGTGGTGACTGTGTAATTTGTCATCCAAATAGGGACACTTGTGAGAACAAAATGTAACACTAATAATTGTGCTGGGACAACAGACATGAACTGAAACTATTCAGACAAATCTAGATAAACAGTTATCCAGTGTGTGAAAGACCGAACTATTGCATTCATCACTGCTCTCTCTCTACTGCCTGGAAAGAATGAAAGGAGGGAAGACTTCACTAGGGACCCTACCCCTTCTCTGTCAGTCATCTATCATGCACACAGGTGCTGCCTCTCTGTCTCTCTCACTTCCCATTCAGTCAACCAGCTTTTAAGATAAGTACAAGAAGGGTCAGCTACTGCTGCACTCTGAATCCAATGGTTGAAAATCCCACACACAGCAGAACTTCAACGAACACTTTAAAAATTCAAATTATCTTCAGTGTGAAAAGAAGAATGAAGATGAATCCCCATTGCTTTTGTTTTTAAGAAGCATTGGAAATGTAGAGTTTTGAGTTTAAAGAATTTGAGTTTTTGACAATATTTTCTCTCTACTTCCTCCAATGTGAAATGTAACCAAAACAGTGTTATTAGCATTGTTAAGAAAAATTTCATTGTAAAATGTTTTAACTGCTTTTAATTTGACATATGCTTCAAAATTGGAAATTTGCAGTAGAATTAAAATTAAGAAATTCTACTTGATATGAGCTCTTCAAGGTCAGTGATCATATAACTTTTTATATTGTCATTTCCAAGTTCTAGCACAATTCTGAGCACAAATTAAAAGTTTAAAAATATTTCTTAAATCAACGAAGAAATTGAAAATAAATCTAATTCCATGTGAATTATAACAATATTGACTAAAATCAAGACTATTTTGAGGTCTATCTAGAGGAGTAGTGGAAATCTTTCTGGAGATAAAGAGCTGTGACCTTGACTTTGAAAATTTGGAACAATGTCAATATGCATAGGAAATTGAAAAGGGTTGGAAATAAAGTGAACAAATCCTGAAAGATTAAAAAGGAAACATATGTTCACTATGCACTGAAGAGAAGGTTATTTAGAGTGGATGGTTTGTTTTTTGTGAATGGCAATGATCTAGTGTTTCATAAATGGAATTAACCACATTATGAAAAGAAAAGTATTTGTATGTGTATTTTTTAGTTTATATTATCATTAGTAATTTCTTCTTTATAAAATGCTTCATAATCTGCTTGAATTATATAATACTATTGTTCCTCATGACGAAAACAAATTGCATTTACTTAGTCCAGGAGTGATGTCAGAATCATGAGAAAATATTGGTTCTAAGTTTGTTCTTTAAAGAACAAACATACACAAAGAAACCATAGGAAATGAATGTTCATAAAGCAATAAATGTTTTGAATGCAATAAAAGGATAAGTATATAAGAAAATATGTTGACAATTGTAAGATAAACCTAATATTGATATCAATTAAGTGTAAATGAGCTACATTGCTCTATTTAAAAAAATTGGTTGAAAAACTAAGATACACACACATACCTACATATATATACACATATACATATATTCAGATACATATACACACATGCACACACATAAATGACTCATCTCAAGCAAAATAACTCAGAAATATAAAAATAAAAATATGTGCCAAGACATCCTAGAAATACTTAAGTTAAAAAGACAGGAATCACATTCAAAATAGATAATAAATTTGGAAAGTTGGAGCAAATAACATTAACTAGAAAAAGGAAACTTTATAATAACAAAAGGAAAGACAAAGTAAATCTCTTCAGTTATAAATGTATTTATACCAAATAACAGTTCATGAAAATTCATAAATCAAAAGCAACAAAAAATAGAAACCCATAATGAGTAGCAGATTTTAACTTACCCTCTTCAATCCAGTATACTAAGTGGGTAAAAAGACATGTAAACATAAAGAAAACCTTAATAATGCAATAATCACAGTACATCTAATTTACATACATTGAACTCTGTATCTTAAAAATATTCTTTTCCAGTGTTCATAGAACATTAAAAAAAATGACTGTCTTGTTCTGTGCACTTATCAAGACACAAAGAAAACATCAATAAATTCCCATAAATAGACAATGCAGGTAGCATCTGTTAATTAAAATGAATTAAAGCTGTAAATTGACAATTGTATTAGTTATATGTTGCTGCATAACAATATTCCCACAAATTTATGTGCTTAAAGTACACACATTTATTATCTCACAGTTTCGACTCAGTCCTCTGCAATGTTACCATGTCGTCTGAGGTTTGACTGGAGAAGCAACAACTTCCAAGCTCATATGGTTGCTGGTAGGATTCAATTCCTTATGACATGGTGCCACACATCAAAAACTGAAGCAACTCTGTAGAGCTTTTGTCTGTTTGTTTTGTTTTTTAGCACTAATAAACAATATAGTAAAGTGTCTGGCTACAAGATAAATATACAAAATCCAATATTTATTTTCTATTCTTACAATTAGCTCACAGAAATATAAATTAAAAATATTTTATCTGTAACAATATCATAATATAAAATTGATTGTGATGAACTTCGTAAGAGGATCATGGGGACTTTATGATTAAAACTAGGACGTGTGTTCAAGAACATAAGATCTGAACAAGTGGAAATTCATAAGTCAGTTTTTGATGGAAAGACAGTATAAGATTTAAGGCTTCCAAAATTAACATGTAAATTTAAAGTAATTCTTACTAGAATCTTAGTAGAAATTTTTTTGTAACTAGATCCAGTTATAAGATATATATGAAATAATATATGCCCAAGAAAAGCCAAGTAATATATTAAAAAGAACAGGAGGTGGGATTTGTCTTACAAAGAATTAGAATATATTGTAAAGTCCCTGATATTAAGATAAATGTGGTATAGAAAAATGAATAGATAATAATTCAGCAAAACAAAATAGAGAATTAAGGCATAGATCCCAGTATAAGTGAATTAATATATTACAAGTCGAGGTGGGGGTAGCCCAAGTAAGTCAAGGGTAAAAAGATTGGTCACTAGAAACTATACTTATTTTGTTATATTTAAAAGAAAAAAATGAAATTCAAGTTAAAATTAAGAAGAGAGACTTTTTTCTCAACTTTTAGATTAACAAAGGCCAGGATATTTGAAAATATACCAATGAGAGTCTGGGGAAAATAAGCACTGTCATACCCTGATCTTATGAGTCAAATTTGACACATCTTCTGTAGTTTTCTGAAAGCCATTTCACAATACCTGTCAAAATTTATAACAAATATACTGTTTAACCCAGCAGTTTCACTTGTAGGAGTTTATCTTACAAATATGCTCATACGTGTGTGAAGTGTAAAAGAATATTAATGTCAACAATGCTAGTACTAGCAAATGATTAGAAATAATCTAAATGAACAACAGTGGAGGGCTAATTATAGGATTCATGACACACATACAGTATAAGACTTTGCAGCTGTTCAGCAGAATGAGGCATTTCCATTTGTTCTGGAGTAATTGTCAAAATATATTGTTAAATAGAAATGTGAAGTACAGAAAAAGGTATATAGATTTCTACCACCTGTGTTTAAAGGGAAGTGTGTGTGTGTGGTTTTATGCATAGATCACCTATGGATGGAAACTCTGAGACTGGAGATCGGGAGTTATTTCTAGGAAGAGAGACAGAATGGCTGAAAGATTGAGTCGAACTGATTCTCTTTTGTTTCTTTTGAATTTTATACCTTGCACCTGCTTTATTTACTCAAAACTAAAATATTTTAAAAATTATTCTTATTGATTTATACAGAAAAACAAACAAAATGTAATTAAACACCCTAGGTAAGTATCAGAGAAGCTCTATTATAACAGTAAGTTGACATAACCTTCCAATATTCCCAAGTAGTTTATATTTATAAAACTTACTCTCCACTGCAAAACTTGCAAGGTTTTATGAAAAAAAGTGTTCCTTTATCTAAAAAATAATCTTGGAAACCATTTGAAGTTAAAAGCATGCTTTTTTTAAATTATTGAGGTGTAATTGACATATAGTGTTATATTATTTTCAGGTATACAACATAATTATTTGATATTTGTATATATTGTGAAATAATCACTACAATAAGTCTAGTTAACATCCATTACCATACAGTTACAAAATCTTTCTTCTTGTGATGAGGATGTTTAAGGGTTATTCTCTCAGACTTTCAAATATGCAATATACTATTATTAACTATAGTCACCATGCTGTATGTTACATACCCATGAATTATTTATTTCATAACTGGAAGTTTGTAACTTTTGACCCCCTACACTCATTAAGCCCACCCCACTCCTCCCACCTCCTGCCTCTGGCAGCAACCAGCAATCTGTTCTCCGTGTTTATGAACTTGGTTTATTTTTTTAAATCCCACGTACAAGTGAGATCATATGGTATTTGTCTTTCTCTGTCTGAATTATTTCACTTAGCATAGGGCCCTCAAAGTTCATCCACATTGTTGGAAATGACAAGATTTCATTCTTTTTATATACATATACATATACATATACATATACATATATATATACAGCCCACATTTTCTTTGTTCATCAATGGACGCAGGTTGTTTCCACATCTTGGCTATTATAAATAATGCTGCAATGAACATGGGGTACTTATATCTTTTCGAGTTAGTCTTTTTGTTTTCTTTGGATAAATATCCAGAAGTGGAATTGCTGGATCATATGGTAGTTATATTTTTAAGTTTTGAGGAACCTCCATACTGTTTTCCACAGTGGCTCCACCAATTGACATTCCCACCAACAGTGCACAAGCATTCTCCACATCCTTGCCGGCACTTATCTCTTGTCTTTTCTATAATAGCCATTGTAACAAGTGTGAGGTTACGTTTCTTTGTGATTTCAATTTGCATTTCCCTGATAATTAGTGATGTTAAGCATCTTTTCACGTACCTGTTGGCCATCTGTATATCTTCTTTGACAACATTTGTCTATTCAGGTCTTCTGCCCATTTTTCAGTTGCATTGTTTGCTTTTGCTGTTGAGTTCTTTATATATTTTGGACATTAATCCCTTATCAGACATATGATTTGTGATTATTGTCTCCCATTCAGTAGGCTGCGTTTTCATTTTGCATTTTGTTGCCGATTTTCTTTGCTATGCAATTAGTTTGGTGTAGTCCCACTTGTTTGTTTTGCTTCTGGAGTCAGTTCCAAGAAACCATCACTAAGACCCATGTCAAGGAGTGTACTACCTATCTTTTCTGAGAGCTTCATGACTTCAGGCCTTACATTCAAGTCTTTAATCCATTCTGAGTTAATTTTAGTGTGTGGTGTAAGAGAGTAATCCAGTTTCATTCTTTTGCATGTAGGTGTCCAATTTTCCCAGGACAATTTGTTGAAGAGATTGTCCTTTCCCCATTGTGTATTTTTTTTTTTTTTTTTGGTGGGGAAGATTGACCCTGAGCTAACATCTGTGCCAATCTTCCTTCATTTTCCATGTGGGACACTGCCACAGCATGGCTTGATGAGTGGTGTGTGGGTCTGTGCCCAGTTTCCAAACCTGCAAACCCCAGGCTGCCAAAGCAGAACATGTGAACTTAACCACTATGCCACTGGGCCAGCCCCCCATTGTGTATTCTTGGCTCCTTCATCGTAAATTAATTGACTATATGTGCATGGGTATATTTCTGGACTCTCTATTCTATTCCGTTGATCTATGTGTCTGCTTTTATGCTGATACCACACTGTTTTGATTACTATAGCTTTGTGATATAGTTTGAAATAAGGGAACATGATGCCTCCAGCTTTGCTCTTATTTTCGAACATTGCTTTGGCTATTTGGGGTCTTTTGTGGTTCCATACAAATTTAAAAGTGTTCATTGAATTAGACTGAAACAGAGAAGACTACCAGTATGTCTAAATGATTGAAAGAAGTGTGATCATGGACTTCCCGGTGCTCATAGGAGTTTGTGCTTGGTTTGATGATTTTAGCTGAGACTGAAATAAGAAAAGATACCATTTTAAAAGCTGATGTTCATTCTCTGCTTTCTCTCACCAAGCCAAAAAACATGTGGGTTTAACCCCAATATTCCAAAATAGGGAACTGCAAAACACACTTACGCTCGGTAAATATTTCAGTTAAAAAATTCTCATTGTTTTTTAGAATGTAAAGGTTTTAGTCACAAAATTCTTAATTGCTTTCTAGAGTGAAGCTTGATGTCTAAAATTTCATACATTCTCTGATTAGTACTCTATAACTGTTTTATTTTTCTTCTCTTTACATTGTGTTTATAGTCAAGACAGCCATATTTTCCATATGTTTATTTTCTGATAGGATGATAAGTATGTCTATTTAGTACTTCATATTGGAACAAATGATATGGCAATAAAATTCTCTCTCAGGACTATTTATATAAATTGTATTTACTCATGTGATATTGTATCAAAGTGTTACCCAAAATCCTTTGAAATGCCAATTATCTCTTAAGGTTTTTCACTACTAAATTCTTACTGATTAAAACTACATGAATACTATGAAAATAAACTGTTATTCTTCTAACACTAAGGTGTTTCATAAACTTATTAGAAAACATAGTTTAAAATAGAAGCATCCAATTTTAAAACGATTTCTTCTCTAGACCGTTGCCCAAAAGCAACAAGGAGAGCACACCTTAGAAATCTAGACTCCATTATCAGTGAAATTAGGAGATCTAAGTAACCCCAGACCACAAGATACATATGAGGAAGAATAACCAAATACAGTGATGATTGACTACAGATTAGTGGGCACACTAAAGCAGGATGCTCCTGGCTATAGAATTTAGACAAAGCTTATAGTATGTGGCACTATGGTACAAAGTCAACCTTCACTTATTTCAACCAAAGGGAATGTTTTCATGGGCTGGTCATGGGAGATTTTCTCAACCAGCGTTGTCACAAAATCTTAAGAAGCAAGGAAGGAGATACTGAAGGAAGAAACCCACTTGCAGCCATATTTCCAGGAAGTAAACTGTCAGTGAAGTAGTGCAGAGACAGAGAGGAGGCAATTTGTTAAACAAAACAAGAGATCAGAGCTCAAAGACAATATTCAAGAAGGAAAATGGGAAGATGATGAAAAGAAATGAAATCTTAGCTTATAGAAACCAGATTTTTAAAATTTAGGAAATGAAGGGTAATTTGAAAGCAGCTGAAAGGAGATAGACTGTTGAGAAAAGACAGAGACTTGGGGGAATGGGCAGAGCAATGTAAGGACAATTAAATGAAAAGATCAAATAGTTTTTAAATAGTCCTAAGTCGTGTCACATCTGTCATTCCTGATACCAGTAATCAGTGTCTTCTCTTTCTCTCTTTTTTTCATGACCAATCTGCCAAGAGGTTTATCAGTTGTGTTTTCTCAATGAACCAACTTTTGGTTTAATAGATTTTCTCTATTTTTTTTTTGTTTTCTATTTCATTGATTTGTTCTTTATTATTTTCTTTCTTCTGCTTATTTTGAGATTCATTTGCTTTTTTTTTTTGTCTCTTAAGGTTGAAACTGAGGGCATTAATATGAAAATTTTCTTTCTATTCTAATGTAGGCAGTTTGGGCTATCCATTTGCCCCTAAGTACTGCTTTAGCACCATCCCACAAATTTTGATATTTTGTGTTTATGTATTTATTCACTTATATTTATTTGGTTCAAAATATTTCTTTATTTCCCTTTGGATTTTTTCTTTGACCCATGGATTGTTTATTATTATTGCCAAATATTTGAGAATTTTCCAGAGATCTTTATGTTATTGATTTTTTGTTGTTGTTTGTTTTTGTTTTTTTGAGGAAGATTAGCCCTGAGCTAACATCCGCTGCCAATCCTCCTCTTTTTGCTGAGGAAGACTGGTCCTGAGCTAACATCCCTGCCCATCTTCCTCTACTTTATATGTAGGATGCCTACCACAGCATGGCATGCCAAGTGGTACCATGTCCACACCTGGTATCCGAACCAGCAAACCCCGGGCCACTGAAGCAGAACGTGCGAACTTAACTGCTGCGCCACTGGGCCAGCCCCTATGTTATTGATTTTTAATTTAATTCCATTTTAGTCAGAGATCATAGATTTTATGATTTGAATCCTTTTAAATTTATTAGCACTTGCTCTCCAGTCCAAAATATGACCTGTCTTGGTAAATGCTATGATACACTTGAATGGAATGTTTATTTGGCTGTTGTTGGATGGAGTGTTCTGTAAATGTCAATTAGGTCAAGTTGGTTAATTGTGTGTCTTCTCTATATTTACTGAATTTCTGTCTACTTGTTCCATCAATTTTTGAAAGGTGAGTATTTAAATCTTCAACTATAATCATGGATTTGTCTATTGCAAAATTCATTCTTACTAGTGGGAAAAAAGGTTGAAAGGCAAGATCATGTTGATAGCATCAATAATGTATAAAAATAATATCCATAATTATTTCTTTTTAAAACCACTCTGGCTTCTCTAAACACATACATACACACGCACATGTATATTTATTTTTTATCCTTGTAGTTTCGCAGATGGTATTTCGAAGGAATGTGTCAGTTCCTATTTTCACTCTAAAGTAAAAATGCATGTAATTCAAATTAGCTATAAAATGTCCAACAGTCTATTAATCCATATCAATTGGACTTGGCAACCTGGTTGCCATGGAAACCATTTGTTTTATCTGGTCAAGAGACAATTTAAAAATGGTTGACATGGTGATAATATTTCTGTTATGCAACTGACATGTTGTCTAAAAATAGAATTGCAATGAATAAAACTCTTGTAAATCATCTGTCTCATGCTCTTTTCATTGAAAAGTCACTAGTATATTTGCCTCTGCCTATTTCACAATCTATTTAGGAATAATCATATAGAAGAAATCCATAGAACCTTTTTGTCTCCTCCAGATAAAGATATACCGTTTATACTATCAACTTTTCTAACTATTGAGGTGAACTATGATGTTGACAAGAAGACCCCCTGTTTTCATTAAAGGAACATGGTTTTATTTGTTAATAAAATATTTATACATAAAACAAAGAAGTAGATCTATAAATGAAGATGAGATATTATGCTTTTAACTTGTTCTGTAGATATTCAGGTCAAAAGAGCAAAGACTTACAAAAGCATTTTAGCAGAAGTAACGATATAGAGTTAGACTTGAACTTTCTAAAGTATATTTACCAGCAAGGGGATTACATTGCAACTATGAAACATAGATTTTCAGCTAGCACAGTTAAAATTAAAATAATTTCTTACCTATAAATTTATGTGACACTCTTCATCACAGTTACATATGATAAATAATGAAATGATAGATTATATAATAGTATTTAGTCAAAAGAACTTTCTTCTTTTTATTCTCATATAATTAAATAAATCGCTATTTGTGAGAATAAAACTCTAAAGCAAATATCTAGAAACTATAACAGAAAAGAAAAGAGCAGGAAATATGCCTTCTATGAATATAAATTTATTCTTAATACATTTTATGGGATTATAGAGACTTCCCTGGTTAAACTAGCGTATTTTAGTGTCCCTGAAACATTTTGGATAAAGCCTCATATTAGGGGCCGGCCCGGTGGCGCAGCAGTTAAGTTCACATGTTCTACTTCTCGGCGGCCCGGGGTTCACCGGTTCGGATCCCGGGTGCGGACATGGCACCGCTTCGGCAAGCCATGCTGTGGTAGGTGTCCCACGTATAAAGTAGAGGAAGATGGGCATGGTTGTTAGCTCAGGGCCGGTCTTCCCCAGCAAAAAGAGGAAGACTGGCAGCAGCTGTTAGCTCAGGGCTAATCTTCCTCAAAAAAAAGAGAAAAAGCCTCATATTATGACCATATCTCGGAAAGACAGTAGAAACAAAAATGAGCAAATGTTTCCTTTTGCTACACATCAGTATTGGACTAGGATAGCAACTTCACAGTGGAGTTCTTCATTGGTCTAGAAGTGTAGAGTGCTGGAGATATCTTACCTAAACAGTGTATCTTATCCATACAGGGCTCCTACATTTCAAGTTTCCAACTCCTGTGGAATTCCTGCCAAAATCACGTAGGCAATGGTTTCCTGAACTCAGTGTTGTAATGGAAAAGTTCATTCTGAATATCTGACTTCATGTTCATGAAATCTCTGTAAATATTTCAGCAAAAAAATCTGATGACAGGAAGCTGAAAGTATCAAACATGCTTAAACCTAACCTGATTAATTTCACTAAAGGATTACCTTAAAAAATGGTGCACAACCCTAATATGTTTTAAATATTAAATGACTCAAATTACAAAGTCTGTATTTCAACTAAATTTTTTAGAAATGTGCTTATTACTCAAATAAGATGCAGATCATAATGATTACCACAGGCTTGTAAACGAATTTTGAAACAAAACGAACACATATTTGTTTGGATTTCAGAGTACCACTCTTCCTCTGCAGAGCTTTGAACAACTTGAGAAGTGAAGCAAAAGAGTGCTACAGGGCCCAAATGCCACTGTATCACTGGGAGAGGCGCCGTGGAGGTCGGGCTTGAAGCTAGCCCTGTGGGCTGATTCGCCCTGCTCGTTAGAGTTAGGCTGGACTGGGCAGATCTCCCCACCGCTCCGACTGCCCACCACTGCCTGTTGGCAGAGGCCCAGAAGAGGCAGAAACTCCCATGCTCTGACGACGTACTCTCAAGAGGAAGAAAGGAAGTTGAGCCCAACCTGCCAACTTTTTCTTCCCCAATTCACCAAACAGATAAGGCATTCTACTGGTAATAGGCAATGTGCTGAGAGGAAATCTTTCCTGGTAGAAATTAGGAGCGGGCCCTCTAAGGATATTATTTATAAATTTTCTAAAAGGACATAAGAGCAGATAAGTAGTATATAAAAAAGAGCTGAACAAAAGGAAACTGATAAAAGTTATTTCTTGTTCTCTTCTGGTGGTTATCTATAGATTGAGTGATCAAGGTTATTTGATAGATAAATGTAAGAAAAAGTTAATGGGTTGAGGGTGAAACTGGACATTAAAAGAAACTTGAATTATATAAACTAAAAAGAAGAAATGGGCAAAGTTAAACTATGGTATTTGGGGTATAGCCTTTGGTGATGCAATTATAAGGAAAAGGAAACAATTACTATTCCTTTTGGAAAGTAGTTCTTTTGTGGAGAGAGACATGATTGTGACTGGATAGGGTACAATGGAAGGTCTTCTGAGATGGTTGGAAAAGCTCTTTCCTTCACTTCTTACAAAGCTGAGTCTTTGTCAACTTTTAAGTTCAGCCTGTGACCTGCCCAGGGAGAACATCCTGACCATCCTATTTAAAATAGGTACTTGTTGTTAATTTCTATCCCAGCCCTCTCTTTCCTATGTAACAACCATTATAACTCACAGTTCTTGCTCACATGTATATTTGTTTTATCGCTCTTATTCTCTAGAATGTTCCAAGAATACAAAGATTGTTGTATCACTAATGTCTATCACAGAATTGAATATATAATTGGAACTTGGCAATTATTGATTGAATGAGTGATTGACATTCAGAACCTGTGACTCCCAAATTCTTGTTTTTAAGCACTATATTATTGTGTTATCTTCAGCCTAATCTATTGTCACTATTTATCTTACTTCTTGGACTCATAATTCTAACATACGTGGATTGCAATTTTTTTCAGGCTGTTTGCTTTTCTTTTTTTTATATCCTCATGTTATCTCCTTTTTTCATCTGGCAAGCCCTAATCATTGTTCAAGATTCAGCTCAGGCATAACTTTTTTCCAGAAGACTGTCCCTGATGTCTCCTCTTCTTCCAGGCTAGATTACATAGTACTTGTCTTTCATGTTCCCAGGATATCCTGGGCATAATGTCTGTCACTGCACCTGTCACAATTTGATGTGTCTACCTCTCTCAGTATTCACGAGTAAATATTTGTTGAAAGTACATAAGGAGAACTATTGCACAGGAATAACCTATTATTGGAAAGAATTATTTAAAATTATCCTAAGCCTTGAAGACCTTTTAGTGATAAAAAACAGTCTTCATAGAAATATTTAATTGTAGATTGAATCCATAAGTCACGACTACTGAGCTAAAATGAATTCAGTTATTTGTGATCAGGTTCATTAGCCACTTTAATTCCATTGATAAGACAGTTGCAGACTCTAGTCTCTTCACATCAAAGAAGTATGTGGAAATATGAAAAATAATTAATCTTCAATCATTTCTAATGATGACTGATGGCATCCGTTCGGATACTTTTAGGCTGCAACATAGACAGAACTGCAACTCAAACTCACTTAAAATAGGATATTTGTCTTAAATAAAATAACCCAGGGCCAGCCCGTGGTGCAGCAGTTAAGTTCACAGGTTCCGCATTCAGATCCCAGGTGCAGACCTACGCACCGCTTATCAGGCCATGCTGTGGCAGGCGTCCCACATATAAAATAGAGGAAGATGGGCACAGATGTTAGCTCAGGGCCAGTCTTCCTCAGCAAAAAGAGGAGGATTGGCAGCGGATGTTAGCTCAGGGCTAATCTTCCTCAAAAATAAATAAATAAATAAATAACCCAAAGAGAAGGTAATCTCCAGACTTATGTGAAGACAATTTCATGAAGTAATCAGGTTCTTTCATTTCTCAGCTCTGCATCCTCTGCAAGTCAGCTAGGCTGACTTCCCCCAGGGCTGCAAAACTGCTCTAGTGGTTCCCTGAATCACTAGATAAAATTCAGAGGAGGAAGAATTGCGTTCGTTCTTCTGGGTCTTCTTTTTAAGAAGGATGGCTCCTCTTCCAAAAGCCCCTAACAGACTTCCCTTTATATATCATTGGCAAGGACTGGGTGACTTCCCATTCCTAAACCACTCACCTACAAAGAGAATGGGATACCAGCATTTGGTCTACGCTAATTGTTAGGGACAAAAAGCATTAGAGGAATTGAATGCTGTGGTCCGCGGATGCCTAAAAACCATGTTGCATTGAAAGAACTAGGAAACAGCAAAATAATAAAATAAATTAAAATGCAGTTGCTGGTTATTTTTCATGTTATAAAAACCAAAGCTGAGAAGAGAGGGGTGTGACTATTACCTACATTATTGTACTTAAGAAGATTTCACAAATATTAAACACACCTGCAGACGAAGTAAGCATCAAAATGGGGAAAGCACGTTGGGTGTATATCGAGCTCCCTTGTCCTGAGTCATTGTATATTCCCAAAATGTGCTTAACTCATTTTCCTGCCAATTAGTTTTCATTTATTTTCTCTATTAACCCAAATTCTAGAATATTTCTACCACTGAGAGGAAGGATAAATTAAAACGTCTCTCTATGCTCAGAAGGTTTTTCATTTAAGACTGTGGGTGAACGAGACATTATGGATAGTATTGATTTCTTTGACCTCAGTCAAGTGACATGAAAGCTTAACCCAGATTCATCTTCTCCTCACATTTGTCATAAATCTCTGAGATGTCGATATTCTGTATTTGAATGCTTTGTGCACATTAGCAATATTGTAAAATCATATTGTATTGTGACAAGGCACTATATTTATTTCAGAGAGGGTCCATTTTAGCACTATATGCACTATGAATAATAAAGCAGGTATTGATTCTAATGACAGATTATTACAACATTAATAATTTAGTTGAAGCAAGACGTTTTTTCATCTGAAACTGGAGCAAGACTAAAGAAAAAAAAGAGAGCATCCCAGTTAGCTTTCCTTGTATTATAATGATGCTGTTCATCATAACTATGTGATGTCAGTGCACACACATATATAGGTCATATTGAGTTCAGAAACATAGAGACACACTCGTACCTTAGCCATGGCTATTTAAATCTTTAATTCTCATTAATGATAATGGGGCAAAACTTGTAAATTCTCTCTCTCTGCTCAGATAAAAATGATTATGTATTCCTTTTCACCTCTGGAAAGACCTACTATCACAAATGATAACAATGATATCACAGTAAAAACAAAATCAGGTGACTTGCCTAAAGAATTAGATTTATTTAAATGAAATGGAAATGTAGTTTAAGGCAGCTGCTTATCCTTAACTGAATTTATTTGAAGCTCTAAGTAGCTGTGAAATTTTGGCCACAGGACTGCATGTTTGAAAGCCGAGTCACTAAATGATCTTTGGAGTATTAGAGTGTAAAACATGATATATATTCTTATTTTTAATTGTACTAAAACTTCTCACATGAAAAAAAAAATGAATCTATTCTCTATGTTGAGCTGCTTGTCATTATTTTGTCAAATTAGACCAAGATTTGCCTTCAGACCCAAATGTACCGTGCCCCTTTTTTCACTTACGATGTGATATATGTATATACATATGTTAATGAATAGTATGCCCACTGCCAGAGAAATGTAACTCCTCCATTTTTACTCTCAGCAGCATAGGTCCTAGTTAGCAAAAAAGTATTTAGGGTTTCCAGTCTAAGATGGCAGTGTAAAATTATTTTTGACCTAATCACCCTTCTTTCTGAAGTCAAGCCCAATTGTAAGAGGTAGAAAAACAGAAAAAGATGACAATCTCCAAGGAAGGTAGGAACCACCTATAACCGCAAATGACAATATATGAAGAAAATACATTAGTGGTTGGACTAGGATGATAACACTGAGTGGATAGCTGTCTTTACATATTTTCTACTGAATGAAAAGTTCTCTCAGTTTGGGGACACACACTGTGAAGGCAAACTTATAACCCAGGCTTAGAACAACAATGTTTAGGTATGAGGAATAGAAGCGAGAGGCTTCCCAAATGCTGGTGGACCAGACAGAGTGATAAGGAAGATGAGGCTGAGCAAAAAGCCATCCTACTGGTGTTAGAAGGAGGAAAAGTGGTAACAAGCAACCCTGAGGTTACTGATCTTGGCCAGCTTGAAGGATGAGCAATGACTAAGTCAAGACACTCATGTACATATACACAAACCCAACAAACACTTTTGTATTAAAAGCAGCTTCCACATGATTCCTACAGTTGTCTCTTTAGGCTGAAAGAAATTTATACCCATGGACAAAATGTTTATGAGAAAATTTCTGAGGGCAAGGTACTCGAACTGCCTGCTACTCATGTTGCCTTCTCGCTCAGCTCAACCTCCCTACTGTTACTTGAACCTACTGTTGAAAATAGTGGTGCCAGAAGGAACTCTCCTAATTGAAAAATGATTGGACACCCAGCAAAGATACTGCAAGAAAAAGAGAGGAATATAATATGGCATTCAACAGACAGAAGAAGAACTTTATGCCATAACACGGAGTAGATACTATGAACAAAGAAATCTCCATGAGATAAAAGAAATTAAAGAAAATATGCACTCTGGAACCAAAAACTGAACAAATAAATGATACAGAGATTCAAATAAGATACAATGAGACTTAAGATGGAGAAGAAAATTGAACTTCTATACTTTCAAAAGAAAAGTAAGTAGTAAAAACTTTAACTGAAAGCAACTGATCAGATCAGATAAGTAGGACGTACAGGACACTACAGCTTAATTAAGAAATTGGTTCTAATTGATATGCTTACAGCATTGCTCCTAAAGAGGTAATATAAAGTTACTTAAGTATCTGTAACATATTAAAAAATCACAAAAGTTATTAGGTCATAAATAAAACTATAACCAAATTAATATATATAACTGAAATTTGTTTTTTAATTAATAAAAAACTTCTAGTTAAAGGGGAAAAATGCCATCTAGGAATTCTTATCTGGGACATAATCATTATGAAATCTTTATGAATCTTTAAAAAGTATACAGTAATTCAGCAATGAGAGGAAAATTCATAGACTCCAATTCTTATATTATTAAATTTAAAGGAAAGACAATTAATGAATTAAGCACTGAAGATAAGGGACACTTATAGGAAGAAAATAATATTAAAAAACCAGAAATAAATAGATTAGAAAACAAAGAATGTGATTAATGAATACCTTCAAAATTATTTCTTGGTAAAAATTAATAACTTAAGAATAGAGAAAAAAATTTTTTTTAATGAGAATAGAAAGTAACCTATGATACTGGGAAAATTAGAAGTTTTCAACAGAGACCAATATTTGATATATGTCCATTATCTGCATTTCCTTCTTCTTTAGTAATAGAATCCCAGCTATTTAGCTAGGCACGTTACCTACAAGGCTTTATTGTCCATCCTTCCTTACAACTGGCCTTGGCTGTGCGACTAAGCTCTGGCTCAGAAGGTGTAAGCAGAAGTGTCATATTGTAGCTATTAGGACCTATTCTTAAAAGCAGCTGTTGGGAGTCTGTTATCCAGTTATTCTTCCTTCCATCCTGTTATCTGGTGTACAGATCAGATAACTGGAGCCCTACTATGTTGGTCCATGAGGACAAGAGCCACACGTCAAGGAATGGTAGAATTATGTGCTGGAGTTAGCCTTGTCCATCAAAAAAGTGTGGAGTCACCACATAAACTCCAGACTGCCCTCCTCCACACTTTATTTAACTGAGAAAATAATAAAAATTACCTTGTTTGAGTGTGTTTATAATCTTTTAACCTGCAATATTCTATCTTATCTAAGCTGTTATTTGCATTCTTTTGCATATGCAATAAAACAATTCTAACTGATTCAATCAATGAAAGGATATTTTTCACAATTTTGTGCAAATAAAATTGATGTATAGGATTAAAGGTATTCTGTTTCTAGAAGCAGAAGACATAAAAATCTCAAATTTTCCAGACACCACACTAAACAAAAATTGTCAAAAAGTTAACCTTTCATATGATATTTGTGATAGTTTGATCACACTAAATTATTCTCTCTCCTTCTCCAGTCCGAGTGACACATGGCTTAACAATGTGACTTGTTTTGGTCCATGAATTGAGAGTAGAAGTGAAATATACATTTTTGAGTAGACATTTTAAGAGGAGTAGCATAATTTTGCTTTTCTTCTTTTCCTGTGCTATGAGAATTTTGCAGTCTGGATCCAGGGATATAGAAGACGTATGGAACAGTGCCAGAGAATATCAGCCAACCCCTAGCCAACATGAATTCTGAGCAAGAAATAAAACTTTGTTTTTATAAGCTACTAATATCTTTAGGTTGTTTGTTACTGCAACATAATCTAGTGCAGTGGTTCTTAAAGTGCGGTCTGAAGACCAGTAGCATCAGCAGCACCTGGAAGCTTGTTAGAAATGCAAATTCTTGGGTTCTACCCTAGACTCCCTGGAAAAGAAACTAATGTTTAGCAAGCCCTGCAAGTGATGTTGAGGCATGCCAAAGTTTGAGAATTGCTGATCCAGTGGAAGCTAATTAATATGGTTTCCAGGTGAATTCTATAAAATTCATGCAGATAACTCCAAAATTATTAAACGACTCTGGATTATTGAGAGAAAAATCAAGTTTTATTTATTTATAAAATAAAGCTTTTTTAAAAAATAAAATATCATAATATCATTATTAAATTGGAAAAAATAGAAATATATAAGAAAACTCCATACTAAATAGGGGTACAAATGTGAAATTAAAATACAAACAATTCAGCAGGACATTAAGATGCCTCAGCAAAGTGGGAACTTTACCGCAGGGGGTAAAATGGCTGAATATTTCAGATTATATTAATAGAAAGAAGAGAAACATATATGATTCTTTCCATAGATGCAGAAAAAGAATTTGATCAAAAATAAAGTTCCTTTGGTTAAAAAAATTTCAATAAAATAAGAATAGCTGGATGCTTCAATAACAAGATTTTAAAGTCTAAGTCACGACCAGCATCATGCCTATTTTTTTACGGAACACAATTCCCCATTCAAGTCATTGAGAAAAAGGTGTTTTTTAAAAATATAGATTCTTGAAAGATTTTACCTGAAAATATGAAATCTTAAAAAAATAAGTGATTTTGTACCTTCCTCAGCAGACTAAAATAAATTCCAGATGTACTAAAGACTAACCATAGAAGAAAGCACACCCCATAATTTCTTGAATCAGAGTACAGAAGTCACAACACTTAGAAGTCAGAGAGGAAAAGTTGGTAAATTTGACTATACAACAAATTAAAAGCTTTTGCACCAAAAAAGAACTTTTAGAAATCAATAGACAAATGACAAATTGGAATACTAATTTTATATTAGAGATGACATTGAATGTGCTCATTTCCTCAATATATGAATGAGAACCAACAAGTCATTTAAGGATTGGCAGAGGACATGAAAAGGCAATTGACAGAAAAAAAATATGTTCTTTTAGACATATGAAAAAATGTTCACTTTTACTCATAAACAAAAATGAAAAACAAGGTGAATGTTTTTTTCACCTGTCAAATTTGCAAAAGTCAAAATGTTTGATGATGGTCTTCCCTCACTTTCAAGAAGACTTAAACTCTTCCCATATCCTGCGAGGTCCTCGCTGATGACCGCTCTCTGCCTCTGGGAAACCCTTTCTTCCTGCCCTGCCCTGCCCTCCTCTGCGCTCGCCAGGCTGGCCTTGCTCTACCCTGAACACATCCAGTTGGGAACCTTCAGACCTTTACTGGCTTTCCCTCTGTCGACATGACCCTGCTCAACCTTTGTGTCTCCTCATTTCATTCAACCTCTGCTCCAATGTCACCTTCTCAGAGAGGCCTTCCTTGACCACCATCTTAGGATCCTCCAGCCCAGCACTCTATCCCCTTTTCCTGCTTGATTTTTATTGCACTTTTTACTACTTGAAAATATTTATCAATGTAATCGTTGACTTGTTTTTTTCATATAATATGAAGAATGTGTAAACTCCCTTGTATCAGGGACATTGTCTCTGTCATTCCCCTCAATAGCTCCAGCACCTAACAGGGACCTGGCCCAGAGCAGGCGCTCTATAGTGCCTGAATAAACGCATAATGGCTGCACAGCATTGGAGAGGTGGGGGCAAACTGGCTACCTCTCTCACTGTGGGAAGGAGCATAAATCGGTGCAACCTAATTATAGACAGTAAATCATTAATATTTACCAAAAGTCCCCTCATCAGAGGGGAAATTTTCAATTTTTATTAAAATCAATAATGACCGTAAACTTTCGATTCTGCAGTTCCACATCTAGGAGTGAATGTGTTCCTCCATGTGGATTTGACACAGCTTCGTGGATTTAGTGCTCTACTGTTTATAAAAACAGCACATTGAAAACAACTTAAATGCCTGTGGGCAGAAGACTGGCTGAATAGTGGCACATTCCCACAGGGGATATTATGCAGCTATTAAAAAATGATGTGTGTGTGTGTGCATGCATATGTGTGCTATTCTAGAACAATCTAGTAGATATATTGTTTAGCAAAAAAATGAAAACAAAGTGTCAACAGCTGTAGATTATCCTTTAACTTGGGAAAAATACACGTACGTATGTTTATATATGCACATAATATATATTTGTAAACATGAAAACAACCGATGAGCCCAGTTGATTGTAATGAGAGGGACAAAGCTCATGGAAGATGAGTGTGGAAAGAGAATTGCCTTGCACTGTAAACCTTTTGTACTGCACCATTTTTTTAAATATGTTGATATTACTTATTTAGTAAATTTTAAGAGAAATCAATTTGCCTTATTTCTTGCGTGTTAAAGAATTATATTTCCTTTACATTTTCCTTATTTTTATGGTATGCACAAATGCAATTATAGCTTTGTTAACTTTACTTTCCATACAAATTTTCCCTATAATTAAAGAAGAGCAATATTATTTCATCTATGTAATTCACCAGAGCTAGTTTTTTGGTGAGGGGAATATTTACCCTAAGCTTTAAATTTTCACAAGGAAGCAATGCTGAAAAAACTCCATCTACCTTCACATAATATAGTGCATTTCCCTTTCTATACAATAAACGCATGTAGAAACAATGTAAAATGGCTTTACACTTATCGCATTGATGATAATGGAAACAGATGCTTTTTAAACTATGAAACTGTCTTTGCACTGCTTTGAAATAGCCAATTAACTTACACTCCATTTTGGCTTAAGTGATTTGATAAAACACAGAATCACTCCATCAATCCTTAGTCATGAACCCTTGCTCTCTAAAGGTTAATGCTCCATCCTACTTCATTGAATTGAATGGTTTCATCTGTTTATATATTAAAGCAAAATATATATTTTAACTAGCATTTTATTTAGTTCTCATTTATGTAAAATGCAATGAGAACAAGGATGTTATTAAAATAGAATGATGTAATAAATAGTTTCATTAAGGAATTATTCTGCCCTTTCTCCCTAAAATGATAAGACAGTATTCTATGGAAAGGAAGTTGTAGATATAAAATACAGCATTCTGTTTCCGTTACTTTATTCCTAATGTTCAGCAGGATTTAATATGCAATATTTTTAAACTCTTAGCCCAAGCTTTGCAAGTCTCAGAACACCATGGGGAAGAGATGGCATGAGCATTAATTTCTTTTTCTTTTGGCTATTTTAATGAAGCCCTTATGTGGCTACAGAAGCTATTCTTTATTTTTTAATGTTATTTCACTATGGACCAGAATTTTTCTCTTTAGTATATGTAGCAGAATTGGTGTTTCAATGAGCGGAAGTAACGGTCTTACAGAAGGATTTTATGCACATGAATTCCATCTCTACAGCCTGTCCTGCTCAGCTGCTGCTGTTCACATGGTGATTGGACAAGTGCCCAAGGGCATAGGTGCCAGGCAGGGACGCTTTCACTGTGACAGTTTGCACAACACAGCCACTGTCATCTCATTAGCAGGCATAAGCATTTTTCCCACATGCTGATTAGTACAGTTGCACCTGCTCTCACCATGTTGTCCTAAGGATTGGAGTTGGACTTATTTTCTATTCCTCCAGGCTGCTGGCCATTTAATTTCATGACACCATTGGGCAACAAAGTCAGCTTGAGAGGTTACCTGGTTCAGCCTCCCGCTTCCAGGCATACCAATAGTTTACAGTGAAGATAAATGGATTTCTGTTACATTTAAAAATACAGTTGGCCCTCCATATCTATGAGTCGGGCATCCTCTGGTTCGACCAATCTCGGATTGAAGAGCCCACGATGCTTGCGTCTGTGCTGAACATGTACAGACTTTTTTTTCTTGTCATTATTCCCTAAATCACTGAGTATAACTATTTACATAGCATTTACATTGTATTAGGTATTATAAGTAATCTAGAGATGATCTAAAGTATACAAGAGGATGTTCATATGTTATACACAAATACTACACCATTTTATATAAGGGACTCGAGCATCTGTGAATAGGGGTACGGGGGTGGGGGTGTTCTGGAACCAATCTCCCCCAAATACTGAAAGATGACTGTAGCTAGTGGGATGGTGATTCCACAATTTGTAGCCGGCTTCAGTGTTTACTCAGCCTTATAGTTGTAGTGGAGTGGGATGGCTGATAGGGGAAATTACTCCTTTTTTGCTTATTTTTTGTTTCTTTGTTTTTTGTTTTAATTAGAAGGTGCCTTTCAAGAAAAGGTGCCTTTCAAGAATTGCTAGTCTTGTCTATCTCCATCCTTAGAGACAAGGCACACACAGCCTTGGAGGATCTCCTGGTCTCAGGAATAATTTGAATGGTTCCTTTACTTGTATAAATATAAAGCACCAGTTGTCCTGGAGCCTTCACACCCATTGTCCAGGTTGTTGAGAGCCAGTGAGAAAACATGCAGAGGCAGCCCCAAAGGCACTGATTGCAAAGGGAACCACTCGCTGCCTCATTTCCTTTTAGTTTTTTTTGTGGTGATTGGAACATTTCTGATGAATTCAGATCTTCTCATCTGAAAGTAAGATCAGATGGCAGGAACAAACATGCTCTTGCATCAACCAGAAATTATCATGGGCAGAGAAAGAGCCTGTTATGGGCTGAATGTGTCCCCCTAAAGTTCATATGATGAAACTCCAGTATCTCAGAATGTGACTATATTTGGACATACGGTCGTTAAATAGGTAATTAAGTTCGAATGAGATCATTAGGGTAAGCTCTAACCCAGTATGATTGGTTTCCTTATAAGAAGAGGCCTTGTGAATACAGACAAGTACAGAGGGAAGATACAGGTTGAAAATGGTCATCAGAGAGCCAAGGAGAGAGGCCTCAGGGGAAACCAACCCTGCCAACAACTTGATCTTGGACTTTCAGCCTCCAGAACGGGGAGAAAATTAATTTCTGCTGTTTAAGCCACTCAGCCTGTGGTACTTTGTTATGACAGCCTAGCAAAGTAATGCAGAGCCTAAGTAACGGTCTGGAGTCAATGCAACTAGCTAGATTTGACATTGGCTGTTTAAAGATACATCATACAGCTGATGCAGGAGGGCTCCTCTGACTCAGTCATGCTAGCTCAATGGGAGCTGTTGGAAGGAACCACTGTGCTTGAGAGTGAAAATCAGGCTCTACATTGGCCTTAGGTAGCCATAACTGAGCATAATACTGGGAAGAGAGGCCTCTCCCTCTCCCACTTTATCAAGGGAAGGTATTTCCAGACCAAAGAGTGGAGTGTGGCTCTGCCTCCAAGGGATGGAATCAGCCTGGGCAAGACTGCCTGCCTTAACAGCAGCAGGAAAGGGAAGGCCCTGGGGAGTCTCAGTCTTCCTCCTCCTCAGTTACTAACACTCGGTGAACATTCACTGTCCACTCAACGCTGTTCCAAGCACCGTGTATACTAACCCATCTAGAGTTCGTAAGTAAAATGGGAATTAAAAACTGCTTTCATGTGAAGAAATTAGACACAAAGAGCACACTCAAACTGGGATTTGTTGTTGTGACTGTCTTTCTTTTTCTTTTTTCCTTTTTTTAATGAAAAACTATTTACAGAGATGTGAAAGGAGAGTAGAAGAATTACAAAGGATTAGCCTGGGGCTAAAATAACTGACCAGGAGCTGTTACCAAACAAAGAGAGACTCGGGTAGAGAAGTGGCCTTGAGAATTACTTCAGCAGAGTCAACCAGCCAAGGCAACCCCATTGGAGGAGACAGAAGGAGAACGAACACGCTGACCCTACTTTCTCCCTACCCTCTGCAGTCCGGCCAACGAGGCTCCCCACGGGCCAAAGCCAAAACAAAGTCAGGGCACTTATCTTGCATAAAGGTCAGTTTCCTGGACAGAGTGGGGAGAAGGGTGGAGAGTGGAACTGGAGGGGCAAACAGAAAGGTTAAGACAGTTGCCCAGGGTCACACAGCTAGTAAGAGGAAAAGATAGAATTGAACCCAGCAGTTAGGCTGCAAAGCCCATGTTCTGATTTTGTTACAAGTTGCTTGGAAACGAGTGGCCACCCTTCTGAAGACAGCATGGTTATTCTGGTCCCAAAAGAATACGCTCTTGGTGTCTGTGTGGGACCTTGATTTTCAGGCTGTTGGCTGGAACCCCAGGTGTAATCAGGTCTTCCAAGTACCGTAAATGCTCTGGGAACTCTAGATGGTAGAATGGGAGATCTGGAAGAGAAAATCACGTTTCACGATAGGCCTCATAGATATAATCTGCTTTATATTTGAGGATAAAAATTACACTATATGTGTAAATAATTTGTAATTCTATTTATATGAAGTTTAAGGACAGGCAAATTAATCTATGGTCCTGGAAATGATTACTTTTGTGGGACTGACTGGCAAAAGGTGTGCGGGAAGCTTCTGAGGAGATACGTTTGCCATTAGCCAGGCTCTCGCTTCCTGCTGTTCAAGCTGATTTTGCCTTGATGGGTCTCTGGAGACACCAACACCTGCCGCTTAATAAAGGTTTCTGTATTTGAAGTCACTCACTAAGCTATTCCACAGCTGACCGTCTCCCTGGATAGCCAACATCACCTTCTCTGAACATTTTCCATTTTTAATCATTCTGGTTTTCTTTTCTAGACACTCCAGATTTTCCAAATCCTTTTAGACATAGATAAAATAAATCCTGATAAATTAAACAATCTTGATATAGTAAATTAATCCTGAGTCATGGTCTGTAAATTAGGGCAAATTGTTGCTTCCTAGTCCTTAAATTTTCATTTCTGTTAACATTACCCAAAATCATTAAAAAGAATATGTAAGTCGCTTTTGTTTACTTTTCGTTTCTGTTAACTTCGATACCAAAGTCTCTTCTCCCACATTTGCCCAATAATTGGTTTTACTCTGTGTATAATTCTAATATTACTACTTTACAATTTGTTTAGTCTAGTGACTGTAAAGTAATATTTGCACTGTAGTGTATTATAGTAGTCAATTCTTTTCCCATCAGGAACGTATGGTTGAGGGCTGTGCTGGGTGCTGGAGAAACAGCTCAATAGGAATAGCAGGTGTAAACATACATAATTAATTTGAACACTAAAGTGATAAAACAGTAATCATCTTCTAGGAAACCATTCATTGTTTTCTCTTCCATGTATACACTGTTGTTCTAGGAGAGGGTTATGGCCCTGGCCCTCTCAGCTTTATTTCCATTTCTAGAAAGGAAGGACTTTAGTGAAAGGAAGGCGAGTTTCATGTACTACCGATCTAAGGAAGCAGTGTAGTAGAGAAGAGTGGATTGAGATCGGTTCATTTTCAAATCCTTGCTCAATAACCTAACAATATAACCTTGGGCAAGATCCTCAGTTTCTCTGAAACTCTATTTATTAAATAGTAAAATGTTAATACTAATTCCTGTTTGCAAGACTGTTGTGAGAATTGAGATAATATATGCCAAGTGCTTGCATGTGGTGTGCCCCCAAATTTGCAGTTATTACTTAAAGATTCTATCTTTGGACAAAAGTTAGTGATATATCTTTTAAATCGTTAAGGATTCTAAATTGAAAGTTAGCTTCTGAAGTCTTAAGTCAAAAATGCTATGTTATTGGTTTTTTTATACCACAGGTTTACTATTCCCTTGGCACCATTTGTGGCTCTTTTCCACCTAAGCTAAAGAAAGAAGGAATGGTACATATCTGTCATCAGATAACATGCAATAGCAGCTCAAAATTTTCCACATTGGGAACTAAAGAACACAAGAGAGATTTCTTTCTCAGACACACATATATCAATAGTTTTCTCCAAGGAAACCAACATACTTTGCCAAAGATGATTCTAGGGAACAAAAAAAAAGGCTTATTTGAAAATAATTCTATTTAACTCTATGAAATACACCTGAGCCAATTAAAGCTGTAGTTAGAAGATAAAGAATATGCAATAAAAACTCTTTATATGTTATCCCTCTTGTTAAAAAGGAAACTGAAATCCAAAGAAATCGTTTATTCAGTAAGCATTGAACAACTAGAGTATGTCAGGCAGTATGACTACTTGATAAACAATAACAAAAAAATCCAATTCAAACAGTCCCCTCATGAATTGACATGGGGCCTAAGCTATGTGACATAAGACATACGCATCAGTCAGGACTCTTAACTGCAAGCAACAAAATCTAACTTTTAAACAGAAGCAGCGTCTTCTTAAAGGATATTACGGAGCTCATAGAAACCTTGGTGGGACTGAAGAACCAGAATGAATGTTAAATATCTGGAAACAATGCCTCGAACACCACACAAGTGGTCTGGTGGGTGAGCCACTGCCCTTAACACCTCTTTCTTGGGACCCAGGAACCCTCTCATCCTGACCCTGCTGCAGCCACCACTACCAGAGAGAAGGTGCCCCTATATGAGCTTCCAGGTCGAAGTCCAAAGTGAGTGCCTCTGATTCAAGGATCCTGAGTCACTTGCCAGAGCTATACAAAGAGGTTGGGAAAGTGAATTTCTAACTTTTTCAGGGTCTATAATAGGTGGCAGCTGCCACCAAGTTTCCTAAGAACAGGAACTCCACAAACACTGAAATGAATTGATGAGTTCATAATCCAGGTTGTCTAAAATAATGACAAATATCCATTACACTATGTAAATGATACACAGTAGAAAGTAAGAGTTCTGAGTGGCACTGGGGGGCCACAATGAGGTGGTTCCTACATACTTACGGTTTCAGCTTGAAGTTCCTCCAAGAAGCTGTCATGACCACTCTCCCTAGAAGAAATCTATCCTCAGTCTCTGTGCCAGTCTCCGCGTATTTTCTCCATATCGTAAATTGTAATCTAGTATCATGTCTGTTTTATGTGTTCTCATGTGTCTTCTCAAGCAGAACGCATACTTCATGAGTACAATTTGCCTGCTTTGCCTTTTCTGTTGAATCCCCAGCACAATTCCTCCCACATAGGAATTTACCTAATGAGATTTCCACTACAAGTTCCCACAAATCAGATGAAATAAAAGATGAGCAAAGTCACCATAAAAAGAATGGTTTCCTAACCTATAAAACTTGCTGTTAGCAAACCAAAGAAAGAAAGGAAGTACAAATTAGAAATTGTCCAGGAAGCACAGAAAAAAGAGATGCTCTTTAGAAATTAGGATACTTTCGATGGCAAGAAACAGAAATCTCAATGCAAAAGAAGATACAGGGCAGGGCTGGTTGATTCAGTGCCACAGTGATGTCATCAGTGACCCAGATTTCTCTCCATTTTTAACCTTTGCCAGTATATTTTATATTTGATTCTCATGAACAATGAGGGTAACGTGTTTCCTTGTTCACATTCACTGCGAGAGAGAGCAAAGAACACATCACTTCCAACCTTTCTCTTGGGCTGGACTGATCTAACTTTGGCAGGTACTCACTTTCCCAGGGAGCCTGGGAAGAACCAAGTGTGGATTGCCTTCAGGCTGAATTATTGGACTGATTTCAGACTGGGTTAGTGAACATATCACTGAAGACGCAGTCAACATGGCTACTATCCTGGTGCTGGAGAAGGCTCAGGCCTCCAAACAAAATCAAAAGGAGAAAGGAAAAACTGGATGCTAGGTAGAAAGTCAGTGGTTTTCTACATTGACAGATAGTGCACTCTTTGAAACACTGGGTAAAAAATGATAAGATAGTCCGAGGATTTCGTTTGATTGGTCCTGCCAGCAAGCATGTCATTTTAGTGTATGCAGTGGGCATGGTAACTTGATGCCTTAAAACTCTGGAATCCTGTTGCTTGTTTCACTTGCTGAGTTCATGCACACGGCACAATTTGGTGATTAGGCTTCCCAAGCTGTGTGACTGCTCAAAGAGACTGTGCTTGCCAGAGGATGAAAGTGTATGATCCTGTCAACAGTTTTAGTTATTAGTGTAATTAATGAATTGACGTTTTGGCTTTATACGTCAGTCTCTTGGGTTGTTTTCTTTTCAATGTGAGTCAGCATCCCTGAGTCTGAATGCATAAAGACCCTGAAAAGATGTAGTTTCTGAGCCTTTAAGAATGAGGGCTGTATTAGTTTGCTAGGGCCGCCATAACAAAGTACTACAGACTCGAGGTTTTAAACAATGGAAATTTATTTTCTCACAGTTTGGGATGCTAGAAGTCTGAAATCAAGATGTTTGCCAGGTTGGCTCTTTCTGAGGGCTGTGAGGGAAAGATTTGTTCCAGGCCCCCTTCCTTGGCTTATAGATGGCTGTCTTCTCCTTGCGCTTTTTCACATCATCTTCCCTCTATGCACGTCTGTCTCTGTGTCCAAATTTCCTCTTTTTATAAGGACATCAATCATATTGGATTAGGGCCCACTCTAAGGACCTCATCTTAGTTTAATCACATCTGCAAAGACCCTATTCCCAAATAAGGTCACATTTGGAGCTACAGGGGATTCAAATGCCAAAATATGAATGGAGGGGTGGGCACAATTCAACCCATACAGAAGAGTGAGCCCTAGATGTGGGCATCACTATCAGGGAGATTCTTTTCAGTCATTTAGCCTGAGAGGGCTTCCATTCAACTCCCCACAAGTTCCAAAAGAGTAGTACAGACAGATTTCTGTGGGTACCCAAGGTAACAAGCAGTAGAAGGAAGCCCTTGACCAAAAGATCTGAACAGAGATTTCTCCAAAGAAGATATGCGGATGGCCAACAGGCATATGAAAAGATGCTCAACATCATTAGCTACCAGGGAAATGCAAATCAATACTACAGTGAGATATCACCTTACTCTGGTCAGAACGGCTATAATTAACAAGACAGGAAACAACAAGTGTTGGAGAGGATGTGGAGAGAAGGGAACACTGTACACTGCTGGTGGGAGTGCAAACTGGTGCAGCCACTCTGGAAAGCAGTATGGAGTTTCCTCAGAAAATTAAGAGTAGATCTACCATATTATCCAGCTATTCCGCTGCTGGATATTTATGCAAAGAACTTGAAAACACAAATGCATAAAGATACATGCACCTCTATGTTCATCGCAGCATTATTCACAATAGCCAAGACTTGGAAGCAACCTAGGTGCCCGTCAAGGGACGAATGCATAAAGAAGATGTGGTCTATATGGAATACTACTCAGCCATAAAAAATTATGAAATCTGGCCGTTTGTGACAACGGATGGACCTTGAGGGAATTATGCTAAGTGAAATAAGTCAGAGGGAGAAAGTCAAATAACATCTGATCTCACTCATAAGTAGAAGATAAAAACAGCAATAAATAAAGACATAGCAACAGAGATTGGATTGGTGGTTACCACAAGGGGAAGGGGGGGGGCAAAAGGGGTGATTAGGCTCACATGTGTGGTGATGGATTATAATTAGTTTTTGGGTGGTGAACATGATGTAATCTACACAGAATTCGAAATATATTATTATGTACATCTGAAAGCTATATAATGTTATAATCCAATGTTACTGCAATAAAAAAACAAAAAAATTAATAGTAAGTCTCATGATAGCGTTTTTAGGTAGATATGCCTTTAAACTTAATTATGCTACTGTGATAAAAGTATTAGTAGACTTATTTACTCCAATAAAATTATCTTTAAAAGTGACAAAAAAACAAAAAACAAACAAAAAAAAGGAAGCCCTTGAGAAGGGGGTAATATTTGTGTTTGGCCTGGAAGGTAGGTCAGATTTAGCTACACAAAGATGATGGAGGTATTTGGGAAATGACTGTTAGAAGACAGGAGAGAAGCAGAGGAAGCAGGAAACTGTTGCGGTAGTTCTGATGTATTGTGATAAGTTCTGGTTGAGGGGGCATTATGGCATGGGAAAAAAGGATGTTCTGAGAGAGCCTCTGTCATAGATACGCACAGGGTCTGGACACGTATGATTAAGGTGAGAAAAGGGGAACGTACTGAGGCATTTGGGAATACATGCTCTCCTGTCCGAGTTCCTCTTCACCTTCCACCCTCAAATATGCAAGGCATTATGAATTGCTCCACCACTCTTTTAGGGGCACTGTAGGAATATTTGTTATTAGAATGGATTATTACATGGGCAAAGGAATAAAGTAGCAAAATCTCTCTAATGATCAGAACATATGTACATAAGAAAATATGTCTATTTTGTCTGAAATATTTAAGCCAGACAGCTAGGTCATTAGTTAAATGTATAGTGAGTTTGAAACGTAAGTTGGAGACTGAGATGGCACCTAGAGAAATCCATAGTGGATGTAAGAACCATGTGTTTAGGCAAGAAAATCAAAGAAAAGAGGCAACAAGTGAAAGGAGTCTCAACAGATATACGTGGAATGAGACTGCCCGCCTGGGCAGAGGGTCTGACATCAGGGCTGATAGTCCAAGCTTCGGGCTATCTTACCGCTTCCACATGCCTCCTGATTAAATGAATAAACGCTTTGTGTGAAGTCGTCTTTGAATTACGAGCCCAGAGTTTCTTGGACATGCCCCTGCTTCTGAAAGGGACTCCTTCCTTGAGGAACATCAAGTAAGCCAAGCAGAGAACCGGCAGTTTCACTTGCTTCTTGAATAAACTGACAATTTTCATCTCTCTTAGTCTGAGAGATGGAAAAGGAGGGAGAAGTGTTAACACTTCTGAGAGAGCCCCAGTACACGGTCTTTATTCACTTTGTGTTTAATCTCTCTCTTACCTTTAGAGTAAAAACAAACTGCTAAGAAATGTTAGGAGATTTCGGATAGTGAATTGAAGTTCAGGTTTAAGCCTGGGTGCCTGGAGGAAACATTTCCATGCTATTAAGAGGAACGTAGATATTTGCTCTTACATGGAAGGAAGAGGTCAAGAGACGCTGTGGTATAAAGGTTGATTGAATTCAGAGTGTGAGACCAGGATTGTGCCATTTCTGCCATTTGCAGTCACCAGGAATTTGGGGATACCACCTAACCTCCAGGGGCAGTTTGTGCATCTGTAGCATGAAAAGCAGGACTAGGTTGATGGCTTTCAAAGTCCTTTTTTAAACAGAAAAACCAATTTATCAAATACAATCCTACACAAATTCCAATATATATTAAAAAAACTACTGTTCTAGTTAAGTGGGGTAGGGAAATCAAGGACTTTCAGCCCCCTTAATTTTGAACTTCTTATTCTTGAAAGCTGTTCCTCATGTGTTTCCTTGGTCCCCAGTTGTATTACCTCTAATATGCTGTGTAGATCTATACCTATGTGATAGTCTGAGTGAGACTTGTTGAATCAGCAGTTCTTTTTGGATAGACTTGGAATTTTGATACTGGTGGTGGTAGTGTTGGAAATTATTGACAGTAGTGATGGAAATCATTGCACGTTGTTTTAAAATATAATTCATGGATACATGGCAATGTACACATATGTTATATAAGGCAGTCGAATCTCGACTAGAACCCTGTGATGATCTGAAAACCAAACAGCTCCACCGAGTCATCATTCCCTCTCCTCCCTCACCCCAAGAGAAGGGAATGCGCGGTGCTCCTACTGCTCGCCCAGCTGGGGTCCCTCATAAGGAATTTCGGCTGAACAGTTCACTGGACAGTTCTACTGAATGGTTTCCTTGAACAGTTCCCTTCAGACCAATCTCCCTTAGCATTAATACATTATTTTATTCAATAAGTTGCTGTCTTTAATAAAGTTACAGTCAAGTGTATCTTTAGGGTGACTCTGATCATCTCTGATCTATTCTTGATAGTTTATAGTATAACTGTCAGAGAACAAACTTAATTCATAACAATATTTTTCATTTATTCTTTTCTACTGTTTTGTGATAGATACATTGTATCAATCACACCATGTCAATTTTTACAACCAGGTAACAAATGTAAGGATGTATGTTAATTATCCTCAAATGTGAAGAAACAATTCTGGGACGTTCATTAACTTGCCCAAGATTTGAAAGCTAGAAAGGGGCAGGGCTGGGAGAGTCTACCTATTCTGACTGCTCCTCATTTTTGAGGGCCAGGAGTGAATGGGCCTCGGATGGGGACAGGACAGTGAAGAGGACCCCTCATTCTGCCTTCTTATACTCGTGTTATTATTTAAATGTCAGGCATATTCTGTGCCACTCCTCATCAAATTCACTATTTCTCTCTACACAGAATACAGATTTTAGTTATGTGAGGACAGCCAAATGAGATTACATACTATTTTTTTCCTCGACTTCCGATTTTTACTACCTCTTTGACTCAAGCAGTTTATGAGATGCAGGCATTATATAGCTATCATTGGCAAACAGAGTTGTTGATTATTTAGTGCGTGTATCTCCAGGCTACTCCTCAAGGATCCAGCTTGCTTGGGCCTAGAGAACAAGGACTGCAAAGCAGTGACATTGCTTATAGGAAAAAAAAAAAAAAACCTCTGCAGCTTGGAAAGTGTGTTCTTGTTGCCAACTGCATAAATTATTTTTAACTGAAATTGTGGACACAGCACCTCTATTTAGCTAATCTTCACATACTTGACTCAGCAATTTTTCAAAATCCTGTGAAACGCTTTACTTTTTTCATGTATCTTTAATTGAATACAAAGTAGTACATTTATACGCACACATTGTATTCAGACAATAAATGATTGTGTTTATTTTCCCTTAAAGGAGATGTCTAAAATTCTAAATGGAAGGAAACTCTTTTTTAACCTGAAGTTCCAACCACCTTCTGAGGATAAATGGCTTTAAAGAGATCATAAATTTTCTTGCATGTCCAGACTTTTGTTTACGAAGATCTGTCCTAATGAGGTTAATATAAATAAATTTGTAACAAATGGACTGAATAGCTTTGAAATACACAACTTAAAACGTAATGGAAAAAGTGTTTGGTAAAATATATTTTAGATTGTGCTGAACTCCAAATATTTAGATAATATTATAATGGTGACTTCCCAGCCCCAATTTCACATACACTCTTTCACTCTAAGTTGAAAGTATTGATAACAACGTATATAATAAATGTGCCTTTTGGTGTTCTTAAAATGTTATATTTTGTTATCGTCTACGACCAAGTCACATTTAAAGTAAAAAAAAAAAGATTTAAATAAATAAAATGTATCTTAATTCCCTCAGCATGTATAAGGTGAACCTCATTGTTCCAAGGAGAACCCACACTATTTTTAGTGAGCTTGATGCGTGGGTTTGACAGGCAGCCATCTGGGGCACAGCAAGAGGCCATTTTGAAAACGCAAACCTTCAATAAGATCAAAGTGTGTACAGAAGTATTAAATTATACCCAGATAGAAAAATATGTGTCCTCGGTCCTTTACGTGAAATTTAACACTGATACGTGCTCTCTGAATTTTCTTCCATGCATATACACAAAAATCTATGCCACTGAAATGCTGAGAGAGAGCTGGAAAAAGAAAGAATCTAAACTGGGATCACATGTCCTTTCCGGCCTCTAACTGTGGCATTCATCTGACATAATAGAGACTCAGAAACACAGCGCGCCTTCACTCTGTGGGGGTTACAAAGCTGTTCAGTGTAGGAAATCAGCACGTGAATCTCTCTTCCCCCAGCTAGAAAATGAAAAACACCTGACACTTGAGAACTGTTAGTACATGATTTGAATGCCATTAGGGGCTGCTCCTACACATTTCGTATTACAGCTGTGGAGTGTGTAACCCATGAATAGCACTTGTGTTATGTTTGCTTTAGAAAACTGTGTTGATCCCTCC